>NC_091036.1:4574419-5774419 GCF_041296385.1 Aphelocoma coerulescens
TGTTCGTCTGGTTCCCACTCTCAGAAAGGTGTTCTTGAAAACTCCAGCCTAATCTTCACATTATTTGCTTTATGAAACACTCTGAAAGAAATCAACTTTGGAAGGACTTCTAGCAAATGTACATATTAGCAGTTTTCACTGTGACCTATTTCTCAGGCATTCTCATGTCAGAGTATTTATAGCAGTTCTGCAGAAAGGACTGAAATTAGAAAAACTCCCTGAATAGAGCAGCAGGCACATTGTGGTCCTTTTTATTATTTAAATGTGTTCCTTTCACTCCAAACAGCAAAATTAAATAAGGAAGGAAAAGAAATATTCTAGCAGTCAGAACATTTCGAGTGACTTGCATTCCTATCGATGTCCACATCTCTATATTCATGCACAGAGGCGATGGCAATGCAGCAATTCTATCTGGCAAACCGAGTTAACTCTCATCCATAAAATGTGCCATTTAAATTCCTGAAGGGCTAATGAACAGCACGGGAGAAGAGACCACAAGAAAAAAAACACAATAAGCAATTCGAAACAGCTTTCAGTGACTACAATGTACTTCTCTTCCCAAACCTGCTCTGTGGGATTTCATTTGCTGAAGGTGTGGACACCTGCCAGTTTGCTGGAGCAGGTAAGTCAGTGGAACCCATCAGCCATCTGTTCTCATCCCACACACAGCCCAAAAAGCATTATAAATATGCAAAGAACCACAGACCCCCCCCGAGAGAGCGGCTGGATAACAATAGCTTTAATTTTTCATTTGTTTATTTGATTTGCTGTAATGAAGGAGCTGCTGGAGCAACATCTGAAACAAGTGAAACGCAACTTTAGGGCAAAATGCATCTCTTAGAAGCAAATCTGCACTGTCTGATTCGGTGCTGGTTTGGGTTGTTTGAGTTCACACTCTGCTCAGTCATCAGCACCACTGTGTCATGGACAGGGCTCTGGCTTTGGTTCAGTATGAACTCCTCGCTTTGAGGGACTCAGTTAATCCGTGACGAGACATTTCCATGGCTCTGTCACTCAACATCAAAACATCTGATTTAATGCTCGGAGCAAGCCCGAGGAGCCGCTGCCCCAACCCCACTGAATGATGTATTGCATTTTGCTATCAAAGATGTTGTGAAAGCATTTCCCCCAGATCTTTGCAATTCAATGGCATCAAAAAGCATAATTACAACTGGAGGGCAGGGATGGATGGATTGATGCAAAATCACTTGAAAAAACCATCATAATTATAAACGACAGCAAGCCCAGGGTAGCCAGCACTGCTACGGAGAAGAGAATAAACCACAGAAAAAGGTCTTCAGAACAACTGCAAAAACTCCATTTTCTCATGGAAACAAGGGACAGAAAAGAGCCCCCAGACTCCCCACCCACCCCCAGGAGCTCCTCACTGTTACAACCAACCAGCAAACATTGACTACAGGTATTTGCCCAGAAATGACCCTCAAGGTGATCTTCTTGGACAATTGCTGCAGGACACTGAAGCTGATGGCGCTTGTATTTTAATGTTGCCTGTGTTTTGGTTTGGGGAAGCTGCCTTTGAGGAACAGAGCAGTGACAGGATCCCCCTGCTGGGAGGGGACTTGGAGAAGTAAGACAAAACTTCCTCTGAGCTCCACCTACTCCCAACACTCCCAATGATTCCAACGGAGCTTTAATGCATCTTACTTCAAGCAGCAATTCTGAAGAGGAAACAGCAATCTTCATTAAGGATTAGGCAAACAATTAACTTATTATGTTCAATCTTTTTAATGTGTGTCTGGGTACACAGGAACAAAAACAAACACAGCTTAAGCACACTACAAGGGGAAAACCTATGTTGGTTTCCTCGTTCCAAATGAGCTCTTACTTTTGCCTTTGTCTCCAGCTTAAAGCTCTGAAATCAACTCAGCTGAAGCAGGCTGGTTAATTGGGAAATTATAGAAGACACAAGTCTTTCCAGTAAGTTTAAGGGGGCCAGGATTTAGTCCTGCATCACTATCCTTTGGTCTACACATGCTCAGAGTAGTCACCACCCTCACCCTGAGGCCAGACGGGCCTGACCAGGCTGTATCAGCTGTTTTAATTGTGCTTAGGTTATTAACATGTTTATCTATTCATGTATCTGGTTTCCAAGGAGCAGGTACCACACTGCAGTGCTGGTTATGAGGCATAAAACACAGGAGCCACCCTCAAGCAGCCCCCTCCTCCTCATTCCTTGCTTCTCTGTGTAAAAAATGGCACTAAAGCAGCAGCAGCAAGTGCCTGATGTTTTCAGCAAAACTTTGTCACATTCTAAGATTCTGCTCTAAGCTTTTTTGTCTGTTTTATTTTATGGCACTTTTAATGAGAGGTTTCAACAACCCCATCATTAAATGAAAAGGGAAGAAATAGGAAAAAGAAAAAGAATAATTAAATTTTTTAAGATTCTTTCTGAAGGAAAATGGTACTATATCATTTTAAATGTTTAAAATCCAGCTGACTCCAGCATTTCTGCTGATGACTTCAGCAACTCACAGAGCAATTTAAAGAAATTAAGGCAGCTGGGAAATACAGTCTATAGTAAAACTACATAGATTATCCTATTTCAGCAGAGAAACAGCACAACAGATGTTCTTAACTTCTGAGGATCTTCCATAAGTCACACATTTGTATGGAGTTTGACACCAATCCCCACCATTGTGGGTCCCACAGGACAGAGACACCAACACCTGGGACTCGTTCACCTGTGGAAACCAGGCACAAAGAGGGGGAAGGAGTCTCACTGCAGCAAATGCATCCAAGGAAGGGGCAGCTCCTACTGAAAAGTGCAGCTGCTGTAAACACCAGAGCCCTGAAGTGTTTCATTCTTACCCTACTGCCGGACCCACAGAACTGCTCCCCTCTCCCAGTGCTGTTCCCTCAGCCTGGGCACCCATGAGCCAGGACAGAGAGGGATGTCCTCAGTCACTGGAAATACACTTATGAGGCCTGGGGGTTTTTGCTGTCTGCCTGTCCATCTCTGAGAGCATGGGAAGCACCAAACCCACCAGAACTCAAGCCATGAATCGCTGCCTCTTATTCCTGCTGCACCAGGGACCCCAGAATGACCAGTTCACAGCTCCAAAGCTTATCCTGTTAAAGTGTTCTCTGGGCATTGCTGGTGCTGTGCCAGTTCTTTGTGGCTTCTTAAAATTCCCAGTCTGAAGCTGCCAAAGGCTGGAGAGGAGCCCCAGGACCAAGAAAACGATGCACCTGTTTTAGCAACTAGCAACAGTGGGTGTGGCTGCCAAACAAAACTGGCACTGTAAGGTGTGAACTCCTGAAAAGTGCTGAAGTACATCACTGCCCAAGGAATGCTCCCTGACCTTAATTTACCCCTCCATTCTTGAAGGATTTTCTGCAGAAAGATGTCTCCAAAGTTGTCCAAGTTAAGAGCAAACTATGAATGTGCTCCCTTACCAAGGAGGGTGATAAAAGCTTATGGTTTTCTCCCAGAGGAGATTCTGAGCAGAGATCCCAGGGCTGAAGGGATCCAAGCACTCACTCGTGCTCCAGAGTGAGCATTAAGTTTATTTATCTCCCACTGAATATCCCAGTATTGCTGCTTTCCAAGAAGGACTAGGTCTAGTAGGAACTTGTAGGGTACTGGGGCAGGGGCAGGGCTGTGGACAGGGTGAGCTCACCCGAGCTGCTGCTGCTCCCTGAGCACTTTGTCTAATTCTCCCCATTACAGCTGAGATTTGTTATTTGTGAGTATTGCTAATGCAGCTTTTGGGCTCACTGTGGAAGGTGTAAGGAAGCTCCCAGGACCCAAACCACATGGAAGCTACAGGAAGGATCAAGTGAGGATGGTGGGATTGTCTCTGTTTGGGTTTCTCCCACCTGGTTTGGTTAGAGGGTGCCCTGATACTGGCTGGAGTCCTGCTCTGCTGCTGCTGGGACTCTGCTGACATTTATTCCCATTGACCCTGCAGAAATGTTGTGGAAAGTTCTGGCAAACTTTAACACAAAACACGTTTCCCTTTTTTTCCTTCTGAGCTTTTTAGGCGCTCATCCACACTTTATTTATGCTTCTGAGGCTAATAAAGTAGAAATATTGCCAATTGCTGGTGGTGGAAATGGAGATCCTCACACAACCACAAGACTCCCAGGTATTTTGAGCAAACAACCCAAGATAAGGGTCAGATGACAAAGCTGAGTGCTGGCACCTGGGCTGCCCTGGTTTCACCTGCCAGGACAGAGGGGAGGGGGAAGAGGGGCAGCTTGCTTAGCAGAGGAGATTAAGCAATTAAGTTGTGCTAGGCTGAAGCTATGAGAGCTGAAGCAAGGTGCTCAGCCTTGATGCTTTTTGGGCTCTGATGCTTTTCAGTCAAGAAAGAAGCCTGGGCTGGGAGAGAGAGGAGCAGAGAGAAAGGAAAATAAAAGAAATGTGGAAGCTAATCCCAAGCACTGTGAAAAGGTCATGTGCTTCGATATGAGTAATTAATTTTCTTAGAGCAATGTTGAAAAGGTTAACCTGATTTATGGAATGCAATTTAATTTAAAATGTGTTGTGTACCTTGTTAAAAAGGGCCAATTATGGCTGCTAATTCTGTGGACTGACACAAGCGACGTGGTCTGATAATACCCCGGTGCGAGGGGGAACACTTGTCAGTCAATAATTAGACATGGCATATCGAAATTTGAGGGGGAAGGAAAATTGGTAGAAATGCTGAGAGAACTGCTGTTCTCTATGCCCAGGGCCCACAGTGTCCCCTTGCAATTACCTGCTCCGTGGAGCGCTCAGTGATTCATTTTGAGGCAGGTTGGTGTTCAGAGTGGTTTATCATGGGGCTTTGAGACAGGAGTAAAAATGCCAGATTTATACAGGTCAGCCCACGCTGCTCCTTGACCTTCATTCTGTTAGTTCTTCTTGCAAAAACCAAACTAAACACCGGCCTCCTTCCTTGATGACCTGGTGAAGCAAGAGGCTGACAGAACTGTCCCAGTGGTGCTTGTATGCAGAACTAGTAATAATCTAAATATCACAGGCCGTGGGGATCCTTGGTGAGAAGGGCTTGTGGTTGAAATTTCCAGTCTGAGAACTTTTGTCCTAATCCCCTCCTTGCTCAGCTGCTCATCCTCCCTGGGCTCTGTGGTGTCTCTGTTCCTGCCAGTGCTGGGGACTGTGTGCCCAGCATCCCCCACAGACCCCCTGAAGCAGCCGTGCTGCTCCAGTCCTCCGCAGCAGGAAAGCATCCCGTGGGGATGCACCCCTGGAGCCACTGTCTGCCCAGGCTGCAGGGAAATATTTTGTTTCATTTCCTCTGGTACGTTTTCACTTTCTGTCAATCTCCAAGGCCAGCAGCCAGAGTTACTCCCTGCATGTTTTGTAGCCACTCCTCTAGAGAGTAATTAATGGTGTGTGAGTGCAGTGACTAACAGCTGTGGGGGTATTCCTCAATGCCATATTCCCCAAAACATGTGTGCAATGCTCCCCCAGTGCTCCTTCCCACAATGAGCCCCTGCTCAGTTTGGTGCACTGCAGATTAGTAGAGGAACTATTGCAACCCAAAAACTGGTTGACAGGACAAATATTCCTCCAAGGAGCAGAATAAATCAATTAACACAGCTCCAAGGTACCTCTCGTTCCTAAACTGGGTTGGCAAATGGCTGCCAAAGTTGTGTGGCTGCAAAGGGTGGCTTTGGCAGTGGTAGCTCCAGCTGCATGGGACCAGGAGCTGTGTTGTTGGGAGGCTGTGCCTGGCCCCAGGTGAGCAGGAGGCAGGAGATCTGCTGCTGAAATGGGGTTGTGGTTGTTCACCAAGAAGTCAGAAACACACCCTGTGTTCAGTATGGAGTTTGCCATCAGCACCGTGCCATCAGACAGTGCTTGCCATCAGTGTTTCCACTGTCAAACACAGCGAGGTGTGTGCAGGTGGGTTTCCAAGTTATTGTCAGGCACTGTGTCTGCATCCTTCCAGGACCTCTTGTGCATCATTTGTCTACAGAGTTGGAGGAAAATCAGCTGAGCTGTACCTCAGAGGAGTTATTTGATGATGACCACAGCATTCAGCCCCTGGTCTAGTGGAAGGTGTCCCTGCCCATGGAATTGGGGTTGGAATGAGATGAGCTTTAAGGTCCTTTCCAACCCAAACCACCCCGTGATTCTTATTCTTTTGGTGTTACTTCTGCTGAGAAAAAGAACACATGTGTATTGGGCTTTCCTGCAAAACCTTATGGAAGTGCACCTGGAGAAATGGAACAAGCTTCTGTTTAACACATTGAATGGACAGAGGCAAGAGCAGCTTGTAGATCTATTGATCTTTCAGATTCCTATTGCTGTGACATTGAGTACTAAAACTTTTCTGACATTTTATAAAAAAGTCTTGTCTGAAAGGGCGAGGAGGATGGAAACTCCTACCTGTCCTCTACAACCCCAACTATTCTCGTGTTCCCTTCTGCAAACAAAGCTCTTCCCAACCTTTACCCAGAGCTGGTTGATATTGCCATCACCAAATTAGCTCAGGAAGCTGCATCTTGTGATAACTTCATTATGTTCTATTGACTTCTCAGGGAGCTGAAAGGAATATAATGGCAATTTCCCATAATGGATAACTGGCTGGGGAAACCAGGCCAGGGAAATGGCCCTTCCCTCCTCTACCCTTATGCAGTCAAATCACTGTCAGACATTTCATTTTCTGATGTGCATGTTGGCCTCTTATCAAGCTTTTTTCACCCAAAGAGGATTCCTCCTCAGAAGACCATGAGGATTAGCATCAGATGGAGAAAATGCAGTTAGTATTATCAGAATATTAAAGGGGCAATTGTAAATTCTCAGCTGCAAGGGACACTTAAAGCAAATTACCTAAATTAAGAGAATAAGAATCAGGGAGCTGCTTTAAATTGAAAAAACATTCAGATAGGATGTGAGTGTCTGTTTGTCATCGGGGGCTTAATATTTACTTCTGCTGATGAGACTTCGTCATGCTCTATTACAATTCATAGACTCGTGTTCCCAAATTTTATGCACAAAAATGCTTTGATTTATAGCGTATAAGTCCCTTTTCTCTGTGAATTCCTTTAATATTGTCATAAATGTGGTCAGTGATGCTTATCTCATGGTATTAATGTGCCTCATTTAATTATATTGTCTTGCTCAAAAAGTGCACTTAGTTTGAAGGAAACTACAAATTGTTAACTTTTGGTAAATGTACATTTCTCACTAGAGAATTGTGCTGGTGCCTTCTGCAGCCAGCAGTGGGATGGGAAGGGTGTTTGGGGGTTTGGGAAGGGCCATGGCTTGGGTCAGTGGATAGAAGTGCACATAAGACTCGTGTCAGCAATAATTCAGGTGCTTACAGCCTCTGCTTCATGTGGGAGACCCAGTTCCTGATCTGGCCATCAGCTCTGTGCTTTGTCCCACATTCCCTGCTCTAAGGCTGCTCCTCGGTTCTCACGCCCCTATTTTAGGTTCAGGAAGGTGTGATTCTCTATTGATTACTTGATCTGTGTAATTACAATCAAAACTGCAGGGATTTCAAGCCTGATTGACTGCAAAATAGAAATCTATTGACTTGGCTGGACTTCTAATGGCCAGGATTAGGAGACAACATGGTTTGGGGCTGCTCTTTCTCTGCAGGATTGGTTTTGGGTAACTGGAGATTGATGAGGTTTGTGAAGGAAGGCACTGATCCCATCAGAGCAGGCTGGGGGGGCTTACCTCCTTCATCCCTGCCTGTGGCTGTGCTTGTGGCATCCTGATTTTGTGACCCTTCTGCAGTAGCCTGCTGTCTACAGGAGCCAGGAACAGAGCCTGGGAGTAACTGTAGGGCAAGCAAAGGAGCTGCAGCAAGGAGAAATCTGGCTGAAAGCCCCTCTCCCAGATGCTCTTGGCATCCTTCTCCCACTGGATGTCCCCTTGGCCAGCATGTGAGCTCCCAAAATAAGTCTAGGGCCTGGAGTTTTGTCTGTCCCCACCCTCAGAAGCTGAACAAAGGAGCAGCAGCAGGCAGGGAAGGGACCTTTTTCTTTTTTTAAATAGGTTTTCATTTAAAAGATACCAGAGCCAGCAGATTAGTGTCTTGACTATATAGGTTTCCTACAGATAAGGCAGAGAAATTGATTTCAATTACCAAAGTGGATAGACAGGCTGCTGTGCTCTCCCGAGGACTGTTAACCCTCGAGAGGCAAGAAGTGAAAACCAGGAGGGGTTTGGAACCTCAAGCCATTTCCTCAGGAGCAGCTGTGCCTCTCGGAGCACAAATCCTCACAAAGGGAGAGAGCTAAAGAAAGGAGATTTATTTAAGGATGTACAATGATCCTTGTGATACTCTGGGATTTCAGCAAGCTTTCAGATCCTTCAGCGAGGCTCTGGAGGCCAAGGGTTAAAGTGGCTGCAGGGATTAAAGGATTCGGTGCCTTTCAAGCACCAGGTTCACCTTTTCCAAGAGCAGTCTGGCTGCTGGCAAGTTTTCCTGGGAGGTTCTAGGGCTGGAGTAGGGCAAGGCTGTGCAGTGCTGGATCCCAGCTGGACTGGGAGCAGAATCCCAGGGTGTTGGTGGGCTCATGCCCTGCTGCTGGGCACCTCCAACGCTTGGGGCACAGCCCCAGGTGACCTTTACCAGCAGTAGGGAACGGAGGGGATGGAGCTGCCAGGATGTGGACAGAGGCAAAGGCAGGAGCTGGTGGGACTGGGCAGTGTGGAGGAGCAGGAGCAGGTAGCTGGGCATTTCCTTGGCACACGTGGGGAGATGGCTTCCGGTGCATCCTCAGACCTCTCCATCTGCTGCTCCTGCATTTACACACCCTGCAATTCCTGAGCTGCCTCTGTAATTGTGTCTGCAGGGTGCCTGCTTCCCTTCCCTCCTCAGATCCAATTTGCTACTTTTTGCAGCTTCGCTGCTGCCTGATAATGGGCACCTTGCGATAGATTTTTCCGCTATTCACTTGCTGGGTCTCTTTTGTCCTACCACAGGGAAGTTTGCCCCTGTGGGTCTCACAGTTGGCTTCTCAGCTGGACTTCACATAGGCTTTTATTGCCAGCAGCATCTGCTCTCCCCTCCAATTACTCCAGCACATTTCTTTGATTCTTTGCTTTACTGGGTTCACCAGCAGCTTTTGCCCTGGCTGAACTCCCTGGCAGACTCTCCCTGCTGCCTCCAGGTATTTGGGGGGTCTGGGTGTGGTCAGAAATCAGATGTTGCACATCGTCATGTCAGAACAGAAATAATTCAGTGGTGTTGCATGGCAAGAAGACTGTAGATACAAAAATGCTGCTAGCAAGGATTTTCTTGCTAGCTTCTAAGTCCGTGAGAGACTTTTCTCTCTTACAGAAGAGGTAGCAGAGTATGTAAACAACCAAGCCACCTACAACCTTGAAAAGTCTTGTTTGTGGTACAGTAGAAAAATATTTTGACAATGGATGTTTTAGGATTTCAGCCAATCACCCCAAGGGGTGGCTGATCCTTTGTCCAATTAGACTATGAAGAAAAAAGTCTATACAAGAGTTTGTAAAATAATTAAATAAATCAATCTTGCTGCACAATTTCTGCCTGCTGGATCTTCTCTCCTCCTCCTCCCTATGGCTGCAGGACACAGTGATACACCCTAGGGCCCAGGCCTGCGGTAATAGAAGACCAGTGTGATAAGCATATTTATGCAATCATAGGAAAACACAGCATATAAATAAGATTTTGTTTCAGGCCATGGAATACATTTGTTGCTGGAAGCAGCTCAGCAACTACAGCTTTTGTGTCCTTTCAAATACAATTACATATTTCAGAGAAATTTCATATTTTTGTAGTTTGTACTTTGCATTAATGTGGACAGGACTGTCCTCTGTGTACACAGCACCCTCTTTCCTTCCCTTTTGCTTTTCCCAGAGTTGGGCATGCTCCCAGGATGGGGGATGCTCCTGCCATGCTGGCTGAAAGCTCCTCTCCCAGATGCTCTTGGCATCCTTCTCCCACTGGATGTCCCCTTGGCCAGCATGTGAGCTCCCAAAATAAGTCTAGGGCCTGGAGTTTTGTCTGTCCCCACCCTCAGAAGCTGAACAAAGGAGCAGCAGCAGGCAGGGAAGGGACTTTTTTCTTTTTTTAAATAGGTTTTCATTTAAAAGATACCAGAGCCACATCTATGTGTGGCCTCAGGCAGGTTCCCAGGGAGGCTGCAGCACAGCAAACGTTTCTGGAGATGCCTGGGTAGTTTCTTTGCCCCTAATGAAAAATGATTTCTGACATACTGGAAATGTGAATATACATCTAGATAGAGAATGTTTCATTTTTATCGTGTCTTAAGCACAAAATGAATGTTTTCCTTTCCCAGCAGTGTTTTCTGCAAGGAAAACCTAATCATTCCCTTCATGGCAGTTCAGTTATTTTCCATCTCTGTGGACAGCTCCTGGATTTCAGATAAGGATCTCCTGCTCAAATGCTGAGGGAGGATGTGGCAAAGAATATGTCAGTGGCAAATACCCTCATACCTGCCCAGCTTCCTCCTCTGCTCTTTGGTGGGGAACATGACGGGACCTCAGTGATATTGGAATGAACTTTCTAGAAGAGCCAGGAGTAAATTATACCGAGGTCGAGATGCTTTGAGAGGGCTGATTGGGTAAAACTGGGTTTCATTCACAACCCAGCATTTCCAATGCACTTGCAGATTTTTTTCCCCCTTTCCTCTTGGCCGCTGGCATCATTAATGCTGGGATTTAAGATGGCAGAACTTTAATTGTACAGGACAAAGGCGTCTGGTTCCCTGCTTCACTGATCAATTCCAGTTCATAAATTGTAGCAGGAACAAAACTCTTTAGCAATGCTGACAATTAAGTAACATCCTGATAAACATCCCCTTTTGTTTTATTTAAATGAAAATGCCTTTATTTCCACAGAGTGGTATCTTGTAACAATAAGATTCACTGTCCCTGAAGCTTGGTTAATTAAACACAGTATTTGCAACCTACCAAAACAAGCTGTTTTATGCAAGCTGATAACAGGGTTTCCGTTTCATAATGTGAACAATTGGGTTATGCAAATGCCAGGATTTTAAGCCCCTGTGATCTGTTTTTGTTGCCTTATTATCTGTTTCTGTCTACAAACGCCAAATATAGACATCCCAATTAAAGCAGCTAAATGCCATTAAATCCAACTAAAGACGTTTTTATCAGTTAAAAACTTCCCCAATTTAATTAAAAATAAGGTCTGAAATTGGCCTTTCTTAACCCAAACTCCACTCCCACTCTTCTTTTTGACTGATTCTCCCACTAATTCCAGCGTGAGCTTTATTCCTTGGAGCCCTTCAGAGCCCTGGTGTGAGACAGTTACTGAGCCAAGGTGGTGCTCACCTCTTGGCAGGTGCATTTACTCCTCCAGCAGGTCTGGTGGGCCTTGCTGGGTGGTTGGGTGAAGGACCAGGACCTGGATGTGAAGATTAAACCTGCCCAGGCGACGTCACTCGTGGAAGCTCATCCTGCAGAGCTGCTCTTGATGCATGTCTTGTACCTGCTGTGTGGAGCCCATCCCACAGCACAGGTAAGAAGCAGGAAGATAATACCACCATGGAATAGAAGGGAATAAACAGAGCAGAGGCATCCTGGTACAGATTTTGGCTTCTGGTGAGCCCTCAGATTTTGTGCTCAGCAAGACCCCCCCAGCCTGGCTCACTCTGAGTTTGCACATCCTCCAGCTTGCTGGGTAAGTTCACATCCCTGTGAGCTCAGCTGTGCTGTGGACACCAGGACCAGACATGGGAGCCTTTTTGCTCCTCCGTGGACCAACTGTTGCTAACAGAGCTCTTCCCCTGCCCTTTGGCCGTTTCTGCAGCGCAGCCCCCACAGCAGGGCTGGAGGAGCCCCTTGTTCCCTGCCCTGTGACTCGGGGCTGCTCAGCCCAGGAGATGAGATAGGATGTCCCTCACTTGGAGACAGGTGCGTGCAAGGCTTTTTGTGATGACATTGGGGGAAGCCTCTCAACTCTCAGCTTTCCCCGGGAGGAGGTAACAGATCCCCCGGCGCCGTTCGAAGCTTTGCGCTGCTTCCAAAGTGCAGTAATTTAACTTCGTATCAGCCATGTTTGCAGCAGCTGTCAGTCACCATGACAACAATATTAACACTCGTGATGGCTTTGTTGTGAGCACCAGAGAATGTAATATTCTGGAGGGAAGAAGCAGCAATTGCTTGAGCAGTTGCTCACAGCCCAAGCGACTCTATTGAACTGGGAGAGGTTCAAACTGTATTTTAAACATACAAGAAAAGACTTGCTTTTGGAGTATAAAATGACTTGAATTAACTTCAGTCTGACAAGAGGAAGCAAAGGGAATCACTGGAATAAATATGTGTGAGACTGGAAGATTAGAAAGACACATTCCAAAATCTCACAGAAATGCAAACTCCCTCTTTTTGAAGGCACTGCCTCTGGAATGGCAATTTACATTTCTTTAAACTTGGGGAGGGGGAAGGAGAGTGATCTAAAGGGGGTTTGCCAGCCTTGTGGTTCTTGTCTTAAACATAAAACAGTTACTCATGAGTACTAAGGGTAGCTCCTAGGCTGTATTTTCTCTAAGAATTAAAAAGGGGGAAAGGTGTCCTGGATTTCAAACACTGGAGTTTGTCTCTTAATCCATTTCCTTTTTTTGGGGAAAACCAAATCATTCTCTCTCTCAATATTTAGTATCTTCACTGTTTATAACCTCCCTCCTTCCCCTCCAGAGATATCCAGCATTAAGATAAGCCATTGATTGTCTACACTGGGAAATGCATTCTAGTTAATTAGTCCATTATTCCTTTTTTAACATAAGATTGATGACTTATTAAGCTGTGGTTAATTACAGAGTTTATTACTTTGAAAATAAGGAAAACTCGACAGCTTCAGCTGATTCTGCTCTTGGCTAATCTGGATTTCTGGGACTGCTGTGTCCTGGAGATCTGTGGCTTCCCTTTATCACCCTGTTCATTGAAACACAGTTTTGGGGTGTGCAGCTTCACACCTCTGGAGCCTGGTTGAGAAGATGTGCCAGTGACCTTGCAGCTGCTGGTTATCCCTGCAGGTCCAGAGCTGGGGTGTCTCAAAACAGTGTGTTTTAGAAGCCTCTGTGGCTCCAGGGCCCCAATGAAGGCCAGAGCTGGGGTGTCACCACTGGCCAGCAGCACCGGGGAGGCTCCACGAGAAGCCCCAACCTGATCCATTGGACAAAGGAGAGAGCACCAAGCACCACCTACGTGAGGGAAGGAGTCTTGTATGTCCTCAGAACACACCCTACGTCTGGCTCCCTGCTCCCAAAAACGTCCCCTGCCAGCAGAGTGTCTGGAGCACCCGGTGCTCTCTGACAGCCACGGCAGAGATGAGCGATGGAGACTCGGGGAGCGCCCGCAGGCTCAGCCAGCGTGCAAAAGCTGACATTGCCCGTGGCAGGAACACCCTAAATTTTGTCTCATTATCCAGCCAGACTAGCAGGGAGCGCAGAGCCGTGGTGCCCACGGCTTCAGCAGTACCTGCTACGATTTTGGGAGGAGCTATGGGACAAACCTGGCAGTACAGCAGCAATGCACTCAGGGATGCTGCTGCCTCCTGCCGAGGGAGGACACAGCAACAGTTGTTAACCATGTTATCTGCTGCGTTTTCAGCTCCAAAATAGAAAGTGTTGAATCTAAAATTTATACCAAGCAGGCTGAAATGCAGAGAGGTGCCATGTGGATCCCGTCACTCCGGGGTGTGGGGGCATGGACAGCGTTACTGCTCTCGGGCTTTCTGCTCGCACCACTCCTGCCGTTGCTGTTATGCGGTGTCTGTGTGAGAGCAGCACCAGTTTAACAGAGGATTAAAAAATAATCAAACACCTGTAACACAAAGTGTTGCATGGGAGAGTCTGCAGAGCAGCAGGGCTGTCATCGGAGGAGAGAGGCAGAGGCACAAGTCGGGAGCTGAGGGCGGATTTCTCTCCCGGCACCATTTCTGGAGCAGTGGTGCTCCCTCCAGGCTGTGCGTTGGCTGAGACAAGGGACAGGCTGCAAAGCCATCACTTCCTGAGCAATGTGTGAAAGAAGCCAAGAGGACAAAGCTGTAGTGAGCCCATATTTTCTCGTTGTCAGTACTTCAGGTGGTGGAGGAGCTATGAAGGAGATGCTGCAGCCTCCAAATCTTTCCTTTGGATCCTCTGCTGTTTCACTATCAGGACCACAATTAGCCACGAACCCCACTCCTGCCTTGTGAAAATGTCAGCTTCCCGACATCCCTGAGAGAACACGTTTTCAAGAAAAACACAGATGTTAAATCAATTCTTCCATCCTTCCACCCTCCCGTTTTTTCAGGCTGCTAACATTGTCCTTTTGGGAATGTACTCATGAACCATAAACATCTGTCGGCTTGCTGCAAACAATTCCCAGCCTTTAGCTGAACAGGCCTCTCTCTCTCTTTACTCCCTCCCAGCAGCCAGGCTGGTCACACTGGGATCGTGTGAGATGAGGGGCAGGCAGAGGCTCACTGACATTTTGCCTTTAGACATGAAACGGGTGCTCATGGCTTGTTTTCCCCCTCCAGAGGCAGCAATTTGGAGAAAAAGAAATTAAAGGCACTGGGATAGGAGCAGAAATAGCTCCAATGGCAGCTCATGAGAGTAGATTACAGGATGCAAAAGTTACCAAAATGTCAGGAAGTGAGCAATGGGGTAAAAGTTTTAGAGTGTCCCCTGCCTGTGTCCTGCTCAGCACAGAGGGGTTGTGGGCATTGCCACCACGTGTCCCATGCCACTGCACAAGAAGATTCTGCCCCTGGCCTGTGCCAGCCACCAGCACAGATGCAGAGACAGTGACACCACTAAAACAGGCACAGGTTTTGTGGTGCCAGCCCAGCTGAGTGGGCACCATGGTCCGATAACCTCCTGGACACTTTGGAATGTCCCAGTGACCTTCAATCTTCATGCTTAAATAAACAGAAATTGAAATTTCCATCCCCAGGCCCTAAAACCAATTTAAATTTTCATCTTTTGGGGCCAGGAACCACCGTTTCTACACCACAGATCTTGGTGCATCCTTCAGACAGGCAGCAGGAAGAGCAGGGAGCGAGCTTCCACCAGCCCCTCTGGCTTGGGAATTCAAAGGAGTGTGTTCAAGCAGGAGGTATCAGGTCTTGGTTTCCAGCTGTAAAACCAGAAGCCTCTGGGGGTTTCTGGATGTTTTCCAGCTGCCACCTGCTTTCCTGCATTGTGTATCCTTTGTCCCTGCTGAAAAATAACTCAGCGGTGTGACTTTTCCTAGTTTTATGAAGAGCGTTGTCATTGGTTTATTTTCTTATTTTCCAGAAACATTCACATTCAAGGATAAAGTGCCATTCACGTAGGAAGATTTAGTCCCTCTTCATAAAGTTATATATTACAAGTGAAAGGGAAACAAGCATGGGCTGGCAGCAGAAAATTGAATTAGCTCAGCAGTACGCTACACAAAATAAGACAAATTTTGTACAGAAATATAATTGAAGCTGCATTATTTATCCTCACTTTTTAGGTTATTTGTCAAAGTGAACTGCAAGTTGCAAATTAAAAGAGCTATTGATTCTAAAGTTGTTTTAAAAGTATTTTCTTCATTCAGATCCTGGGAAACAATTTTCTCAAAGTGGTGCCAAACAGCCAAATCCTTGTTAGTGTTGGGGTCAGAGAGATAATGTTCCATGGTATGTGGACATTCAAATGACTCTTTTTGGTAGAATCATAGAAAAATAAATCGTTAGGGTTAGAAAAGACTTCCAAGACCATCAAGTCCAACCTGTGCCTGATCCCCACCTTGTCACCCTGCCCAGAGCCCTGAGTGCCACCTCCAGTCATTCCTTGGACACCTCCAGGGATGGGGACTCCAACACCTCCCTGGGCAGCTCCTGCCAATCCCTGAGCACCCTTTCCATGGAGAAATTCCTCCTGATGTCCACCCTGCCCCTCCCCTGGCCCAGCCTGAGGCCGTTCCCTCTCCTCCTGTCCCTGTTCCCTGCCAGCAGAGCCCGACCCCCCCCCCGGCTGCCCCCTCCTGTCAGGGACTTGTGCAGAGCCACAAGGGCCCCCCTGAGCCTCCTTTGCTCCAGGCTAAAGGATAGAGATTTCTTTCTCTGGGAAGAAATGGGTGGAAGATGGGATCAGAAGGGTTTCTGTAGTTGTGTTGTTGAGCACAGCAGCAGCATCTGCAGGAAGAGCTCTGGCTGTCTGGGAATGTCACCCGGAGAGAGCATCTGCTCCTGCCATGGCACCAGCCAGCACAGCCCTGGCAGAGCTCATCCCAGCGTCACGTTTTTACCACAGTGAAATTACACTTTCACATTCCTGTTAAACTTTCCTGCTGCATTGAGGGGGCAAATATACCATCAAATAACGTCAGTCATTCTTTTCACAAATCCCTGCTGAGGACAAGGACCAGGAAAGGTCGCCCAGCTGTTTCCCCATCCATGTCTGGATGGATGACAAGCTGCTGGCAAACAGTTCCTGCTTTGCCTGTGCTTGTGGCACGGGGGACTGGGGGACAGTTTGGGGAGGGGTATTACTTTTGTTTTGCAAAATAAACAGAAAACAGCCGTTGTGACTACCAAAGAAAAAAACAAAATGCGTAAAAAAATCCATCCACAGCAGCATTTGAGCCATTCTCCATAGGCCCTAGGAGCCTCTTACTGTTTGAGTTAAGGCTCCTTATATAAAGTTTATGGGTCCCACCGGGGTGTTTTGAGTAGATTACATTCACACCAGCTCATGCAACGCGGGCGTGAGCAGTCAGTAAATCAGCCAGCTTAGCTTGTAAGCTCCTACTGGCGCTGGCGATGGGTCTCAGGGCTGGGATAACGCCTCCCGTTATTAGCTGACAGCTGGTAAACAAAGATCCTGCTCTGATACACATTGTCAGGGCTTTTACAGCCTCGGCACACAGACAGAGCTGGGGAAAACTGCTGCTTCCATGACGACGTGTCCCTGAAATGGTCAAAGTGTGCCTGATGGTGGGAAAGCCGGGCTGCTTTCAGCAGCCACCCGGACAACAGGATCCTTCTGCCCTCTGAGGTTCAGAGAGGTCAAACTGGCAGGGAAATGGACCAGGATAGCTCAGATCTACTGCAGCTCTCGCAACCCCATGGCAGCAGTCCTGGTTAGTGGCACTTACGCTTCCAGATTCAACTTTTCAGTGCTGTGGGTTGCACCAATCTGGAGCCCGTGGTTCATAGGGAGGACAGGCTGGTGTAGATTCCATAAACTCCAGACTGGGACAGCTGATGTGTGCCACAGGCCCCTGAGGAGGATCTGGTCCTGCTGGCCAGAAATCAGGCAGAGGTTTCACTTTCTGGGGTTTATTCTGGAGACCTCTCCCTCTGCCAGTCACTTAAACACCAATAGCTTGCTTTCAAACCGATGCCCCTGCTCTGAATTTATGGCATTTATGGCTCTCAGATTTGGACACCAGGACACTGAGCACCTCATGTCTTACACCTCCCTCCAGCAATGCTCCTGTCCTGTCCAGGAGCAGGAAAGGATGGGAACCTGCCAGCTGGATGAAATGCCTTTAACATGAAGAAACAAAAACAGTTTCTTTGATAGGTGGCAACAGCGGGGATGTTATTTGCCAGGGAAGTCATCAGCAAATAATTCTTCCAATGGCAGATTGTTTAAGTCAACTGCACACTGATTTATTTGCTGTGCTCTAATTACTGAGGGAAAATGAGGGGAAGTCTGGTATTAGCAAAGTCCCTCAGCTTATAAATACCCCATCGTGGGGTTCAGGTTTCACCACAACACAATCCCACCACTACACACGAGCACTTCAGCATTTAATTAAGGGCAGATAAAACTGGTGTCGTTGCCATTTTCCATTCCAGCTCTCGCACAAAGCCAGCTTAGGAGAGGCAGGAGAGGCTGAACGCTGAGTGTCTGCTCTGAAAAGCCAAGGAGACCTAACACAAAGCAGTTCTCTATCTATTTCACCTCCTTTGTATGGCCAGAACTGTATTTGCTTGGTAAATCTGGCGTGTCAGATGAAGACAGCAGCACTTCAGGGCTGGCAACAGCTCTCAGAGGCAGCAGCATTGGGAGCACGCTGGTGGCAGCAGCAGGAGCATCCCTGGGGCGGGGGTACCCACAGGGCTCCTGCCCTGCAGCACCCTGAGGAAAAGAAAATATTCTTTGTTGTTCTGGAGCTTGAAACATCTTTCCTTTTTTAAGAAGTCAGGAGTTTGAAAGATGCAGCCGAGGCCTCCGGAACAGAAAAACCCTGAATATTTCTACATTTAAAAATTGTTTTGAAGTTCTGAATTTTTAGAAGCAAAGCCCTGAAATGCTCAGCGAAAAGCCTTTTCTGTGGGGAAAATCCGCCGGAACAGGCAGTTCCGAGCAACCCTGTAATTGCTGTGAAATAAATAAACAGGGCTTGCTTATCAGTAGCTGCAATAAATTTTGAGAAAAATACCATTTTAAGATACAGAAGCATATCTCTGTTTTGATAAACACCTCTACAAGTGGCACACTCCTCCTCCCTCAGGGTCTGTCCTTCCCCACTCGTTGTGTTCCACATTCATCACCAGAGAGTGAATCTCCTCATAATTTAGATTCCACAGCCTATAGTTTATGTGCAGCAGCGTCGCAAATGGAAGCTCCGCTTTGATTTCCATTATGCATTACCTTGTCTGACTCCCTTTTATTGTGCAGTGGAGTAAATGACCTCCCAGATATTCAGGTTCAGATGTGGATGTGATGGTAAATTTAAGTCCTGAAATTTCCATCCTGTGATAAAATTGTACAAAAAAAAAAATCACTTTCTCCTGCTAATATCTGCTTTTGGCTGTCACATCAGCGTTATGGCTAGATTGTATTTTGTAATATATCAGCATGGATTCCAATTCTTGTGTGCTGGTTTCTCTTTCAAAAATAATACAGCATAGGCTGAAAAATCAGTATATGAGTCATTCTGCTTTTATTACTATCAGTTTTACATGAGCTTGACAGATGATTGTTGGTATCAAATTTGTCAAGTATAACATTTAATTAAATATCTTTCCTGTTAGGACTGAATACCACCTTGAATAAAATTACCCACCTCAGATTCAGGCTTGGGAAGGTGTTTTGGGGAACGAGCAGGTCCTTGGCTGTGTAGTCCCACAGCCAGGTGTGGTGGAGTCCTCATCCCTGGAGGTGTCCAAGGAACAACTGGATGTGGCACTCTGAGCTCTGGTCTGGTTGACAAGGTGGGGACTGGCTGCAGGTTGGACTCGATGAACTTCGGGGTCTTTTCCAACCTAAATGATTCTGGGATTCTGATTCAGTCTCATTGGTGTGAGGGCTGCTCCTGCTCCCACTCCAAACCCGAGGAGTGCCCTGAGCCCACGGTCAGTGTTATCGCTCTGCAGTGCAGAACATCATCAGAGTTAGAACACACACAAATGTATGCAGCATTTCTCAGTGGCTTTTGAGGGTTAATTAATTAATGGCCCTGATGCCTGAGCTTTGTATTCATGTATAAACAGCATAGGAGCTGCTCAGTGGGGGCTGCCTGGGAGCCCTTGATGCTGCATTAGAGAGCCCAGGGCTTTGTTATTACACGGATAAATGTTATCGTGTTCATCTCGTGTAGAAATTTATCCGGTTTACGCTGCAACCGAGAAACATTAGTCCTATAAACTCAAGTAATCTTTCTTCAGAGAACAACTACCCAATTACTAACATTACTTATTGAATTGGTTGCTTTCTCTATTAAACGGGACACGGTGCCAATCAAATCAGATAATTCAGCCACAAAATCAATGGCACCACATTTACTCAATCAAATACTTTGCTCAGTATCTTATATCCATATGAAATTAAAGAGATGGATGTGCCAGCTGCACACAACAATTGGGCTTCAGAACTTTGGCACATGCAGGTTAAAAATAAGGAAATCGATGAGCAAGAGAGAATGTATTTGACATCAGTCACTGCTTTTAATACATTAATTTCTTCACTAGATTAATCAACTATTGATCATCCTTCAGCTTTCCGAGAAGCCAAGCATATGATCTCTGCTGAGCAATCCCTGTCTAAAACCTCTGGACACAGGGATGGAGCATCCTGCCCAGCCTCTCCAGAGGGTCGCAGGGCCCTGTGGATTAGAGATGTGGCTCTGGAGCAGCGTAGTCAGATCCCAGGTGTCCCATGTCCTGAGCTGGGCCTGGGTTGAGCCTGGTTTATTTGACCAGGAATTTTCTTGGGCCCTTCAGTGGCCCTGGCAGCCTGTGCAGAGCTGTCTGAAGCGTTAAGTGTGGGTTTCCCTGTCCTACTGGGTTTGCCATCTCTAGGTTTGGCTCAGCACCCACCTGGAGACTTTTGGTGGCCAATGTAGGGTGAGTGGGCCAGATTTGCTGTTTCAGGGTGGCTTTAATGATGGTCTCACGGCAGGGTTTGTCTGTGTGCTGTGCCTGCACTGAGAACAGAACCGCGCTCTGTCCTTCTGCAGGTGAGTGGAGGCTTGATCCTTGCCTTTCCCACTCCAAAATGAAGTGTTCAGAAACCATCTGAATGGAAAATCAAAGTGCCTGCACATACGGGGAGGGCAAGAAATCATCACTTATTTGCAGACAAGTGACAATTTCTAATCTCAGCTTTGTGAAGGATCTGATTTACACCAGAACTGCTTATCTCCGTGCCCTTGCTGACCCCCTGCTTCCCTTTCTCAGCACTGTGCCAACAACACAGCTGCTGTTTGTCTCCGAGAAAAGAAAAGAGACGGGAGGGGAAGGAAAAATACATTATAAAAATACATTTTAAGTTACCAGAATAGAAACCGTCCAAGTGCTGTGTCCTACTTTAGAGCATGCTGATGCAAATAACAGGGAGCAAGTGCTTCAGATTTGTAACTGGAGTGGCTTTGTAAGACACAAATATCCCCCCTTTGCCCTGAAATCAATTCTACAAGGCTGAGGATTGCCTGGGTTTGAGTAGAAGATAAAATTAATTAGCAAAGCAAGTGGCAATGCTCGAGCTGGTGTGACTGGCCCAGTGTGTTCCACATCAACAGCAGCTTTATCAGCCCCAGGGGCCCTGCGGGGGGTTATCACAGGGGACATGACAGCCACAATTGCTGCCATGTGGAGATTCTGCCCCACGGAGCCAGGGAGGTTATTGAAACAGCAATTTTGCTGTGAACACCTGCTGCCAGCCAAGGGAATTAGGAAATGCAGGGCTCTGGTCACATCCTGGGCTTGTATTTAAACCGCAGGTGAATTAGAGCAGCCTCCTTACTCTCTCCCCTGACTCCTCATTCATCCTGGGATGAAAAAAATTGTGTCCAAGAAGAAGTTACCCATCTCCAGCTCAGCCACACCGAGGCAGTCTAAAACCAGCTCAGGGAAGTTACGTGGCAAAGGGAACTGTCCCTGAACTTTTTACAGACCTCCCCATGAGCCACACCCTGGCTGTAAAGCCCCGTTCTGCCTTGCAGGACTCCTGCCGGCAAAGAGTTTCCTTGTCTGGCCTTTTACAAAGGTTTGGGCTCCGTGGGGACTCTGCAGAGCCCAGGCAGGTGCTGGGCCCTGCCATTCATTGATGTCAGTGCTCTGACCCAGCACCTCGATCGATCCGCTCTGAGCGCTCGTCGATAGCAGCACCGGCACGCCAGCCCCTGTAAGGAGAGCAGCAAAATGAGCACAGACAGATTTCTAATGATCACAGCTCTTCTTGGAGGAAACAAAGCATCTTTTTTTATTAAAAGCAGAGGCAATAAACCCAAAGAATCGGTTTCCTGATTTCAGTTTTCTTGTAGGTGTGCTTGACTGGGAGAAAAGGTTCCCTTGCAGAGCTCCAGGAGGGGCAGGTTCTGAGTAAGTGAGCCCTTTTCTCAGACCTCCAGGTGGGATTTTGGGAGGGGAGGTGACTCTACAAACTAATTTTTCATGATGAAAAGGTGAGGTTGAAATTCCACGCTGGACACAAACTGAGATACAGGTCTAGTGGGAACTTGTCTACAAAATATAACCCTCACTTGACTGGATAAATCACCTTTTATTCTCTCTATATGTGTAAATATCACCAGAAATACTCGGATGCGAGGTCAGAGCACACAGCAAAGCACAGAGCTCGGACAGACCCGGCTGTGGGGGGCAGGAGGGGGTGGGCACAGGGATTAGCATGGACATCCCCACTCATCCAATCTCATTTGTAAATAGGAATGGAGCTTAGGGATTGCAATTCTGCAGGGAGAACTTCTCCACTAATTGCCACAGTTTTGTTCAATTGACTGTTTGGCAAAGTGCCCTGTGCTTATCAAAACAATTAAATCCCAAATATCCACTGCTGACGTGGATTTTTACAGGAATTGGGGTAACAATGTCACCAGGCAGCTCTGGTGGCTTTCACTGAGTGTTCCCCCTATTTCCCTGGACTGGAGCCTAAAACAGGGCTGTATGATAACCTGTAGAGCAACTTATTGTTGGAAATTTAAAAAAAAACAACATGCTCATATGGAATGTTCCTGAAGGGACACAGACAGAGGTGACTGAGTGGTTTAACCACCCCTGCTGCCAATGTGCAAGTTCTGCTTTGGGTAATACTACCCAAATTATTCTAGTTCAATTATTTAAAATAAAATTTCTTTCTGCAATTTCAGTGACTCAGTAGAAGTGTCTTGGTTTCCAGAGCTGAGGATCGCATCAGCTCCCAAGAGAATTGAGTTGTTTGAGTTACATCAGTTAAGCAAGGCCCCATCTCTGGATTCAAACTCTGTCCTCAGGCAGTGCTTATGAAATGTGAGCTTTATTTTTTGGTCAAATTTAATTACTCACTAGGCATTGCAAGTACTGGGGGAAGACAAGAGGAAGAGCACGAGGACAGATCCAGGATTGCTGGAAGGGGTAAGAGCTTCTTACATGCAGAACAGGGATTGTTCTCTTAAAATGCATCTCCAGTCTCATGCTGATATTGGGCTGCTATTACACAGGATTTGGTAAAAAACAGCTTTTTTGCTTCTACTGCTTTCGCTTGTGCTGTGCAGAGCCCATTGCTTCCTTCTGCTTCTCTAGTTATCCAACTGTCAGGCTTTAAAATAAGGAGCATGCAAGGAGCAGCGATCACTGTGCCCTTTGGGCTGGATGCTCAAGGGTTTGGCAGAGGAGCTGCAGCCCTGATGCCACACCCGCCCTCAGAGGCTGGGGCGGGTGCCAGGGGCTGCAGGTGCCACACATGGATTTGGTGCTCACAGGGGGAGGCCCCGGGGCAGGTGCCAGGGGCTGCAGGTGCCACACATGGATTTGGTGCTCACAGGGGGAGACCCCGGTGCTGTCATCCCCCTTGTTTAGGGCTCCAGCGAGCCCCAGGTCCCCCAGGAGCCTCCTGCTCTGCCGCACAGCCATCCGGCAGCAGGAGCAATAAGGGTGATGGATAACCTCCAAGGTGCTTCCCGACAGCTTTTACAATGCTTAATGAGGTAAACTAATTGTAAATTGTGGCACAATGGGAAACTTAATGACACTTCAGCTCTTGAAAGGAGTTTAAATACTGAGGAATTGGCTAATACTTCTAGGTGTTGGGAAGAAGTGGGGAAGGCCTGGAATTCACCCAGACAGGATCCCAGTCTCCTGTGAGCCCCACGTGTCTCATCACCTCACACGAATTCAGTTCCTGCTGCAAACCAGATGCAAAAACACTTGCTTTTCATTTGGGGGATTCCAAAATCTCTGGGGCTCCAGAGCAAGAGAAGTGAAGAGCTGCCTGTGCCGGAGCCAGGAGCACCAGCCCAGCCCTGCCCTGTAGCCCCTCCTGCCTGGAGGGTTTGGAGTCTCCCTGTCCTGGCACATGGCCCTGCCCTGGGACCAGAGGTGCCACCAAAAGGGGAAGCATTTTCTTCTCTGACCGATCCCAAGGAGTACGAGCCTTTTCTCACTTTCTCTCTTCTGTTGAAGTTTAACTGGCTGCCTGTCAAATCACTGAATGAGAATAAAATCACAGCTAAGAATCCTGAAATCTGGAACAAATTCATGTCATATGTTCCTGCTGAACCACTGCTACCCCTCGGTTACACATCACCACCCGGCCCCGTCTGGGAGACATGAGCAAACTTTCGATATTGTGTGATACGAAATATTCACACTGGCTTTGCAGCAGATGTCAATGGCTGCAGCAGCCTCTCTGCTCTGGGTTCATTCTTCTGCTTCATTGAAATTTGCTTCTTTTCCCACAAAATCTGTGAAAGCTGCAGCTGCTGTGATCCTGCAAACAAGCAATAACATTCCCTGGCATTGCAATTCAGAGCTGAGTTTGCTTTCCAGCTTTGCTTTCCATACCTGCAGTTTGGTGGAGGAAGTTCTGAGACGTCACCTGCCCAGTACAAGTGGTCAGCACTGGCAAAGTGTTCCCAGCCTGGACAGACTGGGAATGCTCCTCCCTATCCACTGGGAATGTCCTGGCACTGCAGCAGCTCACATCAGCTCCTGGTAGGAACTTGCCCTCTTGAGCAACAGGCCCTGAGAGAAGGAATAGGGATCTCGGGGATCTTGGACACACTGGGGCAGACTCTGTTCCTTCTGTCCTGTTCTGCAGTGTGTTGAGACCTCGTTGTGCCAGCAGAGAGTGGGAATTCATGGAGCTGCTGGTGCACAGCTGACCAGAGCCAGTACCAATGGAGCCATGTAGAGTTTTTCCAGCTGCTGTCCTACTTGAGTGGAAATTTAGGCTGATTTTCAGTGAGCTGATGCAGAATCTCTCCCGATGCTCTGATAGACTTAGTAAGTTTTGCACATTCAAATATTGACCTTTCATAAATCCTTCTCAGCCTCCCACTGGGGCAGCTGCTGCTGTGAGGGGAAGCAGGAGCTGGCAGGGCCTGAGCAAGCTGAATATCATTCTCCTTAAACAGCTCTGAGGTGTTCAGGGGCATAAAACCTTTAAGAGCTGCAAATGGCATTTTTCAACACACTGCCTCTCTCTCGAAAGGTCAGGTGGGAGTTAAACCGGAGGCTCCTCTTCTCTCCATCTTAATCAGCCATCGCGGGCGCTTATCAAATTTCCCTTCTGTCTCCCGACTCCGATGGAATTGATAACCTGATCTGAATTCTCCCAAAGCTTCGCTGATGGAAGATCAGTTGCAACAGAGCACAGCAGTGCCACTCATTGCAAGAGCCACCTGAAATTTGGTTCAGCACCCAGGAGTTTCTGCATTTGTTTGCTTCCTGTTCCTGCTGTGGTCCTATCCCGTTCCATCCAGGAGCTCTCCAAATGCCACAATCTGCCACAGTGACCCCACTGCCCTTCTCTGAACTGTCACAGGCGCTGGGGACAGGGCACAGAGGTGACCAGGTGAATCACCATGATCTGCCTCCGCCCCTGCACTGCCGACAGCTTCATTAACATCCTGCTAATGAGTCACTTCCAAAGCTTCGTCCTTGCCTCCCTCCTCCTTTCCCCTAATTACTCACAGACGGTATCACCAGTGACAATGATGAACCAGATATTTAGATAATCTTTCCAGGAGGGACTTTTCCTGCCACCCTGCCTGTCTTAAAAACATGAGTGAGCGCGAGGGGAGACCCCGGCAGCTCCTGGCAGCTCCAAGAGGCTCCCACAGGAGCCCAGCAGGCAGCCCCGGAGCGCAGCCACCTGATTCTGCCTCGGCTGTGATCTTACCAGCCTCCCCAGGGAGCCAGCATCCATTCCCCGAGCGGCACTTCCAGCTCCTCCCCTGCAGGAAGGGCGAGCCAGAGGCTGCCTCTCTCCAGCTCGCCTAGAGGCATCCCCGGGGATGTCTCAGAGGCATCCCTGGGGGTGTCCCAGAGAAATCCTTGGGGATCTCCCAGAGGCATCCTCCCGGGGCTCGTCGGAGGCAGGAAGCAATGAGAACATGACATGGATCTTCCTTCTGTGCTGTCTGGAAGAAGCTGGCTTGAGGGAAAAACAGATTCTTCCCAAGAGGAGAACCATTGCCTTCCTGTCTACTGAACTTTCATGAGGTTGAACTCATGTGTCCCGTTGCAGATCCTCTTCAAGTGCCACGAAGCCTCCCTGGCTCCAGCCCCTGCCACCAGGACAGTCCTGGCACTGCCAGCGCTGCCAATGGAGACTAACCCCACCCTGAACCCAGGTCACCACCGACCAGCTGTGCTGTCCCTCTCCTTGCAGATGGAGATGCCAAGGTTCAGAAGCTTTGGGCAAAACTGGGGCAGGATTCTGAGAAACACTGGCCTGATTTTTAAGGCATTTTTAAAACTATCCCGTTTGAGCTCAAAATCTGGCAAAGACATTTCATGTAACTGGTTCACCAGCCACAATCATCCAGAACTATGGAACTTGTTTCATAGCAGCAAGTATTTGCTGGGAAACTGTCTGTTAAACAAAAAAAACTAGTTTTCCAGCAAGGCAGTCACAGAAATGCTTCATCCAGCCCAAATCCCAAGCTTCTGTGGAGGACAGTGGGATAGCAGCATCTGGGAACAGACTGGGTGACCCTGCCTGGCCATATGTGCACTGTCATGAAGGACATAGCACCAAGGACAGATTTCCCTGGTTCTCCACGTGTCCCTGCCCTTGCCAGGTGGGGAAAGCATTTGTTATGCCTCCTGAAGCTCCCACCTTTGCAGAAAAGTCTTTCCAATTCATGGACATCCTGGCTGTGTTCCTGGGGCAGGATCTGTCGTGCTGCTCCCCCCGGTCGGTGCCAATCTGCTCAGTGCCTGGGATGCAGCTCCACTTGCTGAAAGCAGATGCCATGCCCAGATTTCTTCTGCTGCTGAATCTCAGCTGTAGTTTGGCAGTTCCACAGTGATGTAGTGTTTTCCTCTCTCTCCCTGTCATGCCTTCCCTCCTCCGAGGTGAGCTGGCCGCGTTTTCCATCAGCTGTTAATTCACCCTGATGTTTGCATTCCTCTCTCCTTCCAAAGCATCACAAATCACGCTGCTTCTCCCTCATGCACACACCCGAGGGGAGAGGGAGGCTGCAGGAAAACATCCTGGGAAAGGAGCTTTGGTTCTCTGCCTGCTCCAAAATGAAATAATTTTAAAATGCGAAAATCTCTCATGATAATCAGTTATCTCAATATTTGCTGTGCTTGAAGCACTGACTTGCTTTTCAGATTTTAGAGAGCAGGAAATATCACACGGATTTTGAATGAGGAAATTACACACACGCAAGCACACATCCCTCTCACATCCCCACACACACACCAGGCTCCCCACAGCCCTCATACCCCAGCTACTGGGGTGTCCCTGTGGTGTCCCTGTGCTGCTGCTGGCAGTGCCCTGGGCATCCTGCACCCAGGGTTTGCATCCTTCCAGAGGAATCCCTACCCTGGCACATGGCTGCAATATTTAAAAAGTCAAGGAGTAGCATTATGTGTCAGAAGTGGTCAAATTAAGTTAATTCGACCTTTAAACTCCATTTTTAATCCCTTTCTTTGGCATCCAGCATGATTTGCATTCCACTATACTGACACTCGGCCTAACAAATGACTTTCTTTCCAAACTGCCTTTGAAGTATCTGAACTTAATGGACTATAACATTTATGAACATCTGAGTTCTTCTCGCAGCAGCTGCACTGGGTTATTGATGATCTAATTGAAATGCTGGCAAATATATCCCAGCAGTATATGGGGAGCAGCAGCCGACTCGGCACGACCCCAGAGCCGTGGAAGCGTATGGTTTCCATGCTATTCATTAGCAGCAGACAGTATACTTTCAGCTATGTTAAGACAACAACAAAGAGCAGAGTGAAGACACTAGAAGACACACACAAAAAAAAGTCCACATGCAGGAAAGCAGCTGATTTGTTTCTTCTTTGTGGATCCCCAGGCAGCTCCACTGCAGCGATCGCTGGGGGCAGCTGGTGCAAATTGGGCACCTCTTGGAACCTGGGACTTATTTACAGAAATAGCCAAGGGCAGGGCAGGTTATCCAGGGTATGCTCACCTTCCTGTCCAAACAGGTAAAAATACATGGACCAGCTGAAAACTGGACACCTGGGTACCAAAATATGGACGGAGGGTGATTATTAGATTCAAAAATCCTCACACTCTCTTCTAAGCCCTGTGGGGGATGATCCAAGCTGGAAATCTCCAAATTGTCCATGATGAGCCATGAGCTGCTCCCAGTGCTCCCCAAAACCACAACTGGCACACACTTCCACCACAACTTCAATAATGTAAGGTTTGAAAATGCCCATTTCCGTAGTAACGTCTGGAATTGCGTTGTACTCAATATTTATCCAGCAACCAGCTGAGAGCACACTCTGCTCTACACTGATTGGCACGTAATTAAGCAAAGGAAAGAAAGTCATAATGTTTAGCAGCAGCACCACTTGAGTATTCGACAGTAACAGGAAAGATAGGGATGGTATGCTGCTAAAAATAAGTAGGGAATGGCTTATTAGGAGGTGTAGTGAGTTCCCGTGCCGTGAATAGCTTCAGGCAGTCCATTCCCTTCCATTTCATTTCATTTGATAGTCAGGATTTACACCAGGGATAAAAGAGGAAGGAAAAGGATATTGAAAAAGTGGAGAAAATTCTTGACATGAAAATAAAGATGAGGGGAAATCAAATTTGTATCTTTGAGCAGATGGAGGCTGAGCCATTCCTGGCATCATCCACGCAGCTGGATTCACTCTCCTGGTCCAGGCTGGCTAAAAGACGCCGATAAAAATGAAAAATGCAAATGAATTCTCTACACCTTACTGGACACACCGGAATGGAGGGTGCCACTCAAAAGGCAATCTCTCCAAAACATTTAAAAACATTGTGCAATTTATATCTTGTGCTTGACAGAGCATCCAAAAGTAATTTCAGCAGTGTGTCCCAGTGCCACCGCGCTCCGCCGAGGGTGCCAGTCACCGTGCCGTGCCTGCGGCCCCGCTGGATCATTTCCCTTCCCTCTCCAAGCTGCAGAGCTTTAAAATGCAATACAAGTTGGCTGCTGGCCTCTCATTTCTGCTGGAAAATCTGGCTGTGCCAGCATGTGTAAGGTCAAGAGCACAAAGCCTGCTTATTAACTGGAAATTTGGGGGATCTGGTGCCAGGAAATAGCTTTCAGCTGTTGTGAGAAGGAATAAAGAGGTTTCAGGGCAGTGGTTTGCTACAGAGGAAAATCAGGTCTGAGCATATTTCATGGTCCAGATTTGCCTCTGTTCCAGGCCACCAGGAGTTGTGTCTTATCCTACCAGGACCCTCAATTAGGCCTTTTAAATCCAAGCATAAAGCTCTTCAGAATCACACTACACCACCCACGGCATTACTGTCCCCCAGAGCACAGGGCACAGCGTCCCACAACCCCCTGGCACACTGGGGGTGCAGCACCCCCCTCTCTGCCTCGCTCCTGGCTGTCCTGACTCCAGATGTTTTGTTATTTAGGGATAAAAACCTGAAGCCACTTTGGACTGAGCTGCATGGGAGAGGTTCCCAGCTGCCTTCATGAAAAATCCTGTTTCCAGCTGTGCTGGATGGACACTCAGGCTTTCCCACTGGCACTTCCTGCTCCTGCTTTGCCAAGCACAGATTTACTGTTGAGAAGAAGCAGTCTAAGCATGGAGTAGTGGGGGTCTTTTCCCATTTTTTTCCATTAAGTGGAAATTCACAGTGAGATTTTTGAGTATGAGAAATCTTAGCACCTGGGCTGCAGTGCAGGAAGGGACTTAGGGTGATCTTGGAGCTGTTTTCCAACCCTAATGATTCTTTGGTTCCAAGGGCATCCCAAACACAGGAACATCCTTAGCTCCACTGAATTCCATGCTGACACTCACCTGCTCAGATTTACGTGTGGGTCCTGGTAGTTCTCTTTTGGGCCCACGGAGTTAAAAGCAACGAGGTTTGTAATGAGAGAGGTGGGAGAAAATATTTCCACTCATTTACCATTTAACTTTGAAACTGTTTCAGACTGAAGGATTCTGACAAACCAGACCCACCTTGGTTTGTCCATCCTCAGCCCTGTTTCCAGGGAGAAGCAGAGCCAGTGTCAAACCTCAGGTTTCTCTGCACTCACATTCCAGATCCAGATGGAGCAGCAGCAGGACAGAACACCGGTTGTTTCTCTGGCACTTGCTGTGTGAGCAGTTCTTAAAGGCTAAAAATGCCTCCTTTTTTTTTTTTTTTGAAACTTTCATCGTTTTTAACCTTGAAGCCTCTACTCGAGTGTGATCTCGGGTATGGACGGTAGTTGGCAAATTTAATTTCTCTGGTTCCCAGCAAAGGGGAGAAGATTTACACTGCTGGTGACAAGAAAAAGGCATTAAAGCAAAAGTCCTCCACTAATTTTGCAAACAGATTTTGGATAGAAAGATGAGCATTCCTACTCCTGGCTAATGTAACATGTAAATTCTGCTGATAACACAGCTCCCCTCTTACTGGAGCTGGTAAATGACTTCCTGAGGCTCCTCACAGCATATCTGCTTCATTTAAATCCCCTCTCTTCTCTCTTGCAAACAATGAATACCAGATCCATTCCATGGATTTGTCACTTAAAATTTCTATTAAGAAAGGGGATTCTGATTTAAAAGCAGAGTTTGGTACGAGTTCACACAAGCTGTGACAGTGCTCCAGTGGTTCTGTTGTCACACTAAACAGATACGGAGACTCTGGGCGTAATGAGCTTTCCTTTGTAGGAGCAGACAGAGCCTGGAAACAATGGAACCTCTGATCCGGGATTTGGATGCCTTTGGGCTGGGAAATGAGCACGCTGGAGAGATAAGGCAGATGAATCATCCAGAAGGGATTGCTGTAGACCAGGCTGTCAGTTTTTGCATGGTTTCGTGGACTCAAATTTTATTCTGATTTGAAATTATGCAGAAAACACACATTATAAATCAGGGAATAAATCAAGGCTGGAGCAGTGTCCAGGTCAAAGGCAGAGGGAGCCTGGGAGCCTGGTCTCTTTCCAAACATATAAATCATCCTAAAGTGATTCCAAACTCACTGGAATGCTTTGTGAACCTTGGGAATGTTTCCAGAAGACCTGGCATTAGTCCCGGTGTAGAATAAAAGCGCCTTGAAAATTAGATGAATTTCACCTGAGATTGCACCCATTTTCAAGGGTTTAGCTACAGACTTCTTGGCCATTTTTGAGTCTGATGCAGTGTTCCCACAGAAAAGGCAGAAATACTCAAGTTTTCCAGGTTTCTGTTTAGGATAATGCCAGAGGTTCAGACTGGAATGCCAACAGACCTCCATCCAACAGGAGCTCAGGGAAATGTTCAGCAGCAATTAGTAATGCCAAAAATAATGTTAAATTTTACTGATTTGGAGAACTGGTCATCCAGTGGCTGCTGAAAGCCTGGCAAAGGGGGCTCTGCATGAGTCATACGGATTTTTGACTTTTTCAATGAATCTTAGAGGACTGCCTGAAGTTCAGAGGCTCAGAGTGAGGCGGATGCCATGTCTGGGCTGGAAAGGGGAAGCAGTGGGAATAGAGCTGTGGTGTGTCTGTTAATGCATCATCCAACCAGTGCAAGGAGTGGAAAGGTCTTGATTAGTGAAAAACTAGGAGGTGATGACATGGTTATGAGGAACCCAGGGGTGGGCTGGAGCAGCCTCTGCCTACTGTTACCTGTTGCTCTGTCCTGGGTTGCAGTGTATTCTATTCCCATCCTCATGAGCTGTTGAAATCAGGTGGGGCAGTGTTTCCTTGCCTCCTCCCCCCAGACCATCTTTCTGTTAATGGCCCATCATTGTCCTGCCCCATCACTCCCAGATAACTCCCTCCGGACTATCTTCTGTTGATGACTCCCAGATAACTCCCTCCGGATTATCTCCTGTTAATGAGCCTAATCAACACCTCATGACTCATTACCCCATTGTGAGATGCTCCATCCAGAGGGAGGAACCAAGCATCCCATCCTGGATATAATCTGGGACTCTGAACACCAGAGACAACCTTCCCACTGGATTTCCAGAGGACAGGAGCTACACAGTCACCACTGGACCTTCTGAGGAAGAGCAGACCCCTTCTACTACAGGATCACGGCTTCAGAGGACTGCAGCCACCATTCCACCAGACTGCCACCACCACCCTGCCTAACAGGGACTCAGGTTGTATCTTGACTCTGTCAGTGTTTTACTTTCTTTTCCTTTTCTTTAATTTCCATTAAATTGTTATTCTGACTTGGTGCCTCCCACTGGTTTGTTTTCAAACTAGCACATGCTCTCACCATGGGGATGTGAGGTGCTGATGCTCCAGGGCATGGAAGCACAGGGGTTGTCCCCGAGGCCATGTGGGCACTGCCAGAGGCTGGATCACCCCAGGGCACTGCCCTGTGGGGCATCCCCCACCCTCACACCTGCCCCCACCAAGGAACTTTGTCCAAACATCAGCCCCATCAGCAGCATCTCCAAACCCAACAGCAGCTTCTCCCAAGCCCCCCCCCCGCTGCTGGGGCCTGGTAGAGTTTCATGTACCGGAATATCAGACAATTACTTTTTTTTTTTCACCATTTTTTGTTCCAAAGTGAACACAGCGTGTTTTCTGATCTGCATTTCCCTGCTTTGATCATCCGTTCTGCAGATCAGTTTTCCTGTTTAGAGGTACAGCAGGACACGTAATGAATGCAAATGTGATGCAGTCGGAGATAAATGTCTAGACTTCAGAGCCTAATCCTCCCAAATCTTACACCCTTTACAACGTTTTCATATTTAATACATTCTGAGGGATTTTGCTTTTATAAATAATGAACTAATCTCATCTTCAAGGCATCACTTGGCAGTTTAGGTGCTTAAAAAAAATAAAAAGCTATATTCTGTCCTCAGAAAAATCTGTTTTAACCAATATTAACCGAGACCTCCCTTTAGATAAAGGCCTTTTGGGTTTGTTTTTGGGTTTGTTGGGTGATGACTTTAGGAATAAAAACACCGGAAAACTACATTGTTTTGCAAGAAAACTACATTTTTTTTGCAAGAACTGGGATGAGGAGACATGGAAGGGAACTATTTGTCCAAAATTCCCGGTGTTCCCACTCTGTGGGTGGAGCTCTGTGGAGCTGTGTGTGTTGGTGTCAGGACAGGGGGGAAGCAGAGAAGTGCACAGATTCCCGAGCAAATCCACATTCTCACAGCTGCCCCGTGGTGCGTCCTGCCAGCTGAGCAAATGTGAGCAACTGTCCTGAACTATTAAAAAATAATGTGCTGTCTGCCCTGTGCGACACATGATCAGCAGCAGCTCCGAGCTCCCAAGCTGGAATCTCCCTGCAGGTTGGAAAAGAAATGAGGCAGAAGTGGCCTGGATTGCTGGAGTCCACATGACTCCACATGCTCTGGCTTCACGGAGCAAGGAGAAGGTGCAAAAGCAGGATGGATGGTGTGGGAATCCACCTGCAGCTCCCTGAGCTCCTGAGATGTAGAGAGCACTAAAATAACAACAGGAATAACAGCAGAGAGTGTACGTGGGAGCACTGCCCCAAAAAAGTTTTAGTACTCCTTGTTCTCCCAGGAAAGAGCAACATCAATGTTCTTTAGAAACTTCTTTGCATAACTAATATTTTAAATTTATGAATATCTTATAATTAGTTTTTCCAGGGGGCTGGAATCGCAAGGCTGAAGTTTTGTTCCCAGCAAAAGCAGGTAGCAGAGATAATTTGCTCTGAGCACAGTATTGGTGTCATTCTGTTTTTCTGGCACAAACAGAGGGGTTTACATTTCCTCCCAGATTAATGGCATTTCAAAATAAATGGAATTGGGACTGCATGAAAAGGGTTGGAACAGACTGCCCAGGGAGGTGGGGGAATCCCCATCCCTGGGGGCGTCCAAGGATTGACTGGATGAGGCACTCAGTGCTCTGGTCTGGGTGAAGGTGGGGATTGGTGACAGGTTGGACTCAATGGCCTTGGAGGGCTTTTCCAACCTCAGTGATTCTGGGATTCTGTGAGAACTCCTGGGATTTTGAGAAGTGGGTGCTCAGAGCTGGGTGAGGGCACAGCAGAGGCTGGATGTGACCCAGGGAGATGTGGCTCAGACATCTTTTGGAACAAGCACATCTCATTTGGCATTTGTCATCTAAGTGGCACAATTAAAGCCTCCCTTTAGCACAGCAACCCCAAAATCCACCGAGAGGAGTGGAGAGGAGCGGAGAGGAGCGTGGCTGTGCACAAAACTGCTGACAGCAGAGCTGCTGCATTTCCATCCCGCACACAAAACCCACCTAATGGCATCCCCAGAGAGGAGCTGGAGCCTGTCCCTCCCTGTTTGCCTGCGCTGACACAGACACACAGCTCCTGCAGCTCCTCGAGCACAACACAGTCCAGGGAGAGGATTTAAAATGATTGACCGTGGCAAGAGAATGGTTTTAAATTGGGAGCAGGAGCAAAGCTGGAGCGTTTCCAGGTCAGAGAGAAAAATAAGTTTCTCCCAAGGATGGGTCTGACTCTGGCAAGATTTTCTCCCGCTACCTCACACAGGGACCAGCCTCAACATCCCATCCCCAGGCAGGGGGATGCAGGGTGATGGGAACAGGGTCTGCATCTCACAGGAAAAGGCACCTTGTCCTGGCCTTGTTCCAAAACTCTTGGACAGAAACACAACGGAAGGCACTGAGCCCCCAAAAACGTGTGTCTCTTGCAGGGAGCTCTTGGCAACCAGCCACAATCCCCTGGAGTGTGAACCCCCCAGCATCCACCTGTCCTCAGGAAATCACATAATTCCCATTTCTGGGCTTTGAGATGCTCTTAAACAGCATTCAACAAATTGAGTTCAAAGGGACAAAGACTCCTATTCAAGCACTTTCCTGGGTGGAAGTGTTCTAACTCATACTTTGCTCCTATGAGTAGCCCCTGCAAGCTGCCAGGCTGCTCCCAGGAGTCCCTGTTTGCACAGTTTAGCCATAATTACTTTCTCCTCTTTCTCCAGCCAGCCTCCAAGCACTTCTTTGCAGGGGGAATTGCTATTCCCTTGTCAGAAGATGGGATGCCAGTGTAATTGAGAGAGAACAGCAGCCTGTTTCTGACTGAGGCTCTTTTCTGCCTCCCACTCACTGCTTATTGTATGGGAAGGAGAAGCCCTCAAGATATGCTGGACAGACTCTTGGAAATAACCTTTTTCATCTCAAAGATCCTGCTGAATTTTAGATTAAAAAGGAAGCTTTTCTTTCAATAATATATTTCCCCCTTGGCTCTCTGGCTATCAAGTAACTTTCCCTGAACAGAAAGCTCAAAAGATGAAGCTTCCCCAAATTCAGATTCATAAACTGAATCTCTCACCTCCCAGAAGCCTGGCTGGAGAGAGAAAAGGCAATCAGGGCATGAATTTCATATTAAGAAGAATAAATAAAGCAGAACCTCTTTTATTTCATTCCTTCTGGCTGTGCAGGTGAGCAGGGGTCATTAACCACTGCTTAAATCAGCACATCTGGAAGGAGAGGGTCACCCAGCCCTGGCACTCCACAGACCCTGAGCAGCTGCAGCCACCAACAAAGGGAGAGCTGAGCCCCTGGAATGGTGGTGTTGGCCTTGGGGGGAGCTTAAACAGAGCACTGCCGTGTGGGGCCAAAGAACACAAAATAACCCGTGCAGTCCTTCCCTGTGGCTCTGCCCTCTCCAGATCTTTAAACCTCTGCAGAGCATCAGCTGGAGCGATGGCCTGGCCAGGGGAGCCTGTGCCAGATCCCACCGCTGTGATCTGACACCTCTGCAGTTACACAGGCGTGGAGGGGACACAGCACTGACAGCACACAGAGGACAGAGCACAGGCTCGTCCTCAGAAGCCCTCACAATCTCAGGAAATACAAAACTGCAGATTTCAAAATGCTGCTCTTCACAGTCACAGTTTTAGCGAAGAAATTGCAGGTTTCTTGGAGAACCACAGGCACTGACCCCCCTTGTGTGGGCTGAGCTGAGATCCCAGGAAAGGCAGGAGTGAAAGTCCTTCGGGTCACCTTGGCAATGGCAAAAATCCCACCCAAAGGCATTCGGGCCCTGTGCTGAGCCAATGCAGCTCTGTGTGTAACATCTGCCAGGCTGAGCGTTGTAGGAGCACATCCCAGCAGCCTGTGCAGCTGCTGGATCACTGCAGCCACATCCCAAAGCCTGTGGCCAAACACTGACTGCGGGTTTGGGGGTGGGCTCTGCCGGGAGCTGCACCAGGTGCTCCGGAGGAGGGCACAGCCTGGCCGAGCTCATCGCTCTGGGATGGGCTTCACCTGAGACTGACTCATCTGCTGTTCATTTTGATGCTCCTGAGAATCCCATCCAGGCCAGAGCTCAGCCCAGCTGCACATCAGCGAGCCTTGCCAGGGCTAATGATGCCAGTACTTGGCTGAACCCATTCCTGCTGCAGTTCCCCCCAGACCAATTGTTTTCCTGCCATTGGAGCTGTATAATGATCACCTGGGAACTCCAGGTAACCTCGCAACCTCTCATTTCCCTGTTAGCAGCCCACAGGTAGCAGCAGCTGTGTCAGGCAGTATTCCCTCCTTTTGGGCTGAGAAATAATGGGAAGCTCCTCAGGAGGTGATCCGACCTGCAATAAGGAGCACAGCAGCAGGTACAGCTGGGGAGAATATTGATGGCTGGATCTCCATTCAGGGGCTGCATTCCCACACGTGGGCACAGATAGCACAGAGCTGTGGTCGATAGATGGACGGGGTTGGTTTTCAGGGCACCAGCAGAGGATTCATTCCACGGCTGCAGATCCTGTTACCATGCAAATGTGCTGCTTGTTTTGTTTGTACAAGCAGCACAAAAAGTCAGGCACCAATCTCTGTTCTCTGCAACAGGGGCAGGACCCAAGGGGGTCCTGTGTCAGAGGAGGGCTTAGGTTGGATATTAGGAAAATATTCTTTCCCCAGAGGGTGGGTGGGCACTGGACAGGCTCCCCAGGGAATGGTCACAGCCCCAAGGCTGCCAGAGCTCCAGAAGCATTTGGACAACACTCTCAGGGACAGGGTGGGATTGTTGGGGTGTCTGGGCAGGACCAGGGGTTGGACTGGATGATCCTTGTGGGTCTGTTCCAGCTCAGGACATTCCATGATATTCTACGAAATTAAACAAAGGGCTTTAATTCCTTTTGCTTTTCATCCTGCCTAACCCTAAACTGCTGAGGGCAGGCAGTCCCGACAGCAGCCGTGATTCATTCCTGGCACAGCCTGGTTTTGACACAACAGCAGCCACCAACAATTTGCAACTCCATAAACGGGATGCACGATTCTAATTTATGTGTGAGCTAATGGATCGTTGCTCCTGTAATAAACTGCTCAGAGTGGGCTGGATTTATCAGCAAGCGGGTTGCCCTTTACACATTTTTATTTAATTTTGCTTTATTTCGTGAGGTGCCAAGTCAACAAATGATTAAATATGAGCAAATATTTTTCCACTGGAGTTTTATCAAGTTACCTAATCCAGTTAAGAGATGGAATGTAATTGCTCCAGGAAGCAAAGCTTGTTTTCCACCAGGGTTCTCAATTTAAATAAATAAATAAATAGAAAGGGTTTCCCTTCTGAGTAAAGCAGGAGGTTACGGAGTGTGTTGTGCCTGGAAAATAAATAGGAAACTTGTTGAGATAACGGAGGCTTTGGATGGGATTTTTCACAGCTCTGTTCTCACAGTTGGTGCCCACAGAAGGCATTCGCTCCCCTTACCCACTTTGGGAAGCTGTCTCTGCCTGTTGCTGCTCAGCAGCCTTCCCCTGTGGGGCACAAATCAGAGTCCCTTGTCCCCAAAGAGTCACTCGTCTCTCTCTGCTCCCTTTTCCCTTCCAAGATGCGTGGGGAACCAAGGAACCTCCCCTCCCCTGCTCCTGCAGGGCCACCACTGGGCCCGTCCCCGGTCCCAGCTCTCAGGGCCATAACCAGGGAAGTGGCTCTTCACTGCTCTGCCCAGCAGAAGGGCAGCAATTACAGGAGAAGGTTTTAGAAAGCTCGGGGAAGGGGGCAGGGGACTTCCAGAGGAGGGGCACGGAGCATTAGTGAGTCTGCTGGCAGCAGCAGGCGGTTCATTAAACGCTCCCGGGAGCCACAGCCCGTCGCTGTTTACGGCGGCGAGGGCAGAGGTTAAAGTGCTTCACTCGGCAGATTCGTGTGATTTAGGGCTTCAGGTTCATCAGGTCGAACCACAAACCGTATTTGAGTTACCGCCAGTCACTATAAATACTGGAGGACACGAGGGCTTGGGAAAACCTCGCTCTCCATCCTCCGTGCAGCATTCCCAAACCGCCCGTGGCAGCATCCCTTCACCCAGGGCTGCCTCTGGGCAGGATTTTGGGTGAGAAAACCTCCCTGCGGAAGGTGACAGCGACCCAAACCTCAGGGCAGAGGAGCTGGAGGCTCCCAAGAGCTTTGGCCCGGTGCATCCGTTCTCAGCTGCTCCTGATAGAAAGCCCAGCCTTGGAGGGCAGCTCCACTCCGGGAGGTGCAGCTGCAGCGAGGGAAGCGCTGTGCTCGGGATTACCTGTATCACACCTCCTGCTCTTCTGTGTCTGAATCACCCCAGTGAGCGCAGCCGAGGAGCCTCTGGCTCGCCAATGCTGCCACCTATAGCGACTCTGCAGCAGCAAGCAGCTCCCGGGGCTGCCCCGGAGCCGCACGCAGGGCACAGCACCGGGACAGGAGCCCCTGGAGAGGATTTCCAGGGGCACAGAGGAGGCTTGGCCGCTCCCCGCCCCGAGACCTGAGCGCAGAGCTCGCCTGTGCCCAGCCTGCTCCGTGCAGCACCCACCCAGAGCTCCTGTAGGAAGGAAGCCTTGGAAGTCAGAGCTCAGCCCCTGCAGAGGGGGTAAAGGATAGCACGGGAAAACGCATCCAAGGAAGGAGAGGGCAGCTCTGCAGGCAGCAGATTTAAAGGGAAGCACAAGGAAGAGGAGCAGGTGTGGGTGAGGAGTGCTGAGGGACAAAAGGGCAGCATCAGCTGCTTGCCTGAGCCTTGGATTGACTCTGATGGAGGGAAGGGCAGGTGGGGGCTGTCTGTGCTGCTGCCCCTTCCTCAGCACCAGTTTGGGCTCTGGTCAGGCTGGGGATGTGCACTCCAGGAAGGCTGGCTGAGGAAAGGTCCAGGGCACAGGCAGCCGCCTCTGTTTGTGACTGTGCTGCCAAAGACAAAGACAAATCTCTGAAAATCTGGCTATCTGAGCAGCCCCAACTCTGCCACCCTGGCAGGGCCAGGCCACGACTGTCATGGATTCAGCCAAAGCTGCTGATCACTATCCAGATAAATGAAATCAGAGAATCACAGACTAGTTTGGATTGGAAGGGACCTTAAAGCTCACCTGGTCCCACCCCCTGCCATGGACAGGGACACCTCTCACTGTCCCAGGCTGCTCCCAGCCCCATCCAACCTGGCCTTAGGCACTGCCAGGGATCCAGGGACAGCCACAGCTTCTCTGGGCAGCCTGTGCCAGGGCCTCACCACCCTCACAGGGAAGAATTGTGTAAATTACTGTAAATATTCAGGAAATGATAATTCAGCCATCCCTGCACTGGCCTTCACTGCTGCTGCTCTGCCTTTGAAGCCAAACTCTGGGTGTTTGCAGGTGTGTTTCTGGTTGTACCCTTACTACCAGACACGGTGTGTTCCTCTCAGATTTCCAGCACATGCAGAGCAGCCCATAAATATTGCATCTTTTTTTGTTTTAATTTGAAGCTGTCTTGCACACTGAGCTGTCTAATCCATGCAACATCTGCTCGGAGCAGGCAGCAATCTCTTAAATGCCACTGTGCACTTAAGAAGTTCTCGGCAGCTCTGCGGGAGCCCCGGGAAGGATTTAACTGATATAAGGCACCTCCCACAGCTCGAGCTAATGATCACAATACAAACGACATTTGCATGCTATGATATTCCTTTTGTGCAGAAGGCGACCCGCGCACCAGCATCCATTCATTGCTGGCAGCTTGTTTGCACTCCGGCTGAACATTATGTCCCAGCCCAGGTGATGTTGCCCACTGCCCCAGCAGGTGCCCTGCTTTCCTGCTGCCCCTCAGGGTTCTCTTCTGGGTGTTGTGGCCCCTTGCATGCTTGGGGAAGACTGGGGGTGTTTAGGGACACCTGGAAAGGGGATGTTGCACAATGCCCCGGCCCCCACAGCGGGGAGCGGCTGATCTCTGGTGCCTGTTTTTGTGCTGTGGTGTGGCAGTAACCAAGGGTTGTTTCCCACTGTGGAATGCCTTTGGGCTGCTCAGAATCTATCCTGACCCTAAAAGCAGCTACTAATCACCCTGGCAAGGCTGAGACATCAGCACCAAAATCTGGGGAAAGGGAGGATTGCCGGTGCTGCTCCGGAGCTTCCTGCTGAGACCCTCGGCAGCACCAGCAAATCCCTTCAGTTTGTGTCTTTATGCCTAATATTTTTCCACTCTTAATTTACTTTATTTTAATTGATTGGAGTCTCCTGTGGTGTAGCAACTTATTGGAAAGGAAGGCAGTAACATACAAAAAGAAAAACCAGCCCTAATATTTACTCCCTTGCCTCGGGGATTCACACAGCTCCCCTGCCCCAGTCCTTAATGACACAAACCAATAATGGTTCAACTACTGCAGCCCAAGGGACTCAAAATCAATGGCATGATGTTGAAATTACAGAAGATTTGTTGAAAAATGTTGTTTCCTATTGTTTGCTCACTGCAAATCCTGACAGCCTCACCAGAGCCAGTTCATGCACTGAAACCTCCCAGCTGGCAACAGTTTAACAGCGACATCAACGCTGTAAAATGCACTTTTAGGTCATTCTCTGCCAGCAGCTTGAGCTGTGAGGAGGGGCAGAAAGGCAGGAATTGGGGCTCCTGCTTAGAACGAGGCCTAGGGGAAAAGTTTGCTTTTTCTAAGTGGCTGCATTGTGCTCCCTCTTCCATCTCCTGCTGCTGCCTGACCCGAGCCACTGCCGAGTCCCCCCGGCAGCCTGCCAGCGGCCCCCCACTCCTGAGCCCCCTACAAGCCAGTACTGACTCCAGGAAGGGACTCTCTGGGGTTCACTTGCCCTGAAGAGCTGTGGCACAGCATCCCTTGCCTCCCCGTTGGTGTGAGGGAGGACTCGCTGGGAAATCTGGACACAGCGTGGCAGGAGTGGGATGGATCTGAGTCACCCAGCACCCCCTCGATCTGTTCAGCTAATCCACATCTGATTTTACAGAAGAGACATGACTAAACAAAGCAACAGTGCTTTAATTTTGCAAGCTCTCTGACCTCAGGGCTGTCACAAGAGCAGAATCTTCCTTTGCCTTTTGTTTACTCAAAGAAATTAAAGAATACAACAGGAGTAACTTAGAAATAGCAATGGGTTAACTCACTCTGAGTCAGGACAGACCTTCAGAAGAGAAATACCTGAAATCCCTCTCTCCTGCCTGCCATTGCCAGGCTCAACAAAGCAGCCAACAAGACAGATTTTAATGGGATCTAAATCTAGGAAGACAAAAAGAGGGGAAAATGGAGAAACTGAATTAAAAATGCTTCCAGAGCTGAGATGCCAGACAAGATAAATAGGGATCATCATTCCTCCACTCGGGGAGGTGCTGCCACAGCACTGCTCACCTGGGTAAGGCAGAGGTAAAATTAATGCCACCACAGGCACATTAATGCCACTCACCCCTGGCCCATTTGTCTCCTGCTGCCGGGCTCCAGGTCTGCCCCGACACCTTCCCTGTGCTGCAGGCAGCCAAGCCAGGCAGGAGTTTGGTTTTTCACTCCTCAGTCTGCTGCTGAATCCATAGGGTGAATGCTGGGAGGGGCATGGTAAGGTCTGACCACCCCCAGCTGCCCCCAGATGTGAGGCTGGAGCTGGGGGAAGCCCTGTCCCAGTGCCCACAGGCAGCAGAGGAGGGGAGAGAGCAGCAAAGTGGTAGCAGTGGGATGCACATCCCCCCAGGCAGTGGACATGGGGAGCTGGGGGACGTGTCCACCCAGGCAGTGGAGGTGGGGACCAAAACTGGCTGCCCTGTGTTGGCCCTCGACTGGTGCTGGAGCAGGAGCCAAGCTCCCCGTGCGAGCCCCAGGCTGTATCTTGGATACAAGTCCCCATCTCTCCCTTCCAGTGCCAGAGCTTGGGGCTGTCCCCACTGTCAGGGTTCCCCAAAGGCTCAGGGGGGTCCCTTCTGTCCCCTTGTCCTTCTGCAGAGTCCTCCAGGTGACATTTCGGGAGAACTGGAAGCTGTGAAATTTAAGCATCAGGAGCTCAATCCATTAGCGTCCTGACAAGCCTTTCAGAGATTTACAATGGGTTTTACCACCTGCTGAAGGTGCAGCAATGAATTTCCATCTCTAACTCATTCTTGGGCCAAGATTTACAGCTGCCATCAGCCCCGTGCTGTCACTCAGTCCCCTCCGACCAGGTGGGGAAAGGTCACTTTTTAGAGACACAAATGATGAGGCTGTGACCAAGCCACCTGCTTCTGCCCCAGCCAGGCTCCACCTGCACTGAGCCTGTCCCCAGAGCAGTGACCGTCACCAAGGGCTTCAGCAGGGGGAGAATTAACTTCCCTGTGACCCATGAGAGACCCTCAGGGACCCAGGGGATTTGTGTCACTGCTCACCTCTTCCAGGGACTTCCTAACTCCATGGAGCTTTGAAGCCAAGAGGAAAGGGGATGTGAAGGAGACAGGGCTCTGTTTGCTCCCAATATTTATTGCAAATGAAACCTCCTGCAATTTGGGATCCAAAATCCCTGCCAGCTTCCCGCACTCTACAATATTTTCCCAAATATTGCAATCCCAGCATGGCAGCCCTTGTCTTTGGAAGCTCTTCCGTGCCTGAGGGCTCTCCCTGCTCACACATTTCCCTGCTGTTTAGTGTAAATCCCATCTCTTAATTTCTCTCCCTTCCTCCTTCAGATAAATCTCTCCCCATCCTTATGCCCAGGATCTGCCAGGAGGGATTTTATCCTCGCTTTACACACTGCTCTTTTTTTTGGGTGCTAGAATGGAACATGCTTACTGAAAAATAAACCTTTTCATAACTTACAAGAACAGCAATAGAACGCAAGTAGGAGCTTATAAAGGGAGAGAAATAAAAGATTAATTTCCTCCTATTTTACACTGCAGCATTTAATGTATGGCAGTGGCTGTTCCTGTTGTCTCTAGAGTCTATCAGCAGCTGTAAACAGCCCTCCACGTACACAACACAGCGACCTGCCCGTACAGGGAGACAGAGCAGTTGGTAAACTCAGGGGCTGGTGAAATTATCTCTAAACATAAAATCACAGCCCTTGGGAAGAGAAGGGGAGAGACAAGACAGGCACACACAGGAGTTTTTTCCTTGGCTTACACCAAGCCGAGTTGCTGCGTGTGAATGCCAGCAGGAGAAATTTCAGCCTATAAATAAAATTAAAATGCGCAAATTACTGGCCTCAGGGAGCTGCTCCTGAGAAAACCCGAGCTGGGGTGTTCCCCCTCACTGTGTGCACACGGACGTGGTCACCCCATTTCTGCCAGGGGCTGGGAATCGCCAAGCGCTGCCTTGCCCTGGCTGCTGCCCACGTTTGAGGCTCATTTCCAAAGGGAACGCAGGAGCTGCACAGCTGGATATTAAATGGATATATTCATCTCTGTGGGTGGGCAGCCATTTGTGTGTAGCCTTTGTGTTACAGCAATTCCCAGGTGCGGGAGGCCGGAGGGATGGGGGAGAGGAGGCAGCCGGGCGGGTGCTCCCCACGGCTGGAGCAGCCTGTCCTCGCCCAGGATCCTCCAGAGAGGAATCCTGCAGGCAGCTGGGAGCCCCTGTCCCCGCAGGCAGCCTGAACCCTCCCAGTGATGCCATGAAGATTTTTTGCCTTTTCTTTTATACCCCTGTTACACCTTTTTTACAACTCCTGTATTCTCAGTGCTTTTTGCCTCCATTCTTGGCCTCGTTTGTCAAGCTGAGAGACTCAACATTTTAGAAGCTTCGTAGCCAGGGATCAGTGTGCCCCAGAGCCCAAGGTGCTCTCCAGAACACATTCTGTAAACTCAGATAGAACCATCCAGGGGAAGGTTCCTTGGGGAGGGGGGCTCACTCGAGCCTCTCATGGGGGAATCTTTGATGGATATACTAATTAGTAAAACCTATAATGATATACCCAATGTTGGGGGGGAGGCAGACACAGAGACTCGGCGGGGTGCATCTCAATGCTATGACCTGGACATGTGCACCTAAGGATCCTTAAAATAAATCCCAAGGTAAAATCCCTTTTCCCCTTCTAACCGTGTTTGACTCTTGATTTTAAAACCAGGAAAAGGCATCACCAGGTGTGGTCACGGCAATAGGAACTCCGGCTTTAGGGGACACCCCAGGTTATGAACCACCTCACAAGGAGGTGGCAGCCCCTGCCTGGCCCAGACCCCCCATGCCGTGGCTTTGCTCTTTGACAGATTTCTCCGTACTTTTCGATTTTCATCTTCAAACCCCTCCTTGAAACCACACACCCCTGGTGCAGAGCTGTGACAGCTCAGCCCAGCGTGCTCCTGGACACGTGCGGGACATGACCTGGCCTCTTGGCAGAGTTCCCAGCATGGGATCTGCCTAAACACCCTGTCCCCAGCAAAATGCCCCAATCTGGCTGGATCTCCCTCCTCTCCCCTCATTTCTCACACTGCCCTTGGGTTTTTCCTACTGCTCTTTTGCCAGATCCTTTGCACAACGTGTTTGGCCCTGGATTGCTAAGGGAGCTCCTCTCCCTTCCCCAGCGCTCCGGCTGCACCCCGAGCAGGGAGGATGCGGGGTAGGACAGGCACTGTGGGATTCAGGCCTGCTTGGTGTCATGACACCCTCCCATGGGGTTTTTGGCTCCTTTTTCTCTAACCCCAACCACCTCAGAGCTACCTGCAGCAGTGGGGGGTGAAAACACTGGGGGAAGGGAGATTTGTTCCCTGGCATCGTCCTTATAATGCACATGGGGAAATTAACTTAAAGCCTGGGTTATGAAGAGAGCTAATTAGTTAATCCATGTAAAGTGCTTTAAGACTCTGGAATGAGGGGAAAGAATAGCTAATGGGGGAGCTCAGACAGGGCTCTCCTGATGCAAAGTGAATTTCAGACAAGAAATCCTTACTGTACAGAATGGAATTAAATTCAAGGGCTTGTCTAAAAGAAAAACCTCAGAATTGATCACATCCCAGTGAATAAAGATAGTCCATCAGTTCAAGGGCATCTTACAGGGATATCCGTGCCCACTAATTATTCTGCTTGAAACCAGCCTTCCTGGCAGATTCCCAGAGTCGATGCATCGAGGACCTCTGTGTCAACATTAGCTTTACAGCAGACGGATAATTGGTGGTAAGTACCCAGAGCTGGACTGTGCTGGACACCATAATGGCAAAAATTAAATTCTTCCAACAAAATAGCTCTTTGCAAGGGTGTTCGAGCAAACCAGGCTCAGGAGAGAGCTCCTTTGCGAGGCAGTGCAATTACAGAGCAATTAGAGGGGCGAACTTCAGCAGCTCACCTGCACAACACCTATTTTCTCCTCTACAATTGTCTGTCAAATCTTCAAACATTTCCTTTGTTCCAAACAACAGTCACTGGCTGAATTACCATCAGCAAGAACACTGTGCAGCCCTACAGCCAGCAGGAATCTGGGAATGGTGTCTCAAAGCATTTGCCAAAGGCTTCTGCATACTCATTTCTGGCCGGATCCTGCACTTTTTAGAAAAATTATTCTCCCTATGGGCTCTCCCAGGAGAAATGATTTGCACCTCTGAGCATTGGCCACGTTGGCACCCAGGAGATGATACTCATGTCTCCACTGGGCTCTGCAAACACCAGTGTGCCAGTGGGGAGAGCATCCAAACCGGACAGTGCTCGTTCAGTGGGGCTGGATGTCGCCTGCCGGAGCAGCCCCCGTCCCCACCCTCGATGGCAGCTCCGGGGGTACCAGTGTGTGGCAACAGGAACAGGAAATCTTTGTTGCCCTCCCTGCAGCCCTGAGATAAACCATCTGCATGTTTGTTTTAACACCTTCCTTCCCTCCCCTTGGCTCTCGTGTGAGCAGACTCTGGGTGCTGGTAACCAACATGGAATGGCTGAGCTCTGTCAGGGGAAGTTTAGGACGGATATTAGGAAAAGGTTCTTCACCCAGACAGTGAACAGACTCCCCAGGAAAATGGTCAAGGAGCATTTGGACAACAGTCTCAGGGGACACAGTGGGATTGTTGGGGTGTCCTGTTCAGGGCCAGGGGTTGGGTGTGATGATCCTTGTGTGTCCCTTCCAGCCTGTGATTTTCCATGATTCTATGATTCTAAGATGCCATTGCTGTGGCCAGGGAAGCCTGACACCATTCCCCTTCTCCCTCCCAACCTGCACCGTGGCTGGACTGATCCTTGGGACCTGGGACATGGGGACCCATCCCTGGAGATGCCCAAGGAGGGACTGGACGTGGCCCTCAGTGCTCTGAGCTGGGTGACACGGTGGAGATCGGTCACAGGTTGGACTCAATGATCTCACAGATTTCTTCCAACCTGAATGATTCTGTGACCCCAGGATGCTGGAATTTGGAGACCCCCAGGATTCTGGGATGTGGGGAGCAGCCAGACCCTCCACCCTGGGGTTCTCCTGCTGCCAACAGCCACTTGGCCATACGGAAAGGCTGAGCTGTACCAAGCTGTGCAGAGCTGCACCGAGCTCCCACTCACCCTGAGTGGCACGAGAGGGAAGCAGAGGTGACAGTGATGCAGACGGCTTGAATGAGTCCGGCTGCTCCGTCTAGCGAACGGCACAAATTGGATTATGTTGTGAAGTTTCCAATGAGGACAGCTCTGCCGTTTAAATGGCATTTCCATATTCTGTCGAGCAACCCACATGCCCATAAAATCTGATAAGTTTTCTCGGTCATCACTTTGTGTATTTTTATGAGTCTATTAAAATGTGATTTACATTTTTCCAATTTCCCCCCCCCCTCTTTTCCCTTCAATATGCCCAAGGGATGGCTGAATTAGATTGGAGGGAGCCCAGGACCATATGGCCAATTGGATTAGGCTCTCCTAAGTGCTCAGCAGAAAGTAATAGGGGTTTGAAACCTGGATCCCAAATTCTGGATGCCTGTCTTGTGTGAATTGCCAAACAGCTCTGTTTTATAAGGCTCTTGTGGAGTGCTGGAGCCCGTGGCGTGGTGACAAGGATGCCCAAGGTCTGTCCTGGCAGCTGACTGGTGGCAAAGACATCAGGGCTAGTGCTGGGGTGGCACTTGAGGCACATGGCCACATCCACCCCCTTCCTCACACTCTGAAATTAATCACCAGTTAATCATTGTTCAAAGTGAGTAATTTTAGTCAGAACAACCCTTTCTGTTTGAGTCGACAGAAGAGTGAGTTGTGCTTCCTGTGTTTCTGCTTGCTCAGGGCAAACGCTGTGACGTTCCCGGGACAAGACCACAAAGGAGATGCTTGTGCTGCTGGATGGAAATTTCCTTTCAAATTTGAGAGAATATTTGTAGGAATTCCTTTCTCTGCTATTTGCTCAGTTCTGCTAACAACAGGCTGCCAGCCGGGTTCAAGGACAGCCGAGCAATGGGCTCTGAGCAGCCGCTGTAATTCTCTTTGCTCTGAAGAGACAGAGGGAGATTAATAGAAAAAGCAGCAGCAGGAGGATTTGTCAAGAAAAATAATCATTTTCAGGCCAAGGAGGCTTTGCTAGCTATCTTGATAGTGAGCAAATGGCAGGAGCAAAAGGACTCCTGAGCCTGCCCCTCGTTACTGAAAGAAGGAAATTAGGGCAATTGCAGTTGAACAGAAAACTAACATTTGGCTTTTTGCCCCCCTCAGCTGCTCTCTTTGTCCCCGACACCCTCCCAGCCGCCTGCCCAGGGCCAGGAACCATTTTCCAGCCCCTGTTTTCATCCACGGGGCAGCTTTTGCTCCGAGTGTCACCGAGCAGCGCTGAGGCAGCGCAGGCAGCTCCTGCCACCTACAGCGAGAGCCCGGCGGGAGCAGGGACAGCAGGGACCGGGGATGGGCACAGAGGGGACCCGGCAGGGACAGCAGGGACCGGGGATGGGCACAGAGGGGACAGCAGGGACAGCAGGGACCGGGGATGGGCACAGAGGGGACCCGGCAGGGACAGCAGGGACCGGGGATGGGCACAGAGGGGACAGCAGGGACAGCAGGGACCGGGGATGGGCACAGAGGGGACCAGGCAGGGACAGCAGGGACCGGGGATGGGCACAGAGGGGACCCGGCAGGGACAGCAGGGACCGGGGGGCACAGAGGGGACCCGGCAGGGATGGCAGGGACCGGGGATGGGCACAGAGGGGACCCGGCAGGGACAGCGGGGACCGGGGGGCACAGAGGGGACAGCAGGGACAGCAGGGACCGGGGATGGGCACAGAGGGGACCCGGCAGGGACAGCAGGGACCGGGGGGCACAGAGGGGACCAGGCAGGGACAGCAGGGACCGGGGGGCACAGAGGGGACCAGGCAGGGATGGCAGGGACCGGGGATGGGCAGGGGAGACCAAGGAGAGGCAGGGGGTCCAGGGAGGGTCAGTGGGGACCAGGGAGGGACAGGAAACAAAAAAGAGGAGCCCAAGGGGGATAGTAGAGACCAGGTAGGGGCAGTGGGGACCAGGGGAGGACAGGGGGCACAACGGAGGGGCAAGGGACAGGGGGGACAAGGGAGGGACACTGGGGATCACTCAGGGACAGAGGGGACTGGGGGGAACAGGAGGTCCAGGGGGAGGAGAGGGGGGACCAGGCAGGGACAGCAGGGACCAAGGAGGGACAGAGGTTCCAGAAGGGGACAGTGGGGACCAGGGAGGGGCAGGAGGATCCGCGAGGGGCAGTGCTGGACAGTGCTCGAAGTGCAGGTAGGGATGGCAGGGACCAGGCAGGGGCAGTGGGTGATGAGAGCAGGGGTGGTGTTTCAGCCCCGAGCTGACACCTTCCAGCCCCAAATACTGGCTGGAGCATCCAGGAGCCTCTGCAGGTGTGACATGGCTCAGCGGGTGCCCCTGCAAAGGGACAGCAAAGGGGGAAAGGCACAGTGAAGATTTTCCTGCCCCATTTCCCTTCTCCCCATAGACAAGGGACCAGTTTACACGGATTAACAGCCAAAAATCATCCGGGTTCACTTTCCACCTCCATTGGCTGAACATGCAGCTGCGGTTTGCTTGTTTTCGCTCTCCAGCAGCCCCTGTATCCCCTGACACTTTTATGCTTGTAAATAGTCGAGTATCACATTCCCCCTGTGGAAACTGTGGAAACCAGGGTCGACAAAAACCTGAAATCCACCTTTTTTTTTTTTCCCCCTCTTTTTGCAGCTGTGCTGCAATTTCAATTACCATATGCCTTGTTTTGCCCCCGGGGAATGGTGGTGAGATGAGGAATAGGGGAAGTGTGGCAGGTAATGAAAGACACGCTCTCATTTCTGCTCCAGCAGATAGTGCAAGTGCCCATTAAATGCTGAAATTAATTGTTTAAATTGTTCTGAGCAGCATTTACGGCAATCTCCTTGTCGGTGCAGCTGGGCATTGGCTTTCAAAAGCTTTCCCTGCGCTATCTGCAGCCGAACGTTCCAGCGGCGACTGTCTCACCACAAGCTAATTTGTTCAACACACATTTATTGCACAACACTTACAAAGATACGTGGCAAAAATGCAGATTTTTTTTTTTCCCCCGTTCTTGTTTTCATACTGTTCCAGAGACAAAACACTGCAGCACTCGGTGGCACCTCCAAAGGCAGCACTTTGTGGTATGGTTTCATGGGCACGGGGGCGTTTGGTTGAGGGGTGAATTTGATGATCTTGGAGGGCTTTTCCAGCCTTAATGACTCCATGATTCCATGGCGGGAGCATTCCAAGGCCCCTGCCTCACACTGCTCCCACCGACAGCCAGACCAGCTGCATCTGGAATGATCCAGCATCTGAAAAACCACCAGAAATCCCACTGGAGCTGTCTGAGGGCACGGCCAGCGCCTGTAGAGGGTACAGGGAGCGCTGAGGGGAGCGTGAGCGGGGAGGGAAGAGCTCCCAGTGCCTCCCCGTGCCCCCAGCGCTGCCCAGGCGAGCTTTTCTCCATCGTGCTCAGGCTGCAGAGGGAAACACCCGGGCTGCAAGTGGGATAAATTCCCTGCTCCAGCCCATTTCAGAGGCTGGGTAAGTAGATAAACCTTTGGCTGGGTGCTGGAAGATGAAATAGTCCCTGGCTGGGACTGCTGCTCCCAGAGGCTGCTCCCACCAGGGACCTGTCCCCTGCGTCTGGGGCCATCATGACTGAGACTCCAGAGCCAGGGGCAGGCACCGGAATCTCCACAGGCAGGAAAACGTCCTGTCAGGGCAAGGGACAGCTCGAGGTCTTGCCCTGCGAATACCGAGGGAGGCAACAGCTGTCAAGTGATATAAAACTCCAACATCCAATAATTCCTTCTGCTTTTCCAAAGCCTCAGTGCCTGGGTGCCAGCAGGGCTGGCAGGGACTGCTCTGGGGAGCAGCCCAGGGCAGGTTTAACAGACGTGTGGATGTGGCACTTGGGACGTGGGCTCGTGGTGGATGGGCAATGCTGAGGGAATGGTTGGACTCGATGATTTTAATGGTCTTTTCCAACCCAAATGATTCTGCGATTTGTCCTGTCAGATGAAGCCTCCCATCCAGGAGGGGCTGTGCAGCCCTTCCCTCATCCAGGTGAGTTTCAGGAGCTGGTTACCCACGGTGCCAATGAGGTCGTCTCAGGGCTGAGACAAGGAATCACTTCTGTGCCTCTGAATATTGTATGGCTGCTTAGAAATTAAAATGAATTTTGAGTTGTGTAGCATTTATCTGCACTCCTAATTTATATTTGAACAGGAGAGGAACTATTTTCTGTCTTGAAATCCAAGCTTAATTTTTATCTTTATTATCTTAAGAGCTTAGTGAATAATTAATTCTTTTTCTTGCAAGTTTTTTTTAGATTTGAAGCAAAATTAATTCAACCAAGGCCCCAGCTTTGTTGTCGTTGATTCTGTAGGAGGCTGTGGAGGTCCCAGAGCAGCTGAGGGTCCTCCCAAGGCCACAAAATGAGGAGTTTGGGGGATAAAGAGCTTCTTCCTCCAAGCAGAAGACCCAGGAGAGCAGGGCTGGGATGGAAACCATGACAAGGACTGAGATGGATTGAGACCAGGACAGAAGGAAAATGGGTCTCAGGGAGTGGGTTGGGCACGTGGTTTCTCAGACTTGGCACCTCTTCAAGGATGGATACGTCTTTCTGATGAGATTTTTTATTACTTTTTGTCATTGTAAGATTTTATTTATCTTTAATTAGAGATGATAGATTAGATAAACTATCCTGGAGCAAATGAGGATGTGGAAAACACCAACCCTGGGATGAACCAGGGGCTGAGCAGCCCCCACGCTGGGGACCCCCCACCTGGGGCACTGCATCAAAAGGGGCAATAATTTCTTTTCACAGACAAAATGTCATCACAAGTGAGGGTCCCTCACACCCTCAGAGAAAGGGCAGGGGGAGCTTTGCCCTGGCTGTTCCCAGCACAAATGGCCCTTGGAGCCCCCACAGCCCCCCCGGGCACTCCTGGCACAGCCAATTCCCATTTACAACCTGTTTTTTTTTGCTGACAGCTAAGGTGTGAATTCACAGAAATTAATTCCAAACTTCCTGAATATGGATTTTATTATTAGTGGGAGGAAGAGCCTGTTCTCCTGGCAGCATCCCTTTATGTAGAAAAATTAATAAACTCGGTATAAATGCTCTGTTTCCATCAGCTCTGGGCTGGCAGCAGGGAGTCAGCGCTGGCTGGGTGTGAGTGGGTCCAACACCTTCACTCTCCACGTTTAACCCTTTCTGAGTCCTGTGCTGCCTCAGCATCAATTTCTTCTAATCAACTGCTTGTTTCCAGGTGGTTTTCCAGTGTTTCTTGTTCTGCCCAAGCCCAATACATTCACCTGCTGTTATCAACAGCCCGGGCCTGACTCTGGCCCCAGCCCATGGAGCCCCTGAGCTCCCAGTCCCTCTCCTGGTCCCACCTGGCTGCAGGTGTTTTGAGGAGCATTTGCAGCTAATGAAGGGGAACTGAGGGAGCACTTGGGGAGCTTCATCTTGCACAGACATTATTGTTGAAGGGGTTTCATTGGCACTGGCAGGAGCTGGGACCCTGCTGTGATTGGCATCTTAATCAATCAAAACTCTCAGCTGATGGCTCACCCTCCTCCTGCAGAGCCCTATTTCGCTCCCACCTGGATGTATTTATTAAGAAATGCTTGTGTTTTGATAAGATTATTGTTTCTATCCCGCTGATGTTTTTGCTCCTGTGAAGCACAGGCCAAAATGCCACCACCAGCACTGCCATCTGCCTTGGGTTTACTCCAAGGGGTGCAGATTTTTGTGGATTTTTGCATGTGTCAGAGCTTGGAGAGGAGAACCCTGGATTCTCCTGCAGTTAGGATGAGTTAGTGCACAGTTCAGACAAATGCCAGGGAGAAGGCTCCATTACTGGGGCAAAACTGATCAAACAGGGAAATTTTCAGCATTATAACGTGGTGTAGTTAATTTTCAGCAGTATTACACTGTGTAGTTAATTTTCAGCACTATTGTGCTGTGTACTTGACCTCCCTGACCTTAAATAATTGCATCTTAAAACAGTCTTAAAGGAGCTAGTTAAGGGAGGGAGTACAGCTGGCCATATTTCAGCATTGATTTTCTGCCAGCTCGCTGTACTTTCGGTACCATGAACTCCACGCATCCCTCACTGAGCTCCCCTCCCTGCGATGGGGCTGCCCCCAGTGCGAGGGGACAGGGGAGCAGGATGGGTTGGGCAGTTTGTGTTTCACCTTCCCCACACCTCTCAGGGGTGAGACCCTCCCAGATGATGCTTAAGCCCGGGAGAAGGGTTATGTGTAAACAGAAAGAATTTCCAAGTTTTTCTAAGAGCTTCCGAATGTTTTGAAACAGCTTTATCTCTTAATTCAAAAGTCTGTTTGAATAACCCAAAATGAGATCAGTATGGGAGGGCTGGAAGATCATCTAACAAAGAGTAGCAATTCCTTCCCATTCAACTCAATTATCCCTGGCTCAGTCTTGGGGAAACAGCCCGATTGCTTTCCTGCCAGCTCCTGGCTGCCGAGTTAATAACATCGCACGCTGCGTGTGATGCACCAGAGGATTTTGCAATTACTCCTGAAGAATTTCCCTGGAAGGGGCTGGGAGGGGTGCAGGGGCCGGGGGCGCGTCGGGAGGCGCCTCGCGCCGTTGAATGTCACCCTGTCCTCGCTCCGGTTGAGTGTCACCGTGTCCTCGCTCCTCCTGTCGGGGCTCTGCGGGGCTCCAGCGCTGACACACCCCGCGCTGGGGCTGCGCTGGCCCCGGGCTGTGCCGGGCGAGGCAGGGCACGCCGGACGGATCTCCTTTGCCCCATCCCCAGCGGAGCCGGGCCGGGCGATGAGCAGCAGCACGCGGCAATCCTGCTCCCTGGCTGCCGCACCGAGCCCTGCAGCTGCCGGGGCTCGGGAGCTCGGGCTCGCACCCGCGGCAGCACAGGGACAGCTGCGAGGGGCTGCCCATCGCGGCTTTGCAGTGCGTGGACCAGTCCAGGGGCACCACCGGAGCTGGACGCTGTGGGGGCTGAGGATGGTCCCGATGGGCACCCCCGGACAGGAGGATGGCTCCTCGGGCAGGACACAGGCTGTGATGGCCCAAGCAGGAGCTGTGTGTCCTGGGGGACACGGGCAGAGCGGTCCCGCACACCTGCTCTGGACCCTGCGCGGTGCCGGGCAGCGAGAGCCCCGGGCAGCGAGCGGCAGAGGCGCGGCCGTCCCTTCCCCCGGCGGCGAGGTTCGAGGCTTGGCTGTCACCGCCGGGCTGTCCCAGCCCTCTGGCACCGCTGCCATGGCACCGCGGCTTCACTGGAGATCCTGACATCGGCTCCTTTCTTTCCAGCTCCAGGCTGTGACCGTTCCACGGGACAGGCTGCACCATTCCCTTCAGCGCCACGTGCCTCCAGTGCTGGGTCACGTCAGCCAGACCCACGGACATGTCCCCTCTCAAAACCAGGCAGGAATTGGGATTTCAGCAAAGAAGGTTAAATAAATAAATAGATAAACTCAAAGTAAATAAAGGTAAAGGAGAAAAAAAAAAAAAAACAGAGAATGAAAACAAATTGTTAAATTAACACAAACTGCAAATTCCCAGTGACAGAGTGTTTCCAGCCCTGCTGGCTGCTGGGGAAGGGACAGCCCAAGCCCACTGCCCCTCACAGGCTCCCAGTCCCTAAGGGAAAGGACGGTGAATTAGGGACATGTCAAGGATCCTGTCAGTTCAGCTGCCAACCTGAAAAAACCTGGTGGTTGCAGGTGGTTTGAAACCCATTTTTCAAGCAATATTAATTTCAGATCAACCTGTGCCTATTCCTCTGCCCTCAGGAGTGCCACACGCAGAAGCCTGCTCGGGGGTGATGGAAGTGTCCATGCTCCCTGTGCTCTGCTGTCCACCCCCCTGGGACCCCCCCGGCCCAGCCTAACGGGAGGGGATGGGTCAAGCTGTGACTTCTCGCTACAGTGAGTAAATGTCCTGTGCTTTTACCATCCCTGGTCCATTCTGATTCCACCCTCACACCTGAAACCTGCCCTGGCTCGCCTGGCAACGGCATTTTACAAGATGGATCAGTCCTGTCTCCTGCTGTACAGCCCAGCATGGCAGCGAGAATGATCGAGGGTAGCACACGGTGCCGGCAGCCGGCCCCGGCCCCAGCGGCACAGGGAACCCCCTCACCGCAGGGAACCCCCTCACTGTGAGAACGGGAGTCCTTGGCCACTGCCACACTGAGAGGAATCCACCACAAGCCCAACGCTGTAATCCCTCCTTAATCACCTCGGCAATGAGAGGATTAACCAGGGATCTGCCATGGCCATGTGCCATGGCTGAGCTTGAGAAATCCCGACGGGAATCCCCGTGCCCGCCCACATCTCCTTCTCACCAAGGGGTGATGCTCGTCCTCCTCTCGCCCACGAGGATGCTCCTCCGGTCCCTGCTGTGCTCCAGCCCCAGGCTGTGCAAAGCCCAAGCCTCTGTTAATGAGCAGCCCCCCATTTTCCAGCCCTCACCGAAACCCGTGGGGAGGTGAAGGATGGGGCAGCACCTGTGGGCAGGACACCTTTGCTCAGCACTTCTGCAGGACACCTGCAAACACATGGAGGCTCCAAAATCTAAAGCTGTGGATTATCCCCAAACTAACCCTTCCTGCTGCAAACTGTCACCCCTCAGGTGCAGCCTGCTGGCCCCTGGTCCCCAGCAGGATGTCCCTGGGATACATCCCCAGCCGGTGGCCAGGGGCTCCCTCAGGAACCCAGGCACGGTCACGCTGCTTCTAGCATCCCTATTCTCCGTCTCTCTGTTCCATCCCCTCCGCCCCGGCCGTGCAGTGGCACAGCATCTTCTCACAGCCCCAGCTCTGCCTCCAGCTCCCCGCACCCAGCACAGACACTGCTTTTAATGATGTGCAAATTGGCTTAGGGCACAGCGATCAATCAGGGGCTCAACACCTCGGTGAGGGGACCTGGTGGCTCTTTGTTCGGGGGCAGCAGCTGCGGAGGAGGGAGGGAAGGCTGCAGCCTGGCCGGGCTCTGCCCGCACTCCAGACACGCAGGAATTGATTTGGGATTGTTTCTGTGCAGCAGGCGATCCAACAATCAGATATATTTCTCTTGCAGGTCTGAGTGCAGAGCTCTATTATTCATACTCTGGCTTTAAGTTATAGCCAGTGTCGTGTCAAATGTACCAATTCCAGCAGCTTTAATGGAGTTGGCCTCTGCACCCCTCGCCAAGTGGCAGCTGATATTTTCTGCCCACATCAGTTGTATCTACAAGGGAAAAATATCGAATGCTCCCTGCAGCTCTTGTTCCAGTGCGTGTGAAGGGGAGGTTTCCTGGCCATGGTGATGCCACTTGTGCCGCGTGTACCAGCGTGCACATGGCCGGGCGCGTGTGGTTCCTGGCACAGCCAAAGCCTGGCACTGCCACGTGGCTGCACCAGGAGCCAGGGGCACCACGGCAACCTTGCGTGTCATGGCCAGCTGGGCTTTGCTCCACCGGTGGCACCCAGGGATCTCAGGTGGCCAGGGAGGAGAAGAGCCCAGCTCCATGTGTTCACAGCTTTCCTGGCCCTTTGGCCACCACTTTGCCAGCCAATGGCCAGTGCAATCTGCCACGTTAGTGTTGGTGTGACAAGAAGCAGGACCTCACTGGGAGGCTGGGCAGGAACCACGCACAGCAGGATGCTCACTTCAAGCCCTCAGTAACTCATCAATCTCTCTCACCTGTGCAGGGTGCTGCAGCTCACACCAGTGAAATACCTGAGCGGGTGGCAGGAAAAAAGATTTAAATCCTGCCACGAATAGGTTCAAGGTTTCCCCTGAGCTGCTCTTGCTGCCTTCTCTTCCTCCTGCCCCAGCCATGGGGAGGCTGCAGTGCCAGTGAGTGTTGTGTGCTGGGCATGGGGATGTGAGGAGGAAATGCTTCCTGCAGGTGAAAACATCCTCCAGAGAGGCAGTGGAGCAGGGCTACCCCTTGGGATGAGGGCAGGAGGGTGGGTTATGGTGCAGTGGGAGGCCCTTGCTGTGCCAAAACATCTTCCCTTCTGCACACCCCTTCCTGACCTCAGTGTCTGGGAATGCTCCAGCCAGGCACTGAGCAGCAGCTCCAGCACTGTGAGGGGCTCAGAGGTCTCAGGGAATGTTCCCATATTCCTTGGTGGGTGCACATCCTACCCATGCTCCAACACTCCCACTGTAGCTGGGAGAGACCTGCAGACATTTGGTTTGTGTCCTGCTGCCACTCAGAGCTCAGCCTTCGGTCCACAATTGAATCAAACGTTTTAAAACAAGCTTTGATCCCTTCTCCTGGCTGCCCCCATCACCATGACACCTGTAAACAACTGGCAATCTTCCCACCTCCTAATTTTAGTAACTAATTACCTCTCGTTATCTTGTATCAGGCCAGTAGCCAGCACGTCACTAAGTGATTAATACAGTTCACACAGCAACGTGAAGCTGCATCCTTCATTCACCACCGGAGTTATCCTATTTGCCCTCTTGTTGTTTACCTTAACAAAGCACTGAGAAAGGCAGGAAATACAGGGAATAGGTATTTGCTGTTGGATGAGCAGCTGGGAAGGCAAAGGGGCAGTAGGGCTGGGCCAGGATCTTCTGGAGGCAGGAGAAGTGGCTTTGAGGAATTTGTAATCAAGATTTAATAGAGAAGCCTCTGATGGGCTTGTAAATCCTCTGTCCCTCTGCGTGACCAGTGCAGCCTGTGGCCTGCTGACACCCTGCAGGAGGGATTTTAAACCTAAAGGTCTTGAACCACAACAAGACAGAAGGAGGAATTTCTCTTAAATTGCTTTCCACTATATTTTTCCCCCATAGCTTCTCCCATGACGCCGGGAAGGACCCACTTCCACCACATCCCATCGCTCAGCCATGGGCTCCTGCACGTGGCTGGTCACGGGATTGTGCACTGAGCCAATAAATTAAATTGTGGTGGCTTCATCAATATCAATTTTGATTATACTCAAAAGAGCCTGACCAGAGGCACCAACCCTGCTCTCAAAATTAAAACAGACCATCTTTTTACCCCTGAAATTGTCCCATTCCATCAGCCCATGGCAAGAGCATCGCTCAGTCACCTTGGGATAATGGCTGTGTGGATGTCGGGGAGCTGGGTGGGCTTGGTAGGAGGAAACAGTGGGTGAGTGGTCTGGGGCAAGGGGGCAGCTGAGGGGGGCAGGAAAGCAGGTTTGGGGTGTTTGGGGCTTAGAGACGCCAAGGGCTCAGTCCCATCCTCACCCCAGCTCCTCCCAGCAGCAAGGGCAGGCAAGCACTTACAATAATGAGGTATTCAGCACTGACACCTTCTAATTCCCCAAATGATTAACTTGCAGCAGATTAGAGCTGGGATGGCTATTTAATTAACAGACACGTCAAGCTTGCTTATGAGTCATTAAAAAAAAAACCCACCCTAATGATTGACTTGTTAATACGGAAGAAATCAATTAGAATTTTTTTTTATTCCTCCTCTGAAGTTTTGGATCCAGCCAAAAGGATGGAGGAAGAAAGGAAGCTGGGATTCAGCAGAGCTTTGTTCTTTACAGAGGAGGTTGCAGGAACAGCTTGAGGCAGGGATTTGGAGGGGTTTTGGGAGGCAGGGACTGAGCCCTGTCCCAGGATGCAGAGGAGGATGCGAGCAGCCCCTCGACACCAGGTTGGTTGTGTGGAAAGCTGCCCTGTCCTCCCTCAATCCCCTCATTCTCTCCTCCAGGGCCAAGTTCCAGGGGTTCCACTGCCCCTTCCCAAAGCTCTTTACCCTGAACTGCCTGGCTCCCACTGTGGCTTTCCCAGAGAGCCTGGAAGTGTGGACGGGAATGGCTGGAGCAGGATGGGGATACAGGGTGTCTGCCTTGGGGCTGGGGCAACTGCTCAGCTCAAAGCTGGGGGTGACTGGTGCTGCTGGGGGAGGTGAGTTATTGCTGGCAGTGGGGTCTGACGGCAGCAGGGTTACAGATGATCCTGCAGGTGCTGAGTTAATGATGCATCCAGGGTAAACGCAGTGTGGCTTGGGCAGGAAAGGCTGGACCTGAGCAGGAGCTGTCTGCTCGGGGAACAGCTGGTGAAGTTCAAGGGCAAAGAGGATTTGGCAGGATTTGGAAGCTGCAGCCAGTGCAGCCCAGAGAGCCCCGAGCTCGGTGGGGTCAGGATCAGGGAGGTCTAAAGATCTTCTGTGCAGCACATCGGTGTCAGGACACAGGAGAGCGGGCTCACCCCTCCTGCTCCCTGGGGAAAGCCCACGAGGGGTTAAATGCCTTTCTTACACACAATTATGAATTGCTGTCTTCGGAGTCTGACTTAATGCACAGAAACTCTGATTGCTCAAGTCGTAGATTGCCTCTTGACATTAATTACTATGTAAATCCAGCAGATTAACATTGTCAGATGATGAGTGGCAAGTCTCACTCGCAGTCAGTCTCCCAGGAGCGCCGCAGTTGCAGAAGTTGCCATAGCGATTTTTTCCCCTTGGAAAAAAACCGATAATAGAGTAAACTCAAAACAAACCAGCTCATCCTTGTGCTCCCACCAGGCGCTGCTGCTCTCCCTGCTGATCCCAGGGCCTCAGCTGGACCCTGCTGGGGCAGGAGCTGAAGTTGCATTTTGACCCATCAGTGGGTTTAATGCTCTTCAAGTGCCTGTCTGGCTCCTCTTAGTGCTTCCTGCCTAAATCACCGCGATGTGGGACTCATTCCCACTCCACAGGAGCTGCCTGGCTCCCGCTCCCTTGGCTTTGGTCATTCTGTGCCCTCCTCAAGCTGCTGGGCATGGTCCCAGCAGGCAATATGGTGCTTTTTGGGGAACAGAAAGCCCCTCTGGGTCTGCTTGAGGAGGAGATTTGATGTTGTTATCCTAGTCTCTGAAGCCAAACGGTGAAAAGGGAAAAAAAAACTCATTTTTCACTCAAGATTAAAGATGCATGAGCAGAACGAGCAGGGCTGCTCACCAAGGAGTCAGGGGCTTTGAAGGTGAGCTGAAAGCTCACTACATAAATTGATAAACTGCCTCAGATCTCTGGTCAGGAGAGCACAGGCAGTCGGCTTCAAACCTCGCTGTGTCTGAGGGTGTTTGGACCGGCACCTCAGCCCTGTGCCCTGGCTCATGTCAGCCCTGGCACTGCCAGGTGGGTGCTGTTCCCCGAGATGCTGCTGGGGCTGCATCTGCTCTGGTCCAAGATGTCCTTGCCAGGGCCCTGCCGTGCCCTCCTGCAGGTCACCCAGCTCCCAGGGACTGCAACAGGGGTCCCCCAGGGCCCCCCAGACCTCCCCAAATCCCACTCCTCCCCCAGCACTGAGGCCTGGGATCAGCCTCCGCTCCCCAGGGACAGACCGTGGGTCCGGGTGGGCGCTGCAGCACCCGTCACCTCTGTGTGCCCTGACGGAAGTTGCACGACAGAGGTTGTTTATTGCCTTTGAAAGGCGAGAATATGTTTCTCATCCATGTCATACTTCTAAAAATACCAGACGTGTTGCCCTGACTCTCCTCTCGTGCGCTAATGACAGCTGAGGAGCGACGTCTGTATCATAATGGATGAGAAACAAGTGCCTCTGTACCCGGGAGAAGGCTGATTATTTTACTGGCAAGATACATTAAAAAATGCCTTGTGACACAAAGTAACATTAATGTCAGCAAGCGGCAGCGCGGCGCCTCCGGGGAGCCCCGCTCCTGTCACCCTGATTAAATTAGCGCGTTCCCGCATCCAGCCGGCCATCAATATTCATGTCGGGGTGTGCCTGAGCCAGGGCTGCCGCTGCCTGATGGCCCGGAGGAGATGAAGCAGCCTCAGCCACGAGGTACGGGAGCGGATCCGGGGGTTTTTGCCCTCCAGGCGGTGCCGGAGCATCCCCCTCCCCAGCCCCGGGCCTGAAGAGGGGCAGGGATGTTGCCAGACCTGCACCCTGGAGTGATGCTCCACACGGAATTCTTGCTTGGTCCATGGGATCTTCCCTCAACAAAAGACAATTTTCGGGGTGGAAGGAAAACATGCCAAACTCCCCGTGCTTGGCTTGGTGTTTCTCTCTTCCAGAAGCCCCAGCCCATGAGAATTCACAGGGGCTCCTGGCAGGAATGCCCATGCCTGGAGCTGCTGCCCTGATCTCCTGCCTCTCCTCAGAAGGTAATTATGCTCTACTGGGATCTGCAAAATTCATGGCTATAAATGTCTCCACACGAGGAAGGTGCTGTAACTCATGAAGAATCAAATGCCAAAACGCCACTGAGAAAAGGCCGGAAAGAGCTTTAATTGCCCCAATGAATCAGTATCATCCCAGGCTTCCAAGACGTCACCATTCCACCCACTGCACATCAGCCCTGTTGGCAGCCTGCGCTGGGGATGTGTTTCCAAAAGTGTTGCCAAACAGGCGGTTGTGGATCCTCCTCCCAGCTCCCACCCCTGCGAGTGCAGCCCCAATCCTGTGCAGGGCCAGCCCTGGCTCCTCACTTTGCCCCCATAACTTCTCCTGGACCCAAGAGCAGGATCTCCAGATCTCCAAGAGGAAAACGCAGGAGGAGCAGGGCCTGGGGAGCCGCAGGTGCACCACCAGCATTGCTGGCTGCGGGGCACGCAGCTCATGTGGGATAACCATTCCATAACCTTGCTGCTGCTGCTGCAGCAGGGTGGTAACGAATGAGAAGAGGCTCAGGGTGGTTTAAGGAGCTGTGCAAGGGCTGCTCTGAGCTGAGATCTCTGAAAGGTGCCAACCTGCAGGGTGAGGGAGCCTGGACGCGCTTCGTTCACGTGGCAGCTGACACCCACCTGAAGCATTGCCCGTAGAACCCCAGCGTGGTTTGGCTTGGAAGGGACCTTACAGACCATCTCATTCCACCCTCTGCTGTGGGCAGGGACACCTTCCACTATCCCAGGTTGCTCCAAGCCCTGTCCAACCTGGCTTTAGGCGATGGGGCAGCCATAGCTACTCTGGGCAACCTGTGCCAGGGCCTCACCACCCTCACAGGAAAGAATTTTTTCCCAATGTCTAGTCTAAACCTATTCTCCTTCAGTTTAAAGCCATGTTTCAGGTGACCCCAGCTCTGTCCTCAGTTCAGAGCCAGCTTGACAAGGGATCCAAGCACAGCAGCTGGCACTGGTAGGTGCTGGCACTGGTCCTGCTGCCATTGCCCACAGCATGGGGTCCCAGAGCCCAGCGGTCAGTGTAGTTAATGATCTTTTTAAAATTTAGCTCCCTGGGAACTTGTTATTCCAGGATTCCAGCCATTAAGGGCTTGTTAATATTTATGAAATAATTAATAGATGCACCTCTGTTCTTTAATAACTCATGTAAAGTTGTGCTGGGGAAGGCGGTACCAGGCGTTCTGCTCAGAGCAGCTCAGAGCAGGAGGAGCCCTTAATTATGTATTAAACACACAGAGATTTATTGCACAAAGTTATGAAAAAATAAAAGCATTTAATTTAAGAGAAAATGAGGCAAGTTCTGCTACCTGGAGAGCCGTGTTAACGAGGCAAATGGCTGTGGAGTTCTGCTCCAAGGAAAAACATTTACAGGGAGCCTGGCCCTGTTGTGGTGGGGCCTTTCTTTATGTGGGAGATTCGGTGCTCACCAGGGTGGGTGTTGGGAAGGGCAGGCAGGGCCACCCCCATGCCAGCCGTGCACATATGGTGTGCATACACACACACACGAAGTTTTTTGGGAGCTTTCCCAGTGCCAGCCCCTCTCCATGAGCACAAGATACTCCTTTGCTCCAGGGACCCCTGTGCAGCTGCCCCCCACGTGGGCTGAGGGTCTCTGGAGCGGCACTGGATGCCCCGGTGGCAGCACACGCACAGATTGCTACCCAAACAATGATCTATATTTTCAATTTTCCAAAAGATTATGTTTTCATCTTAAAAGATGTTGTCTCCTGCTTTTTGACCTGAATAAAGTGAAAGATAATAGAATCCAGATGAAATATATATCTACATTAATCTTACACAGCCTCGTGCCGCTTCCAGGCGCTGCAGCAGGAGTGGATCCAGTGGCAATCAGATGCCCACCTGGGTCTGAGTGATTCCCACTCTGATTTAACAGGATTAAGAGCTGCTGTGAGATGCAGCTGGTGCCAGTGCAGGGAGCACAGCTTCTGCCAGGGAGGGTGTGGAAAAGCTCAGAGGTGCATTTTCCCTGAGACACATCCATGGCAGGGGAGGTGTGTGACCCTGTCACCTCCAGACATCAGAAGGTGACAATGGGGTTGTCAAGGAAGCTCTGCTCCAGGCTGGGCCATGCAGCTGCTGCTGGCTGGGCAGAATGGTGCCGTGCCCAGGGGGGCCATGCTGTGCTGAGCAGGGTGATGCTGTGCCCAGCTGGATGTTGCCTTGCTGGGCAGGATTACGTTCTGCCCAGTGGGATGATGTGGGGCTGGGTAGGATGATGCTGTGCTGAGCAGGATGATGCTGTGCCCAGCTGGATGTTGCTGTGCTGGGCAGGATTATGCCATCTCAGCATTTGGACAGGCACTTTCACCTGGATTTTGGCAGCACAGGCAGCTGCCGGGACGAGGTGGCCCCAGCTGGGTTGGCCATGAGCTGCCACCGTGGCCAGCAGAGAGGATTCACTTTGCTTTGTATCTCCTCGGGTTCCTCCTGCAATTTTCATTTCAAAGCCTCTCCTGTCCTACCCGTGTCCCCAGACAGGTCTTGTGGAGCCGCAGGAGCTCGAGGCCGAGGTGAGGGGCACTCACAGCCCTTGCAGGCACCGATCCACGCCAAGGACAGGCTGGATCCCTCAAGCCAGATCCCAGAGCCAGGCATGGTGGGGGCTCCAGCTGTAGCAGGAGAGTACTGGGGGAAGGAGAGGGAGAAATTGGATTCAGAGGCAGCAAATGCAGCTCCCCAGAATGGATGTACATTTTCATTATACACTGAGTAATTGGTGGTAATACAAGAGATATGGGCAGTATCATTATAGACCAGGCTGTGCTGGAGATGGATTATCATCATCTGTCATTATCTGGGCTTCCTTGTGGCTGCTAAAATTGTAGAACATGATTTTAATAACCCTGGAAGGCAAGAATCATTTTTCTTTTGTCACTTAACAACTTGGCCTCATTCACTGATACCTTTAAATAAGAAGGGGGGATTAATTTCTCGTGGGATAAATGCAGACCTGGTTGTTTCCTCCTCTCTTCATTTGCAAAGGGGCCCCGTCGATGCCTGACAGCTTTCAAGGAAATTGCAGATAATGGGGACAGGATGTCAGTGTGGAGCAGGGGGCACAGGATCACCCGAAGACAGGTGGTGGTGCTGTCACAGTGCCAGTCCTGGGGCCCTCGCCCTGTGCCCCCCAGGCAGGGCACTGATGGCATTGGGAACCACAGCCTGAGCCTCAGGGAGTCTTGGCCAGGAGATTTGGGCAGTATCAGGGTTGTCAGGGTGGTCTGGGGACCCCAATCTTCAGTCCCATCCTGCAGGGCACAGACACAGCCGTTTCCCAGGAGCCAGGGGAGCTGCGTCACTCCTGACCCCCCTGGACACTGTCAGACTCATTTGTGGGTGTTTCATTTGTCACTCCTTTTGGCCATGGCAAAAGCCAGCAGCAGGAGAGGGACAAATCAAATTACAAGGCAGCTAATGAAAATAATGGGGAATAAAGCACTTTTGGAGGCTGCTTGGTTGGATTCCTATTTCCCTGTGTCACTGGGTTTAAGCAGGGATGTTTATAACCTCACGAAGACATTTCATTGCCTCTGTGATTAGCTCAATTGACCGTGGATTTTTTGCTCTCACAGACCTGAGCCCTTGGAAGAGAAGTGCCTACTCCAGGTCACGTTCCCACCCCACAGCTCGAGCACCCGGAGCCCCCCTGTGCCTTCCAGGGGCCTGGCACTGGCAGCATGTCCCGGAGTGCCACGGACGGGGAATGAAGGGGATGTTCCTGGGCAGCACAGCCGAGATGGGGGGTTCCAATGCCAGGAGCAAGGGGGGAGCAGCTGGGAGAGCTTTGCCCCTTTTCCACGCAATGCTCTGGCCACTCCAGCCACGAGCAGCTGTCAGTGCCTGCCTGGGCTGGCGGCCCCTACCTGCAACTATTGACTCTGAGTAAATAATTCCCAGGTATCCTTTTCTCCTGATAGAAGCTGGGGTTTTTCTATTATTGTCAGAGGTGTTTATTAGAGCAGAAAATAATAGTGCTTTGCTTGCAGCCTGATTGCCAGGAAGTTTCGTGAGTGGCCACGCAGCCCTGGCAGCTGGGATCAAACTCAGACATGTTGCCTGGCACCACGGGCACAGCAGGGTGAGGGGGTGTGGTGGGGGGTGAAAAGCCCCTGCCTGGGCGGTTTGAGGGGGGAAATCTCAAAGGGAAATTTCTTTTCAGCAGTGGCAGAGGGGGAAGATGCTCCACAAGTCCGAGTTCTGGAGTGACTCAGCAGAAAAGAGCAGGAATTTCCAGGAATATGAGGGGTGAGAGGCTGGTACAGGGCTCAGCCAAAGAACATGGGGAGGTTCCCCTGCCACGGACACCTGTGCAAGAGAGGCAGGAATTTAGGGGAAGGCAAGTTCTAGGTGGTCCCATGGAAGATCTCTCCCTCTCACCCATCCACCCTGTTGAGCCACTCTGCCAAGCTGGAGCTGCATGCCCTTGGCACCACTCTGGCACCTCACAGAGTAGAGATGAATAATGGCAGCACATCCCGTCCCTCCTCCCCCTCCCCATGCCCATCAGGGCCTCCCCGGATCTGCCACACAGAAATTAATCCTCCTGCCTCATTAATTGCAGGAATGTGTCGGGAGCTGTTCAAGGTCAGCCTCTAGGACCTCTGCCATCAATCCTCTCCAATTTGCAGCTGCCTTGCTGGGGAGGAGCTGCCAGTGGCACAGCAGGGACAAGCACTGGGGACATCTCTGGTGTTTGGGTGACCAGAGCCCGCAGACACAGGAGGGTCCTGGATGGGCTTCTGTCGCAGGAGTGGCTCCATGCTGGCAGGCTGCCCATGTCCCCCTGTCCCCTGGTGATGCCATCCCGAGCCGAGGGTCCTCTCCTGACCACTTCTGCCCACCCACAGAGTGACTTGATGGGGAGCCCTCTGCTCCCTCCTCATTGCTGATGGCTGAGCAAAGGGGTTGTTTGAATTAATTGCATTGGGCACCAATTAACCAGCTCTCCTCACCCATTAGAGACTGCAGAAGCTTTTGCACTTAGATATTGTATCTTACATGATTGGCAATATTCTATTCTTTTAGGGAATGAAAAGAAGAAAGGGAAAATCCCCTTAGGGAAGCCGGGTTTTGCTGCCTTCGGAGCTGACACACACCAGGAATGTACTTTATTCTGCTTAACAGCAATGATCCAGCTGGCAGGGATGGAATCAGAAGCACTGGGAACACAGAGGTAGCTGAGAGCTCCCAGGCACTGAATGTGGGGCTGCTGCCTGTGGACTGTGACCAGAGCTGCCCTCAGGGTCTGGCCATGCCCATGGGCTGCTGCCCAGTGCCATCGGTCCCCATCCTACACCCTGCAACCGGGAAAAACCCCGCAGCTGCTTCCCCTTTCCACCTTCCCCCTTGTCTGATGGCCTCAGGCTTGGGAGGCTCTTACATCTGGGAGCCACTGCCCCACCACTCACCCCAAAACCTGCTTCCTGAGCATCCACCCTCCCTCCAAACTGTGCCCCCCTTGCTGTCCTGCACCAAGGCCTGTGTCACCACCTGCCTCTGCACCGTGGGACCCTCTGTCACCCAGCTGGCTCTTGCACCCCAGCAAGAGGGTCGGCCCCGTGCCCTACGCATCCTCCTGGCCCAGCCCCTCTGCCAGGCTGGCTGGGACCCATGGCTCAGGGGTGGCACCCTGCAGCCTGCCTCGTATTCCTGTCCCATCCCAGGGACGGGATCTGTGAGCTTGTGAGCGTGACTCAGAGCCGAAGGGGAACCGAGAGCGCTGTCAGGATGCACGTCTGCTCCATCCCCGCTCGCAGGAGGCTGGCCCGGCAGATTGGCACACTCGGAGCCTCCTGAGACAAGCCCTTTCCCTGCCCGAGGGCAGCCGTGCGCTGGTGTGGGATGCAAGGTCCCCTCCCCACACCGGATCCCACCCTGTGGCGGGGCCCCATCGGCGGCGGGCTCTTGTCGGTGTCCAGCTGGGTGTTTGCAGCGCTACGCCCTCGGTTCCCACGGAGATGCCCACGTCGCCATGGCTACCCACGGACATTCCTGCTCGGCTGGTAAACAGCCCGCACGGCACCAGCTTCCGTCCCGAAGTACTGGGGGTTGCTACACCCCGGGGAAATGTTGCGAGGGCAGCTCCCCCAGGCAGTGGGCATCGGCCCCGTGTCCCAGCCCAGGGTGCTGAGCCCCCACTCCACCCCTGCCAGCAGCCTGACCCGTTACAAGCAGGGCAGATTTGGAGGAAAGTGCCTTTGCTTGCACTGTCGGGGCTGTGAGGTCGGTGGTGAGAGCCCCAGGCCATCCCCTCCGGCCAGCGCCCGGCTCTGCAGGAGGCGATGTCCCCAGGCTGGTCTCCCACCACACCAAGACACCCTGCTCCCAGGGGGGCTGCTCTGGCAGCGTGGGGCTATGGGAGCACTGAAGAGTGCCGTGGAGATGAAACTCCGCCCCGACCCCAGAGTAAACAGCTCTTTGCACAACAGCCGCCGTGGTTGCGAGAGGTTGTGAGTGTGTGGAGGGTTGAGCAACCCTCTGTTTACCCCCCGTGCCAGCCCCATCCCACCAGACACGGGATTCCCCGCCGGGGCTGTGCTCCAGCCTGACACGGGTGGGCACAGCAGCTCGGCACGGCCCCGGGCAAGGAGCTGTTTAAATAACACGGGTTAATGGTCAGTACTGGGATATACTGGTGGGAACATCATGTCGTGGGCTGCCCTTGGGCATCTTGCGCACCGCTCACCCTGGAGCAAGCTGGACTACGTGGACGTGGACACAGACACAGGCTTGAGGATATGAGCTGGTCGCAGGTGGCATCACACCGCGCTGGCAGCCACGGCTGGGTTTGCCTCCTGCCCCTTGAGTTGCTCACTCTCTGGCCAGTGGCCTCCTGCCACATTCCCCAGCCCACGCTCCTCTGCCGTGTCCCCCAGCCCAGGCCGGTGGCCCCAGGGCAGTTGCAGTGAGGAACTGTCTGTGCCACATCCCGGCTGTGCCAGGTCGGGCCGCTGGAGCGGGCAGGGTGGAGGCCGGGCGCTGCTCGGGGTGCCTGTGTCCCCTGGGCTTTCCTGCCTGTGGCGAGCGAGGGGGTCGCAGACTTCAGGGAAGTGTTTTGCAATCACCTTCTTCAGAGCGTCACAGCAACTAACGGCCCTGGTTTTGAGGAACTAACGGGGAAAGCAGCATGTTAGCAAACAGGCTGAGCACGGCCAGCCGCCGGCAGCCGGAGCCCCGCGCTCGGAGCGGGCGGTGAGCGGCAGCCGGACGCACCGGACACGGAGGAGAGGCAGGAATGGAGGCGAGGTAGGGATGGAGGCGAGGTAGGGGTGGGTGCGTGGTGCTGAGGTCCCACTGAGCAGCACCTTGTCTGTGGCTGCTCTACCCAGTCCCTGCCTGGGACAGCCGCACATGCCGAGTGCTCAGGGGTTGCCGCTGTCCCACTTCCCACACTCGAGTGCTTTGTCTCCCTCTGGATGTTGGCTTGGGGGGTGAGGAGCTGTGGGCACCCGGAGCTGGGCACAGTGTGGGCAGCCCCTCCGAACTGTGTCTGGGACCCACCCGGGGCAGAGGCGGCCGGGCAGGGGCAGAGGCAGCCACCGCTCCGAGGGCCGTTCCCAACAGCAGGCAGGGGATGCAGCCGACGGGGGCAGCCGTGGCGGGCGTGGGCAGGACCCCGCAGCTCCGGCCAGTCCCGCTCTGCTGCTGTCGGTCACTCACTTCCCTCTCTCCCAGCTTATCGCCCTCCGCCGTCCTAGCGCCAACCCGCCCTCAAACCGCAAATCTCTGCCCGGCAGCGGCTGGAGATAGTGGAGATAAAATCAGCCCGTGCCTGCGGCCGGGCACAGGGTGCTGTGCCCGGGATGGTGTGCGGGGCCGGGACGGTGTGGAGGGACCCGCGTTGCGGGGTTTCTCCACTGCGCTTCCCACGCCGGCGGCTGCGGCAGCGCGGGCGCCGAGCCGGGGGCGGAGGTGTCAGAAGGGCTGCGGGGCCGGGCTGACGCTGACAGCGAAAGGACATTCTGCTCCAGGAAGCGCCGGTGACAATGGAGCCCGGCTCCTTCAGCCCACCTCGTCCCCAGCCCTTGCCGATCCCCAGAACAAGCCGCTTTCTCCGTTCCAGGTGATGCCAAAGCCACGGAGGAGACCATGGCCAGGCGCGGTGCTGGGACACCCTTCCTGCTGCAGCTCTCCCTGCTTCTGCTCCTCCACCTGGGCGGTGAGTGCGGTCCATCCTGTCCTGTCCCACAGCCACGCCATCCCCAGCACCCTGCGCCCCAGCCGGACTGGCCGGGCCACGGAGCAGGCAGGAGCGGCGGCAGCGCAGCAGGCGCGGGCAGGATGGGGCCTGGCACGTGCCGGTGGCTTGCCCAACGCTCGGCTCTTCCTCTCCTGGGCTGGGGGGCCCATCTAAGGGAAGAGGCTCCTCCCTATGTCCCGCCTGGGCACTGAGGAGCTGAGATGGCTTTGTCACAGCTGTGCCCAGGATGTGACACGCTTTTCTTGCCTGCAGGGACACTGGGCTGCGCCTCGGTGGCTGTGGGCTCGCCCATTGTGCCCCTGGGCTCGGCTGTCACGGCGTCCTGCACCATCCAGAGAGAGCTCTGCCGTGGCTTGGAGCAGGGGAAGGTCCGGATCAGCTGGATGCTGGACAACAAGCTTGTGGCCGGGAGCCAGCGCCAGGGTCCAGGGGGCACGGAGGTGTCCAACCTCACCCTGCCCCGGTTCAACCACACACAGGCCAGGCTGTGGTGCTGTGTGGAGTGGAATGGGACCAAGCAGCGCATCGGCATGGCCGAGATCAGGGCGGGCTGTAAGTCTGCTGCCAGCACGGGTCACCCTCCTCCCCACAAGGGACGGACACTTGCTCAGGCTCTTTCCCTGCTGTTCTCCCCCAGACCCTCCTGCAAAGCCCCTCAACCTCAGCTGTGTCCTGAACCTCAGTGACTACGGGCTGACGTGCCAGTGGGAGCAGGGAACTGACAGCCACCTCCCCACCAGCATCGTGCTGAAGTGCGCCGGGTAAGTCCCGGGACCATGGTCCCCTGCTAAACCCCATAGCAAGCTTCGTCCTCTGCCAGAGGGACCCCGAGCCCACTGCTCTGGCTGCCGCAGGAGCAGAGCCCAGGTGGTGACGGGCTGCACTCCACAAGGAGGGCACAGCCACTGCACGGTGCCACGCCGGCTGCTCCAGCTGTACCGGCAAATGGAGATCTGGGTGTCTGCCACCAACGCCCTGGGCACAGCCGAGTCAGAGCATCTCTGCATCGACCCCATGGACGTGGGTGAGTGACGGTGCAGAGGTCAGGGGCCAGGGAAGCTCATCACCGGTGACAGGGGCATTAAAGTGCCATTAAAGCACGTCGGGCTTTGAGGTCACATTTCACGGGCAGGTTCCGTGATGAATTGTCCTGCCGGGATGAATCAGTGCCAGCGCCGCGTTACAGACAGAGCAGCGCGTGCGGCGGGTTACGAGCTGCCAGTTGACCTGCTGCACTCCACAGCTCCTCCAGCAATTGATTACCCATTTATTCAGGAGGTCTATTAATAATGGATCCAGTGCCTATAAACTATTTATAAAGGGAGCCTTCCCAGATGCAGAAACTTATCCTCCCTGATCTGGGGCTGGGGAAAGACTGCCCAGGAACCAGCTGAGCCCTCCCATGGCTGTGCCACGCTCTCACCCCTGAGCAGACCCAAATGTAGGGTGTTCCAGACACCAGGCCCCCATGGAATCCACTTTCTCTGCATAGGTGTTAATGCAGAGCAGTGCCAGCGTTGCACTCACAACCATTACCCCAGCTCCTGTCCCTTGCCACCAGCCATTCTAAATGTTTTGGGGTGGTTTCCCACCATTTCTTGCTGCAGCACCCTGGCTGCAGCTCCTGGCATTAACAACAGGCACATGTGAAGTCGTGGCTCTGGGCACTGCCCACCACACACCTCTCCAGCTCTCCCCTGCTCCCCCTACAGCCAAGCTGGACCCCCCAACCCTGCAGAGCATCCAGTCCATCCCCTTCCAGACCGACTGCATCGCCCTGGCCTGGGATGTGGCGCGGGGCACAGAGCACATGGAGCTGCAATGTGAGCTGCGCTACCGGGCACCCGAGGACCCTGCCTGGGTCCTGGTGAGTGCTGCTGGGGCAGTGGGACCGGGCAGCAGCCGGAACCTTCCCTTTGCTCCAAGCAGTGGGAGCGCCATGTGGGAGTGGGACGGCAGAGTGTCCCCCCGCACCCACAACAGCCCCTGCCCGAGGCAGGAGCCAGCACAGCCCTCGTTCTGGCTGCCACCAGGTCACCGGCATCATCGGCCGGGCCGGCACCGCGCAGCGCTGCGGCTTCCTCTTTGGCACACAGTACCAGTTCCAGATGCGGTGCCGGCGGAGCTCAGCGTCGGCATTGGCCTACTGGAGCGAGTGGAGCCCGGGCAGGAACTACACCACCCACGAGAAAGGTGAGTGTGAGTTGCCCAGGGGGTCCCCTCTGCCCGAGCAAGCGGCACAGCACTGAGGGCAAGCGGCACAGCGCTGGGGGCATAGCCACGCTGGCCCCTCAGCTTCTGCCATCCCCCCGTTGCAGCCCCCACAGGAAAGCTGGACGCGTGGTGGGAGGCTGAGCCGGCCGGGGCAGGGGAGCGGCTGGAGGTGCAGCTGCGCTGGAAGGTGAGCAGGGGCGGGCGAGGGGCGCGGGAGCTGCCGGGACATTGCCCTGGGGCCTGAGATCCCCGCAGGGACCGACATCCGCACCCCCTGCCCCACCCAGGCCCCACGGCAGCGGGAGGCCAACGGGAGAGTGCTGGGGTACCGCGTCACCCTGAGCCCCCGGAGGAGGGGCAGGGACCCCTCCACCATCTGCAACACCACCCACACCCAGTGCAACTTCTCGGTGCCCGCGAGGACCAGGAGGGTCTATCTCTCAGCCTACAACGCCGCCGGCGAATCGGCACCGACCGAGGTCGTCCTCCTACAGAGGAAAGGTGAGGGCAGTGCCCGAAACCTCCGCGTGTCCCCCGGGGCTCTGCTCCCCTCGAGCAGGCTGCCATGGGCTGCACAGCCAGGGCAGGGAGAGGGCAGATTCCAACCCCGGGCGCACCGGGAGTGATGTGGGAGAGGTGCTCCCCTCTCCCATCATGCCGGCTGCTTGTCCCATGCAGGTCAGCCCCTGTCCGGGCTCCGGGCCGTGCCCGGGGGCGAGCACAGCCTCTGGGTGCACTGGGAGGCACCGCTGGCCCCAGTAATCGCCTATGTCCTGGAGTGGCAGCGGGTGACAGCAGAGCCTGGGCACTGCAGCGCGTGCTGGCAGATGGAGTGTGACGGGGCAGCCACCACAGCCCTTATCCAGGGTAAGCGGGGGCTGCCAGGGGACCCTGACCCCCTGGTCATCTGTCCCAGGGGGCTGGCACCCATCCTGACCAAACCACGACCAAGCCCTGCCCCCAGCCCACCTCCCACCCTCCCTCCTTCCTCTGGATCCACCCCCAGGGTAGGTGGGCTGGTGCTGTGGGGCACGGGCAGGGGCAGCTGGGGGGTCTCAGCATCCAGTGCCCCAAACTCCCAGCCCCCTCTGCTCTCCGTTGTAGATGGCATCAAGCCTTTCCAGCTGTACAACATCTCACTGTACCCCCTCTATGAGGACACTGTCGGGGTGCCCATCCACACCACAGCCTACTCGCAGCAGAAGGGTATGTGGGAAGGGTGCCCCACCACCAGGACTTTGCCCTTCCAAAAGGAGGAACACCCCCTCCCCCATGTACCCCTAATCCAGGAGCTGTGCCAAAGAGCTCAGCTTGGGGGGCTGGATCTGTCCCATCTCTGAAGGTGCTCTCAGCTCCCCCACAGCATGGGCAGGTCCTGATGCCCACACCTCGGGAGTGGGACCCCCGCACCAGTTCCCACCCGAGGCAGTGGCTCTGCTCAGCACCTGGTCCCCCTTGTCCTGCTCTTTCCAGCACCATCCCATGCCCCAAAGCTTCACCTCAGGAGAATCAGCAAGTCAGAGGCCGAGCTGTGCTGGGAGCCACTGCCAGTGGATATGCAGAACGGCTTCATCACCAGCTACACCATCTTCTGGGCCAACAGCATTGCTGACGTGGCCAGTGAGTTTTGCCTGCAGCACCAGTGACCTTGCCCTCTGGTGTCTCACAGGGCCCTGGCCAGCAGAGATCCGAGGGGCTGTGCAGGTGAGGGGATTCCACCACACCAACAGCCCCATGTGTCCCCCCAGGTGCCACCGTGAATCCTTCCCTCAGCTCCTTTGTCATCCGGGGGCTGAAGCCATCGACCCTGTACAAGGTGCACATCATGGCATCCACGGCCGCCGGCGGCACCAATGGCACCAGCCTGACCCTGGTGACCACAGTGCTGGGTGAGGGGTGCAGCCACCCGGGGCAGGGGGGAGATGGGAGGGGACCCGCAGACCCTGCTCCTGCCCCAGCCTCATGGCACAGCACAGCTGGCAGTGCCCACTGCAGTTCCCTGTGACCCTGTCCCACTTCCAGATGACACTGAGATCCAGTTCCTCTTCCTGACCCTGGGGCTGATCTTTGTCCTGTTCATGGTGTTGCTCATCTGCTTCCATAAGAACGAGCGGTGGGTAGCAGAGCCCCCCGCCCCAGGCTGGGCTGCCGGTGGGACAGGGTGGTCTGCGGGAGTGCTGACATCCCTCCAGGAGCCTGGCGGGAGCAGGTCCAGCACTGAGGCCACCCATTCCAGCCCGCCTTGCTGAGTCCTCTCATCCCGTGGTCCCCAGGATGAAGGAGCAGCTGTGGCCCAGTGTCCCCGACCCTGCCAACAGCAGCCTGGGCAAGTGGGTGCCGGCAGCGGCGCCGCAGGTGAGACCGGCCGGCTGCTCCCTGGCCCCCCAGTGCCCACCCTGCACATGGCCCCGGGGCGCGAGGTGAGGGACAGCAGGGGCAGATGGCACCGGCTGTGACCTCCCGCTGGTCCCCAGGAGCCGATCCAGGTCCCCGCCGCGAGGGAGCCCGGCCCGGCCGCCATCTCCACGGTCACCGTGCTGGAAGGGGAACCGGGGAAGCAGCCGGGGAAGGAACCCCCCGCCCTGCTCGTCGCCCTCCCGGCGGTGACCCGGCCCTACGTGCGGCAGGAGGGTCCCGGGGAGCCCGTGCAGTACGCGCGGGTGGGGGGCGCGGGGTACCGGGGGCAGCGGCTGCTCCCCGAGCCTGGTCCCCGATTCTACGAGAACCTGCGGGGCCGCGGGGACGGCGGCGGCGCGGGGGACTGGGGGTTCCCCGAGGAGCCCCCCGCCACCTTCCCGCTGCTGCAGGGGCTCCGCATCGGCGGGGCCGAGGAGCTGCACGAGTGCCGGGCGGACTAGCGCGGGATGGAGCCGGGCAGCGACACCGGGTCCTCCAGAGGGAGCCCCGGGATGCGGGGACCACCCGCGGGGTTCCAGCCGCACCCCGGGGCACTGCCCGGCTCCACCCCGCTCTGTGTGTGTGCCCCCTCCCGACTCTTTCCCTCCGAAATAAACGGAGACGTGCTGAGAACAACCCGGGCGCCTCTGCGGGAGGCCGGGGATGGGGATGGGGACGCGGGGAACGGGACGGGAACGGGACCGGGACGAGACAGAGACAGGAATACAGATGGGGATTGGGACGGGACCGGAACCGGGACGGGGACAGGACGAGTATCAGGACCGGGACGAGGACGGAGACAGGTAGGGGACGAAACCGAGACGGGGACGGGGACGGAGATGGAGATGATGGAGATGGGAGATGGAGATGGGGATGGAGATGGAGACGGAGACGGAGACGGACATGGACATGGAGACGGGACCAGGACGGGGACGGGGACGGGGACGGGAACGGGAACGGGGACAGGGAGGGGGTCCGGGACCGGGACGAAGACGGGGAGGGGACCGGAATCCGGGACAGCCATCGACGCGCTCGGCGCTCGCTCCCTCCGCCCTGTCTCGGCACTCGCCAGTCGCGCCTGGGCAAGATGGCGGCGCCCATGGCGGCGTGCCGGTGAGCGCGGGCCATGCTGGCGCTGCTGGGCCGCGGCCTGGCGGGGCCGGCCCGTGCCGGGGCCGCCGTGCTGGGCAGGGCAGAGCCCGGTGAGGGGCGCGGAGGGCTCGGGAGGCCGCTGGGAGGGAGGGTGGAAAGGAAAGCGGGACCCGCTGGAGGAATTGGGGAGCAGCCGGGTCGGGGCCGGAGTGGGAGCTGAGGATGCGGGGAAAGGGGAAAGGGGCGGTCGCGGGGTCGGGGGTGGCCGGGGGTCACTCAGGGGGCCACACGCCGGCCCCGTGGTCTGTCCCCGCTGAAACGAGACAGGGGGCCGGGTGACCTTGGGGGTACCCGGGGTGCGGGCAGGGTCCCGGCAGTCCCTTGGAGCACCGAGGGCGAGCGGCGGTGGCCGAGCTGGGCACAGGTGAATGGCCAGAAGCAGGTCCTGATTCCAGCAGCAGGGCCCTGGAAGAGCAGCTGGAAGAGTTTGTTCTTGAAAGGTCAAAGAATGAGGAAGTCCTGGCTGGTGATGATATTCCCGTCTGTACCGAGCTGTGTCAGACAAAGGTTGTCCCCAGGCTTTCCCCAGGTATCTCTGCCCCTGAGGTCTGACACTGGGGTGGTCCAGAGCAGCCCCTCCACGTCGCTCATGAGATTGAGTTAATTGAGCAGTTAATTGAGCAGTTTAAACCCTCTAAATGAGCACATTTGCGCAGGGAGCCCTCGCGGCTCTCAGTGTGTGCGGTCTGTTCTGCCACTCCGGCCTCAGCATTTGCTCACTCTCAAGCAGCACAGCTTGGTTTGTTTTAGCACCTTGTGAGAGCCACTCTGAACTATCCCACACTGCTCTGGGACTAAAGATGTGTCTGGTCACTGATCACCTCAGAGGCTCAGTGCTCTGACCTCAGACAGACTGAGCAGCATCTGACGTGTACAGAGCTGGAGAAGTGCACGCAAGGCTGATGTCTCTCTGTTTCTCCCACCCAGTCTGCAGTCCTGTGCTCCAGGCAGCCAGGGGTTATGCCAGACGTGTGACAAGGAAGAGGAAAGGTAGGTCAAGATCCACAGGACCAAATGTTTTACTGTTGACATGCTCAGAGTTGTATCCTCATGGCACAGAAATCATTCCAGAAATAGTTCATTGCAAGCTCAGAAGTTACTCAGAAGATTCCTCTGCTCCTGAATGTGGGGAGATGAATGATTGTCAGTAGCAGGAGATCTGTGAGGGTCAGGAGGCCCTGGCACAGGGTGCCCAGAGCAGCTGTGGCTGCTCCGTCCCTGGAAGTGTCCAAGGCCAGGTTGGACGGGGCTTGGAGCACTCTGGGACAGTGGAAGGTGTCCCTGCCCATGGCAGGGGTGGAATCAGATGGGCTTTAATGTCCTTTCCAGCACAAACTGTTATGGTATTCTGTGGCCTCTGAGCTCAGTGGATTATGTACACCATATTGTAAATCCAGAGTGCTGAAGGGAAGAGACTTTTTTTCACTCAGTTCCTGCCATCTTGGCTGAATCTGCTGTTCTTATTTGGAGCACACAGTCAGTTTCCTTCAGAACATGTTTCCTCTGATCTGATTTGCAAGGTCAGAGCTCTGACTTTGTCCTGCTCTTCCTCAAATGTTTATCTCTTTGTAGACATCCCCAGCCATCTGGATGACCTCCCTCCCACCTTGCTGAAGAAGGATTATGCCAATCTCCCGATAATGAACAGGTATGAACAGGGAGAGGGAATGGCTGCTCACTGCAGGGGTTTGTATCTTACATATAACCATGGTATGTGGAAGTTGTCACCTGCTCAGTAATTAATTGTTAATGCTCTGTGGGCACAAAAATTGCAAAGTCAGTTTGAAAGTCAAATTTACAGACACAGTCAGTGGTCAGGGCTTGACTGTTTACTCCGTGTGAGCTCGAGTGCTGGTTGCCCACATGCTCTGTGGGCTTTGTAGTCCATGGGGAAAAAAAAGGAAATAATCTTGAAATACTGGAAATAGTCATCTTGCAAATAATCTGTGCCTGTCTTGAACTCAGGTGACGGAGAGTGTCGTTAAACAACTCAACATGAATTCAGCTGCTGCTGAATTTGGGATCTGGGGCTCAGCACTGTTGTGCTCTGATGCAGAGCTGCTCCTGTGTGGTGCAGGGAGGGCCCCCAGTGGCCCGACTGTGACTTTCACTGATCTCTGAAGGAACCAGTCTTAAAATGAAATATTTTTGCAGCAAAACTGCTCCATACTCCTGTAATCTGAGCCATGATTTTGCTTAGGAGTGTGAGCACCAGTTTATGGCTTCCAGGTTTGGGAGGGGAGGAGAGTCCCTGTAAATTTGTAGAGTAAATTAAAGCTGAGAAAAGTGAGTATGTTCTGAGAACCTGAGCTCATTTCTGTTGGTAAATAGACTTGTTTCTAGTTTATAAGCTAATTTGCCATGTCCTTGCAGCGTGGATGATGTAGTGAAACGGCTGTTGTCCCTGGAAATGGCAAGCCAGGTCAGTGTCATTCTGCTTGCTTGAAAAAAAATAGATTTAATGAACACCTTTATGTGAGACTTGTCTATGTTGTTAAATGTCTTTCACTTACTGTATTTTTAAGTGACTGTAAATCTGGGGTGATGAAATACATTACAGTGATAAGTCTGGTTTGCTCTTAAAATTTATCCCACAGTCTTCTTTATGTTAACAGTTGCATTTGAAAATGAGAGAAGAAAGTATTCAGGGGTGACAGGGCAATGAGCTGTTCTGTTGCTGCTCGTGGCCGACCCCTCCTCAAGTTATTTTTACTTTCCATATGCCCAGAAAACAAATTGAACAGGTATGAAAGTGGCACAAAGATCTCACCATTCTTCTGTGCTTGCCACTTCAGCTTGAAGAGATGCAAAAGCACTGAGTAAAGGTCTGAATTACAAAGCCTTTATCTGGGTGTTTGGGAAGAGAGCTGAGTGTCTCCGACCTCTGCTGTTCCTGAGACATTGACAACCTCTTTTCTGTGACCCACAGAAGGAGAAGATGAAGGTAAAGACACAGCAGCTGGTGGAGAAGGTCAGGAGGTCTCCCAATGACAATGGCTCCTTTGAGGTGCAAGGCAAGTTTGAAAAGGGAAGGATGTTGTTGGCAGATGAAACATCTCTGCTTCTGTTCAGCTGTTCCCACCCCAGCACTTCCAGTTCGCTGTATAATTCAGGAGAATCTCCTCCAGGAGAGCCCCTGGGAGGCAGGGAGCCTGCAGGATGCCCTGCAGGACTGCTCCAGGTCTGGAAGAGTTGCAGAGGCTGCTGGGGTACTTCCAAATTCCTGCTCCACATCCACCCTCCAAAGGCAGAGTGTGCATTATTCTGCTTGGAGTGCTTCTGTGACATGAAGCACTGAGCTGCAGCTGTTACCAAAATGAGCCAAATTCAGCCATGGAACCCAGATTTTTCTCTGCATCAGAGAGCTGTGACTGAAGCACAGTGAGGACAGTGCAGGGACAAAGGCCATGTTGTACTGACCAACACTGACCACCCCTTTGTCATCAGTAAAGCCCTTTGGTTCTGCAGGATGCCACCAGAGGGACATGGCTGCTGCCCTTGGAAAAAAAAAACCTTTCCTGCTGTCTGCTTCCCCAGAGCTTAAATCCCATGAGGTGAAATGGATGTCAAATCACTGGGAATTGAATGAGTGCAAGAGGAATAAATTCACAGATAAATTTATAGGATGTGTTGCTAAAATCTTACCCTCTAATTAAGCAGCCTCGTAACAGTCACAGCTCTGCAGGTTGTGTGTTGTGGTTTGTTGTGCTGTGGGCAGTGGGCAGTGGCTGGTGTGGGCAGTGCTTGCTGTGGACAGTGTTTCCTGTGGGCACTCTTCTGCTGTGGGCAGTCCCTGCTGTGCTGCTGTGGGTACCTGCAGGAGCAGCAGTGCTCAGCTGGCAGCTTGAGGCGAGGCAGATGAACGTGGATCAGCTGGGAAAGCTGCTGCTCTCACAGAGCTTCTCTCTCTCTCTGTCCTTTTACAGTTGCTATTTTGACTGCCAGGATACGCACGCTCGAGGAGCACCTCCAGAGGCATCCCAAGGTAACTCATGGATCTGAGTCCACACACAGCAGCTGCTCAGGTGGTTTTCTCAGTTTATAACAAAAGGATTTTAATGCTGGGGATTATGGCATTCCTCAGGAGGTTTATAAAATAGTTACAGCTGTTCCATGGTGCCAGTTTGGGGAGCTGCTGGCTCAGGCACAGCTGGATTCTCGCCGACTCCGTGTTCTGGTTTGTTCCTGTAGTGGAGGAAATGGCTGAGCAAATTCCTTTGGGCAGAGTTGAGCTCTGTTTCTCATCACTGCAGATGTGGCTTCACAACTTAGTTTTCACTAATTAATGAATGCAGCTGCAGTGATAAGCAAAGAGCAAAGTCCACGCTTGTTCTGCTCATGGAAATGTTTGGTGGACAACACTGTGTGAATGTCCCGCTTCCCTGCCTGCAGCAGCCTGGGTTCAGGCCCAAATTTGAGACATCTCAACTGAATTTATGAACAAGAGATATTAAAGATTCTTTATGCAGGGTAGAAGGTGGGAAATGGATTGATAACTGCATCTGAAAGAAGTGCATAATTGTTACTCATGAAAACTTGAAGGGTACAAGAGAACAGAATTGATCTTTCTATGACAAGCCAGAAGCTGTACCAGGTGTCGCAGCAAAGAGACCTTTTGTAATTCCTTGGCTGAAGCCTGTTCTTTACACAAATCACTGTGTAGGACAGGGAGATGTCTCTCATGAGGGATTGCCGTGACTGGTGTGGCTCAGGCTACACTTGTGCCCATCCAAAGAACAACCAGACAGTCAGAGCCAAGTCACAGATTATTTTCATATTTAATTTCTGGCAAAACAAAGGTAAATGCTTCTGTGTTATTCTGAAGCAGCACACTTCAGGGGAAGCAGGTTTTAGCCAGAAGACCTTCCCTGCAGCTTTGGCACAGCCTGAAACTGTACAGAAGATGAAAACAGTCTTCAGGGAAAGTGAAGGTGGAGCCATGAAACAGAGAAAGCAATTCCAGTGCAAAGTAAATGATATCTCCTTGGATCATCTTGTGCTGACCTGATGTACTCGCAGCATCTGCCAACAGAAATTGTTCTAAGGCTGTCCTTAAGCTGATTGTTCCCTTTCAGCCAAAATGTGGTGTGTTCTCAGTAATTTATTGGAATGGCAGGACGATCTGTCTGCAGTGGAGTGAACGTTGGGTGCTTTGCAGGACAAAAGTAACCGTCGGTGCATGCTGCTGGATCTGGACCGGCGCAGGAAGATGCTGGGCTACCTGCGCCGGGTGAACTACAGCACCTTTGAGAACACCTGCAAACAGCTGGACATCCAGTACAGCCCCCCCCAGCCCTACATCCGCCGTGTCACCAAGCGCTGGCTGGTCAAGAAGGCTCTCTGCATCAAGGTACGGAGCAGGCTGGACAGGGAAGAACCCCTCTGTAGAAGTTAGAAGTGACTGATAGCTGAGTCCTCCTAGGCCAGGCTTTGACTTTGATCCTGTCTCTAGAGAACTGCCTGAGCTCAGCCAAGAGCTCCATGGGGGACATTTATGTCATGGGCACTGACACATGCTGTACTCAGGCACTTTGGGATGGGCTACTGGTTTGCTCAAAAATGTTTTATTCAAACCAGCTTTTTTCTCAAATCCTGGTATGGGAACTGATATGTGAGATAATTTGATGGCAGTTTGGAACAGAAGCGTGGGTGCACCCACTGTCTGCCCCGATTTGCTCAGAATATATGGGTGTAACTGCTGCGTGCAGTAGATCTTGGTATAACTGAGCAGAACCAAAAGCTGGACGTGCCTTCGGTTTGTAAATGCTAAATTTCAGTCCAATGAAATTACAACCAAAGGACTGGACCAAAGGTGTCCAAGGAATGACTAGATATGGCACTCAGTGCTCTGGTCTGGTTGACAAAGTGGGGATTGGTCACAGGTTGGACTCTGGTCTCAGAGGTCTTTTCCAACCTGAATGATTCAGTGATTCTGTGACTGGGTGGCTGTAACAGAGTAATCCCAGATGGTTCCCTGGAGCAAGGAAGGCACAGAGGGAGGATTTGATCTGGCTCCTGCTGGAACCGCTCTGCCTGCAGCAGACAGCCTGGGAAGCAGCTCTGCAGGCAGCTCTGTCTCTCCTTTCTGCTTCCACAGGTGTTCCAGGAGAAGCAGAAGCTGAAAGCAGCAGAGAGACTGAAGCAGAGGAGAGAGTGGCAGGCGAGAGCAAGGGCAGCACGGGCACGGCAGGAGAAGCAGGTGCAAGAGAAGCAGGCACAGGAGGGGACTCCTGTGTAGTGGCACAGCCAGGATGGCACAGACAGGCTGACAATAAACACCTGCCCAAAGACCTCAAGCCTCTTTGCTCATGTGATGTGGTCTGCACTGTTCTGAGCACCTGGGAAGGGTAGGGGGTGGTTTAAGTGGTTTAGAAGTTTAATTTCAGGCCAGGTGCTGGGTAGGTCACTCTGTGAGGCAGGTCTGTCAGTGGGAACAGCTCAAGGGCTGCCTGTGTCCTGTCAGCACAGCCCGCCCAGAGGTTTGTGCTGTCACATTTCTTAGATATTTAAAAACTGAAACGTAGACATTTAGATTGGACATTATGAATGAATCTTTACCTGTGAGGGTGGAGAGGCCCTGGCACAGGCTGTCCAGAGAAGCTGTGGCTGCCCTATCCGTGGAAGTGCCCAAGGCCAGGCTGGACGTCGGGGCTTGGAGCAACCTGGGACAGTGGAAGGTGTCCCTGCCCATGGCAGGGGTGGCACTGGATGGGCTTTAAGGTCCCTTCCAACCCAAATCATTCTGTACGTGCACAGGGGCCGTGCTTGTGTGCCAGGATGATCCACACACAGACTGGCACAACGTGCACATGGATCGGGATGCTCTGCACACGCAGTGGGGATGATGCCCACACAGACGGGGAGGATGCGCATGCGGACCAGGGGCGATGCACACAGGGACTGGGATGATGGGAACACTCAGACCGGGATGACGGGAACACGCACCGGGGATGGTGCGCACATTCAGACCGGGATGACGGGAACACGCACCGGGGATGATGCGCACCCTCAGACCGGGATGATGCGCACCCTCAGCCCGGGATGACGGGAACACGCACCGGGGATGATGCGCACACTCAGACCGGGATGACGGGAACACGCACCGGGGATGATGCGCACCCTCAGACCGGGATGATGCGCACACTCAGACCGGGATGACGGGAACACGCACCGGGGATGATGCGCACCCTCAGACCGGGATGACGCGCACACTCAGACCAGGATGACGGGAACACGCGCCGGGGATGATGCGCACCCTCAGACCGGGATGACGCGCACACTCAGACCGGGATGACGGGAACACGCACCGGGGACGGTGCGCAAGCGCGCCCCGCTGGCCAAGACGGCGCGCCCCGATTGGCCCCGCGGCTGCCGGGCAACGGCGGCGGCGCTCCGGGTGCGGGGCCGTGCCGGGGCCGGGGCCGTGCCGGGGCCGTGCCGGGGCCATGTCGACGCGGACGCTGCCGCTGCTGTTCCTGAACCTGGGCGGGGAGATGCTCTACATCCTGGACCAGCGGCTGCGCGCCCAGAGCATCCCCGGAGAGAAGGCGCGCAAAGGTGAGCGGCGGGCGCGGGCCGGGCGCGGGTCCCTCCGCTCCCGGCGTCCCGGTGCCAGCGGCGCGCCGGGAGCCGCTGGCCGTGTCGGGCTGGCGGCACTGCCCGTGCCCCCGGCCCGGGCTGCTCCGCCCGGCGGTGCCGGTTCCCGGGGTGCCGGTTCCCGGGGTGCCGGTTCCCGGGGTGCCGCCCCGGGACACGCAGGGACACTCCGTGCTGTCAGCGGAGGATGCTGCGAGCTAAGGGCGTCAGTGCCCGTCCGGGGCAGGAGTTTCCTTGCCCCGATTTCAGGACTCCATCGCAGTAATTACCACGGTAATTATCGCAGTAATCAGCCCTCAGTGTTTTGTGGTCTCCACTTGGAAGCGCAGCCCATTGGGTTGATCGGCTCGGTGAAGTTCCTGTGGTAAGAACAGCCCGAAGGTGTTGCTGAGGCTGGTTTGGGAGTTTCTCACACAGAAGAAGAAACTGGAGTCCGTGTCGGTGTTTCTGTGCTAAATTCGGGAGTTAAAGCTTCAGAAATCACTTCTGGACTCAAAATAACTCAGGATTTGGTTGTCAGCCCAGGTCCTGGACTGTTTTCGGGCAGACCAGGTTGCTTTGCAGTGGGAAGGAGTTTCCAGGAATAAATTTGTAAACCTTGTGCAGACACAGCACATGCAGTTGTGTGAAATTAAAATACCAATACGGCTCCCGAAACCCTTGTCTGGCTTTTATACAATCCCATTTGGCCAAAATCCTTGTACAGACAGCCTCGTGCCTTCACATGGGCCATGAAACTCCAGCTCACAGCCAAGCACCTCTGTATTTACCATTTCAAATTACCACAGCTTTACTTTACAAGTCCTTGCACCTCTCTGTCAGGGGATGGGGAATGTGCCTCGGGAAGCTCTGGGATGTTTTGATAAAGAATCAACTTGATATGAGCTTGGTATTGTTATCCCTTCTGCCTGTCCTTTATGAAGTGCTAAACAATAAAGGGTTCACTGTGTAATTATTGTATTGTTTGTGAGGGGGCAACTTGTAATTATTCATGTGTGTCCCGGTGAGGGAATGATCTGAGAGAAGTTTACTGCTGTTCATACAGGGACAAGTTTAGGATTTTAGCTAAATTAAGTCTTGGAGCATCTCAGCAGGAGAATTGGACTGTTTTAGTTTGTCCACACATGGATTGTTTTTTGTTGCAAAAAACTGTGTGTTAATTTCACCGAGATGTGGTTCATCCACACTGAGGTGTTTGTTGATGCTTAAAGCTGTTCCCTCAAATACTGGTTACTTGTAAGGCAAAATACAGCTGAAAACTACCCAAGCTCAGTGCAAAGGGTAAAATTTGATGAGCACTGAAGCAGCAGGATTTTATCCAAGGGGAGGGTGAGGTTCTCATTCTGAATACTCAGTGCTGAATGTTCAGTGCTGAATGCTGATGAGAAGTGACAAAATCCATTAGTTAGCTTTTTTTTTTTTTAGTTTATTTCTTTTCTTCTCCTTGCAACTCTTGTTCTTACATCTTGAACTGCTGTTTTGTTTTATATGCTTCGTGTAGATGAATGGACAGATGTGGACAGGAAACGAGGTACAGTAACTGCTGGCTGCATGCACCAGTCCAACCCCACGTGCACACCTGGGGCTCATCGTGCCTGAACACCTGAGGCTGTTCCTGCAGCCTTCAGTCAGTGTCACAAATGAACAGTAATGCTCACCTGGTCCTTAAATGCACTTTTGACTGTAAATCAGTGAAAAAACAGACCATATCTTAAAATCGTATGGCCTCAAAAATCAGCTGTTAATTTAACCAAGACTGTAAATGGATCAAAACTCTTTATCCTGCTGGTCTTGCCTGCAAAAATGGTATTTGTATTTCTTTACTGTTGTTTTCATGCAAGCATGTAATTGTGTGAGCATCGTGCAGGTCGTTTTTCTGCTTAAATGCAGGAATTTTGGGTATATTCCATTTTTCTAAGGTTTTGTCTAATTCATTGCTCAGGGTTTGGACAGGTGAACTCCAGGGATGATCAAAGGCATTCCCATCCCAGCTGCTTTACCCACCTGTGCTGGTGGTCACCTGGCAGAGTGATCCCCAAGGAGCAGATGCCCACACCTCAGCCAAGCTCACCCTGACTGGAGTGATCCTGGGAGGGATTGAGCCCTCTGGTGTTGCAGGGGAGCAGCCGAGGTGTGAACGGGTTTCCCTCTGGAATCTGCCCGGGAACAGGAGCCTCCAGCAAGGGTTTGTGCTAAGGAACGAGGAAATGAATCTCTTGAATCTCAGGTTTTTGCTCGGTGAGCATGAGCAGAATTTACAGGGTCCTTCTGAGCAGCCCTTTTTTAAGAGAGATCAAGGTTGTGATTGAAGTTTTGCAAAATAAGCATCATTGGTAGGTTTTGATATTTATTGAAGGTAAACACTGGTGTCCTGGAGCTTACCCCAGCTGTTTTCCTACCATTACATCCTGTTTCCAAGCACACCCTTTTCCCAGCCTTTAACATCTCAGAAGTCTAGGAACAGATTCCATCCCATCCAAAACATCGAGGAGCCGCCCAGATCCGTGACGTAGCGAGGCAGGGGTGGCTCAGGGGCAGGTCCCAGGCTGATCCATCACTTCTCCTGTGAGAGAGAACACTTTGCCTGTTCTCAGTGCTCCAGAGGATCTCGGGAGGTCCTGGAGTCACCTCCTGGGGCTGTCACTGATGGTGCCATGACATGGTTCCTTTAGGAACCACGAGCCTGTGGCACACAGGCTGTGACTGTCCACAGCTCGCAGTGTTCCTTCTGCTGCCCCAAGCATCCTCTGGGAAGCACCAGCATCACCCAGGCATAGCTCCAGCCTCGTGCCATGCATCCCAGCCAAGCAAGTGACACATGCTGCCTGTCACCAGTGACTTGGCATGGGGAGGCCAAAGCCACCGTCACCCCCAGCTTCAGGCCTGTCCATCACACTGGCTATACTGGTGTCCCTCCTCTCATCCCAGCTGATGACCCCCCCCGTCTGCTCAGTTGCTTTTTCTGTGTTGCTTGTGCCATGTCCCTGGGCCAGTGCTCCTGTGTCACCTGCCATGGCCACACTGGTGTGAGCAGCAGCTCCCCAGGGCCCCCCTGAGGCCTTTGCTGTTTCATTATCAAACACGTGAGAGATTTATTATAAATTTGCCCTTTACTGTGATTTTTTTAATGTCTTTCTCAGTTCTTTTTATAGCCCACACAAGAGGTTTTAATTTAAGAAGATAATTTATGCCTGTGGTTCACACAGACCTTCGATTCTGTTGAGAAATCAGTGTACTGGGACATGTCTGTCTCCTGGTGGCTTGAGTTCTTTGTGACTCTCCAAAGGCACGAGAAGTCTTTGTGTGGGCAGCACACACGAGCAGCTGAAAAATATTTTCCTTGATAGCAGTATAAAGCAGAAGTTCTTATTTTTGTCCTAATTGAACTCCCTGCAAAATTAACTAAATACTAATATCTACTAGTACTAATATATTTTATTTTCTCCCCAAAAAAATAGGGGATTTCTGCCTGGGGTTGCGAGTAGGGATTGCTTTATGGCCAGTTTATTTGGGAGGAAGGAGGGATTTTTTTTCCTGTTTGCAATTAGATGTATTCATGATCCAGACTGCTCAGGAGCTGAGATCTGTCTGTGGTTTTGGGGTGTTTAAACCAGGAGTAGGGAGCCCCGTCAGGTTCAGCGCAGGGGCTGCTGAGCTGTGTGTGACCAGTGCATGAGGAACCTGTAACAGGCAGGTTTAGGGAGGAGAGAGAATCACCTCAGGAGGCCCCTTACCCTTGGAACACAGCTCTCCCTGCCCAGGCTCCCAGCAGTCCCCGGGGAGTTAATCCTCTAGGAAGAGGTGAAATGAGAGGGAAATTACCTTTGTTTTGTCTGTTGGTGTAGGACAGGTGTGGAAAGCCAGGTGTCTGACCCCCAGGGAATCACTGGGACAATAATTCAAAGCACTGGTCACTACCACTCTCTGTATGTTCACTTTTTCTCCTTTTCCTTTTTTTTTTTTAAATTATTTATTCTGAGATTTTTCAAATCCACAAGAATTGTCTGGCATTGTGGGCTTCATAACAGTCATTTGCTTAGGAAAATCCACACTTGTACAGTAGTCTGTGACCTGACATATTAATTTACCTTTTTTTTTGTTAGAGAAATAAATGTTTATTGATGACAACTCTGTAGAGTATCAGGGAGATAATAAAAGGAGCAGATCCAGCACAAAAGCTCAGATGCTGCATCTGCTTGAACCACTGCACAGTGTTTTCCATCTTGTTTGTATTAAGAGCTCAATAACCAGAGCACAGCTCTCACCCTCAGCACTCCTGAGCTCTAAGAACTCCTCAGTAAGTCACATAACAGTTCCATGGCTAAATTTACACAGAAAAAAATGAACCACAAGTCAGGAAGTTTGGAGTTCTGCATTTGAAACTGTAGGGCCTGCAGAAGTTTCAGCTGTGAGAGCCATAAATGGGTTGATAGAGATCTCAGGGATATAAATGCTTTATTAAATACCTGCCAGTGTTAATCCATTTGAATAAAGATTACAGGGAGCCCTGCAGGAGCTTCCGTTGAGAAGTTAAAAAATAGACTGATAGTGTCAGATCTTGTCGAGGAACAGGCACAGCCATGTAGCTGCAATCTGCAGAGATCTACCACAATGCAAAACAGTCTCCTTGGGAAGCAGAACTGCAGCTTTTTTAGATAACAGCACATCAGAGCAGCATTATTTAAAAGTGAAAAGTGCCAGGCATAGCTGTAAAACCAGAACAACAAAGCCAGCCTTACTCCCACTGGGAAACAGGGACTGCTGCCTTCAGCTCAGGTGGCATTTGTGCCCTGGGGGACATCAGCTGGTTTAGCCCAGGTGGGACTGAGGAAGTGCTGGATCCAGAGGTGCTGTTCCCCCTCTCCTGTTGTGCTCTGTCCCTGCTCTGCACAGGTAACCCTGGTGTGAACCTTGCAGCTGGGGTGGACCAGGAACGGGCTGTTCTGGAGCAAACCACAAAGCCTCTTTGTCTTTGCAGTTATGAACGACATCATCTCTGCCATGTTCAAGAAAAATTTCATGGAGGAGCTGTTCAAACCCCAGGATCTCTACTCCAAGAAAGCCCTGCGCACTGTGTACGACCGGCTGGCTCACACCTCCATCATGAGACTGAACCAGGCCAGCATGGACAAGGTAACACAGACCTGCCACCTGGCCTGGCTCTGCTGCACTCCCCAGCTGCGCTCCAGCAGTTTCTGTTGCAATAATTAACCTTTGGCTTTACCATGTTGAAGCATTTTGGAACAGCTTTCCTTGTGAAAATGGTTCTCAGCCAAGAAAATCCATGGTGGCATCAGCTACTTCAGAACTGAGTATTTCTGCCTGAACAGCTAAATCTTTGATTTGAACAAGTTCATTAAGCATTCCATAAGTTTAGCAGATGTTTTCATATATTAGAAATATACCCATCTGTGGGTGTGGATAAACATCTGTATTTCTGTACTGACACCCACTGTCTTGCAGGCACAGTGTTAGAGTTATTGCCTGCAAGCAGTGTATCCACAGCCAGTTCTGGAAAAAATGGTAGGAATGGGATTACCAGAGAGCCTTCCCCCCAGGTGTCAGTGCTGCTGAAATTCATGGAATCACTGAGGTTGGAAAAGCTCTCCAGGAGTGTCGAGTCCAACCTGTGACCAATCCCCACCTTGTCACCCAGCCCAGAGCAATGAGTGCCACATCCAGTCGTTCCTTGGACATTTCCAGGGATGGGGACTTCACCACCTCCCTGGGCAGCTCCTTCCAGTGTTTAATAAACATTTCCATGGAGAAATTTTTCCTGATGTCCACCCTGACTCTCTCCTGGCTCAGCCTGAGGCCATTCCCTCTCCTCCTGTCCCTGTTCCCTGGCAGCAGAGCCCGACCCCTCCCCAGCTGCCCCCTCCTGTCAGGGAGTTGTGCAGACCCCGAAGGTCCCCCTGAGCCTCCTTTGCTCCAGGCTGAGCCCCCCCAGCTTCCTCAGTCACTTCAGGTGCTCCAGCCCCTTCCCCAGCTCCACTCCTTTCTCTGGACACACTCCAGCCCCTCAGTATCTCTCTTGTCCTGAGGGGCCAAGAACTGGACCCAGCACTCAAGGTGTGACCTCACCTGAGCATTGGTGACTTTGGAGACCCAGCAAGAAGGCTGGGGGTGGGACTGCAGAGGTCTTGTTCTTTTTAGGAAACGGAGCTAAAATGGTTCCTTGTGCCACAGGCAGGTGCTGGCCTGAGTGCTTGAATCCCTCTCTCCATCCCTGGGAAGTTTCCTGTGTGACAGGACCAACGTTCCCGTGTTCCTTTGCAGCTGTACGACCTCATGACTATGGCCTTCAAATACCAAGTGCTGCTGTGCCCTCGGCCCAGGGACATTCTGCTGGTCACATTCAACCACCTGGATGCCATCAAGGATTTCATCTCCGACTCCCCTGGCATTCTGAACCAGGTGGATGAGACCTTCCGGCAGCTGATCGAAGTAAGAATCCTCAGAAAAAGGGTGGGACACACTGGGGTATGATTTTATGGGGTTTTTACCTCTTTCATCATCTTAGAGATGAATTACTACATTGGGGAGGGCTGTGAGTCAAGTGCTATTTTTCTACTGGTCCAGTTTAAATCAATATATTGCTTATTCAGCCTGATTTAAGTCTCCACTGATTTCAGCAGAAATTAAATCAGTTTTAGTGACAGTAATTACTGATAATGACCAGCAGCCCTCTTAGAGCATCTCTGCTCCCCCTGCAAGTGGATCAGAATATGCTGTATATACTGTGGATCAGAATAGTCAGATGTTCTTGTTCTCCCTTTCCCTGGGTGGGACATGGAACCCCTGTAAACCCTTGCATGATGATTTTCCTTTTCCAGACCTACAACTGTCTCTCTGATGGTGAATTCCAGCTCATCAGGCAAACACTCCTCATTTTCTTCCAGGATATGCACATCAGGGTAAGAGCCCAATACAACTAGGCAGGGAGAATGACAGGAAGTTTGGGGCTGGAGTACAAAGGGATCTGCTTATAAACACTGCAGGTTTGGGTTTGTTAATTGTGCTTTTCAGTCATCTTGATGTGCTTGTAATTACACTCAAATTTCGCAAATTGAGCACATCTACTACAATAATGCTGAATAATTCCACAATGCTATGAAAAAAGGAATCTCTACTGGTATGATCTGCTGATTGATAAATCCATTTTTCCTTTTAGAAGAAACTTGATATGAAACCTGAGCAGGAAGTCTTGATATTCTCTAAATAAATTGATCACACTCACATGCACAAACAGGATGTAGTTTTGAATACAGTTTTTTTAATGTTAGATCAGTGTGCCCATCCTCTGGACCACAATTCCACATCACTGGCTTTGTAAATACATCCCTATACACACATCAAGGGCTCTAGGAAACCTTCTCCAGTGTAGGCAGAGAGGCTCAAGCTCAGATTTCAGGGAATTTGGACGGGAAGGTCCGCAGAGGTTTTCCCCAAGGTGTGATGTTGTGGTGTCCTTTTGCAGGTCTCCATCTTTCTGAAGGATAAAGTGCAAAACTCGAACGGTCGCTTTGTGCTGCCAATCTCAGGGCCTGTCCCGTGGGGCACAGAGGTCCCAGGGCTCATCAGGTGAGCTGGTGCCATGTGTGGGGCTGCTCAGGGAGGAGCATTTCATTCCAGAGGGCTCAGGAATTCAGCTCAAAGTGCCATTCCTGTTGCATGGATAGCTGAACCTCCAGTAAACACTATTTAAAGGGCAGGATTTGGGACTAAGTCACCCAGCAATGAAATGCTGAGCTGCTTCTGGAGTTTTCTATCCCAGTAAATTAGCTGTTAGTAACTTAACCTGTAACAGAGGCATTTACCAATGTACAGAATAGATTTTTATTCCCCTTGTGCAGGAAGCAGAGGAACTAGGTACTGAAAATCAGGACTAAAACTACTAAATGTTTCAATTATGCTTTGTTTTTAAGGATATTCAATCACAAAGGAGTGGAAGTTAAAAGGGCTGAGTTCACCACTGCTGGGAATTACGTTACTCCACAAAGGGAAGGATCTTTTGAGCTTTATGGAGACAGAGTCCTCAAACTTGGAACAAATATGTAAGTAATTTTTGTTATATGTAGAAACCTGAACCAAATGCTGATGGATTGTTCTGAAGCACATCTTCAGCCTGGTGTGGTTTTGGCCTCTTTTGCTATTAATTATCAGATTGACTTTGTTACCAGGTGCTGCCCTGCACCCAGACATGTGTGGATGGTGTCTAAAGAGCTGTGGAAAACAGCAAAACTTTGATTTATGTCCGCAGTGGAGCTGAGGAAAGAGTGTTCTCACCTGGTGCTACATTTTATGTGAAATAGGATTTAATGTAACCACAGTCAAGAAATTCTCTCTGTTCTCCACATTTGCCTTAATGTACATGTTCCATCCAAAGAGATCCATGTTCCTTCTCACAGCTTTGTCCCTCACATGCCTTAATGCCCCACTGTGGCACCACACTGAGCTGTAACTTCTCATTGCCATTGTTCAGTCTTCAGAAAAATATCCTAAAATCCTGCATCCTGTGCTGCTCCCTCTGGTTCCTGTACCTCGTCCCAGTAACAGGCTGTTCTTCCCCGTGTGTTTTCCCCTCTAGGTACAGTGTGACCCGGCCAGTGGAGACACATATGTCAGGATCATCCAAAAAGCTGGCATCCCAGGCAAAGGTCAGTGTTGTCCTGTGCCTATCACTGCTTAAACTGGCCAAATTCTTAGTCTCTAGATACGGGATAAGTTCAGGGAAGCTTTTCTGTTGTTCTCAGAGCCTCATGCAATCCTCCCCAGTCCTTTGAAGCCAGGGGAAGGGCACATTTTCCCAAAGACTCCACACATTTGTGCAAGGATGTGCTTGCTTCCATTTTAATCTCAGAAAACAGAAAGTTTGCTTTACAGATTTCTCATTTGTCCAATTTAGCTGGAAAAGCATCTTGTGCTGAGTCTATAAATCCAAGCAACCATTTCCAATATCGAGCTGGTGATTACTGGTTATCTGCACAATCTGTCCCAGGAACAACAGGGAAATATGTTTATATCCCTCTGAAGGACATGTATGGAATATCAAAGCTCCTTGCAGCCCCATCTCCCAGGTAATTGCCCAGCGGGCCCCTTGCTGTTTCCTGCAGGAGAACATAGTCCCCAACCCTCTTGCTAAAGAAGAGCTGAACTTTCTGGCCCGGCTGCTGGGAGGTTTGGACATCCAGAAACCTGCTGGTGGTGAGACGGGATTTCGGCTGAACTTGTTCACGACTGACGAGGAGGAAGAGTATGCTGGAGTCCTTCTTGGTTTGGGTTTGGGGTGCCCTGTGGGGAGCCCTGGAGACCAAAGCTGGCCCTCAACAGCTTTAGGGTCAGACCAGCAGGTTGTTATCCTGCTCCAGATGTTTTCTGTGATGTAGCCTTGCTCCAAATGCCGCTGGCTGGGATCTGTCTGGGGGGACAGAAACATACCTTCAGCCCTTTTAGCAGGATGTTTTTACCTGCTTTTAATCTCAGCTACAGAAATATTCCTGCTCTTCTACACTTAACAAAAAAATCTAGGATGGGGAGAAGCCTCCAAACTGGGGTGAACACGTTAATTTGCCAAGTAGGAAGAGAGGCATTGTTCAGACTTCATAGAATTACAGAATGGTTTGGGTTGGAAGGGACCTTAAGGGTTCCCTAATTCCACCCTGCCATGGGAAGGGACACCTTCCACTAGACCAGGCTGCTTCAAGCCCCATCCAATCTGGCCCTATGAGCATCCTCTGAGCATCATTTGTGCCTACAGGAGCCTCATGAAGTCTGATTTTTATCACTTCCTTGTACATCTTCATGAGATTAACCACTCTTCTCATGTTTTTAATCAAGACAGGCAGCACAGACCAGACCAGAGGAGTTGTCCTACAAGGTTATCAACATTGAAGCCATGCAGGTACGTTACATGTTTCACATCACTGGTTCTCACCGTCCCTGCCTTTCTAAGGACTGTGTTTCACCCAGAGCAGGGACTTAAAAATACATTTTTTCCCATTTCACTTAAGCTCATAACTGAGTAATGGCCAACTTTCTGCCAAGACAGTGGAATTGGTGATTATTTACTAAGAAAACTTGTATCCTGACAAATACCAGAGCAAGTGTTTAGCCGACTTGGGTGTAGAAGGGGCACGTCCCAGTCCAGCCCAGTCCCGGCCGCGGTAGCAGCGTGGGGGCACCGGCGGTGGCTGAGCGCGGTGTCTGTCCCACAGGAGCCGGGGCGGCGGGCCGAGCTGTCCCGCATCCTGGGGGAGCTGGAGGTGGCGGAGCCGCGCCCGGGCAGCGCCGAGAAGGGCGAGGACTTGCTGGCGCTGATGGACGGGCTCTGAGCGGGACACGGGGACAGCGGGACACGTGGACACCAGGACAGCGGGACAGCGGCACACGGGGACAGCGGGACATGGGGACATCGGGATACGCGGACACCAGGACAGCGGGACAGCGGCACACGGGGACAGCGGCACACGGGGACATCGGGACACGGGGACAGCGGGACATGGGGACATCGGGATACGCGGACACGGGGACAGCGGGACACACGGACATCGGGACAGGGGGACACCCGGACAGCGGGACACGCGGACACCGGGACACGCGGACACCCGGACATGGGGACATCGGGACATGGGGACACCCGGACATGGGAACACCCAGACATGGGGACACCCGGACATGGGAACACCCAGACATGGAGACATCGGGACATGGGGACACCCGGACATGGGAACACCCAGACATGGGGACACCCGGACATGGGGACATGGGGACATCGCGCGGGGGGAGCGCGGGGCCGCCCCGCCTCTTCCAGCCTTGGGCGGGGCGAGGGGCGGGGCCGCGCGTGCGCGGGGGGCGGGGCGGCGCGAGCGGGCGCGCGGGAAGGCGCCGGCGCGTGAGTGCGCGGGGGGCGCGCGCTGGGGGGGGGGGGGCCCGGTGTGCGGAGGGGAGGGGACACGGGGACAATGGGGGGAGCTGGGAGAGGGACAGCGAGTGTGGGGGGGGGGGCGAGGGCAGGGAGAGTGCGAGGGGGACACGAAGCGCCCCAGCGTGCAGGGGGCCGGGGGCGGTGTGCCAGGGGGGTGGGCGAGGAGAATGGGAGAGATTGGGGAGAGGAGCGACGTGCGGTGGGTGTGTGAGGGGTGGTAGGAGTGTGTAGGGGAGTGCGAGGAGTGTTATGAGTGCAGATGAACGTGCGGGTAAGTGTGAAAGGGGTAGTACGTGTGCAGGTGGGCGTGTGACAGGTGATACATGTGCAGGTGAGCGTGCAAGGGGTGATGTGTGTGTGCAGGCGAGTGTGTGAGGTTTGGTGCGTGTGCGGGGCTTGGTCCGTGTGCAGGGGAGTGTTCAAGAGCTGCTCCATGTGCAGGTGTGTGTGCGGGGGTTGATCTGTGTGCAGGTCTTTATGCGGGGGTCGCTCCGTGTGCAGGTGTGTGTGCAGGAGTTGGTCTGTGTGCAGGTGTTTGTGCGGGGGTTGATCTGTGTGCAGGGGTCTCTCCGTGTGCAGGTCTGTGTGCAGGAGTTGCTCCGTGTGCAGGGGTTGGTCTGTGGGCAGGTGTGTGTGCGGGGGTCGCTCCGTGTGCAGGTGTGTGTGCAGGAGTTGCTCCGTGTGCAGGAGTTGCTCCATGTGCAGGTCTGTGTGCAGGAGTTGCTCCATGTGCAGGTCTGTGTGCAGGAGTTGCTCCTTGTGCAGAGGTTGATCTGTGTGCAGGTGTGTGTGCAGGAGTTGCTCCGTGTGCAGGAGTTGCTCCTTGTGCAGGGGTTGATCTGTGTGCAGGTGTGTGTGCAGGAGGTGCTCCGTGTGCAGGAGTTGCTCCATGTGCAGGTCTGTGTGCAGGAGTTGCTCCGTGTGCAGGGGTTGATCTGTGTGCAGGTGTGTGTGCAGGAGTTGCTCCGTGTGCAGGGGTTGATCTGTGTTCAGGTGTGTGTGCAGGAGTTGCTCCGTGTGCAGGGGTTGATCTGTATGCAGGTGTGTGTGCAGGGGTCACTCGGTGTGCAGGTGTTTGTGCAGGAGTTGTCCCATGTGCAGGTGTTTGTGCGGGGGTCTCTCCATGTGCAGGTCTGTGTGCAGGAGTTGCTCCGTGTGCGGGGGTCGCTCCGTGTGCAGGTCTGTGTGCAGGAGTTGCTCCGTGTGCAGGGGTTGATCTGTGGGCAGGTGTGTGTGCAGGAGTTGCTCCGTGTGCAGGGGTTGATCTGTGTGCAGGTGTGTGTGCAGGAGTTGCTCCGTGTGCGGGGGTCGCTCCGTGTGCAGGTGTGTGTGCAGGAGTTGCTCCGTGTGCAGGTCTGTGTGCAGGAGTTGCTCCGTGTGCAGGGGTTGATCTGTGGGCAGGTGTGTGTGCAGGAGTTGCTCCGTGTGCAGGGGTTGATCTGTGTGCAGGTGTGTGTGCAGGAGTTGCTCCGTGTGCAGGAGTTGCTTCGTGTGGAGGTCTGTGTGCAGGAGTTGCTCCGTGTGTAGGAGTTGCTCCGTGTGCAGGTCTGTGTGCAGGAGTTGCTCCGTGTGCGGGGGTTGATCTGTGTGCAGGTGTGTGTGCAGGAGTTGCTCCGTGTGCGGGGGTTGATCTGTGGGCAGGTGTGTGTGCAGGAGTTGCTCCGTGTGCGGGGGTTGATCTGTATGCAGGTGTTTGTGCAGGGGTCGCTCGGTGTGCAGGTGTTTGTGCAGGAGTTGTCCCATGTGCAGGTGTTTGTGCAGGAGTTGCTCCATGTGCAGGTGTTTGTGCGGGGGTCTCTCCATGTGCAGGTGTGTGTGCAGGAGTTGCTCCGTGTGCGGGGGTTGATCTGTGTGCAGGTCTGTGTGCAGGAGTTGCTCCGTGTGCAGGGGTTGATCTGTGTGCAGGTCCGTGTGCAGGAGTTGCTCCGTGTGCAGGAGTTGCTCCGTGTGCAGGGGTTGATCTGTGTGCAGGTCCGTGTGCAGGAGTTGCTCCATGTGCAGGGGTTGATCTGTGTGCAGGTCCGTGTGCAGGAGTTGCTCCGTGTGCAGGAGTTGCTCGGTGTGCAGGGGTTGATCTGTGTGCAGGTCCGTGTGCAGGAGTTGCTCCGTGTGCAGGAGTTGCTCCGTGTGCGGGGGTTGATCTGTGGGCAGGTGAATGTGCAGGGGTTGGCCCATGGGAAGGGACCGGTCCGTGTGAGGCACAGTGGGCGAGTGTCCCCAGCCCTGCGTGCCCTGTCCCGCCGCAGCCGCCATGGAGGTGAGCCACTCGGTGAAGGAGCGCACCATCTCCGAGAACAGCCTGGTCATCCTGCTGCAGGGCCTGCGCGGCCACGTAACCACCGTGGAGCTGCGTGATGAGAGCGCGGCCGCGGGGCGCGTCACCAGCGTGGACGCCTTCATGAACGTGCGCCTGGCTGAGGTGACCTTCACGGACAGGCAGGGCGCCGTGTCCCACCTGGACGAGCTCTTTGTGACTGGCAGGAACATCCGCTACGTGCACATCCCCGACGAGGTGGACATCCAGGCCACCATCGAGGAGCAGCTCCAGGCCATCCACAGGGTGCGGTGCTTTGGGGGTCGTGACAAGGGCCGCAGGGAGTTCCTTCATGCCAAGCACAAGTGAGCACCGGGTGCTGCCCACAACAGCCAGGGTGGACCTGCGATGGGCATGCCCCTTTGATGGACTGCCAGCCCCCTCCACGCCGGACATCCCACGCAAGGACATCCCCCCAGGAACATTTTCCCCCAGGGACTTGGGGTTCTGCTGTTCCCCTCACTGGTGCCTGCGGAGGAGCAGGGCTGGTTTTTGTAAGGAATAACACCATTTAAAAGGCTCTGTGGTCTCTCTGCTCATTTCCTGTTTCATTGGCAGCTACTCATGTCCCTCGTCAAGTAGCCAAAGGACCCCAGCTGCCATCCCACTGCCCCTGACTCAGCCTTTCCCTGCCCACAGAGCGCAGGACCTGCTGTTACCAGTGTGGCTTCCCTGGGAGATGGAGCCGCTGCTGCTGAGCTGGGCAGGGGCTGGTTCTGGTCTGTGCTCAGCTCCCTGCTGAGCCACTGTTCTGGAAGTGTTCAGTGAGAAGAGAGCGAGATCAAGGGGAGTGAATGTGCAGGGGAAGGGGCAGCACTGTCTGCCTCAGAAAGCAGGAACATGCTTCACCCAGGACACTGGGAATGCTGGCACTGCTGGCTCCTCTGCTTCCTGCCCCTCTGTCACCGCAAAATCTGCGGTACTACCAAAGTCTGCAGCCCACTGTAACCTGTTCCCACAGGGACCCCGTGGGACATGCTCTCCTTCGAGCAGAGCTGGGGGTTCTGCCCTGGGGGTGCTTGTTTGCAGGGCCTGGGGCTGGGCAGCAGGGCAGGGCAGACCGGGGGGCCCAGCCCGGAGGGTTCCAACCCAGCTGGTCCTGTCAGAGCGCGGGGGTTCTGTGGCGGGGATCCACACCCAGGGGTGTCCCAGTCCGGGGGCCCCAAGCCAGGGGTGTCCAAGTCCGGGAGCCCCAAGCCAGGGGTGTCCCAGTCCGGGGTGTCCCAGCCCGGGGCGTCCCAGTCCGGGGACTCCGGCCCGAGGGTCCCGGTGCCGCCGGGCGGGGCCCGCGGGACTCTGTGGGCGTGGCCTCTGTGGGCGGGGCCTGTCCAGCTGGCCCCGCCCCTCCACCAATCACGGCGCGTTCGAATCTCCCGCGTGCTCACCAATCCTCCGGGCTTCTGGCCCCGGCCCGAGCCAATCAGCGACGGGTTCATCCCACCTCAGCCAATCAGCCTTCGCTGCTTGCTGCCCTCTCCGCCGCGCTGCTCAACCAATCAGAGCCCGCCGCAAAACCCGGTCCGGCCCCCGCGCTCTCCTCCAATCACCGCCCGCGCTGTCGCCCTCGCCCAATCAGCGCCGCCGCTTCCCCGGCCCGGCGGCGGCCGGCAGGGGGCGGGCTGGCGGCGGGGGGCGGTGGCGGCGCGTCACTTCCGGTGCCAGGCGGCCGCCGGAGCGGAGCGAGGCCGGGCCGGGCCGGGCCCGGGGCCATGGGTGAGTGAGGGGTCAGAGAGAGCATGGGGAGCCGGGGCCGAGCTGAGGGGTGAGAGAGAGCGGGGGGGAACCGGGATCAAACCGTGGGTGAGTGAGAGCTGAGAGAGAGCGGGGGGAGCCGGGACTGGGCCATGGGTGAGTGAGGGGTGAGAGAGAGCGGGGGGATCCGGTACCGGGGCTGGGGCCGTGGCTGAGTGAGGAGGATGGGGGAGGAAAGCGGGATCGGGGCCGCGGCCATGGGTGAGAGACGAGGGAGCTGGGGCCGTCGGTGAATGAGGGGGGAAACCGGGGTCGGGGTTGAGCCCCGGGACCCGTCACCATCCCGGCCCCGTGTCCTGGAGGCGCCACCGCAGCCCCGCGATGGGCCGGGCCGGGCGCTGCGGGGAGACGCGCCGGTGTCACCGATCGTCCGCCGGGACCGAGCCGGGGGAGCCCCCAGGTGCCGGCGGCTCGGGGGGACCCCGGCCGCCCGGCTCGGCTCGGTGCTGCCGGTGCACCGGTGCTCTCCAGGCTGGGTGCGGGGCTGGGTTTGAAAAGGCCCCTTGGTAAATCGCTCGTTTGTCCCTTTCTGCCTGGCAGGAGCTCGGGGGGCTGGGGCGCTGCTGCCAGCGCGGGGACAGGTCCAGGGGGCCGAGGGAAGCACAGCCCGTGATTTGGGCTGGTGTTGCCTCCAGTCTGGGCAGGAACCTCTGAATTTAGGCTTTTGGGACCTCTGTGCCGAGGAGGAGCTTCGTGTGCCTCAGCAGTGAGTAGGTGAGGGCTGTGCCTCTGAGTGAGGGTGAGTAACATCAGCAGGTGTCGGAGCCAGGGACAGACTGCCCTGCACTCCCGTGGGAGCTCACCCGAGGGGTTGAGGGGGATGGGGGACCTCACCCAGAGCCAGGTGCTGTCCTTCTCTGGTCGTGGCCTTTGGGAGCCCTGCTGCCTGTGCAGTACTGAGGGTGTGAAAGGTCTCACTGCTGTCGGGAACCCCATGGGATGGCATCTCCACCCCCTGACACAGGGGGTTTGGGGTTCCTCGTGTGCCCATCCAGCTGCTCCCTCCTGCCCAGGCTGTGCTGCACTGGTGTTGGGGATTCAGCTCTTTGCTAGCTTAGAGCCTTAATGTATGGGCTTAACATATACTGGTATGAACAGGTGTGCTGGGGGTCTTGGGCTGCAATCCCATGTCCAGAGGGAGCTGGAGAAGTCAAAGCAGAGGCCATTGCTCGGTGTGGTGGGGCTGAGCCACCACTGCTCAGCCCTGTGCTGCAGGACAGCCAGCTCCTCTGAGGCAGCAGGGACACAATGGGGCACAGGTGAGGTGCCTGTCACCCAGGTGAGGCGTGACCTGAGTGACAGCATAGCAGCACTCATCTGCTGCCATGGAGCCCCAGGCCGGCAGCAGTCAGGGTTCAGGACATACTTCCTCGTTGCTGGAGGGCTTGTGCTGCGTCCTTTGATTGTTTCTCTGTGGTATCCATGCTGAGGGTTTGATCACATAATTGTGTTCCTTAAAAGCAAAGTTCAGCTGGGTTGTGACCTTCAGGATGTTATAGAACTTGGAACAGGCAAGGGAAGCCTCATAGGCACCGAGCTGTGCTATGATTCAGCACAGAAAGGACGTTGACCTGTTAGAGTCCAGAGGAGGCACCAAGTTGATCAGAGAGCTGGAGCACTTCTGCTATGAGAGAATTGGGGCTGTTCATCCTGGAGAAGAAAGCCTTCAGGGTGATGTAACTGCCCCTTCCAGTGCCTGAATGGGCTACAAGAAAGATGGGCAGACAAGAACCTCAAGTGACAGGACAAGGGGGAATGGCTTTACACTGACAGAGGGCAGGGTTAGATGAGATGTTAGGGAGAAAATCCTCCCTGGGAGGATGGTGAGGCCCTGGCACAGGTTGCCCAGAAAAGCTGTGGCTGTCTCATCTGTGGAAGTGTTCCAGGCCAGGTAGGATGGGTCTTGGAGCAACCTGGGATAGTGAAAAGTCTCTTTGCCCATGGCAGGGGGGTGGAAGGGTCCTTAAAGTCCCTCCCAACCCAAACCAGTCTGTGACTTTGAATAAGGACAGCCCTGGGGATTGTGCCTGAGCTGCCCACTGAGCTCAGGGGGGTGTTACCTGTGAAGGTGCTCTGGGGAGGTATAGTGTGTGTCTCCTTCCTGCCTGGAAGCTCCAGCTGGGAGCTCTTGCTGGACAGAGTAGGCTCTGTGTGTCCGTGGTCATTTTCTGTGTGAAACAGGCTTTTTTTGGTTAATACTTTTTGGTGAGTGTGCAGTTCCTGTCAGCGTGTTGTCATGCTGCAAACCCCAGTAGCATAGGCCTGGCAGTGTGTGCAGGTTACTTCAACACCTTTGTCTCCAGGTAGGGCCAGGTGAGTCACCGCTGTGAGAAACTGCAGCCACACCTGGCTGGGAAGTGTCAGCACGTGTGTGGGTCACACTGCTCTCTGTGCACACAGAGGTCCTGCTGCAGGGGCTTGTGGCATATTGATAGTGTCATAAGCAATAAATGAGAAATAAAACCTTGTAATACAACCCACCCTTCACCTCTGGTGGGGTTTGGAAGGTGAGCATGGCCCGACCACAGGCACAGACCGGGTCAGGGACTCGTGTGCTGGGGCAGCAGTGCAGCCTCAAGTGCTGCAGCTGTATTTCCAGGCTTCTGCTGTGAGGGTGTTGGGCTGGAATGGGGATTTTTCCTGGTGGATGTGGCCTGTGCTTCAGCACGAAAGGGTTAAGCTGAGGCTGGTGTTTATGTAACCAAAGAGGGAACTCCCAGAGATGAGTCCTTGGCTATCTCATGTGTTGATGCATCAGAAGGGCTTGAAGAAAGCCTGGCTTGTTGCTTGCACCGTAATTACGCACTGGAACCCTGTGCTTCAGAGTTTCCCCAGCTGCCGGTGGTGGGGGGGTAGGAGGGCAGGATGGAATTTGCTTTCCCTGATGTGTGACTTGGCCTGTGGAAGCCTTTTTTGTCCCTGAGGAGCTGGAGACTGACCACAGCTGGATGTGGGTGGAGGTAAGGTGTGCTGGGCTCCCATACGGGCTCCCAGGTGCTGGCTGTGCCTTGTTCATGTGCCTGGGATTCAGCTGATCCGCAGGTTGGGCTGAGGAAGGAGGTTCTCTGGTGGTGGGGTTCAGCAGAGGCTGCTGGAGGTGTTTCTGTCTCCCAGCTTGTGGAGCTCAGCAAGTCCATACTTTTCTGGGTACTTTCTGGCAGCACAGGGCTGTCCCAGCCCCTCATGCTGCACCAGTGCCCCAGGATTCTTTCCATTTCTCTGGGCAGAGAAACTCTGTGCCTGGTTTTGAGCGAACTTCTCGCTTAGGGAAGAAGTTGAATGAGTCTCCTCTCAGTTCCAAGAACCCTGTGAGTCAGGGCTCCGTTTCGGGAGCAGGCTTCCCTTCCCGGAAGGGCAGAGCAGCGGAACACAGGCTGTACTGACTCATCCAATGGGCTTTTTTTATATATATATATATTATTACTTCTCTAAGAGAACGGTTCAGCTTCCAGAGCCTTCAGTAATGTTAACATTCCTGCATAGGAAATCTCCCCCATGCTGTGCAGAGGGAGGGGAGCGGAGCCCACCCTGATGCCCCCGCTCCTCCTCCCCACATGCCCATGTGGGATGATGAACAAGGAGCCAGGGAAGGGCTGAGGCTTCCCCTGTGCATTCCACATTATCTTTGGGGATGAAATTGTGCCTGGCTGATGTCAGGAAGGCTGAGCTGGCTGCAGGAGGAGGGACAGCACAGACAGGATGGGCCTGGTTTGACACTGAAGACCAAAACAAAAGTCCTGTGACTGAAACTTTGAAGGACACTATGTCCAGAAAGTAACTTTTGCCTGATTAAGGGTCATTTAAATATTAAAATGCACATAAGCCTGGTTAAGTAAATGCTGCCACACATGACTTTATCACTCAATATCCCCCCTAGATCATGCTGTGTTTGATGTGAGAGGAAGAGGATAAGGGTGGGCTGTAGATTAGGGGGGCAGAAATTTCGCCTGGTGAGGAGGAAAAGCTAAAAAGCCCTTGGAGGCACTGGGTGGGCGACTCTCCTCTCCCTGCTCCCAGGGTGGGATGATGCCTTCTTGGTGTGCTCCTGGTCTCTGAGGACCAGCTAGGACAGAAGGGGTGTGATTTTGACCAAATTTCATACACTTAATGCAACAGCCTGCTTTCTTTGGGATCTGCCCGTGAACATTCCCTTTAATCCCCCAGTCAGTGACTCCTCCGCAGGCCTGCCTGATCCAAACTCCGCCTGTTCTCAGGGAAGTTTTTCCAATGAGAACCGAGGCTCTGGCCCTGGGAGTGCTGATGACTCGGGTTTGAGCTGTTCCTGGCCGGGTTTGCCCGGGAAGGAGTGAGGCAACACTGGGATCGTCACTCCTTGCAGTGACACCGACCTGCTGGTGTTCCATGTGGGAAGCTGGGCCGTGATCCAGCATTTACCCATTTGATATTTTGTTCATGGAGGGTTTTTAGGTCATGTCCAACACAGCTTCCCGTGAGCCAGGCTTAAATGTGAACTTGAATTAACTCTCATTGATAAATACTGCCCACTGTGGTATTTGGGTTGGAAAAGGTGCAGCCTGATGCTGCTCATGTGATTCCCTTTTTTAGCTTCATTTTTGCAAACATGGAGGCTGCACAGAGAGGGACAAAACCTGTGGAGCAGGTCTCCAGCTTCATCCCAAATGCTACAGCTTTTGGCTTCAGGAGAGAACGCTGGACAGGAATGCCGCTGCGTTGGGTGGCAGGATGTCTCCCATCTGTGGACACCAGAGGCAGGTCCCTGGAATGGTGTGAGCTCCTTGAAGGAGCTTCTTCTCAGCAGTCCTGAACTTCCAGCAGGTGCACTTGGGCTCTGTCACATGCTGCTGGTTCCCAGCTCACCCACTGCCTTATTCACCATGATCACCTCTTCACAGCAGCGGGGTTGAGCACTTTTGGGGTTCCCAGTCCTCACACTAGAAGTGTCACCACCACCGAGCTTGTGTTGTGCCCTTGGTGCAAGATGAACCCCCCGAAAGTGAGGTGGGTGCTGGATCCAGAGCCGTGAGTGGTTTCTGTGCTGCTGAGTAATCCTGCTCATGCCCCAAAGGTACCTTTTCCAGCTCCAGCTCTGAGGTGTGGCTGCTGGACTGCAGGACCTGATTGTTCCTTGTTCTGGGATGAAAAGGGCAGTTTCCTCATCTGATGTTTTTTGTTGTTACACTGGGCACCGGGACATGCAGTAATTCAGGAATTAGACAATTTCCTTAAGCTACATAATTGAAAGACATTACGTTTAGGTCTCCAAATGAATTGATTCATAATTCCATTAAAGCCACAGCTAGCACAGTGAGAGGCTCTGGACAGTTCTCCAGTGAGATGTTGGATACATCCAGTGTGTGACATCTCAATTAGGTATGAATTTCTGTGCTGGACTTGTAACTTTGTCCATGTGAGGGACCATTTTTGTTCTGATGGCAGGACAAGGGAAGAGAGTGGTTTGATTCAGTTTGGATTTGGGGGGAAGGGATAACTCTGTCCACAGACAGCTGGGACTTTCCAGTTCTTGAGACTGAAAAGAAAAAAAATCATTTTAACATCATCAGGATAAGTCTTGAGAGAGAGCCTCCTACATCTCTGCAAGGAACCAGGATAAACCCATGTTTAAAACACTCCATCCCAGGGACAGTGATACCAGATACTGATCTGACCTGAACTCTGTTAACTCCTAGCATGATACAAAACTGCTGGTGGTGGTGAGGAGTGTCTTGGTGCTCACTCAGGTGTGTTTGAGATGCTGTTAAGCCCAGGCAGGTGCTGCATGGCAGGGTTGAAGTGGAGCCTGTGTTTGTCCCTGCTCCGAAGGTCTGTCCTGTGTCACTTTGGAGATTGGTGATGTGGGAGTTTGTCCTGCAGTGCAGGGACTGAACTTCCAGAGCCCTTTTATTCTCTCACATGATGCCAGGAGCTTCAATCCTTTTCCAAGCCCAAACACACACAGATGTTTGGGGCCATAAAGGTTCAGTGCATCCTGTGTTATCATAATCAGAATAATCCAGAACCGCAGCATCAAGTGTGTCTCATTTCACATTACAGAGTCCTCGACCTTTTGCCCATCCAGCCTTCTCCAAGGTGATGACTCCTGTCTCCTGAGACGTTGGAAAACCTAGTTTGGAAGAAGAGTAACGATACAGTTGATGCTGAACTACGTGAGTCCTCAGGTTGTTTTGTTTACTAGAACACCATTTCCACCAGCAGGCCTGTCCAGCCCAGATGGCACAATGGGTTTATCCCAGAGTTCCTGTGCAGGGAACATTTCCTGTGCAGTAACATTTCTCCAGTGGAAATGTTACTTGCATGTTTCCAGCAGAGGTGGTGATGTACAAGGGGTGGAGGAGTTTCTAAGGATGTTGGGTCAGGGATGCGGAATGAACGAAGCAAGGAGAACATGGGGTTCAGAACCGTGTTCTCTTCAGCTCACTGGGATGGTGACACTGCTCTGTGGAGGTGTGAAGGTGCTGGCAGTTGGGAGTGCAAGGATGCAAACTCTGCTGCAAGACTCCTCCCTTCATCTCCTGGCTATTGCTGATCCTGGTCAGGTGCTGCTGGATGAATCAATGCAGTGAGATCAGCCTGTGTCCACAGAAAGGGCGGGACTGCCAGAGGGTGAGCTTCACTCAGAGGGAGATGATTTATCAGTCTCTTACGTGGTGAAACACCAGGGCTCTTCTAAAACAAATATGTACAACCCAAAAAATATTTTCCCCTGTCTGTTGTAGTAACCTCTTAGGGAAGATTTTTTCCAGGATTGAGTTTGAGTAAGGAAATGGAGCTGTGCTTGGTTCCTCTTCTCACCTATGCCCCAAAGTCTCTTTAAAAAGTGAGAGCACAGACATTGAACATGTAGATGTTTGTGAAAGTCTTTGAAGCTGTTTTCCAAAAGCTAGAGGTGAAGAGGAGGTGTACTGGGAGCAAAGCTTCCATTGGCTGGAGCTGATGGATGTGGAGAGCTCACAGCACACCGGGGTAGCCCAGCAGCTCACCTGACAGGTGCTTTTCCAGCTACACTGAAACAAGACTTTTCTTTAGAGAAGGAAGTGTTTTAGTCATAAACCTTGAATCTATTTGGCCCTTTAGGTCTTGGTTGTGTAATACTGACCCAAATTCTCTTTAGATTTCTGAGCAGCAGAAAATGCATGTTGGAATCAGACTTTCTGCACTACCTGAGTAAGGAGGTGGTAGTTGAGTTTTCAGTTGTTGGTGTTGAATAGTAGTGATGTGTAGACCTTGAATAAATTCCTGGATGCAAACCATGAGATTCACATTTAATAGATCAAATGGTTTTTTGCCCATAGTGGTTGTGCAGGAAAACACCAGTGTTGCCTTTCACTGGAATGTCCATTGGAGCTGTCTTATTTCTGAATACAGCATCAATTCCTGCACGTGGAAGCTTAGGTGACAGGGTTTTATGTGCTGGACTCCAAATTCCAGCTGCACGAGATGTAGATAGATGGAGATGTAATAAAGTCAGAGCCTAACAAGCTACAAGGAGAGAGGGGACTTTTTTCAAGGCTAAAAATACATTTTTGAAAAATCCTTGTGAACTGAGCTGAATCTCACAATATCTATTGTGCTTGTTTTCTATGCCCCTGTTGGGAAAGGTGAAAGATAATTTTTGTGGTCAGTTTTGTGCATTCTTGGCTGTTTGAGGAACAGACTTGAGCCTCTGAGGGACTCAATGGGTGGCTGCGATGCCTCGTGTGGATCCTCTGTGGAGGAACCCCCCAAAATCCCCCGGGCTCCAGCAGCAGACACCCATACACAGGGCTAACTTGGGCATCTTCTTTCAGAGCTTTTGGAATATGTTAATTTGCAAACTTGTTTTTGCTGTAAAACAAGCTTTAATTATCTTGACTTGTTCCCACTATGTCTCTCAAACAACTGTTGTAGGAAATGTTGCCCTGAATAACGAGGCTGATTTATGCCTTGAGAACTGCTCTGAGCCTGCAGCCCACCCCTGGTCTGTCAGCAGGGAGCCAGGGCTGTGTGTAGACACACAAGTAGGCAGAGCCACCAGTGCATCCGTAGGTGAGAGCCTTCCAGTACAAACCGGGGATAGCAGGAGAAAATAACTCGGTGGCTCATCAGATGGATCTGTCTTCTCTTTCAAGAGCCGAGGATGAAGCGGCGAGCATCGGACAGAGGAGCCGGGGAAACGTCCGCTAAGGCAAAGGCTCTGTGCGCCGGCATTTCTGGGAATAACGCCAAGAGAGCAGGTCCTTTCATCCTGGGTAAGCAGGGAGGGGGCTCTGCAGTTGGCGAGGTGGCTGCTGGTGGCAAAACTGAAAACAAAAGGCACTGTGGAATGAGAGAAAAGTAGGTGTGTAACTCAGTGTCTTACCTGAGAGTGCAGGTCACTGGATGTGCCATGCAGCAGCCTGAGAGCTCCTGCAGCTGGCCAAGCTGAGGAGACATGGGTTGCCAATGCAGCAAGGCAGGCAGGGCTTGGGAGAGAAATATGAGAGCTTGATTTTACCCCCTTGGGGTTTTTTGGTTAGTTTTTTTTAATTTTTAAACTCTGTTCTTAAACTTTGTTAAAGACCAAATTCGTTGGGGGGCTTTTTCATTAAATCTGCTGATCTTGAATGTATTGTTAGATCAGCGTGGGTACAGCTTATTAATTCACTAGTGGTCACTCAAAGTGGTATGTGTCAAGGCAAGGCCACTCTGCCAGCTCTGGAGAGTTTCTAGAATAGTTGTTGGTTCAGAACTCATTATATAAACTGTCAGAAATCATAGACTTTACATTGGAAACCAGTGGGTAATCAATTGGAGCTAACTAATTTAAAGTGAGGAGTGGAGACTGTATGTTAACTTGAAAGCTGGGGTAATTTGGACACCCCTGGGCCATCCCAGCAGAGGTGGCAGCTGTGTTCCCAGGTGTGGCAGTAACAGTTGCCATGGGTGTTGCTGTGAATGTAAGAGCTGTGTGGTTCAGGCATGCAGAAATTAGGATTTCTGCAAACAGCTGGGCCATGTGTGGGCTTTGATAAATGTTTCTCTAGGGAACAATTGAAACATTGTCCCAAAAGGTTTCAGAGTTCAAGACCCTTTTTTTTTTTTTAGCTTTAGATTTGTGAAAATGCACTCAAGCTCCTGCAAAAACGGGAACTTGGTGCAAGCAAACAGAGCTGGTGACAGCTGATGTAACCCGGGTTAGTCACTGCTGCTGGAGGGAAAACATGTCTGTTTCTGCTTTGTGCTGTAGGTCCACGTTTAGGTAACTCCCCTGTGCCAAGTATTGTTCAGTGTTTGGCAAGAAAGGACGGGACAGATGACTTTTATCAGCTGAAGGTAAGCAAACTGCAGGCTCCCAGACCTTCAGGGCTCTCCAGCTCTTGTGCAGAAGCACTTGGGCAATGAGTGGGTGGTGTGGGCTGAACCAGTGCAGTCGGATACGGCTGCTGCAGCTTCCCCTTGGCAGGGCAGTGCTGCCAGGCACAGATCTGTGTCCATATCAGCCCTGAGACAAGGCCTCTGCTGCTGTGCTGCTTTCCCAGAGCCCTTGGATCTGTGCCTGAATGGGGCAGCTCCAGGAGGGAAAAAGCACCTGGGATATTTGCAAACAGCCACCTTTCCATGTTAATGAAGCTGCTGCTGTGCATTCTGCATGGATGGTGCTGAGTTCAGACAGGCCTGTGGCAAGGACACAACCATCAGAGCAATTACACCAGCTGTTAGACACATGGGAATGCCAAAAATGAGAGAGGGCTGGGGGCATTTGGGTGTCTCTGGGAACTGTAAAGGCCTTTTCCCTTTTCCTGAAGATTCTCACCTTAGAAGAAAGGGGTGATAAAGGAATAGAAACCCAGGAGGAGCGACAGGGCAAGATGCTGCTGCACACAGAGTATTCTCTTCTTTCCCTGCTCCACAACCAGGAAGGAGTGGTCCATCATCACGGGCTCTTCCAGGTACACTTGGTCACCATCCAGGCTGGGGCAATGCCAGGGATTGCTGATGGATTGAGCTGCTTTTGTTTAATGTACAGTTCGTGCTGACCCTGCGCTTGTGTGTCCAGGTTCCAGCACTCTGAGGTTAACCACTTCTGCTTCAAACAGGAACTCTGGAGAGTACAGGAGGATTTTGGGAAATGTGAGAACATTCACGGATGGAACAGGCACTCAGCACTCCCCCTTCAAACAGAACAACAGCTGTTTCACTGGCAAATTAATTAGCACCTTTTAAATTTCTGCTTTTTGGTGTTGCTTATAACTTGTAAGAGGGGACAAATAGCCAAGAAATTGTTTCAGCAAGTTAAACCAGTCACTGTGCTGATCAGTTTTTGTGTGAGTGAATTGTGTTGCTGTTGGTGCCTTGAGGGCTGTTCACTGATGTGAGGGGCTGATAGCAATTACTGCTTTGGGTGTTGGTATTGCCTGACTTGCTGTTTACATTTTGTCAACACACTTTTCACTTGAGACCATCTGTACTATACGTTAAATAAGCCAATAGTCCAGCTCAGCTGTGTCTTGTTTAATGTCATGGAAGAACTGCTAATTGTGCCTTGAGATTTCTGTTCTTCTCATGAATGGTGTGTTGGATCCCTACTGTTCCCAGAGGCTGCTCCACTGCAGGGCTTTCCTGGGGTTCAGCTCAAGGTGTCTGTGTGCATAAAGAGCATTAGTGCTGATGTGCACACAGAGCCACATAGCAGAGACTTCCTCTGCCTTCTGCACTCCTCCTCCTCCTTCTAGGAAAAGTTCTTCCCAGTGAGGGTGGGAACACAGGCTGCCCAGAGCAGCTGTGGCTGCCCCTGGATCCCTGGAAGTGTCCAAGGCCAGGCTGGACAGGGCTTGAAGCAATCTGGGATAGTGAAAGGTGTCCCTGCCCATGGCAGGGGATGGAATGAGATGAACTTTAAATTCCCTCCAACCCAAACCAGTCTGGGATTCTGTGATTCATTAAATAGAGCTCCTGTGTCTTTTTGAAATCCTACCCTGGGGCAAAGACCAAGCACTGTGATTGGATTTGCTTATTTTGAGATCACCCCCCAGTTATCCAGTTACTTATTCTGCCAGGCTCTGTGCATGTGCCCTGGAGCTTCCCTGAGGGGTTCCTCCTGTGTTTGCCTCCCCACAGGACCGAGCCTGTGAAATCATAGAAGATCTCGAAGCCAACAGGATGGTCAGAAAGATGAAGAAGCGCATTTGCCTGGTGTTGGACTGTCTCTGTGCTCACGATTTCAGTGACAAAACAGCAGATCTGATCAATCTGCAGCATTATGTCATTAAAGAGAAGAGACTCAGCGAGCGGGAGACCGTGGTGATATTTTATGACGTGGTACGAGTGGTAGAAGCATTACACAAGGTGAGGGCTTGGTTCTCCCCTCCAGTGCTGGGAGGCAGAGTTTTCCCACTTTAGAACAGTAGATGCTCCAAAACTTCCTGGGGCAGGCAGTGGCCAGGTTACAGGGCATGGGTGTTAACAGTGTTCTGTGTAAGACCTCGTGCCCCAAGCCTTAAAGAGCATTCCTTTCCCTCCCTGCTCGTCACGTTTCTGGATGATAATGTGGTGTTTGTGGGCTGTGGAGAGGGGCCAGCTGGGCTGAGGGCAGGTCAGGTGAACCACAGTGTGGTAACCTCAGACAGGGGCAGTCAAAGACGAGAGCAGAGCCTGATCAAACACAGGAAACAGAAACTGTTTCCTTGTGAAGCAAGATAAATCACAGTGTAAGAATTGATTTGAGATCAGAACCTGCAAGTACAAGTTTTGAGATCAATAAACTAGAAACTATTGTAATAAAAATGGATTCTGCTGATGTTTGACTTGTTCCCTGTGACACAGGGCACTTGTCCTGCCTTGGCAGGGCAGTGCAGGGTGGGTCTGTTAAAAAAATGCTCATCAGATTGCTCTAACCAAGCCTGGACACTTCAGTTTCAGGTCTCTTAGATACACTAAGTCTGTCTTTGTGTTCAAAGTAGCAAATTTGTTTGTTCTTCCTGATCACAATCAAAAGTGAAGGGCATAAAGTACCCAGGGTGGACCTTGACCTCGCTTATTTCCGAGAGTGCAGATGCCATGATTTCTTTTTAGTGCTCTTTTTAGTGTCCAAGTATGACATTTATACTTCTACAAGAAATAGGCTTTTGCTCATGTAATATTCTTATTTTTTTGCAGAAAAATATTGTGCACAGAGACTTGAAACTAGGAAACATGGTGCTAAACAAAAGGTAAGTCTGCTGGAGAGCTGCTGGCCTGGCAGTGGTCTTTTTTCTTCCCTGAAGCAGATTTCTAATACAAGCACAGCCAAAGGCAGCACTTGTTGAGTGCCCTTGTGCACTCAGCCCTGAAGGAGGGTGAGGGAAAGGGAAACAAGCTGTACAAAAATACAAATCCAACTCAAAGTTATATAAATTAATCTCCAGAAATGAATTTAGCCCCACCTAGATAGTTCACTTTTCCCACCCAGCTTAGTGGCCCCTTGTCAGGACATTTTTTTGGATTCTAACTGCTGAAAAGTCAATTTTATAGTCATTTAGTAACCTGCAAGAGAAGTACTGATTTTATATATACTAAAAAAAACCAAACAGAAAAGCATGGTGGTTGGTTCTGTTCCCACCATTCACCCTCCATCGTGCTGAAGGCATTCCCAGCCCTGCCGGCTGTGCTACAATCACAGCAGTGTTAGATCTGACTGCTGCACTGCTGTGTTTTTGCTAGCAGTGAAATATTGACTTATCTAAACAAAAGCACTTCTGTCCAGTGTGTATTTGTGTATGAAATGGCTCCCTTGTTCCATTTGCTGGTTTGATGGGAGCCTCTGGAGCCTGGCAGGTGCTGGATGCTGGTGCAGACCCAGAGGGACCAGCCCAGAGAAGAGGGGCAGGAGCTCAGCAGGAGCTCAGGGCAGGGGGTGCTGGCCTGGCTCTGCTTGGTGGCTCTTTGGAGCTGCTCAGTGCCTTGGGGTCTGTGTTATTTAGCTGGCAGCCTAGTTCAGCTCAGATCCTCTGCTCTCTCCTCCAGGATTACATTACTGACTAAATATTTTGTACTAACTTGAAGAATGAGTGGAATTCATCCTTTTCACACTGTCTGGGTTTCTGTGGAATGAATAAAAAGCGGGAAGGCTGGAGTTTGCAGGCTTTGAGTCTACAAAGCTTGCAGGTTTGCTGGGCTCACAGCTTGCTGCTTTCTCCTCCCTAACACTGAAAGGAAATGGGTTTTATCTACAGAGCTTGAACTTCTTGATTCCCCCCCCACACACACGCAGCAGCTGCTGCTTCTCAGGGCCACCTCGAAGTTGTTTCAAGTTGTTTCTGTAGAGCTGCTGTAAGATAAATCTCTTCTGCTTGCTGCTTTGATTCTCCTCCTTGCTGGAAGAGGCAGACAAAGGTTGGTGCTTTAAAGGATCCATGCAGAACTTCCCTTCTTTTCTGGGCACTGAGTGCAGGGGAGCACCCCACAGATGGGGCTGCACCCAGGGCTCCACTAGCAGGGGGAGGTATTTGAAGCTTTGAACACACTTGCCAGAGTCACTCTTTGTGTTACATCTCTGCTTTTGCTTTTTACTAACAAGCCTGTCAGCGTTGGTGAGGGAAAGCTGCAGCCTGTGAGTCACGGGGAAAGGTGGGAGAGGCGTAAGAACAATCTCCATGGAGAGGAGCAGCCCGTAGGGCTGAGCAGAACCGTTTGTTCTGCTCCAGCCATGCTCACAAAGAGCCAGGTCCCTTCTCACGGCAGGGAATGAAGGTAACAATGTGGCACTGCAAGGGCCTGGCAGGCATGTCCCACCTGGGGCTCCCTCAGACCTTGTCCCCCACAGACATTAAAGCCTCTCAGGTTTCCCCATTAGCCAGTGCAGGAGTTGGGTGATTACAGATTAGATCAAATTTCAGGGAGTAAATAGAACCAAGCAATCCTGAACATTTTAGTGTCCTATAGAACACTTAGTCTTTTAAATCCTTAACAAATCCTGCAGCTTGTTATTCAGCCAGGGAAGTCTCCTGACAGTTGAAGCTAACACTTCTTAAACACAAATCTGTCTGTTTTAATAACCAGCTCTCCATGGCCAACCCACACTTGGTTCTATTTCATTTGTCTGTGAGACTGGCTGGAAATGTTCTTGGTTATTGTGACTGACTTAATCCATTCTCTCAGGCTCTAGTTGTGAAATACTTTTCAAGAAATGTTCCAGACAGTGTTTTTGTACTCACACCTTTGCATTATAAGTTAAAATCCAAATTATCTGAATGACAGAGAAGATTAATGGAACAATAGTTTTGTAATTAGCTCACTTTCACTGGAAAAAATCATTATTGTGAGTTGGCAGTACGATAGGGAAGTAGGGATGAATTAATAAAGAAATTTTGTGTACCTGCAGCTCTCCCTTTTCTGTGGGAGGTTTTTGGGTGTCGATCAGGCTTTGTGTTGTGCACACCTGTGTGTGGAGAGCAGTCCTGTGGATCAGGTGGAACTGCCACCAAGCTCCTGTGTGAGACTCTTGAGTGACACAGAAGTGGTTGTGCAGAGTGTGATCACAACTCCTGCAGCTCCTCTGGTGACTGCAAACACACAGTGCTCAGGAGCTAGGCACGGGGCAGCTTCCACAGGGTGTTTTCCCTTGGCTCCCAGAAAATGCTGTGTGGAGAAGATGGCAGCGGGGAAGTGCAGGGCAGAATCAGCAGCTAAAATAAACCTCAGCTTTGTTGATGCTCATGCCCTGCAGTGTTCTGGCACCTCCTGGGACAGATCCTGCAACTCTGGTGCCGCAGGCTGGGATGCTCCTGGGAGATTGGCCAAGGTACCTTTGTGGCTGCAAGATGAGCCAGGTACACCCTGTGCTCGCAGCTGTGCTGACACAGGCCACCCAGACACTGTCACAGCTGTCACAGACCCTCTTACTGCCCCTGTGAGTGCCTGGCAAGCCTTGCTGGCAGGCATGGAATCCCTCCCCTTTGGGATGGATTGTGTGTCTTCTCTGTGTGTCTTCTCCCAGCACTTCAAGCTCCCCAGAAAGCCCCACAGGCACAGTCCCTGTTCTGGAGTCAACTTCCTGGCTGTTCTGCGTGGCCTGTGCAGGATGGCCTGTGTTCCCTGACACCTTGTGCTTCTTTCTGCCCAGGACTCACCGGATCACCATCACCAACTTCTGCCTGGGGAAGCACCTGGTGAGCGAGGATGACCTGCTGAAGGACCAGCGCGGGAGCCCTGCCTACATCAGCCCGGACGTGCTCAGCGGTAGGAATTCCCCTCAGCCCCACCTCAACACACATTTCACTCTTTTGTGCCTCCTGACAGTAAATAAAACCACCTGTTGTGTTCCCGTATGAGCCTTCATGAGAGCCTCTTAACTAAGGTCCAGTTAGAGACTTGGTCTGCTTTTCCAGCTGGGAAAGCTGGAGGGAAGGAGCAAGCCTGACTTTTTTCTTAAAGCTTGTCTGAACTTGAAAACTAATTGAAATCTGGCTGTTGCCAGATGAGTCTGACTGCAGACATGTTCTGTTTCCAGTGTCAGAATTCAGTTCTGAGGCTTCCCATAAGCTGCAGATAAATCCCTGGGGCTGAGGGGCAGCCAGATCCCACCAGGATGTCAGTGTGTTTCAGCTGTGCACTAAGAGGAGCAGTTCCTCCAGTTGCTGCTCACTGCCAGGAGGGAGCTAGTGACCCTCTGGGCAGCTTCTGGACCAACAGAGAGGAGTTACTTAAAAATAAAGGAATGATGAGAGCAGGCCAGAGCAGTCTGGGCTGGATCCCCTCTCCAGCAGCCTGGCCTGTGCCTTGTCTCCAGCAGAGGCTTTGAGCAGCATCTGGCTCTAGCACAGAGCAGCTTTCCCTGGTGTCCTCCTGCCTTTAACTGTTCCCAGTGCATGAGACCATCGGGAGCAGCTGTGGTTTCTGTCCAGTTGCTTCGGGAGGTTTCTCTCCATGCGCTCTCATCTCTGCTCTTGTACCAGCCTTTGAGCAGGCAGTGGTGGTCCTGGTTGTCAGTGTAGTGACCCAGGCATCATTTTGGGGCGTTTTTCTTCTCACACAGGTGAGCTGGACTAGTGTTGAAGGGCCCATGTTGTACAGGTGCGACTGTGCACACAAAGCCTCTTGTAGATCCAGGTATTGGGCATTAACACATGAGTTACTTGTTCTTGGTATCCCAAGCAGCTGTATTGCAGAAATGCCCTCAGAGGGAACCCATCCTGGAACATCCAGACCCAGTGGACTCCCCTCAGGAGGTTTTTTGTCAGGTTTGCAGGCAGCAGCAGTAAATGTAGCCGAGCTCTTCCGTCGTGATCTGCCAGGCAGGTTTGAGGTGCTTCCCTCCCAGCCAGGAAGGGAGCAGAGGCAGGCAAGGAGGTGGATCCTGGGGTTTTTGCAAGCCTTTCCTGTTCTGCAGGATATCCTGAGGCCCTTGTGACCAGATGGATGATAGAAGTCAACTGCTCTGCAGGCGCTTGGCTCAGTTGTGGCTCGAGTGGCTGGAGGAGGCTAGAGGGAGCTGCTCCTTCCTGCTCCAGGGTGCTGATCTGTCCAGGCCTCCAACTACCTTCTCATGTTTCTTCTAAGGGCTCTCTTGTGGTGTAACTGGCCACAGGGCACTGAACAGGCTGTCTTGGCTGATCTCTGACAGCTGAGGCTGCTTGAGATCCTGCAAGGCTCATCCTTAGCTCAGGACTCATCCGACTCTGCCCAGCCTGGCTCTCGCTGCCACTGTGCTGCACCCCAGCTCCAGTGTCTGCCAACAGCCCTTCCCATGGGGCCCATCCTGTGCTCTTCAAAACACTCTCCCAAAATTGCTCAGCCTGCAGTTACCCTCCAAGTATCAGGGGACAAGTTACTTGAGGGCATTCCAGGCATCACCACCCCCTTCAGGCTTGGAGCATCCCTCTGTGTTGCTGGTGCTCCTATGCAGGAGGAAGCTGGAACGCCTGAGGAATTAATCATTGTTATGGGTCTCCAGGAGAAGCTGTCTCTGCTGAGGGATGGCTGCTGAAATGTCACAGAAGGAAAAGTTGGAGGAGTAGGAAGAGGTGCCTTTTTCTGAGCATATAAAGCAAAGAATAATTAGTACAAATACCAAATGCTGCAGCAGTGACTCACTGTATGAGTCAGAGGAAGTCTCTCCCTGGATCCTGTGCTGTGCTGTAGCACTGGGGTTTAATTTTGTGACCCTGTCCATGCTGCTGTGTGACCAAAGGGGCTTAGAAGCAGCATTTCCATCAGGTGAATCCTGGGGCTGCAGCAGCCTTAGGAACATCTTTGTGCAGGAAAGCACCTTCCTGCACACTCCATGGCTTTACATCTGGCTTCAGAGGCTGTGTGCTAGCTCCATCGCCCAGTCAGAGTCCCATCTCCATGGGCTCAGTCTTATCTTTCCTGGGCTTCTCTCCTGCCTCCCCCTGCCCTGTGCTCCCTGGCCCTTGAATTCCCTCTGCCCTGGCCCAGACTTGCAGCCAGGTGGCTCTATGGGATGGCAAGGGGACACTGACCCAGGAACTCCAGCACAGCAGTTCCAGCTACCTGATGCCCTTAGTTCACAGCAGGGATATTCCTGCTCCATAGGGAACAGGAGGACACTTGTGTGGAGATGGACAATTTGCTCATTCACAGAGGATGTGCCCTGGAGGGAGTTTTGGTCATGTTAGGGGAAGCCTCAAATGTCTTGGTTAGAAAAAGGGTCCCACATGTCTCTGCTGTGGGAGGTGAAGGGGGTTGCCAAGGCTGTGCTTTCCAGGATTTTCAGGCTGTGTGTGCCCTCTCCCTGCAGGCCGGCCATACCGTGGGAAGCCCAGTGACATGTGGGCGTTGGGGGTGGTGCTCTTCACCATGCTCTACGGCCAGTTCCCCTTCTACGACAGCATACCTCAGGAGCTCTTCCGCAAAATCAAGGCTGCCGAGTACACCATCCCCGAGTGAGTACAGCCTGCCCTTCCTGCCTGGCTGGGGGGGCTTACTTGGCCTTACTGGGCCAGCTGGAACTGGAGGGGCTCCCCTCAGCACCCCAAGGGTCACAGCAGTACTCACAACAGGCTGTGTGCAGTAGACGCCAGGAAGCAGGAGCAGGGCTGGGACAGCGTGTGGGAAGGTGAGGCAGGGTCAGAGCAGTGGTGGCTCCTGTAACTCCTGGGCTGTGCTCCCATCGTGTCATCCTGCTGCCACTCTGCCCACCCCAGGCTCACCACGTGTTGTCTCTCCCAGGGATGGCCGGGTCTCGGAAAACACTGTGTGCTTGATCCGGAAACTGCTGGTCCTGGATCCGCAGCAGCGGCTGACGGCTTCTGAAGTGCTGGATTCCCTCAGCTCCATCATAGCGTCCTGGTATGTGCAAGGGGAGAGACAGGACACGCTGTCTCTGGCCACAGGCTGTGTTGTTCCAGCTGTGGCTGGCTCAGCTCACCAGAGGGTCTGGGAACTGCACTAAGCCTTTAAATCCCATGTGTCCACCACCGTGTGCTGATGGATACAGCTGGAGAGGCCTGTTCAAAGTGCTTACGGCAGCCATGGCCATGCCAGTGCGATCACCCTGGGGCTGGGTGAGGGTGGGTGAGCCAGTGCCATGCTCTGGATCCCAATGCTGTGCTCTCCTCCAGGCAGTCCATGTCCTCACTGAGCGGCCCTTTGCAAGTGGTGCCGGACATAGATGACCAAGTGGCTAATCCCGAAAACCCCCAGGAGGTAGGTTTCCCTGCTTTCCACGGAACTGCTTTTCCATGCCGCTGTGCCAGCCTGTCTGTAATGGGAATGGATGGCATCCATTGTGTCCCCAAGCTGGGAAGGGGAGGGCGGGGAGGATGCAGCTGAGTCCCTCATGTTGTGCAACGGAAGGAAAGGCCGATGCTGCTGGGACCAGGAGGCACATCCAGCTGGCTGAGCTGCCAGGAAGTGAGCTCGGCCCCAGAGCTGATGAGAGCAGCTCACTCCGCTCCCAGCAGCGCTCACTCCCTCACACACAGCTGGGAATGCTGGGAGGAGGCAGCAGTGTTGGCTCTGGTTCTCAGTGAGTTCTGCTGTGGGAGCAAACATCCTGTTTTCCTGCCGGCATGTTTCATGCTAGAAGTGCCGGCCGTGGCCTGGCTGCCCGGGGACAGCCATGCAGGATCTGTGGTGGTGCCATAGGGACAGGGGTCAGGCAGCTGCAGCCTCAATGCTGGCAGGGTTGGGATGTGCCATGTCAGGACAGAGCTCCTGTGGTGCCCAGAGCTGGCTCACAAGGAGTCCTGCCTGCGTGCCCAGCAGCAGGTCCCATCCCTGCATTAGGACCCCGGTTATCCCGTGGTAGCTTGAGCCCATCAGAGGAGCCATGGGGCTGCCGGGTGCGGCTCTGACAGGTCGATCTCTGCAGGTGAAGGTGACGGAGGAGTGCTCCCAGTACGAGTTCGAGAACTACATGAGACAGCAGCTGCTCTTGGCTGAGGAGAAGAACACCTTGCATGAGGCCAAGAGCTTTCTGCAGAAGCGGCAGTTCGGGAACATCCCGCCGGTGCGGCGCCTGGGCCACGACGCGCAGCCCATGAACCCTTTGGACGCGGCCATCCTGGCCCAGAGGTACCTCCGGAAGTAGCTTCCCACACCCCGAGAGCACGAGCACCACCCTGCAGTCTGCCCTCACCTCGCCTGCTCCAGCCTACAGCAATACCGGTGTCCCACGACGGGGAATAATGTAGCAATCCCAAGCTCTGTCCAGGGACACACACTCACACCCGCTCCGGAGGGAGAAGACTTTTGGAAAAGCTAGTTTTGGAAGCAGCAACTTCTTGGCATCTTCTGGAATCTGTTTTTTAAAATCGAAGCCTAGATGACTAATCTGCTTTTAATCATGACTGTAATCTACCTCTCTTGTCTTTTTAACCATGCTGTTCTCTGGATCGAGCAAAGCCCGTGGGAAAGGAGGAGACTTCCAAGGGTGAAGCTGCTGGCACAGAGCCACGGCCGTGCAGCGTGGAGCCGGCCCGTGGCTCCTGCTCCGTGTGGTTTGAATAAGCTTGGATTTACCAGGGTTTCTCGAAAGGAAGAGTTTCTTGAAACCTCCCACTTCCCTTCATCTGCATCAAATCTGTTTCTGTCCTTAAATGCCACCTGGTCTGGCCATGCTGGCCAGTCCTGTGTGGCCACCATTGTGACCGGAGAGCCCGGCCACCGCCTCAGGCAGGAGCTGAGGAGTCGTCTGGGCAGTGCCGCCTGCAGGGATCGGATCCTGTCCCCAGTTCAAAGGTTTCACAGGACTTGGCCTGCCAGGGCCCCTGCCCTCTTTCCCACCTCTCACTGATCCCTTTAGTTTATAAGGATCTATGATTTAATCTTATTTTTCAGTAGCATATCCCAGGTGCAGTTACAGTTGCATTAATTCTGATTTAGCGTTTCCCCCTCTCAGTTGTGGTACAGATGTAATATATGAGTTATAATGTGAAAAGCTTCCCAAAATAATCTGCCTAGAGGTAGGAGGGGGCTGGCTGAAGTCTCTACTGTATTTGTTCCCAGCTTTTCTTGCCATCCCAGCCCAAACCTGGGGCTGCCTCTGCCTTCATGCCAAGGCAGGGGAAAAGGACATCCTGGTTTGTCATCTGGTGCCACTGGAAGAGCTTTGGCCTGTGCTGAGAACAGGAACGATTGTTTCTGAGCCTCATTTATGAACTGGATGCCTGTCTTGCCAGATGAACTGTTCTCACACAGAGCTCCCAGGGCTCCCAGTGCCCTGGCCAGGGCTCCTGCTCAAGGCAGCAGCTTCTTCAGCTGCCTCTTTCCCTGCTCCTGGCTGTTCCCAGCCCTGGCATCACCCTCCTGCCCGGCCTGTGAGCAGGGAGGGTTGGAGCTGGGGGCTGCTTTTTGGGGCTGCACTGCTCTCTGGGCCCAGCTCTTGCAGCACACTGGGCATGGGCAGGGAGCGAGTAGCAGATGTTTGTAGCGTGTTGTTGCCTTCTCTTGCCCCGGGCTGGGGAAGGGGACGGGGTCTAAGCTGGGCCACCCCAGCGGTGGCTTTGTGGGGACAGGGGGCTGGACCTGAACGTCCCTGGCCACGTCGGGCATTACGTCCTGCCTGCGCCTCGCCAAGGCCTTGTGGCCAGGCAGGGCCTCGTGAACACTAACACAGACCAGCTCCCTGCACCGCCCCAGCTGAGCCAGTAGCCCCAACTCTTTTGCCTTATTTATTTTGAAGATGGTGGGTCTGTCCCGGCACCCTCTGATGTGGGCCCATCACCCCCTGTGCCACCAGCAGCAGGGCAGGGATCCCCTGAGCACCCCACTAGGGCCCTGCTCTCTCCTTCTGGTTCTCTCCTGCCTTGTCCCCACCTCTTTATTTTTACTGTTTTTCCCCAATGTTAAAGCAAAAAGCAATATTCTGGGACTCCCTGAGGCTGTATCACACCAGGATCCTGCAGTGGCAGCACCGGTCAATCCACTTGTGCTAAGGCAAACTGGAAGGGGGTGGTGCAGGGGGCACGGGGGGGCCACAGGGCCGTGGCGGGACAGAGCCTGTTGTAAGGAAAAAAAGAAAAAAAAAAAAAAAAGGAAAAAAATTTGTATAAAGACGTTATTTTTGTACTACATCGGAACTACTCCTGCATGTCGGCAATAAAACTTCATATGACAGCCCAGCGACCCCACAGGGAAGGGAGGGGTGGGACGGGGGATTTTGGGGTGCTGATGTGCTCTGGGAGATGTACAGGAGTGGGAGGGGCCAGGCTCCAGGAGCAGCGGCCCTGAGTGGCCCCATGGGACGCCATACCCTGTCCTGCCCCAAGGCCCAGTGCCCTGAGTCAGCCACTGAGCCTGTCCGGACGGCCCAGTCCAGCCTGGAGTGGCCACTGGGGACTGGTGGGATGTGGAGCCTCGTGTCCCCGAGGTCTGGCCCCACCAGCCCTGGCACGTCCTACACCTCGGCCAGGACCAGGCACTGCCCGTGGCCACAGCTGCTTCGGGGCCATCAGGGCAGCACCTTGCATGTCCCCCACCTCCGTGGGGCTGGCACCAACCCCGGCAGCCTCCTCAAACCCATCGCGACTGCCGGGCCTGAGCTGAGGCCGAGCCCCCCCAGCCCGGGGGGCTTGCCTTGGGTCCGGCACTGCCAGCCCAGCCTAGGCCTGGCGTGGCTGGATGGGCGCTGGACAAGGCTGGGACAGGGCCTGGAGCTGCCCGTGGCCCCGCTCCGGGGCGGTTCCACTGCAGGGCCGAGCGTGGCGTCCCGGGGGAGCGGGACGAGCCCCGGCCCCGCGCCCCGCTCAGCACCGGCCGGAGCTGCCATTGGCTCCGGCAGGAGCGCTGACCGCCAGCCGCCTCCGAACTATTTCCTGTTGCTGCAGCATTAATGCTAAACAGACCTTGCTCTCTCTTCCCTCGCTCCAGCCAAAGTGCAGCGGCTCCGCCGCCGCCGCCGCCTTCCCACCCCGGTGAGTACCAGCCCCGCGGACCGCGTGGGGCGCAGCACTGGGCGCCCTGAGGGACCTCAACCCGCGGCCACCCAGCCCCGACGGCCACAGCGGCTGTCGTGGCTCGGTCCCGTCCCGGCTCAGGTGCTCTGGCGTTGGGGGACGCGGGGCTGGTGGACGCGGGAGCAGTGCGGGGACACGGGGGCTGAGGGCACAGGGCTCGGTGACACACAGCTCGGGCTGTGGGGACGTAGCGGTTGAGGATGCGGAGCAGGCGGCTTGGGGACGCGGTGTAGTGCTCGGGGACGCAGCACTGAGCGACTCGGGGCTCGGCTCTTGGGGACGCTTGGGGACCCGCAAGGCCCTACAGCCAGCCCAGCCCTCATCAGCACCCTGCCACCGGCGGGGGTCCCTGGGGTCCCATGGTGGGGCTGTGCCCCTCCAGCCCCACAGCAGCCCCTTGCCAGGGCAGGGGATGGCCGTGCAGCTGCTCCACGGGGAGGGCACCCGCCCCTCCAAGGGACCCTGGTGGCCTTGTTTTGGGGTGTCCCACTAGGGAGGCTGCCCAGCGCCGGGTCGTGCCGCGGCCCCTCAGCTCTGGACTATCCGGGATGGTTTTGCTGATGTGTCACATTTTCTGCATTGCTTTCCTCATTCCTCCCTCCCTGGAGCCGTTTCTGGGAATGAGCTCGTCCCCTGCCAGGGCCGAATTTCCTCCTGCCCGCTGTCCTGCCTCCCATCCTTCCCACGGCCGTACTGGCCATCCTTCCCGCTGTCCTGCCTCTCATCCTGACCGCTGTCTTGTCCTGGTGGCCATTGCACTTTGCCTGGCCTTGTCCCTGCACTGCAGGGCCCCACGGCAAAGGGCCAAGGCTGGAGCTGGGCCGGAGCAGTGTGGGGGACAGGGACTGGGACAGGGACACTGCCCCAGGAGCGTGTGTGGAGCACGTGTGTGCACACGGGCACGGGCAGCTCTGGCTCCCAGCAGCACCGGCAGCCTGGTGCTGGGACCCTGCTCTGCCCCGTGGCCATGGGCGGGCAGGGGACAGAAAGCCTGGCCCGGTGCCACAGATCCACCCGGTGCCGTGTCCAGGAGGAGCCGTTCCGTCCCGCTCCCTCAGGAAGGACGGAGGGCGCCGGGAGTGGGGCGGCTCCAGCTCTGCGTCTGTGGGGTTCCAGCCCTGGATGGAGCAGCCCAGCCCAGGCACGAACCCCGGCTCGGCTGGAGCTCAGCGAGGAGCCCCTGGGTGCACGGCCTTGAAAGGGACAGGAGACTGGGGGGGAGGGTCCCAGTCCTCTGTAGAGCCGTGCTCAGCCCGTGTCCCGCAGATGCCAAGCATGTGCCGTCCTTGGAGCCGCTGAGAACCGCCAGGCACAGGATGGAGAGTCGCCGGAGGGACATGGAGCTGCTCAGCAACAGCATGGCCGCGTACGCCCACATCCGAGGTGAGCCAGGACGCGTCTGGGGGACCCCCGGGGCCATCGCGGGCCCCCGGCAGGCGCAGGCAGGTCCCTCACCCTCTCTGTTCCCCCCGCAGCCAACCCCGAGAGCTTCGGGCTCTACTTCGTGCTGGGCGTCTGCTTCGGGCTGGTGCTCACGCTGTGCCTGCTGGTGCTGCGCTTGTCCTGCCGGCCCTCCCCGCGGCCCCCGGCGCGCCCCGGCGACCTCAGCGAGGACGAGGAGGACGACGAGGAGGACGAGGACGAAGAGGACACCGTCGACCGCGCAGCGTCTGAGTCGCTGCTGCCGGTGACCGAGATCCCGCTGGAGAGCCACGGCCCCGGGGACGGGGCGCTGGCCGTGAATGTGTTCGCGTCGGCCGAGGAGCTGGAGCGGGCGCAGCGGCTGGAGGAGCGTGAGCGCATCATCCGCGAGATCTGGCGAAACGGGCAGCCCGACATCCTGGGCTCCGGCACCATCGGCACCCTGGGCCGCGTCCACTACTACTGAGCCCGGCAGCTGCCCTGGCACGGTGTCTGCTCCCCCACAGCTGATCCCACACCGTGCCAGGAGGGACCAGGAGGACAGGGGGGCTGCTCACTGCCCCTGAGCTGGCAGAGCTGCCCTGGACTGTCCCTGCACCACAGAGAGCCAGACCCCGGTGTCACGGGCACCCCCGGGGCTGGACTCGCCCCCGCCGCTGTGGGACACGATGCACTTTGAGCCATTGGTACGACGGCTGGCACCAGCCGAGCAGCCCCGGGACACGCGGGGACAGGGACAAGGACAGGGCAGCCCTTGCTGCCCGGCTCAGCCGGGATCTGGCGGGGGGTTCACCCCGTGGGGCAGGGCCGGGCTGTACGTCCGTGTGAGCCGTGGGCTCCTGCCCCACAAACATGGTGCTGTTGTACACGAACTAGAGCCCAGCGTGGCGAATCCGGCGTTTTGGGGGGCCCTGGACACAGGGACGGCCTCGGCCCCTCCCCGCGCCAATTCCCTTCCCGGCCCCACTAAAATTAGCCGGGTCTTTTCCGGCACCGCCCGCCGTGACCCAGCGCCCTCCGGCCGGACCAGGGCGGATGTTCCCGCTGGACTCCGGGCCGGCCGCTGCTCCCCAGGGATGCTGCAGCTCCCGCCGGGCTGAGCCGCATCCTGCCCCCCTCCCAGCCCAGCCCCGCGGGGTGCGGGCCCCCGCTGCCCCCTCCCCGGCAGCTTTATAAAAATAGCTCCTTCCCAGGCTGGTTCCCCGCCGCCGCCAGCGCCAGCAGCATCCAGATGTTTTCCAGATGTTCTCCTGTGGCTGGAGGCCAGGATGTGCCGGGGCTGGGGCTAGGGCTGGGACTGGATTTGGCCTGGGAAACTGTGCGGGGGTGGAGGGGGAGGAGGAGGCCCTGTCACAGCCCCGCCGCGGGCCCTGGTGGGACCCCTGGTGCCATGGTGGGACCCTTTGTGCCCGGCAGGACCAGCCCAGCCCTCCAGGGACATGGCAGCCAACAGCAGAGCCCTGAGCAGCCCCCACACAGCACTCTGTACCCAAAATAGTTTATTTTAAACAATTTCTGTAGGTCCAGGGGCTGTTATGCCTCAAGGAGCAGTACCTGGGTGTGGGGTGAGCCTTTGTACCCGATGGGTGCAGAACCAGGCTGGGCGCAGCAAGGTCGGGGGGCACAGGGCACCATGTGCCACCCACCTGCCCCGTGCCATGGGTGGGCACCACAGCCCCCCCACACTAACAGGGCAGCCCCTTCCTCACCCGCTCGATCTCCACCTGTGGGGAGAGGCTGTGATTGTTGGGGGGCACAGGGGACCCCAGCACGAGGCAACCCCTGCCAGGGACTCACCTGCAGTGCCTGGCGCTGGGCCCGCTCCTGGCACAGCTCCTGCCGCAGGTCCAGCAGGTCCCGCCTGCAACATGCCAGGATGGCTCAGCTGGGGCCAGAACAAGCAGCAAAGAGCCAGGAGCCACTGGGGACCCCCTGGCACCCCCACCCCCACTCACAGGTGCTGGACTCGCATCAGGTCCACAAGGATGTGCAGGGTCCGGACTTCGGCCTTCAGGTCCTCCAGGGCCAGTGACCTCCCCTCCGACCCCTCTGACACCTCCAGCCCTTCCATGCTCCATGGCAGGACAGGTGCCTGCCCCATGCTGGCGACAGGGGCACAGAGCCCAGCATGTGGCAGCCCCCGGGGCTGCTCCCCACCGCAGGGACTCCCCCCACTCCCCAGGGCGATGCTGGGTGGCCGCTGGCCGGGTACTCGTGGCCGTGTGGCTGTGGGGTGGCTCAGCCTGGCTGTGGTAACTGACACCACGTTGAAGCCGTTGGCATCTGCCAAAGAAAGAACAGGAATCAGCATCTGGTGCTAGGCAGGGCCTGGCCACCCTGCAGCCCCCTGCGTGGCCCCTGGATCCTACCTGGGTCACCGGCTCTGCTCCGCTCCATGTCAGCTGAGGTGCTGGGCTGGGAGTCACTGGGCCTGGGGACAGCAGAGGTGTGAAGTGGCACAGCCAGGGAGCTGCCAGCCATGGCCACAAACATGGCCCCAGCACTGGGACATCACAGTGGCCCTGGACAGCCCAGCACAGCCACGTGTTTCTTACTTGGTGGCCAGCATGGGGGCTGGTTTGGTCTTGGCAGGAACGGGGGGAGCAGGAGCCATCCTCTTGGTGAGTGGGAGCTTGGTCGGCTCCATCCTCGCTGGTGCTGGGAGCTCTGGGGAGAGGAGGCAGGAGCAGGGCTGGGGCATACACTGTCAGACGAGAGTGGGGCAGGAAGCGCTTCCTGCTGGAGACATGCCCTGGCCCAGGGGGCCTGTCCCAGGCACATCCCTGTCCTTCCCTCCCCTCCAGCCCAGGGCTCACCCAGGGGGCTCCCTGTCCTCACCCTCCTTGTCCTTCGCTGTGGTTGCAGCTGCTGAGGAGCGAAGGGGCTCGGGGAAGGACCCTTGTTACAGCCTCTCCCCGCCCCACATCAGCCCCGCACCAGCCCCACTGTGGTTGGCGCTTCCTCTGTGTGTGGTGGAGCAGGCGGCTGCAAAGCTCCCCTGAGCACCAGCACCGCGGCACGGGCAGGATGTCATCCCGCCACCATCCACAGCACAGCAGCATCCCTGTACCGCTGAACCCTGGGGTCACACCAGGACAAGACCACTGGCATGGTGGGATACAGGACATAAGGCCACGGACATGTGCCCATGGACCACCCTGTTCTCCTGGCAGGCGCCCCGTCCCCATGGCAGGCCCCTCTGCCCCCATGGTTGGCCACGCTGTCACTGTGGTGGGTCACCATGTCCCCATGGTGGGCCAGCAGCCCTGCTGCTGCCTGGTCCCTGCTGCTGCCACCAGCACAGCCCCTGTCACAGAGGCCTCGCAGACACCAAAAACGGTGCTGGTATTACCCACCCAAAGATACGGCGGAAGCCCCGAGGGCTGCGGGGATGAGGACACCCCTATCCAAGGCCCCAGTGCTCCTTGCGTTCCCAGGCGCAAGGGTGATAGTGCCCAGCATCCTGCCAGCCCCTCACTGGCAGCCCTCCTGGGCCCCAGGGCATGGCACAGCCCTGGAGCAGCGCGATCACACGCAGGTGCTGCCGTTGGGATGATCCCCGTGCGCCGCACCCTCGGAGCCGCGGCTGCTTCCTCTTACCTGCCGCTGTGGGGCTGCCCCCGAGGCCGAGCGGTGCCGTGCTGTGCCAGGCTCCCCCGGGCCCACACCGCACACGTGATGCCGGAGGAAATCGGCTCGGCGCTGGGAAGGAAGTTGAAGCAGAGAGCACCTCGGTGCTGGTCCATCCCACATCCCTGTGCCCCACCGGGGACTCCGGCTCCCCGGCCCAGCCGCCTCCCCGAACCCACCTCACACCCGCCCGCGGGACTGCCCGGCCATCCTGGCAGGACACCGAGGCTCCCGGCACCGGATGGACACCAGGGCCGGACTCACTGGACTCTGTGTGCTGGGACAGCACTGCCAGCTTCAGCTGTGGAAGAGGGTTTGGGTGAGGGTGGGCTTGGAGGGCACTGGGCACTGGGACGGCAGGCAGGGACCGCTGGCACGGCAGAGCCCCACAGAGCCCTGCGTCTCCCCTGGACACCTCCAGCTTGGAGCCCCCACCCACCTTCTCCGGCCCTGGGCAGGGCTGGGCCATCTGTGCCACCGCGGTGTCTCGGTGCTGGCCCTGCATGGACAGGGCTGTGGGAGGAGCCGGGGCCAGCGCCGTGCGAAGCGAGGCGCCAGGGCAGGACCGCAGCCGGCCCGGGGTGACAGCTCACACTCACCCGGCTCTCACAGAGGTTCTGGCACAGAGGGGAAGTGAAACCCCAACCACAGAAGGGCTGAAACCCACAGACCGCGAGCGCATGGGGTGGTGCGGCCACGCTGCTGCTGTCCCTCCGCAGGGCCTGAAGGGTCAGTGTGACACAGGGATCCTGGCTGGTCCCAGCCCGTGCCTGGTCCAGGAGACAGCATGGATATTCCTTTTGGCCAAAGGCAACTGACCCAGCAATACCGAACTGGGAGCAGGGAGTGGGGCTGGGAATCAGCCCTGGGGCAGAGAAGGATGGCAGAACAGAGGTTGTGTTGCAGACCAGGAGGCTGTGCCAGGCAGGTGTGGCCACTCAGGCCAAGGAGCTGGGAACACTAGGCACCCGTTTCCTCAGGCTGGCTCAAGGTTGAGTGTGAAGGGAAGCACCAGCCGTTAACCCACGGCACTGGCCCAACAGCTCTTGGCCAACACCGTTACCCCACAGCAGCCAGGAAAGCTGCTCTGCCTGTGGGCACCCCCTGAACTCCCCCAAAGGCTGCACACCCAGCAGCCCCTAGAGCAGCCTCGCTTGACACGGCAGCGATGGAAAAGCAGCTGTTGCTGGGCACCAGCGAGGACAGCACACGGGGCTGCAGCTACACAGCACCGGGACAGGCCCGTGTGAGCTCCTGGGAGGAGCCCGGGTGTGGGAAGGATGGAGCTGGTCCTGTGCACGGGTGACACAATCCCTGCTGGCAGCGGGCTGGGGAAGGGCCCAGGGCTATGTCACCCCTGGCCCCAGGCAATTACTGCCAGAACAGGGGCTGAAAGATCTTTTAATGCATAAAACCCAACAGGGAGTTGTGCCCCTGACTCCCCCAGCGACTCAGGACACAAACCAAGCAGAGTTACACCTACGACTTATTTTATTGTATTTTATTTGCATAAACAAACTTCGGGGCTTTGCTAAACAGGAACTGTTCAAGTCAAAACAAACCAAACTCTAGCTGGTGTGTGGGGAACAGCACAGCAATCCTGGGGAGAGGGACAGGGGGAGCACGGGCACGACTGTGACTCCCCGCCCAGGCTCACGACCTGGCCGGGAACCCTCCACAAACTGCTCCAGAATATCTTTTAAGTACAAGATAAAAAGAAATGCACCCTAAGGGCCATCCTCAACCAGCTCAGGAGGAATCTGCCTTTTGGTTTTATAAAAAGATTAATAAAAAATATTGAAAAATTCTCATCTCTGTTTATATTTTTCCCCAAGAAGAATTCGGAAGTTCCTTAGAAAACTGTGTCACCTTGGAAAGGGCACTCGGGTCACAACCAGCTGCAGGGAGGAGACACAAATGCTACAAGCAGTTTGGGGTCCAGCACACACCAGGCCTAATAGTGAACACAAACAGTGGCCAGAAGTAGGGTGTAATTTTTTTTTCTCTTTTAAACCATGCTAATTTTGTTAATTTCCAACATAAAAGGAAAACAATCATTTTTAAAAGGCCCTAAACTCAACTGTTACATAAAAAAAAAGTTTAAAAAAAAAAAAAAGGTCATAGGAGTTTGGTCCCAACAAGTGAACGTTTAGATGTTTACTCACATGCTTCATTGTTTTCTTATTTATAAGAACCAAAAATAGTTTCCAAAATTATCTCTGAATTGATGTTGCTACGTATGTAAAGGCCTAAAATAAGCAGAATTTAGAAAACTGAATATACAATAAGGGAGGAAAATTTGAGCGGGCGAGTGAACCCCGACTGTCACTGGGTCAAATTATAAAAGAGAAACAAAATGTCAGGACTGGTGGGGTCAGGTGAGCACAAACTGAAACCACATCGTCCTCAAAGCCTGTTACCAAAAAATAACCGACCATCCATAAGGTCACAAAGAAGGGAAAAATCTGGGGTCTCACCCAGCGCTTGACCGTATCCAGTCCAGAAGGGAAGTCTTTGGGAAGAGAAACTCCAGGAGTGGATCCGAGCGTAAATGATGGATCAGTCCCAGTCCGTGCTTGGGGAGGCTGAACTCTGGAAATGCAGTTAAATAACGTCGGGATGGTTTCCGAGCTGCTCTCCAGGGCTCTGCTCAGCACGTGGGGATCACCCTGACACCCCAGCACCAGCCTGACCCCTCCCCTCCTGCCAGGGCTCCCAGAACCGCGCAGACCCCGCGGCTACTCGGCCGTCGTCTGCAGGGCGTCCTTTTCCTCCCGGTTTTCCGTTCCGCTTTCGTCGTCTTCGATTTCTCCCTCTTCCCCACTGAACTTGTCATGAGCCCACTTGGGGCTGGTGCTGGACTTGCGGAACATGAAGCGGCCTCTTCCCCGGGGGAAGGCGCCGCGGCCGCGGCCCCTGTTCACCCACTTGTCCGTGCCCTCGCCCTCGCGGTCGTCGTGCTGCACGGGAAGCCAAGGACAGCAGGTGAGACAGGCTGGCACCGCCCTGCACCGCGCCTCTGCAACCGCCCTTTGGGATCCACTTAATGGGAACCACTCTACAGGGAGCAGGAACAAGCTCTCTTTAGGCAGGAGCCAGCAGCTTCCTGTGAAGCATCACCCGAAGCCCTACCTGGTGTGTCGGTGACAGCTGGTGGCCCCAAAGCACCTGAGACCGGACACACCTGGAGCACGTGGGTGTCTCAGCACCCAGGTACGTACCAAGTAGTACTTCTTGCTCTTAGGCGTGTACTCGGGATCCCACTCCTCCTCCCTGCTCCGCTTCTGGAAGTCATTGTTGCCGCCGCTGTTGCTGTTGTTGTTGCCTGAAAAGTTGCCTCTGCCCCATCCTCTCCCTCGAGCTCTGAACTGCTGCAACAGCAACACAGGGGAGAAAAATAGAACGGCTGCAGAGGCGGCACCCTCGCACCCCAGTCAGCTTCCAGAGGTCCAACACCCCTTCCCTGATCATCCAAAACATCTTAAAAACCTACCACTAAAGCAACAGGACAGCACAGTTTTGGGTTTTTAGTTCATCTGATCACACAGCACATCACAGTCCCTATAAAGCTGCTGAAGATCAGGTAGAGGCATTTCCAGGGCAAGCCCAAGCAGGTGAGACCCCTCTGTACATGGACCGCAAACATGAGCGTGGCCAAGCCCCAACAGAAGCACGGCCTGTGCCCATCGGGCTGCTCAGCATCACTAACACAAAGAAACTTCCAGGCTTTGTGCTGCTCCTCCCATCTGGGATTTGCCACCCACAGAACATCCCCAGCAGCCTGGTTCATGCCTCAGACCTGGAGTGATCCAACTAGAGCTCATCACCCACAACCAGCCATTGCCTCAAAGCTGCCCTGGAGGAGAAGCCCCAACTGAAGGAGTAACAACAAAACAGCCATTCCTGCCCACTTTGGGAATCAGCCCTCGGGACAGGGGTGGAGAACATTTGGGGCAGGTGTGGAGAACACTTACAAAGGTTCCTCTCGCTCTTCCTCTCTCATTTGGACCAGTGAATTCCTTAGTTCCAAGCCGGGACTTGTCAAAGCCTGTGGAGCTCTCCTCCCTCTCCTCAGTCTCCTCAGGATACTCCTCTGCTTTGACTGAATGAGAGGACCACGAAGACGATGAGCTGGATCTGGACCTCTCCCGCACCCGTCGGTGTTTCCTGTTTCAGTGATGGGAATGGAGGGGAGTGGGACACAACAGCATTAGGAACTCAGCTGTGACCCATCTGATACAGAACCACTTCATTATCACTCCCTTATCAATGCCACGCTCTCCTTTTCCTACTACAAGAGGAAAAGCCATAGTAAGAGCTCAGGCTCTAACACAGGGCCCAAGATCTTTCCAGAAGGAGCTTGTTGCTCCTTCCTAAGGTGTTTACACCATCTGCTCTCAGCTTAGCATGCATCCATGGAGTTTTTTAATCAAATGGAAAATTAAGCTAATAGAAAAGGATTAAATGAACATCAAAGCCAACTCATTTAAACATGGCTGTTTCTCTCTGACACAACAGGAACAAGAAGGAAAAGTGACTCACCCATCCTGACACATGGAGCCTTCCCATCTACCTTTTACAATTATTTAGTGTTTCTGAGAGATACAATGATAGCGAGACGACACGCAGAGGGGGTAGCTCAGGCCACTGGAGGAGTTATGTCACAGGTGCACAACTGTGTGTACAACTGTTGTACACGATGTCGTCTCCAACCTGAGCAGCAGAGACACGAGAAGCACAAGGAAATGGCTACTGGGTTTCCTACATACTTTTTCTTTGAGCCTTTGTGACTTTTCTCCGTTTTCTCAGCTGATCTTTCCCTTGAGTGACTTGAATCTCTCGAGTCCACCGACTCCCTGGATTTATCGCGTTTAAGATCTCTTTCCTTATGTTTTTTACGGCGTTCAATATCAAGGCGCAGATCAACAGGGTCGTCCTTATATTTCCCTTCAGCCTACAAATGCAGGGGAGAGGGAGGGCAGAGTTGAACACAAGGTCTGCAGTGCCCCAGCTCAGCACCATTTACTTTGCTACTGACTGCACAGACTTCTGGAGAACTGGAGTTTAACTGAGCACTAATCAATATTCCACTTTAAGATGTCAAATAATGCACTATTAAATTAAGTTTGCCTTTGTCAGAATTCAATTTTCCTACTCTTAAAATCCCTGCTTTTTAAATTTTTAATCTCCTCTTTAAACAGCATTAAAATAAACAGTCTGGAAGAGGGGAGGGAGACATGGAAGCTGACACTTATTGTACACCACAGCCAGTGAGGATGTGAACAACTTGGGAATCCCATCCAGCTGATTAGGGATCACAAGTACAGTGTGGCAGAGCTGTCTGACAGCCTGTGGGTGCTTGGTCCCACCCAGCAGCACCTGAGGTCCTGCTGACAGCCTCACCTGGCAGGGGCCAGAGGGATTTTAATCCCAGGTCTAGAAGTGACACTCTGGGAGAAGCAAAAGCTCTTTGCTGCTTGGAGATATCCAAGATTAGTGATCCAAGGGGCAGGAGAAGGCCAGTGAAAGGCAGCATCCAAGGGGTCTGGGAGAAGGGCAACATCCCATGGATAAGGAGGCCTTACTACGTCTGTCAGGAAGATTTACTCGATGCAGATGCCACCTACAGCTCCTTCCCCTGGGCCGGAGGGCACCGTGTGACAGGTGCCACAAAGCCCCACAGACACACTGTGTGTCTCCCACAGTCCTGCCAAGTCTGCTACAGCAAGCTGGTGTCTCACAGAGCAAAAACCCACCAGCTGCATGAAACATTAAAACTGAATTTACATTGCTAATTAAAAACAATCACAAAAGACACCTGGTAATGCTTGCTTTGAGCTGTATTTAAATTGGTACTTCAAGAAGGGATTAGGAGTTTCTTTGGGAAAGGAGTAGCTGTTTTCCCTGCGCCTCCTTTGAGCCCTGTGGCACCTGGGTGTGATTCTGCTGCCTGCCTGAAGTGACAGTGGCTGTGGTTTGACAAACAGGTAACTGGGCAGCAGGAGGGCTGCAGGAAGCCTTACACCATGTTGGTACCAACACCCAGCCTCAGCCATTGCTACTGCATTTACACAACACTCATCCTGGGAACTGTATGACTTGATATGCAACATACATCAAATTAATCATCTTCAATTAAATACAAAAGGATTAGTAATTCTCTAGCTGTTAAATTTTTTACTTACATGAGTTTCTAACCACTTTTTTGTTTAAATAAATATGTCAAATAACGCAGGAGTGAGAGCAGGCATTTTGTTTTGGTATTTTGCTCTTCTACTTTCCCCAGGCAAAGAGCTTTAATTTCTACTCTGAGAATAAAACTGCTCCCAACACGATGGATGACAGATAAGTGACAAAATCGGCAGCAGCTCCCTTATGTGGCACAGCAAACACCTATTTGGGTTTGGGAGGGCACGTCTGTTTCACGGAAGGCTGGCGAGCTGTTTGGAAACCACGTTTATAACACACTCTGCCAAGCTGATGCTCAGAGTTCAGGCCCATCAAATCCATCTCACCATCGTCCATGTCAAGCCACAAGTGTGTTTGGAAAAAATCGAAAACAAATATGAAACAAGTAAGGTTTCAGCAGGACTGGTTAAAATCTCTTCAATGTAAATATGTATGAAGGTGAATAAACAAAGGTTAAAATCTCAAACATTTTACGTTAAGCCTTTTTTATGATTGTTTACAGTGAGTGCAATGGCTTAACATTCATCTACTCAGCAAAGCTAAAACACTCAATCCCAAATGCTCTGGATCTAAGACAAGTGCTGAATGTTAAAGTAACAGCAATCAACAGAAATGGCACAGTCAGTTGTTAGAACAAAATTTATCATCTGCTTAATAGTGTATCTGCTTTAGCTCAGCATTTAGTTTTACTTTCCTCTTTTTGACATGCATGTCTTTGAAAACATGGTTGGCAATATTGCACGTAACAATGGAGTTAATCATACTTACAAGCAGAAAAATATCACAAAAAGTCTCTTCTCTCATCATGGGCACTTGTTCCAAAAATCCTCTCTTTTTTCTCAAGCTCACCTCAATTGACTTTGGGGTCATTTACCATAGTCTAACCACTTCACAAAGGTTGTTGATACATTTTTAATAAAAATTAACCCTTTGTAGTTCATTTTTAGAATTATGCCCATCCTTAAAAGAAAAACACAAACTTAAGTAGAGAGTAATTTAAACAAAAACATCACTGTTAAGTTCATGCCCAATGCACTCATTTTGTTGAATTAAACTAATCAGAGTAACAGTTCACCTTGAAGCCAGGATCTCTGGAGCTTTTCGATTCCTCTTGAGAGAATCCATGTTTTCTAAAAGTACTGGGAGATATATCTATCCTCCTAAAGAAAAAAAAAACAAACCACACAGATATAGCCTTGCTCATAAGAAGAATCTGAAGATTTTAGATCAAATGTCACTTAAAGCAAACCAGTATTTCCAAATGTATTTAAAATTCCCTGTATTTTTCCTTTTTTGTTGTTTTTTTTGGCTGAAGTTAGTTATATACTTGAATTATTCTGGAATTATTCCAGAGTTTAAGAAATGAAATCTGGAATACCTCTGCAATATTAAGACAGTGTCTAACAGCACCAACCTGTGGATTTCAGGGCTCTTTTTGTTTTTAGCTGCATCTTGCTCCATTCCTTTCTTTAGATATTTGGTAAAGCGTTCGTTCAGTGTCATTGCTGAGGATCCAAAGTGATGCTCTGCCAGGGGTTCAAACAAACAATGCCAAAATATTAGTGCCAGTTTTGTAAAAAGACAAAGCCCACCCATCCCACAGCTTGTTAAAACCCAGGTGCAGGACAGTGAAGCACCGTGGGGATGAGCTCTAATGCTGCTGACAAATTCCAGTTTCAATTTTTGGTGTTCCAGTGAAATGAACAATTTCCTCGAGTGAGTCACAAATTCATCAGAAGATCCAATTCAAGTCCCAGACTCTGAATATTTCTCAGGTAAAAGCAAGAACACCTTCTGCCTGTACAGAACAGTATTTATGTAAATAAAGACGATCATGATCATGCTGCTGGTCTCATCTCTGGAATATCTGCTGGAAAACAACTCCAGGCATTTTAAGTGGACAAACCCCACTTATTTGGTCAAGGGAAGAGTGAACCTTCCCCGAGGACACACGGACTCCTGACCCACCTCTTACATGATGGACTATAGTCACTATGTGCTGAGCAAACAGCTCAGAAGGGCTTCGCTGCGACTGAGCCGACTGGATATGATGGAAAATGGAACGGAATTCCTGCTCCTTCTTGTTGCTGTGCACGAGATCCCGGCAGAGCTTGCGCTCCTGAGCCAATATGCCACTGGGACTGGAAAAAGAAGAGCCCATGAAATAGAAGAATGGGGTGAAGGGGAGAAGTTTAAGGTGTTTTAATTCTGCAGAAGCTGGGAGCTCAGTGATGGTTTATGTTGTTATTAGGGAGGCACCCACAAACACTCAAAAGCATGAGCAAGGAGCTCCTTTAAACATCCCTAAACACACTGCTCCAGGTTACTGTGATAATTCAGGTCACTGTTCTAATGCTGCATGGAGAATAAGCGTAGTAAAACACATGGCAGAGAATCAAATGGATTTAAGCAGCACAGTAACTCCCCTGCACAACTCAGCTTCCCTCAGCCAAAAGCCACTGAGTACCTGACTCCATCTGGGACTCTTCTCAGAGCCTGGTGCATCCTAAACTAATCTTACATCCAGTCATAGCAAAGGTTAGGAAGAAGTTAAATCTCCAGCTCCCCAAACCACAAACTGTGATGCAATATTGCTTAGCCTTCCTCACACTTGGCAAGCACATGGGGATCTCAGGAAGATAAACAGGAAAAAACATCATTGCTGGGACTGCTCAAAAGCTGCAGATCCTTACCGTGCAAGATCCTCATCGAAGGAATCCATTCGAATATTGACCTGGGCCTCACGAGTAATGGAAAAGGAGGATTTGCCAGGAGTTAGCCCCTCTACTTTGGTGCTTGGCTTCTCCTTCACCTCAGAAGCCTTCCTTGGTGGAGGGGAAGAGCTTTTTTCCTGGCTTGACTTGTAAGTGGTCACTCTAAAATTCTTTTCAGGTACAAAACCCCTGTGACCAGGTTCAGCTCTCTTGGATCCTGGTCTCTCTTCTTTTTTGGATCTTTCAGAATAGCTTTCCTCCTCCATTTCATCAGGTTTCCTTTGCTTCTCTTTTCCAGGTGGCAGGAACACCACACCTTCCCATTTTCCTGACCTATCCTCTTCTTGACTTTTACCTGAAGTGGCTACGACTTTAGACATAAATTTGGGCTCATCATCAAATTCCGAATCTTTCCGGCCCTTTGCCTTGTCTTTCTTGTCCTGCTCATCTGTTTCATCTTTCCCATAATGACCTTCCTTGTGGAACTCTGGGACCTTGAGCTTGTCAAAGTCATCCCTGAACTTGTAGCGCTTGGGCGACTGGCTGCCGCGGTATCCCTTCTCCGAGTCAGCTTTTGATCCATACGAGTCAGATTTTGCCTTTCCATCTGTTGATCCCAACTCAGAGAAATTCCCTTTTTCTTTACTTTTTTCTTTCTCAGCATTTGTTACTTTCTGGTCTTTGTCTTTTCCATTCTCAGTCTTCTGCTCTTCCAGATACCTGGTTATAAACAGACATTACAGGAGGTTTCTTATTAGAGATCAACAAGGTCAATAGCTCAGTTCAGAGTCAAACTTCAGAGAACACCAAGCTATTCATGTACAGAAAGCTGCCTCTAGGCCCTAAAATAATTAAAATGTCAAGCAGATTACTCAGCCTGAATTCAGACTTTTGTTCTCACTAAATTCAGCAAATGTACAAGGAGATGGATATGCAGAACTGATGGAATGAGGCTCGAGAACAAATCAAACCCAGCTGACCCACAGATGCATTGGAAGGAAAAGAGGAACATCTTACCCACTCCGTTTATTTACTTACAAACCTGGTTCAGGAGAACAACACATCAAACCTTTCAAATTGGCTGTTCTGCTTTAAACAACACACTGGAAATAAAAGCCTCAAAAGCTACTTCAAATTTGGGATGCAAGTTTCATAGGTAAGCTAAATATTTCATGACAGACTGCAAATACAAATAAAAGCAAACAGGTTAACAGAGGAGAATATGCTGCTGGGAAAGATAAAACACTTCTGGTGAGAACAATTCAGCTGGTTTATAGCATCTGAACAGTTTTAAAGCATCCACAAATCAAAACCCTGTCTCTGTGGGACAGCAGGAAAGCCCACAGACACCAGTTCAGTGCTTTGGAAGGCCCAAAGAGTCACAGGTGTTTTTTCCCTTCTCTTTGGAAATTTCAGACATCCTTGATACAGAATCAGATCAAAACATCTTTAAAAATAATAAAGACTTGAAACCACTTATGAATGGTGCTGTATCTTTTAAAACAAAGTGTCACCTTTGGGCACAATCTGCAGTGGACAAACCAAGAGAATGATGGAAGCAGATGCCTTCTGCATGGAAGGCTGTCTTCATTCTAGAGATGAACTTGGTGCTTTAGTTTCTCATCCAATCCACATACACAGGCACAAGCACTGCAGCTGCACCTGCCTCGGGCTGCTTGCAGCAGGATATGCAGTAGGATTTAATTAATTCCTTTCAATTTACATTACCTAACACAATTCCAGAAGGCAACACTAAGAATGTCTACAACCAACATGTAAATAACCAGGAAATGTGAGCTTCCATCTCCTTGGGCAATCTTCACTTCGAGTGTTCATGGGCTATGACCATTTTTGCAGGGAACATATACAATCTTTAGAACTATCCAAGCTGGAAAACCAATTCCAACTTCCTACAACTCCGGGCTGTCTGTATTTTTTCCCTAATTCAGACAGGCCCAGGCCCAGAGCTGGCAGTGCACTGGCACAGCTTCCCAGCTGTGGACTCTGCCCCAGCCCCTCGCCCTGCTCATGGGGAACATCCACATGTGCAGCTGGGCTCCTCCAAAACATCCCAAAAAATAACCCAGCACCACAAAACGCATCACTTGCCTCTTGGAGAAGGCTCCTCCCCCGGGAGCTGTGCCCTCCTCCTTCGGAGTGGCACCATACAGCGAGCTGACAGGTGTGGGGCTTTTGCACACCGGGCTCTTCCTCGTGGGGCTCATTCCTGCCGAGCCGTGCTCGAAGGGGCTCTGGTGGGAGCCCCCCTGGAAGGAGGTGGAGCCGCCCTGGGCGGCAGAGCCCATCGGGGACGGGCTGGAGCGCGGCGGGCTCGGCTTCTGCACAGGGCTGGGCCGGGGAGAGCGCCGGCGCACCACGACCGACTGCAGCGGGCTCTTGAGGGCAGGGCTGCGCTCCCGGGGGCTCAGCTCCGACACCGACCCTCTGGACGTGGAGCCTGTGCCGTAACTGCTCACATCTTGCCACGGTTTTGATCCCTCGGATGCCTTGGCATCTTGAGCCCCAGCTCCTGAAAACTGCTGCTCCTTAGACTCGTCTCCTTGGTTATCTCCTGCGGCCTGGGATGCCCGGGCATCCTTGGAGGATGATTTCTTCTCCTTTCCAGATTTACGCTTGGAAGACTCAACTCGACTGTGATTCGAGGATGAGCGGGAAGAGGAAGACCTCCTTGACCGGTCGGAAGATGACTTATCAGAATTCCTGGAATGACTTCTGGACCGTGGGGAAGGAGACCTTCTCTTGGGCGAGCGGGAGCGTGACCTCCCCCTGCGAGGGCTGTAGGCCTGGCGGTAGTTTTGCCAGTTGGACCTGTAATTCCCATATCCTCCTCGGTTGTACTGGCCCCAGGGATAAAACCCTCGGTTTCGGCCACGGAAATAATAGGGTCTCCGGTATCCTCTGTTATGGCCTCTGAAATCCCGGTTCTGATAGACTCTCGGATGGTTCCTTTCTCTGTTATGAGATGGAGAATAGGATCTTGAACGAGACCTAGAACTGATAAAAGAAAAAAATTTCACAAATGTTTTATATTATGGTTTCTTTTTCTGATTTATTTCTGTAGTTTATTCTTCTGCCACGACTTTTTATTTGAAGACTTATTAAAAAAAGAATTTGAAAACCTCACTTCTAAGCTTTTAAAAGAAATTTCTTTGGTTTACCCTTATCTGATTGAGGTATTATACTCTGCCGTGAATAAACTGCAGTGGAAATAACTTGTACCTGTGATACTGTCAAATATTTGATTTCAGGATCATTGCAGAGACCATGAGAGGCACACACTGCTCTCCATTTTGCTGGGATGAAAATGGCTGCTATCCAGCTTCAGAAGAAGTGACAGATCTCAAGCACCCAGCCCTTAACAGCTCAAGGTCATGGTTATAACTCATCCACAAAGAAGTATTTTTTCATGCAAATCATGCTACTGTTACAGACCCCAAATCTTCCTCTCGTGCCCCAACTTCACACGTACTTTAAAATTCTGATAACCCAGATGAAACCTCACTTCTCTGTCACGCAAGTTAAACAAATGGCTACACCTCCACAGCAGCAGGGCAGCAGCGGGGCGAAGGGCACGCTGCCCTGTGGTTTGAAGCTCCCAAAGGCGCATCCCACAGCACAGTCCCGCGGAGCTCCGGGAAGGGACCGCGCTGCGACAGCTCCGCCGGGAGGCGCCAGGCGGCGCTGTGGGCGCTCCCGCCCGCACAAATCCCGGGAAAACGCAGATTCCAGGGGCCGACTGCCCCAACAGCCTCTCCCACCAAACCGCTGCGCTGCTGTGACCTTGTTTAAAGCTCCCACTGGAGCTCAGATGCCAGAGCTACAGGAAGGACTGGCCAAAGTAGGAAGTTGAAATAGAAAAGAGATTTTTTCCGAATGGAATTTTAGTGAATAACATTCACTGGAACGGTTTCCACGGCCCTTTCTTGCTTTCCGAGCTCTGGCTCTGACACACACATTGGTCGTGCTCCAATGGACATGAACCTCCTCACACAGATCTCAGTGCTGCCCCTCACCTCTCACACCCCAAACCCCCAGAACCAAGGGAGAACCACCTGCTGTTGGAATTCCTGCACAGTTAGCACACGTGTGCAGTCAGGAGACGAACTTTAGTTCTGTTTTAATTTCTTCCTCCTACCAAACAGGTCACAGTTTAGCAGGAAACTCTTGTTCATACTCCAGTCATTGCTAACAAACAGCTTAACAATCATTTTAACAGATTTTTCAATCCTTCAAACTTATCTGAGATATTTCTTCATTCAAACAACAGCAACCAGAAGGAAAAGCAGAGAGGCAGGAGGCAAGCACCAGTTATAACAAACTCTAGTCCAAGGCATGAGGAACACAGACGCTCAATTTTCAGACAAGTGCTGCATCTGTGATCAATTATCAGCAAGGACCTGTCGTATGATGCTTCCAAAATCTGTTCTAGTGCTTTTAGAGAGGCTGCAGAAGAAAGATCTCACTCCAAAAGTTGCAGACACTATTTACCAGAAATCTTTTTATAAAAATACAGTAAAAGTTATACAGTAAAAGAAACACCAAAAGTGATAATTCCCCCAGCTCTGCCAGCCCCCAGAACTGTTGGCACTGCACTGCTCCAGGGCTAAATCCCCAGCATTTACAAGAAGTGAGAAACAAAGTCATAAAGAAAGCAGGAGATATCAGGCAGACTCCAACACAGCACTGTAACTTAGGAGAAACAGCAAACCTACCAAAGGAAGAATAAAACAATTTGTGGTGCATCTTGAAGTACACAGCAATGGCCTTTTATGCCAAGATCCCACCAGACCTACCTTGGAGAACATCCCAAGGCCAGGCAGGGGGGCTGGGCTGGGCTGACTCGCTCCATTTGGACTTTTTTTTTTTTAAAGAATTATTTATAAAGCAAGAGTAGCTTCAGCAGCAGCACAGAGGGAACAATCATGTTTGCACAGAGTGCCTTTTTCCCAACTGCCAAAGTTCCTTCACAGCTAGGAGATATTCCCAAATGAGCACTGATCTTCCAGCATTCCGGCTTCCTTCTGCAAAGGGCTCGGTTGGACTCAAGTCTCCGCCTCTAATTTAGTTTTGTCATGTCCTTCTTTCTCCAACTGTACACTCATTAGAACCTCTGTACTTTAAGAATCTCTAACTGGTAACACTTGCATGCGTTCACAGCCCAGCAGTTCTCAGAATACGTGCTATTCATCTGAGTGAAAAGGCAGGAGAACACCATTATACCCCGTCCAACTGGAATGGCTTTGCCAGATGCAGAATGCTTAGCCAAGAGAAAAGGAAAAAACAGATATCCATGGAAGACACAAGCCTGTAACTGGCCTGTTCAGGAGCAATCCAGGGAGACAGGAACAACTATTAAACACATTAATGATTTCTTAAAATTAACTGCAGCAAAATTATCTTAATCCACTTTATCCCTCCAGAAGGATCTTTCCTGTTACCTGGCTCTTGCATGTTGAGGAGAGGGACAAAGGAATATCAAGAACTGTCCCCACCTTTCACAGCAGTGTCTAAAATTGATATTAAAACTTGCTTGAATTCACTTCTCAAGAGGGGAAAAGCACACGACGTCTGCAAAGGCCCCTCGAGTCTGGGATCAATTGCATTAAAGCCTTAAAAAAGCCAAAGTCTCGAAAGATCTTGACTGGGCTGACAAACATCTTACTCTCCTAATTTATTTATTTATTCACAATTTATTCTCCTAAGTCATTGAAAACACCCAAACAGCACAGGTTGGCAGGAAACAGCCTGAGACACAGGACATTATCTGTCCTGGGATCTAATCAAAGTCTTTCCCTGGAAAAGAGTTAAGTGACAAACCACCTGCAAGGGAGGAAAAGCCCTGTTCCACCCTTTGGCTCCAGGGCTGCACATACTCACCTCAGCCTGCGCTTCCTTGACCGTGAGATGGAGCGGGAACGGGAGCGGGATTTGGAGAAGGAACGGGAGCGGGATCTCGATCCAGACCTCGAGCGGGAGGAACGGGATCCAGACTTGGATTTGTTAGTTTTAGACATCTTTGCAAGCACTTGTCAGTGCACCTGAGGGAAAGAGGGAAATAGAAGTATTTGAGAAATGAAGCATGTGGCTGATAGGAGACAACAGGCAGCACCTGGCAGGCTGACAGACTCCAGGGACACGGAGCTTGATAAGGCTGGAAATAGGAATGTTTGAAGTGCCTGCTAGGAACAGATGAATGGTTCTGGGCTCAGAATAGAAGGTTTATTTCAGTCTAAGGAGGAAAACTGCAAAAAGAATAAAAGGCTCTAAACCCAGAGTTTAATGAGAGCGTGACAGTTGAAAGCACCAAGTTAATACAAACCTGGGAAGAGGCAGGGCCACGCTGCTGGCTGAGACAAGGCCACCTCTAGAGGCAAATTAGCCCATGGAAGTGAAAATTCCATGTAATTGCAGCCACATCCCTGTCTGTGCAGCCAGCTGCCACTGCTTTAAAGGACATGGAAGAAATAAAAAAGCTTACCATCAAAAAACCCACCCCATAAACTTTTATCTAAACTTTCAGAGGAAATAAGAAAAGAGTTCATACTCCAAGACCCAGGAATGTGACCCTGTTCGCACAGCTCTGCTCAGGTTCAATCCTGTCCTCTCTGCTTGTGCAGTTCCTGCAGTTGCTGTGATCAGTCACCAGCATGGATCACCCAGCCAGGAGTTCTGTTGCAGCCAAAATAAATCAGATGTCCTTCCAAATATTCAGAGACAGAAGAGATTACACTGTAGCACTAAATGACTCAAAATAGCCATAATTATGAATTACCTGGGCTATTTTCAGGCATGTATCCAGGTAAAAGATAGAGAGTCGCTTAGAAGATGATTCAGGGCATAGTTTGACCACACAAATCTTTCAGTTACACCCTCCCTGATCTGTTCTCTTATACCAACGAGTGAAATTTGCATTAACTGCACATTCACTAAGTTATCAACAAACTTCCCAGCTAAAATGACTAATGGGAAAGAGCCAGAAATAAAAATGAACTATGTTAGTACAAACTTCATCTTCTTTTTACCCACTGATTAAAAATAGAGACATTCAGGTACATAAACACAACTGATCAAGTGCTGCTGCTGTTATATCCATTTTAAGGAAATTCCAGAGGACTGACTTGCAATGCCTTCACTTCCAGTCGCTCTCCAAAATTACATATATGGTTACCAAAGGCTCCAACTTCTGCCAAGGCACTTCCAGGAAGAACACAATGCCCAGCACAGGAGCAGCTGCTGGGAGAGTGGGTGGTGTTCATCACCAGAACTGGGACTTTCTAGAAACGGGAAGTTGGCTTTTATTTTAAAAAATCACGTTACGTGTTCCTGTTCTTCCCTTTCACTATATTAAAGATGCTAGATCAATTCAACTGAAATATTCCAATATATTCCACATCACAAAGCATGCAGAAAAAATAGTAAAATTAATGCTTCCTGTTCTATTAGGAAACAATAGATGTTTTAATCCCTGTTGCCCCAGGGATGAAAATCAAAATACACCGCCACTAAGAACCAAAGTTTGTTCTTGTGCTTGGTCATTTTTCAGGGAAAGAATGCGTGAAAGGATAATTTTTAAGTATTTCCTTTTAATTTACTGAGTATGTCTGTTGAACCAGCAACACTTCCTACTCTGTTGGCCAAAAAAATCCAACGCTGAGCATTGGAAAGCAAAACATGGAAGAGGAGCAGAAGAAAGCAATGGTAACAGGAACTACTCCAAGATACAGAAGCTGTGGCACTAACTCTCAGCATATCCCAAGAAGACCCCAAAATAGATTTTAAAAATATCACTTTGATCTGTTTAAGAGTTTTTGTCTTTCACTTTGATCCACAGCACTTCCCAGCCAAACATCACCCTGGTGTGTGCAACGTGTGCCAAACGCTCACGTCTTGGAAGGATTCTTTATCTTTGCCAACATTTTAAAGTTGATTCATTCCTAACACATGAGGTAACTCCTACTAGGATAGAAACAAAGTTGCTACGCCCCATCAGCACTCAAAAGGTTAAACAAACTGCACACTGGAGTCATGGCAGCTCCCCTGAGTTAACTGCAGTTGTAAACTTACTGTGATACACATTTAGTTTTAAGAATGACTGGAACATATAAAATATGTTCAGCAAAATACCCTGCTCTGAAAGCATCTGTTCTTATATATAAAAAGGATTTTATATTTTTTAAATAAAGAGGTGCCTGTAAGTGAAGCAAAGGCAAACTGAGAACAGCAGTGGCTGCTGACCTCCCATTCCCATTTTTCCCCTGCCCACAGAGCTGTGCCCAGGGCACGCAGCTCCTAGAAATGCTGTGTCTGGCCCTGAGCAGAGACTGCAAGCAGCAGCAGCACTTGCACAGTGCTATGGGGACTTTCCTTAACAATCTGCCCTGCCAGAGTCCCATTTCCTTCCTACAGCTACAGGACCTAACACCAGCTCCACCTCACCTGGGAAGGGATGAGGTTGATCCGGCTGCCTGATCCAGATCTCCTCTCCCAGCAGACAAGTGTGACTACACACATCTGGAGGGCATGTCCTGCTGGAAGCATTGCCAGGGATTTTCTACTTTTGTTTTTCCATTTGCTTCTTCTGCAGGCCCAGCTCTAAGCTGTCCAGCAGATCTTCCCAAGGAGTGGAGTCTCCCATCCAAAAACATTCGCTGGTTTTGGATGTGATCTGTGTGCTGAGTTTAAAAGTTCTGGTAAGGCATCACACCCTGGGAAACAGATACCTGACAGCTTGTTCATCTGTCATAAAAACCACACTGTATAGAGCAAACTTTGCCTTCTCCATTCCCCAATTCTCAGGGCAATCCAGCACACCACTGATGGAAACAATAGAGGACCAAATGCTCCCACTAAAGCGCCAGATGGACTTTACCCGGAAGGCAAACTATTGTCAGTAAGCAGTGGCAGGAAAGTTAATGTTTTACCTCCTGACAGAACTCAAAAGACAAGCTCAACTCTGCTCCAAAGCAATGAAAAAGAGTCACCATTGAGAGTCTCTCACTGCTATGCACTTCCATGAGCTTCCACAGCCTTGGAATTTAGATGTTCACAATAGTTAAGGAAAACTTTTAAGGTCACTGCTGGAACCACTGCAATGCTCAAGCAAAGAACAAAAGCTGGAGGAGGGCACATGGCAGAATATGGGATTTAACACTTACATCAGTGTGACATTTAATACTCTGGTCAGTTAAGGTATCTGGGGAAGCAGTGCTCTTCTCCCAAAAATGACCAGGGTGTAAATCCAAAGATTAGTAAATATAGCATTAAAAAAACAGAAAGAGGTACTACTTCTTCCAGGACAGCCAAGATTATTTCACTAAATTGTTCTACTTTACCCTTATATTTTGCAGTTACTTGGGAAGACAAGCCCAAACATTCCAAGACACAAAGCTGAGTTTTTTCTTCTAAACCTGCTCCGTATTTTTTGCACAGCAACATTATCAATGAAAGCAGAATTCTACCATCAGTTTAACTCGCAGCGTGCCCAGAAGAGAAGTGATATAAGAAGATCTATTCCAAATCCCAAGACAGGCAGTTTTACCTCTTGTGAAGATTTTATTTGCTTTGCCTACCTGCTTGAGCAGGCTCACACCTTGCACCCTTCTGTCAGATTTCACTGTCTCAGCTTTGTCACTTATGAAATCAGGAAGAAAACCTGAAATGAGAAGAAAATACACCTTTGTACATGCATTGCTGTACTGCCACCAGAGATGAACTGGCTGCCCTAAGCTCCTGCTGCACCCAAAATGTTCATCAGATCCCCAGTGTTTCAGAGAGCACATACACTGCAGTTGACCAGGAATTTTTTCATGGACTTCTATGGAAAATGTAGGTTTTAAAATGATTGTTGATGCTTTCAAAATTTTAAGTCTTCTTCCTTCCTTGCTCCACCCTCCCCTGCCCCATCCCACCTCCTGTGACACACATCTGTCAGTGCACCTGTACAGCCGTGCTGGAGCCATTTCTCTCAGCCCATTTGAATGGTCTTACTGGGCTCAGGACTAAGGATTTTCCCATATTGTTAAAGGAATCCACAAGCCAACAGAAACAATTGTTTTCCTGACAAATCCTCCATCAGTATATCGCCATCATCCAAGGGAGCCACCAGTCCACTGGGAGCTTTTCTGACAGGTCTACAGTTACATTTCAGAATCCTTCCATGCACTGCTGGAGGGGTGGAGGTTTTAGAAGAGAAAACAACATTAAACACAACCTCAGAAATTACTCCATGTTATTAAACCTCTGATCTAACAGCAAGACTGTCACTTACTCTCTGTTCAGCCATAAAATAGACTTGTTTAAAGCTATTAATTTCTTGTCCTTACTTCACTGAAAAAGCACATTTTTCAAGTAGCTTTTAAACCTTTCTCTGAACTGGTGATTAAGTCCTGTTCTCACCTAAGAGGGAAGGTGATGTTGCAAAGTGTAGCTAGCGATTTTTAAATCCTGCTTACCAATCATGGGAAAAAGCCACAAAGAACAGCATGCCACATACCTTTTTTATTATTTTTACTGTTATCTTGTCCATCTGTCTAAATGTCCGTAAAAAGAAATCTCACCTTATATCTTACAAACACCTTTGACTTCCAGCCTTTCACAGTGGCAGAAGGAGTTTGCCATACCCATTATTTCTTGCTTTGTAACAGAACACTTGGGCTTTGGGGTTTTTTTGCCTATATCCCAAACACCACTGTTACCACCAAGTTTCGGTACAATCCCACACACAGAGCAAAACCTGGATTCTCCTTTGGAGAAAAATACTGTTCTTGTGTTTAGAGCACTACTACAGAAAAAGGAACCAAGTCAACACACAACAGGCAGGAGTAGCAAACCTTTCTTCCAGATAGGGAAAGGAAATTGGGAAACGTGCTCAACGCTCTCTGCTGAAGTAGAAATCATAGTCCAGGAGTTTCTTATTCCAGAACACTGTAAAGAACATTTCCATGTGCCAAGTCATGGGTCAAATGAAGAACATTGCTGGTTGTCAAAAAGCCTTTTTCCAGGAATTTGTTCCCTGTTTCCAACTGGCCTGTATTACTTTATGACTCTTTCCATCTTCCACTCCTTTGTTCAAGGTCTTTCAGGCAGCACATGTCGGGATTTCAGCCCTTCCCCAGCTGCTGCAGAACAGCCCTGCCCAGAGCAGCCAGCTGGCACAAGTTCCAGCTGAGCCCACTCCACCCCAAGGTGTCAGTGAGGATCCTGCACACGGAGCACCACGGCTGTTGGCCAGCTTGGAGAGGGAAATACAGCACACACCTCCCTGCCAAGGCAGCTGTTTGTGTTCATATCTGAGCATAAACCCCAAAACACCTGGAAACAAGTGACATGGCTTGTGTACATACCTCAGACACGAGCACAGCGTGGTGAAATTCCTTACAGTGGTTTCCATTTATCACATGGTGTTTGCAAACACTCAGCTCATAAATATTAAATGTCTTGTGAAAGCATTTGTAGAAAGCTCTATAGAAGCATGGTAGGTAAACAAAAATTTGCTTTCTTCTGGCCAGCATTTGAGTGAAGCTGTTGTGGTTTATTTTGCTGTGAGGCCCAAAGTAAATGAGGTGGCACCTCATTAGAGAGCACATTTCTGCCCAAGCCTCTTGGCATCCATTTGGTGTCACCAGCACAGACATTCAGCTCAGGAGGAACAGCTGAACTGCTCCTTCATTTGCTCAACACCCTCCATTATCAGGGAAGAAAAAAAATTAATTCGCCTTCTGCCAGCTCTACAATTCCTAATCCCAAGCCCCAAAACCCAAACAAGATTAGTTCATTCCAAAAAGAAAGGAATAATCCCACAAAACACCTTACAAAGTGCACTCTGTACAATGAGGCAACAACAATCACTGCAAAAATAAGCTCATAAAGAGCTGCAGCTCTCTCCATGTCCCTGAAGTGCAGCAGCAAGTACAGAGAGCAGACTCCTCTTTGTTAGCTCAGAACCCAACTCTTAACACCTCACTTTCTACTGGATTCTTTCTCTTCAAGCTAACCTTAAGTACGTTCTTGATATCAACTTGAGGGGAAGGGAAGAACCACCTGCACAGCTCCTACAGCCAGCCAGGGAAGAGCAAATTAAAATGTTATTTCTAATCAAATTTCATTGGGGGAACAAAAAGCAGAAAGACTTCTATTCTCAGATTCAGCGTATGTTTTCAGAAGATTTATGATGCACATTAACTAAAGCTACAGCTACACCTACCGACCTCCTCACCAAAAGATGTCCAGACAACACTGCTAAAAGAAATGACCAAAAACCCAACCACAAAACAGTGTTCTACTCTGACATGTGCCAAACACGCTTGGGGGAAAACAACCAGAATTATTTTGCCACAGCAAGAGAAACACAAATTTGTCAGCAGCAGTTTCAATTTCTCTCTAGTCTACGTGCTTTCAAAACTAAGATTTTCCTTCCAGCACATTTGGGTTTTCACACCATTAAACTAATCCCTGAAGAAGTTTAACCCTGAGCTCCTGGGTTCAGATAATTAGAAGCAGGTTCTATGGAATGGTTGGAAGAGTATTTACAGGTTCTTCTGGAAAGGACTGATTCTGCAGACTGCAGTGCTGAACAACCCCTTTCCAAATAATTTGACCAGCTACAAACCCCAGTCAGTCACTTTTCTGAAACTGGCTACTTGAGAGAAACTATTTTATAAATATTTGAGCTTAAAAAGTCATATGCTGTTATTCAGACAGTTTAGTGACAGGGAGCTCAAGGAAACAATCCAAGAAAAAGCTGATTAGAAATCTGGGTGGTTTTGTTACAGAAGCTGGGTGGCTGGAATTTCTGTTAAACACAGAAGAAAACATCCATAATTCTTAAAAAAAGGGAAAAACCTATTTCATCAGCTTCTTCCTTCCAAATTTACACAGCTTGGGAAAAGCAGAAAGATCAGGTCTTTCCCCAAACTGATAGCTTTCTCACAGCACAGCCCTACTGTTCTGAGCAGCTTTGGATGCAAACTGAAGCTCTGACAACACTGCTGGGGGGCTGGGAATCTGTGCCTGGAGTTTTGGAACCCCCACAAGAAGCAAGAAGTGGTCGAATTTACTTTTCTTAAGAAAACTATGCACAAATCAGTTAACTCAAACAATTCAAACTTGTGTGTAAGTGAAGTTCTCAGCAAAGGGAGGATGAACTGCGCCCTCGAGGACATTTCCATCCTCTCAGGTGTCTGCCAGCTGGAGACCAGCAGGCTCCACACACACTTAAAAAACGTGGAAGTTCTGCTTCCAAATAGACAGCAAGTAAAAGAAAAACTGTTTGATTGGGGACTCTTTGGAATTTCTTCTGCAACACACAGTACAGTTACAGCCAAAACAGACTCTCCTGAGGGATTATAACTCTCCACACGTTTAACCTATGAAAATACCAACTCCAGCAAATTTCATTTATAAGCTGAAAAAAGCAAAAATACTCTCATATTCTCAAGCAAGCACTTCACTTATCTCTACCTTAACTGGAATCCCACTACCTTAGGGGGAAAACAAGGAAAAGGATTTCCATGACCTGGTATGACATTTAAAGTTCTTTAAATTTTTTTTTTTAATTGTGGCATTATTGTAAGCACAAGGCACCAGACCAGGCCATCTCTACACTCTGCCAGGCTTCGAAACAGAGGGAAATGCCTGTCCACAGGAATCCTGTACATATGGAATAAGCTTATTTGAACAACTTTCCGTGCTGTGTTCACGTACCTTGTGCAAGTGTCCCATCAAATCTGGTTCTAAACACTGCTTTCTTAGAAGCAATTGACCTAAGTAAAAAAAAAGAAAATCAAATTTAAACTAAACCAGACACTGGCAAATCCTCCTATTTTAGCAGCACAGGAAAGGATTGTGATTGTAGCCATTCATCCCAGCACCGATTCCCAGCAAAAAAAAGGCCACCAAAATAACATCATCTAGTCAGACAGTGCATACACAGGTCTTAACTTGGGAAACCAACCTCACCCACAGCCCCACAGGAGCAATTACTCTAATTATTTCAGGTGTAAATTACAACGTACACGATGCCACCTGGTATCACATGTCCAGCCCCCTGTTAAGGCACAGCTTAGTTAACATCCTTAATGCTGAGCCTCAGTCCCTGGAGCACAGAATTCCAGCCTGACACACCACACTCCCCCATCACCTTTAGTGCTCCCAGAGCAGACACTCCCGGGGGGCTCCTTGCCCCGGTTTCCTCTGCTGCTTTCACTCAGCCAAAGGCAGGAGTGACCCAAGGCAGCAGCGGGAGCAGTGGCCGGCCGAGCCAGCTCCGGGGGCTCTTTGGGATGTGCGCACCCACCTCACCCTGTAAATCATGGCAGGCTAAAAATGGCCGGGTGACGAATGTGGAGGTGAAATTGTGAGCAGGGCACTTGCTCTGGGATCACTGGAGCCACGAGCAGGGCTGTGCACAGGCCTCACTCTCGGACACCGCAGAGGTACAAGCTGTGTTCATGTGTGACAGGAGCAAGGACATGAAGAGAAAACCCCTCCTTGGGTAGGAAACAACTCCCAGTGCAGCCGGCTGCCACCTCTGTGTGCCATTAGCTTCACTTTTTTTTTTTATGGCCCGGCAGCTTCCGGTTACCATGGAGTGAGGCAGCGCAAACACCATTCCCAGCTGGCACGAAATGTGATCCCGTGATTTCACTATTCATAGCTCTGACATGATAAAGCTAAATTAAGCAGGAACTCTTAACTTCTCCAAGCTCCCAGCAGTGACTCCCCCCACGCTCAGGCTCTGCTAACACAGTTTCCCTGTGAGGAGGGGAAGGATGTTTCCTTTACGGTAGGAGACTCCAGACCCACACACCCAGCCTGTCATCCGGAAACAAAATGGCACCGGCTCCTTCCCAAGCACCAATTCGGCCTGGCACCAGGGGGAACAAAGACTGAGTTGCTAGGGCCAAATTTAACAACTTCCTCATCTTAGGACCCACTACAGAACCCCACAGAGCAGTTTAAGCCTTGTTCCCAGGCCCATCCAGCACAGGCACCACCATGTCCAGGAACAGGGGCAGTTCAAGGGGCACTGCCACAGCCCCACTGCCACTGGCAGCTGTCACACAGCTTGGCACCATCACCTGGCACAAGCTCCCCGGGGAGCCAGAACAGCTTCTGCAACCACCACCACCATTCCTCTCTCTTCCAATGCCTGTGGCCTGAACTGTGTGGCTAAATATCCTGAAATTCCTGCATCATCAAAGAACTCCCTGTACCGCCATAATTCTGAGGAAACCGCACGACCCAAACCCCACGTTCCTGCCCTGCCACGTGCAGCCATCAAACACAGCTCAGGATACTGTAAACTTTTCCAGAAATGGAGAAAAAGTTCAAGGGCTCCGTGGCTGCTCAAACAATTAACGAGTTGCAACACGACAAACTGTCATTTCCCAAAGACAAAGCCAAGTGAGCTGAAAAATACTCAAACTTCTGGCAAAACCACTCTATTCCTTCAGGGATACAACTATGGAACACCACGGCCTTACAACGAAAAGCATCCTCAGGCTTATCCAGTGTGGCTCAGCCCTCCCTAGGCCTCCCAAAGCAACATTTCTTTGACAGCAGAGAAAGTGGGAGCAGGTAAACCACATTTAGATCAGCTGATGTGCATAGATTGTCACAGCCTGGTGTTTTGTAACTGTATCTTTTTTGTTTTCTAATAGCAACACCCATGTCAGTGTTCACCAGCTTTCCTGCAGCCTCAAATATCTCATGGTGAGCCCACATGCCTGGCCTGACCCAAATGACTGTTTTCTTTAATACTTTACACACTCCCTGACTTAAATGAGCTGGAGAGAGCAGCAGACAGCTAAGTTATATTATCATAACCCCAACAGCAGAATACCCATTTTATTTACAATACACATAAAGCCTTACTTCCATGAAAAAGAACTAGAAGTGAAGGTCAGGGCACATGGCTGCTCCAAAACCCCAGTGTCCAGGGAAGCCTCTTCCCAGACAGCATTTGCTGAAGCACTGACAGCAGAACTACGTCTTCCAGAACTCACGGAGAGGCAGGGAATTAGGAAGGATGGAAAACAGCGGGAAGTCACCAGGGTGTAACTCAGCAGAAACACAGGCAGGACTCCTGCAGACAAAGAACACGGGCAGGGATCCATTGTCACTTGCACCTGCTGCTGCCAACACAGTCTGGGCAGACACTCGGCTGCAGCCAGAGCTGCTGCTGCTCCCAGGCTTTACAGCACCTTGGAAAGGCATCTCCTTCCCAGGGCCAGGTCATTTCTTTATAGCTTCATTTAGGCTGGAAAAGACTGCCAAGATCATCGAGTGAGCAATCCCCACCTTGCCATCCAGCCCAGAGCACTGAGTGCCACATCCAGGTGTTCCTTGGACACTTGCAGGGATGGGCACTCCAAACCTGCCTGGGCAGCCCCTTCCAATGCCTGACCACCCTTTGCAACAACCTGACAGGGAAAAGGTTTCCTCTTTGGATCTCTGAACAAAAAGCATGTGAAAATGAGATAAGGGGCAGCAAGCCCTCAGCTGCCCTGTGCCTCCCTCATCCCAAGGACAGGACCCCCAACTGGAGGGGAAGGGTTCAGACCCCAGAACTCTGCAACCCCCTGTGACCAGATTGTAGCATTTCCAAATCACTCACGAGGAACAGATACCAAGGCCCATCCACTGGAGCACTGCCTCAGGAGCAGCATTCCCAACCTTCAGCTTCCTTAAGACATTGGAGGTAACTGTTCAAACTGAGTTCTTACTTGCCCTCCCTGTTCCTGCTGAAGTAGGGACAATAATTCCCAGAAGGAAGGACGCAAATCAAAAATATGCAGCAGCACCCAAAGAAATGTTAGACAAAAATCACAATACCCTAGACCCTCCAGAAGATCCTAGGACACAAAAAAGTATATTTGCAAAAGCTCTCTACAGCAACTGTCTTGTTTTGTCCTCTTATCTGCTGTGAGATTGTGCAACTCATAAGAGAGGTCACAAAGCCAGCCATTTCCTCGCTCCATGCTGGGCACCTGTGAAGTTCCAGAGCAGGACACAGAGGAACCATGGAAGACTCCACGAGAAGACACTGCTGTGTCCTAGCACTTGCTTTCCTGTGCCTGCAGCTGACTCCCTTTGAGGGAACCTGAGAAGCAAAGCTTTGAAACACCTTTTGAGTGAGTGGAGCCAAGCTTATGACACCCAATCCCTGGGAGCAGCTCTCCCAGCCCAGCACCCACCAACGGCACAGTAAAGCCCACCCAGCATGTCACACAGCATCAGCATGTCACACTGACACAGCATCTGCCTTAGCTCCCCGTGAGAGGGAATTCTCAGGAGTCCTTCCAGAGAGCAAGTGGATGATTTAATTGTGCTCTCAGGAAAAGCAGCCTGAAAACGTCCATTTGCTGATGTGACCCTGCAGCCTCTGCACTGCTGCAGCAATAAAGGCTCTCCTCTTCCACCACCAGCTACAGGACAACCCAGAACATCTTCCAAATGGTTTTTAATTGCTTATTTCAAGGAACAAACCTGTTCTTGTGCCACAGCACCTGGCACATCACTGTACACATAAAAATCAAGGAGTCCCCCACCTCTGACAGGTCCTGAGAGGATGCTGTTGCATACACACCACACACACGAGTTCACCTGCTCCTCCCAAGGCAGGGCATAGGGAATAGCTTCACACTGAAAGTGGGCTTGGATCAAAGATTAGGCAGAAACTCTTCCCTGTGAGGGTGGTGAGGCCCTGGCACAGGCTGCCCAGAGAAGCTGTGGCTGCCCCATCCCTGGAAGTGCCCAAGGCCAGGTTGGATAGGGCTTGGAGCAAGCTGGGAACCATGGCAGGGGGTGGCACTGGATGAGTTTTATGGTCTCTTCCAACCCAAACCATTCCATGATTCTGTGATTTTATGGAGCACGGCTTATTCCAGACTTATCATGTCACTTTCTACACAAACACCCAGAAACCAAGAGGACAATTACAATCACCTTAGGTAGGCTTTGAAATGCATTTGTAAAAGCCTCAAACACGTTCATTTCCCCAAAACAACATGAACTAGCAGAAAAAGCCTTTATCGGCCCAAGGAAAACGAAGACTCAGGCTTCACACGTGTGTCTGAGCCACTGCAACGCCCCTTCTGCCACATCGCCTGAAGTTCAGCCGAACTTCACGTTAAAGCGAGACGCAGAGCAGGCGGTGTGAGAGCACACATCCCGCACCGGGAATCGGGCGGTGCCGAGCGCCGGAGCGGGAGTCACACACCAACTGGGGCTGGGACGCCAGGTCACGGCTGCGGCCTCCCCGAGCTGCCGCTCCCGCAGCCCCGGCCCCGCCCGCCTCCCGAGCCGCCGGCAGCACGCGGAGCCCCGGACACCGGGATGGGACCTCCGGGACAGACCGACGCAGGGAGGAAACTCCGGCGGCGCAGCCCAGAGGCGGGGGCGGAGGACAGGGATCTCCGGGAATGGGACAGAGGAACAGCCTGCGAAGATCCCAGCGGAACACGAGCGGCCCCGGGAAAGGCCCGGGCGGGCCCAACCGGCCCCGGGGCCGCGAGGAGGCGCCAAGGCCTGGCCGGGCCCAGGCCCACCACGAGGCGCCGCTGGGGCCGGGCCAGAGCGGTCGCGGGAGCAGCGAACGAGCCTCGCCCGGGGACATGCGGGCCCACGACACCGGGGAAGGGGGGGGGAGGGGGAAGGGGGTGCAGCGCCGCGGTCAGGCCCAGGAGGGGCGGGAGGGGCGAGTGGGCAGAGGCGGGGCGAGGCGGCTGCTGATGGCCCGGGGAGGGGGACGGGGGTAAGGAATGCTCCCGGTGGCAGCGCGCGGGGCGGGGCAGGGACCCCGCGGACTCCCCGATCTCCCTGCACTCACCGGCGCCGCTTCGCCGCGGCCCCTCCGCACCAGGCGCCCCCTCCGCCTCCGCCTCACGCACTTCCGGCCCGCGCGCGCGCTCTGCCCGTCCGCGGGGGCCGCCGGGAGCTGTAGTCCGGCCGACTCTGCGCGCTCCCTGCGCAGCTGCTCCGCCGCACTATAGCTCCCGGCGGGCTTCGCGCACGCCGCTCCGTCACTTCCGCCCCCGCCCATGGCGCGGCAATGCGCGCAGCCCTTCCGGCGGGGAGCGGGACCGCGGGCGGGAAATGGCGGAGGGGGTGGTGACGGGGCTCGGCCTGGCGTCCTCCGCCGTGTGGGCGGGCGCGGCGCGGCTCCTCGCCGAACGGGCTTTGCGGGGCCTCTCTCGTCCAGCCCTAACGGTGCGGGCTCCCGGTTTGTCCCACGTGCGGCTCCTGAGGGCCCGAGAGGGAAGGGGCAGCCCTCGGACAGGGCCCTGCTTGCAGGTGGGACTGCCGGGATGAGGCCCCTCACGCCCATCGCCGGGACGGAGCTGATGGAGTGGGCAGCGCTGGGGGCTCGGCCGGGGGCGAAGCTGCCCCGCTGCTGTGGGGGCCGGCAGAGCCCCCAGCCCAGCCCTGCCCTGCCCTGCCCTGCCCAGCCCTGCGGAGCACCGAGGCGCGGGCACGGACCCGCCCAGTCCCCTCCCCGGACTCAGAGAGGCACGCCGAGGGCATTGTCCACTTTTAATTGTTGTCAAAGGTTGTCTGGATGCATAACACTGTCACAAGGGCACAGAGCAGCGTGGTGCCGGCCGGGCCCGGGGACACCGGACACACGGACATGCGGGGGAATGTGGGGACAGGGAGCTGTGACCCCCACCTCCCCGAGCCCCCCAGAGCATCCCCACGCCCGGCCGGCTCTATTTACAGTATTCACAGACGTTGTACCCAGCGAGTTAAATAACTACATCATTACACCACACGTCTGGGGCGGCTCCGGCAGGCTGCGAGGGTGGGCTGTCAGTCTGATAAGGTGCATATTTAAAATAAAAAACCCAACAAAACGAAATAAAAACGAGAACAAAGAGAGGAGCCAGGCGTCCTCGCCGGGGTCCCACAGCCCCCGGGCGCCCGGGAGGAGCAGCAAGGGTCGTGTTCTGATGACAGCTACGGGTCTGCATGGGCCGCCGGGGTCAGGGCGCGGGCAGTGGCCCCTGGGAACATCGGCCAGGGCCTCACAGCACCTCTGCGGGCGGGGAGAGCAGCGTGAGCCTGAGGTACGCACAGCGCCGTCCCCCCACACCCCTCCTGCTGCTCACCTGTCACCTGCGGGGGCTTCACCACGGCCTGCTTGAGGAAGGGCTCCTTGTCGCCGAAGGGGATGATGCTGCCGGGGCTACCACCGTTGTGGGAGAGATCCCGCAGCTCCTTGGAGCCCTCGGTGCCCGAGAAGCCATTCTCGTGCTTGCTGGGCTGCACGCCGTTCACCAGGGCCGCTGCCTCCTTGGAGCTGCGGGATGGGAGGGCCGGGCTCAGCCCCGGCCCCGCTGCCCCCCGGCACCCCCAGTGTCCCCGCGCTCACCTTGGCTGCAGCCCCTCGCCCACCAAGGCTTTTGTTCCCCCTGGTGTCCCTGCGCTTGGGGTCTCTGTCTCCGGGAGCTCCTCTGCCTTTGGGATTGGCCCCAGGTGCTTCTCGCGGCCTGAGGACACGGCAGAACCTGGCTCAGCCGTGGCCCGGACCAGACCATGGCTGGGGGAAGTAGGATCCTGGGGTGCCCACGCACCTGGGACATCTTCCTGCTCAGCTGCTTTGCCATTCACCACCTTCTTGTCCTCCTTCTTCTGCAGGGACAGGAGAGCTGTGAGGGTCTGCGGGCAGGGGCAGGAGGGCTCTATAGAGTGCCCCAAGTCCCCTGTGCCCCGGGACAGATGACAGGCTCCTACCTTGGTGTCTGCTGCATCCGACTTGCGCGTCCTCTTCATGATCTCCTCCAGGCGCTGCAGTTACAGAGGGGCTCACAGAGGGGCCCTGGCCACCCAGATCTGCCCCTGGTGCCAGGCAGGATCCCTTCCAGGGAAAAACCTGCTGTGCCCCTACCTGGAGGAGCCCCCCACCCTCACCTTCTTCCTCTCCAGCCTCTCCTGCTCCTCACGCTGGAAGTGCTTCTCCCGCTCCAGGCGCTGCCGCTCAGCCTCTTCGCGTGCCCTGGCCTCGGCCTCTTCCTTCTGTGTCACAGCAGAGGGGGAATAGATGAGATGCGACAGGGAGGGATGGGATGGGGCAAGGACCAGGGCAGGGACTGATGGGATGTGCTGCCTGGACAACTCAGCACAGCCCTGCCCCATGTTCTCTCCTGCCACCCTGGGCCTTGAGGCGCTGGGCTGATTCTCACCCATTCATCCCCCAGAAGAACATCCCTGCCTTCCCCCTCCATCCCTGCCTTTGTCCCCCCATCCCCTGCAGCCCCTTTCCCCCACATCCTGTCACCCCAACCTGTCTCTGCAGCCGCTCCATCTCCTCTCGCTCGGCTCGGGCTCTCTCCTGGGCCTCTCGTTCCTCCTGCAGCCGCCGCTCCTCCTCCCGTTGCCGTGCCAGGGCCTCCCGCCGGCTCTGCTCCTCGGCCGCCCGCTGTGCCCGCTCCTCCTGCGCCCGCCTGCGGGGAGGGGGCCCTTAGCACGGCAGGAGGCCAGGGCTGGGGGCGAGGGGGAAAACACCCACCTCTCCTGCTCCTCCTGCTCCCGGCGCTCCCGTTCCTCCCGCTCCCGCTGCTCCCGGGCCTGGCGTCGCTTCTCTGCCAACAGCCGGGCAGCCTCCTCCCGGTCCGTGGTGCCAGCGGAGGGTCTGGCTGGGGGGCTGGCCGGCACAGGGCCGGGGGCCGTAGGGACTGGGTGTGCTGGGGGAGGCAGGCAGCGTCAGGGCTCCTCTGGCTTCTCCCAGCCCTGCGGCTTCCCTGGCCACACTGTACTCACCTGCTGTCGGCTCTGCGGGCACCTTGGGGGGCTCAGGAAGGGCCGGGGGTGCCAGACCCTGCTCCTCCTCCATCCTCTCCCGCACCTTCACCTGGCTCTCCTGCTCCCCCCGCTCCTCCCGGGCCCTGGCCCGCACCTTGGGGGAGGAATGGGCACTTCGAGGCAGGGGTGGCTTGTGGGGAGAGCTGAGGGCCGGGCTGGGGGATGCTGGCCGGGCCTTGGGGGTGGCAGGGGACGAGGGACGGTTCTTGGGGGTGGCAGGGGATGAGGGACGGTTCTTGGGGGTGGCAGGGGATGAGGGACGGTTCTTGGGAGCAGCAGGGGATGAGGGACGGTTCTTGGGGCCGGGGCTGCAAACAGAGCAAGAGACCGTATTAGTGGGGCTGGGGCAGCCCCCGGGTGGGGTCAGGGGCTGGGAAGCCTCGGGGTAGGGGGTCCTGACCTGCTGTCAGCCGCAGGCAGGAGCCGGGGCTGTGCTGCCGGCAGTGACTGCCGCTTCTTGAGGCTGCGCTCACGGGACAGGGCACTGCGCTCCTTGGCGTTGTCCCGATCCTTCTCCTTCTTCTCCTTCTTCTTCTGCTCCGGCCAAGGACAGACAGAGACGGCATCAGCGCTGGGTGCTGGGCTCGGCCGGAAGCCATGCTGTGCCCCACAGCTGCCCTGGCACCCAGGGTCCCTGTGGGAGATGGCACTCACGGGCGAGGGCTCGGTCCTGCGGCGCGGCGTCACATCAGGGCTGGCAGCGGCTGCCTTCCGGCGCTCCCAGCAGCGGTGTGGCAGGCGGTGGTTGTGGCAGGGGCTGAGGGGGCTGGCAGAGGCTGAGCGGGGGCACACGGGCACTGGGGGAGGAGTGACCGTGGTCAGGACAGAGCCAGCACCAATGCCAGCTCCCCACTGACTACAGACTCCCTCATCCTGGTTCCCTGCCTGGTCCCTGCCAGGACTCGGGTGTCCCTGACCCCCGGGGTCTCACCCTGCTCCTTGCCATTCCCAGCCAGTGTCACAGCGCTCCGGCTGCGCGCAAGGAAGGACAGGGTGGGCGTCATCAGCCGGTCCACGATGCTGCTCTCCCACGGGCTCAGCTGCAGGCTCCGGTCTGGGGAGGAAGAGGGGCCATTAGTGCACCACAAACCTCCAGACCCCAGTCCTGCCGCCGCTGGGAGGGAGCAGCCATGTGTCTGCAGCAGTACCATGGTGCATGCACAGTTTCAGGAATGCCCAGAGCTTGGCTGTGCTGGGGAGGGGTCCCCACGACCCCAGGCAGCTGGAAAGGTCCCCACTGCCTCACACAGCTGAGCAGGATGAAGGCTCATGCGGGCCCAAGCATGCACGGGCGGCTGGGCACCTGTGGGACGGCGCTGTGGCATGATGACAGTGGCATCCCTGTGTCCTGTGGACACCACAGTCACCGTGTACCAGTGGTCCTGGGTGCCACCCTGGTGACAGCAGCTCTTCCACTCTGCCCTCTCCTTGTGCCCAGCAATGGCACCCCTCTGTGCTCCTGCCCTGTGTGACCAAGGCTCTGGCACGTGCCAGCTGCCCCACAGTGCGCCCTCATCCCGCGGGAGCTGTGCTGCATCACCAAGCATGCCCCAGGAGCCAGGCCAGGCTCACAGCACCCACGGAACGGCGATGCCTAACCACACAGCTGGCTCAGATGGGCACGGGGCTGCCACTGGCTGCCCTGCAGCACGTGTCACCAAACACCCCACGGCGCATGGGAAGCACCCACGGAGACAGGGCCCCTCTGCCCCTCTCCACTGGGCATCAGGCCAGGGGCAGCACTGGCTGCCGGGAGGGGAGAGCACAAAGCCATGGCTGCTGCAGGGGGACAGGGTGGCAGGTCTGGCACGGGCCCAGGGAGATGCTGCTCCCACCCGGGCACTGCCGACAGCCCCCAGGTGCCTGTCCCTGGGCTGAGCCCCAGCACAGGGCGGTGGGAGCTGCCTGCGTCACCGCAGCCACCGGCGTCAGCTGCTCTGGCTATTTATACCCGTCCGGGAAGGCGCCCATCGCCAGGCAACCCCGAAACACAACAGCAGCCCCGGCACTGGACACATCCCTCTGTTGGACACATCCCTCCAGCATGGCTGCAGCCCTGGGCAGCACTCCCAGGGCCAGGACGACCTTGCAGCACCATGGCCACAGAGCTCTGTGGCACCCAGCCCCAGGAGCCTGTGGGGACACCGGCACTGTGCCCAGCCCCAGCAGGGCCAGTGACAGGCAGCCCCTCTGTGGGTGCACCGGCACCCACTGGAGCTGCCCTGGGGCAGGGAGCCAGGCTCCCATCCCCATCCTGGCGCCCCACAGGGCTGCCACCACCCAGCCATTCCTCCTCCTCTTCTTTCTTCTCCTCCCAGCCCACACAGCCTCAAGGAGCCACCGGCCGGTTCCAGCCTCCTCCCGCAAACAGCAAACGGCTTCTCCTCTCTCCGCGGACACCTGGGGATGGGGGACCCTGGCCTCGGGGGTCCCCAGCGCTGGGCGGGGGCCGGGCTGTGCCCCCTGCGCTGGGGCAAACACAAAGGGCTCTTACTTCTACTGGGAGAGTTCCAGAGGGTGGCGGAGGATTTGGAGAGCCGCTTGTTGATTATAGAGTCGACGTGTTTGGGGAGGTTTACAGCGGACACCGAGCACCGGCTCGCACCTGGAGGAGGGAAAAGACACAAGGGCATTAAGGTCCCAGGGCCGGGGCCAGGCCCCCCACATGCAGCATGCACGGCTGTGCCAGGGCACTGGGGCGGAAGTGGAAGGACCAGGGGAGATGCTGGAGTCCGGGGACACAGCACAGAGTGGGGTAGGAGATGCTGGAATCCAGGGATATGGCACAGACTGGGGCAGGAGATGCTGGAATCCAGGAACATGACATAGAATGGGACAGGAGATGCTGGAATTTGGGGACACGGCACAGAGTGGGACAGGAGATGCTGGAATCCAGTGACATGGCACAGACTGGGGCAGGAGATGCTGGACTCTGGGACACAGCACAGAGTGGGGCCAGAGGAGATACTGCTGTCTGGGGACACAACACACAGCACTGGCATTCAGTATGGCAGTGTCTGAACCCTGCAGGGTCATGCTGGGGTCATGCAGGGATCTCATCCTCAGAGAGCCAGGGCGGCTCCCAGGCCCTGCTACAACAGGCTTCCCAAACACAGTCCTGGGAATCGGGAGTGGGTGGCCGGGGACCTCGGCAGCACCAGGCGAGCATCCACCCTGAGGGAGCAGGGTGAGGGCAGCAGGTCCAGACAGACACGAGACAACATCACACCGGTGCTGGGTCACTACGGCACTGCCAGGACAGTGCTGGTGGCTGGCAGCACCTCCACAGGTAGCTGGGATCTCCCCACCCTGGCTGGGCTCCTCTGGACAAAACAGCCAGGGAAGCTCAGGGGCAGTGGAGGCAGGAGATTGGTGAGTGACAGCTGGCAGCAGCTCCGGCAGCACATCCCAATGGGAGGTGGCAGGGGAAGGTGTCCCCTTGCCAGACCCTGCCAGGTGCTGCACCACAGACACAATGGGCTGTCCCCGAGTGTGCCATGAGCCACAGTGGCACACACGGCACCGAGACTGGTGTACTCAGAACATGGAGCCTGTACACACAGCCCAGCCAGGTACAGCCGGGCACGCAACACCTGTACACACATGGCACTGGGCACACCGTGCCAGTACGCGCAACCTGGCACACAACACCTGTACACAGCCCGGTCAGGTACAGCCAGGAACACAACACCTGTACACAGTCTGGCCAGCTACAGCCTGGGCCACAACAGTTGCCCCATGGCACATGAAGGCCAGACAGCTCCCAAATACACAGCGCTCCCCTCTGTGTCACCATCCATGCCAGACAGTGCTAGCACCTGCCAGCACAGCACAGCACAGCAGTCAGGGGACAGTGGAGACATGTCCAAGTGTTGAATCGTGCAGGGTGTCCCTGAGAAGCCCCCAAGGAGCAGGACCAGCTTCTGCAGCCACATATACAGCCACGGTCACCTCCACACTGGACCTGGAGGGGCCAAGCACTGCCCCCACCCAGCTGGGGAACAAGGGGACACGCCGCAGCACAGACCCCAACCAGAGCTCGCAGAGGCCTCATGCAGCTCCACAGCCCCTAGGGCCAGGGGCTCTTCATGGCTGCTGGAGACCTGGCAGCATGGCCATGGCATGCCAAGGCAGCCAGGGCTGTCCCCATGCAGGTCCCTGAGTGGAACAGGGACTGTGACACACAGCCTCCACCTTACACATAGCCCCACAGGAGCAGGGAACAGCCACGGGACCCCATCAGTCCCCAGCACAGCCCAGAGTGATGGCAGCATGACCCCACCAAGTGGGGCTGAGCTGGGTTTGAGGGTTGGCAGAGAGATGCCCAGGTGCCCTCACCGCTGTCAGAGCCACAGGGTCCCAGGTGCCTGTGCCCCGCCCGGCACTCACCGTCCTTGTGCGCAGGGGAGCCGTGGTGCAGGGCCCCAGCCCAGGACCACCGCTGCTGCCGGATCTCTGCCCATGTCTTCTTGACCGACCGCTGGATTGCTGCCTCATAGCGCTCCTGCCCAAGGGAGAGGGACAGGCTGAGCCCGGCGGCTGCGGGAGTGGGGCTGGGGCCAGCCAGAACCTCCCAGCATGAGGCCATCGCAGCGATGGGGATGCTTGGTGCTTGGAGGGAGACAGGACAGTGATGCCTGCCCTGGCCAGGGCACACGTGCCAAGGAGCTGGGCACGGCACAGGCTCTGCACCATGAAGGAGGGTCAGCAGAGGATGGGCACAGTGGGCAGCTCCCGAAGGGCTCATGAAGCATCTCCTGAAGGACTGATGGAGCCATGAGGACTCCTCAGGGATTGCGATCCATGTACTGCCCCAGCCCTCTGTCCACCGCATCCATGACACCCATCCCCATCCCCACCTTATTCTTCTCCAGCTTCTGCCTCTGCCGCTCCTCCAGGACCGCCCGGCGCTTCTCCGCCCGCAGCCGCTGCTCCTCCAGCCGCTTGCGCCGCTCCTCCAGCTGCTTCTCCCGCAGCAGCCGGGCCTTCTCCTCCTTCTCCAGCCACAGCACCCGCTTGGCAGCTGTGGGGGGCAGTGGGATCGCACCAGAGGCACAGCCCTGGGCAGCCCCGTGATGGGACCGCGTGCCCATGCCGGTGGTGTGGGGCCACAGGCTGGCTGCGGCCAGGGCACGCGGCCGGACTTGCGGGGCAGGCAGCATCACGGCCGGCTGGCCGGCCGGCGAGGGAGGGGTTTGGGCCAGGACAAAAGGGAGGCCGGGAGCCCGCCAGGAGCCCGCCGAGCCGCGCGGTGAACAATGGGGGAATGAGGGTGGAAAGAGCGCAGGGACAAGGAGGCCCCATGCGCGACGCAGGGGCCCCACTCGCCCGCTGCCCCCAGCCACTGTGGGGCTGCCTGGGGCTGCCTGCACACAACAGAGCTGGGCACCAGGCTGGTGGCACCTGCACAGACCCGGGGAATATCCAGAGCAGGGAGCAACAGTGTGCTGGTGGGTCAGTGGCATGTCTGGGGGTCAGTGGTGTGTCTGGGGGTCATTGGTGTGCCGGGGGGTCAGTGGTGTGCCCAGGGGTCAGCAGTGTGCTGGGGAATCAGTGGCGTGCCTGGTGGGCAGAGCTGCCAGCACCGCCGTTTCCGCCTGGGCTCAGCTCATCACAGCTAATGGGATTGCCCATGACCCAGCAAAGCTCCTTAGCCCCTGCCTCCCCCCCATCCACTTTCCCTCCCAGCCCCATACCCAGGTACTTGGCCCGTTCCTCACGCCGCTCTTTTGCCTGCTTGTGCCTTGCCTGGGCTTTCTGGGCATCTGCAGAGGGGAAACACTGTCAGGGTAGCACCCAGCTCCACCAGGCATCCAGTGGTGCTCACAGGGTGCAGCATCACTGGAGCACCACAACCTCCTGGCACCCACCTTGCTTGGGCCGGGGGCTGGCAGCAGGAGACGGTGAGGGGCGGTTGCTGCGGGGGGTCACATCTTTCGAGGGCCCGGCTGTGGCACCCAGGGAGCTCCTGGCATCAAGAGGGGCCCCTTCGGTGGCAGCTGGGGCTGGGGGCTGGCTCCCGTGGGGCGGTGTCTCTGCCGAGCAAGGGGCGGCAGCGTGGACGGGGACAGGCTGGCCAGTGGCATGGGGCAGTGCCTCTTCTTTGGGGTGCTCTGTCCCAGGGGGCTTGGGGAGCCCAGGGGGGGACCGGTCGCACTGGGGGGGGACACTCTGTGCTGAGGGGACCAGAGTCGCAGGGCTGGGGGATACAGGCTGTCCTGACAGTGCTGCACTTGGAGGGCTGGGTCGGTCACGCTGAGGGGGGCTGCTCTCAGAGGGGGGCATCACAGCCGGGGGGCAGACGGGCTGCCGAGAGGGGGGCATGGCTGCAGGGATGGGCGAGACAATCTTTTCAGAGGGGGTGATGGCTGCAGGGATGGGCGGGACGGTCTTTTCCGAGCGGATGACATCTGGAGCGCCGGGTCGGTCACGCTGAGGGGGGCTGCGGTCTCCCTGCAGGGCATCCCCAGGTGAAGGGGGCGGTGCGGAGGGTGGGGGGATGCTGTCTCCCATCGGGGATGGTGGCTTCCCTGCAAGAGGAGCAGAGCAGAACACATGGTCACTAAACTGGGCAGCCCCATCTCCCCCAAACACAGCCCTCAGGGGGGCACAGCCCTGTCCCCCCCAAACACAGCCCTCAGGAGCAAGGCCAGGGAGGGCAGTGGGACCCCACCTCAGCCCTGCTGCTGCCCCGATCCTGGGGGGCACCCGCGGTGGGTGCCAGGCGCTGGGCACACAATGCACAGAGGGACAGTCGGGCTCCGCCAGGCACTGCCACCACAAAGCTGCCCTTCATCCCCGGGCAGCTGCCGCCTGGCCCTGCCGTGGGGGGAAACGGGGCCAGAGACCCCCCATGGGCACAGGGACCCCACATTCCCCTGCATCTCTCCCCAGGGGGACGAGGACGTCGAGAGCTTCCGCGGCACAGACAGCTCAGCTGGAGGCAGGATGGGCGCGGGCCGTGGCGTCACCGTGACAGCCCACGGCCCCCATCGCGCCACGGACCCGCAGCCATGAACTCATGGCCCAGGAATGCACACAAGGCCGCCAGACAGAGCCCCCTCCCCGCGTGGGGCCGGCCGTGGGATCACCCCCGTTCTGGATGCCCCCCAGGCAACCCGAGGGAGCCCTGAGCACACCCCAACACGGTGCCAGCGCCTGGCAATGCCACAGCACGTGCCCTCTGTAGGAGTGGTGACGGAAGTGTCTGCAGTGACAGCAGTGGTGGTGACTCCCCCGGCCCCCATTATCAGCCCTTTGCAAACAAACCCTTCAGTACTTGCCAGGATCCCAACTCCAACCCCCACGCAGCGGCGGCACCATCACTCCTGGCCGGAATGATGCCAGAGCCATCCCAGGACACACAGCTCCAGCCTGCTGGGCACCACTGCAAAGCGAGCCCCCAGCTCCAGGGGGGGATGGCAGAACCCCAGTGAGCAGCACCCACCACCAGCTGATGTCGCACGCCGGCTCAGCCGTGTTTGCAGAGCTCTCCACAACCCTCAGCGAGGGGCAAAGTGTGGGCTCTGCAAACACAGCCGGCGCCGCTCCTCACCCACCCCGTGGCTTCTTACCCATCCCGTGCTGGAGCACTCCAAGCCAGGGTCAGCCCAGGCTACCCAGAGAGGCATTGCCAGCCCCCTGCACTGACAGCATGGGCACACCCCAGGTCCCCTGGTCCCCAGAGAGGGGCTGGAGGTGCTGCTGCAGCCCCCCAGGCCAGGACTGTGTTAACAGGGTTCCTCCACCCTGGACTCTGTGGGGACACAGCCAGCCCGGGACACAGCCAGCCCTGGCCACCCCGCAGACCTTCCGGGTATTTTCTGCCGCAGGAAGCCGGCCCATCCCCTGGCCCTGATCCTGCACATCCCATGTCCCCAGCACTGCGCCCTGCAAGGCGGCCAGCGGTCTGATGAGGGGCTGGGACTGGGGGGTCCCCTGCTCTGTCCCCCCAGGGCTGCCCCAGATGGGCATCCATAGGCAGCAGGGCTTGGCAGCTCCCAGGTGCCAGATCCCAGGATGGCACCTGCAGTGTCACCACGTGTGTCCCAGCTGGGAGGGGTGACCCTGGGACCACTGTGGTGGCACAGCCAAGTGCTGCCCAGAGGGCTGAGCAAAAGCATCAAGGCCAGGCTGATCCCCTGAGCAGATGGAAATACCTCAGAGAGCCCTGGACGTGTGGGGAGCACTGGCAGGGGACAGTGGGTGCCTCCTGCCACCCCACACAGCCAGGCACAGAGCCCTGGGCAGGATCTGCCCTGCCCCACTGGCCGGAGAGACAACAACACCTGTGGCCAGGGCAGGGCTGTGGGCACGGCCAAGACCTCCAGGCCCAGCCAAGACCCCCAAGGTGGGGCAGGGCCAGCCCTGCCGCCATCTGTCCCTGTCGCTGCTCCAGCACGGCAGCTGCCCTGAAACCCAACGCTGCCTGCGCCCAAGCGGCGCGGGCGTCCCCTCTCCCCCAGCCAGGGCATTCCACAAGGATTAGCTCCGGTTCCCCCCAGACACACAGGCACGGCTGCCCTGCAGCACCCAGCCCGGGCGAGCCTGCATGGCACCGGCCCCGCTGCTGCCACCAGGACGGGGCCGTGCCCAGCACAGGGTGAGGTGCTGCCCTCAACGCCGCGTCACCCAGCTCATCCTGCTCCTCCCATGGGTCCCTTTGGCACTGGTGCCTGTGCCACCGAGCACCAGCGGCACCTTTGGCCTGGCAGTGCCCGGCACAGCGCGGTTTCTTGACCAGCACATGGCAAGGGATGCTCAGCCAGGCGGAGGCAGATCCCCGATGCCGTGAAGCGAGAGCACATCGAGGCCCGCGGGCACTGCTCGGACCAGCGGCCCTCATTAACTGTCCGCTGTACACCCCTGCAGGGCACTGCCCATAAGATCGGGGGGGCACCCCCTGATGTCACCTCAGCTCCCCCCAGCTCCGTATCCTTGTGTTCCCGCTCCACAGCTCCTCGTGCAGCGTCCAGCGGGGCAGGGGTCATCAGCCAGGGCCCACCTCTGCCCCGGGGGCCAGGAGAGCAGGGCTGGTGGTGCAGTGGAGGTCATCGGTGACCACTGCTAAGCCACCCAAAGGTGCTGGTGTCACAGCGCCCAGCCACCCTGGCCATTGCACCAGTCCCTGCTCTGCCAAGGACAAGACCTTGAGGCCAGCCCCAAAAGCCACTGCTGGCCCTGCAGGGCTGCTCCCCACAGCCCGTGGGGACACCCATGTGCACAATACACCCTTGGGCCCTCCCTGGTGCAGTTGTGCCCAGCTGCCTCCCCTGCCTTGACAGCAGCCCCACGGGAATGAGTCCCTGGGTCTCTTGTCCCAGCAGGTCCTGGTGCAGAGCAGGAAATCAGCCGTGGCCCCAGGGCAGGGATTGCTCTGTGGGTGCTGGTGGCCACTCTGAGGCCACCAGAGTACTGTGGGATGCACCGGGATGCTTCAAGCCCTGGGGGTGCTCCAAGCCCCAGTGCTGCCCCTGATCCCACCCCCGCCTCAACATTCAGATGTGCCTTGGGGCTCAGCCCTGCCCTGTCCCACCCAGCTCCTGGGATTCCCCTGTGCTGCAGCAACACTCACACCTGGATGACAGGGACAGTGAGCAAGCACTCCTGACACATCCCTGGCACCTCCACAGCACATTCCCAACACGTCCCCACTATGTCCTGTCTGCAGGCACAGCACTGACACGCACCCTCAGTGACAGCTCACATGCCTGGGCAGGGAGACATGGGCAATGCCAGCAGCCCCCACCTCGGGGGTGGCCAGTGCCACCCTGGCAGCCACCCTCAGCAATGACACCCTGTCTGCAATGGGGACAGCCACCTGCAGCCTGTCCCCAGGCACACGGGCACTGTCACCCATGGCTGGCTCCTCTCCCTGCCAGCTTGGAGCCAGTGAAACACAGCTGGCAGCTGGCTGGGCTTCAGCCCACGGTGCCCCACCACTGCCCCGCTTTGGGGGACAGGCCTCCTGGGACAGGCTGGAGCAGGGCAGGAGGAGGCAGGCCGCAGGGCCCCTGGGAGGGCACAACCAGGTGCCAGGCAGGAGAAAGAGGCATATCCAGCCCTCTTTCCCAGGGCTCGTGTCCTGCCAAGGCTCTGGGATAGGGGTATGGGGGGCAGCCATGGGGGAACTGCACCAGCCCCTGGGCCAGGGCAGAGATCATTGAGCTCCCGCAGCACTGCCGAGCCAGCAGTGACATGCCGAGAGCAACAAGGGGAACTTGGGATCTCGTGGTGAGAGTGAGGCCAGAGCCAGGGGGTTTCCAGGGTTTAAAACACAGGCAGAGGAAAGAGCTGGAGCTGCTGCTGGCCCCAGCACCCCCACAGCAAACTGTGGCTGTGGTCACAGCGCAACCCCAAACAGCCCGAGGGCAGGGGCAGGAACACCTGCCCACCATCCATCTGGCACGCTGGCAGTGGTGACAGGGCAGTGGCAGTGCCCTCGTCCTTGGGGCGACCCATGTAGCGGTCCACCAGTGCCCAGGGCAGCCAGCCCAGCCACACTCCTGAAAACCTGTCTGCTAGCATCACGCTGGGAAACAGAAACCTGGCTGGAAGGCAGGGCATGGGGCTCTGCGCCTGCCAGCATCCAGCCCCTTGGGGAGCAGGTCAGTATCCCCAAAAACAGGTCCTGTGCCTCACGACATGGATGTGGCACCTACCAGGGCTGGGGCCATGCAGGATCCAGGTTCATTCCCAGCAGGCTGCCTGTGGGGCTGCCCAACCGTGCCCAGAGCCCTCCAAGGAGAGAGAGCTGTGCTAACTATTTTGGACATGGCACCACGGGACTGTCACATCACCACTCTGCACGTCGCATCACGTTGCTCTGACGGTTTCACAGCAGCGGCTCCCGCGCTGGGAGAACTCCCGAGCTGCTGCTCCCAAACACAGGCACTGGCGGGCAACCAGCTCACCCTCCCTCTCCGCCGTGCCAAGGTAGAAAGGCTGGAGAAGCTGGGAGAAACCTGGATACAAACAGACCTCTACCTGCTCCCTGCCTTGGTCCTCGTCCCTCTGTCCACTGCATCTCTCTGCCCACCTGGGCAGCTCCCCAGGTCACACCCTGCCCTGGCTGCCCTTCACGAGTTTCTGGCCTCCGGTGCCACTGGCTGTCCCACACCATGGTGGGTCCTGCCCCCTAGACTGAAATCCCATCCCTGCTGGTGGATCCAAACGGGTCTAGGCAGCAAGACAGGGAGCAGCTCCCGCTGCCCAGTCATGCAGGTCACCTACATGGGACAGGTCAGGGATGGACCCTGAAGGACGACATGGTGCAAAGCCGCCCGCGCTCCTTCAGCACCGTCCTGTGCTCACAGTAGAGCAGCCAATGGCCCACCCAGGTGTGCGGGGAGCCCAGGGTAGCCGGGAGCAGCCAGCCCTGGTCCCCAGGCAGCGACAACATCGAGTGGGCAGGCCACGGCGGGCGGGAAGGCGGCGCAGGCAGAGAGCGGGACTCAGACAACATGTCTGGCGCAGGACGCGTCGTTCGGGCAGTGATGCCAGGACCCGCGGCCGGTTGGTGCAGGAGCCACCGGTTTTCAGCACCGCCGGGAGCCGCAGCCATCCCTCCCTCTCCGCGGGCCCGGGCCGTGGGCGATGGAGCACTGGGGCCGAGGGGGAGGGGAGCCGCCTCTCCTCTTCCTCCCGCGGTGGGAAGCGGCTCCGCCGCGGAGCTCTGCTTAGTCACAGCGAGCGCTGCGCTGGAGCCCCGGGAGGCAGCGCCAACGCCGGCCCCGGCCCCGAGCACGGCCCCGCCGCCGCCGCCCTCCCCGGTTCATCCCGGGGCAGCGGGACCGGCCCTGCCGGGACGAGCCGCGAGTCCACGCGGCGGGGCGGGGGCGGCCCCGGGCGGGGGGCAGCGGGTGCCTCCCACAGGGGGCATCGCCCACCGGCCGGCGGGGACGAGCCGGGGCAGCGCCGGCGCCGCCACCCCCGGGGCTCCCCAAGGGCAGTCTCCTTGCCCCCCCCACGGCGGCGGGGCCGGGGCCGCTACGGCCCTCCCCAAGATGGAAGGGCCGTGCCCGGGCTTTGTCCCTCCCGGGAAGCCGCCCCGGCCCCGGCAGCGCGTCTGCCTCCCCCCCCTCCCCCCCCCCCGGCTCCTCCACCGCCTCTCCGGGCCGCCGCCCCGCTCCGCTCCTCCGCATTCCGCGGACCCGGCCGCCGCATCTCCGCCGGCACCGCCGGCCGCATCCCGCACCCCGCACCCCCCGGCAGACCCCGCACCCCCGGGCCCCATCCCGCAGCCCCTCGGCCGCATCCCGTACCCCGACTCCGTGCGGCCCCGCCTCAAGGGAGGGGGCCCGGGCGCCCCCCGGAGCGGGTACCGGCCCCGGTGCCGCCGCGGATCCTTACCGAGGGGCTGGGGCTGGGGCCGGGGCTGCGGCTCCCGCCCGGCGCAGCTCCGCTCCATGGCGCGGCAGGCGCAGGGGCTGGCCCAGCCCCGCTCCCCCCGGCCCGCGGGGGAGGACGCTCAGCGCTCCCCGCCCCGGCCCCGCGGCTCCGGCCGGGGGGAGCGGCCGGGGGATGCTCCGCCTCACCCCGGCTCCAGACACAGCCCCGCAGCCCCGACCCGGCGCCGCTCCTCCCGCAGCCGCGGCTGGGACCCCGCGCCCGTCACCCGCTGCCTGCCCCCGCAGTGCTCAGCATCCCCCAGCTTTGCTCGGCCGCTCGCCCGCCTCCAGCCCCTGCTCTCCCAGATTTTGGGGCTCGCACACACATTTTACGATGCTCCAGTCACGCGCGAAGCGCTGGCTCCGCAGCAAAAACGCCCCGCCCCGAGCAGCACCTCGATGCACAGCCAACGCCACCCGGACCAGCTGCCCCAGCCTCAGGCAGCCCGAAAAGACACCGGTTTCCCGTTTCCGAGCCCCACCTCAGCTGTTCGAGAGGCCTTGGAGCTGCTTCTCCCCCACTCCCCGTCACACGTGAGCCTTAGTCACCGCCAGCAGCCGCCCCCGCTCGCGGGGCTCCCCCACCACATCCCACCCTGTCCCGGTAACCGGCAGACAACAGAGGCCTCTCCCTCTCCTCGGGCAGGAGGAGCGGCCCCGGCTCGGCCCGGCTCAGGGCTGAAACCCCTTTCGGCCCTGCAAGGACGGGAGTGTAGCGGCACGGCCAGGGTAGGGGACAAGTGGGCAGGACCAGCAGTGGGAGGAACACGGCTCCAGGCTCTTCAGGGGCACCAGGAGCCAGGGACATGTCCTTGTCCACCACGGGGCCAGACTGCTCCAGGCATCCCGCAGAGTGCCCGGCTCTGGGTGTGTATATGAGCAAAGATAGTTTTCTGCGGGCAGCACCCATCACAGATGCCTGTTTTGGGGATGATGTCACCACAGGCCAGAAGATCCCCTGGCACTCATTCTCCCTCACCTACCAGGCAAACAGGTTTACCGAAATCCCAGCCCTTTCCCTTGGAAGTGCATTCCCCTGACTCAAGGATGGGGAGTTCCTCAGCGGACGGGGCAGCCCCACTCTGTGATGCTGCAGGGGTAGCCCTATACCCAAATCACCCTAAAATCATCACCCTCCTACAGCCTCCAGGCCAGCACCCTCTCACCTAGCTCAGACAGAGCAGAGGCTTCCTGAAACTCCTAGAGCCTCGCCTGCCAGCTGACTTCCCACCAGGGAATGCTGCATGGCCAAGCCTCAGCCCTGGGAGCTGGGCACTCTAGGAGGATAGCAAGGAGTGCAAAGTCCCAGTGAGTTCACAAAGCTGGGATATGCCCTGGAACAGGGAAGGGGAACAGCCCCACTCACACTGTTGCATGGCTGAACCTCCAAGGGGCTCCAGCAGCCCTACCGCCCCATATTTCCATGGCACACAAGGGATCTGGCAGAGCAGGACTGGAGCCACTCCATGACATGCTCCAAGGGTGTCTGTGGGTGGCTTCCAAAGCCTCTTTGCTTGTGGGTCCCACAGCATCACCCAGAGCAGATGAGCATCTCAAGGCTCTGGGACAGCCTGGCACTGGGTCCAGCCATGTCCATGGTCCTTCTCCCCGCGGTGGGGTCAGTCTGGAGCACGGGGCATGGTGAGGAAGGGGCAACCATGGTGTACAGGGCCTGTGGCTGTGCTCCAATAGTGCAACATGAGAGGGCTCGTGAACACCACGCCAGCTCAAGTCGATGGGCTTATACAAGCAGGGATCGATCGATTGCTCTGCTGCAGGCAGAGCCCTGCTGTGTTGGGGTTCCTGGGTCCAGCCCCCCCATTCCCGTGGTGCTGGGAACAGCTGCCCTCCCTGAGCTGATGGAAAATCCAATGAGCTCATGATGAGCACGGCACCCAGCCCTGGTTGCTGCATGCCCCAGCACTCCCTGTGCTCCTCAGCCCTGCAGCATGGGATGCAACACTGCCGTGGCTTCCTCGGGCCAGCCTGGGCAGGGGGCTGCACCCCAAGGCCCAGCACCTGGCCCTGACACTGATTGGAGGGACCCAAAGGGATCAGCACCTCAAAGTCAAAGGACAACTACAGCCACAGCTCAGCCCTGCCAGCGTGAGCTGACGCTGTGGGACTCTGGGAGCAAACAGGGATAAGGAGGGCAAACAAACCCTGCCCGCACCTCTGAGCAAAGTTCCATGTGGGACACCCCATCCCACCTGTTTCCACCGGCTCCCCATCCCTCTGCTCCCACCTCTCCTCAGACCCAGGACTTTGCACTGGCCCCAGGCTGCTCCCACCCTGCTGCTCTGTGACACGGTGCCCACAAGGGCTGACCTGAATCCCGGTCCCCAAAACACTCTAGCTGATTCCCACCAGCCATGGGGCAGTGACCCAACAGGATCCTTGGGGACGAGTGTCTGTGCCTGTGTGCTGTCCTGGGGCGGATGGATGCAATAGGAACCCATCACCAGCAGCATTTCAAGGCTACAACCAGACCCCCAGCATTTTGCCATGGGGCTATGCCACTGTCCATGGCAAATCCCCGCTGCTGCAGGACAATCCCCTCTGGGTGTCAGTGACAAATGGGCCAGCAATGGGCTGAGCCACAGCGGGCTGCGCCCTGCCCTGCCCCAGCTCGCGCCTGCTCTGTAATTATCCCAAGCCGCATCTGTAATTAGTGTCCTGATGTCATGGGGTCAGGCCTGGGCAGCCCCACGCGCTCCCTGCCACCCCCACCTTGGCCTCCGGCCTCGGGGCTGGAGGAGATCACAGTCTTCCAACACCATCCGGAGGAGTTTCTGCCTGGCTCCGGCTCCTCGCCAGCGCTGCTGCCAGAATCACATCCCAGCGCTGTTCCACAGCCCTCGAGCTGCTGCAGGGTTGGACCTGTCCCTCAGACCAGCGCAGGGCTTGGTCGCTCCAACAGCTGCATCTCTGCCCCCTTCCCTGCAGTATCCTGCCCGTTCCCTGGATCCTGCCTGGGAAGTAGATCCTGCCTCCGAAGAAGGGTCAGGCCCTGCCCTCCCGAGCCTCCCAGGGCTGCCAGTCACCCGCTCCCTCGGCCCAGGGAATGCGCTGGAGCAGCCCGGCAGCTATAAATAGAGCGGGAGGCGCAGGCACGTGTGGCCGCAGCACACGCGGGTCCGGGCGGCCGCTGCCCCGTGGCCGGTGTGGGGCACGGGCAGGGTGTGGGGCTGCAGCAGCACCTCGGGGTGGGACAGCGACGGGAGAAGGGTGAAAGCACTGGGCCGGGCAAGAGCAGTGCGGTCCTGCTCCGGGGAGATCCCAGCGCCGCGCCGGGAGGATGGAGGGGAGGCACCACACAGCTGCCACGGAGCACCAGCACTTTATTGCAGGGCAGAGAACCACCACGCTGCCCGCGGCACACAGGGTACCTCGCATCCCTTCTCTCTGCCAGCACCCCGTGGCCACCGGCCGCCGCTAACACCCACGGAGGGGCCGGGCCGTGCCGGTGACGCTGAACCGAGCGCTCAGCACCTCCGAGGGCGCCCGCGTCTTCTGGCCCGGCTGCTGCCCACCAGCAAAGAGGGTGAAAGTGCCGGGCTCCAGGCGCCAGTCCTGCGCCCAGACCGCGCGCTGCTCGGCCAGCACCTGGAAGGACAGCTTGGTCTCCCGGCCGGCCAGCACGGCCACACGGCGGAAAGCCACCAGCTGCCAGCGGGGCACCGGCACGGATGACTGCTCCCAGCGCAGGTACAGCTGCACCACCTGCACGGAGGGATGGCAGTCAGCACAGTGGGACCTCACAGCAGCCCCCTTGCAGGGGGGAAGCTTGGGCACGTCTGTACCCCGCACAGCCGGCTCAGTGCAGAGCAGCTGTGCCCACCTCCTCGCTGTCCCGCAGCCCCGTGTTCTCCAGCACCACAGACACAGAGAGGTTGGCACAGACGGGCAGCACTGGGGGGCTCAGCACCAGGTCCCGATAGCGGAAGGTGGTGTAGGACAGCCCATACCCAAAAGGGTAGAGCGGAGCCTCCTGCCCATAGTACCGGTATGTCCGTCCCTCCATGGTGTAGTTCTCCATTGGCGGCACCTGTGGGACAAGGGGCCAGTGGAACAGGGCAGGGCTGCGCAGGCAGAGGCAAGCACCAGCCCTGCATCCCACAGCTGCTCCAGCCACCGAGGCAGGGAAAGGCTATGGGTGCCACCAGCAGCCCTGGCCTTACCTGGTGCATGCCTGCAGGCCAAGTGGCCGGCAGCCGGCCAGCTGGGCTGGCCCCTGCCTCGCCCAGCAGGACCCTGGCTATGGCCAAGCCAGTGGCCTGGGCAGGGAAGAAGCAGGCCAGGATGGCTCCCACGCTGTCATGCGCCTGTGCCCAGCTCACATCCAGGGGCCCCGCATTGAACAGCAGCAGAATGATGGGGCGCCCAGCGGCTGCAGGGAGGTGGCCGTCACCGAGAGCCCTGTACTGGCACTGCTGGGATGGCCCTGGGGTGTCCCATGGATGGGAAACACCTGGGCAGGTTGAGGTCCCACAGAGGCCCTACCCGCCTGAACGGCATCCTGCAGTAGCTCCAGCTGGTGCCCCGGCAGAGACAGGTCACTCCGGTCTTTCGCCTCTGTCTCCACATCTACCCCTAGGTGGGGACAGCCAAGAACAGTCCCTTACACCCCTCTGGGCAGACAGGGCAGAGGGGCACTGACCGCCTCAGAGGGGCTCATGGGCACCCCCCCTCTCCCAGAGCACTCCCCTGCCCCTGGCAGTGCCCACCCAGTGCCCTCCCGCTCCCACCTACCTGTCCCCAGGCAGATCAGCACTATGTCAGCCGCCCCCACCACCCTCACCAGCTCTGCCCGTGAGTACTGCTGGCACCGTGGCTCGCTGCAGCCCGCCGTGAAGCTCACATTGGCCCCCAGCATCTCCAGCCCCCTCCTGCACCAGGGAAGAGCAGAGGACACAGGGGCAGCTGTGCCCCAGGGTAGGGGCACAATGGGGACACGCCCCTTGTTCTGGCCACCAGCCAAGGGCCAAGCAGCTCCAGCAGCAGCCCTGGACAGTGCCCAGAAGAGAGGGACAGTGACCAGGAGAGGGGGACATGAGGTGGCACCACGCTGTCTCACCGGGGAGTATAGATGTACTGAGGCTCTGGCACTGGTGCATAGTCCCCAAACAGTACCCGGGGATTGTCAGCAAAGGGACCCACAACCTGCAGAGGGCAGAGGGGTAAGGGTGGGCACCAGCAGCCCTGTGACACCTGTGGGCCACGGGTGCGGAGCCAGCACGTCCCCCTGCCCACCCCCTTGCAGGGGCTCACCGCAAGGTGCTGGCCAGACAGGTCCCGGGCCCGCAGGGGCAGCGTTCCCCGCACATTCTTCAGCAGCACAAAGCTCTTGACAGCAGCTTCTAGTGAGAGGTTGCGGTGCTCAGGGCTCTGCACCACACTCAGGTCCAGGGAGCTGTAGGGGTTCATGGCTGGGGGGTCGAACTCGCCCAGCCGCATCCGTGTGTAGAAGAGGGGCCGGACCCGGTCACGCAGCATCTGTGGGGACCCCAACCCAATGCCTCAGTTGTGCGTGGCAGGAACAGCCCAGGCTGTCTGCCCACGCCCCTGGTCCCACACCCCTCACTCGCCTGCAGTGTGATGTTGCCCATGGCCAGAGCCTGAGGGATGTGCATGAAGACGTTGTTCCTCATGCCATAGGAGAGTTCCAGGTTGCAGCCAGCATTCACTGAGGCTGCCGTGCCAGGGAGAAGAGAGAACTCCCATCACAGCTGTGCAATGCCTGGGGACTGACCCCATGCCCAGCCCGCGAGCTCACCAACCGCCGTCTCCAGGAAGGTGCGTGTGTAGTGGTGCCCCAGCATGATGAGCTCCACAGCCCCCTCGTCGCTCACCACGTACCCGTCAAACCCCCACTCGCCACGCAGGATGTCCGTCAGCAGCTTCTTGTTGGCACAGGCGGGAACGCCGTTGATCCTGTTGGAGAGGGGATGGGGCAGCCAGGAGAGCGGGGCACTGGCCATGCCAAGGGCAGCCCAGCCCACGTGGCTCCTGCCATGCTCCACACCTGTTGTAGCTGCACATGAAGCTGTAGGAGCCAGCACGCACACACGCCTGGAACTGGGGCAGGAAGGTCATGCGCCAGTCCCGCTCCAGCACCTGCAAGCGCCACGGCAGAGCAGGGTCAGCACCTGGAGCGTCCTCTGCCCTCCTAACACCCCTGGCCCTGCTGCGCTCACCTTGGCGTTGAAGCTGAGCCTGGAGACGGGGATGTTCTCAGGGCCTCCGTGCACACTGAAGTGTTTGCAGCCAGCGCTGGCCTTGACATAACGGGGGTGCTGCCCCTGCAGCCCCTGCACGAAGCTGCGGGCCAGCTCCCCACTCAGGAACGGGTCCTCCCCATAGGTCTCCTGTCCGAGGCACAGGCGGGTCACCGCTGGGAGCCCCATCCCCACACCCCCACAGCCTGGCAAGCCATGGCCACGTCCAGCTGGTCAGCCACGGTCCAATCCCAGCCAGGGGACACCCTCCCAGGCTGGCACCTGGTTCCTCCCCCACAGTGGGTGCCTCATGATGTTCAGGACAGGGCTGAAGCAGCTGAGCCCGGTGTGGTCACTGTAGCGGCCAGCGGCAGCAAAGCTGTTGTGCTTGGCTCTCACCTCGGTGGCCGTGGCGTTGGCCACACGGTAGATGAGCTCGGGGCTGTGGGGACAGCACAGGGGTGTCAGGGCGGCGTAGGCAAGGGGGTCCTGTCTCACAAGGCCACATGCCACACGCCCGGGTGCCCGGTCCCCGGTGCCGGTACCTGAAGGCGGCGGCGAGCCCCAACGCTTGCGGGAAGGCCGTGGCCCATCCGGGTGCCTCGGCGTCGCCCCGCAGGCACTCCGTGTTCCAGTTGTAGGGCGCGATGCCCAAGCGCGGGATGGGGGGCGCGGGGCCGTTCCCCATCGCTCCCCCCCTCGCCACCTGCGGGGCAGCGGCGTTCAGCGGGGAGTCCCGCGGGGGTCCCCGGGGGGGTCCCGCCGCCCCCTCACCTGCAGCACCAGCTCGGCGGGGCTCAGCCGGCCCAGCAGGTCGTCGAGGCGGCGGTGCCAGGGCAGCGAGGGGTCCCAGAAAGGGAAGGGGGGCGGCTGAGCCCGGACCGCCCCCGCGCCCAGCGCCGCGCTCAGCACCAGGACCCGCAGCCCCAGCGCCGCTCCCGGGCGAGCCCCGCGCCGCACGGCACGGCTCGGCCCCCGCGAACCGCACGGCATGGCCCGGCCCGGCTCCCGGGATCTGCACAGCACGGCTCGACCCGGCCCCGGCGCCCCGAGGCCCCGGCGATGGGCGCGGAGGGGCGGAGCGCGCTGCAGCCGGTCCTGCGCCCACCGGACGGGGCGGAGCGCGGCAGGATGGGACGGGACGGGTCGGGGGCACGGGGCTGCGCCAGGTCCCCGCCGCCCCTCGGGCCGATTTGCGAGATGCACCCGGTGCATCGGGGTCTGTGTCTGTATCGCCGAGCTCCGCGCAGCCGGGCCCCGCCGCGGGGACAGGTCGCGGCGTTCGGTTCCACCCGTCTTCCGGAGCATCTCCCGTCTGCGGGCGGGAACCGGCAGAGCCGCCCGGCGCCGTCAGACCGGTTCTCGGTGCCCTCGGCTGCAGCGGGGCCGGCTCGGCCCCTGCCCGGGGCCGGGGAGCAGTAACGGCTCCACCTGGGAAGGATCTCCATGTGCTCACCGGGCGTTTTGGCCAGACACGGAATGAGATGCCAGCGCGGGCCTATGTGCCCCTCATGCCCCCCAGCTCAGCATGGGGGGACACTGCCAGGGACTTCTGCAGTGACCAGGGACATGGCGCCTTCTTAGTTGAATATTAGGAAAACGTTCTTCCCCCAGAGGGTGCCGAGCACTGCCCAGGCTCCCCAGGGAATGGGCATGGCCCCAAGGCTGCCAGAGCTCCAGGAGTGTTTGGACGATGCACTCAGGCACAGGGTGGGATTGTTGGGGTGTCCTGTGCAGGGCCAGGAGCTGAACTCCATAGTCCTTGTGGGTCCCTTCCAACTCAGGATGTCCTAGGATTCAATCATCTCCAGTGGCCACCAGCACAGTGGAGCCATTGTGGCAGAGAGCACAAGGTGGCATTTGGGACGGGGAGCACTGGGCTGGAGACCTGGCACTGCCGGGCTGGAGACAGGGAGCACAGACATCTCATCAGCTCACTGGCACAACGGAGGTGACGCTGGCAGCTCCCCAGCCCGGGACAACCACACCACACTCCAGTGCCAGGCCCGGTACCTTGCAGCCGGCAGTGTCCCGGGGATGCAGCCATGTAAGGCAATGCCAGCGGGTCACTGCAGCCGGTCCCCGCGCTCCTGCTCGGCGGTGACAGCGAGCCAGCTCCCAGCTGCTGAATTCCTGAGCAGCCCGCAGCAGTGGGGGGAGCCCCCTGTGCCCAGAGCATGTCCCACCCCCGGCACACCACCCAGCTCAGGGTCAGGGCTCAGCACTCGCTCAGTGACAGGTCTGGGACAGAGACATAATGGAATAAATAAATAACAGGAGATTAAATAAATAAGTAAACAACGCCAGGCACAGTCTGTCTGGGAGCAGAACCTGCTGCTCCAGAGGCAATGCTGGCTTGAGGAGGGTTAGGGGAAGCTGGGTTGTTCCAAGGAATATTCTCTGCAGTTCCTGGAGCCCCAGGCCAGGCTGGTTTCTGTGACACCCTGTCCTTTGGCCTGTTCTTGGGGGCCGTTTGCAGGTCTCACAGGCTGGAAACCTGCTCCTGTTCTGAGCCACAGCCTGAGGCTCAGAGCCTGCCCAATCCTGCCAGCACAGGCCTCACTTCATCCACCCAGGGACACCAGTCGCCCTTTCCCCAGGAATCAGCCTCTGCTGAGCCCCTGGAGCTGGGCAAGGAAGGCACAGAAACAGGCTCCGCAGGGCCCTGGCAGAGCTCAAGGAGCGTTTGGACAATGCTTCCAGGCACAGGGTGGGATTGTTGGGGTGTCCTGTGCAAGGCCAGGAGTTGGACTCGATGATCCTTGTGGGTCCGTTCCAGCTCGGGATATTCCATGATTCCATTCCGATTCCAAGGTGGCAGTGTGGAACCAAGGTGAGAGCAGGAGCCCAGCCCAGGTGCACCGGGAAAAGTCCCTTTCCCATGGCGAGACCCTTGCTCTGCCGACGGCCCGTGAGGAGTTACTGACCCAGCAACGTCAGCCGGGGCTGGGGGGCCGCGGGGAGGCCTGCGGGGAGGCCTGCAGGAAGCCGGCAGCACCAGGCCGCCAGCGCTGGGACCGACCGCAGGGAGCAGCGCCAGGGCCACCATCCCGTCACCGGCCGGGCAGGGCAGGGGCCGCACGCTCCCGGCGGACACCTCGGGACGTGAGGCCGGGGGAGCGGGAGCGGGAGCGGCGGCCCCGGGAGCGGCCGGGCCCAACGGGGCCTCCACAGCGGCGGCACCACGGCTGCGGCGGCCAGTAGCGCCCCCTGGCGGCGACCGCGGCCGTCACCTGACCTCCCCTACGTGCCGGGATTGGTCGGTGTCCTCCAGTCACGTGATGTGGGACATATGAACCCAGCGTGCGCGCGATGCACTCTGGGACTTGTAGTCCAGCGGTGCGGGCGGGGCGCGGCGGGCGGCGCGGCGGGGACTGCGTGTCCCGTGGTGCCCTGCGGTGTGCCGGGGGTCCCTTGGTGCCCCGCGGCGGACGGAGCGGCTGGGCCGGGCCGGGCCGGGCCGGGCGGACACGATGTCGCGGCAGGGCGGGCGCGGCACCGAGAGCAAGAAAATGGTAACGGCGGGGCCGGCGCGGCGAGCGCGGGGCGCGGGGCACCCGGGGGACCGGCTCGGGGCGGGGGTGATCGGGCCCGGCCCGGAGCGCTCGGTGCGGTGGGGCCGGGCAGCCATCAGCGGCACCGAGCGCTCTCGTTTGTGGGAGGTTCACACCCAAAATGCTTCCCTGGCGTGTCTCGCTTCCCCTCTCCGACTCATTCCGCGTTATCAGCCCAGCTGAGTCAGGAACTGAGAGATGAAGCCCAAAGCTCCGGAGCTGAGCTCGAATTTTGGGTCAAACCAGGTCGAATTCATTAATTTTTAATGCAAAAGGAGTAATAGAAAGTAAAACCTGGGGTTTTTTCCTCCCTCTTTGGCCGTGAGGAGGTGCTGGGTCAGGCTTAGCTGCCCCCTCCTGCCTCTCCACACCCAGGGAATTCTTTTCTAGGGATTCGGCTCCTTAAATGCAACGATTACTTAAAAAATGGTGTTAATTCACTGGAGTTCCGACGCTTCCGTAGCCATAGAACAGATGCATCGTGTGGAGACTGTACACTGCTCTGCAGTGTCAAATAATAAAAATACTGGAGAACTTTTGGGCACTTTAATTGCATCAGATGGGCTGAAAATGAAAAAAAAAATTGTCCAAATCTGAATGTAGGAGTTTGCCTTATTGTAACAGCTTAAGTTGCCTTTCATAACAACGTCTCAGCAATAACTGAGATCACCTCTGGGTGTGTTGGGGCTGATGGTGGCAGGTGACCCTTCCATGGCCTCGCACCGTGACAGCACCTCAGGCTGGGGACAGCTGGATTCCCTCCATCCATCCCCATCCCCTCTTCACCTCTTGTCTTTACTAAAAGACTGAAACTCTTAAAACCAACACAACCTCTTCTGCATGTCTGTTAAATTCTCTGCCAAGTCTCTGACTCCAGCTGAGCCAAAGGAGCTTCCACCTTGTCCTTCCAGTGATGCGAATTGCCCAACCTTTAGTTTTCCGAGAGGAGAGCAAGTTCTTAAATAAAACCCCTGAATAATGTGTTCAGTTCTTTAGATCCAAAGTGGAGCAACAGCTCCAAGCAGCCTGACTGGTTGTTTTCATACCTGAAGCCTTTTGGTCGCTGTTGTCCTTGTGAATGGCAATCCCAGAATCACAGAGTGGTACGGATTGGAAGGGGCCTTAAAGCTCATCCCATTCCACCCCCTGCCATGGGCAGGGACACCTTCCACTGTCCCAGGCTGCTCCCAGCCCTGTCCATCCTGGCCTTGGACACTGCCAGGGATCCAGGGGCAGCCACAGCTGCTCTGGGCACCCTGTGCCAGGGCCTCCCCACCCTCACAGGGAAGAATTTTTTCCTAATCCAGGAACAAGACAAGGTGGAATTCCCTGTGTCCTCTACAAACCCAATTTCTATTTGTTTGGGGGTGTTTCCTCTGTGTGTTTGTTGTGGCTTTGTGTGAACTTGTGGTGATCTGTGTTGTCACTTAACTCTGATCTTGTCTCTTTTCCCTCCCTGCCTGCTGCTGCTTTCATTCTCTAGTATTGGTATTTGCCATTCATTTCACCTTCTGCCTCTCTGCAGCTCATGGTAGGTGACAGATCCCAGGTCAGCCCCTGTGATCCCTCTGCATGCCAAAACTGACAGCAGAAAGCAGTGCTGGGGGTTTGTTTGTTCCCCAAAATACTTCTTTTTGCAGAGTTTTGTTCTGCAGCCTGTAATGACCTTGTTAATCACTGGTCTGACTTAAGGCTCCCCCAAAAATGCTCTTTGACATCATTTAAGGGTGAGGATCAAAGGTGGTGGCTGGGAGAGGAGAACTTCTCCCTTTTTTCACAAATTTTCTGCAAATCTGACAATTGTACAAAGAAAACATGAGTGACTTTGGTTGTGGCCAGTCCCAGTGGATGGGCACAGCACCTGTGTGCTGAGCTGGCCTGGATTTGGCCTCCCTGAGCCTATTCTGGGTCTGAGGAGCTGATTTCAATCTGTGAAGCAAATTCTGTGCCTGGACAACTTTCTAGGGACCAGACGAGTCCTTTTTCTTGGTACAGAATTTCAGAAATCCCTGACTGGAGGAGCATTTTGGGCCTGTTGGAAGGACCAGAGCTGGAGCCTAACAGGCACTGCCCGTTTGTAGCATGTTCACGAAACAGAGGGAAGAGTTTGAGTCAGATCTCAGCTCTAGGCCAGTGGTTGAGGTAAATTCAGGGCCCTGGCATGGCACCTCCAGCTATCCAGGAGGTGTTGCTCTCTTTCCCAAAATCCCAGAATGGTTTGGGTTGGAAGGGATCTTAAAACTCATCCAGTTCCACCCTTGCTAAGGGCAGGGACACCTTCCAGTAGACCAGGTTCCTCCAAGCCCTGTTCCAAGGAGAATGAAGTTGTTGCCAGAATTGGAGCTGGGATCTCTCCTTATTAAGCACCAGATTCCTTTGAGGCAGCAGGTCCCTGTTCCCCTCTCCGTGCCGAGGGGGGCGGCGCTGGACACGGCGGCAGCGGAGCTGGGGCTCGTTCTCTTGGCTGAATCTCTTTCCCTGTGCGCAGAACTCGGAGCTGTTCACGCTGACCTACGGCGCCCTGGTCACCCAGCTCTGCAAGGACTACGAGAACGACGACGATGTCAACAAGCAGCTGGACAAAATGTGAGTGGATGCACAAGTGGGAGGGGATGTGCTGTGCTGGAGCCGTGTGGGATCACGGCAGGGATCACAGCCACAGCCACGCGTGCTGCTCCGGGAGCAAAGTCCTGGCAGGCTGCAGTTCTTTAACATTGATGTTTCTCAGATGAGACTTTGCTTCTCCACTGTCTTATTTTATAAATATTTGTTGTCTTTCTAAAGCTGCTGCTCTGCTCCCTTCACAGGGGTTACAACATCGGTGTCCGGCTCATCGAGGATTTCCTGGCCCGTTCCAATGTTGGGAGATGCCACGATTTCCGTGAAACTGCGGATGTTATTGCAAAGGTAAGTGTCCAAGCACAGCTTTGTCAGGTTTTTTTCGGGGTTTTGCATGTGAGGATGGAATATTTGCTATTCACAGGACTGTTCTGAGAGTCTGATGGAGATTTTGGGGAGTTAAAAAAAAGCTTTAGCCGAAGTACTGCTTGCTGGTGGGAACTGGAAGAAAGGGAGAGGTGTTTGCAAACTCCTTGAGTAATTTTACAAAGACCAAAGATGTGCTGTTGCCTTGCCTGTTCTTGTTCTTCCTGTTTGACACAACAGATTGCATTTAAGATGTACCTGGGCATCACTCCGAGCATCACCAACTGGAGTCCTGGGGGCGACGAGTTCTCCCTGATTTTGGAAAACAACCCCTTGGTGGACTTTGTGGAACTCCCTGACAACCACTCAACCCTCATCTATTCCAACCTGCTCTGTGGGGTGCTGCGAGGTGCCCTGGAAATGGTGAGCCACATCTCTCTTCCCTTGGGATGGGTGTATGGATAGCCAGGTGTCAGCAGATTCTTCAGTTCTGGTCCATGTTCGTGACTTCTGGGCTTGCCTTGGACTTGAAATGCATTCCCAGGAGAAGGGCGGAGCTGCAGGAGCACTTGGCTGCTGTCATGTGTGGCAGCTGAGGCCCAGAGGTGGTGCCTGAACCTCTTCAGTTCATGACCCAAGTTCAAGCACTTGTATCTCCCTGAGCTTGTATGAAGCTCCAAAATCCTCACTCTGCAGCTGCTGTGAGCCCAAGCTGGGAATTGGCCAGGACAAGAAAACAGCTGTGTCTCAAATTTAGGACTATGTAGAATCCTGTACGTCATGTCATGCCCTTAGAGCCCTTAAGCTGGTGCTCCAGGATCGTTCAGTTCCTGGAGAAGCTGCTGTGAAGAGGGAGTTACCAGTTCCTCTCTCCTCTTCCCTCACTTAGGTGCAGATGGCTGTCGACGTGAAGTTTGTCCAGGATACCCTGAAGGGCGACAGCGTCACAGAAATACGGATGAAGTTCATCAGGAGGATCGAAGACAACCTTCCAGCTGGGGAAGAGTGAACCACGGCCCCATCTCCCTGGGGACTGGAGGGACCAGCTGGGTTTGGCCATTAGCTTTCCTCACAGATCCATAGGGATCTCCTGCCCCTGCACACTCTGACTGACTCACTGACTGTTTCAGGTGTTATTTTCTTCTACTCTCACTTCCATCCTCTCTAGAAGACGATTGTCTGGTTGGTGTTTATTTCCCAGGTTCATTCTGAAGCTTTTTCATCAGGTGATGTCCTTTTCTTTCCCTCCGGGGGCTTCCTACGCTCAGTTTCCAATTGTGACCTGAGCTGTGTGAGAACAGCTGCTCAGACTCCAGGAGAGCTCCGGTCTCTTCACATCTGGATCGATGTCGGATGGCCAGAATTGGAGACCAAGCTACAAGAGCCTACTAATTCCCTGCTAAACCCTGTCCTTCCTTAAATGAGGTGTTTAAAATCTGTTTGGAGATAAGTGTGTAGTGTTTCTGTAGAGCAAACTGGCTTCCTGCACTTGATTCTGAAGTCATTGGCAAATGCAGGCTTGATCCAAAGGGGTGACTGGGGAGAGCTGTTGGAGTGCTGGCACCAGGGTGGGGGCTGCTCTGCTCAGGGGGCTGTGGCACCACAGAAATCTGGGAGTCCCATGCCTTTCCAGTGTCCCTCCCCCAGAAGCCTCAGCACTCCCCTCTTGGGAGTCAAACTCCAGTGGAGCAGTAGGAACTATTTTACATGGAGAAAGAATGGCTAGAATGGCATCAGTGCTCCACAGTGGGCACTGCCCAGGGCTGCATGGGGAGTCAAACTCAGGCTGAGGCCTGGGAAGTGTTAAAGGCATTCCAGGCACTGTTCTGCTGTTGGGGGGTGTAAAGGCTGCGTGGTGTGAAGGCGGTGCTGGGGTTCATTCTCACTGGTGTTCAGGCTGCAGCAGAATTTCCCAGTTACTTGACCTGCGGCACTTGCTGCTCTGAAAAATGAGTACATAAGCAATAGATAACAAAAAGCAAGAGATTGGAACATCAGCTTCCTCTGCCTCCCAGAGCCAGAGAACGCAGTCAGGCATCGGGTTCCCAAATCACTTTACATAGCATGAAGGCACAGCCCCATGAGGTCTTTGGGAGCTCCAGAATCTGTGTCGGTTGATGCCCGAGGGTGAGGTGAGAGGGAGCAACCTGCTACTTGTGCTGCTCTTTTTTGGCTTTTTTGGAGGCATGTTGGGTCACCTGGCACTGGATGGTTCACACTGTCCCTTTATTGGCCCCAGAGAGTCCCTTTGGATGCCCCGTGTGACATGTGCCCTGTGAAGGGACAGTGGGTGGCTGCAAGAGCAGTCAGAGGCCTGGCAGTGGCCCAGCAGTGGGTGTTGAGGGCAGAGGTGCCACATGGTCACGTTGCAGAGCTCAAAACCATCCCTTATTTCTCATTGTTGACCATTCCAAGTCACTTTAAAGCTGCATTTTAGAAGCAATTGCATTAAAAGAGTCGCGGTGTCAATTCTTTGGTCTCCTCGTGCCTGTGTTCTGTTGGCAGGTGCTGCTGGGGAGCAGCAGCAGGGGCTCACCCTCTGCCTGAGGCTGGCAGGCTGAGAGTCGTGACAGGGTGCCCAGGGCTGGCAGGGTGACGGCAGCACTGCCCCAAGAATTCCTGGCTGCTGGCACGCCTGGAAGCTGCTGCCTGGACAAACCTGCCCAGTATTCCACACACGGAGGGACTGCGGTGGCACTGGGGGCAGACAGTGTGGGTGGTTTGGGGTCTGTGAATGCTGCTGTGTGCTCAGTGTCTGGGACTCGCTGCCACCAGCCCAAGTAGCTGCTGCAGAGGGAGGACTCCGTGGGCATTTACAGTGGCAAAAAATCACCTGGAGGGCCATCTGTGCCTCCTCTCTCTGCCAGCTCGGTGCTGCTCCATGGCTGTATCAGCTATATAGTGCTGCTGCCAGGGGTGTGGAGACAAGGAACAGCAAAGGCTGCTCTCCAGGAGCAGGGGTTCGTGCTTCCCTTTTTTGTGTAAGTGCTCCCCAGGAGCCCTGCTCTGGTGGGATCTCTGCTCCGTGCTTGTGAGCATTCCCTGCTCCAGGGGTCACCCTGTGGTCATGCTCCATCCTGGGCACTGAGCACCCGGGGCTGTGCCCTGACCTCTGCCAGCCCTGAGGACGGGGAAGTGACAGCTTTTGCAATAAAGTGGCTTTTTTTGTCTGGCCAGGAGCAGGAGCCAGGCCTTACCAGCCAGGGCAGCCCCAAACAGCCCCAACACGCACCCAGCTCCTGAGGCTGTGTCCCAGAGGGTGTGGGGGGAGTGAGATCCCGTGACCTCACCCCTGCAGAGAGTGGATCCCAGACTCCTGCTCCCTCGGGAATTACAGTAATTTGCTGGGGCGACAGGGTCAAAACCAGCCCAGACCTTCTGGAAGAACAAAAAGCAGAAATTGCATTAAGTAAATTAAAACTGTCTACTACTGAGCAGCTCGCTGCAGACAAGGGAGAATATGCAAAAAGCTCTGTTTGAAACCTACTAAATATTACCATGTGCTGTTTATAGGAAACAAATGGGGAAAGGCATCTGCATCAATAAACCCCAACGTGGCTGGGCTTGGACTGAAGCCTTTCCACGGCTCTCAGTTATTGAATACCCGTTGCTTTCATGTGGTGCCAGCCCTGACCCCTGACACATACCGCGGAGGGGAAAGTTGACTTGTGGGAATAATAGACATTCCTAGTGAGCGATTTAACCTGGCAGGAAAAGAGGCGACTTCCAGCCTCTCACATCCCTGCGTGATATTGGAGATGACAATAGCAACAAGTCATGGGGGAGACGCAGAACATGGGGCGGGAGTGGTGCCGGAGAGTGATGCTGTGGGACCCCGGTGCCTGGGGCCAGCCCCCCATCCAGCCCCGTGTGCCCTCACTAGCCTAAGCACCGTGTCCCAACCACATCCTAGGCTCCTGCAGCAACAGGATGCAGGAGCTTTGGTTGCTGCAGTGCCTGCAGAGGTGGAAGGAGCTTTCCAGCCCTTGTTCTCCTCCAGCATGGTTCCCTCCCGCAGGAAAGTGGGACATTGGCTGGTGTCCTGATGGAGCACACTGGCAGGAGCTGAAGTTCTGTGCAGGACTCACAGGGTCCAGGGTGAGGGTTTAAACCAGTTCATGTCCCCAGCATGGGGACAACCTGGCCAGTGTTGGAAAACCTGGACAACCTGGCTGCCGCTCTTGGCTGTGGCAAGCCCCAGCCACACTCCCCACTCTTCCGCTTGCCCAGAGCCAGGTGGTCCCTTCTCTCCCGCAGGAAGCAGAGCTCCCAGCCCTGCTCCTGCCACCCAAACCGGGGTGGGTGACAACCCTGGGCACTGTCCAGGCCCCGTAGTCCAGCACTTGCTGAAGGGGCAGAGGGATAGTGCTGGGATCCTGGATGGGACAAGAGAATCTCTCTGGGAAAGAAGCGTTTCCGGGCTGGTGTCCTCATTGCTGGGGTAGCTCCCACAGCTTTCAGCCAGATGTGCTTGGCCAGGGTGCTGGGCATTCCCTGGGGCCATGCAAAAGATGTTTCACCCATGAGGGCTCGTGCACTGGGGACAGGGCTTGTTGGCAGGGCTGGCATGGTGGTGGCTGCCCCAAGCAGCCAAGGTGCGGGTGGTGCCAGCCCCTCAGGGGGCTCGGGCCCTGTGCCCCTAAGCACCCACCACATGCAGGTACGGGATACTCGGGGTGTGGGTACCACTCAGGTGCGGATCCAACTCGCCCCAGACTCCCATCTGTGGCCGACCTGGCTGAGCATCTCCCCATGCTTGGCACCACACAGACACCAAATCCATGAGAATGTGTTCTCTGCCTGATAATGATCTGGAAAGTTTGGGTGTCTGGATGTTTTTATAATCCTTCCTGGGCCCCTGGGCCGGCTGCAACACGTGTTTGGCTATCCTGGAAGCCCAGGCAGCTGACAAAATCCTCTCCCCAGGCACGGCCACGCTGCATCCCCCCCCCCCCCCCCCCCCGCCCTGGCCCAAACGCAGTCTCCAAAGCTGGGAATGCCTCTGGCAGCAGCACCGGGTCAGGGCAGCCCCTTGGCGATGCTCCTTGGCACCCGCCCTCCCGCAGCATCCCTTGCCAGGGCGAGGAAGAGGAGGAGGTGTCTGCAGTTCCTCCCTCGGGTCAGGGGACACAGGAGCAGCCCCGGCGGCGCTGCTCGGAGCTGAGCCACATTCTGGTGGCGTTTGGTATTGGGGGCGATGGGAAGGAAGCTCCATTGTTCCTCTTTTATTGTTTTGTGTTTCCTAAGCGGGATCGGCACCCTCCTCCCACGCTCTGCCCGGCTGCGGAGCGGATCCAGCCCTGTGAAAGCCAATGCTGCGCCGGAGGCGGCTGCTGAGTGCTAGGCAAAGGCAAACGCAGGGAGAATCGTCCCTGCTTCCAGCACAGACAGGCCACCAGAAGCACGCGTAGAGCTGACGAGTGGCTGCGGCAGGGACACGACTCATCTCAGTGTTCCCCTGTCCCTGGTCAGGCCCGTGCTCCCGGGTCTCCGTGGTGCTTTGTTCTTCTATGTGGCCATTCAGGCAGCGGCAGCTCGTGCCAGCTGCAATGGGAACGGGTGATCCAGTTGCAGGGAAGGAAGGTGACATGGGCCATGCCACCATTCCCAACCCCATGGTGTCACCCAGTGAGGACGGCGGTGGGACAGTCCAGGCCCCCATATCTCATTCTACCCCACACACCCAAACCCCAATAATTCAAACCACAGCACCGCTGTCCCACCAGCCGCACCTCCATTCCCCTCTGGAAGCTGCCCTCAGCTGCCGGTGGTGCAGGATGTGGCACAGGGACACAGCGTCCTGTGGAACCGGGATCCACCCAAAACTGTGCTGGAGTGCCCGTGGAATGGGTACAGCTCAGGCCCCAGCTTTGCACCATAAACACCAAAGCCGTGAGCTCACTGGACCCCAGGAAGCCCAGGGCAGCAGGGCAGTGCCACTCCAGCCTTCCCGAATTTCCACAGGAAAATTCCATTTTCCCAGCTGCAGCAAGGACTCCGAGAGCCCAGCATGGTGGGTTTGCCCAGAGGCAGCTTGAGAAGCTGCTGGTGCTGAGCAGCCTTGGCCCACAATGAGAGCCAGAAACAGGCAGGAATTTTGATGAGAAATGTTTGTTTTCTTTTAAAATAATTTTAATTGTGGCTTCTGAGTAAGGAGCTTCTGGAGTGGTTGCTGTATCCCTGAGCCTGTCGTGAATGAGGGGTTTGGGCATGAATCGCTGGCAAAAGCAGGTTTGATATAATTTTGTCACTCTATTTCTTATGATGTAGATAAATCACACCAAGGAAAATCGGATTAAAAACAACCCAGTGATTTAGGTGGAAATGGGGACAGAAAAAGGAAGGGAGGAAGAAGTCAGGGATGCAAGGAGGTAAGGGACACTCCCCCAGCTGAGTCACCACGTGCAGAGAGGATCCCCTAACTAAATTCAGCCTCAGACTGGATCAGTGGATTAAGTCTAAAGGATTTACCAACACTCAATCATAACAATACCTCATTAACGCAGCAATAGCAGCACTTGATCAATCGAATAATTTAATTCACACAAAATTATTCAAATGGGATTTCCCATAACCATAATTCTAAGAGAATTATACATCTAAAGTAGCAATATCCATAACATGCACACGCAGGGACATAAAGAGCCTGCACAAAGGAATAGACCTGTGAGAAATTCTCTTTGAGTCCAGCAAAATACTCACATCGATGCATTTTCTCAACAGTGAAGGGTTGAACCCCGCGGGGTGGGGGGTATCAGCCCAGGCTCCATCATCGCCGTTGGTCCTCTGGGTATCACAAACAGGACGAGCTCCAAGATGAATTCTGCTCTGAGGGAGATCCTGGCACAGCCGCTGCAGCCCAGGAGAGCTCAAAGGGTGACCACTGGTTACAGGGTTGTGAGAGGATTGACTTCAGTCATCAGTGAATTCCCATCTTAGCCACAATCCCAATTGGTAGCTATGGGAATTTTCCTCGAAGTGCTCACTAAAATATGATTCTACTCAGGATGTTTTTCAGGCAGAAAACAGCCTTGAGGCTGTTTGTAAGAGGAAACAGAAGCTCCTGAGAGACTAGGAATTCTGGGAGCAGAGTGGATTTCTGATAAGCTCAAGGGGAGCCACCTGCCCAGAAAACATTACTTGAAGTGGAGACCTAACGAGCCAGGATGTCCCTGATCCCATCCTGTCCCCCAACCCCGATCCTATCCCTGCCATGGCGAGTGGCTCACCACAAGCAGGACTGAACCAGATGCCTGGATGACCAGGGACGGCTGCAGTCAAGACTTCCAAACAGTTCAGTTAATAGAGAGACAAGAAAACAATTTGAAAATTTAAAGCCAATCCCCTCCCTGAATGAAGTGAAGCCCCAGACGTTCCTTGCAGCCCCAGGATGCCGTTAGCTTCTCCCTGCCTGTCACACAGACACAGGAGCTGACTCGGGGAAAGTGCTCGCCAGAACAATGTCTCTTTTTACAGCAAAAAAATACTGATTTTATTTTAATTAGTGCTAGTGCTGACATCCAAGTGCTCAGGGAGAAGTTGCCAGGCACTGGGCTGGCTCTGCCCTGGGCTGTGGCTTCTTGTCCCTGTCCCATGGCAGGCACAGAGCCCCCCACAGCTGCCCGCGTGCCCCGGCTGGAGCCAGCGACTGCCCGGGGCTGGGACCAGCATTGTGGCCTCTTGCCCAAGCTCTCAGCCAGGGCTGTCACTGCTCCCCAGGCCCCGCAGCACCGAGCCATTGCTGGGAAGGCTCTTGAGCAAGATGCCACAGAGGAGCTGGAGGGTGTTCCCTGCCAAGGGGAGAAATCCAGCGGCTTCCTCGAGCATGGAACACTGAAACGACCCGGTGGGACCTCTGTTTGCCTAGCGCTGGGGAGCCTGGAGGGAACAGAGAGGCAATGGGGCTGTTCTGGGCTCCTGCATCACCCCAGCCTCCCCCACTCCCGCATCCCCTGAGCTCCCGCATCCCGTTACCCCAGGGTTCAGCGCCCCTCTGTCCCACACTCCTGCAGCCCCCAGGCTCCCGCATCCCGGCCGGGCAGGGCGTGGAGCACCATGCCGAGGGTGCCGGGAGCCGGGAGCCGGAGAGCGGAGCGTTAACCGGGACAGCCGGGCCGGGGAGCGGAGCCCGAGGAATGAGGAAGCCGGAGCGGGTACCGTAGTGGAAAGGGCTTGGCACAGGCTGTGGAAAATGGAGGCCTAGAGAAATGTGACAGCAGGCTGGCCTGGCCGGCAGTACCACACAGGCGTAGTTAAGCCTTCAAGCCTGCCATTGTTCTCCCCTAATTATTCCCACTCCCTGAGTATTACACCCCATAATTCAGGAAAGCTGAGTAATGGAAGAAACAACAGCAATTTTAATCTCTCAGTACCGGTGGTCTCCACCAAAAAAACGCTTTCAAGAGCTCTGCGGTTGCGACTTCCTCGGTTTGGTGGGCAGTGCAGGGGAGGGGGAGCACGGCCACCGGCCCGCGGGTGCTCGGCCGAGACTGGGGGCAAAGAGGCCAGCGGGGATGGGACCAGAACCTTGCTCCAGGTGATGGGAGGTGATGGGAGGGGAGCATGCTGGATGCTGGGAGCATCCCCACCAGGTATCACATGAGCCCCACGCTGGCAGCCCCTTGTCCCCTGCACGGGGGGACCTGGTGTCCTCGGTGGGGAGGACCAGAGCTGGGCAAGGCACTCTCACTGCTGACACTGTATCCTCTGTTCTCGGCTGAACCACACAGACCTGGGCATCAGTTTTTGGTGAAAAAATGTTTTCCTTCCTGGGAACTGGCTCTTAGGAAAGGAAATTCTGAACTCCCTAGAAATGCTCTTGCTTTTTGACAAAAGCCACCACGGGTTTGTTCTCTAAGGAGCAAGCTCTGGGTAAACACATTCCCACTCCTGCAAGGAGAGAGACCAGGAGTCAGCACTGGCAGCACCAGGGTGCTCTGGAGGACCTCACATGGGCAGGAGAGACCTCCAACGCTGCCTGTGCCCCTCTGCCCACTCCAGCACCCCTGGCCAAGCACCTGCATTGTCTTGCCAACCCTGTTCCCACTCTGGCTCTGAGCATGAGTAATGTGTCTGGTGGGTCCAAATGAGCCTTTGGCTGATTTAGCATCATCTGCTCATCAGATCTTGGGGAGCAGGAAGAGGAGGATGGGCAGCAGTGCCCTCAGTGGGGCCAGAACTGACGCACTGAGCTGGGATCTCTTGGGAACAACATGAGGCCAGGGCATCTGCCAGCCTTCATCCATCCTTCCATCTCTCCATCCCTTCCTCCTCAGCTCTGAGATGCAGTAAAAGCACAAAAATAAGCGCAGGTCTGCCCTGCCCCAGCTTCCTGCAGGCACAACACTCACCTGCTACAAACTACCACAACCATCTTCCCTCCTCTCAGAAGTTTTGGCAGTAGCAATGCTCACTGAAATATATTGTGAAGTCACAGAGCCAGGCCAGACCTCACATACTGAGGAGTCCATCAGGGCTGTGCAGGGATCGCACCAGAGCCAAGGGGACAAGGCCAGTGGTTTTGAGACACAGTTCAGCATCACTTCTCAGCAGCTGCTCTGAAGTTTGGCTGCAGGGTGCTCAGGTCTCTGTTGCATTTAGCAAAACAACTGGAGCTCACATCCCTCACCCCAGGTACAAGCTGGGGCGATGGCCCTGCCATCCTGGGAGCCACATGACAAGCCACCAGCCCTAGGGGACAGATCACTCTCTGCCACCCCTTAGGGCTGACCCTAATGACACACAGCTCAACCTGCCGTGTCCCCGAGTGAGCGCTGCCCCTTGGCACATCCCACCAGCACCTGAGGTGACTCAGCAGGGCAGGCGAGGCGGGATGGGGTGGCCCAAAGGTGACGGTAGCGGTGGGCACTGCGTCTGTGTGGTCTGAGCCATCTGGATGCACTTACAGCAATACTGCAGCAATTGCGGAAAGATCAAAACTCTTCAGGCCAACCTTGATTCCCAGTGCATTTTTTGCATTTTTGAGGACTCGAGTCTATAACCTGACAGCAGGAGGGGTGTTGCCTGCACAGCCCTGGAGCCCTCGGCACTGTGCTGCCAGATTCTGGAAGTGATGCCTGGGCTGCCCTGACACCCCCTCAAGATCCCCGGGATCCTGGGAATTCCCCTGATGAAAAGGTGCTGGGTCCTTTGTCTGCACCCAGCACTCGGAGTGGGCACTGCTTCTGCTGGGGGGTCAAATCCCTGAGCAGGGCCCTGCTGAGACCCTGCTGCACCCTGGGGCTCCTGCTTACAGCGACTGGAGGGGGCAATCCACGTGTCCCCATCACCAGGGGAGATGCCAAGAAGTAACTGCCACCCACACCTGCCCTAGGAAATGACACGGTCTCATCCATCCCTGCCTCCCTCCTGGGACTTCCCATCCTCTTTGAAGCTCGGATGGGGAAACTTGTCCCAGCACCCAACATGGTGCAAAAAGGGTTTGAGACTGTGACAGGTTTGGTTGGCTTATGCTGTGCTGCTGTCACATCACTGCTGTGCCTGGGAACATCCTGGTAACAGCCATGGCTGGGGAATGGCTGGGGCACTGGTGCTGTACTGGACACACTGGAGCTCCACTGTCACCTCTGAAACAGAAGATCTCCTGCAGCCCATGATGAAGACCATGGTGAGGGAGGCTGTGTCCCTGCAGCCCGTGGCACTGCAGCACTGTGGCAGTATGGCCTTGAACAGCAGCTCCTCTGAGAGGTGGCAGCCCCCATAATTAATCATTAGTTCAGCCCTTGTGGCAGGGCAATGGAGAGGGCACAGGGGTGGGGGGGGGGCACACAGGGGTAGTGGAAGGGGCAAGGGGTGGTGGAGAGGGCACAGGGGTGTTGGAGAGGGCACAGGGAAGGAAGAGAGGGCACAGGGGTAGTGGAGGGGGCAAGGGGTGGTGGCGAGGGCACAGGGGTGTTGGAGACGGCACAGGGAAGGAAGAGAAGGCACAGGGGTGGTGGAGGGGGCAAGGGGTGGTGGGGGGGCATAGGGGTGTTGGAGAGGGCACAGGGGAAGGAAGAGAGGGCACGGAGTAATGGAGGGGGCACAAGGATGTTGGAGGAGGCACAGTGGAGGCGGCTCCTGCTCCCATGCCAGTCCTGCCCGTGCTGACTGACTGGTTCAGTCATTAGCAGGAGTGGGGCTTTTTGGCTTTTCCCTTCTCCGCCTGGAAAGGGGCCACTTACTGTTTTACAACTAAAATAACAAATTATTTCATAGAGGCTGGAGCTGCTGGGAGCTCTTGGACCATGGTGCTGCGCCGGGGCAGGCACAGACCCCCAGGCCCCCTCCCCAGTGCTGGCACAAGCCATGACCCAGGATCCCCAAAATGGGCCTGCCCACGTGGAGCACACAGCTCCCACCAGCACGGGCAAAGGGGGCACGAGGGATGGAGAAGGAGAAAAGGGAACAGCAGGGCAGTGGCTGGCATGTCCCCATGATTGTCTGTCCCTGTTGATGGTCATCCCACCATGGGGACACCATCCCTGGTGGGACCCTCAGCCCTGCACTCAGCACTCCAGGGTGAGCAGGCTCTGTGCAGTCCTGGGCTGCAGCAGCCCCAGCCCCCCAGGATGGCATCTGCATCCTGTGGCAATGCCACATCCCGAGCACTCGGCTTCCTCTGGGAAAGGGATGCTGACCTGTGCCCTGCTTCCTCTCCCGGGGAAGGCGGTGGGAACCAGCCCTGTTGCCCGGTCCCTGCCCTCCCCTCTGGAGCTGCTCACGCACTGTCTGGCCCTGCAGACGGATCTCGGGGTGCCGCAGGATGCAGCACCCACCAAACAGGGCCCCCCCTGCCCCCTCCCCAGGGCGACTTGCTGACAGCCCTAACAATAGGGCAGCTGATAAAACCCTACAGCCACGTGTGCCCTTCCCTGCTCATGTCCGCTATGGCCCCAGTGCCAGCCTCGTGCTGGGGGATGGATGGGGGCTAGAGGAGCTGAGCTGGGGGTGCCAGGAGCCTGAAGCCTGCCAAGACCTGGGCCAATGTCTCTGCTCTGCCAGCCTGACCTCCTCAGAGAATGACCCCCATAAAACGAAGCAGCAGCTGTTTGGTGGATAATAAAATGTTTTGGGGTTTTTTTCTGTTTTACAACTAGTTTACTGCCTAAACGTTTCAGCAGCTCAGCAGAGCACCAGGGCAGCAAACTTCCCCCGTGTGCTCCAGGTAGCTCCCAGACAGGCTGCAGGACCCTGCCCTCATCCCATGGGATGGGTCTCCAGTACTCGTGGGAGCACCCACCCCAGTCACCAATGCAGGAACGGCACAGGGAGGAAGGATCAAAGTGGGGGGGGGGGGCGGTGACAGCAGCTGGGCGAGCCTGCTCCTGACAGCCCCTTTCTGTCTCCCTTCAGAGACAGTTGGGTGCTGCGGGGTCACCCTGGCTCCAGATTGGAGCAGCCCCCAGGACCCAGGGACTCCATTCATCCACCAGCTCTGGAGGCAGATTTACTAGCTCATAGCCAGGGGTGTTTATGGTGGGCTGGAATGTGCGTCCCCAGCACGTGATGAATTTACAACGTGCCAACGAGTGGATTTATTCCAAGCCCACTGTCAGTGAATTAATCACAGCAGCCACGGGAAGGCTGGAGGTGCAGGTGGGGAGAGGTGCCCAGAGAGGGCGGTGGTGGGGGCACATTGGGGCATCACAGGGACGGTCCTGCCTCTGGTTGTGTTGAGCCGTGATGAGCTCCAGGGCTGCTGCATCCCTTCCAGAGCTCCTGGGAAGGGCCAGCAGCCTCCAGGGCTGCCCTGGGAAGAGATTTAAAGTTCAGCTTCCAATTCCACGTGCCATTTCCAAACAGAAGTCTGGGAGCCGCCAGCTACCACCTGGGCTGGTGCTCTGCAGACAAGGGAGCCCTGGAAACCGTAGGTGAGTGCAGTTTTTCCATGCATATGTATATAGGAGCAGAGTCAGCTGCCAAAGTAAATACAACCCTTCCCTTTCCAAAAATGTCCTCCAGGAATTGTAAAGGATCCTGGAGCAAGAATTCTGTCTCAGATCCTCTTTGCTTTCTATTGGGGGAAGTGTATAAACTCGCTCCGATTCAGCCCGAGCAGAGGCAACGTGGGAGTGTTTTTTTATGACATGCACCAAAGGTACTGGGAGCCGGAGCCACCATGTGTACCCCGGGCAGGGCTCATGCAGGAAAACAATCCCAGTAAAGAGCTTTACAGCCACCGAGGAATGTGGAACCTCCACCAGCCCTGCCGAGCCTTGCAAAGCTAATTGCTTTGGGATTTGCTCTTTGGGGGGGTCGAGTCTCCATGGTTGCTGCCTCAAAGGGTCCCAGCTGCCCTTGCGGTTCATTAGGATGCTGAGCGGGGAACTGGAGATGCTTTTAGGAGGCTGCAGCGGTTGTGGGGTAAGGGAAGGAGCCCTGCGGTTCCCAGCTGCAGCCCTGCCTTCTCCCGTTACAGCCGGGGACCCTTCCTGCCCCGGCGGGGTCCTCGATGGGAGCTGGCGGTGGCAGTGGTGGCCCCGTAGCTGCTGAGCCAGGCGCTGTCCCTGACCCCAGCAGGACCGTTCCCTTCAATCTGACCCACGGACCCATCCCAGGCTGATTCCTCAGGAAGAAACCCAGGGATGTTTTTTGAGGCCAAGGCATCCTCATGCCTCCCTGGGCAAGGGCTGCAGTGGCTGATCGTGACGTGGTGCTGCACCCGCGGCCACCGCAGCCCGTCCCCCCAGGCCCCGGCTGCTCGCGTGTTTTCTTAACTGAACTTTTTCTGCTCATTTAAGTGACTTTGGAAAATGGGATTTTGGCTCTTAAATCGTTCAGGGGCTTTTGAAAATTTGACTCTAAATACTTTCCGAAGTGCATTTGTATGAAGTAATTCTCTCCAACCTCCCACAGTGGTAGTCAGATTGCATTTAATCCATCACTGAATGTTCCCGAAGGCTGGGATCTGGCACCATGCTCCACACGGAGCCGTGGCTCGCCCCGCACTGTGCCGACACCGCCGCTCCCTGCCCGGTGTCCTCCTGCCTGGGCCACCTCTCACCTGTATGTCACTGCTGGCACAGCCGGGGACGTGCCCCCAGACCCTTGTCTGCCCTTGTCACCCCATGCTGGTACCCTGAGCAGGCACAGCAGCACACCCCAGCTCTGCTTGGTGCTGCCAGCCCAGCCCCTGGCCCCCTCCCACCCCCACGGCACATTTTCCTGCTGAGCACCAAGGGCTGGTTTTCCTAGCACAATTATCTGTCTTTGTGGAAACATGGAAATGATATTCCAACGCACGGGGCTGATTTGATTATGTCCGTGACCCACCGAAATTAAGTTAAGGCATTTTTCAGCCCTAGATTGAATTATGTCTCCTCCCTCTCTCTTGTTCCTCCTGTGCAGAGCAGTGGGATGGCTGGGATGGGGATTTTAGGAGGCAGTAAGCCTGGGACCCTGAGGTGCAGCAGTGCCAGGGGCTGCTGTGGCACTGGAGCTCTCGCTGGTTCACGTGTGGCCCTGGCAGGGCCAGTGCAATGCTGGGACACCGTGGAGCCCTGGCACAGCAGTGGGTGCAGAGCTGCCAGGAGATACAGGCAGCGGAGCCTCTAAATCCCGCTCTAAGCCCGGCTTCCCTCTCCCACCGGGAAGGAGAGCCATCAGCATTGGCTCAGCACAGTGCTGAGAGGTATCAGTTGTTTAGCTCAAATAAATAAATTTTAAGTAGGATGAATTACTCAGAGTTATGGCACTGGGTGAGTTGGGATGTTGCTCGCTTTCCTTGCTCGGCACAAGGAGCTGGGATTGCTGTGGCCTCGGGCTGCAAGCTGTGAGCTCTCTCCTGGATACATTTTGGGCTGGAATAGAGTTAATTTCATGGTAATTTTCCCAACAGCTGGTACAGAGCTGGGTTTTGCCTTTAGTATAAGATAACACACTGATGCGTTGGGTGTTGCTTGGTAATGTTTATTCAAGTCCTAGATATTTTTCAGTTCCCTGTTTTTGCCAGTGAGCAGGTGCACCAGCACCCAAATCAGAGGATCAGGGGGCTGCAGTCAGCAGCAGCTGTAACTCCACAAGGTGAAAAAGAAAAGAAAGAACCCAGTGAGGGTTTAGAAGACCCCAGAGCAAAAATGACCCTTGCTGGGCAGCAGGAAGAAGCCTGTGCACGGCCAGGAGCAGCCAGAGTGGCACAGCACAGCCAAGGTGCCATGGCTGCACCCCAGGCTCCATCCTGGTGAAGGGACAGACCTGCAGAGGAACGAGCCAGCACAGGAGCGATGAGAGGCGGCAGAGGCCGGGACGGAGCGAGGCTGCAGCCGATGGTTTGCTCTGTGGGACAGAGGAATGTCTGTGCTGGCAAACAAGTCTCTGAGCAGAGGAAATGCTTTGCCACTGAGAGCTCTGGTTAAACAAGGCTGGTTCACTTCTGCGGGAGCTGCTGTGCCAGTGGAGGCCCCTCCATGCTCTGCCCTGCGCCCGGGTGCTGCAGGTGGGACAAGGGCGCGGGCAGGAGAGCTGATACTGCCGGGACACTGTGGCCGCGGTGCTGAGGGGGTGGCAGAGCAGTTGCTGCCAGCAGCCATCCTGCTGGGGCCGCGCTCCCCGAGCAGCAGGTCACCATGTGCCGCGGTTCAGCCGGGCTCAGCCCTGTCCTGGAGCAGCCTTGGGGCTGCTCTAAGCTGCTCACCGTGGCCTTCGGTGGGGACTGCGGTAAGGGACCAGCTGCGGGTGGACCCCCAGCCCTGCCTGCTCAGGGCACAGAGGGGACCCCAGCCCTGTCCGCCCTCGCAGGGCACAGCACATCAGCATTCCTGGGAGCAGGGTCCGGCCCCACGGCGGCTGCTCGCCGGGGGAAGGCATTGAGGGGGGATTAGCCGTCTGATGCCCCCCTTGCTCAGGCGCTTAATACAGAAAACAAACACCCTTGTGCACCCAGCGGCCTCCATCCCGACGGGTTTTCTCCGTGCCCGTTGCCTGAGCAACCCTAATCTGCCTCCCGGGGCACACCGGGGCCCTGCACCCCCGGGCCCGTGCACCCCGGCAGCCGCGGCAGTGCCGGCGGTGTCCCGGCTGTGCCTGGCACGCGGCTGCCAGCGGGACGCCGCGGCTCCTCCGCCTTGGGAATGGGCAGCACATCGTGCTGGGAAAGGCGGGAGGTGGGGCCTGCGGGCGCCCCGCTCCCCTGGGATTGGGGCACCTCTGTCCCGGTGTGTGATTTAAAACTGTGCCAAGGCACGAGGCAGCAGGACCCGGCTGCACTGGCGCCACATTTCCAAACTGTCCTGCCCAGGGCGACAGGATTTTCAGGGTGGCGAAGCTCCCCCACCACAGAAGTGGGGAGCATCTCCTGCTGTGGCCCTATGTCCGCAAAGGAAATGGGTTTGGGGGGAGCATGGGGGCAACGCTGCTGCAGCCCTGGGCTGCTATACTGGCGAGAAGGTTGGACCCCATTGTGCCCCATCCCAGGGGCAGGCAGCATCCAGTCCTGGGGGCTCTGCAGATGGAGGGGGCTCTTTTCCCACCCTGTGGCTGGTGTTGCTGGGATCAGCATCCCTGGGGCACAGGGCATCCCTGCTCCGGGAAAAGGCAGGCGGGTCCTGGGGGGGCCGTGCCCACGGGCCCCCTGTCCCGCGTGGGGTGGCGAGGAGGGGCCGAGGGGGCGGGGGCAGGGGCCGCGCTCTCGGGGGGGTGCGGTGCGCGCAGTCTCCCTCCTGCGCCGGAGGAACGAGCAGCGCGGCCGGGCTGGGACCGCCGAGGGGAGAGAGGAAAAAAGAGGGAAAAGAGAGAAATCGCAGCAGCCGCCCCAGCGCGGCCCCGCTCCGCACCCCCGCACCTCTGGTCCCGCTCTGCATCCCCTGCACCACTGATCCCGCTCCGCATCCCTCTCTCCGCATCCCCCCGTCCCGCTTCGCATCCCCCTGCACCCCCGGCCCCGCTTCGCATCCCCCGCACCTCCCGCACCCCCGGCCCCGCTCCGCCCTCCCGCCCGCCCCGCTCCGCCCCGCGGGGTGCCCGGCCCGGCCCGGCCCGGCCCGCCGCTCCCGCCAGCGGCCGCCCGTGCCCGCCGCTCCGCTCCGCTCCGCCGCGCCGAGGGGAGGTGAGGTAAGGTCCGCGCTGCTCCGCCGGGATGGAGTCAGGGCTCCGCCGCTCCCGGTCCCGCTCCTGGCCCCGCTCGCCTGCGCATCCCGAGGGTTGCGCCGGGCTCAGGCGGGAGTTGATCCCGTGGATTTCCCAGTCACGAGTCCCGCTGTTCTGGTGCCTTTTCCCCGACGAACACCGCAGAACGCTCCAGCCATCCCTCGTCGGGCAGGTCTGAGCCCGCTTTCCTCTACTTTTCCTTTTCTCATCTCTTCTCCCTCCTCTGACCTACCTCGGTCACGTTCCTTTCCCGGGGAATCCTCCCCAGAGCCCCTGCGGTCTCCCAGTGCCCAGCCCTTTCTTTCTGCTGTTAGGAAATGCGTTTGTGAGAACAAAACTGTTTTGGGGAAAGTGCCGTGACCTTTGGGACAGCCACTGCTGGCACTCACCATTCCAGCCCTGCCTGGAGTCTTGTCCCCTCCCGCAGCTCCCAACATCTGCACCCGGGTACCGGCACCGTTCCCGGGTCCTGGCACTGTGGCGCCTTCCACAAAAACCTTGGGAAACACAAGGTGCTTATTTTTTTAAGAGTGTTGCTGTTAATTGGCTCCTGAGCTACCAGGTTCTCCAGCTTTGAACATTCCCCATAAGTCAGGAAAGATCCCCCCTGTACGGTAGCCCCAGGCCAGGCAATAACCTACCGGAGATATTTCTCATCCATGGGCAGCTTTGCTATAAGGAACATGTTTAATAAATCATAAGGCCGGTGAATTCCTGGGATTTTTATTGCTTCTGTAAAAATGCAGTTTTGATCCGTCTGCGAGGGATACTGGGAAACAAAGCGGCTCCTTTCAGAGCTGGATCCTACGAATTTAGGACACAGAGCTGGCAGCAGGGCTGGTGGCTGCGAGCCCCCTGGGCAGGGGCAGTGCCATGGTGGGGCACAGGGCCTGTCCCGTCCCTGCTCTTTTAGGGAGCAACGTAACCCAGGTGCCTGAAGCCCCGTCTTGGCTTCTCTCACTCCACTGGGGCTGTGGACACGACCGCATGCATGGAGCTGAGGCAGCGATGCCAGGGGAAACATCACAGCTGGAAACGCAGCGGGGCTGCACCAGGCTTCCAGTTACATTTTTCCTCCTTGCCCTGTTGTCCAAGGGGAAAAGAAGCAGCAAAATCCAAACTGCTAAAAAATGGGAGAGGTTCTTGCAGGAAGACTCGCCTGGTTTCCGTCAGCCCCGCTGACCTGATCCCGCAGCAGTGGATTGTCCCGGGTGGATTGTCCCAGAGCCCAGATTGGGCAGAGGAATGGCAATAAAACAATTTTCTTTGCCTGTTCCAATCTGAAAACTGGGGTTTAGAAGCAGGAGCAGAGCTGAAACACAAACAGCGCATGGATATGTGAACCCAGCAGCTGTCAGGGGCTCATTGGGATTTCAGAAACCACCAGTGCTGTGGCCGGGGCAATTGGTTGTGGGTTGAAGGAGGTGGTGGAGGCTCTGCCCCACTGCACTGGGCCAAACTGAGAGGCCAGGCTGCCCTTGCCCAAGGAGGCAGCAGTTTGGTGATCGGGATTTGTCCCGTCTCCTGCCATGCCTTTGTTTTAGGCTGTGCAGAGCCCGGCCACAGAGGCGGGGAGGGAGCGTTTCTTTGTACAGGGAAGCATTTAAATTCTTTGCAGTGATTCATATATTCCATTCATATGAAACACAGTCCTGCCGAGTGTGAATGGGGACTGCGGGGGGATTTTTTTAAGGCAATAAGCCCTAGAAGTGTCAAAAGTTATTCACACCTTGGTGAAATCAAGGATATTTCTGTCCGTGGCTCTTGGCAGGGGCTCAGCACAGCTCGCCTTGCGTTGGGTTTTCGGTTTCCCACTTGGATACGGAGCGGGGGGAGCATAGGGGCAGCACTCCCGTTCCCCCTGCCCGGTGCTGGAACATTTCCTGGTGCCAGAGGGGCCCGGCACGGGCTGTGCCCGGGGGTCATGGCTCAGACCCCAGGGGCCACATGCCCTGAAAGCCCCAGGGCTGGTGAGCAGCCACCTCTTAGTGAGCCCATGGCTGGGCGAGGTGCTGTCCCTCGTGTGATGGTCACCAAGGCTGTGACCAAAGCTACAGACCAGCTGTCCCCATCGGAGCAGAGCATGCCACGTTTGCCCTCAGCACAGGGCACAGGAACAGCCCAGAGAGGGGCCTTTTTGGGGATGCTGGGACCTTGGCAAGGAGCTCGACAGGTCAGGCATGACCCTGGGGTCACTGACCTGCTCTGGGGGGCTGCCAAGTCCCTGTTGAGGAGCTTTTATGTTTGGGGGGAATAAAGTGGAATGTCTGGGGGCCGAGATGTGGGGGTCATCACCCCAACGCCACGAGGTGCCCCAGGTGTGGGGCCAGCACCCGCGGGGAGCTATTGCCTCTGCTGGCTGCTCCAGGATGCTTTGAACCACTGTAAATCCTCTCCAAATGAACTGGGAAGACAGTTTTATGGCTGCTGGGGAGGCAGATTAGCAGGGTGTTGTTTTCAGTGCTGATCCATCACGGGACGCTGGCGCTGCGTGGTGCATCCAAGTGCTCGGCTGCTGGCGGGCGGCGCAGCCTGTCCTGGGAAGGTGGAGATGAAACTGCCTGGTTTTAATGTTTTGTCTGCTCTCTGGATCTGTGATGTCAGGGGCAAAAATGCCTCCATGGGCCCTGGACGCCATGGCCGGCAGTAGCCAGGCTCCTCACGCTCCGCGACAACAGCGGATCAAGGGGATTTGGGCAGTGGCACCTGCAAAAGGCATTAACCCGGTGGGAAGGGCATGGGGCCGGTCCTGTCTGTCCCCACACACCCCTCTGTCATTCTCTCCTATTTCAGCTTGTCCAGAGCCCAGGAAGGAACAGAGTTTCCATTCCTCTGCACTAAAGAAAATATCTGTGACAATAAAATCTCATAGTTCAGAAGGGGGAGGGATAAAATGACACCAAATTGCATTTGTCTTCCCTCAGTTTCTCACTCCCACCTTTTCCCTCTGGGAGAGGGTGCAGGCCATCGACTCTGCTGGGCACAGTCTAGGCTCTGAGCATCACCAGTCCCCCATGCACCCTGTCACAGCTAATTAGAGAGGGTAATCAACTGCCTTAACAAAGGGAGGGGGGACACTGACACATGCCCACTCCCTCCTTTGCACTCAGGGGTTCCCTATTCTGAACATTTGGGAAGCAGGGCAGGGTGCTGCTGGAACCTGGCTGTGTCTTGCAGTAATCCAGAGGGATTGAGACCCTCACGGTGGCTGGTGAGGCAGGGGTGATACCCCACAACACCGGCCCCCCAGCTCTCCCCTCCTGCTCAGGGCTCAGCTGCACGTTGCTTCCCTGCGTTGGCGACTTGGACGCCGGCACAGACATAATAAACCGCTTTTCCTTTTCCTCCTGTCACCGGAGCCGTTCCTGAGTCACATCCCTGGCCGCCTGGCTCTTCCCCAGGGCTGTCTGCTCTGGCTGCATAACCCTGCGCATCGGCTGCAGACTTCAAAGCAATGGGATCCATCCCGGCCGGGAAGGGCTGGAGGGATGGCAGCGCTGCGGGAAACATCTGCGCGGGGCCGGGGGGGTGCAGGGGCTGGCGCGGCTGGTGGGATGTGATGCTCTGCTCCCCAAAAGTCTGGCTCACCCCTGGGCATCGCTCGGCTGCCCCAAAGAGCTGCAGGAGCTGGATCCTTCACCAAAGCCACCTCTTGCCCTGTTCTCCCATGTCCTCCATGTCCTCACAGGAGCATCCCACCAGGAACCCCACGGCTCCTGAGGGCTGCTGCCTCCCTGTAGCACTCCTGAGCTTGGCCCGGGGCTGCAGGTGGGAGATGGGTCCTACCAGAAATGGGATGAAGTTCAAATGGAGCCAAAGGTGGCAGTGTGAGGGTGTCTGCTGTCCCCTCAGCCCGGTGGCTGCAGAGTGCTCCCATGGCCTCTGGCCCCAGTGTCAGCTGAGTTCATGGAGTGAAGCTCCAGATCACAGGCAACAACTGCAGCCAAAATCTGCAGAGCAGCCCGGTCTGGTCTCTGCAACCTTCCTCGGGGCTGGCCCATCTGGAGATGTTTGTCCTCAGAGGCTCTTCCAGGCACCTCCATCCAGGACAGGGCTTGGCAGGGAGCAGTCAGGAAGGAGGACAATGACATCAATGTCCACCTGCTGTGGGTGCAGTGGTCGATGTAATGCCTGGCCCAGCTTGGCTGTTTTGCACCAAAAACCTGAGTCCTTATTTCTTGCAGCACTCCCAGCCCAAGTTCTGCCTTCCCCAGGCAGGATGTGGCCCCAGGAGTTGCCCCAAACCAGCAGATTTCTGCAAACCTGCTGCACACCAGAGCAGCCTGGCAATGCTGGACCCCTGGGACCTCGCAGCGCTCCTGTGCCTGCCCTGCAGAGCTCTGGCTGTCGCTGAGAGCCTCTTTATTGTTCTGGAGGAGGGTTTTGTTTCACTGCTGCCTTCCAAGTTCCCAGGGATCTAAATTCTAAAGCAGGGTCTTGTAAAGAGCCCAGTCCAGATGGGCGAGATGATATTGCCGTATCAGATGAGAACTATCCCCGTCTTTATCCTCAGACAATGCAGCAGTGGGAGCAAACAAGGATAGAGCCTTTCTTTGGAGGCACATTAGCCAAATAGAGCCTTCACTTTGTTTTGTGCCGAAACCTAAGGCCTTGAGGCCAGACCACCTCAGGGAACTCCCCCTGTCCCTGCAGCCTCATGACGATTTACCCCTTTCCCTGATGCCTATTTTCCTGGCAGGGCAGGGCAGCAGGGTCCTGCCCGTCTCATTGCTGGGGTGTTCCCTGTCCTGTCCCCGTTGTCAGAGTGGTGTCCATGCCCCCAGAGCTGGGAAAGCATCAGCAGTGCTGCAGGGACTGGGCAGCACTCAGGCCTCTTCTGTCCTTGGACACTGACAGAAGGTGGAAGATGCTTTGGTTGTGCCTCATCATTGTGGGATAGTTGAAGCCACTCAGACACGAGTCAGGGCTGTCCAGAGCAGCCGAGGCTGCTCCGTGCACTCACTTGTGGTGATGAGCAAACCCTGCAGCCAATTCACCTGCTTTCAGATTTCATTACAAGACCCAGAATTCAGCCCAGGTTTGTTTTAAGAAGTTACCGGAGGCTGAGAGAGCCTGGGACTGATTTATGGCTTCCCATCAAAATCATGTGGTTTCACCACAAAACTTGGAAGCTCTGGCTGCATTTTTCCTTTGGAGATTTTGGCTTCACTCCAGGGGCGAGAGTGTGAATCCAGAGTGTGCATCAGGGCTGGAGCGTTCGGGTGCTGTGACTGAAATGGAGGAGATATGGATCACCACAAGGAGAATATTTAATGTCAGGACAACACAGCCATGGTTTTTAGGGAAGCACCGATAAGGCGGCGGGAGGCTTGGCACGGCACGGAGCTGCGGCAGGTCCTTTGCTCTCACTGTAGCTTTCATTTCAACATCCAGCGCTTATCGCCCTCACATCCTGCTCCGTGTCAGCGGCTGGAGCAGCATCTCCTGAGCTGCTGTGCCCAGGCAGGCTGGGAAGTTCCACTGCCCTCCCCGAAGCCTTGCTCTGGACTCACAGGGTGAGCTGCTGGTGCCCACCGGGGTTAAATATGTGGGCTTTTGCCAGAGAAGCATATTTCCAGCCTCAAACATGCATTGTCAATGACTGCAGAAAGGTATTTCTCACCGCTCCGTGTGCTGTGAGCCAGCGGACGAGAACAAGACGACTTTTATTGCTATTTCTTCATATTTCCTGATATTGCCAGTCTGGCACTCACAACCCACAGGCAGATCCTGACCTGGGCCTGGGTTTGGATTACAGAGGCGATACCTTTGTCTTTGCTTTGCCTTTAATTTCAGATGCTTTGGGCCCCGCAGGGCTGAGCTGATAACCCAGGAGGGCAGAGCCCACAGCCCCAGGGTGGGCAGCCTGGGTCAAGGGTAGACCCCAAACCAGGCCCGTGCCCAGGCACTGCAGGCACACAGAGCTCATTAAGGTTGGAAAAGCCCTTCAAGATCATCAAGTCCAACCTTCAACTAAATACCCCATTCTCACTAAACCCTACTGTGAAGTGCCACGTCTATTTTTTGAAAGCTTCCAGGGATTCTGACTCCATCACATCCCTGGGGAGCCTGTTCCACAGCTGCAGCCAGGCCAGCCCCCTGCCCCTCACAGCAGCACAAGGATCCCAAAGCCCAGTGACTGCCATGGGCCATCAGACCCCTGAGGGTCACATTGTGGGGGTCTCAGCATCTGGCTCGTGGCAGTGCATGAACAGAGGACAAGAGCTTTATGTTACATAAATAACAAGGTCAGGGCCCTGTGAGCTGCTCCTGCTGCGCGCGAGCGCCGCGTCCTGCTGAGCATCCCCTGGCGCGGGGGCTGGCGGGACAGCAGAGTCGCTTCAGGGCTTGGGTGCCTTTGTGGTTTTAATTTAGTGGCTTTTTAAAGTCAAGATGAAAGGGAGAGCCAGGCAGGGCCGCAGCAGTTCCCCTGTCTGCATCCAAAGGAAGCTGGTGGGGCCGTGCCGAGCACCAGTGGCTCCATGCCCGCTTCCCAAACCTCCGCTTGCTCCTTCCCTCTGCCGGCACAGACACGTCTGCACCACGAACGGACCTGGTCCGTGCCAACACTGCGCCGTGCTAGGAAGTGCCAGCTCATGTGACAGTGTGAGATGACCCCTCAGGGCCTGGTGTGGGACACTCAGGTGTCCAGCACTGCTCTGACAGCCTGGCACGGTTGGTGCTGATGCTCTTTTCCATTACACCTCCCACAGCCATTCATTAAAGACCATGCGTGGTGTCATTGCCAACCATCAGCTACGGGCCAGGACGAGACCCCAGCGCTCCTTGAGCAGCCATAAATTGAGCTGTACAAGGAGTCTGTAATTATTTTATGCCAAGCCTGGTATTTTCCTCCCCCCAGGGAGGCACTAGAGCGAACAAGAGCAGGCCTGTGCCAAACCGTGCCCAGGCAGTGCTTTTATGAAATCTTGGGTTCGTCAGAATTAATTTCATTTAAAACATTCTTCTCATTTTTCATAAAGCACAGCAAATCCGTGGTACTTAGGGCAGGAATGCAGCCAGAGTGCTGCTGGGCAGGCGGCGAATTACCCGCGGCAGATGGGCCGTGACGGTGGGGTCGCCCACGGTCCGAGGCTGCGCTTGCCTCGGCTTCCTGGGGGCATCCGGCTGGGAAGAGATGCTGCTGGAGTGACACAGCCAGGCATGGGGCTCTGGCAGTCCCATCCTGTCCAGTGCTCCCAGGGGATGTGGGAGTCCAGGTGTGTTTGTCCCCAAAGCTCTGTGAAGGCTGTGGCTGTGACCATTCCCACCCCAGTGCCCGGTGCTGTCCCTGCATGTGTGGGATGGAGCATCACAGATTGTCTGCTTGAGTCCCCTGGCTGGTGGCAGCTGGTCCAGGGGTGGAACCTGGTCCAAAACCTGAGCAGAACTGCTCAGATTGCTGATAATTCAAGTGATTTTTGCGGCTGGGGATACCTGACTGGGGCTGGGGGCTGAAGCAGTGTGGGGACAAGGGCTGGGAGCTGGTGCTCCTGCCCTGCACGAGAAGGCGTGAAGACCAGAGCCATGGGAGAAGCAAACTTCCATCCACTACTGCTGGGGCATGGCAGGGGCACCTTCCCAAAGGCAGGACCTCTGCAGGGCTGCTGCTGGAGGGCTCTTGGCATGGGATAGAGCTTAGTCCCTGAGGTCCAATCCCAACTGGAGAAATAGCTCAAAACCCCCATAATTCTGGACCCCTGACTCACTGGGAAGGGGCATAACTCCCCTCCCTTCAGGCTTCCCTCTCTTGCAGCCTCCCAGGACATGACCCAGGTGAGCATCTCAGCCAGTCTGTCCTCTTAGGATGCAAACAGGAGCTCGTGACCTTGGGTGACCCTGGGGCAGTGAGAGCAGGCAGGGGACATCCCTGTGGGACTTAGAAACCAGAGGGAGCCAATGGATCAGTCCAGCTGGTCCCACTGCAGGCTGGGATCATCCCTGCCATGCTGGGAACTTTGTTTGCCCCAAACTTCCACCTCCCACCGGGTCAGTGGGCTCCAGCCTGCCAGGAAGCTGGCAGGGATGAGTAGAGGGATTGGAGAGTTTAGCAGGTGTTGACCCTCATCTTTCATCCTGCTGCAGGGAAATCCATGGCTTGCTCTTCCCTGCTCCTGCACAAGTCCTGCCCTTTCCCTCCATGTGTTTGCTGCTAACTGGGATGGACTGGGAGATGGAATTTGGAACAGCACTGGGGTCTGCACCCAGTGCAGAGCCCTCCAAGCACCAGCCAGCTCAGTTTTGGCTGGATGGAACTCCAGAGGAGTGGTCAGCAGCTCCAGCACTGTGTGGCACAGCCAGGTGCCCGGCTGATGGCCTTTGCCCACCGCAGGGTTGGGTTGACCCACGTTGCTCCGCAGTTTGCCACGGAGCGTGAGAGCACAGGGCTGGGCGTGCTGTTTATTTTGGTTAAATTGAGTTTTCTCTGGGAGATGGGGGGCGCAGGGGGCCTCCAGACAAGGGGCTTTTGTGAGCCGAGCTGCAAGCCGATCCCCTTTTGTGGTTTTGCTTTTCTGGATGATACAATTTGCTATTCCAAGAACTACCCAGCAAATGGACCCCATTAGCTGAGTCCCCAGAGCAGCTGGAGCTGGAGCTGGCGCTTGCAGTGCCTTTGTCTGCGTCCACCTTGGGCCCACTGGGAGCTCTGGGGCCATGGCACTGCTTTGCCCCTGGATGGTGCCTGGGGTAGATGGGGGGACCAGGAGCTGCTGTCCATCCTTGCTGGCTGTGCTGACGGGGCATCTTATGGGATTAGCCTGGGCTGGGACCCGCAAAAAGTGCTGGGTTTGTTGAATTCCCCGTCACACTCATGTCCCTGGCACATGCTGACAATAACCCAGTTGTTGCCACGCTGCTGGGGGCTGGAGCCAGTGCTGGGGCAGTCCAGCCAGGGGCAGCCCTTTTGGCCCCTCGGACAGGGCTGGACCTCACCCTCATGCTTGACAGGAGCTGTGGGAATTCACATCCCTCTCTGCCTTTGGGCACGAGCAGCATCCCCTGCACTGGGGGCAGCATTCGGGATCCCACTGGCATCCCCCCACCTGCTCCTAAGGGCCCCTGCACAGCCGGCACACGAAGGGCAGCTGCGTGAATGCCATGGCAGCCTGTGCTGTTGGAGCCGGGCCCTGGGGCCGTGGTGCCAGGACATGGCCATCTCTGGCCACCAGGGCCGGGCAGTCCAGCCGGAGCATCCTTGGCCCGCTCGGTGCTGCCTCCCGCTGTGCAGGGATGCTGATGGCTCTGTTTGTCTTGGCTCCGATGGGCTTTTTCCTGCATGTGAGAGGCTGGAGCTGGGCAGGAGCCAGTGGGTTTATAAATAAAAGCGTCGGACACCTCTCTGGGTGGTGCTGAAAGCTCCTGAATTAGCCTCACCGCCCTGACACAGGGCTTGTGGCCGCTGTGCCCAAAAGACACCTGGGGGCTCTCCCCGCTCCCCCACCCCATCCCGGCCGCTCTTGCACAAGAGCCTCTGCATCCCCCTCCCCAGCCCCACTTGCATCCACCACTCCTGAAGTGCTGGGACACACTGCCCTGGCCAGACGGGATTTACCCCTGCTCCCACCAACCTCCCAACGGGACGTTTCCCAGACCCGGCTGCCCCACAGTGAGTAGCGATGTCCAGAAGTGGGCAGCAGACACCAGCCGTGCCCGGGGATGAGTTTGCCACAGGAGCTGGGTGCGGGAGCATCCCTAGGGCACGCTGTGTGCTGGCACCGCACAGAGGAGACATTGGCTGCCGCCAAGTGGCCCCTTGGCCATCTCTGGTTGCTGAAGAAGTGGGAGGAGAGTGCTGGCCTTACCACTTCACCTCCCGCACACCGTGTTGGTGCCGTGGCGCTGGCCCGGTGCGGGCAGGAGTGGCCGGAGACCGTGGGACACTGGCCTTGCACGGCATTTGCTTTCCACTGGCTCATCAGGGCCATGGTCCGGCCCTGGCAGAGCCCAGCGGGGGCCGTGGGAAGGAGCAGCCGTAACTTCGCAACAAAAGGAGCCCGGCAGTGGGCAGGAGACAGTGCCGGGAGCCAAGAGCAGGGGCAGGACCCCGTCCAGGGCTCCTCGAACCGGCCGCCTCCGCCCGCAGTGTGCCGGGGGATGCAGGCGGCCGCAGCCCCCGGTGCCTCCCGTGGGGGCAAGGGCCAGCACAGATGGGGGGTTCCTGGCTCCCAGCCGCGACCAGAGCCCTCCTCCCACCGCGCCCCCGCCACATTCCACCCAGGGCCTGACATTTCAACGTGCCGAGCCTTCGGAAAACAGCATTTTAATGCTCTCGCTGTAAAAGCAGTGGAAAATGTCCGTGGGCTTGTGCAGGAAGGCTCCCGGGAGCCGGCCACGCCGTGGGCGTGCCGGGCGCTGGCTGAGCCCTGCCAGGGCAGCTGGGATGGGGTGGGATCCTATGGAGCCCCACGTCTCCCGGAGACACCCCTGCAGCCGCAGCCAGCTCTGCTTATCCCGGTTATTTCTGTAGCAGTGGTGAGGCTGGTGCTGCCCGTCCCAGGTGGCCTCTGCAGACACTCAGGGCACAGACGGGGCTGTCACCTCACCCTCCCTGGGCGCTGCCTCCTGCCAGCCCTGCCTCCAGAGCTTTTCCCTACCCTCCTCCCACACCAACTCCAGAATGAAGGCTGATGGGGTCTTTAGGCTTCTTTTTTCTTCTGTTTTTTGTTTTTTTTAATAATTGTCCTCTAGAAAAATGGGCTGAGTAGGTCGATTTAATTTTCTCCCTATGTTTCATTGCTCATAAATGCCAGGTCAGTGTGGCAGTGTGGCACCTGCTGCAGATGCCCAGTGCCTGCTCAAACTGTGGCTGCCACTCACCTGCCACTTCCTAGAAGGCAACAACGTGCCCCAGGTTGGGTCTGATCCCTGAATCAGGTCTGATCCCCAGACCTATTCCCAGCCCTGGGTCTGTTCCCAGGATCTGGGCCTGCTACTAACATGGGGAAGTGATTGGCATAACAGTTGGGGTCCCTTGGGTGGTGCAGTAACCATGCCAGCCCCCTCCTGAGCGCCACAGCAGCCTCAGGAACCTGTGCCCAAACAAGGGAGTGTCCCCTTGCCAAAGCAGGGGGTCCTGGCTGGGCTCAGCACCGTGCCACCGGCAGGAGGAGACCCTCTGGGCAGTGGGTCCCGAGTGGAGACCAAGGGAGGTTCCCACATGACACAGCCTGGAGGAGAACTCGGAGTGAGCTGAGTGTTTTTCCAGCTTGAAGCCTAAACAAAAGGTTTTGTAATAAACATCTCCCTGTCCCTGGGTTCAGTGTCCAATTTTGCACCCCAGTGCTTCCCCAGGAGCATTTGAATATAGCAGATGGGAGCACAGGGGTGCAAAAGCAGGGACTGACCCTGAGGGACCGGACTCCATCCCGTTCTCAGTCCGCTGGAACTCTGCAGGGACACGGCTGCATGTCCATCCAGGGCCAGTGTCTCTAACAGAAACAAACGAGTCCTACTAAGAAAATATTCCATATATTCTGCACTGCTTTCCACTGGCGCTGGAGCTCCAAGTCCCCAGTTTTGCTTGGCAAAGGGTCAATGGTAACAGTGACGCCCAAGGCAGATGCTCTGGAGCCGTGAAGGTCACTGGCTCCTCTGGGCCTTTCTTAGCCAGTTCCCGGCACCGTCCCAGCTGCTTCTTTCTCCAGCCTGGGCCCAGAAGTGGTTTTTCCTCTGGGATGATCTGGGAGACATGAAATCCATACCATTTCCCTCTGGGCTACCCAGGCCGGGTCTGGTTGCTCTGCAGGTGCTGTGTGCCCTGGGCAGGATGGATCTGCCCGATGGTGTCACGTTGGGAGGAGAAGAGCAGTGGGAGATGAACACATTTGTGGGTGCAGGAGTCCAGGCAAGGGGGGTGGACTGGAATCCTCTGAAGCAAATTCAATGGGATGCTCAATTGCACTGGAAATTTGGAGCCTGGAAATGAGAGTGTGGCTGTGGGTCATGAGATGTTGGCATTAAGTGAAGCTGAAAGATGGTTAACAACAGAGATGGTGCACCTGGGGACACTGAGTGGCACCTCGTGTTCCCCAGGACACAGCACCCGGCTGGCCAGGAGTGGAGCTGTCCTGTGGGACTCTGCTGCCTCTGCACGGGGTCCTGGGGCACGGGGCTTTGGCATAATCCCCAGGAAAGCGGGGCTGCTGGAATTCCCGTGAGGCTGTCGGCTCCAAGACAAAGGAAATGTGGAAACTAAAAAAAAAAAAAAAAAAAAAAGAAATTTCAAATTGAAAAATCAAAGCAGCTGATTCAGCAATGGTGAAACATCTTGTGACAGCATCAGGAAAATTTTTTCCAAACAAAATTCTGGGAAAAAAATCAGCTTGATTTCGCACAACCCACAAGTGTCCCAACGGAAAGGCACGTGGGGGTTGTCCATTGGGATGAGGGCATGGAGCCCCACGGTGCTGTGGGGCTCCAGGAGTGCAGCCTGGCAGAGAGGATGCCCCGCAAAATGGGCATTACAGGGCACAAGGGAAATCTGAAATCCAGCCAGGAGCATGAGGCTGTACTGGACGGGAGCGTGGGATATGGGAGTGTCTTGTCAGAGTTTCCACTGAACACCTCGGGCTGGCTGGGGTCTCACATCATCTCACAGAAATTAAATTAAATTAAATAACATAAATACTGCCTGAAACGTGCGCTCCATCCCCTTCCCTGGGTGTGGAAATGGGGAAGCAGCTCTGCACGGCTGCCGTGCCAGGAGTGCTCCTTTATGGTGCATGGCCCTGGGGGCAGCAGGGGATGGGGATGGGGATGGGGATGGGGATGGGGATGGGGATGGGGATGGGGATGGGGATGGGGATGGGAAAGGCATGGGGATAGGGGTGAGGATGATGAGGGAAAGCGGAAGGCGATGCTGGCGCGGGGCCGCGGGTCACCGAGGCGAGGGCAGGACCGAGGCACCGCCCCGGCAGGTAACCCCATCCCCCCAGCGCCGCCCGACAGGGAGGGACACAGCCGAAGCTCCCGCTCCTGAAATTTATTTTAATGTAAACCTAGCTGTAAGGCAGCTTTTTCTCATTTTTAAACTATTTCATATCAATCCTTGGCCTGACATTTGTTTTCTTTGAGTGCGGTGGGGAGCGCGGTCGGCATTGCTGAGGATATCTCCTCTGGAATCTTGGCAGAGGCGGCTCCCTATCTTTGAAGAAACGGCAAATGCAAAACAGAAGGCCGATATTAGAGAAGCATAAACAGTATTTTCTCCCCGTTAACCCCAGGAGCGGCGCAGGGGCCGGCTCGGCCACACGGCGGCAGGGGGACACTGGCCCCCGCCGGGCACACGGCACCTGCCCAGGCTGGCCCCCAGGCAAGGGCACCCCAGCACCGCTCCGGGCAGCTCCCATCACCTGCGGCCACGGCGTTGTGCCCGTGGCCAGCGCGGTCCCTAAGGGCTGTGACCGACCCGGCGGGACAGGGCGCTGCGGCAGCCGGCGAGTGGCCACGCCGGGAGGGTCTGCAGTGGTTGGGGAGGAGCGGGAGGTGTAGTTGGGGGTGTCCCAACCACGGTCTTGCCCTGCTGGGCGTCAGGAGCCGAGCTCTGGAGTCTCCCCCAAGGAGATGCAGCTCCGAGGGTGAAGCGGGTCTCAGCGGGTGTTCTGCCAGGTGGGTTTTGTGGATGATGGACACGGGGAGGATGTGCCGGAGCGAGGGCTGCCTGGGCGGGCAGGCACAGGCAGCAGTGCTGGCACCAGCCAGGCTCACCTGGGGGGTTGCTAAAAAGCTGGAAGAGGAGAGGAAATGGAGATCAAAGGACCCAACAAAACCAAGGAGACAGGATTTCAAACTCTGATGTTAAAATAAAACTACTGTTAGGATAAACACTGCAAGGCAGGTTCCCGTCCGGGCAGCTGGGGCAGAGATGGGGAATGTTCCTGGTGTTTCACACAGGAGGGGATGTTCTCACAGCAATTCACACATTTGCTGTCGTACCTGAGCAGGTGCTGAGGGAGGAGCAGAGAGCTCAGCTGGGAAAACCACAATGTGGGGGACACGGTGGTGGGGTTGCTGTGCCAGGGACTGAGCTGCTGACCTGTAGCACCAGCTGTCCTGGGACACTGGGAGCCAGCTCGGCGACTGCTGGCTCCACGTTTTCCCACTGCTCTGGAGCTTGTATTTGCCATGGTGTGAGGCCAGCAGATCTTTCCCTTGGGAGAACAGGTGCTGCTGTTGAGGCTCCTTATTGCACCCGGAGCCACCGTGGGCTCCCCAAGTGCAGTTATGGGTTCCCACTGCATCCCCCTGAGCAGGGGTCCCCTTCCCGTGGGATGGGTGGGCAGGGCTGGAACAGCCACAACGTTGCTGCCCCACATGTCCCAGCCCCACAAAGGGAGCTGCCCAGAGCACCCTGCCCCAGAAGGCTCATTATAATGAAGCCGGTGACCCCAGCACGAGGCTGGAAGTTTAAATGTCTGCGGTTGATGGCCACTTGCCTGCAAATTCCCTGAGACGGGAATCGTTCTCTGCAGGTCCCTCCAGGCTTAGCAGATTTCTTTGCAAAACACCCGTAGCCTCAGAAAACGTTACTGCTGCACAGGAGCTGTGAGAGCAAAGTGGGTCTGACCAGCAGCCCTGGGGGAAACTCCGGCTGCTTCCCACTGCTCCACCAGGACTTACCCTGCAGCAGGGCTGGCCCAGCCACCACAGGGCCCCTGGAGAGCGATGCCCAGCATGCTGCTCCAGCAGCTCACTGGGGCTTGCAGCCCCTGTCCCTCCCTGTGGTGTCTGGGCAAATGCTCCACGTCCTACACCAGGATGTGGGCACAAGTGCCTGTGCTTGGTCATGGCATGAGCCTGGGTTCACTTCGCAGTTTGGACCCTGCACAGCCCCTGTGCAGTCCCCTGAGAAGGGGCTCCAGCTGAGGGGATGCGACCCTCCAGTACCTTCATCCCTACTGCAGCCCAGCTCTGGCACTGGGCTGCATCCAGCCCTCAGGGACAGCATCACAGCTGCCCCCTGGGCAGGCCACCATCCCACTGGGAAGAGGAGGAGGAGGAGGAGAGGGGAAGAAGAAGGGAAGAAAAAAATGAATCCCCACAAAAATGTCTTCATAACAGGAAACGTCTCATAAAATACCTGTGGTTTGGCATGTGTGATTCGACTGGTCAAACTATGCACCTGGCAGGGAACCCTGCTATTAATGCTGCAGCTCTGTTATTTCGGTGGAGTGGAGGCTGGCGGGGGGATGGGACCGGGGATTTGGGGTGCAGAAACCCTCCGCTGGGGCCAGGGCAAGGGGGGACATATCCCCTGGGTCTCACTCACCTCCATGGGCGACTTCCCAGCTGTGTTTCGGTGAGGGAACTGCAGCACGCCAGGGATGCCATGAGCCAGGCTGAGCCTTGCCCCCCGGCTGGAGCCTGGTGTTCCTGCAGCTCCGAGCCAGGGTTTTCCACCCAGACCCGAGCCCCAGCCACTGCTGTCCCGGGGGTCTCCGTCTGGGCCTGGCGATGCAGCGGTGCCCACCCTTCCGCAGGGATGGCCTCAGCCCCACGCACACCCTCGGCAGCGAGCGCCGGGGCTCTGCCGCGCTGCCGAGGAGTTTTGACAGCCGGAGGTGAGGGATTAAGCCCTGAGCCGTGCCCTGCGCTGCGCTCCCGGCGCACACGCCCGGGCTCCCTAATCCGCCCGAGCCGAGCCCTGACCCGGGGCCGCGGGATCAAGGGGTGGCACCGCCCCTGGTGCTGCCACAGCCCCCCTGGATCGCCAGCTCCAGGCAGCGTGAGCCACGGGGCAGCTGGCGCCACCGGCCTTGCCAGGCCACGCTGTGCCGTGCCAGGCCATGCTGTGCCGTGCCATGCCATGCCATGCTGTACCATGCCATGCCACGCCATGCCATGCCATGCCATGCCATGCCATGCCATGCCATGCCATGCCATGCCATGCCATGCCATGCCATGCCGTGCCATGTCGTGCCGTGCCCTGCCATACTGTGCCATGCCATACTGTGCCGTGCCATGCCATGCCATGCCATGTCATTCTGTGCCATGCTGTGCCGTGCCATGCCATGCCATGCCATGCCGTGCCGTGCCGTGCCGTGCCATGCCATGCCATGCCATGCCATGCCATGCCATGCCATGCCGTGCCATGTCGTGCCGTGCCTACCCCGTTCCGTTCAGGGCCAGGCGCGGGCGCTGTGCGGGGGCAGCAGGTCCCTGCAGATGGGGTGGGGTGTTTTTTCTTCGTCAAGGAAAATGTTTTCTTGTTCCCTGGGCTGCTGGCGGGCGAGGCTCCGGCTCCGGCTCCGGCTCCGGCTCCGGCTCCGGCAGCGGGTACAGCAGCCTTGGATTGGATCGGGTGTCATGCAGTTAAGGACACGCTGGTGCCAAGTCTCCCCCGCTCTCCCGCGCTGCTCAGCCGAGTTTCTCCCCGATGCCTTTGGCTTTCGCAGCCCGGCCTACGGAAACAACGTGCTGCTCTGCCTCTTCATAGCTCACTTTTCGTTTTTGACTCGGTTTATTATTATTTTTAAAGCATGTGTAGCGCAAAGCAAATCATCGACCTCCCGCTGGACCCGGGCCAGCCCCGTGTTGGGCTTGGAAATCCTCCCTGCTTTATTTTTTATTGTAAATGACCGGAGGATGGAGCGGCTCGATGGGACACGGCGGCGGCCAAGCCCGCCTGCTCCAGCCCACCCACACGCTCCGGCTGCTCCCGGTGCTTCCCCTTCGCCCCGGGCGAGTGCGAGGTGCTGCCCACTGCTCGCCCCCGGCCCGGGGCCAGCTTCTGCCATGGCTTCCAGAGGTGGTGGCTCTGTGATCCCAGAGCACAGAATGGGGACTGGGATGGGTACAGGCATGGGCATGGGGAAGGGGATGGGGACAGCAATGGGCATGGGGACGGGGACCAGGATGGGATGAGGCCTCGTGAGCCTGGGCATGCAGGTGAAGTGCATCAAGCTTCCCATCCTGCCCCATACCTGAGCCCTTCCATGAGGCTGGCATGGACCTAGGATGGAGCTGGGGTGAGGGCCAGCAGGCACATGCTGTGCCCCAAACTGACCACGCTTTGACCGCCGGGTCTAAACAAGTTCCCCGTTGTGCCGACCTTCAGTCACAATGGCAGATCCCCCGTGGATCACATATATTGACTTTAAAAATAATTAGCCTTGAAGGGAGCAGGCGCGGGGCTGGCCAGGCCCTTCATTAATATTTAAGTAACAGGGGCCATAAATCAGTTGCAGCTCAGCCAACAGCCCTGGCTGTGTCCATGGGGAAGCGGGGCCATGGTGTTCACAGGAACGTTGCCCAGTCCACAGGCACGGGAGTGCTGACATGGGCTCTGTGGGAAGAGTGGGACAGTGCAGGGGGCAGCAGCCCTCTTCCACTGGGAATGACCAGGAGCATGCCAAGAACACGCTAGGAGCTCACCAGGCTGCCCAGCACAAGCCACGGGCAGTTCTGGAGCGACGGACGCAGCACGGGCTGGTTGTTTTCCTGCGAGAACAAGGTGACATTTCTTGTCTCCTTTCTCATGCTCTAAGTGTGAGATTTTTTCCCTGTTCCCAGTGCTTTCATGGCGTGCCAGGGGTTTTTAACACGTCTGCTCACCGCCTGCCAGGGGAGCCGACACTCGCACCGTCAGCGTGGCGGCGGCGGCTCTGAAGCTGTGCCAGGGGTCTTGGTGCTGAGTCGGGGCCCTGCTCCCTCCAGAGCCAAGCAGTGCAGTGCTGCCGGGCCCCATCCTGCTCCAGCATCCCCAGTGAACAGCATGGACCCCTCAAGCGCTGCCCCTGTATGAACCCTCCTGGCTCAGCAGCTCCTGCTGCGCTTGGCTTTGCACCAAGGGATGGTTTTGGTCATACTGGAGTGTGCTGGGGGGGCTGGAGCTGCCTCTGAAGGGCAGCAGCCTGGCTGGACAGTGCCCAGCCTGGTGGCTGCAGTGCCCAGGCAGAGTGGGGTGAGCCAGGAGGGGCTGCAATCAGGACTCCTAAAGCATCTCCCCGGCTCCAGGTGGGAAAAAAATGACTCTTGTGGGATTTCTGTTGGTCATACCAGAGTGGGTTCCTGACCCCAGACCCCAGGAAGACCAGCAGGTAACCCCCAGGAGGATGAGCAGCTGACCCCCAGCTGTCTGTAGCCACCCCACACACATGATGGACTGGCTACTCTTCGCAACCTGCCAGGCGAGATGGGAGCGTAGTGTGGCTGCTCCGTGTGATTAATTATCAGCTCATAACACAGGAGATTTCAAGCATGAAAGAGCCTCTCCACAAGCACGTTGTGCACACTTTATCCATCATATGAGACTCCAGATGTTTCCATTTTATTGTTATTAAATCACTGCCTGGAGAGCACGGGTAGCGGGAGGCCTCCTGCCCCATGCTGGGCACTGCTGGGGGGGACACACAGCACCAGGGACCCGTTTTGTTGAGGGACATGTAGCTGGGGGGCTCAGGCCAGGCTCCTCCCATCGCTCTGCAGAGAGTGTGGCAGCTGGAATGACCCAGCTGGATCAAGGGGGAGTGTGCAGGAACTAAGCCTGTGGCTGGAGCCTCTGGGTGACAGAGGACACAGAGCAGGGAACTCAGTTTCACATCCAACACAGAACAAAACCTTGGTCAGATTCCCCTGTCCTCCCTCTCCCTTCCCTCTGGCTCTGTTTTCCCTGCATCTCACACCTCTCCAAGGACTGAGGTGTCACAGAAGGACAGGGGGATGCAGCGCCCAGCAGCGAGGGGCTGAACCACCCCAGGGTGCGGCTCCCATGGCAGCATCCCGAGAAAACAGCCCAGTGGATGGGAGGAGCAGGGGAGAATCCAGCCCAGGTGGGAGAGGAGAGAGCTAGGAAGGGAGGGAGGTAGAGATGGAGGCACAGGGGTCATGCCAGGTAAGGAAAACAAGTAAATAGCTGATTCAGGGGTTTGTTCTCCTCTTTTATTTAACAGAAACTGTATTTTTACAGCTGCAATCCCTTAAAATGGGATTCTTTTCCCCTTAAACAAATCCTTCTAAAATAATGCTTCATAAAAAGAAGCGTTCCTCTCCTCGACCCTGAAGACAGAAAAACAATAATGCCGGCGAGGCCCTGGCCATGCTGCCAAGGAGGCCGGGGGTGGCTGTCACCCGTGTCCCTGGCAGTGCCACCCGACCCACAGCCACAGCTCTGGGGGTCTCAGTGGGAATGGCACTGCTCCGGGCCCGTGGCTCTGGTGGGATGGGCAGAGCAGAGCTGCTTTCCCAGCATCTGCCACAGTCACCTGCATCCTCACAGGCATCGTGCTGCTAATGGCAGGGCCATCCCTGTCCCCTCCAGCCCTCAGCTGACTCCAAGACCATTTTCCAGGCACAAGAGCAGCTGTCAAGGCTGCCTCGTCCCTGGAGACTCCAAAAACCTGCCAAGCCCTTGTGGCATCAGGAACAATCCCATGCCAGGGCTCCCTGCTCCCTTGACTTAATTTGCTTTAATTTTGTTTTAATTTGGGTTGTTTTTTCTCTAGGCAGGAGATTTTTTTTTTTCACTGCTGCTTCAGCAAAAGCGATTCAGGAAATTCCGATGAAATCCCGGCACGCAGCAGCCCTGCCCCTGCTTGCCGGCAGGACAGGCCAGGAGCTTAATTCTCATTAATAACCACCATGGGTCAATTATTGTGAGAAGGAGGAAAAGCAGCAAAAAGCTCTTTGGCATCACGTGTTGTTTAAGCTTCCAAAAATAAATGTTCTTTGCAAATCAATCTGTTTGCAGCTCCACACGTGGAGTCGACAGGGAGAGTTGCTGGAGGAAGAGAGTGTTTATAAAGGGGGTTTATTTTAAATAAACAGGCACTTAAGGCTGAGGCTGCTGCTCCCATGTCCCATCCCTCGTCCTCTGCGTGAGCTCCCGGCATTGCCCGCGAAGCGCCGCAGTTGAGCCACAAGCGCGGTGAGTGTGTGGCTCCCACATCGTGGGTTTGGCTCAGCACCCACTTGGGAGGCTCAGCACCCACTTGGGAGGCTCAGCACCCACCGGCTGCCCCCAAGGAAGGCAGGGCTTGGCGGTGGCAGCCTGAGCCTCCCACAGGAGCCATGGCCACAGGAGCCAGGGCTCTTGTGAGAGGATCCCCTGCTCACTTGAGGGACGTGACAGCAATGCTGGGCTCGGTGGGCTGCACATCTCATCTGCCTTTTTTCCCCCTCTTACGTTTGTTAAAAATCTATAAGGGATGTGAGAGTTACCACAGACACTCAGGGCAGCTTCTGTAAGACTCCACTGGGTACCCCTGTGGTTGGTTACAGTGCAAGATGAGGGAAGAGCCTCGAGCTGGGCCAGGGGAGGTTCAGGTTGGGCATCAGGAAGAATTTCTCTGTGGAAAGGGCTGTCAGGCATTGGAAGGGGCTGCCCAGGGAAGTGGTGGAGTCCCAGCCCAGTGGTGTCCAACGAACAACTGGATGTGGTACTCAGTGCTCTGTGCTGGTTGACAAGGTGGGGATCAGTCACACGTTGGTCTCAATGCTCTTGGAGGTCTTTTCCAACCTCAGAGATTCTGTGATTCTATTCTATAAAGTGTGTATTTACCATGCATCTCCCAGCTGTGGTGTGTTGGGAAGGGCGACATGTTCAGGATATCTCTGATCCACACAAGGACAAATTCGAGGGAGTCTCGCTCCCACAGGGATCATTCTCAGGCTCCCAGCTGGTCCTCGTGAGGTGGGGGGTGTGTACCCCATCTCACTGTTGCTTTGTCTGCAGGAGCCGTGGGAGCAGGATGCTACCGGACGTCGTGGCGCTGCTGGTGACGATGGTGACGACGGTGATGGTGATCGGCCCTCGCTCGGCCACGGGAGGCGGCGTGGGGGGCTACGCTCAAGTCAAGTACATGCAGCCCATGGTGAAGGGACCCCTGGGACCCCCGTTCCGTGAAGGCAAAGGGCAGTACCTGGGTAAGGGATGCACTCTCTGGGGCTGTGGGATGACATGGGTCAGTGGGAAGGGGACATGGCACTTCACAGCCATTGGGCACTTGTCACCCTCTACCCTGAGGGTCAGAGCTCCCAGGAGCTGCCTGGCACAGCTGAGGGTGCTGCTGTCCAAAACACTTCGGCCAAGCATGGAGCAACCATTTGGGTCTCTAACCCAGTGCAAAAGGACAGGATGGACACGGGTAGAGGCTCAGCAGAGAAGTGAAGCCCTTTGCTGGGGCTGGCAGGGCACCGCCGGGCCCCTTGGTCTGGGAGCCAGGGGACACAGGGGACCCTCCAGCCTCTGGCTCCCACCCTTCAGCCCAACCCCAGCAGCTGTGAGGCACAGAAGCCCCGGCACTCACCGTCTCTGCCTCTCCCTGCTGTTAAACCTGAACTGTCCTGGCAAGGCTTTTTCCACTCCTCCACCTATTCCGTTTCCCTGTCTGCATTTTGCACCAGCTGGGAATAGAAGGAGTGCCAAGGCCAGAGCTGAGACACAGCCTGGCAAGGGAAGAGCAGGAGAGAGACATTTCCTCCTTCAAAGAGCAGCGACCAGAAACTTCACACGTGTTAAATTGCTCCCCACTGAGTGATGTGCACCTGGAGGGGCCAAGGCACCAGGGTCACTGCTCCTCACAGCCAGGGCTCACACCCCCAGCCCTGCCCCCACCTCGCCTGCCTGCACCCACCCCAGTGCTGCCACCACCACGGGATGGGGCACTGCTGGGCTCGAGTATCCAGACCTGCCAGGTTGGTGCTTGGCCCTTGGGAAGAGCCACTGGAGCCTCCCTGTGGGTTGTCATGGACCCAGACCCTCCCAGGAGCTGAAGAATTGGCTCTGGGAGAAGAAACTGGAGAAGGCTGGGCCACCGGTGGCTGATTTACTGGAGGGCTGAATGGCTTATCAGGAGTTCAGCACATGTGTCAGAAAACACACAGCAAAACCTAGAGCCGAAGTGTGCTATGAGCCCCCCCTCCCTGCCCCCTTCCCAGCTGTTGTAAAGCTGCTCCCTGAATCCCAGCCAGAGCCAAAACCTTCCAGCGTAGCACAGGAACACTTCAGCTGCTGGTGGGACTGGATTCAAATCTCTCTCTGCTGTTTTCCCTTCTTTTTTTCCCTTCTTCCTATGCATGGGAGCAGCTTGCATTGCCTCTGAGCAACGCTGCCTATGGTGGGGAGAGCAGAGTATGCCAGGCTGGGGCAAGGAGGGGTTAGACCAGGCACAGAGGGGACACTGAGGCAGGGCAGAGCATGGAAGTCCCCTAGACATTACTCCTCTAAAACCCTTGGGAAAGAGAGGACAGGTGGGGAACAGGAGAGGGGGACACAGGGACAGCTGCAGCCTGACCTGCCGGCTGTGGGGCCGCACAGAGGCAGCTGGGGAAGCTGGTGCCTCCTGGATCCCACCGAGCTCCCATCTCTGCTTAACCTCTAATTTGGCAAGGAAAATCCCTGCTGGCCTTCTGCCCTGCTCGGGGAGCTCAGCTGACTTGCCGCGACGGCGCAGGGCTGTGCCGTGCCCCTGCGGGTTACCCCGACCCGGCGGGAGCTGTGCGGGGCCCCCCAGACTGGCCCAGCCTGGCCGTGGGGCTGGGACCCCCGGCTGGGGGGCGAGGGGTTCCCTCCTGCCTCCAGGTGCCAACTGGTGATTGACAGGTTTCCTCAGGGTGCCAGACACCTTTTCTGACCCAAAAATGAGTGCCCCAGAGCACAGAGGGAGCTCAGGGAAGGAGATGCTGCTAAACGTTGAAATGCTCAGAATATTGAAGCAGACATTTGCACATTGGGGTTTATTTTGGCTTAATTTAAACCATGTCCATGGCCCTGCATCCAGGTAAACCCAGGAGCAAGTGCTGTGCTGGGGCACCCACTGCTGGGGGAGACGGTATGAGAGGTGCTAAAACACTGATCCCACGCAACATCCCTGTGAGCCTGTGAAACTCTCTCACGAGACAGGGCTTGGCAGCAACTCTGGAACAAGCTCGGCCGGGGTCCGCCACAGAGCAGCCAACCTCTCCTTCCTGCAGTGTCATCTGGCCGCGCTGGCCAGACCCGCTGCTGGCTGCTCGTGGCTGGGAACCACTTCCCATCCTGCTGGATTATTCCTCTGCTGGCCGGTCTGCGCTGCTGGGTCCCTCCTCCAGGCAGGACGGGTCCTTACTGGGATGAACACAGCTCCAGAGGGGCTGCAGCACCCACCTGGCCATGGCCGTGCTCCTCAGGAGGTGGAACGCTCCGTGGTGCCCAGGGGGGAGCTCCCAAGGGTCGTTCCTGTCCTGTCCCCTTCCCGCTGCCCCAGCTGGCTCCGCGTTAACATTCACGGTAGCTCTGCTCATGCTTCGAGGGGAACACAGAACCCCACGCTGGTGCTGCGAAACGCAGAGCTCCGAGACATGAGTCTGTGGTAAGACATGGGCTTTTGAAATCGGACACCAGCGGGGCTGCAGTGTTCCAGTTTCTCTCCGCTGACGGCCCCGGTTTGGTTTTCCCGTCTGCTTTTTTGGCCGCCTTCAAGCTGGCAGCTCCCGCCTGGCGTTTCTCTCCGCTGCCTTGTGTGAGAGAGTGTGTGTGTGCTTTTTCCTTCCTTCGTGGGCTCAGCTGTAGATCCTTGTTCTGATTCCATGCAAAATGACCTAGAAAACTAATTCTTTTCAAACTATTGCAAGAAAAAAAAATAAAAAGAAAAAGTAGGGGGAGAAAACACATTGAAATCATTTTCTGGAGAAATTTTTTTCCAGAATCCAAACCCCAGAAATAGTGCAGCACTGCACAGCTCCCTTGCCCTCTTTCCCACACCGTTTTCCGGGGTGAGGAGCAGGAGTTTGCAGAAATCCAGTGGCAGTGTCAGGACAGACAAGTATTTCCTTCATCAGGAGAGCCAAGTGACCGCAGCTACAGCTGAGGACGCGGGCCAGGCTTTGATTTATAGATAAGCTCTAAAAATGTTTCCATTACCCAAAGGAAAACACAGCAGCACCAGGCTGGGAAGGGCCAGAGATAATTGCTGTGTTTAGGGCAGGCAAAGCCACCTCCGATGCTCCGGGAGCTGCTGCCACAGTTATTCTTTTCACGTGTCTCAAATCTCCCGTAAGCTTTTCCCATTGACTGAGGAAATCTCCATGCTGGCGGATCCCAGCACCACGGGTGTCCGTGCTCCCAAAGCCCAGTTTGGCTCACTGGGGAGGCCCGACTGGCAGACCCTGGGGACTGTGGTATGCAGCCTTGTATCCTGCTCCCACCCCAGGCAGGATCCATCCCCATCCCAGGAGCTTGTTCATATAGATCTCTTCCCAACTGGAATGATCTACCTTGGGCAGATTTGATTTAAATTCACCCAAGATCTCACAGCCTTTTCCTCTGCCTTTTGCACTTCTCATCATCGTCCCGTGTGCGTGTGACTGTCGAGTATTTCCTTCATTTCAAACTGCCCAGAAAAGAGTTTGTCAGATTTATTCTTTCTCACCCTTTCCTGGTGTCACGTGGGAGGTGACACCCTGCCTGGGTCAGCCTCGAGGACTTATTTATGCTCACGTCTGTGCTTTCCATGCTGAGCTGTGGTGGGCATGTCATCTGCCTCTCCTCGCCTTTGGAGTCTCTCAGCCCATTAGTTTCTTTCTTATATCCGTTTGCAAAAGACCTCAATAAATTCTTGAAATGTCAAGTGGTTGCAGCCTATTCCCAGCTGGGCTGACTCATTTGGATGGAGCTGAGGCTGCATTTCCCTCCCAGCTCTTGGCTTCTCCTCCACCCCCAGAGCTTTTTTCCTTTTTGGTTTTTCTCTGCCTTGCTGGACATGGGAGCTGCGCCAGCAAGCACTGTGGGCATGGCCTAACCCATACACCCATTGCCTCCTCAGGCTCTTGAGTACATGTCCAAGAGTTTTCTTTTTAATCCAAAAGGATTAAAGGTCTCCCAGGGCCCTGGACTTGCGGGACGGGGTGAGGGATTATCCTCAGTCTTGGCTTGTTCTGTCGCCATCCTCTCAGCTGAGCCCAGGCAGGAGCGACTGAATCCCACGGTGCTTTCAAGGCTGCTGGGAAATGAGGCAGCAGGAGGTTTGAATCCAGCTCCAAAAACATCCTGCAGTAACTCATCACAAAACAGCTCTGCCAGAGCTGACAGCACCTTCCATGGTGTCACCTGACATCATGGAGGGATGTGAGGCTGGAATGAGAGCCCTGGGCTTTAGCCTTGCCTCAGGACAGCCCTGCTGATGTGGGGGCCCAGGAAGCTGCTGTGGCTATGTTTAAGTGGAAGGGTCCCCCTTGAAGCCCTGCCCAGGCCGTGCAAAGACCCCGGCTCCAACATCCCAAGGACATCCTGCACCTGCACACTCCTTGCCGACCGCCAGCTCTAGTGACACTGTGTCTCCTCTTTCCACAGACATGCCGCCGCTGCTGCCCATGGACCTCAAAGGGGAGCCAGGACCACCAGGGAAGCCTGGCCCACGTGGACCCCCCGGGCCCCCCGGCTACCCAGGAAAACCGGGAACGGGGAAGCCAGGAATGCACGGCCAGCCTGGGCCCGCTGGGCCCCCTGGCTTCTCGGGCATTGGGAAACCCGGCATCCCAGGACTCCCCGGAAAGGCGGGTATGAAAGGGATGCCCGGAGCCAAGGGCGAGCCTGGCATGCGAGGGGAGCAAGGGCCGCGGGGACTTCCCGGCCCGCCGGGCCTGCCCGGGCCAGCCGGCCTCTCTGTCAATGGGAAGCCGGGTCCCCAGGGCGGCCCCGGCCTGCCCGGGTTTCGGGGCGAGCCTGGCCCGAAAGGAGAGCCGGGCCCCCGCGGAGAACGAGGGATGAAGGGTGAAAACGGCGTGGGGAAGCCAGGGTTACCGGGGCCCCGGGGGAACGGGGGCCCTCCCGGCCCCGCGGGGCCCCCAGGGCCCGCCGGTGTTGGGAAGCCCGGCCTCGCTGGGCTGCCGGGCGCGCCGGGGGACAAGGGCGACATGGGCCCCCCGGGCGGGCCGGGTGTCACCGGGGAGCCCGGCCCTGTGGGGCCGCGGGGACCCCCGGGGATCGATGGGATCGGTGTCCCGGGCGTCGCGGGGGTGCCGGGGATACAGGGCCCCATGGGACCGAAGGGAGAGCCCGGGATCCGCGGCCTCCCTGGCCTGCCAGGCCCCACGGGCTACGGGAAACCGGGCTTGCCCGGCCTGAAAGGAGACCGCGGGCAGCCCGGGGCGCAGGGAGCCATCGGCGATAAAGGGGAGCCCGGCGTTGATGGGGAGCCGGGCGAGCCGGGCCCTGCCGGCATCATCGGCCCGCCGGGCCCACCGGGGTCCATGGGGCTGCCGGGCAAGCACGGGCTGCCCGGCTCCAAGGGGGATGTGGGGCCGAGCGGGCCCCCGGGAATGCCGGGGATGCGCGGCGACCAGGGCCCGAACGGCTTCGCGGGGAAGCCGGGGGTGCCGGGAGAAAGGGGCCTGCCCGGGTCACTGGGACCTCCCGGCCCAACGGGCCCCAAAGGTGAACCGGGGTTCATCGGCCTTCCGGGGGTGCCTGGATTAACGGGTGGCCCCGGGCCCAAAGGGGACGGTGGGATCCCGGGGCAGCCGGGGCTGCGGGGCCCCTCCGGCATCCCGGGATTGCAAGGACCTGCTGGTCCCATGGGGCCTCAGGGGTTACCAGGCCTGAAAGGGGAGCCCGGGCTCCCTGGCATTCCTGGCGAGGGGAAGACCGGTGAGCCTGGCATGGCCGGACCCATCGGCCCACCTGGAATGCCAGGAACGCCAGGGCTGAACGGACCACCAGGCCCACCGGGGCCACCTGGGCCACCAGGAGCGCCAGGAGTGCTGGACGAGACGGGCATCGCAGGGCTGCACCTGCCGGACGGTGGCGTGGAGGGGGCTGTGCTGGGCAACGGGAAGCCGGGCAAGCCACAGTATGGCCAAGGAGAGCTCGCTGCCCGCATTGCGCCGGCTTTCACTGCCATCCTCACCTCCCCCTTCCCTGCATCTGGCATGCCTGTCAAGTTTGACCGGACCTTGTATAATGGGCACAATGGCTACAACCCGGTCACCGGGATCTTCACCTGCCCCGTATCCGGAATCTACTACTTTGCCTACCACGTGCACGTCAAAGGGACCAACGTTTGGGTGGCCCTGTATAAGAACAACGTGCCGGCCACCTACACCTACGATGAGTACAAAAAGGGGTACCTGGACCAGGCCTCGGGCAGTGCCGTGCTTGAACTCAAGGAGAATGACCAGGTCTGGGTACAAATGCCCTCGGACCAGGCCAACGGGCTGTACTCCACAGAATACATCCACTCCTCTTTCTCCGGGTTCCTGCTCTGCCCCACATAACGGCTGTTGGGCACTTTTCCTTTACACCCACTTTAGCCATAAACTGTCTTTTTTTTTTTTTTTTTTGATAAAAAAGTGTTTTAAAATTAATACAAAAAAGAAAAATCACTGGGAAGAATGCGCAAGACATTGTCGTGGGACCTTGCTTCATGCTGTTTGATCCATGAGTCAAGAGGGTAATCGGGAAGGAGACATCTATCCATCTATCTTTCTCTTTTTGGGGGAGGGAGAAGGGAGGGAGGGGAGCGACTTCCTCAGCAAAGCATATTTGGAATAAATTTTACCCCAGTGACTGGACATCAAACATAGGAACATGCTTGGGATGGCAAGGATCTGGCTCTGTGATCCAGAGGGTCAGCTGGAAGACCAGACCCCCCCCGGCCTGTATCAAGTGCCCTCGTTTCCCATTTGGAATGCTAGATAAATAAATCCAGCTGTGTCATGGCTGGCATGTTTGGTAACCGACGCAGGGTCCCAGGCACTTACACAAACCCATACAGCAGCAGGGATCCACGCTGGATTGAGAAATTTCCTTCCAAACCACCAGATGCCCAAGTTCCAGGCTCGCTGACGCCTGTTTTTCCAGACTGTGCTTTGGGGCAGTCTCTCCGATTCACTCTGGATTCAGTGTGGTTGGATTTATAATCCTAAAAAGTGGAACACTTTGCATAAGCACCTTCTTCTAAGAAGTAAATATTATTTTTAACCCTCCCCCCCAGCACCTTTAGGAATAAAACCATCCAGGCACTGGTACCTGGGAGGATGCCACGACCAGTTCCAAAGGCAGTGAGGGAAGCTGGGACCCCCGTGATGAACAACGATCCACTCTCTCCATTCACCTGCTGGGAAGTCCAAGGGCTGGTCCTGTCCCGTCTGTCTCTGCAGCCCAAAGACTTGCTTGGCCTCAGGAGCATCTCTGCCCACACAAGGATGGCAGTGCCAGCCTAGCTCACGGTGCTGCCAGCTGGTGTGACATAAGGAAGTGCCACTGATGGACAACTTGCTTTTCCTGTCTATTTCAGGATGTGTGAACTCTTGCATTGGTGTCCCCCCTTTCTCTGGGGATCTTGGAATTAAGAAAAAATAGTGCTGGTTCTAACTTTCCACGCAGTGATTTCACCACGGTGCTATGACCCATTTAACAACATGACTTACAAGTGTAGTGCAATATGTACCTGTGACAGGGCACCAGCCCCGGGGCCACCCTGTGACTTAGGTTAAAGAAATCAACATTTGCCTGTTGTTACCACTTTGTCTCTCTAATGCTTGGAGCGTTACTGACCCGAGCATCAGCTGCAGGGCTCTGGGCCAGGCGTGACAGCACTGCCTACACAGATCCTGTGGCTCTGCAGGTTTTCTCACAGTAGAACAGTCACTGCCACTTCCAGGACAGGGATGCTGCTCATCCCAGGGCAGGAGCATGCTGCTGAAGTCAATCCATGTGCATATCCCACTGCATGTCCCTCTGCAAAGGCACATCCCTGAGAAACAGCAACAATTTGGTCACCAGCTCTGATCTTTGCAATTTCCTAAAGCCTGTTTGATGGCCAAAGAAATGTAGCGAGACTGGGACTGGGCTTGTTTTCCAGATGGACTCTACGAGATATTTAAACAACTTTTCCCATTTCTGTTTTGTTTGTTTGTTTTCTCCTCAAGTCTGTCCTGTGTTTCTGCCTCTTGCCATTCAGGCCTTCCTTTTAAAAACTCACCTATCCCTGAAATTAAGAGTTTGCTGTTGAAAGGTCAGTGCTCTGGGCACTGCCTGTTGGGGCTGTGTCCCCTCCCTGGGATCCTCTCCCTGGGAATTTCTCTTCTTAAGCAGAGATGAAACTCCTCAAGCTGAAAGGTGTCTGATCCCACTGGATGTTTTTAACTCCTGAGGGCAGGGTCAGGACTATTTGGGTTGTGATCCTAACAGGTTATTTCCCAGCAGGAACAGTCCCTAAAATTAGAAGTGGAAGCTCAGATGATTTTTCCAAGCCCAGGTTTGGTAGGGGAGGGTGCTGGGAAGGGAGGACCTGTCTCCTTTCCTGTGGAGGACAGAGGGATTTGAGCTGGTCCAGCCCCACCGCGCACATGACCCGCACAGGGCCAGGAGCTGCCACGCCTGGTGGGAGCTTCATCCTGCTCCTCAAAGTGACTTATTTATACTGTGCCTAATCTACAGCCCATCTCTTGCTCTGTTCTGTCTCACTCCAAACTTCTTGTTCGAGCTGGCAAAAAGCAACGACCAAACTCCTCACTGTAACCACCCCCAGATTAAGTTCGTGCTGTAGATACTGTTTTGCAATTCCACTTTCCCTTCACGTGCAGAGCGAACCCATAATCACCCCTCGCAGCTATTTAACCTCTTACATTTACACACTAATGGAAAGCAAAGATATTACACGCACATAGTTAGGCTAAAAAAACGATGCACAGGATGAGGGAGGCTGTTCACTCTCCAGAAGGATTTTTTTCTGGAATACTGAGTACATATTAGCCAGCAGAAAGGATTATTTTCTGTCGTGTGTGTGAGCGCGTGGGATTTTGGTTTCAATCACAAGAATAAAAAAGGTTGGGTTGGATGAGGTATGTCTATTTTTAATGCTGAAAACTGCATTACAATGTGCATTTTTATATACAAATTCTTACTATTTTTTTTAAATTTGCCTCTAGTATCTTCATTTCTAACCTAGTATATAGAGGTTTTTAGTTTTGTAAATACTTATTACATGCACTGTCCTAGTAAAAGTTGGTTTAAAATGCACTCTTTGTGACCCAAAACTGACCTGCTCTTCACAACTAAAACTGCAGTACTTGATTGTATTGACAAACATCAATAAAACTTATTGTATAGAGGTGGGCTCAGCTGTGCTTTGTCCTGGGACTTGCTGTCTCATGCAGTTCTCTTACCCTTTATTTTCACCTCAAATCTCCTCACTCCCAGCAGATTCCCTCACTAAATAATATCCTTATGCAAAAAGTTATTGCATGTTTCTTATGATTAAGGAAAAGACTCCTGTCTCTAGAAATTCTGATCCTTCCAGCCTGGTGATTATTAATTTGAGGAACTCAAGTTGAAGTCTTAGGTCCCTTTCCTTTCTGTGTGCTTTTTTTCCATTTTTTTATCCTATATCATACACCTTGTGCACAGCCAACCTCCATCCTGAGCTAGTCAGGAACACTCAGGACTGGTGAATCACCTGCAAAGCACCTTCACAAGTTCACAGTCCAAAGAGAAGAAAATGTATTTTCCCACCTGATCTCACCCAGCAGAGGCGAAACATTTCCTGGGACGCCTGGTTGACACACGGGCACCTTCAAAAGCTCATTCCAAGGAACAAGCTATCCTCCTGCTGCCATCCATGGGGCTCCCAGCAAATTCCCTGGTCTCTGCACCATCATCACACGCTGGATTCCAGCACCTGAACTCCTTCCACAGGCTGAGAAGGAAAAGGGGCCTTTCCAGAGGCTCTCCCTGCAATGCCCAGTGTCAACTCACCCTTGTACCAAGAACCACTCCTGGTCCTCTTGGCACTGAGGATGCACAACCTCATGACTTGAGTGATAACACAGGAGCAGTGGCTACTTAACAAAGATAACTTTCCAAGGAAACTGAAAGGTTTAGCACACATGTAAATTTTGGCCCAAAGAGCTCTAGTCTTTAAACAGGAGCTCTTTGCTTGTCAGGAGTTCCAAACATTTAACATTATAAAGCTGCTTTAAAAGAAAAGTATCTTCTCTTCAATAATTCCATGAATCTGGTTGCCCCTCTGGCAGAATAATGTGGAAAACCTGATATTTTACAGCTCAGATCTGCAGCACAATACAAAAATATACAACAGACCAAAATTCCACATGTTCCCAGGACAAGAATCCATTTATACAAGGAAAAAACCCATTAAAGCATCACACAAAAGACTGGCACTTGAAGGAAGCAGACTACAGGGAAAACTGGAAGGACCTGTGGCAGCCAGATTCCCACATGTGCATGCAACCTGACACAGCCACCACGTGCCGACGCCACCGGGGAGCACAACGGCCACTTCCCGGTGTCACAAGACATGGTGGAGAAATAACAAGAGTTACACTGTCACATTCAAGTTTATAAACATTTCCATATGATGACATTTTGTTTTCAATTATTAAAAAACTTCCAACCCTTTCTAGATGTGCCATTCCCAAGCTGTTTCTCCCTTTTTGACCAGCTCCACTAAGAAAAGGTTTCAAATGTAAAATTCTGGAATACAGCTGTGCTAGAATGTTCTTGGCCACCAGCAGCAGCTTCTTTTAAACATTGATGCCCCCAATTAACCCACCTTTCCCTTTAATTTTGGGGCAATTCTTACCAAGTACAAAGGCTTAGACTGTGGTAAGTTAACTCCTGCATCCTGCTCAAGTCACTTTTGTGACTGACTGCAGCAGAACCAGGAATTCTATCCCTGTACTACCTCCACTCCCAGATTTGCACTCTACAGGATCTGGACTCCAATGATCCTTGTGGGTCCCTGTCAACTCGGGGTATTCTGTGATTTAAACAGGAATCTCACTTGGTGCTCTGGGCATACACAGGACTTCAAAAATACAGGATGCATGGGTTAGGAACACAGGAGCAGCCAGAGTGGCTGCAGCAGTGTGAGAGCAGCTGTGCAAGGGGGCACAAAGTGCAGCAGGTGCCTGTTGGATCACAGGGCCAAGGACACAGGAGGAGCAGCAATTAGTGACACCCTCTCCCAGCAGGGACAACAAGCCAGCTGGGATCGTCTGCAGGCATCAAAGCTCTCTCACAGAGCCATCAGCAACGCAAAGAAATCCCTTCTCCCTTCTCTGGCACTTCTCATTCTGCCTTTAGGGCAACACACCTCCCAGGGAAGTCTGCGCTCCATGATCCTAACTCAGCACAGGTGACAACGTGGGCCACCAGGTCTCTCTGGTGACTCCTGTGACATCCCTTATCTGGCCAGCTGAGAGTGACCTGCTGCTGTACGAGGGGTGTGGAGACTCCCAAAACCACTGGACAAGCCATTGACCACCAAAACACAGCCCATGGACACAGGAGCAGAGGAAAACAGGGAGAAAGTCCACGGATTCAGACACCCGCCAGTAACTGCAATGACAAATGGCACAACGGTGGACAAAGCAGAAAATCTATGGAAAATGAGACGCTCCTGTACACTCAGGGGAGCTGCACCAACTGTCCAAGTGCAGCCACTTCCCAGATGATCCGTGACTGAAGGGGATGTCCCCTCTTTTCCAAGCTGGCTCATGCTCCCAGCTCCCAGCTGACAGCAGCAGGCACCCTTCCCAGGTGAGGCTCGCTGGCGTCGGCCGATGGTGCGGATCCACCACTGGGTCTGACCAGAGAAGCAGAGCTGACCATCCCTTCGCCTTCAGGAAAGCCCTGGAGCTGCCCCGGAGCTCAGAGCCGCTGGCAGTAGAGTTCATGGAGGCTCTTGGCCATTTTCTGGGTCTCCTGGAAAGCCTCACAGCTCTGCTCCCAGCTCGGGGGCACCTGCTCCTCCCCGTAATAGGCCCCGGCAATGGCCCCCGCCATGGTGGCGATGGTGTCCGTGTCCCCCCCCAGGGAGATGCAGTAGATGATGGTTCTTTGCAGGGCATTGTAGTGGTCAGGAATGTCGGGATCAGCGTCCATGCAGCGCAGGAAGGAGTAAATGGCAGTGGGGACGGAGCGCAGAGCGGCGATGCCATTGCCTGGAACACACCCTGTCATCACCCTCTGGCTTCCTTCCTTTTCCCTTCCTACTGTAACTGCCAGTGACTTTCCATAAGGATATCATGGATTTTACCAGGAAAAGGTGCAAGTTTGTGCCTCAGAAACCCCCCAGTTCCGCAGTACCACTCACATCCTGCAGAACAATTCCCAGTTACCCCAGTATAGTCTGGCATACCCATATACCCATCCCCATCCAACATGACGACCCAAGAGCACTTAAGAGATCTTGGAATATTAAGAAACATTATGAAGATAACATTTCCTTAATAAGACCTTTTTTTCCTGTCAATACAGAGAGGGAATCACTGGGCTGAGACTCAGAATTCCTGTCGGGTGAGCACAGGCAGCTTTTCCAGCACATTCTGTGCCTGACAGGCTGAAGAGGAATCTGAGGGAAGACACATCTACCAGGCTTGCTGAGTTAGTCCTGCTTCCAGCTTTCCTAATGCTTGTACTAAGAAAGGTACTCACCCAACTCAAACAATACATCTGCTTTGGGAATGCTGCTGAGCTCCAAAAATTCCTTGATTTTCTTTAGACGCCTGGAAAATGGTAAATCCTCAAATCCCAGCCTGCAAACAGAGAGTGCAGTGAAGAGGAGAGAATGTGAAGAGCCAGAACAAACCACCACAGCAGGGCTGGGGCTTCCCCCCAGCTACTCACGCTCGGGCGTCACTGAGAGACTTGTCATCCGCCTCCACGTGCTCCATGTGGCTGATGAGCTGCTCCAGGAAGGTTTCCCTGCTGAGCCCTTCCTGCAGTGCCAGGTGCACGGCCAGGGCCTGCAGGATGGCCCCGTTGTAGCCCAGGGAGTTGGAGTGGGTCAGCTCTGCGCTCAGCTTCGCAAACTGCCAAAGGAACCCCAATGTCAGCAAAGCTTCCTGGGACACTCCCCTGGCAGCAGGGACACCCAGAGGAGCCCAGAATGTTCTGTTACCTTCTTGACATCCTGGACATCGGAGTAGACGAGGGAGATGCCGGCCACCCTCATGGCCCCGCCGTTCCCGTAGGAGCCCTTCCCATTGAACTGGGCTCTCGCAGGCTCAAACACATCATTGCACTTGGGGCTCAGGAGCTTCTTGAAGACGTTGACCACGGCCATCCCATAACCCCTGTTGGGCTCCTTCTTGAACTCCTCCGCAAACCTGGTGTGGGCAGGGGGGAAAACACCCGGAGGGTTTGGTCTGTTACTGAGGGTTGTGATTGGATGAAGCCTCTTGCTACAGTGAATTAGTAACACACACGTAAATCTGTGACAGTCAGGGTTCAGTGATTCAGTTCTGCAGAGGAACAATTCCCAAAGAACAGTGTGAAAGCAGGATGTATAAACATCACCTTCCATAACCCACTTGTTTCCCTCTCAACTCTGCCTCAAAATAGAACCAAACTAGAAACATTTCCGTGGGTCACAACCACAAGGAAAGTCTTTTGTTCAAGTTCAATTGAAGAGTTTTCTAAACAAAGAAATGCTTTCCCTTAAGTGGAACCAAATGCTCCCAGGGCTGGGGATTCAACAAGGAAACAGATCATAAACAGAGTGAAGCTGAGCTCACTCCTATTCCCTCACTAAATTAAGGGCAGTACAAACATAAATAGCTACAAATAAACATGAAATGTTTCTGGAATCTCCAAGCATTCTCCTCCCCAAAGGTGAACACACACAGGGCTGACATACAGCAGCGCTGTCCTGTCAAGGCAGCTTCAGACTCCACACTGAAGCTGACGCTGGTGCACAGTCCAAGGCACGGCAAAGCAACAACAAACTAAAGGATTAACCACCTCTTTCCTAATTTTTTCCCCTCCACAAATTAGTAATGACTCTGCCTCAGCCCCCATCCCCTTCCGCAGACAGTCACAGTGATGGTTTCACCTTCAGGAAGCCTCATCCTCACCTCTTGGCCATGTCGACCTCGTCGAACTCCCGCTTGGCCAGCAGTGACTGCACCACTGACCTGCTCATGGCCGTGTCGTCCGTGTACGGCAGCGACTCTGCAATGGGAGGGCAGAGAGTGACGCCTCCAGCCAGGGACAAACTGTGCCTGCCCTTTGCCAGCACCACCCTCATCTCCAAGGTCTGATTGTCACAAGTTGCCTGGAACAGCTGTGGCTGCCCCATCCCTGGGAGTGTCCAAGGCCAGGTTGGATGAGACTTGGAGCAACCTGGGACAGCGGAAGGTGTCCCTGCCCATGGCAGGGGGTGGCACTGGATGGGATTTAAGGTCTTTTCTAACCCAAACCTGTCTGTAATTTAAGTTCCCTGGCACTCTGAGCTCGACACTGCCACGGTTGTCAGAGTAAGGGGACACAGCCAGGGAGCTGCATCCACAGCTATAATGACACAGAATGTACTTCAAGATTAGTAAGAATCAGGAGAAAATGTCTGACATCCAGAGGCATATACGGACAAGAGAGTCAGGCCAACACAGAATCACAGATTTCCAGGATGGTTTGGGTTGGAAGAGACCTTAAAGACCACCCTGTTCCACCCCCTGACATGGGCAGGGACACCTTCTACATCTTCCAGGTTGCTCCAAGCCCTGGCCAAGCTGGCCTGGAACACTTCAAGGGATTGGGCAGTCACAGCTTCTCTGGGCAGCCTGTGCCAGGGCCTCACCACCCTCACAGGGAAGGATTTCTTGCCAGTATCCCATCTAACCCTGCTCTCTGGCAGTGGGAAGCCATTCCCCCTTGTCCTGTCACTCCAGGCCCTTGTCAATAACCTCCATCTTTCCTGCAGACTCCCCTCAGGCACGGGAAGGCTGCAATCGCTTCCTAACAGTTAAATAACAACTCTGTGCTTCCCTCACTCTTCTCCTCCTCAAGTTTTGGTACCTCTGCTCCCTGCTGACACCCATTCCAAGCACACTCCACCTCAGCTTCCCTGGAGTAGGAGCAGCACGGGCCGAGCACAGCAAACCACGGGTCCCTCTGCATCAGCAGTGTCCCTAAGGAATCCTCAGGGGATCAGGAATGGCCAGGGGTGTTGAACCCCTACAGCACAGGGCACAGGACAGAGCAGGGCAGGGGACAACCAGGGCAGTCACAGCGGAGATGCCCCACAACCAGGGGAGGGGTAAGGACTGAGGGCACCCACGTTTTGGGGCGGGGGGGGGGGGGCAGTGAGGTTGGGGATTCTGCAGATTGGGCACACCCCAAAACCCAGTCCTGGAGGTGCTGAGGAGGGAGGGACACACACAAACCCCAAAACGCAGTCCTGGGCGTGCTGAGGAGGGAGGGACACACACAAACCCCAAAACGCAGTCCTGCAGCTGCTGAGGGAGGAGGGGACACACACAAACCCCAAAACCCAGTCCTGGGGGTGCTGAGGAGGGAGGGACACACACAAACCCCAAAACCCAGTCCTGGGGGTGCTGAGGAGGGAGGGACACACACAAACCCCAAAACCCAGTCCTGGAGGTGCTGAGGGAGGAGGGAACACACACAAACCCCAAAACCCAGTCCTGGGGGTGCTGAGGAGGGAGGGACACACACAAACCCCAAAACCCAGTCCTGGGGGTGCTGAGGAGGGAGGGACACACACAAACCCCAAAACCCAGTCCTGCAGCTGCTGAGGGAGGAGGAGACACACACAAACCCCAAAACCCAGTCCTGGAGGTGCTGAGGAGGGAGGGACACACACAAACCCCAAAACCCAGTCCTGCAGCTGCTGAGGGAGGAGGGGACACACACAAACCCCAAAGCCCAGTCCTGGAGATGCTGAGGAGGGAGGGACACACACAAACCCCAAAACCCAGTCCTGCAGGTGCTGAGGGAGGAGGGAACACACACAAACCCCAAAACCCAGTCCTGGAGGTGCTGAGGAGGGAGGGACACACACAAACCCCAAAACCCAGTCCTGGAGGTGCTGAGGGAGGAGGGAACACACACAAACCCCAAAACCCAGTCCTGGAGATGCTGAGGAGGGAGGGACACACACAAACCCCAAAACCCAGTCCTGGAGGTGCTGAGGAGGGAGGGACACACACAAACCCCAAAACCCAGTCCTGGAGGTGCTGGGGAGGGAGGGACACACACAAACCCCAAAACCCAGTCCTGCAGGTGCTGAGGGAGGAGGGGACACACACAAACCCCAAAACCCAGTCCTGGAGGTGCTGAGGAGGGAGGGACACACACAAACCCCAAAGCCCAGTCCTGGAGGTGCTGAGGAGGGAGGGACACACACAAACCCCAAAACCCAGTCCTGCAGCTGCTGAGGGAGGAGGAGACACACACAAACCCCAAAACCCAGTCCTGGAGGTGCTGAGGAGGGAGGGACACACACAAACCCCAAAACCCAGTCCTGCAGCTGCTGAGGGAGGAGGGGACACACACAAACCCCAAAGCCCAGTCCTGGAGATGCTGAGGAGGGAGGGACACACACAAACCCCAAAACCCAGTCCTGCAGGTGCTGAGGGAGGAGGGAACACACACAAACCCCAAAACCCAGTCCTGGAGGTGCTGAGGAGGGAGGGACACACACAAACCCCAAAACCCAGTCCTGGAGGTGCTGAGGGAGGAGGGAACACACACAAACCCCAAAACCCAGTCCTGGAGATGCTGAGGAGGGAGGGACACACACAAACCCCAAAACCCAGTCCTGGAGGTGCTGAGGAGGGAGGGACACACACAAACCCCAAAACCCAGTCCTGGAGGTGCTGGGGAGGGAGGGACACACACAAACCCCAAAACCCAGTCCTGCAGGTGCTGAGGGAGGAGGGGACACACACAAACCCCAAAACCCAGTCCTGGAGGTGCTGAGGAGGGAGGGACACACACAAACCCCAAAGCCCAGTCCTGGAGGTGCTGAGGAGGGAGGGACACACACAAACCCCAAAACCCAGTCCTGCAGCTGCTGAGGGAGGAGGGGACACACACAAACCCCGAAGCCTAGTCCTGGAGGTGCTGAGGGAGGAGGGGACACACGCACCCCAAAGGTCAGCCCTGGGGATGCTGGGGTCTAACCCGAATCTCTGGGGTGCCGAATGCCGTGCACAGCGGGGCGTGTGAAGGGGGAACCGGGGCATGTCCCCCGCCCCCCTCCCCGCTCTCCCCCACGCACCTCCACGTGCGCTCCCCGCCGCCTCCCCTCCCTCCTCAGGCGGCGCAGGTTCCAGCCCTTTGAGGAAACTCAGCAGCTCCGGCAGCTTCACGACGCTCCTGCCTTCGAAAACAGCTCCCAGACAATCCCCCAACAACGCCCCGGCCAAGCAGCCCCGGAACCGAGTGAGGCCGGGCCGGGGACGAGCCGGCACCCGCCCGGAGCCTGAGGCCGGACCCGCCGCCGCCATCTTGCCGCGCGCGGCGCCTTCTTCCTCCGGGCCGCCAGGGGGCAGTGTGCGCGGCAGCGCCTCAGGCGCTGCCGCGCACACTGCCCCCTGGCGGCCCGGAGGACCGAGGTGCCTACAGCACACCCGCCTGTTCCCTTAATCCCTCCTGGAATCCAGATGGATTTAATCACCGCGGATGACAACTGGGGACAGGCCCTTTATTGTTTATAAATCTCCTCGGAGCGCGGGAGGCTATAAACATCATCCAAGGGCCAGACGGTTATAAAACAAACTAGGAGGAGGATTCCATTCTCCCCAAACACGACGCAGATGTCGTTTTTCCTCGCTACGGAACTGAATCACCGGGAGTTTTCCCCCACGCTTGCAGAATTCCCGGCGCGCTAAGCCAGCTCCAGCTGACTGTTCCTTGGCAGGTTCCTGGTGCGGTTGACAGCGTCAACTTCTGGCTCAAACTTTTCCACAGGGATCACGAGTTTTCTCCGGGTGTCCATGCACTTGTTGTCCAGCTGCAGAGAATTGGTTTTGTAGCCAATATCGGTCTGAATGCGGTGAAGTTGTCGGTAAAGAGCATCCAAGGCATCCCTGGGAATGAGCAGAAGGGACAGGAGCTGGGATCAAATGCTGCATTGCTTCCCAGGAACAAGCTCCCCAGGGAACGGTCGCAGCCCCAAGCCTGCCAGAGCTCAAGGAACATTTGGAAAACGCTCTCAAGCACAGGGTGGGATTGTTGGGGTGTCCTGTGCAGGGCCAAGAGTTGGTGTCAGTGATTCTTGTGCGTCTCTCCCAACTCAGGATATTCCATGATTCTAAACTGGCCAGGAAACACCCAACTTCCCACTTTCTGGCAGCATTTGGCCCTGTACAAAGAGCAAACTCATCAGATACTCATTGTTTGGGGCAGTGAATAGCGAGCCCACACACTGCTCTGGGAGGGCAGCAGAGATGTGCACCCGGGGAGCTGCCAGGCCACAGCAGCATTTCTGTTCCTTCCTTGTCACTCTCTTTTTTGTCCCTTTTGGAACAGTCAGAGCCTGGATGAAGTCAGAGTTAAGCAGGGGCCGTGGGAGCCCCATTCCCCTCTCAGCACAGACCCCTTGTGCCTGCACCCCGCACCCACCAAGCCCAAACAGTGCTGCCCCTTGTGAGCCCAAGAACCACGAGCACCAAAAGGCAGGTGCTGGAGGTGTGCCCAGAGCACCCAGAGCCACATCCCCTCAGGGCAGCGCTGGGCACTGCTGTGCCTGGAGGGCAGGACACTCACTGCGACTCTGTCCGCTTCTGCTGGAGCGCACGGATCGTCCCCTCCAGCTGCTGGACCTCGTCTGTCAGTCCATACTGAGCCTGCAGGGAGGAGGCGACAGCACTTGACAGGGCTTTGACAAAGGCCACAGTTCCATCGTTTCCCTCTCCCCCAGCTGTGACATTATTTCCTTGCTTTGATATGTCGCTGTAGGATCCATTGCTCAGCTGCTCCAAAACTCATCCATGTTTTTCAGAGCCCCCTTCCCGGTCAGTTCCCTGCAGGGACTGTGCCAGGTGAGGTACCTGATCCCGGCAGAGCTCAACGTGGGGCCGGTACGTGCGGGTCTCCAGGCGGGTGTGAGCCACTTTCAGATCCAGTGTTCTCTTCCGGAGATCTTCCTCCAACTGTCGGATCTCCTCCTCCATTTCAGCAATTTCTTCCAAGGTCTAAGGACAGATGTGTCATAAACGACAGCCAGAGATGCAGACTGGGAAACAGCCCCCATGTCTCCGGGAATTTTGCTGTGCTGGGGATAGATTTTACTCAAGGGCTTCTGAAGACTGAATCCTCTGCTTCCACAGAGACCAGGATGGTGCTGCTGAGACAAGGGGTGAAATAAAAAGGCCCAAACCTGGCAGTGCTGCCAAGCAGCGCCAGAGAAACACTGGGATACTGTTGGGATCATGTGAGCCACTGAACAGCAACCATGTGGAAACTTTGCTCAGGCTGAGTTGCTTTCCATGTAACCAACAGCCTTTGGGATTCCATTCCCAGCCAAGGTTGTAGTCGATGACCAAAGAAACAACACTTACATTCTGCTCCTGCCATCTCAGCTCACTAAGGGCCCCTTCCATGTCTCTAATCCTCTTCCTCAGCGCAAACTCTGTAGCTATACGCTGAGCATCCAGCTCATTGTTTGTCTGAGGAGAGAACAGCTCCAGTCACACATGGCTACAAGGTGTCTGTGTCCTGGAAGGTGGGGACAAGCCCAGGAGCAAAACCAGCCAGGTTTGGCTGCTTCCACATGTGTGCAGGTCACACTCTCCCCGTAGCCAAAAGGCAGGGATCGATGGACAGGGACGTGTCCTCCAGCCTGCTGAGACTGCTGCAAGCTCTGCAGCATAACCAAGCTCCTGCTTAAACCAGGAGGGCAGCTGCCCCCACACAGACCCAGAGACGTGCCTGCCACACTCCCACACCAGATCCAGAATGGCACCACAGATTCCCGGCCAAGGGAGCAGTTTTACCTGGGCAATGCTAAGTGTGATTGCTCCTCGGAGATCAACTGAGGCTCTCATTTCTGCCTCAGCACGGTCCTTGTTGCACTGGCTGTTCAGTTCCCACTCACGAAGTGCAGTTGTTCTGTGAACAAATCAGTTATGAAAATGAATTGAGTGTTTGCAAGACATTTTAAAGGAACCACCTGCTGCAGGCCAGGATGGCAACACAAAACGATTCTGGAAAGCTGAAGGTCACATCTTGCCTGATCTCCTCAGAGACTGAACCCCACTGGGTCCAACACCTGCTCCACCCAGGGACACATCCAAACCATGGAAGGGAATGCCAGGCAAGTGAAAATGTGCAGCAGGTCCCCCTGAGCTGTGCCAGAGGTGACACCACACTGCTGAGTGTCACCTACAGCCAGGTGAGAGGGAGGCAGGGCACCTGGACCCCGCTGCATTTGGAGTGACAATTTAGCTATCACCCAAAAGTCTGTGGCTTCCCCATGCCACAGCCAACTTCTGTTCTGAGCTGTCTCCAAAACCATACCCATCAAGCCTGGGCAGAGCATAGAAGGAAAAAGCATCCCAGGGCTCGGTGCAGTTTTGGCCACACAAGGACAGATTCTTTCCTTACCCGTCTGGGATCCGTGTTGGCTTGACTTTGAAGGAGATGTTGCCAGAGGTGACATTGAAGGACATGCACTGCCGATCAAGTTCCAGTGTTTCCACCTTGTGCCAGTGGTCACAGTTCAGCTGCTGACGAGCTTCCTTTAAGAGGCTGCGGAGAGACAGGCTGGAGTCAGTAGGGAGCAGGCCCAGGGCAGGGGCAGCTCACAATTCCCAAAGCCTTCATCACCATGTCAGTCGTCTTTGTGAAATGAATGATGAGCTCCCACCCTCCCTGGGAACTGGGCCCGACCTGCCCAGCACTGCCTGCCTGGCTGCCCCGGGCTCTGCGCTGGTGTCGCCCTGGAGAACGGAGCTGCGACAGATTCCCACAGGGTATCAGGGCCTGGGAGCTTTAGCACCTCGCAGCCACTGATTCCTAAACCAAGGCAGGTGGCACAAGAGATCTGGGACAAGATTTCCAAAGGGTGCTTGTGAAGCCTGCCTTGACACACCCTTCCCTGCCAAACCCCAGACCATGAAAATCATCCTGTGTGGTTCCCTGCCTGCCTGCCCATCTCAGCATGGCATTAGAGGCACGTTAAATATCTGGGGCCAAGCAAGGAGAGCAGAGTCACTGGCCAAAAGCTGTCACTCCTCACCAGAGCTGTTTGAAGGCTTTGTCCACTCGCTGCTGCAGCTCCTTCTTGGTTTTCTCAATCACCTTCACCTCTCTGAGTAGCTCCTCTTCCACAGGATCCCTCACCACATCGATGTCACGACGGCTCTCACGGAACGTCAGGCACTCAATGGCAACATCCAAACACAAGTTCTTTGCCTGGAGGGCATTTTCTGCTGCCTCCTTCATCTGGAAGAAGCAATCAACCAGTGTGGAGGGGATCTTTTAGGGATGGGAGAGAGAAAGGAAGGGGAACCCACCCATACCATCATTAAGAGGGACTCACACTGTCTTTGCAGTTCTGAAACCTTTTATTAAGTCTGGAATAAAAATTGCCAGAGCCAAACACCTTAGTCCTCTACACGTGCCATTTGCATTGGGAATCACACCTTGCTGGGCATTAACAACTCCAGAAGTAGCAGCAGCCTCAGGGTTTAGAACTCACAGTATCAGACATCTCCTACTGCTACTCTGTATTTAAACCCAAACATTTTTGAAGGATGGTGTTAACAGATTTCTTATTATCCTTCAGAGCTTTATAAAAAGTCCAAACAACAAAATCCACCCAGAAATCCAAACAGGAGCATGCAATACACAGCTGCGTGACATAGCTTGGCTCAGCCAAGAACACAGTGGTTTGTTTTCCAGAAGTCATTCCATCAAGTATGGATCTCAGTATAAAATATACATATAATATATAAAAATATATCTAGTGAGAAGCCCCCCTTGAACTCCAGATGGGCTTGCCCATTGCACAAGACAAGCCTCAATTATTTCACATCCCATGTTGAGAGTGCAAGTTCATTTCCAGCCATCTGCCTTCCCAACATACTTTGGTTAAGGCATCAATTTCCAAATCTGTGTCTGTGAGGCATCTGGCCAGGGCCTCTCTCCATCTGTCCACGCTGGTGATACGATCGTTGAGGCAGGTTCGGGTGTTGTGCTCATCCCATCTTGCCTGGAATTAGAGAGAAATGCCATTTCTCTTTTTAAAATTGTAGTTGTGGATCTTGCTGAAGCCCTTCCCTGTTTTCAGGACTGACTGAGCCTCTCATAGGAACACAACACGTTGCTATTTGGTCTCACAGTCATTTACACAGAGAGCACAGAAAACAACACGAGTGGCAATGAATGTGAGAAACACACAGGGGGATTTCGTGACAGTACAGATACATCATTGCAGGTGGTTTTACAGGGCGTAAATGTCCATATTTAGCATGTTCTGTACAGGTAAAGCCCTTTATTCCCTCATCCATACACCCAAATCTAGGCACTCTCCCTAGCTCCTCAGCCCACTATCCTGACAAACCTGGCAGCAGCCCCCCTGCCAGAGGGCCCACCTGGTTGCCAGTTTCGTTGCGGAGAGCTCGTCCTTCCTGCCGGATATGATGGGAATTATAACGCTGCTGTTCAGCGTCGGCCGAGATGAGGAGGGAGTTGTTCTGCCAGTCCGGCATGGTGAAGCGCTGGCCCGGCTTTACACTCAGCGAGGCCATCTTGCCGAACAGGTGACTGTAAAGGAGCGGAAGATTTATGGGTTTATTCATGGAAATACACCCGGAATGGAGCTGCAGCCAAAAACTACTGAGCTCTCCAAGAGAAGAGCAGCACCAAGCTGCAACTTGGCACCTGGCCTAATGCAGACACATGTCTTTAAAATGGGGAAGCACAAGGGTAGGTGATGGGAGCCATCCTCTGCCCCGGGCCAGGGGGAAAACCCTGTGCACCTGTCCCACCTGTCCCTCCCTAGGAATGGAGCTGTTTGCAGGGACAAGGAGCTGCTCACAGCACCAGCTCCCGTATGGTATTTACTGAGCTTGGACAAAACAGCTGAGGACGTGACTGATTCTGTTGTGCTACCGCTGAAGGCTCAGCCCAGGGCTGTGATCCCAGGAGACTCCAAGGCTTTGCAGGAACAGCAGTTTTTAGGCTCCTGTTTTAACCAGCACATCCCGCACAACGGGCAGAAACTGCAGACCCCACTCCAGAAGGTCCGAGGAGCTCCCGAGGGGGCCGCAGCTTCCCAAACCCACGGTCAGGGGCAGTCCTGGGACGGACCCCCTTGGCAGTGGGATATGCCGCGGCTGCCCCAGCTCCCGCGGGCACAGGGCGCTGAGCCGGGGCTCCTCGAGCACAGCCACCGACACCAAGGGCTGACGGCATGTGCAGCCCAGGAATTCCTGAAGGAAAAGAAACCCGGAGGGAGGGCACAGAGGGCCGCGGGGCACAGGGGCCCGACCACAGGTGGAAGGGAAAGAGGGAAAGGGGAGAAAGAGGGAAAGGGCTCAGCCGCTAGCTCGGAAGGGACCTCACCCCGGCTGGTGTGAGGGCACTCAGCTCCTCCGGACCGACCGTGCTCCCGTCCCGCCCCAGGGCCGGGCCAGGCCGGGGCCGCTCTCTCCCCTCACCGTTCCCAGCCGATTTCCCCCCCTCTCCCCTCACCTTTTCCTGTCGATTCCTCCGCCGCCCCTCCCCTTCCCCTCACCGTTCCCGGCCGACCTCGGCTCTCCCTTCACCCTTCAGTGCCGATCGCCGCTGTCTCTGGTCACCGTTCCCGGCCGGTTTCCCCCCTCTCCCCTCAGCGTTCCCGGCCGATTCCCCCTCTGCCCTCACCGTTCCCGGCCGGTTTCCCCCGCTGTCCCCTCACCGTTCCCGGCCGGTTCCCCCTCTCCCCTCACCGTTCCCGGCCGGTTTCCCCCGCTGTCCCCTCACGGTTCCCCCCTCTCCCCTCACCGTTCCCGGCCGATTTCCCCCCCTGTCCCCTCGCGGTTCCCCCCTCTCCCCTCACCGTTCCCGGCCGATTTCCCCCCCGTCCCCTCACGGTTCCCCCCTCTCCCCTCACCGTTCCCGGCCGGTTTCCCCCGCTGTCCCCTCACGGTTCCCCCCTCTCCCCTCACCGTTCCCGGCCGGTTTCCCCCGCTGTCCCCTCACCGTTCCCCCCTCTCCCCTCACCGTTCCCGGCCGGTTTCCCCCGCTGTCCCCTCACGGTTCCCCCCTCTCCTCTCACCGTTCCCCGCTCTCGCGCGGGGCCGTTGCCGGGCGGCCCCGGCGGGTGCGGCGGCGGCGGCTCTTGGGCGGGTATCGGTGACAGGGACACCGCAAACAGCACCAAAGCAGCGCCCATATCAGGGACAAATAATATTGTTTAAACAAAATCCCACAAAATGACCCAGAAAGCAGGAGGGAGCTGGGGGTGCCCAGTTCCAGAGCCCTTTCCCATTTCCACAGCAGCCATCCTGCCCCAGGACGGCTGTGGGCACTGCAGCAAGCTCTTGCCTTCTTTTTTTTTTTTTTTTTTTTTAACTATTTAAACGGCATTAAAATAAAATTTTAAAAAAGACCGAAAGTAAATGGTTTTCTCTCCTTGGCTGTGCCTGGTGCCTCCCTTCACATCCCCGCACCCAGACCAACACCTCCATCTGCTCCTTGTTTTGGGAATAAATCCAAATGATGCAAGTATAAATAAAGTATCACACATGTGCATTTCAAAAAAAATTTATTTTTCAAATGAATACAGTTCGTTTACAATACACTCAAGTTGATGGTATCTATAGCCAGCAGAGATCGATGACTGCTGTGTCCTATACACAGTCGTACAGAGGTTACAGATGCCTACGAGAGGGAAGGAACAGTGAAAGAAGTCGACATTTTACTGTGCTGGAAGGAAAGCAACTCTTGCAACAGGTAGAAAATTTTGGCAAGAACAATTTGTCCGGAAAGGGAGAAGGGGCAGAGGACACGGCTTCTGCTTAGCAAGTACATCTCAAACACCGACACGTTCCCTCCCACCCCGCACGGCTGCAGCCCACGGTACAAAGAGGCACACATGGTCAAGATGGTTAAGTAAAAATAAAGGCTTTTACCAGTTTGTTTGCCATCCATCTACAATCTATTTGTGCAATGTCTCAAGTCACAGCTCTACTTTATTCTTGAAACATTTCCCTTTTGCTTCGAAAGCCCCCATGGTGGGAACACATTCACGCTCCTGCCGAAGCAATGGGAGACCAAAACAGGGGAGCAGTTGCCAGCATATGAGAAAGAGCAGACACATGGGAGGGGATCAATCCACTGGACTGGTTTATAAGAATTTTATTCAGAAAACGAATCCCAAACAGCTTTTTTTTTTTTAAAACAACTTAAATACGCAAAATTTCTCTGCGTGACATTGCTTGCAGCAGTCTCCAAAATTAACACAGCTCACTGGCCAGTGATGTTTATGGCACACACAATGCCACCTGAGCCACCTTCTTCCAAAAATCCTTTAATATTGGCTCATAACCAAACGCTACCAGTTAATGTGAAAGCTCTGAAGTAACACCTGCTGACAGACAATGTCCTCGTCCACAATCACACACCTCCAGCCAGGTGAACAGCCGTTTTTCCCTACACCAAGTGCCATTTATCCACCATGAGGCTACCTGGAGAGCTGAACTGCTTATACCAAGGGAGGAGACAAGAACAACAGGCAGAAAGGTCTGTACCCTATGAGCCCAAAGTGTCATCACTCCCCTTGAACCCTGATCTCTACACCAGTGTCTGTAAAAACAACATTTCCAACCCAAAACTTGCTCTGCCAGCCCCACTGCTGTGCTGCAGCTTGATTTTCACACCTGCCTGCAAACAGACACCAAACACAACGAGCTAGAAGCAGGTTTTTCTACAGGAAAAACAACATGTAGTTGTCTCAAGGTGAGATTCAACACTGAAAACTGCAAAAATGAGAAGATTTCACTGAAAAACAGAAATCAAGTTCAAAAAAAAGTAAATACTACAGCCACAGGAGAGAAGTGATGCACAAAAGCGAGTACCCAGAAGAAGCCATTCTGCACTGCAAAGTTGCCAGAAGCCAAACTCCATCTCTGGCATTCTTCCTCCCACCAAGTTTTGTTGGTGTTCAATTATCCTCACTACTTCAGGAGCAATACTCAAGTTTTCACTCTGCTGGCACACCATCAGGTTCCAAAACATCCAAAAATTCTTTAAGTTCGGCATTGCTCCAGGGGGCATCACTTCGCTATTACATCTGAGTGGACACTACCTACCAAGACATGTATTTTCTATCAAAGAAACTGGTTTTGAAGATATTTAAGAGATTTGCAAGTGTAAGCAAAATGAAAGTTTACTAGTAACTATTTTAAAAGCTAACTTTTGCACACCTGTACTGAAAGAGGTTGTGGATCTATGATTTATGGGCAAGCATGGCCCTAAAACTCAACATACAGCCATATTTTTGTGTTGCTAGATAGTGTTACAGCATTAATTACCCAACTGCCAAATGTGTTTGAAAGACCTGTGTAATTCTCAGCAATGAAAAAAAACCCTTTCATTTAAACAAACTTGCCCTCTGAGCATCTGTTTTACAACAAATGGATTAGTTTAAAGAAAGCAAGATGGCAAACATGGGACTGACCCCAAGAGCTGCAATGGGATGGGAGGGAAGAGCTCCAGCTCCCAGCAGGGATGGGCTCCAAACAACTGGATTCACTAAAGATGCAAACGTGCAAATTGCACGGGTTTGTATCACGAGGCTACACTGTCACAACATGGTTCACCCTCAGACCACCCAGTGACTCACTCTTGTAAGGCAATGTGAATCCTCACAAACATCTTCTAGGTGAAAAATGAGGCAGAATCGTTTCCCCCAGGTCAGAAAGGGAACCTGCTTCAGAGCCAGCTGGTTCCAGAGCTCCTGGCTGGACAACTCACCAGTATCTCAAAACAGCTTCAAATAGAACCTGTTGGAAAAGCTCTTCAATTTTGGTCTGAAAATCCACTTTTTTTTAGCAGCTTAAAGCCCAAACTGGCATCTAAGCACACAGGTGCCTACTTCTGCACAGTGCAGTGTCTACAACAGGGACCTGGTGTCAGAGGATGGGGGATTGTTCCTCTTTCCACACCCAAGTGACCACACGATTCTGTTCCCAGACATCGCCACCCCTTGCTGCTGGCAAACTGCTTTTTGAACTTATCTGTGACATTTAATCCTGCCCTCCACGTTCCCACTGAGCCAGAGCTTTGCACTGCTCCCTGACATTCACTGGGCAACATTCCCCATGTCCCTGCAACTTCCAAATGGGTGGAGAGGGGAGACGCAATGGAGTGTGTGGAAAGCTGCAGGAGCACAGTAAAGAGAGAGGACATCACTGGACAGGCAACATTCAAATAAAGGCAGAATTAATGATTCTCATTAGATAAACATATCAAGGTTAAATTTTATTTTAAAAAATTGCAAGTCTACCAGAAAGTAGGTTTTTTGATGACATTACTCTCCAGAAACCACTTATTTTAAAAGCTTCTCCTCTCTGGGTAGTTCTAATTCACAAATAATTCAGGGCTCACTTTGATTAAGTAATTCAACACAAAACCAACTCTATTCTGAACAAGGACTTCGAGCTTAAAAAACAGTTCAAGAAAAATACTAACCATCCTACCAATGCAAATACAGGTTTTTCCAGCTCTGGTCCTGGTCAGAAAAAGGCACATACTTGCTCTCAGTGAGTTCAAGTCCAACACAAACAGTTCAGGACACCCAAGCTCATGTCTGATGTCCCCATCAATGTCCCTGAAAGGCTTGAGCTGATCACAGCTCATCTGACACCCACCCACCTCCTACCCAGTCCTTTGTTTCTACAGGCTTTTGTCACCATCCCACCCCCACCCTCACATCCAGAGCTGATCTGTGCTCCACACAGCCACAGCATCCTCAACATGGCTAATTCCATACAGGCAGTGGAGGGAGAGAAACCCTGGTCAGGGAATGGGGAGGTAGGTAAGAGTTGAGTAAGAGCAGAGCAACTGCAGTGCTACAGCAAAATGACCTCTACACCTGCCTGCTTCTGTTCCTGGGAGCCAGGCACACCACAGGACAACCAGGAATCTCTTAGGGCTTCTGTGTTGTACAGAAGGATCACATATTGCTCACAAAACCCCTTGGGTCGGTGCTATCTGAACCAGTGGATCCACTGGAAGCTGCATCTGTTTGACCCAAGTAAGGGATTCCAAGGTTTGGATAAAACCAGTTTGATTTCAGGGGGCAGCTGTCACAGGCACTTCCACCTGCTCGCAGCACGGTCCTGGAGAACAGGCACCCCTCAAAATATACAGGAACATGCTTTTTCCCTCATGTGTTAGTTTTTGAATTAGCAATCACAGGATGACAGAAGAGTCTGGGTCTGGGAAGGAACCTCTTAAAGCTCATCCAGTCCAACTCCGCTGCTGTGACCTGGGACCTCAAGACCAGGTTGCTCCAAGCCCCATCCAACCTGACACCTTGGCTGTTTCCAGGGATGGGGCAGCGAGAGCTTCTGTGGGCAACCTGTGCCAGTGTTTCATCACACACATTGTAAAAAACTTCTTACATCTAATTTAAACCGACCTCCCTCAGCTTAAAACCCTCATCCTGTGGCAACAGGCCCTCCCTAAAAGTTCACCCCATCATTCTTAGAGGCCTCTTCAAGTACTGAAAGGTACTGAAGAAAAACACCAGCTGTCAAGTTTTGCTTTTTTATTTGCTACAGGAGGCAAAGGAGGCTCTGCTGCTTCTTCATTAGCTTCAATATTCTGTTTTGATTTTCCTACCTGATAGTTTTTAAAGGAGTTTGAGTAACTCCTACTGGGCTCTGTTACTTTGAGTCTGCCCTTGCTGCTTCTTCCCACACCTTTATTCTTTCCCTTGCAGAGCTGCTCCAAAAGCCACAGGATCTCGATGTCCCACAGGTTCTCCATCTCCTTGAGGAGGTCCTCCCTGTCCACCTGCAGCTGCTCCTTGAGGTGTTTTAGTTTGCTGGGTTTTTTTCAATTTAAAGTATTTTAATAATGTCTATTTTTAATGGTTTGTTAGCTCTTATTTAATTTGGATACTTTAAACCATTGTGCACCCTCCAATGACTGCAACAGAAACATTTCTACTGGAATTAAACCTCGCATGTGGCAGCTCATGGACAGCAAGGCAAGAGATTTGTGTCCAACAGAAAACTGCTTCATCAGGTGCAAGTTCATTCCCTTTGATAGAAAGAAGAGGCAGCAACTTCCTTCTAAATCTCAACAGGTTCAGTATGAACTAAATGTGGAGAGAGACAAAGCAGGTGGTTGACAGGCAAGGGAGGAGATAGTATTGCTGCAAGCAAGCTGATGGTGCAAGATTTTTGGCCCTTTTTAGTCTAAAAGATAGAAACAGCTACTACTAAAAGGGTCAGGAGATACAGTTTTGGCTCAGAATTCAGACTGAAAAATGCTTTCTAAGCCCCAGCCTAGTAACACTGAGAAACTGGAAATATAAAATAATTGAACATCATGGCAAGCTTAAATACCAACACAGTGGCATTGGGCACTGTAATAAGACCAGAAAGTTGGTACAAGCTACAAGAGACATTGAATCATGTCTTGAACTTGAATCAGAAGAAATTATAGAGGAAAGAGAGTCAACTCGTGCCTGAGGGAGCTGCAGCATCCCCTCAACAACGAGGTGTGGGCAACTCAGCAAGGGCACTGCCCAGTGGTGGGACTCTGAACCCCACATATTTCACTGACGATGTCCAGAAGCTCTGCTTACTACTAGAGAAAGTCTGGACATGAACATATTCCTGCAAAGAGACCACTTGGAGTTATTCAGTGAGTTCTGTGGTTAAGCTCCTGATATTCAAAAATATCCTGACATCAAGTTATTTCACATCTTAAATGCCCAACACTATAAACAGTAATAAAATGCACAAAATCATTTTAGTTGTAGAGAAACAAGGTACCAATGAAGCCCTTGCCTATGGCGAGCGGGTTAATTGTCTCCTCTCAAACACGACTGGTTAAGCCAACTTTCTTTGGAGAAGAAAACCAAAACATTCAGAAACTTCTCCTGCCTAAAAATAAGTGTTAAAAGCAACACACAGAGCAGACACACAGACCTATGAGCTGCACACAGACCACCAATAAATATACAGAAACACCACAACAAAGGACAAGGCTCATCATAAAAGAAAAGTCCCATAACTGCTACTCAGACCGATACCAAAGGAAAGGGAAGTGTTTTTTGCAGGCATGTGCAAGCACATTACAGTGTCATCAAAGCAAAACTTTGCTATTATTATTACTTTATGCAGCATTACAAGGTTACTGAGGTGCAGTGTTTAATAGTCTAGTCTACAGCTTTTCCTGACTGCAGGAACGCTCACCAAATTCACCATGGACCCACCCCCTCCGCGGCACCGCCTACCCACCGAGCTGCTCCCATCCAGGGCATCCAGCTCCCAGCTGGGAATCAGAAGACCCACTGATCCATACTGAACCCACACAAGCCATGTGAGGACCAACCATCTCCCAGGCCATCCTTAAGACATCCTCCTAAGACACCTTTCAGTTTGTCTCCATCTCTGGGAATGTGCTTCCCCTAAAAGAAGACATCCTTTGGTAGCTACGGATTCCTTCCGGCACCAATCATGTCCCCACGGCTTCTCCCACACCCCAAACCCCCAGCCCCCTCAATATGAAGAGGTAAATCACATTAACCAAACCCAACCCCAGCCTACCAGCTGAATTTGGTGATCGCTCCTCAATGCCTCTCCCTCCAAAGGAAAACACCTTCCTGGTTATTCTTGGTCCTGACTCAGAGAAGCTGATGCTTGAAAGTACCTAAAAGATACCATCAAACACTTGGCATTTTCAATAATTTATCTTAAATTTGCAGCCACGTACAACTGGAAAATAAAAATCTACAGCACCATCTTCTAAAAAGGCACTTTCTGAGGACTGTCTTGCTTAAAAAAAATAAAAGTCACTCCAAGTTTTAAACAGTGGAACTGCTTTGTTTGAAAAGGACCCTACGGTAACAACCCATGTCAGGTGAGGGGGTACCTCAGACAGGACGTGAAAGGCCAGGGCACATAGGATGGAAAGTGGATGGACTCTCCCCAACACCCTCATTCCTGCCAAACCAATGCTTTGATATTTTCCCTCGCACGCCTCTCCCTTACAATTCCTTCCCCTCCATATGCACCTTTGCCTACTCAAGGGACAACAATTCGGGTTTTAGTGTCACGGAGATCAGGATTTTTAAGATTCTGCTTGGGAGGTAAAATGTAGGATCCTGTATCCATCTTGCTCATACCTCAACTACAGAAAGTACAAAATCTTCTACCAGCAGAAAGCATCAATGAGCTCAAGCTCTAACCACAATACTTTACAAAAACAAGGAGTGAATTGGCTACGTAAAGTCTGATTTCAACATGTGTTAAACCAAAAATGATATTCTGAACATGCAGCATCAACCTAAAGTACCATCTTTGGGTAGAAAAGACTGACAGAAATCTTTCCCTTTGACACCCCTACGGAATTTTTCACTAGATCCAATCAACCTGCCAGTAGCAGCCACGAAACCCCACAGCACTGAAAGGGACAGAGCATCTGCCCAGCCTGACTAGAGACCACGATGGCCATTTAGAAACAACCACCTTTGAAAACTGAATTTACAGGTCCAACATACATAATCTGAGCTTTTGATTCCTTGGTTATAAAAGTGCTTTGAGTAAGGTTCTAAACCCTCAGTTCACAAAACTGGGAAAATATCAAAAGTGGACAAGATATGAAGAAAGTGTACGGAAAGGAAAAAAAAAAGCCTCAAGCTTGAGCTTGGAATTTCACCAGAGTGAACTTTAAGACTAGTAGAAAACCAGTATTTGTAGCTGGAATTTTTACAGCAGACTATATGGTATCTCATGTTGAGCATTTTATAGGACAAGTATTTGTACATGAAGAAGTGAAAATCATTTAGGACCAAGAGCATCTTGAAATAATTTGACTGACAACTTCCAGAAACCCATTTTACTCCTGAAAAACATTTCTGTGGCCAAACTTCCAAAAGAATACCAGAATGAATCCTATAAAAATAACTTTTGGACACGTGTAACCAGATGACACATTGAACAGTGACACAGCGATCCTGAGTCAAATGGCCACGGCTCAAGTCCCTAGAAAGGGAAAAAGGCGACTTACAGTGGAGTCACTCCTCCTGTTGGCAAATGTCGCGAGTTTAACGCCTCAACCACAAACATTCTGTGATTCTCTCCAGCTCTGGATCTAGCAGTGGCCAGGTGGGAGGTTTGGGCAGGGCTGGCTGGGTGAGAAGGGGCTCGGCCGGCAGCCCTGGGGTCTGTCCCCACAACCAGAGATACCCTGGGGCTGCTCCTGGCCCTGCGCCCACCACGGGAGCACTTAGTGGCACTTGTTCAGTACAAGTGAGGGCTCGGTGCAGTGTCTGAGGAGACAGGAACTGCTTTTCTCCACAGGCAGAAACCCGAGGCCGGTGTCTGCAAAGCAAGAAGAGCCATCAGCCTGTGCCCACATCCCTCTTTGGACTATCCACAGCCAGCTCCCAGACAGAGAGGGGGATCTGCTGTGCCACCCAAGATTTCCTCAAACAGCACATAAAATTTGAGATTTTTTTTTTTTTTCTTTTTCAAGGAGAGCAGGTACAAAAATAAAAGAAATCCATATACTCTGAAAATATACTGGAAACTGCCACCACAGATGAGGTACCATTTATCCCGACCCCCCACCCCCAAACTGCAAACATCAAAATATATATGTTTTTAAACAAAAGAAGAATATCTGGCTATTTAATCTCAGTTAAAATGACAGCACCCTTTGTTACACTTGATATTTCACACCATTAATTCTCTTTTGAAAAAAAACCAAGATATCTAACTAACCTTGATTCCTTGCTTTTTTCCTCATTCCTTAGTGCAGTAATTGTCCATCTCCATTTAAATAAATATAGCAGCTACAGCATCATAAATGTGTGGCCCTCACAACGTCAGTAACTTGATATCGTAATACAAAGAAGTATCGGCACTTGACGTAGATATTTGCAAAACCAAGAAGAGAGATTAAAACTTCCAAATACTCTTCACATGAAAACCAGGTACAATGTTACCTTGACAACTGAAGTCACTTTGCCAATGAAGTTTCTTTAGTTTTTGGTGAAAGTAGCAAGCAAAAAAGCTTCTCAAATCCGAGTCACCGAGTGTGGGCAGGATGAGAAGCGGCTTTGAAAGGAGAGTTAGAAGGCTTTGTAAAAAGGAATTTTCAGCTAAATGCCAGAAGTCCACAAGAACTCTTTGTAAAATAGTTATTTTTTAAAAAAAAGTTCTCTGTTTCAAAAGAAATTTCTGTATAAAGCTTAAGCTGAACATTTTACAAACGGCACTGCTACTGAGAGAGCTTTAGGAGAAAAGTGTCAGGTCACAGACTGGGAAAAACATCTGAGAGACTCACTGAGAAACCACCTCGCTCAAAGGACTCGGTTGCACCCCTCTCCCTGCACCAGGTGTGTCCAAAGGCACTCACAGGGACAGAGCACTCCGAGTTGGGACCCCCTGGCTCCAGGGGTCCCCAACGCCTCGGGGGCTGCTGAGCCCCCCAGCCACCCCCACATCCCCTCCGAGCACCCCCAGCCATGCCCATCCCCACCACTGTTTCCAGTGCAATTTTAGCTTTGCCAAGTTAGTCTCTTTACATTATTGTCCTTGATTTTGAGAGATAAGATAGGTATCTACACCAGCTGTTAGTAAAGCTCTTGCAGACAGTGTTGCAAACAGCACTACGGACATTTCCATACAATATACAAATGCACAAAATACAGTACTTGGTTTCCTGGCAGAAAAAAGAGGGTTCATGCCTGGTGAAGCAAAATGGGCTCAGATTTTAGGCTCAAAATACAGTATATTGGCAAACAGCGGATTTGGTGAGAACGAGGAGAGAAGCTACTTAGACCAACCAGGTTTTCATGTGAGAGCAGGTGGAGGTCGGGAGGGCTGGGATCACAGCAATGCCCATACAAACAGCTGCAGTAAATATACTATGAACCAGTGCAAATAAAAACAGTCAAAAATGCAGTTCACGAGTTTACAAAGTGCAAAACTCCCCAGTCCCCTTGTTGAATAAACGCTCGTCTCTGACATCTTAAACATTGGTTTTAAGTGGAATGAAAGAGTCCCATTGGTTTGTTTCACATTTCAGTGATTTAACATGTTAGAACTATCCCAGCCCTCTTTATTTGCAAAGTGAAATGAAGTTACCAATAACTTAATTTTAAAAGGAAAGTCACTATCAAAGAGGAAAAAAGCCTAAAAACTTTTATTAATTCCAGACATTTTACTGATGTCAAATAGGTTTAACTAAGCATGTAAAAACTGAGATCTTAATACAAAACCCTTTCCATTTAATTCAAATATGCTCCACATTTCAAAGCCAAAAATAAGGCCAATTCCTTTGTTAAATCAAAAGACTGCAGTGACAAGTAAAGCTTGCAGAAGTCTAGAAGCATTTTTGTATTTTTTTTTTTGATTTAAAAAAGGAAAATTCAAGATTCCTTCTGACTATAAAACTTTCCTTTCAAAATTAAGGCTTTTACTTTGTCCTTTTAAAATCCTGGAGGTGTCCATTCTCCCACGGTCCGTGGTACAGACACTGCTTCAGTACAGCTCAATGGACACAGTTTTTCTTTAGAATGCTTATTGCACTAAAAGATAGCAAAACAAGTTGTCAGTTTTTTTAAAAAATAAACATGATTACATTTCTAAAAAATAAAAGTTGATGTTGACCATATGTTCTGTAATAATTAAATTAAAGCATTATTATTACTCTAATAAATACAAAAGAAACAAAAGGAAGCTAAACTTCAAACACACATACATATGAATCACATTAAGGTGTGAGAGGCAGCAAGTAAAGTAGCAGGTTTCTTTTTTTTCCAAAAAGACCTTAGCTCTAAAGTTTCAGTTCTGGTGGTTACTGTATGTCATCCCAGAAAACCTGGGACATCGGATCTCACGTGAAGCTTCAACAGATTTGACATGCCAGATAGGAAAAAATTGAAACTTTTGGACTAGGTAAAACAGCAGCTTTAGTAAATTCCCCCAGGGAGCAAGAAGAGTTGGGTCACTACTGCCTGCACATGAACCACGAGCTTCTTGGATTGCTTTTGAAAGGGAACTCTTGGAGCTGAGAACTCCAAAGCTGTGAGAAAAGACACAAAGGCAGCCGTTGGCTAAATTAGGTTCAAATTATTGGATTAGTGTGCGAAACATCTTCCCCCCCTCACTGTTTCCTAGCTAGTGCTGTACATTCCAATGCACTTGGATATGTTCACATTCGAATGCTCGATGGCAATACTGAGAGAAAGATTCCTCAATGCACGGGGGTTAAAAACTTAATTATTTTCTTTTTTTGCACACTTCCCTCCTCCAAACAATCACTGTGATTGTTCCTAAAAGGTGGTTTGTTTTTTGTTTTAAATTACACAATAGATTTTAGTTTATTATTACTATTTTTTTTTTTTGCAACAATAGTTGTGCTGCCGAGCAACTTGAGGTAAAGGCAGAAGAGGGTTAAACTACGAGAAATAATAATTAAAAAAAAATGATGGCGGTGCTTCCCACAGGAGCCCGCCCCAAAAAAGCAGTTGGCTGGTTTCATATTGCATAATAGTGCTGTGTTCCTGGATGAAGTAAACAATCTTCCTCGTGTCAATTTAAGGGTGAGCCTCTCGCCCCTGCACAGCGTCAGCTCCAGCACGATGGGAGGCACAGCCCTTAAACCAACCCCCTGGAAACATACATTGTATGTGGCTTAAGTTCTCAGTTCTCCTCTCCGTGAGTGTCTCCCGGGTCATTGACTTAAGCGAAGTACATCGTGCGTAAGGTGTCTTGGTGAATCTGTACAGCCTTCGCCAGGGCCTGCGGGTCTCGCCCGTTGCTCTGTCCTGACACGTGGCTCCCTTCAGCACTGCAGGGAACGAGGGAGAGACAGGCAGGGCTGTAAATTGTATTAATTCGGATCAAAAAGCTGCTTTCGCATCTCTTCGACAGAATCACAGAATCACTGAGGTTGGAAATGACCTCTAAGATTGAGTCCAACCTGTGACCGATCCCAACCTCATCTCCCAGCCCAGAGCACTGAGTGCCATGTCCAGTTGTTCCTTGAACACCTGCAAGTATGGGGACTCCACCACCTCCCTGGGCAGCCCCTTCCAAGGCTTGACCACCCTTTCCATGGAGAAATTCCTCCTGATGTCCAACCTGACCCTGCCCCGGCACAGCTTGAGGCCGTTTCCCCTTGACCTGTCCCTTGTTCCCTGGAAGCAGAGCCCAACCTCCCCTGGCTGCCCCCTCCTGTCAGGGAGTTGTAGAGAGTGAGAAGGTTAAGGTTCCACCTGAGTCTCCTTTTCTCCAGTCTGAGCCCCCCCAGCTGCTAGCCATAGGACTGATTTTCAAGACCTTTTACCAACACAGCACCAGTGACAGAACTGGACACTGAGTAATATCAACTCTTGTATTCACCCAGCAACCTTGAGGCTTTTGACAAATCTCTTCTATGGCTGCTCAGCTTGTTCATCTAAAAATAAGCCTGTTATAAATACATTGATGGCTTGAAGGTTATAAAATATTTCTGACGTACAGAGTTAGATAAGTGGAAGCACTTAACATTTGGTTCATTCATGACTACTCTGATCCTAAAGCAAAAAAATTAAATCTGTGGCTTGATTCCCTCAGACCACATCAAAGTCATAACAAAATTCTTCAGTAAACTGAATTCTTTTAATCTGAGTGTTATTCAGTAGAATCCACCAACCCACTCTGGTCTGATGTAGAACAGCAGCTTCCAGGAGTGATGATCTTAACATCAGTCCTAGAGGTAACAAAAACTAAGTGCAAGACCGGCAGGAATCACCCGTAGTCAGATGGCTTTAGGCCTGACAGTGAAGGAGAGCAGTGGAGACTAAACCCTGAGCACACCCTGTGATTTACCTGTCGTGTTCCTTGTCCACGAGGTGGTAGCGTGCTCTGAATGCCACCAGGTGAGCGTAGTAGGCGGGCGCGGGGATGGAGACGGAGCGGGTGCAGCGCACGTACGTATGGCACAGCTGGTACGTCAGCAGCTGCAGCTCGTCTGCTGTGAAGCAGTTGTCATCCCACAGGACGTGGTAGTGGGAGGGACGGCTGGTTCCCTGCAGAGATGGGCATGGAGGGTCAATTCTCTGGGTTTCCATCAACAAGTCAGGTTTTGATGTTCAGAAAGGGCCAGGCTATCTAGTGTGAACTTCTATGTAACAGCAGCCAAACAAGTTCAGTTTTATGTCAGGTCTAAATGTATTTTAAGATGAATAAGTCTAATATATACATGATTATATTGCTCTAAATATTCTTGCTAGGAAAAAAACCACTTCTACATAACCCTCAGTGATCAACATCTGCTCCCAACATGACTAAACCATGATTACAGCACCTTTTACCTACCTTCAGATAAACTCAGAGACACATTTCCCAGAGAAATAACTGGTGCTTTTACATCCCTCCAGTTCCTGAGCACTCTAACTGCAAGTATGAACACTAGAAACTGAAGTTAAATCTTACAGTGCATCTGAATTGGGTAAATAGTTGTGCTTTAGCCAAGCTACAAGTCTCTCTTTTTAAAACAAATACATCCAAAGAATTCGTTTAGTTGAGGTTCTTTATGCTTTGTTATATTAAACACAATGAGCTGCAGCTACACCCAGCATTTCTGCTTCAATACAATTTTTTTTCCAAGGGGCCAAAACCCAGCTTGCTCAGACACAGTGTAAAGGTTGACAAAAAACCCACTGAAATGATTCAAAACTGGACAAGTCATGCCCAGCCAACCTAAACAAAACTGATGACAATGTGGTCAGACTCACATGATAAAAATTTGAAGAGCAAATTTTTCTTTACATTTTAAGCAATAGCCTGACACAAGTAGAAAGATTTTTTTTTCAGAAATAACAATGTTACAAAATAAAGCGAACTCTTTAATATAAACTTTAAAAAGCATCACTTACCATCAGTGCAAGTTCAAAGGTGCAGCAGAGACCACCTCTTAAGCAAATCATACTCTAGGTCCCACAATAATGTTTTACCTCAGATAAAACTGAGCTAAAAGAACATTTCCTGCCTAAATAACTATTTGTAAACAGGTGTCACAAAAAGGAGAAAAAAACCATGTTCTAAATTCACATTTACTTACACAAAGCAACCGTACCTGTATTCCAGCATGGCTACAGAGGTAAAAATCAAACTCGTAGGGGTGTGTAATGTCAGTATCTACAGTTGTCCCAGCTGGAATATTGCCACTTCGTCCAACCTAGAGAAGAGGTTTGTTAAGTGTGGCCTCAGCTGTTTATACAGCTCAACTGTAATGAAAAATACAAGTTTCTATTCACCACTGGCAAGGTTTCGGCACACGAAGTGCCACAGGACTGTTTGGAATGTGCCACTACATCAGCCTTGGAGGTTTGACAAGGACACTGGAAGGCTCTCCAGCACCTTACACAACACTGCACCTCCAGCACATCAGAACTTTCCAGCTCAGACTGAAGAGCTGCACAGACATTTGTATTTAGAGCTGCCAGCTCCCGTTTGGTTTGGACTCAGAAAAAAGGTTCCACCATTTTGTACTTTCTTCTATTACAACTGCTGGAGATTGGTCCTGAGTAGTCACATGGACTTTAGCTCCAATGTGATGTTGTGGGGGTTTTTAACATACTTCAGGCCAATGATTTTTCAATTTGGGGCACCATTTTATCAAATCAACACTTCCCTGCATGCACAGACAACCAGATGGGAGAAGCCCACGCTAATATTTTCTCCAGCAGCCTAAAAGATCGACATGAAGCTTTCCCAAAAGGCTCCTCAGAGGGCAGTGATTACCCTTTCTGTTCTGTCAGCACAGAACAGCCGTGTATGATGTCGCTTCTGCACCACAATGTAGGTTATTCCAGGCTGGTAATCCTTCTCCAAACTAATGCAGGCTTCTCTAATGGCCAGCAGCTCATAATACAAAACCTACAAGCATAAGAACAGAGGAGTTTAGGTTTTCCTTCCATTGTGTTCAACACCTACTAACTTGGTTCAGTTAACAGTAGGCACAACTTTGGCATGCAACTCATAATCTTAGAAAGTACTTAGAGATATGTGGTTTCCCAAATTTGAAGACTTCTCTTCCCAGACAGGAAAGCAGCTGCAACTCTCGTTACCCAACAAGATCAAGAAATTCTCTCCTTAAAAGTCTCAATTATTTTGTGTAAATGTAAGCAATTCAAACAGTACTAAACAAGACCTGGAGCTATTATGGAGTAACAGAATCTTTCAAGAAACCCACAACTGAACCAACCTGTCGGAACTGTCCCTCAGAGACCCCGTCCCTGTAGAAGATGATACGAGTGGGCTTGAACCGTGTTGATTTGTAGAACTGGATGAGCAGCTCCCTGACCATGGAGGCCAGGTCCTGGATGATCTCCTGCCGGGGCCGCTGGACCCTCACCGTGGCACAGTACCGGCTGGGATGAGCATCCATGCTGCCTACAACCTGGGGGGGAGAGTGCAGCAGGGAAGGCTTCAAGCTCAAATCTATACCAAAACAATTAAAAGCAAAAAAGCCAAGAGCGGCAGGTACAAGATGCTTGTGCTAAACAACAACCAGAGTAACACTTTCAACAGGAACTCGTACTTGGTACAGGTTTAACACCTTTTGCCCCCTGAAAAGCATCCTGAAATGCACCTGCAGAATTTGGCTTCTCACTAAGGCACAGTTTTATAATCCAGATAGACATTTTTCTGTGATGTTTTCTCACCTCTTACACAGAGAAAAACCTCAGCTTCCCTTAGTTACTTTAAACAAAGACACACTTTCCATAACTGCAATCAATGACAACTAAAATACCAAGGGAAAGAAGTAGGAGAGGACTGACCAAGCCTCCAATGACCACTTTGTGTTCCTGGACTGTACCAACACAAACATAAGAAATATCAACACAAACATAAGAAATATCAAAAACATTTCTGCCAAACCAGGCCTTTAATTACACTTTTCTCCTTTAAAAAGACAAAAAAGTGTTATTGGCTAACATCACCAAGCTGTGTTATTTCCTGGAGAATATTTCTGCAGAAATATATTATTTAACAATGCCATTTTACCTTCATTTAAAAATTAAAGAGCTAAGAAACCAGTCTGAAGTATCAAGCAGTTTTTTTTCTTTTAAATACATGATTTTTAATATCGTTTGGAATGTGTACAAAGAACAGGCATAAGCCCCAAAAGATACTTGATACAGACATAGTCCATGAGTTGCATTTACTATTCTAACATTTACCCAAGATGAAAAAAACCCCATGTAAATTTAATAAAACTTACAGCAGCAATGGAAGGCTTCTTTCCATCTCCAGCTGGAGGGTGAGTGACATCAGCTCCCAAAAAGATCACTGGCTGCTGGAACACAGAAGGTCTTCAAAAAGAAAAAAGTGCTAAGTCACACTCATAGCTGAAGAGCTGCCACAAGGTCATCGCTCACCGTGGGGGTTGTTTCCGTCTCAGCCTTATCAGGTACCCAGGCCAAGGCTCAACAATGGGATCTTTGTGCACAAGAGCTGAACTTGGAGCCCTCCCCAGCAGAGTCCAAAACACGCTGCAAACACACTGCCAGAACTGGGGCGTGATTCTGGTGGGGAGCAGCCCCGGGGCTCCAGTGGAATGGCACAGCTGGGGGCTTCGGAGCCCCGATGTGAGCCTGGGGATCCCCCGAGCACCACTGAGCTACAGCACCAGCATACACATTATACTGTTCTCCAGGACTTGAGCTGCAGGATGGTCTTACACGCTGCCTCTAAAATATTCTTCCCCACACCACTGTCCCATATTTCAGCTTTGATACTGATCAAACATTTGACAAGAACCTTGGCTGAAGATCTAATGCACAGTCCAACCACCACTCTGAGCCTGTGCTGGAAGGAACTTAATTCTACCTCAAACATCCCATACTAGTATCAGAATATTTTAACTTAAAACTTGGCCACGTTTAAATTTTGGGTGCTAAGTAGCAAACGTAACCACATCTGTTAAAAGAAAACCCAATGCAGTCTCCAGAGTCTTACCGTTGATGAGGTACAAGGATGTTGTTGATTCCTCCTAGTTTAACATTAATCTTCAGGCACAGATTTGAGAGGGTCTGTGGAGATGTTTTAATGACGTTCTTGACCTGAACACACTGTGTGGCCATTCCCAACAGTGTATCTCCCACACGCTTCACCTCCGCTGGGAAGCAAAGGGGACAACAAGGAGACAACTTGAGTCCATTTGCTGTTAATGCTGCATTTTGACCTTGGATAAGTCACAATATTTCAGTGTACACACTCTGCAGTAACTTCTAACTTATCTGCATACTCGGACCTGCTTCCAAGTTATCTTCAGACACAAACAGTGGTTTCTAATGCCTAAAGGATGGTTCTGAGTAATTTTTAACATATTCCAGGCAACAGATTTCTCTGAATGATACCTGACCGAGCAGGTAAAGACAGAGGTGTGCCCTTACCATACACAGGTGTCTTCCCTGGCAGGATGACAATGATGAGCTGAAGCCCTGAATAGGTGTTCTTGAGGTGTCGGAACATGGGCTCCACGCTGTCTGCACCCTGGGCGTACTTGCAGAAGCAGGGCTGGCCCTGGATTGGCATCCCAGCATCCTTGGAGATCTTGCGTAGCTGGTCTGTGAAACCCCTGAAGATGAGGAGATTTTTTGATTTTTGTAGTAGCAACAGTACACAATAACCAAAGCACAAAGGGACAGAACCATCAAAGGAGGATGATTCCAAATAGCTTCTAAAGCAGCATTTAAAAAACTTTTATTATGTGCAGGCTGTAAAGCTGTGAAACACCACATGGGCTAAAAAATAGTCTAGACACCTTCAATACTTTGTTCAAGATGCCAGAAGGGACTATATACAGTGATGTCACAGGACAAACACCCCACAGCGTACCCGGTACAGTGTTTTGACTGTAGCTTCCAGCACAGAAGCAAACCAGCCTGGATTCTCTCCCTAACATCTCACATTAAACTCAGGTAAAATGCTCATTGTAATCCTAAATTCATGTTTCACTCCATTAAGAGAACAGTCCAAAGCCTGAACCACGACATGCCTTACTTCAGAATTTCTTCTCTGCACTGTCTCTGTGTTGCAAAGCAAGCTATGGCCCACATCTTGATCTCCACCCCAGTGTGGAACTGCTTCCCTCGCATGTCCCACACACCGTGGCTTGGTGTTGCCACGGTTCGATTCTGGGGAAACAAAAGCAACAGACACTCAAGTGACTGAAAAAGAAGCAGCTAGTGCTATTTACAGTTTCAGGATAACAAAAGAGTTTATTATACAAAGTCTGATCCCTGAAGAGTCAAGGTGTACATGAAATCTCTCCTCAAAACGGAAAGCAGAGGAAAAGGAAAGCCTCACCCGTCCTCCATACTGCAGCATGGGGGCTGGGAGCACACGCCCCGTCACGTGGGCCATCTCATCCCGCACTTTGAACTGGAACTCTTGGACAAATGGATCTGCATCATAATTTGCGCTTCTCACCTAGGAGAGATTTTTCCATGTTACAGAAGTATCTGATTATAACCCATATAACAAACAACAGGCTAACAGGAACATTGCAGAAGCGTTGTTACAGCAATTTCATTGAAAAAGGCTCAGATTTAATTGCTCAATACTATCAACCCATCCCCAGTGAAAACAATTACTGCCATGAGATATATTGGATGAGATGGTTTCTGCTCCCTTCATTACTCAAGTGCTCATTTTCAGTTTGTTCATCCAAAACCATTTTGTTTCCTCACAGTAAATTAAGCGTAGAGATGAGAATGCAAGAGCCTGTACTAGACTCAAGCTATCATTGCAGGCCATTTTAAATAAATCCTATTAAAAAAAAGTAGTTGAAATCTGTTAAGTTAAAGGATGAGGAGGAATGAAAAGACTAGGAAGTTTTGCATGGATGTAATCCAGCCCAATGTCACTCTGAGCAGTGTCCCACTGAGCTGGGAGTGAGGCACTCACCAGTCTGCTGATCTCCTCCTGCCTGTCTGGGGCAGACCTGGCTGTTGCTTTTATCATGGTCGATGTCTGATTGTCTGTCAGCTTCTTGATGCACCTCTGGCCAGCCACGATGTTACACACCTGCAGGGGAAACCAGGAGTATTAACTCACACCAGAAGCACTCAGATTGCACCACACTGTACACACACAATACTATGCTGTCACTATAAACCACAACCCCAGCACGTTTAAGCAACTGCCTGTTCTTTCTCATAGTTCTAAACTTTAAAGCCCTTTGGGTTGCAGACAGTCTTTAGGGAAATTCAAGAGTGATGAACATGTAAACCTGTAAACACACTTGTATTGCAAAGAGCATCGATTCTTAATGTTTTGCAAACTGATAGAACCCACCCAAACCCAGCTGATCTATTAGAGTAAGGCTCTTACTTCTAAAGGCAGGTAGGTGTGTTTTTGTTCCTGTCCCACTTGCAGACAAGGAAGGTGAGGGTATTTCAGCTGGAGGTTGTATTTCTCTCTGAAATACTGTGCTACTGTCCTCTCCACAGTCTGGCCATTTTCTAGTTGTAAAGGAAAGCTGAAAAGACAGACATTTTAGTAAAATATTAGTTGTCAAATACCATCATCCCAAAATTAATGGTCCTGTTACTCAGTGTGAAACTATCACACATTTCATGCTCTGACAAAAAGCCTCTTACGTTTGATGACTTGCAGGCCGTCTCGTTACATTACAGACACGGTACTTCCTTCTCATTGTCCCACAGTGAGTCACTTCTACCTTTAGACCTGCATAAAAGCATCAAAAAAACTGATGCCATAACTACACAAAAATGTACACAGGAGACACAAGGTTTCAAATGAGCATAACCGCTTTGGGGTCAGCATCAAATAGCACAAATATAAGAAATTATTATTCTCGAAACATTTTTACTTTCATTATAATTTGAGTTCTGACTAATCCTGATTACTATCCTCAGAAAGATATTTAGAACATTTTAGAATATTTAACGTTCAGTGTCTTTTGAATTTTCTGTAGCAGTTTCATTTAAACAGCATTGACTGAACTTGGAGAGCTGTTTTCACCATATCCTCTTGCTCTCATCCTTAATCTTGTACATCTCTCCAAACTATCAGTTCCAATGTAATTGAAATTTAAAAGACAAAAAACAAACGTTTCTACTTTCCCCCCAGCTTTGTGTCCACATTCAGCCTGTAATTTTCTTTAATTTCACTGACCAAGTTTAACTTTGCATTTTGAGCATCTCGTCTCAAAGCACACAGCCTACACACCAGAGCCTCTCCAGACTTATCTCTGCCCACGATAATCATGACAGTGGCAGCTCCGAGAGGCTCTGGGGGCTGTTGCTGTGACTGTGCACACACTGTGCTGTTCACACAGAGCAGCCTCAACATCTGCTGGGAGCACTGAGCTTATCACACAAGGGCTGCACAGCATTCATACACTGCTGTCTTTCCCCAGCTCCACAGGACAGAAGGCAGCTAAAAACAGAGCCTGGGTACTCAAAGGATTCACCTACAGTAGTAAAGTCTAGTATTAGTGAAGTCCAGTAGTAAAGGCCTTTGAGAGACCAACTGGATGGCTCATCTTGTCGAGGCTCGTGTGGATTGGGGACCACTGACTGAACACCCACCCAAAATCAGGTCCCCAGGTACCAGACACCAGACTGTTTCGTTTACTGGGGACACAGACACCACAAAGAAGCACTGACTGTACCGCCTTGCTCCCTGACAACACTAATTGCATGAAGAACTCAGAGGATGGCACAGTCAAAAATAAACCACCACTGCCCTGACATGGCATTAAGAGAAAATAGAGAACTATGGGGCACTGTGACCACAGACAAGGGCTGATGAACACAGAGATATCTGGAACTCATTCTCTGCTCTGTCATTACTCTGCTGTGACACTACCAAGGCAGTGCCCTCCCCCAGTGCTGCTCACACACAGCCAGCTCTAATGCAGGGCTTGTTTTGCTGTACAGGGTAACATCCTGGCTGGAGCTCCCAGACCCTACAGCAGCAAAGGGGTAACTTTCAGTATTTTCTGGCTCTGGTAACAGAGCCTCTGAGGCACCTGAGATCAAGCAGAGGCAGTTTCTCAGTCTCCAGTTACCTGCCCTACAGAATGAAGACAGGCAGATGTAAAAGGGGACATGCTAGGACTAGCACAAAATAACTCCTGTAAGTCTTTTTTCAGTCATGACTGTTCCCTTTATGCCTATAGTTCAAATTTACTTTTTAGCTGCCCAGTATTTCACTAGTGTCTAATCTTGCATCGAGTGTTTAAGAGCTGAGCTCCTTCAAGGCTTTTCTCTCTGCAAATTACACAGGAATGGAGGATATGGGAAAATACAAACCCAAGTAGCATATATGGAGTGAAACCACTCAAACCAGCAGCTTATGCAATTCCTTTGGAATGGAATTTGGCCTTCAGCTGCAAGTGGTACTTGTTTTTCCACAAGGCAATCAGTTATTAGAATTCACTGTAACAACACTCTTCCAAAGAATCAGTGTTAGCCTTGAAATCAGTGTTCACTTTGCCACAGCATTTAAACAGCAGGAGCCCACACACAATGCCAGGTGGCCTCAGGGACCCTGGGATAGGAGAGGTTGGCACCAGCCACTTACCTCTGCCCAGGCAATGAACAACGTGCTCCCTCTTTCCCTCTAAGCCACTGGGAATGTTTTTCAGCTCCCATTTCCGCAGAGCCGCATTGTTTCTCTCAGGATTAGAGCTACACACATGGATACTAAAATTCTCTTGGCAGTTCCAGGCCCTTCTGATGCATGTTAACCAGGCTTCCAGTTAAAACAATTCCCTTAGAATTAACTTAATTGAGTTACCTAGGACAAAACAGACCCATTTCTACTCACCCTTTATCTCTTTGGTGAATTTTACCCGATGAGAATCAGTCAGAGGTCTTGGTTGTTCATCAATATTATGAATGTCAAGGACTTCACACATGAACTGAATTACAGGTTGTGCTTTGTAGAAGGCAGTGGCAGAAACTACAAAGAGCAAATTATTAAGTGTAAAAAACCCCAGTCAAGGTGTTGTGAAGCGCTGTGAGCTCACATCATTGTTTCTTAGGATTCCACGTAAACCTCAAGCACATTTAGAAACAGAACAGCAAGCTCTGCGAGAGTAAAATACCAAAAAGCCAGCAGAAGGTCCACAGTGACACATCTGTATCCAATACAGTCATCCTGCTACTACTTGGAATTTCAGGGGTTTGAAGAGGTTTTTCCCCAGAGAACATTTATTTCTAGAGAGCTGCAATTCTCTTTCACCTCTGTATGGAGCTGCAGACACAGGATTAATACCTCTCTACTGCAGACTTTTGAACATTAAAAGCTAACATTATTCAACATGCAATATAATTTTTTCAATTACACAATCTGCTCAATTACTGAAACAATATCTAGTGTAGACATGAGCACTATTTTGACTACGCACAAATTGTGTTGGTGTAGTGGGGAGTGCAGCCCTTGATCTATTCAAATCTCCTACCCTCCCCACATGCTAACGACACAATCACTTTAAGTGACAATATACTGGTTTTAAACAGGACAGCTGACTTATTCCATGGAAGGAAGGTCATAAATCATCTTCTTGACAAAATTATAAGCAAATGAAACAACACCTTTGGCAGGAAAGGTGAGGTGGGACTAGACAGAGCTCAGACATGAACTGTTCCACGTTTAAAACTTTGAATGGCAACAACAGAAAAGAAATACTCAACAAGCATTTATCAGTTTTCTGTATCTCACGTACCAAACCCGCCACACACCTGTGCTCATACAACCCAACATTCCTCAGCCATGTGTCACTTGAGCAGCCCACAACCTCACAAGATGCATCAGCCAACACCTCCGGATGCCTGACATTGCTCTGGCTTTCTGAGTGACCCCAAATCCTCACACTCCCCACCCTGGCAGTGTGTGGGTTGTCTCCCACAGCAACACTTTCAAGGAGAATCTCACCCAACAACTGAAAAACCTCCAGTGATGGGATCTGAAGGCAATTTCACAGCCTCCAATCAGGAAACAGAGCAACAACTCCACGAACCACCAACTTACAAAGGGCTTAAAATTTCTCATTCACAGGAAGGACTGAAAAATTTCTACTCCAAGAGTTACTACTACACTTGCTAATGCTGGTAAGAAAAATTTGCCTCACAAAGTAACAGCACAGTACATCATCAATTGATGTAAATTCATCCTCTTCTCCTACCTGAACTGCAGCTCTCTCAGTACCTTGCATATAGATACCAGCACTGGTTCTTTCTGGGACAGGTTAAGATTGTTAACTCTCGTTTTTCAAGCCACAGCTGCTGTTTTACAAGAATAAACCATGTGACTTCAATCACACGAGAATCACCCACAATTTACGTAAACCAGAACACGTGGACTTGCAAATTTTCAGCAAGACAGCTCAACATCCGCAATATTTTATTATGCTCCAAGACAGATGCTAAACACAACCTGACTTGGAGTGCTCAGTGTAGAGCAAGACAATTTACCTTGGGTTTGTAAAGCATTTCAAAGACAGTGAGAACTGAATGTGAATTAGAGAAAACCTCAGGCAGCACCTGCACCTCCACCACTGACACTTTTGAATGAGTGTTCAGTAACTAAATAGTCGAGTGCTCAAAGGACACAGGAGTCTGACACAGGCACCAGTCGATCCCAGATCCATTCATCTGGGACTCAGTACAGTGCTGCAGAGCTCATGCTTTTGCATAAGAAAGCCCATCCCAATCAGCCCTATTCAGGGAAGTGTTTGGGGTATGTTTTACAGAGTTTTCTTGGAACTGAGCACCACTCACTGTGTACAGCTGCACAGAGCCCCTGCCTCTGTCACTGGGGATGTACCAACACTGAAGTTAAGTAGGAAAACAAGCCCTGTGCAATTCCTTCTTATGCAGGGATATTGGCTTTTATATGGTAGCTCAATATCTGCTCAAACATTGACATGATGACAAATGCAAAGAAAAAGGACTAGAATTTCTAGGTAGCCTTTGTCGTACACGTCTGGTCTGAATCTCAGCCCCGAATCTCCACTTACCATCGATGTTGAGCATCATTTTCCACATGGCAGGACGGACTGACTGATGGAACCCAAACCAGACCTCCCTGCCCCCTCCCAGGGGGTGGTCATAGCCTTCTGGAGCTGAGAAGAAGGAGCGGCCCACAGGGGTGTACCTGGTAAAAAAGGTGGCCACATATTTATGTTCTTGCTTTCCAAACACAAAATTCATGTAACAAAGATTATGAATGTCATGGTTTAGCATAGTTTGATAACCACTACAATAACACACAGCATTATTATTTTTTTTAATTTTGTGCACCAGCAATCTGTGCCAAGAAGCAAGTTTAAACAAAATACTCTGAATGCTTCTGTTCCTATTGCAGTGCTTTTAAATTTAGACAAAACATTTACTATTTTTAGCAATGCACAAACCACTTTCAGTTTTTACAACAAATCAAGAACTAAGTTAACTTACTCTTCCTGATCTTCTGCTTCAAGAAAGTGGAATCTCCATCAGAGAAGAGTCTGTACAACTGCCTTGTCTATACTGGCCTGACCCTCAAATACTATTTTTCCTATTTCATAAGGAACTTTTGAATATAAGATATATTGAGAGAAGCAAAAACTATGGGGGAAAACAAAGAACTAGAGGAAATAATGTTTCTCTCACAGGTAGAAAACAGCTGCTCCTGAGCCTCCACACCTCCTGTCTTGTAATGCACAGGCATTAGTACAGAGGTTAACATCTTCGGATCCAGGGAAGCTGGGGAACACTGGCTTCCACAAAACCACAGGCCACTTTTTTTAGGAGTAAGTTACACCCAGTGAAACCCATCAGAGCAAAGCCATCCTGCTGCCTAAAGCCAGCAAACTTCAAAAGTAACTCTCATTAACCAAATCAAGTGAAATTGGCCTCCTCTAAATTTCAGGGTTCTGAGATAAAATAATAAATATGAGACTTTGTTAGGACAGGTATCTGGTCCCAGCCATGTATTTCAGACATGAGAAGCATGCACTGGTGACAGTGTATTGATGGATTAAAGAGACTCGTGCTTTTCACAGGGACTGCCATCACTTGGCTCAAGCTGAGCAGAACCAGGACAGCAGTGCTACAGCCCACTGGAACCTCTCAGCATTTCAATTAAGGCCTATTATAAATGTCTGCTGTTTCTTGATCTTTTCCAACACACACATCACCTGCTCTGCCTACAGAAACACTTGCACAAGACTGGCTACAAGCTCCCCATTCAGCTCACCAGCTGAGCTGCAGAGGGGAATGAGCAGTTTCTCTTTTCACCTGTGAAGAAATGGGGATGAAGGTCTCCCAGTGGGGATACTTCAGGTAAAGACAGACTGCAGGAAGACAGTGAACCTACTTCATGGAGGGGAGGTGTCGTAGCACCACATCGACAGCATGAACAGGGTTAGTGCTGATAGGTTTGTCTAGTTCCAGAGGCTCAGGCAAGGTTCTTCCTGTCAAAACTTCATGCAGCAAGTGCCAGCTCACCCGAGAAACAAACTTTATTGACACTTTGAAGGGACGATCTTTTCCACCTTCTCCGGGTAGTGTCACATCCAAATCCACCTGGGCAGGGGAGAAAAGACAGAAATAAAAAGCAGCTGTTTAACCTGGAGTCTGGTAGCCTTGAGATTCCACTCCTTCCCATAACTGGGTCAGAGACTCAAAAACTCTGATACTGAAGACACAGCACATTTGATGAAAGTACATTACCAAATGCACAAAACGAAGAGAACTGGGCCCTGACCAAGCAGCAGAGGATCATATAACTTTTTATCACCTCAAATCAGAAAGCAATGCATTCTAGAAAAATTTTGGTTTGTTTCTTTATTCATCATAAAACCATGTATTACAGTTTATAAAATGAAATGTTTTAATAGATTTACCTGTAGAAAGCAGCTACTAAATTCTACAGGAAGTTCTGAATGCAACTATTACATGAACATTTACATACACTGGAATTTGCAGGAAATATACCAGAAGGACTCCGTTTCAGTACAGATACTTCCAGCTTTTCTGAAATCAGCAATATTTAAAGTTGGGTTTTTTCCTCTCCTATGAAGCTGCTACCAACATAATGTGTTCTCAGTTATCTTACCCCAGTAGTGGCCACAGGAAGTGGATTGGCTGTATAGAGGCTTCTTTTCCCATCATAAACTGGTCTACGGTCCCCAAATATTGTCACTTTAAAATGCTGCACCATAGAGTCCACCACGTCCCTGGAAAGGGGGATATTTACATTGAAGATGTTTCTGAAGAAGGATCAGACCTGAGCTGGCTCCCACTCCCCACTGTTTTGCTGAAGTAGTTGCAATAAACAATACTTGAGTGAATTATAAACACCCACTGCTATTCCTCCAAAAGGTGCTTCACATACTTCAACTAAATAAATAAACACTACAGAATAAAACCAGAATCAATGCAAATGCTCAAATACTGGGAAATGCTGGTACTGAAATAATTTCATAAACTCCTAGAAATTACCAAGGCCTTTGCATTATCTTTATTATGGAAAACAAGGACACTGTTACCTTGGAAAAAACCCACAAAGTGGTATTGTGAAAAACAGCACAAACCCCCAACTGGAAGCTCTGCCAGTACTGTCTGCAGTAATGTTTATCTGCTCCTCAGTTGATGAGAGTTTTGAATTCTGCCTACACTTGTTATAAACATGAAATGCCCTAACAAAAAAGACTTGTCTGTTAAGTCCTTAATAACCTGAGTTTTTACAAAATCATGTAAAAGCCTTATCCAATTTGCACACAATTACAGATTCATCTCCCTTGCTTTATTATAAATTGATGGCAATAAAGATTAACCCGACACAAGCACTGAAATTATACTTGAAAAACCATCATGAAATTTTCAGCTTATACAAAAATGCTTCTTGATGTGAGTAGTAGTTAGAAAGAGACTTTTGGAACACCTCCAACTGTAACAGGCTGTTGGGATCTGAATTCTTTGGGCAGTCTTGGCATTTCAGTGGCACAACTGCGTCTCACTTGACACACCACAGTTCCCTTATCCTACAGAATGGAAACGCTTTCCTTCAGCACGTGCAAAGCAGCCGTCCCACACAGCAGCAGCTTCCAGACACCATGTCCTGGTCAGGCAATATTAACCCAAAGTACTTCAGGAAGATAATAAATATTGACTTCCTCTTGAAGCTGAATGAGCAGCAGCACTTTCACCTCCCAGCTGGGACGTGGGGAAAAGGAAAGAAATTCTCCCTTTCACAGCTCTTGATGTCACTCAACATGCCCATCGGTACAATTTACAAGACAAAGGTATCTTCTCACCTGTTCACCCTCCGAGGACACTTATCTGGTTTGATATCCACCTCATAGAGGTAGACATCAATCTTTGGGATTTCAACTTGGAAGCAGTTGGCCAGCAGTTTAATGGGTTTGCCCATGGTGCCATAGCCGGGACGTCTGGGCACCATGAGCAGGGGCTGTGCCCCCACGGGTCCTGTGAAGGAAAAATCCCACAGATTAGGAGATAAGCACCACAGACAATTCCCTGAACCAACTCTCAGGACAACCAGGCGGGCACCAGAGCCAGCACACTCGAGGAAAGGAAATCAGCTGTCTCCAACAGGATGCTGCCCATGCAATTCCAAACAAATGCTTGCCCATTTTTAATCCTTAAGCCTCCACCTACATCTAGACTGTTCTCTTACTCATGAGCTTCAGAGATCAGCATGAATAAAATCAGGAGCTTTTGTGTAGGAGATTTCCTAAAAAAACCCCAACCAAAAATCCAAAACAAAACCAAAAAACCCTTAAACAAAAACCACCCCAAAAATATCGTAGAAAGTTTTTCAAGTCTTTTCTGAACACCCTGGTAATAACCAAGGGGCTGCAGAGTACAAAAATACAGAGGTAGCTCTGGACTGATGAACAGGATTTGAGATAAACTCTTCATTTCAGTGCCAATATCAGCTTAGTCTTGGAAGACAGATTATTCTTGAACTTTGCTGGCTGAAAATGGATGAAGAGTAAGACCATTACCTCCCATCTAACTGCCCCCATAAAGCCAATTTGCCAGAATAGTAAAGACTCAGATTAAGACACGGGATTGTAAAACTCCTGATTACTTGTGGGCTAGAGAAGAATACCCAGAACTGCTCAGAGAAACATCAAAATCTGCACTGAGATGGGTATTTTGAAAAGCAGCTAAAATACCTTCCCAGATTTGGTCCATTCTCATCTATTTAATTTGCTTTGCATTACTTAGGTGAGAACCCTCCACTCAAGATCTGCATTACTCATGCCTTACAAACCAACACAGTAGTAAACACAGCCCATTTCCCAGAATTTCTACTGGTATTTCCACTTAAAAATACCTCTTCCCACTTAAGAAACAACAACAAACCCAAAATGCTTGGTAGCCTGAGTTTTAAGAACTTACTCTTGGTACAAATGTCCTGATTTACAGAGCATTTGAACGAGGTAGTGCAAAGTTCTCCCCTCTCCTCCTACTCAGTGACGCAGGCAGCAATTCCAGCCCACTCATTTTCATAGCAGAGTTAAAATGTCAAGTGATGGGAAAAATGTTTTTTTATTTGTCTTTTGATTAATCTCCATAATTTCTGTAAAAACCCCTGTATTATCTTGAAGGAAATCGTGTCCTGAGAACAGGTGAACATCAAAGCCAAGTTCCTCTGTAGCATTTGTCTGGCTCTACCCAGAAAACTACTGAAAAATTCTGAGTGGGGCTGGCTTGGAGCCACAAGATAAAACAAAACAGAAACCAAGAAGCATCATTTAAAACCCGCTCACAGACTCTGCTTATGCAAAACTTGTTCCAAGCATCTGCTCTCTTCAACTTTTCCTTCATTTTAATACTCTCACATGAGTAAAAGCAGCTCTACAATTTACTCCAGCTATATTTGCAGAATATAAGCCTAAGCAAAAAGAAGTTACTACCAAACATTTGAGTGGCATAAACAAGTCAACAGCTCATTTTAATATTCTGAAGACATACACACCATAGTTTATATTTAGTTCCTATCGGTAGGAAAGACTAACAAAACTGCTGAAATAAAGATAACATTAAAAAGGTTCTTTGGTCAGCCTTGTGTCCTGCTTACCCAGCTCACCCTGGAAGAAGTTAGAACACAGATTTTGGCAAACAGGAATTAAGTGACCAATAAACGAATCAGAAGTGCAGGTCTACACTACAGTTCAGGTATAATTTTTAAAAATTCAGCTATTTTGCTATTATTGTGTGAATCATCCACTCCCTTGGACAAATGAACTTAAAAACGTGAGTATGCCATTAGTGCCCAAATACATGAGCACCCACTCAGAAGACCCTACTTTCAAGAGACACTGACTTGCCAGATTCTGTTATGGAAGTCTTGTGTCAGGGGCTTCAAAGCTGTGACTCAAACACCAATAAAACACAAATAACCAGTGACACTCTGGGGATGGTTCCACCGCTGATCTATCAGTGACTCACCCAATCTCATGCCTAAGTCCTGTGTCAAGCCCATGGAAATAAACACACAAACCAAAAATATTCAAAGTACTATTATTCTACAGAGTACAGGATGCCCGAGTGGCAGATCCTTTCCTTCAAGTCCTTTAACCATTGCAAAAACAAAGTGGGTCAAGGCTCAAAAACCTTTCTCAGAGCAGCAGCACCGTGAGGCCTCCTCTGCAGGGGATGGAGCAGCCCCTCGATGCTTCCAGGGAGCTCTGCACTGCTCAGCTGCCCACAAGTTTTAGAGGAGAAACTTCTCTGTGTCAAAGAAACCATTACACTCTGCCATTACAGCACCAGGTATGTACATACCATAGAATTATGGAACGGTTTGAGTTGGAAGGCACCTTAAAGATCATCTCATTCCACCCCCTGCCATGGGCAGGGACACCTTCCACTATCCCAGACTCCTCCAAGCTCTGTCCAAGCTGGCCTTGGACACTTCCAGGGATCCAGGGGCAACCACAGCTGCTCTGGCCACCCTGTGCCAGGGCCTCACCACCCTCATAGGGAAGATTTTTTTCCCCAATATACCATCTAATCCTGCCCTCTGGGGCAGTGGGAAGCCATTCCCTGTGTCCTGTAACTCCAGGCCTTGTAAATAGTTCCTCTCCATCTTCCCTGTAGGCTCCCTTCAGATATATGCCTAGGATGTTCCTAAAAATCTAAGAAAAACCCCCAAACCAAGTCTGTTCAGTGTGCTGGAGCAGAGCTCAATTCATAAAACCAGCTCGGTGAAGTCCCCAGCACTAAAACTCAACGGATTTATAACAGAAAACAATGAACACACAAACAGGAACTAAAACTGGTGCCTCAGACAGATTCTTGGGAGGTCTTTGTGCAGCTAGGGAGCACGTCTCAAGATCATGGAATGATCTGACTTGGGAGGGACCTTAAAGCTCCCCCAGTTCCACTGTGGAAATCCCTCTAATGGTTTCAACGAGCTCTAAGTGAGAATCTTTTCTTCCGTGGAAGTGCCGATGTTCCAATCAAGCTTAAACAGCCGAAAGGGACGGCGATTCCTCGGCAGCCCAGCCAGCACACGGACACGTCTGGCCTGCATCCAAATGCTGGCTGCACCTACCTAGCAACCAGAGAAGCCCTGTCGGAATAAAGCCTGAACACAGCGAGCAGGAGCTCAGAAACCTGCAAATGCTTCCAACACACCATTGTACAAAAAACTGCAGCTTCTGGCACACACGACGTTTTTACAGAATGAAGCAAAATCGTGATCTCCAGCAGGATGCTAATAGGAAATGCAGATTTCCTTACAGAAAGGGCCATCCCCACCAAGCTTTCAAAAAAATTATCTTCTTTCCCATTGTGGCTTCAGCATTATAAAGCCAAACTCTATTAACAGAGATAATTTAGAAGTTTTATTTTTGTTTATACAGCAGTTCTAAATCCAACTGGATGGGTGCTGGAACAGCCCAAAACACACCATCAAGGCCTGAGCAGGTAAATACAACTTACTCTGGCTCAGGAAGATGAGGCAGATTTGTGGAACAGGTCTTGGCCTCCAGCTGCACCGGGAAGAGCTCTCCATGAAGGGGAAAATGAAAAGATTCCCTTTCACAGGGCCTCTGGCCTCTACTCAGAGGCCCAGCCTGTGGAGCTCTAAGAAAATCTCATCACTAGCAAAAAAATAACTGAATTCTGGATTAAAAAAATACATAGGGGAGATTTGATTCAAATGCCAGCTTCAATGATCGAGCTCCTTCTGCCAGAAATCATGAATTGCCTCATTTCTGTCACTTGGCCTCACTGGGTGGCATTACATTATTTATGAGTAATGCAATCCATGTTTTCTAAACATTCCTCCTTTCAATTTAGGGTTTGGTTTTTTCGAAGTTTCAGATGCTAAGTTGTATTCAAACACATCAAAAGCCAACATTTTGATGTCATGCTCAGTGACTGCCAACTGCACAAGCAAATACTGGTGTGGTAACTCATTCTGGCCTAATGGACTTACAGAAACACAGTGAAGTGTTTTTGGAAGAATTTAGAAGACAATCAATGCTCCTGAACCTTTAAAAAAAAATCTAAATACAAAAAGCTTTAAGCCCAAAAAAGCAGCTTATATGCACATAGTGAAGTTAATACCCAATTGCTCTGGGAGAAGAGAATGTGCCAGCCCACACAAACCCTGCAAGACTTTTCCCCTGGAAGGTATTTCCACAGACCAAACTCAGGAAGGTAAAAATTAGCTCTCGAAATACTCTTTGATACCTTCACCTCTGAGGATGAAACAATTTGTAAAGTTCATACTCTGAGTCAAACAACTCCCACAGCAACTCCAGTGGAAATCTGCCACTGTATCTCAGAGCAGAATAACTTTTGAAGGCAACTATGAATCACCCCCCTTCCCTGCTCTACCACACCCACAAAAACAGGACTTTTAATGGGCCTCCCAAATCACTACTCTGAACTCAGAGAGAAAAAAGCCACTTCTGGGGATTTTCTCTGCCCAAAGTTTGTATGGAAAATAAACAGAACGTTAAGGATGCCTGCATTGCTTCATTAAAAACTGAAATTAAAAAGAAAACAGTCCAACACAATTTAGCACTTTTAACACAAAAAGCTGTGAGTTTTGAAAGAACAATGTAGGACATGGAAATGAAGACAATCAGCACTGATCCGACTTGGTTACACCACAGAACATCCCCTGTTGGTTGGTTGAACCTCCCTGCCTTTTGGAAGTTTACTGAACACTCTCCTGGTGGAAGTGCAATGCCTGACACTGGATTCGATCTGTGCTGAGAGCAGCTTTTCCTTCACTTTCCCAACTGAACATTCTACTGCTGTTCCACAGTTTGGTTTCACCACAACCCATGCCCCGAGCAGCCACCTTCACATCCTGCTCCCACTTCCAGTGATGTTTAAATTCCATGGACCAAGAGAGCCATAGTACTTCCCAGGTTCCTCAGCCTAAGCCTCTCACACAAACTGGACATCACCTACAGCACTGCTTCACCCAAGATGTCCTGGCACATGCTTCCACTTTACTCCAGGGATACTCACGCACCAATCTTTCTTCCCCACTCTGCTTATTTTATCCCATGTTTTCCCCTCATGCACAGAAAACAAAGCACATCTCAGTGTCCTTCTCCCTTTCATGACAGAGCTTTGATCCTCATTTGTTCCACCAAGGATGGTTTGTGTCCTCCTGTTCAACACCCCAACGCTTGGAACATGAGCACTGCACTTCCCTCGTCACAGAGCAGACACGGGAAGAACACTGCAGCAGCTTTGCTAAAACCCAACATACTGCAGCCTAACAACAGGTAAATTCACTTCAAAGGAAAATTTAACCATTTATGGGTTCCTCTTGCATATCCGTTTATCAGGAGACAACTACAATTGCACCAGGTTATAATTAGAGTTTATTTAACACCGTTTAAGAGAGCATCATATGGATTCCAACAGATTGCTAAAATCCTGCATCTTAAAATATTTTCAACCATCACAACCTCAAGCCAGGCAATAGCTGAGGTAAGGAGTTTTTCCAGCCAAATCCATTATTGTCCTTAAATCTCCAAGTATGTTAGGAAAGGATCTTCACATGGAGATGAGAAGGCACGTTTTGTGTTAACACCTTCTATCTCAGTCTTGTATTTTCACCACCTGTGGTACCTATTCAAGTGGCAGACATGGAACTGCAGATGACTTTGGACATTCCTTTTGCCATCGAGGTACAGCCAGGGAACTGCTGATTAAACACTGCCCAACCCTCAACCCTCCTCTGCTGTTCTGCCAGACTTGGAATAAATTATCTTGAAAAACTTCATCAGAACTTCCTTCTCCAACCCTCAAAATCCATTTAAAACACAAAGTTGATAAATACTGAGCACATGCTTTCCCAGCAAAAGGATGAAACGGCCAAAATGAGAGGATTTTCATAGACCCACAGAACGATTTGGGTTGGAAAAGACCTTAAAGGCCATCTCATTCCACCCCGTGGCACAGGCAGGGACACCTTCCACTGTCCCAGGCTGCTCCAAGCCCCGTCCAACCCGGCCTTGGGCACTTCAAGGCATCCAGGGGCAGCCAGAGCTTCTCTGGGCAACAACCACCTCGGAACGATTATTGTGAAGCAGCACACCCAAAGGCACCAGAATCAGCCCTATAATTCAGCGTGCGGACACACAGGGGCCAAATGCCCGGCGTGTGCCCGGCAGGAGCTGCTCCAAGGAGCGCTGCCCGGTCCCGCCGGGCTCTGCGGGTCCGTCCCTCGGGCACCGGCACGGCGCGGGTTACGCAAGCCGGGCACACCGGTTATGAAATACCGACAATTCCTCCTCCACCTCCGGCACGGGAAGCCGGACACGGAGAGGCTCGGCCCCGGCTCTGCCCGGTACCGGGGCCCTGCCCGCGGGGCTCAGCTCCTCCCGCCCGATCCCCCACGGGGCGGGCTCGGCCCGGCCGCTGCCCCGCGGCACCGGGGCGGGCACCGGGAGTTGGCGGGGGTGGGGCGGGGGGCCCGTTTCCCGACCCCGCCAGGCCCCGCCGGGCCCGCGCTCACCTGCGCTGCCGATTTCCATTCATGGAGCTGGGGCGCAGCCGCTCGGGGCTGCGGCGGCCGGCGCGGGGCTGCGCTGGGCGGCGGTTCCTCCGCCGCGCTCCCGGCTCGGCCGCTCCCGGCGCTGCCGCCGGTGCCGCTCCCGGAATCCCCGGTGCTCCCGGTGCCGCTCCCAGCGGTCCCGGCCCCTCACGCGGCGGCGGAGGCGGAAGTGGCGTGGCCGCCCCGCAGCCCCGGCTCGCGCGGCCGCTCCCGCCCCGCCGCGCGCGCGCGCCCCGCACGCCGGAAATCCCGCCCGCGCTTCCCCTTCCCCCGCGCGCCCCTTCCTTTCCGGGGGAAGGGGAAGCGCGGCCGGAAGCGGGCGGGGCGCGAGCCGGCGCGGTTGCTGCGGCAACGGGGGAGGGGGGAGGCGGGAAGGGCGGCGGGAGCCGGCGGGGCCCTCAGGGCCTGGGGAGCGCGGGGAGGGGGGAGCCCCGCAGGCACCGGCGGCTGCCCCGGAGCGAGAAGGACGGGGCTGGGACACCGGGAAAGCAGAGCATGAGTCCGTCGGGAGTCAGAGCGGAAGCACCGGGGGGATTATTCCCGACCCCGCAGTGTTGTGGTGCTTCAGTACTACGCATTATGTCTGCGGCGTTCTCCCCTTGCCGCAGCAGCTGCCGTGTGCGGCGGCTTCGAGGGCTTCCAGCTCGGTCCCCAATGAATTCAGCTGACGTTTTCTTAATCCTCAGTAAACCCGCCAGGAGAACCCCCGCGCCCCGGCCCCGGTGACGCCCAAGTGTTCCCATGCGCAGGACATGGACCCGCTGGATGGGAGCGCCGGGAGCCGCCCGCACGTCCCGCACGCTGGCCCCGCTCTGCGCTGCCGGACCTGGAACACGCGGAACGCGTCCGGCCGCGACAGCGCTGCGGGAGACACGGGGTGCTCCCCGGGAATGGTCACGGTCCCGACCCTGCCAGAACTCAGGGAGTGTTTTAACAACGCTCTCAGGGATGCACAGGAGGGGATTGTTGGGGTGTCCTGTGCAGGGCCAGGCATTGGACTCGGTGATCCTTGTGGATCCCTTCCAACTTAAGGATATTCTATGATTCATGATTCGATGATTCACTGTATCAACATAAATTCAGAGCTTATGCCTGCCCTGTTCTAATTTTTTGAGACTTTTTAGCAATGTTCAGTACCAGTTTGTTACAGATTTGTTACACAAACTGGCACCAAACAAGCAGACGGATAGAAGGGGCAAGATAGAAAGGGAAGAGATTCGAATGTAACAGACGTAACAGGCTCAGTGCTGGGTCAGGCAGTGACACCTTTATCGCTATTTCTTCTGCCCTCAAAATATCATTTTTTAGTAAGAGCAGCATATTGGGATTTGTCCAAGTAGGTTTGAACCTGCTACTCATTGTGAAGAAACAACATCACTTTTTCTGGTAGTGAGAGGGGCCCTTCCCCTGGGAAACAACTGGGAAAGTACTGAAGAACTGGAATTTTGGGCCAACAGAAGATCCACAATCCAAATTTCAGGATCATTATTAAGAATTACCACCCCGAAGACTCCTATCTGAATTAGTCTTTAAAAGCATAAATTTAGTTATCAGGTGAGTGACACAGTAAGGATTTTAAACCCATGCAAATTAAAGGTAAACTACTAGAATATTTCCTTAAGTGAAATTGGGAGTGGGAAATGTGATCGCCAGGATGAAGCAGATACGTGGGAGAGAGGCATCTCTGCAAACACACATCCCCGAGGGGCAGCACATCTGGTCCCACAGCTCGGGCACTGTAATCAGCACCAGGGCTGGGGCTCAAATGCCAATCTAACACTTGAAACCAGTTTTCTGACCTGTTTTCCAGGACTCCAGAAGCAACTGCACAAGGCACGATTTGCTGTTGTACCTCTCACAGAAAAAGCCCCTTTAAAACTGCAAAAGATTCTGTTGTGTAGTAGGAATCACTTAAAATAGGTGATACAACCCACAAAGCAGCCAGATGTGTGCAGGACCTGTACAGGTGCCCAGCTTGGGACAGAACGTTCTGGTAAATTAACTAACGAGTACCTGCATGCCATTAGCAAGCACTTCTTTAAAATTCCTTGGCATTATTCAAAAACCCAGTTACAGCTCAACTGCTAAATCATTCATTGGCTTAAGGTCTGTCCCTGCACCTTTGTAAGGTAAAACAAAGAACTCCTCCTACAAAGAATTCAGAGGATGGCAAACAACCTCCTGTTCTGGACCCTAAGACTCAACCATAAGCTGCTGGCATTGGAGAAGACTACGATGTTTGCAAGAGTTACAAAGCTGGGAAATGTAAAACATGATGGGAAATGCAAAACATGAGGCAGTGCAGAAACCCCGAGGATCAGGTATAACCTCAATCCAAAAGGAGACTGAAATCTGTTCTTAAAGCGCCTCAGAGCCAAGAGCCCCTGAAGCACTCGGTGAGGCTGGAGGAACAGCAGATTTTGATGTACATTTCTGTTATCTAATGACCCAGGAACCCAAATTCAGTCAGTTTTCAGGTGACATTTTAATAAAAAGTGGAATTGTACTGTATTCCCAGAAGTTTTAAGCACGTATTTGTTTGCTTAAGTGTTTCTCTCATTAAACTGAGATCTGGACAGTGAGGGGTGTTGGATCCTCCGCAGTGTCTGATGCAATTCAGCTCCAGTCAGCGTTTCCCTGTTTGTCCCCCAGCCTTTCCTGAGGGAATGACTGGGATGCGCATGTCCCTTCCCCACGAGATGTGACTCAGGAGTGTCACCCCGACATATTCACATTGCTTTTATTTAGGTCTTCTGCCAACAGTTACAGGGTAACAGACACTTGGGACTGCAAAGTCGAAGTTGCAAGCAAAAATCAGGACCAAGGCAAAAAAAAAAAAAATCCACAAAGGCAATTAAATCAAATCCAATATAAATACAATGTTCTGGAGCTCTTTAATCATACTGCTTTCTTTAATAAAGAGGTGGTTAGGATCTTACAGTATTTTCTTTTGGCCTAATCCAAGGATTTTGTTACTCTTCACCAGTCTTAATTCCACACATACAAAAAAAAAATTGATATTCAACCTTTAAAATATAAGCCATATTTTCTTAATAAAATAAGTTTTATGCTGCTGCTTGTTTAGTAAGTACTGTACATCAACTGTTCACGGCTATTTAACAAATGGACCATACAGAGTTCAAGCTAGAGCAAAAAAAACCCACAAGAAAAATAACAACCCAAACGGAGCGTCCTGTAAACACCCTATGTACAGTCCCACACTTGCTCGTAGAAAGGAGGTACGAAAGGGGCTGGAAATCGAACACAAAAGCACTGGAGTCCTGGAAATTTTCTTTCACAACTATTGAAGTGCAAATCACTCAGGCAAGATATGAATTTCACTTGTTTATTGCTCTCTTGCTGTCTGGCTTCCCTTCCTGAAACAATCACATTCTTTTATTTCACACTGATTTTCCAAGAAGAAAACCTTCCGCGAGGCAACGCTGGATGCTTGGGCTGTTGGACACTGAGACATCGGGTCGTACGTGTGCGATCCCACAACACCCCGACTGCCCTGGAAGCTGTGGGGAGAGGGCAGAGCAGCCCTCCCGCCCCGTTCTGTTCAGATGTGAGATAAGGGAAACAACAGCATTCAACAGGTAAATGAAAGCTACTCCTCTTCCCACAGAACTGCATGCACTCGGCGACGCTTCCAGTCGCAGATGGAACTCGTGCGCATGGAGAAGGCAGAGACTCGGAGCTGACTGGGATGCCCGTGTGGGGTTTGTGGCTAACTACGGATCCTGATATGTACCTGGGGTAACACCTATCCGCTACAGGCAGCAAAACGCACCTCAACATGCAGCTACTCGTTTGCATCTCGGACAAGAGAAGGGGAGAAATGCCGATGCCGGAGTGCGGAGAGGGTACGGTGCATAGTCCGGTATAGAAAACATGCGGGTCACTCCAACCTCTCTAAACTTCTTCAAAGTGGAAACAGGGTTTAAAAGGGCACAGCAGCTACTGAGTTTGGCTTTTTTGTTTATCCAAAACCATGAAAACCCAATGCAGAGGGTGAAACAAGGGCAGAACACGATCTGCAAGTCAACAGCTGAGAGTTTCAGAAGCTGTGAAGCTTTTGTGTAGTTAAAATTGCTGTTAAAAGTAGGTGCTACATCAGCAAGTCTTCATTCATAGTTTTCTATGAACAGCCACCTTACAAATGAGTGCAAATCTTAAAGGTCCGTTTTACATTTCAAGTCTCAAGGTTAAAAAAAATTGTTACAGAGCAACAAGCTGTTTCTGTAAATGCCCACACTATCTCTTTTCAAATGGTTAAAAATGGCATGTGCTATGCCACAGCTACTAAAAGACATTTCAGAATTCTAGACCCAACTAAAACACTAAAATAAAAACGAGGAACCAAAATACCTTTGCCCCTTGCTGCAGAGCAGCAGCCAGGCGCGTTCCGGTGTAATGCTGGTGAACAAACTGATTTGCAGAGAGAACCTTGACCTTGACCCCGATTTTATTCTTAATGAGGAGCTTTCTAACACCAGGTGAGCGGGAACAGCCCCTCTGAGATCGTTTTGCTTTCAATGAACACAAGCCAGAGTTCGGAGGATGAGATGGAGGTGCTGATTGGTGTCACTATGCAGGCACTTGTGTAGAGGAATGTAGGCTTCTCATGTTGACACTTAGTGTTGATGTGTTCCCTACGCTCTAAAAGCCTTCCTAAGAGTTCCCTACCTACTGACCACGGATAGTTCCCGGTCTCCTCCCCACCTTGAGGATATACAGCAGTAGAGGTTGACACAAGGTGCAAAGGAGGATAAGAACCAAACACTGTGGTCTTGAGGAAAAACAGGACTGTGCTAAACGTAGGATCTTCACCAAATGTGACATCAGTGGGCTCAGCACTTAGTTTGCATAGCATAGTGATGTCTTCACTGTTCACAAACACGTTGCCCCAAAAGAAAATGGGAAGAGTGAATTCCCGGGATTAGGACAGCTCAATGGGCCAACATGACCGGTGTCGTTTTCATGAAGGCAAGGCAAGTTTCAACGTCAGAAAGTACAAACCAAAGAGGTGTAGATGTGCTTCTGTCCGCGCGCGGGCCAGGGGCAGCGCTCGCGTGGGGCCGCCTGGGAAACGCGTTCGGCAGGAAAATGATACCAGAGCTCTTCCCCTCAGAGCGTGGCAGGAGCGTGCGCCTCGTTTGTCTCTTGAAGGAAGCGCTGTGAACACTTTCACAGAAAAAACCCCAGATAATGTGCCTGGATGATATTGGTACTGAGCTGCCACCACAGCCCCGCCACCGTGCGTACGTACGGTCACTGTGCAGCAAAATGGGTCTGAAAAGCAGTGACCAGGTTCCTGTGGGGAAAAAGGCTGTTTTCCTGGTACAAGCACAAATCAGGGGTTTCTCCCATGACAACAACAAGGATTTCATCATTCTAAGGAACAAGCTGGTGTGCTTTCAGAATAAAAACCCTGGGCATGAGAGCAGTGATACCATGACACAAAGAGCAGCAAAACCTAGCAGCAGAGAGGGTGAGAGCCTGGAGGTGCTGGAGGTGGGGATGTGGTAGGTGGGAAAGCAGCCGGCCCGGGCAGACACGTGCCAAATGCACACGGGCAACGGGTGCTGTAGAGCACCTGGCACAGCACGGGCTGCAGTCGGCAGCACTCATCAGACAGAAACGTTGGAGAGCTGCGGCGTGAACACACACAGCTTCAGGAAGTGCAGGGATGTAAACTCTGAGAATGTTAATGACTTGTGGATTTTGGCAACAGACTCAATATAGTATAAAAATAATGTTTAGTAAAAAAATCCCGGTGTCCATCATAAAAATTCAGGGGGGAAAAAAAAGAAAGAAAAAAATGGATAGCGCTTTCTGTCCTCATGGGATGGAGATGCCCCCATTTGTCAGAAACAGTTTTAAATAACAAGTAGTACATTGGAAACAACAATGGGTCAGCAGCCATTAAACGTGTCCTGTATGAAAGTGCACATCTTTCAATGGGGTTTAACCACCGTGAGGTCGTGATCTGACACAAACTGCAACTGAGGACCATAGAAATTAACTCCTTCTGATGGAAATATGGACCACCATCAAGACAAGATTACTAGTTTCCTTACAAGATTAAAAACATTGAAATTTTGCAGCATCATAGTAAGGCACTCACCCATGGAAAAGTCTGTGACTGTTGCTTCGAGCGGCAGCAGCTGACTAGCTTGTAACACGAGGAAGACAGTTTTCAGTTCTGAGCTAAGTGCTAGGGTGCCTTACATTATCCGGGGGGAATTACTTGGGGGTGGGGAACTGTTAGTGTTACAATTCTCCTATAAACTAGTTGGTTTTTTTTTTTTCCCTCAACCCATTAAAGCATCTCATAATCTAAAATATTAGTTTTATAAATCTAGTCTTCTGTTTTAAGGCTCTAAAAATCCCCTCCCCCCAACCCCCACAAAAAATACCTACCAGCGCCTGGTGGGCAACGGAGGACCAAAGCCGCCAGTTCACAGTCAGAAGTCTCTAGTATTGCATCTTAAAAATGAAAACCTGCTTCCGCCTCCCGGGAGTTTTATCCCTTCCCTTGAATGCCTTCATGTGTTTGGTCAGGTCAAAATTTTGCAAAGCCAGAAAAAATTAAAAAAATAATCATCATCATCATCATCATCATCAGTCTCTTCCAATCCTACAAAGGTGTTGGATCGTTCTGTCCCATGGTGCTGGTCTCCTGCCTCGAGTTGACGCTGCCTGCCCTGCAGTGATTTCTCATTGGAAAAAAAAAACAAGGTGTCCCAATGCTTCCTTTTTTGTATGGCTCCTACAAATCTGAAAGCTTTCTTGAGTGAGGTAACAAAAGTTAGGCTTTCAAGCAAAGTACATGGTACGTAAAGTGTCCTGATGAACCTGCACAGCCTTCGCCAAGGCCTGGGGGTCTCTGCCGTTGCTCTGTCCAGATATATGGCTGCCCTCGCCACTGAAAATCAAGGAAATCACTGAATAATTATTTCATATTTTTCCCCCAGGAATGCTGAGAAAATCCCCTGGAGATGAGGATCAGCTGAGTGCTGGCAGCACAGGAAGTCACCTCACTGCAGTGCACAGGGATGCTGTGCACGCCGGTGACCACGCCTGGACTGCAGAGATTCCAGCACCTTGAGGCAGCTGGAAATACTCAGACACCCCAGAGATGCTCCCACAAGCCCAGGATGAGCTCAGAATAGGATTTAACCCTCCATTATCCCCATTCCCGCTGTGCTGGGCCTTACGAGGCTGCAGCTACCTGCAGATCTTCCCCTGGAAAGGCTCTGCTGCAGCACTCTTGGACACAGGCACTTTGAAACATCAAGGTCCCCTGCCCACGCCTGGCTCTGCCCTCCCAGAGCCACAGGCTGTGCCCCTCACCTGTCATGCTCCTTGTCCACGAGATGGTACCGCGCCCGGAACGCCACCAGCCGGGCATAATAGGCCGGGGCTGGGATGGAGACAGAGCGGGTGCAGCGCACGTAGGTATGGCACAGCTGGTACGTGAGGATCTGCAGCTCGTCCGCCGTGAACCGGTTGTCATCCCAGAGCACGTAGTAGTGGGACGGCCGGCTCGTGCCCTGAGAAGGAGGGGGCCAGCGTGAGGGGTGCTGCCTGCACCTGGATGCAGCTGCCTCTCATCCCCATCATCCCCTCCCTGATCCAAATGATCTGTCAGCCAGCCTGGGCAGGAGAGATGCCTGTGCTTCCCTGCTGTGAGAACCCTACACAGTGTGGCAGGAAAGCCCTTGGCACCAAGGTGCAAAGCAGCACTAATTCTGCTGCCTGTTCCCTCTGTGCCACACAGCCCACTGCATCCCCCACTGCCTCCCCACTGAGCCGGGCCAGCTCCCGCTGTCTGTGCAGGGGAGGGGAAGCCGAGCAGCCTCCCTTCTGAAAGCAGCTGCAGATTACACGAGTGCAGTTTTTCCAGTCCGGTTTCTGACTAATCTTGGCTGCCTGCAGCCAGGCAGCTGCAGAGCAGGCAGGGATGGCTGGCCTGGCTCTCCCGCCCAAGGCCAGACAGCAGGTCCCTGCTGACGACGAGGTGCCCTGGCAAGGCCAGCATGCTCAGACACCAGCCTACAAGCTGCTGACTTGGCCGCTCTGAAGGAGCAAAACCTCTTAGGAGAGACCCTTGGCTCCAGGAGAGTAACCGAGTACGTGCCACACAGTGCAGCAGCAGCAGCACAGACCTGGCACCTGCTTGCCAAGCCACCGCAGTGGCAGCTCAGATCCAACTATCCTCAAATCCAACTGCCCACGTCTCCATGCTAGAGGGAGGCTGTGACAGGAACAGGACAAATGCACGAGAGCACAGTCTGCAACAGCAGCCAAAAAACCCAGAAGCATCCCAAGAGCCAGCACTGCAGCACAGTACCTGAATGCCTGCATGACTGCACAGGTAGAAGTCAAACTCAAAGGGGTGGGTGATGTTGGTATCCACTGTGGTTCCTGCTGGGATGTTCCCACTCTTTCCAATCTGCAGGGAATAGAAAGAGATCCAAGCATTGCAGAGTTTGGTTATTTCCAGTTGCCAAGAGCACCATCACTAACACAGCTGCCCTGCCCCAGGGCCATGGTGGAGGGTCCCCATCTCAGTTTGAGATGCAGAGACAGTCTCTGTGCCCATTCAGGGGGAACAGAAGCAGCTCATCCTACTCTGCTCCCTGCCCAAACAGGCTTGCTTGCATTTTTTTCAGGCATTAACACCAGGCATGACATGGAGACATAGCCAACAGCATGGAAAAGAGAGCAGCAGGGTGAGGGCTGGGCAGGGGCCCATCCTACTACAGAGATGAGGATTAAGTGAGCAAAACTCCAGGGATCCCTGCAGAGTACGTGCTGGAGCCTGTGCCACAAGATACTGGGGCTTTTACATCCTGATCAAAAACTGCCCTTAGTTCCAAAGATTAAATCTTTCTGCTCATGTGGAGTAGCCTGGTTAGACTCAATCTAACCATTAAATTCAGATGAAATCTAGGAATAGTGACAGCAATCAATGTTACTGCAGAGTACATATGAACAAGCTGTGAGCAAGCAACGGGTTATTCAGCCTGTCACGTCAGCAACTCCAGCTATCACCAAAACAACAGATGTTTTCAAGCTGACAGAGGCTATTTCAAGAGTCACCAGGATCATCAGCACCCAGTAACTCATAATAACAGCAAACAGCTGGCTGGGGTTCTAGAAGCAGACTAATCCATGTGGCTGCAGGAGTCCACTGAGCAGCACGTTTCATTCAGAACGAGCTCTTCCTGCCAGTGGTGAGATTTCCCCTCGGCAAAGCCAGGGCTGGCTCTTTCATCAGACAGGGATGAATCAGCCGCCTCCAGCCCTGGCACACTGCAGCACTCACCCTCTCGTTCTTGTCTGCACAGAAGAGACGGGTGTGATGTCTCTTCTGGACGACAATGTAGGTGATGCCAGGCTGGTAATCCTTTTCCAGTTTGATGCAGGCATCTCGGATCGCCAGGAGCTCATAGTGTAGGATCTGGAGAGACAAGGGCACACAGAATGAGGGGACACACTGGCACCCAGCTGTCCCTGGGCACCCTTAAGGAACCTCAGAAGAGCCAATGCAGTTCCTCTGGCCAACGGGGATCTGAGGGTTCCTCACCTGTGGGAGCTGCCCCTCAGGAACACCATCGCGGTAGAAGATGATCCTGGTGGGCTTGAAGCGTGTGGATTTGTAGAACTGGATGAGGAGCTCCCTCACCATGTAGGACAAGTCCTCGATGATCTCTTGGCGAGGACGCTGCACGCGCACCGTGGCACAGTACCGGCTTGGGTGGGCATCCATGCTGCCCACAACCTGCAGCGACAGACAGGCCAAGCCCATGTCTTACACCAGGAAGGACAGAGGGGATGCGGGACATTCCCAGCCTCCACCTGCTTCCTCCACGCACAGCTGGCCATGGGGAGAGCACCTGAACTCACAGATCGGATGGGACAGCAAATACTGTACAGGCAATCAGTGCCCAAAAGGGACACCCCTGGTCATGGCCACATCTGATGTCACACTCTGCCATGTCCTTTGCAACATTTATGGGAATTTCCAGTGAGACAACTTTGGTTGGTGCCACTGAGTGCCGTGGCTGTGGGGACTGCTGCTGCTCTGCCCTTGCTTGACTTCTCCTGCCCGGCAGTGAGAGGGAGTGGGGCTGCCCCAGATGGCCAAGGGCTGCCCCAGATGGCCACGGGCTGCCCAAGGACGTGGTGGGTCGAGTCACTGCCTGGCAGCCATTGAGCAGAGAGTTCCCACTGCAGCGCAGGGCAGACCTCAGACACATCAGAGCAAGAGGTCAGGGGCAGCCAGGCTTGACTGTGACACAGGGCTAGGGGCACAGCATGAATCAGGTGCTGGCCCAGCTGCCTCACTCCCCACGCTCAGCAGCAACTGCGCTGTGTGCCCCATGTCCCTCGAGCAGAGAGGAAGCACCACAGACCCCACATCCTCAGCAGTGTGAATCTGCTGCCCCTGCCCTCCCCAACACTTTCACTTTTGCTTGGCAAACAGAGCTCTGGGGTTGGGGCTCCTCGACCGGAGCCAATGCGTACAATAGAAACTGTGCCTTTAGTTTCAGACACAGACCCACTTCTATTGTCCACACCAAGGACAAGGTCAAGCTGCTCCAAAGACTCTACCCTTTTCCTCCCATGCGGCTTCAAAAAAGCTTTCACAAAAGTTAAGAAAAAAGCCCTAGTGGTCCTGCACAAACCACAAAAGATGTTTTCAGAGGTAAAGCTCTGCCGCCAGGAAACAGACTGTTCTGTCCCACCCACACCTACAGCAAACAGCCCAAAGCCTTTCCCAACCCCTTCTAATTAAGAAAAAAACATTCCTCCAAAGATGCTTTTTCATGCCAAGGAAAACCTGAGCTGTGAGTCCTGGAAAGTTAGGAACTTAATAGGAAAATGCTGACGTGCTTATCCTGCATGGCAATGAGCACAGGGCAGTGTCTCTCAGCCCAGTGGAGGGCACAAGATGTCCCTGGCTCCACTGGCACTGAGCAGCACTTCACTCCATGGATGCTCATTATTCACTTGAGAAGACAATCCTCCTGCACAAAGGGCTCAGAAGCCTGGTCACCCCAGCTTCCCCATGTCCCAAACCCCAGCTCTCCAACAGGGGAAAGGTCCCTGAAGGGCTGCAGCTGGATAGGGATGCCCAGGATGACTCCATGCAGCACCAAACTCCCGGCACACTTGGGGCCGTGCTTGGGGCCGGCACGTCACGAGCCCCATCTGGTGGCAGCTGCCAGTTTCCCCGCGGCTCCCAAAAACTGCAGTTTCCCTGCGGAGAGGCAGGAAGGGATCGGGTTGCAAATCCCAAGGACTGGGATAGACGTCTGACGGGGCACAGGCCCACCCTGAGAAGTGTCATCATGGGGACAGCAGCAACACATGGACCCGAGTCCCATTCCAGCTCCTGCATTCTGCAGGGTTTTTGGGCACCAAACTGTGAACTTACAGCCGTTATCGAGGGTTTCTTCCCATCTCCTGCTGGCGGGTGAGTGACATCAGCTCCGAGGAAGATCACCGGCTGCTGAAAGACAGCAGAGCTGATGGGAGAGAAGAAAAAACAAGCAGTCAGCCTTTGAGGCCATCTCAGGGTGATGTACAACCCAATGGAGATGAGCAGATGACATCAAGGACATCTCCTGACCTCCAACGCTGGCCTGGACACATCAACAAAGAGAAACAAGTTACAAACCCCCGTTTCAAAGAGCTACTTTATGCAGGCCCCCTCTTCTCCATGTAAAGCCAGGCAGGCAGCACCACCAGGGACTTGGGATACAACCCCAAAACTATGAGAGGCAGGGGCCGTACGAACCGCTGGTGAGGCACAAGGATGTTGTTGATCCCGCCAAGCTTGACGTTGATCTTGAGGCAGAGGTTGGAAAGGGTCTGTGGGGAAGTTTTCACCACATTCTTGACCTGGACGCACTGCGTGGCCATCCCCAGGAGAGTGTCCCCAACACGCTTCACCTCGGCTGTGGGCAGAGGAAGCAGGTGAGCACAATCAGCACCGCACCACTTCCAGCAGCACCCTTGGGAATAGGGAGAGAGAGCCCTGCAGGAGCCAGCCCTGCTGAGGCAGAGCAAAGCCCTTCTCTCTGTGCTTGCCCCAGACGCACCGTACACCGGCGTCTTCCCTGGCAGGATGACAATGATGAGCTGAAGCCCTGAATAGGTGTTCTTGAGGTGTCGGAACATGGGCTCCACGCTGTCTGCACCCTGGGCGTACTTGCAGAAGCAGGGCTGGCCCTGGATTGGCATCCCAGCATCCTTGGAGATCTTGCGTAGCTGGTCTGTGAAGTTCCTGTGCCAGGAGGAGAAGCCGTGAGCCCCGAGGCCTCGTGCACGGCAGCTGTGCCACCGAGCGTGGAGCCCCACAGCACAGGACAGAGACAGGGCCATCATATCACCTCTTGGTGGCTCTATGGCACCCAGCACATGCATGGCACAGGAAACACAAGACCAGGCTGAACTGTCCCCTCTCAGTGCCCTCTTACCCATGTACTGACTCTTTCTAATGCAAATGGAGCTGAGCCCTTCTCCCTTAGGAAGCTGGAGCAGCGGGGAACAAACCTGCTGCCTGCAACAGCTGATTTCCAGGTGACTGCAAAGCTGATGCCAGCCTGCACTTACCACAATTCAGCCACACTCTGGATTTCTGGAATGCCAACGATTGATTTAATGCAGTGAGAGCCAGAGGGAACACAGGGCTCACAGCTCTGCTGCAAAGGGATCACGAGAGGAGTGCGGTGTCACTCCCATCTGCGCCCACGTACCGCAGACATGGACACTGAGCTCTTCCAAACCCCAGACACTGACCATGCCAAACACCCAGAAGAGACACACAAAGCACTCACCTTAATGCATCCACTCTCAGTCAGGAGAAACCTGAGGCCCCAGCAGAATCCAAAACCAAAGTGACCATTTCCCTAAATTAAATAAACTGCTCCTGCTGTGTCACTTTGCTAAAGAAACATATTCTCTAAGCTACCAAAGCTTTTCAGAAAGCCCAAAACTTCTCTGTAATAACCCATAGGAAATTAGGATGCTTCCTACATGAATTACATAATTTCAGATTATTGAGGAAACTTTTAATCCTCAGAACCCCTTCTCTCTGGGGAGATTCAGTCTTAGAAGAGTTCAATACAGGTTTAGAGCTGGGAGTTTCAGCTCCCAATACTGCAGCTCCCCAATGCAAAGAGTAGATAGAGGAGAGCCTGACTGACAGCTCACAGGTATTCACTCCAACCTGGCAGCTTTGTGATGACTTAGGGACCATTGGCAGCTGGGACAAACAGTTAGGCTCTCTGGATAAACCAAAAGCAACAGGAACTGGACACCCCACATCAGATTGGTACCACAAGCAGTGGAGCTCCCTGCAGCTCCAGCACTGGCAATACCGGACATGCAGCCCCTGGCTGTGAGCAGCAGCGGGGCTGTCCCTGGAGCCACGGCCCCTCTGGCTTCCCCCACCCGCATGGGCTGCCCCTTTCCTTACTTCAGCACCTCCTCTCGACACTGCTTCTGCGGGGCAAAGCAGGCAATGGCCCAGACTTTGATCTCAATGCCGTTGTAGAACTGCTTCCCTCGCATGTCCCACACGCCCTGGTTGGGAGTTGCAATGGCCCGGTTCTGCAAGGCAAACAGACGGTCAGAGCGCGGCCGCAGCCTGCCCGGCCCCGCAGCCCCAGAGCCCCCGCATGGGCTGGGGCTGTGCTCCCTGTCCCAGTGCTGGAGCTGGAGCTGACTCCCTGGTGATGGGCAATCCACAGCCTCAGCTCCTCAGCAGTGACAGAAAATTCACCCGAGCTGCCCTACCCTGAGCACGTCTCTCCTCTTCATCTCATCACCAATGACTCTTGGCTATAACTTTCAGACCAGTTATATTGCAAAAAACCCAAAAACCACAAACCCAAGGCACTTCGATAAAACATTCCAGCTCTTAACAGGAAGGTAACACAACTTTTGCTCAGAAACAGTGTTTCTAGGTGTGACAGCATCTCCCTGCACAGTGCAGCTCAGCCCAGGCAAGGGCAGCCCCACTTACCCGGCCTCCATACTGCAGGATGGGAGCCGGCAGGACCCGCCCTGTCACCTCCGTCATATCATCCTTCACCTTGATCCCAAACTCCTGAATGTATGGATCCAGGTTGTAGCTGGCATTCTTCATCTGCAAGAGGGAAGGAACGGCCATGAGAGGGAGACCAACTGCTGCATGCCAGGCAGCTGCAGCTGGCCAGGAAATGTGGGCACCTGAAGCCCTGTTCTCCATAGAGCTGCAGGTGGAGCAGCTCTGTCGGGGGAGGACGAGCAGATCACCATTGAGGCCCAAACCCTCTCCTGCAAACTGACCCACGGGGACCTGGTTTTGAAACACACTAACCAATGCAACTAACAGGACAGCCTGCTCCTGGGATTTAAGATTTCAACATAAAGGTTCAGGCTGGCAAGAAACTCATCAAGAGTCCCAGAAGGAATACCAAATGTCCCTGGCTTCAAAAGCCCAGACACACGTTTGGGGAACAACAGGCCCGTTAACCAGTGGCCAGGCACAGACAGAGTTCTTGCACTGCAGCCCCACCACACACAGCCCCACATACACCTACAGCCAGGGCCATGACTTTAGTTTGTTTCCCATTTTTAGTTCCAGCTTCCTTTGGGTCAGGTTCCATCAGTGCGAGGGCCTGAATTTTCTGCACATGCATTTCCATGGTCACTTTGAGCCAGGCTCCCCTGTGCCAGTGTCCATTATGTACACACAGGCACCTCTGCCCAGGGATTCAGTGGGAAGAGGGGGATAACACCCTGCCATTAACCTCACCAACATCTTCTCAGCAGGTCACAGCTCTCCAGTGCAGAGCAGCTGAGGAGCAGGACCACAGCAAGGTCCATCACAGACATGATGCCATAACCTGCCATCAGTGCCACAGCCCCAACCTCGTCCCCTCCAGGGACTTGGTGTCACGTACCAGGCGACTGATTTCCTCCTGCCTGTCTGGGGCAGACCTGGCTGTTGCTTTTATCATGGTTGACGTTTGATTGTCCGTGAGCTTCTTGATACACCGCTGGCCTGCCACGATGTTACACACCTGCATGGGAGGGGACAGACAGCAGCCATGTGTTGGGGACAGGTAAGACATGGGGGACCACAGCTGAGCACAGCCCCAAACCACAGGTGCCAACACTCACCTCCAAGGGAAGGTACGTGTGTTTCTGCTCCTGGCCAACCTGGAGACAGGGCAGGTGAGGGTATTTCAGCTGCAGGTTGTATTTCTGCTTGAAGTACTGAGCCACTGTGCACTCCACTGTCTGACCACTCTCCAGCTGCAGTGGGAACCTGGCAGAGGCAGGACATGAGGGATGCACCTACTCAGAACAGACACTTCCAGACCTCAGGCACTATGTACTGTGGCTGGGAAGAGGGAGCTGCCAGGTTCCCACCCTGAGCTGCCATACAACAAAATAAAAAGCACAACAGTGGTATTTTCAGAAACGGAGTCAGGAATACTCTTATCCCAGTGTGGGACTGAGGTCCCTAAATAAAGCTCTCCCTCACTAATCCAGCTAATCAGGGCAAATGTTTATTGCAGGACGTGCCACACATGCCATGGTAGGGCACAAAAATACAGCACACTGGCACTCAGGAGAGCTTCTGTGACTGGTGTCCTCCCTGGGAGCTGAACAGAGCTCCAGGAAAAGGCTAAATGGCCTCTCCACGTACAGGACAGCAGTTGCAGGGTGGGCAGAAAGAAGCAGGAGGGAAACATTTCCCTTCAAAAACAGAAGGGAAAAAAAATCAAACTTCCTGGCTGCAGGAGACACCGCAGCTGGAGAGCAATACCCATCCTCAGCCAGCACCAGCTGCTCCCAGCTCCATAAAGAGCTCCATGAAAATGCAGAATTAACCTGATATTCTTTATAGAACCAAAATTATAGGACAGCCAGGTTGACTACATCAGCGAGGTGCCACATTCCTCCTGCGCTCACTAATCCCAGGGCTATGACCCAAGGATGCTGGTGCACAGGAGACACTGAGGGGTGCCCAGGCCCAGCCTGCTACCAGGCACACACAAAAAATTCCAAGGCAGACACTCATGTTAGCCCCTGACAAAGTCTCTGCTCTGGTAGTGACTATTTTAAGAATGAAGAAAACCAAACCCGGAGGTAAAAACTAGGACAATTCCTGGCACGTCAGCTCCCGCCCGCCGCCGCGCTCTGCCTGCCAGACACAGCATCCTCTGTGCTCCCATCTCCCTGCATCCCACTCCACACATGGCACAGGGCTGCAGAGCCCCAGACACCTCTCTTTTTGCCATCAAAGACTGCAGCTTCCCATCCAGCTCTCACTAATGACACCAGCAGCTGTTAACAAGGAGAACAGCGCGGATTTTTCCAAGGGCATCTGCCCACCCGCCTTACGTCTGGTGGCTGGCTGGCCGTCGGGTAACGTTACACACACGGTATTTCCTCTTCATCTGCCCACAGTGGGTCACCTCCACCTTCAGACCTGATGTTAGACAGGGAGACATGGCACAGTCATGGCGAAGGTAGGAGCAATTCCCCTCTGCCCAACTTCCCTGGGACACTGACAACAGCTTCCTTAACTAATTCCCTGCTTGCAGACACCCCAACAACAGCATGAGGGAGGGAATGGTGCCTCAGAAGACATTGAAAATGTGCAACCCCTGTAACCCCACCGTGATCAGGGACTGGGTGGGACACAAGCCACAGTCAGCATCAGGGGACAGGTCCCAGTGCTCCCCAGGGGCTCTACCTTTGATCTCCTTGGTGAAACGCACTCTCTGCGAGTCCGTCAGGGGCTTGGGCTGCTCGTCAATGTTCCGGATGTCCAGCACCTCACACATGAACTCAATGACAGGCTGGGCTTTGTAGAAGGCAGTGGCCGACACTGTGGGACAGACACCACGATGTGTCTCTGCTCTCAACCAGCCTTCCCAAACACACCCAGCCCCGCCACTGCAGCTCCCCAGCATGAGAAATAACGTCACCATCGATGTTGAGCATCATCTTCCACATGGCAGGCCGGACTGACTGGTGGAAACCGAACCAGACCTCCCTGCCCCCTCCCAGGGGGTGGTAGTAGCCTTCAGGGGGGGAGAAGAAGGACCGGCCGACTGGAGTGTACCTGTGAACCAGGGCAAACCATGTCAGTGGCACACACTGGGCCCACAGCAGCACTCCCAGACCCCCGAGCTGGCACTCATCCTGCCAGCTGCATCACCTCCTCTGTTTCTTTTGCAGCAGCACCCAAGGACATGGCTGGCACAGCCGCCTCCTCCAACGACTGTCAAGGCCAGTCCCAGCCACAACAGCCTGCCAAGGGCAGCAGTCCCCTCCCCTCCCTGGCACAGCCCCATTGTCCCTCAGTGCAGGTACCTCATGGAAGCCAGGTGCCTCATGGCAACATCCAGCGCCTGGACGGACTCCAGCGGGACAGGGATCTGCCCGCTGACCAGGGCCTCGTGCAGCATGCGCCAGCTCACAATGGCCATCCATTTGATAGAGACCTTAAATATCCTGTCCTTGCCTTCCCCTGGGATTGTCACCTCAAAGTCAACCTGGGTGCAGGAGGGAAGGGACAGTGACCATGGCATCCCCAGAGGGATGAGGCAGGGTCATTTTCTGCTGGTCTTTCCCAGGCAGGAGGGAGGTCACAGTGCCCACACGGGGGTCACTGCCCCCTCTTACCCGCTCGTTCCCAATGGGTAAGGCTGTGACAGTGTAAATGTTCTTCTTCCCATCATAGACTGGTTTTCGGTCACCAAAGATCTGGGGTTTGAAGTGCTGCACCATGTACTCCACGACTTCCCTATGCAGGCAAGGTAGAGGGGAAGGAGGAGAGAAGAGAGAGGTTTGTTTTGTCACTTTCTTTACAGCCTGATACCTTCTGCAACCTGTCCAGTCCACCCCAGCCTCCCTTCCTGGGGCAACTGAGAACAGAGCTAAGACCCCTGGGGCAGGAAAGCCCCTGCACAAGCAGCCACGTGCCTTGTCCCATAGCTCAGTACGTTGGCTTTGGCAGGAGTGTACATGGCACAAGGGAACACACAGTGGCTGGAGCTGCCGGAGTGTGACTTGATGCTGAAAGCACATGCAGCATCTGCTCGCTGGCCCTCGGGGCACAGAGCTCCCCGGGCTGCGAGGGGAGGAGGGGACAGGCAGCGAAGAGCACATCAAAAAGGAAAACAAAGAAAAGAAAAGTACATGACGGCCTGAGGTCTGGGCTCGCTATTTTTGAATCAGGGATTGTTGCCAAAATAGCACAGCTGCTTCAGAGCAGCAGGGACTGTGCTGAGGCTCTGGACCCCTGACACTCCCAGGCCAGGAATGAGCACTGCTGCACAAACACGGCTGGGGGGTCCAGCCACCTGTGGACATCATGCCGTGCCATGACCCCTGCCACTGCTGTGACCCCTGCCATCATGGTCACCCTAATGGCTTCTACTGGAAAAAGAGAGACAGGCACTTATGGAGCCTCCACAAGGAAACTGGAAGCAGGGAACAAGTGCCAAAACCTCTAATACTTGCCTTACCTGTTGACTCTGCGTGGACATTTATCGGGTTTGATATCCACTTCATAATGATACACATCGATCTTGGGAATGTCCACTTCAAAGTAGTTGGCCAAGAGCTTGATGGGCTTCCCGACAGTTCCTATCCCGGGCCGACGCGGTGCTTGAAACACCTGCTGCAAGGGGGGCAGGTATGCGCCTGCAGCTGTGGGAGAGAGCACGGGTCAGCGGGGCTGGGAGGGACCCCATGCCCAGACAGACAGACAGACAGACATCTCACAGAGTCACAGTGCTCTCCATCACCACATCCTGAACTGGAAGGTCTCCCACTACTCCTCCTCCTGGCAGGAGGTGGCAGTGGCAGAATTCAGAGCAGCACACCAGGGAGCAGCTTCCCCGGGCACCATCCGGGAAGCACTGGTGCCAGCCGAGCTGTTGAAGGGCAGTGCCAGGCCACAGCAGCCACACCAACTCCCTCGGCACAAGCTCCAGCACTGTCACCTCTGACGGGAGAGCAGCACCAGCTTCACTGTCACGGAGCTGCAGGTCTGCCCCTTTCCAAGGGGATGCAATTCCCTGGATACTCTGTCAGCACAGACATACAGACTCATGCCTTTCCCCTCCATTCCCCAGCAAATTCCGACTCACTGCTGGAGGGAGGATGCCACAAGAAACAGGAAACACATTATTCCATCTGCACTACACAGTTCTTGAACTGCTGGGTTTTGCAAAAAAAAACCCAAAACAAACCCAAACCCATCCCAAATCCCCACTTGAAGCAGTGTGGGGACCTGTAAAGAGGGAAATATTAGTTTTTCCACAATTCCCATTACACAGACTCACTTATGAAGCTCTGGAGATACAGGATGGTACCAGCACATGGCTACAGGACTGAGCTGCATTTCTAAATCAACAGCACCCTCGGACTCAAACGTATCTTAAAATATTGCCAAGGAATTATTCCACCCCGCTGCTCTCCAAGGTGAGCTCTGCCTTCCCTGCCCCATCCCCACTTTGCCCATCTCTACCCCTCCCAGTCTGCAGCTTCTATTTGTTCCTCAAACCCCACGAGGTCTGAGCCAGCTGGGCCAGCGCAGGGAGCGAGCGTGGGGGTATTCAGAGTGCTCCATCTGCGCGGCCAACTGTCCACATCGGCCCACAGACAGCAACCCAGCTCCAATTCAAGCTCCTGAACACATGGTACTTTTAGCACCCCTTTCTCCCATCCACTTTCTTTTTAAATCCATATTTCCATTCCAGGCTAAAAATATCAGAAGCAGAAAAACAGAAGAGCAGCAAACTAAGCTTCAAATTTTCCTTTTACTTTTGCACCCAAACTCTGCAAGACTTTTCCTGCTGATGGAAGGCCACCAGTGCTGCAGGACACTGAGGGGATGGGAAAACTCTTGTGAGCATCCAGGGGATGAACTCCAGAAGTTAATGCTCCAACATCTGCTCCTGCTTCTGCCCTGAGACAGGAGCTCAAGAGATCCAAAACCCACTGGGAGCCCCAAGCCTAGGCTAACCTGGCCCCAGCAGCTCCTTGGACATGGCAGCACAGGACTTGGAGCAAGGTGGGGATCCCTGAGTCCACTGCGGGGCTCAGACCCTGCAGGCACCTGCAGCTGCCCCAAGACAGGGTGACTGGCAGCCACCCCCAAAAAGCATCTGCACTGCGCTTCGGGAGCAGCTTGTTTGAAGGAACTGATTTTCAGATGAGCTGCTCCCGGTATAAGTCATGTCTCCACATGATCAACATTTCTTGGCAGTGGCCAGCTCCCTGGCTGTGAGCTGATGCATTCTTAAATCATGGCTCACAAGCAAAGAGGTATTTGCCAGTGCTGCTGGAGCCTCCAGCCCCTGAGTTTGAGTGGGGAATCATGCCACCCACCTGCAAGATCTGATGGGGGACAGCAGCTCTCCCCTGCCTTTCCTGCAGCCACATCAATACCAGCACAAGCAAATTCGCCTCCTCTGGATCATCTCACTCCCCAGACAATCCCGGCAGCCATGTGTGAGCAGGACTGCAACTCCATGTACCCATGGTAACCCTGCAGATGCAGGAAACACAGGGCAGTGGCCACAGCTTGACAGCTGCTCAGTGGCACTTGGGTGCCCAAGAGAAGCTGAAGCCAGTTTGGGGCTGGCAGGAGTTGCAGAGGTGTGACCAATTCATCCCATACCAATCCCACACTGGGCACTGCTTTGGTCACTCCAAAATGAGAGGCTTTGCCATGCAAACCCTCTTGCCAGAGAATCCCCAAATGCTTCATGAACATAACACCCCACTCATTAGGCTCATGAATCACAGGTGAAGGAAGGAGCCAGCCTCCAGCAACACAAAAGTTGGCTCAGAATTTTGATGGGACACAGAAGATACAACAAACGCAGGGTAAGATAAATGGGCAGTGTGGCCAGAGGGAGCAGCACCTAACGGCACAGGAGATGCTCTGCAAAGACCAGGGCAGGACCAGGAACAGCATGAAGGATGGGCAAGTTCACCCCTGGGCTGACTCAGAGGGTTTTATTTTGGTGACCACAACACACAGTCCCTGAATGTGACAAGCCAAAGCAGCTGCCTAGGCAGCACCTCCAGCATGTGAGCTGGGCTCTCACCTGGCCTTGGCTGCTTCAGAGCAGGTGGGAGAGACCCCAAAACTCTTTGGTGAATAGGAAGGCTAGGTTCATCCTTTCACATGCCACATTCCTGCCCCGGGGCGCTCAGGGTCCCTCCATGATTTGCTTCAGTGAAAGCCACCCTCCTCTTGGCTCCGAGGATGCTGCCAGGGAATCCCGGGCAGCTCGACTGTCATCCCCAGACACCTCATGCCTGAAGCCGGCTCAGGGCAAAGGAAAAGGAGCCAGCAAGAAGAAGCCTCGTTAAAAAGCTACCCAAAGTGCATGGAAATAGGGGGCTCCTGCATAGGGGGGTTTGGCTCCTGCATACCTCGACTCTCCATGGCAAAGCTGCACAGGCTCCCACTTTGTCATGTAAATGCGGGCGCCGGGGCCGGGGGCTGCAGGGCGAGTGTTGTTCCTGCAGCACAATGCGGCCAGTGAGCGGGATGAAATCCGCTGCCATTAGAAATTCCGCGGCCTGGGAGGAATCACAGACTTTCGCACACAAAGCCGTGCCCTGGGGACGCGCCGGCGGCGGGAGCATCGCCGCCCTTGCGCCGGGTACCGCGGGCAGAGACGGCGGCGAGGGCAGTGCCACCGAGGTGAAAGCAAGTTTGAGGTAATTAGCGCTGGAATAAGCTTTGTATCTGTTCATTATTGTAACAGCTGGGGAACAGGACCGGCTGCCCAACAGCTGCCTTCGCCGGGCGAAGCCGCCGGTGGGACGGCATGAAATTACCATGTCATTGAAATCCTCTCCAGCGCCGCATTCAGCCGAGGGGCCGCGGGAACGGGGCCCAGACAAAAGGGAGTTTTATTGCGGCGGCGGCGGGTCCGCGCCGGCCCCCTCTCCACACACCCACCCGCCAAAATACAGCCGGGAACCGGAGAGGTGCAGACAGGTCCGCAGCACAACAAATGCCACCGGACACGCAGCGTGGTCCATCCTCACCCTGAGACATCTCCCATCCTGAACTACCCCAGAACCCCCCTGAGAAGTGAAATCCCTGTCGGGGAGCAAAGCAAGGGGCAGCACCAGTGGGAAAGGCAGCTGCTGGCAGGGGGTGAGCAATTGGCATTCCCAATCTCCAGGCTCTACACCTCTAAAACCACCGGCTCTAAGCAGTGACCAATGCCATCCCACACAGCCAAGACTTCAAAAAGCCCCATCTCGGCTCCGCCAACCCAGACATTGCCACCGTTCCTTCCCAAGTGTACTGAGTACTACCAGGGCCATGCAACTGCAGGCACTTTTTGGTTTGACACCAAATTGAGTGTCAGCAGGTGATGCACACACGGGACAGAGGCTCCGTCTGCAGCCATCAGAGCTCAGCATTCAACCTGTCTGTGCACCAGAGCCTGGCTGCAGAGGGCAAGGCTGAGCTGTCCAAGCTCTGCTCCTACCCCGCACTGGGGTGGCTGCATGCAAAAGATGAGCCAAAACGGGCTCTTCTAAACTGTTTTACTACAGTACTGACACCCGAAAGCAGCTGAGTTCTTTGTATCCTCACACTAAACATTGCAAAGGACACTGCTGTGCTTCCCACCTGGAAATCACAGGTGACACCCTACAGTGCAAGCTATAAACCTGCCTGGCCAAGAGGGGTGTCCCTGCACCCTGGGACACGCAGTCCCGCAGGCTGAGCTGGGCAAGAGTGTGAAGCTGTGGGTGCTGCGACAGAGCACAAGGAACAGCAGCAAGAGCAGTGCCAGCTCCATCACACCCGCATGCAGGGGCTGTACTCCAGCTGCTCTGCCTCGAGAGAGCGGCGTGGTGATGCCAGTGGTGCGGTGATGCCAGCGGTGCGGACACGGCTCAATCATGAGCCGACCCGTGAGGGTCCTGCCAAGCTGGCCTCAGCTGTCCAGCAGCTCTGTTTTCCATCCCCCTGATGGGGTTTGAGAAGCACCAGCACAGCAAGTGCCAGCACCCCTTCTGAGCACACCAAGTGGCACTTCCAGGCTGCGTGACATGGCACGGTGACCCTGGGGTCCCCGCTAAAGGCGCCTGGGCTGGGCAGAGGCTGACACCCCCTGCCAGCCGTGCGGGGTCTCCCGCTGCTCCTGCACTGCCCAGGCAGCAGCCAGGGACACACAGAGCCGGGAGTCGCAGACAAAGCCGGCCCCCAGTGCCGGAGGGACAGGACAAAGGCAACGCTGGCTCCTCTCCATGTCCCACCGCGGCCCCGCAGAGCCACCGGCTCCTGGAGAGAAGGCTAAACCCGCCCGTGGCTCCGTGCGGATCACCCTCCCCAAGGAGCAGCTTCTCTGCCTGATTTGGCTTCCTTCTCGCGTCTGCCATCTTAATAACTTGTCTGTGTTTTGTTCTTCCCAGGGTTTAGGGAGAGGCTGCAGAGAGTGTTTAGAGATAAACCATCCGTGCTGTGTCTCCAGGCAAGGTGCTTCTCCTGGCTTTGTTTCTCGGTCTAATCCCATCCCAGAAGCAGGCATACGCAATTTCGTGTTTCCTGAAGATAAAGGAGCCCCAACAGCCAGAGCAGCTTTGGGGTTTTTGCAAGGTTCAGCACAGGAAGACAACGGTTGAGATTAGCAGCCTTTAGGAAGTTTGCAAGGGATAAAGAAAACTATAAGTTGGAGGAAAATAAGCTTAGTTTTTAAAACCACTGCATGTGTGTGCCTTCCTGAGTGCTGACTGTGGGTCAGATGTCCTGGGTTTTCCCGCTGCCTTTCCAGGCATCTCCATGTTGGGCATATCCAGGCACATGCCAGTTTCTGCTTTATTGCCCTGATAAGCCACAGCATCATCAGAGCTCGCACGCAAGGCTCACCTCATACCCAGGGGCTGGCACAAGCAGAGGGGTGCCAAAGCAGGGCAGGATTCACAGCAGCTCTGATGACATGGGGTTCATGTGTCCCCTGCCCACAGGGCAAATGGGGTGGGAGCAGATACCCCCAGCCAAATTTGGGGACAGAAGAGGAAACTCCCAAGGGTGCAGCATCAGAGCCCTGCTCCCAGTGCAGCCCCCACAGGCCCAGGGACTGAAGCCCAAACCTGTCCACCGAGTGCATCCCCATCCCAACACAAGAGATTCTTTTAAAGCACCTTAAGAGCATCAGTTCAGGCTGGGGTAGGAGGGTGTCCGGCGGCGTTATCTGTGTGGCCCTGAAGCAGCAGTGCTGCTATCGCGCCTGGGCACCGGCAAAGTCCGTGGTGCCGCCAAATCACGGCTTCCAGAGGCCATAAATCAGCCCAAACACAAAGCGCCGGCAGCCAGAAGGTAAAGCAGACACAGGGAGATTTCTGTGCCACACTTAAAGTAAATATCGTAAGAAAGGACTGAAGTTTGCAAACACTCAGAAGGTTTATGTCAAAATCTCACCAGGCTGATGTTTTACGGCGGGTGACAAACCCACCAGCGCAAGAGAGGTGGCAGGGCAGCGACTGCCGATCCCATTGCCCTGCCCCTTCGGAAGGGCAGCAGCTCCCCATCCCCATCGGCCCGTGCCTGAGCAGGGCAGTGACCCGCGTCTCCAGCACCCCATCCCTCCTTCTGCCTCATTTTAGGCACCAAAATCCTTCTGCGACTCAGCAGCGCAAGTTGGCGATGCTCAGGCCAGACACAGGAGCGAGAGGCTGCCGATGCGACGGCCTAGGGAATGGCTCTCCAAACCCCCGCGGAGCAGCTCGGCACGAAGGGCACTGCCAGCTGCTCCCGTCCCCAGCCCGGCGTGCGGAGGCTGGGGCAGGGGACACGGGGGGACACGGGGGAACACGGGGGGACAGCGCGGCTCTGGAGCTCGGCCCCGCGGGGCCACGCTCAGCCCCGGCTCCGCGCATGCCCTGGCACGGGGAGAGGAGACGCTTCGTGCTGTCACGGCACACGGCGTCGCCGGCCTCGCGCCAGCTCCAGCCTGAGCCCCGCTCCCTGAACTCGGGGAACGGGCAGCTGGGGGATGGATGGGGAGCGGGGAGATGAAACGGGAGCTGGGGGGGATAAAATGGCAGCTGGGGCGGTGGAATGGCAGAGAGGGGAGTAGAATGGCACCTGGGAGCTGGGGGGATGGATGCGGTGGGAGGTCGGGGGGATGGAATGGCACCTGGAGGAAAGGATGGGGAGCCGGGGGGATGCTGCTGCTGCTTTGTGCACAACAGGCCCCTTGCGCAGGGCTCGCTCCGCGCTGTGGGGACCTGCGGCTGGACGTGACCCCGGCCCTGTGCCCCCTCCTGCGGGATTTCCGCGGGTCCCTCCATCGCCCCCTCCCCTGCGTCCGCACCGCTGCTGCTCTCCGGACACCCGGGGGACGCGCCTGCCCGGCGGACCCGCAGTTCCCCCCCGCACCCCCGCTGCTCAGACCCCCCCCCCCGCGCCTCCGACATCCCCCGATCCTCGGCATCGCCCCCGCACATCCCGCGCCGCCGCCACATCCATCGCCACCCGCCGCGGTCCCCTCCGCACATCCCTCCAGCGCGGCCCCCCCGCCCCACGATCCCCACACGGTACAGCTCCCCCGGCCCCCGCCGCACTCCCGCCCCCCGTTCCACCGGCCTCATCCCTTTCGCCCCCCGCCGCCCTCTCGGCGCTCCCGGGCGCGCAGCGCTCCGACCCCCCCCTCCCGCCCCATCCCCGCCCCATCCCCCGCCGGCGGTACCTGCTCCCGAGGGTCCCGCTTCCATCCCATCCACGCGGGCGCCGCTCCGAGCCGGGGGCCGGGGCAGGGCCGTGCCGGGGGCCGAGGCCGGGCAGGGCCGGGGCCGGTGCCGCAGCCGCCTCACGCCCCTCACGCCGCGCGCACGCGCCGCCGCCGCCCGGCCCCGCGCGCAACAAAGGCGGCGCCCGCCGGCCCCGCCGCCATCTTGGGGCCCGCGGGGAGCGGGAGGAGCCGGGGGGCCGGGGGGCTCCGCTCGGGACAGCGGGGGGGCCCAGCCGGGGCTGGGGAGCGGCGGAGCGCTGCCCGCCCGCCCGCGCCTCCCGCTGCGCCGTTGCCACAAATATTTATGTCGTGGGTTTTCCCCTTTTTTTTTTTTTTTTTTTTTTTTTGACTCATTTTGTGCGGCCGGGTCGAAGAGGAAGCGCTGTGAACCAGTTCTTGTATGGGCCGCTGTACGGTCAACTCCTGAGGTGCCCTGAGAGTCGCCAGGCAGGAGCAGGGCAGGAATTCCCCGTGGGCCCTGCTCCATCTAAATCCATAGAACCGGGCAGAGCATCCTTTTCCCATCCCGTGTCCCGCCACCTCCCAGACCCGTCCTTCCCAGGAAGTGCAAATCCCGACCCTGTGCCTCGACTTGTCAGTAACATCATAAACCCCAGGAGCATCATTCCCACAACGAGCCCAGGTGTGTGATCCTGGCAGGGCCATTCCAGGAATCGGTGGAAAAGCCACAGGAATTTAGGCTGTCAAAGCGTTCCCACCTCGTGCTGTTCTCTCAAAGCATGAGGAGCAGCTCCTGCTGTCCCGAGGGAGGGGCTGGAGCAGGACCCAGCCGGGATTTTGGAGTCGGAGCTGTGGCACAGAATCCCATGCATCACTCAGCCCTGGGTTCCTGAGGTTTGATCCAGGAAGTCTTTGCATCAAGTTTGGAAGACACCAGGATAAACAAACCTTGGGGTTTGAGCTCCTCAGGTTTCCATGAGGCTGAGCAACCTCAGTGCCAAAGCCCCAGGATCTGCCCTGCAAACGGAGCTAACACCTGATGCGGGACTGCAGAAGGTGCTGGGGATTTCAGACAATCCTGTCCCGGTTTCAGTCACAGCTCCCACGCTCTGGCCTCCTCCAAAAGCTTTTCCTGTCCTTTCTGCAGTATTTATAGTGCAGCGCAGCTGTCTGAGGAGACGAACCCTCACCTCACATAGAGAAGATGAAGCAGCCAACCGCTCTTGTATTCATCGCATCTCTCTGATATAGAATCCCCTCTCCAGGCAGGTACAGTCCATTAACACCAAATTTTCTCTGTAATTTCCCAAACATTAAAAAAATAGGCCCATTCTGAAGCCCGCCCCTGGGGTTTGCAATTTCAGCTTCCTTTCGGATCCCGGGAGATGTCACCCATACATATTTCTGTAACTTGCTAACTCTTAATGCATCAGAAATAGATATATTGTGGTAATGAGTTCCACAGGTGACACATTGTGTACAAGTTTTAATTAAAAGTTAAATAAGACATTTGTTTACAGGCAACAGTATTGGTTGCTCACTCTGTACATTGCATTTATTCGACAGCAATAAGAAAAAACAGAACATTTGGCACGAGAATGCCAATTTTTTTTTATTATTATTATTATTTTTGGACACATGAACACAAAATATCCCTGCAGGCTAAAAAAAAAAAAAATACATTGCAATTGTACACAACCAGCATCTTATCTCGACACAGGGCTGTGAGCCCCAGGACAGTTTAGAAAGTACCTCGTATTGCTAGAGACATACATCCAGCCCAAAGTTAATAAAATACCATTTGAAACATTACAAGTCTAACAATATAGAAACCAAAAAATTACATCAGAAGTCAAACTGAACAAATGCAAACATTTTACATTGAAGTTGCAGCCTCTAGACATAGAAATATGAAAATGTCAATAGCAAGGTCTAAGAAAATCTGTAAGTGATATTTAGTGCAAGATCTTTCCTCCAGTGCACAGGGAAAGAGCCTCGCAGTGGATCAGGATTGGGATGGATCCAATGCCCTCCGGCCCTGCCTTCTGAAAATGAAAGCAGTCACTCCCTCGCTATTGAGCAAGAAAACTCCTACAGCACATCCACAAAGGGGTTGGGGGTCGGGGCTGTCAGACACCGGCTCTGAACCAGGGCTCGTCCCCATCCGAAGGGCCGAGCGAGGGTGGACACGGGACATCCCGTCCACCGACCTCTGCGCCCTTTGGATGTAGCTCCGGGCACGACCCTGGGTAACTCACAGGAATACAAGAGCCAGACTGGTGAAGAGAGGCTAACTAGGGATTGCCAGAGCTTGTTCGGAACTCAGCAGGGACAAAGCAAGCAGAACCGGGTGGAAAACAGGATTTCTGCCCCCTCCCCCCCCTTTTTAAATATATATATTTTTTTATATATATCAACCACCCCCTTCCCCAACTCTTTGAACTTTGCTACATTTAAAATCTTTCACACCACAGAGCTAAACAGTGGCCAACAGGCTTTATTTATAAAAAAACCCCAAAAAACAAAAATCAAAACACCCTAAAACTACAGCTACAGAATGCACATCTTCCCATTGATTGACACATGCAGAATGAGTCACTCAGGCCCACAGGGCTCACCCAGGTCCTCAAGTCCTCCAGACTTGGGCTCAGACCTGCCTAGGGCAGCACTGCTGCAACTTGGATCCTGAACTTCAGTGCTTTCCCCCCAAAACTCCAGGCCTGTGCCCAGGGTGGGCTCACACCAGCCCTGCACAGGTGGTGGCCCAGGGCTCGCCAGGGGCTGATGCTCCACCTGGTCTGAGGTCAAATATCCAGTCACAGGCAAACCAAGGAGAGGCTCTCCCTTCCCTCAGTCTCAACCAGGAGTGCTTGGCACTGGACAACTAATTGGTGATAAAGTTCATTTTTTATGCACCCTTGTTAAACCAGCCCCATTCCTAGTGCACAAACTCAAATCAGGGATCTTGGATCCTACCACCTCCAACAGGTGCTCAGGTGCTTTTCAAGGTGCCAAAGTTCTCCGTGTGTGTTGGGTCAGTCAGAGTTCACTCTAAAAAGGGTTTTTGTGTCTTCTCCCTGAACGAGTACTGAGAAAAGCAGCGGTCAGTCTCCCACCCACATGTCCTGATTTTATTACACAAGTGAGGTATTCTTTAAAAAAAAAGTTAAAAAACTAAAAAGAATCTTTTTGTTTTTTCAGTCTAAACCTGTCCTGGCACGTGCAGGGGCAGGGTTCACTTCAGTCCCATTTTCAAAAGAAATGAAAAGAGGTTAAACTTAATTTATGAGACGTACTACTGGCAAGGAGGTTATAAAACTGTTTGAAGATGTTCAGTGTACTCTGGTACAACTGAAAACAACAGCATTTAGAAATGTAAACTTTCATTTATTTACAAGCTTAAAGACTGAAGGAAACAGCATTTCCTATTGCTGAAATTTGGAGGGGGCTGGTTCCTAAGCTTTGGGACAGCAGACAACTTAGCAGCAAACCCCACACAAGTATCAGAGACCACAGTGCAATCCTTGGGCTTCTCAAACTCCTCCTCAGTTTAGGAATAAGATTTAATCTGCACTGACTCAGGTATACGGTAAGGAATCTAATCTTAAATTACTACGTTCATGGATTACAGGAATACCAGGGAAACCAGGTCCCTGTTCTGGATTACAGGTTGCAGCTGAAAAAAGCCAAGCAGATTAAAAACCCTAATTTCTAGGCTGGGACAGAATCAGCATTTGAGACTCACACGGGTTCAACATGCTGTAAATGCAGTTGTGTGGGCAACCCAGATTCCCAGGAAAAAAAAACAGTTCAAAATGCTGGTACAAGTCCTCAGGTTGCCTGTCACACAATACATTTTGACTGTACACATTGGCCTTTCCTACACGGAACACCCAGTTTCCAAGCTTATAAAAAATGTTGTAGACAGGACACCAACAGTGAATATAAAACAGTTAAAAATAATTCTTAAAAAAAGCATGGAAATGCGTCTTTTCTAATTTGTTTCAGAAACTGCCAAATTGTGTGTTCAGAAAACGACACGAGAATGTTGGTTAAACTCATGCACAATCCTCAGCTAGAAAATTACACTGTTGGGGGGGCTTAAAAAACAAAGATTTATTGCCAAAGTTAAACCTTCTATGAGAAAAAAGTTTTAAAATCACTTAGATTTATCAAACCACACAGCAGCATAAAGTGGGCACTTTTGTAAAAGTTTGCAAAATACCTAAAAGCTAAATTTTTTTTTTTGTTTTATCATTTTTAGAGGGGGGAAATGATGGTTCAGTACTTGTTACGATACCATGGCAGTATTATTTATAACCATTATCATTAAAATCTACTGACAGGCATCACTATTAGTTATATTACACATTCACAGAACAAGAACCACCTATTAACTCGCAGTATAGTGCAATTGCTTTGCAGCCCAAGACTGCAGAGATTAAAAAGATAATTAGTAAAACTGACAAAAAACTGCAATACCTGTGAAAGTTATGTTTGTTAAAAGGCATTTTACAGTAGTGAAGTCTAAAATCTCCATTAAAAAATCTATGGCCCCACACGACAGAAGGATTACAGAGAGCTGGATAAAACATTTTGCCATCACATCATACTCACGAAGCAGGGCACGGAGACAGGGCAGCAGTCACCGTCAGCTCATGGGATGAGGAGAACTGAAAAACCACAGCTAGCAAAAGATTCGATAGAAACCTTTCGTGCCAAGTCCTTGAAAAATTTCAGGATGATCGGCCTTTGCGCTTTGAGGTAAAAATTCGGTCCAATGCATCAGAAAAGACAAGTCTATGGATTTCTAGTACAGAAAACAATGAAACAAATGGCTCAATTGTGTTGGTGCATCAGACGTTGCAGTGAAGAACAGATTCAGTGCGACTGTCCGGAGCTGCTGGTAGTGGGCAGTCCAAAATCCCCCGGCCCTGGATAGAGCAGGAGGCTTCCAAACACTTCAGGACTGCATGGGTTGTTGTTTTGCCTCATCTTCCCAGGTGCTCTCAAGCGAAATACATGGTGTGCTGGGTGTCGTGGTGGATCTGCACGGCCTTGGCCAGCGCCTGCGGATCACGGCCGTTGCTCTGCCCCGACACGTGGCTGCCCTCAGCGCTGTGAGCAGACACACACCCGTGAACAACTGGGACAAGCGGCACAGCTCAGCTTCACTACCTGCCTACCAGGAGGACAAGGCCATTCCTTACCTGTCATGATCCTTGTCCACAAGATGGTACCTGGCCCGAAAGGCCACCAGCCTGGCGTAGTAGGCGGGCGCGGGGATGGAGACGGAGCGGGTGCAGCGCACGTACGTGTGGCACAGCTGGTACGTCAGCAGCTGCAGCTCGTCTGCTGTGAAGCAGTTGTCATCCCACAACACCTGGTAGTGGGAGGGCCGGCTGGTTCCCTGCAGAGACCAGGTGAGCAGTCAGCTGGAGAGCAGCAGCAAGCACAGAGGTGGTACCTGCAGGCTGCACCTTCCAGCAGGCACCCAGGAGTCAGTGCCAAGCGGGCACCGACACGCTCTGAGTCTGCCAAGCGACAAACAGAAGTGACAATTCCCATGGGGACAACTACAAGGATTTAGTCCCACAGCTTGAGGGCAACAGAGCTGGCATTACCTGAATTCCTGCATGGCTACAGAGGTAAAAGTCAAATTCAGAGGGATGTGTGATGGTGCTGTCCACAGTAGTGCCTGCTGGTACGTTGCCACTTTTACCCACCTAGTGAGAAAAGTTTATTATTAGTCCATGGGCTTTTTTGGAAGTGACCCAAAAATGCCTTCAGAGGTAGGCTCTATTGAAAGCTGCTGGAAAATTTACTGCTCAAAAAGGTGAAAAAACATTAAGGTCGTTTACATAGCAGGAATGAAAATGTTCTCTGTGAATTCATTTTTAGAAACTTCACCAAATCCAGCTGGTGTGTCATCAGAGGAAAATAAAACCCTTGCCAGCACCATTAAAACTGCAGAGTGGGATAAAGCCTACACAAGTAATTCAGGATCTGAAAATGCAGATTCCTGAGATAAATTTATTTCGTACCCTTGTTTGCCCTCACACCCCGGAGATCTGGGTTTTTAAGCAAACCTCAGATCAAGCGCTTCCCTAAAGAAGGTTCCTCAGCTGGCCTGTGGATTTGTGGCACAGGCACATCTTAGATGCACCTGGAAACAGAACAGGGAACAGAGTGAACAGCCAGGTCAGCTCATCATCAGGAATCTTGGACTATAAAAACCCAGGATACAGCTCCAGGTACACAAATACTGCATACTGAGCACACCTATTCCAAAAGGGGGAACAAGCTGTTCCATCTGATGTAGAGCAATAAAAAAGGGAGGAACTGGTTATTTTGCTAGAGAAAGCCTGTTACCACCCAGTACTGCTGCTGCTTGTACAGCTTTAGTGGGCAAGACAGATCGCACCCCAATGAATAAAACAATCCCACTTTTCCTGTGCCATCACCTCCCCCTCATGGAACCAGTACTTGCCCTTTCAGTTTTGTCGGCACAGAACAGCCTGGTGTGATGCCTTTTCTGCACAACAATGTAGGTTATTCCTGGCCTATAATCTTCTTCCAAACTAATGCAGGCCTTCCGGATGGCGATCAGCTCTGGCCAAGCTACCTACAAGCAGAAGGTTTAACTATTATGTGATGAATTCAGTAGGTATTTGATTGCTTTTTTCCCTGTGTACAAATGCCACATCGTAAGGAACATCATCAGATGGGTAAGTGTACATTGTGCTTGCCCGGGACAATTCAAGGAAACTTAAATTTTTCCAATAACAAATATAACCTACATAAATAAATATATTTTTTTCAAGGGCCAATCCCTTATAATCCACGTAGCTGTATATCAATCCCTTTTCACAAGCAGCAAAAAATTATCAGACAATACCTGTTTCATCTGTCCTTCCGACACTCCCCCTCTGTAGTAAATGATCCTCGTGGGCTTGAAACGAGTGGATTTGTAGAACTGGATCAACAGCTCCCGCACCATGTTGGTCAGGTCCTGGATCACCTCCTGGCTGTAGAGCAGCTCCTGGGAGGTCTCCTGGCGCGAGGTCTGCACGCGCACCGTGGCGCAGTAGCGGCTGGGGTGCCCGTCCATGCTGCCCACCACAGCTGCGATGGAAGGCTTCTTCCCATCCCCAGCAGGAGGGTGAGTGACATCTGCTCCCAAAAAGATCACTGGCTGCTGGAACACCGAGGGCCTGTTTGATAAGATGAAGGGTTTTTAGTTAGAATCCCAGAATCCCAGAAGGGTTTGGGTTGGAAGGGGCCTTAAAGCCCATCCAGTTCCACCCCCTGCCCTGGGCAAGGACATCTGCCACTATCCCAGGTTGCTCCAAGCCCTGGCCAACCTGGCCTTGGACACTTCCAGGGATGGGGCAGCCACAGCCTCTCTGGGCAACCTGTGCCAGGGCCTCACCACCCTCACAGGGAAGAAATTTCTTCCTAATCTCTAACGTAGACCTACTCTCTTTTAGTGTGAATCCATTACTACAGTCCCTCTTCAGCTTCCTTGTCAGCCCCTTCAGATAGCGGAAGGTGCTGTGAGGTTTTCACACAACCTTCTCTTCTCCAGGCTGAACAACCTCAACTTTCTCAACCTGACTTGAGAGGAGAGGTGCTTTAGGCCTCTTATCAACTCATAACAATAAATAAGAAGAGCAAAGGAAGGAGGGCCACAAACAAAAGAAAAAATTACAGCTGAGGAAGGTGCATCCAAAGCACAGAACAGAACTAAAACCTGTCAGAATCTTTAAGGATAAAGTTCACTGCCTCAAGCACTTACAGTCCAGAAAGAACAGAAAGTGACAAGGACAGAGTCAAAGGCAGACCAAGTTACAAGCATTGATTCCAAGTCACTCCTCACTCCTTCTCTTTCAATTTGGAAGCAAACACAGGATGCTTTAGGAGGTGGCAAGAGGAAAAGGCAGACTGAGTGAATCCAAAGGCAGGAAAGAGACAGGAAAAAAAACCTTGGTGAGCTTGGTGGCTCTGACTGCTGGATGGCTCTGATTCCCCTTGGCTCAGGGCTTACTGGGAACACTCCAAATGCAGACATATCCTCCACTGTCCACTCCAGACTGTGGGAATTTCTAAAGCGTGTTTTATTTTGAAAAGTATCATTTTAGCAAACACAACAAAACAACACCATTTTCCTTGACAATGCAGACATTATGAAGAGCTTTTGATTGACTCTTACCTTTGATGAGGTACCAGCACATTGTTGATTCCCCCGAGCTTGGCATTGATCTTCAGACACAGGTTAGACAGCGTTTGTGGTGAGGTTTTGACCACGTTCTTTACCTGAACACACTGTGTGGCCATGCCTAGAAGAGTATCTCCAACCCGCTTGACTTCAGCTGTGACAGAAAATAAGGCAGTGGTTCCTGCTTGCTCGTATTTTTTTTCAAATGTTACTGTAATTCAGATCCTTGAAACTTCACTGATAAAGGTTCAGTTTGCTCTTTGGTAATACAAGTTCTCCAATCAGGCCTGACAAACCAGCTCCAAAACACCCTTTTAAAGAGAACCCATTACCTCCTCTGCCACCCACTTGCAGTACAACTCCTGATCACTTTACAGCCCCTTCTCCATACCATACACAGGCGTCTTCCCGGGCAGAATCACCACGATGAGCTGCAGGCCAACATAAGTCAGCTTTAAGTGTTTGAACATGGGCTCCACGCTGTCTGCACCCTGGGCGTACTTGCAGAAGCAGGGCTGGCCCTGGATCGGCATCCCGGCGTCCTTGGAGATCTTGCGCAGCTGGTCTGTGAAACTCCTGAAACAGAAGCGGATTTGTCCTGGCCTTTTCACTATGGTTCACTCATCAGTTTTATCAACCAGATCTAAGCTATTTCTGCTATTTCACAGCACTACGGTAATTATTTTTTAGCAATTCTATCCCCATCAGGAACTCGCTAACATGACTCTAATTCTCTCTGAGGAAGGTCATCAGCTTCTGTAATTTTACAAGCCTTACAGAAAGAGACATTTGAGATGAACATCCTGAGGCAGATTTCCAAACTAATACTGATGCTCTGGTAAATTTTTACTTATCCACCTGATTTATCTGAGCATTATTGCAACCATGATTTTTACCAATAAGTGGTTCACACAACCTCTTTCTTTAGGATTCTGTGGGGTAATTTGAAGGGCAGGGGAAAATCAACTTATACCACACATCACTTTTCAGAAACATGAGAAAAACACACCTTGCAATAGAATCCTGAATAAATAGGGAAATACTTACTTCAGCAAGTCTTCTCTGCATTGTTTCTGAGGAGCAAAACAGGCAACAGCCCAAACTTTAATCTCAATGCCAGCATAGAACTGTTTCCCTCTCATGTCCCACACGCCTTGGTTTGGTGTGGCCACAGTCTTGTTCTAGGTAAAAACCAAAGGCAAACTAGAAATAAAGTACTGCTCTGTTTTGACTGTAGCCCACCAGAAGAAGCCTCATGAGAAGATACACAAAACATCTCATGAATTTCAATAACCTCAGGATAAGGAGTTTTACAAGACGTGGAAACTCACCCTGCCTCCATACTGCAGCATTGGGGCTGGCAGAACCCTGCCTGTCAGCTCTGTCATTTCGTTATGGACAACAATTCCAAACTCCTTCAGATACGGATCAGGCCCACCAACCATACTGTTACTCTTCACCTGGGGACAAGACAAGTACTGATGTCACTACACTAAAGCTTCAGGTGACTCTGCCCTCTTTGCCATCAACAGCCTTTCTGTTTAGATGGGATTTGTTTTAACCAAGACAGATTTTTTAACTTCTGTCTTGGTCATGCTGCTCATCATCACCTGCTCCAATGCTCTGGAAATGCCATGAAAAGTGACAACACAGACTGTGCAGCTGGAAAAATACTCACCAGTCTGCTGATCTCCTCCTGCCTGTCTGGGGCAGACCTGGCTGTTGCTTTTATCATGGTCGAGGTCTGATTGTCTGTGAGCTTCTTGATGCACCTCTGGCCAGCCACGATGTTACACACCTGCACAGGAGCAGGGAGAGGTGCTGTGACACCATTTAACAGAGGACACACCACAGTGCAGGACTCGGATCCTTACCTCCAGCGGCAGGTACGTGTGTTTCTGTTCCTGTCCCACCTGAAGACAGGGCAGGTGAGGGTATTTCAGCTGCAGACTGTACTTCTGCTTAAAATACTGAGCTACTGTGCACTCCATGGCCTGCCCATTCTCCAGCTGCAGAGGGAACCTAGAAATTATGTTTGTTCTGGTTAGACTTTGTCAGATTTTTTAAAGGAAAAAAACCTATTCCAGACTATCTTTAGCAAATCTCTATTTTCCTTAGTTACTGGATCTCTTCTTTATGAAAAGATTTTAGTCTATATACTGAATTTCTCATATTTTAGCTATTTTAAAAATGGGAGCTTTTGACAACTGTATTTAAAAGCCAGGATATAGCTCAATTTTCCTGGGTTGAAGGAAATAAAGCAGTGGTCAAAACCCACATTATTCCTCTACTCCACTAATACTAAACATTCCTGTAAAAGCCACACAGCTGCTTCATCTCCAGAATCAACTATTCCTGCATAAACAATATACCAAATATATTCCAGGTATATTTACTAGGTTGAAGATTTTAAGAACTGTCAGGCAGTGCTTGATACGTACGTCTGGTGACTGGCTGGTCGCCGGGTAACGTTGCAAACTCGGTATTTTCTCTTCATCTGGCCACAGTGGGTAACCTCTACTTTTAGACCTGAAAACCCAAAGAAAATAAATTCAGGGACAGGAATCACCTTTGAGGAGGATGAAGGCAAAAAGGAACTGCCCAGTTCCTCATGTGTCAAATTTTCATTACGACACAGTATGAGCAGGTTTCAGTATTTTCTTGCAGCATCTTTAGGACAAGCTTTTACCTCTGATTTCTTTGGTAAACTTGACACGCTGGGAGTCTGTCAGAGGTTTGCTTTGTTCACTGATGTTCTGGATGTCCAAGACCTCGCACATGAACTCAATGATAGGCTGGGCACGATAGAAAGCAGTCGCTGACACTAAGATAAAAAGATAGGACAATTAACTGAGAAGCACAAAGAACTCTGTTACATGAGTGAGACAGAATCTCCTACACACCATCGATGTTGAGCATCATGTTCCACATGGCAGGACGGACCGACTGGTGGAAACCAAACCAGACCTCCCTGCCCCCTCCCAGGGGGTGGTAATAACCTTCAGGAGGGGAGAAAAAGGAGCGACCCACAGGGGTGTACCTGAAAAAAATCAGAGAATTAATAGTCTGATCATTTATTTCTCATATACTTTTTACATTCACACCTATGGTGTTTAAAACACATTTCTACAGCATGTTATAACTGTCAGAGCTCACTCATGGCAAGCACATAAAGCCTTTTCTGACAGTGCAGCTGGAAAGGGTACCGCAAATTCCTGTTAGAAACATGACCAGCAGACAGAAGGCCTTAGTTCAGATCACATTTCCCTATTCTAGTGCAAATTTGTAAGGCAGGTGTTGAATTACATGGCTGTATCCCTCATCCCTTCTACCACAGAGGTGTAATGGGCAGCAGAGCAGCAGCAAGGAATAACTAACACAAATGTTAAGATGGATAGAAGACATACCCAGTCAGGAAGGCCCCACAGGTACCCACCTCATGGAGGGAAGGTGCCGTGTGATTACATCCAGTGCCTGTACAGAATCTTCAGGAACTTCATTCAAGTGCCCTGCCAGAGCTTCCAGCAGCATCTGAAGGCTGACGACTGACACCCACTGAATGGAAACCTTAAATGTCTGGTCCTTCCCCTCTCCTGGAAGTGTAACCTCCATATCCACCTGCCATGGGCACAAGAGAATTAAGCACAAGCTTTTGTTATGGATTGCAGACAGACACAACACTCAGCAATGGTACAGTTTTCTCCTAGGTGTCCTTTGAGTCTGTATTTTTGATGATTAGTTTGGGTAATGACCTTAAAACATTACAATTGGTTCCCTCAGGACTTTGAAAGTTTGTCATTTGTTCATGTGAGAAACTGCACTGAAGTATCTTTAAATGTAAATTTTAAGCAGTAATTAGTATGGTGACATCAAAGCTCTGGAGAACGGTGAGTCATTTTTTTAAGTCAGCCAATTAATAGCAAGATGTTTTGTGAACCAAATGGGAAGGCAAGAAAACCTTTTGGTCAAAAAGGAGACTCGCTGGGAAACACAAATCTCAAGAGTTCTGGCACAGCACTTGGGATGACTCTCACAGCCCACAGCCCAGGGGAAACTGTGACCTCATCCTGGGCATCCCCCATGGCACAGCAATGACCAGATCCCTTGGGAGATCAGTAGATGGGGTGAAGTTTTGTTTAGAGCTCGGGTCCACGTGCAAGGCAGGAACAGCTGATCCAGTTGTTCCCCTGGAACAGGAGGACGTATCTCCACAGTGCAGCCAAACCCAACCAAAGTCATCATCAGCTACAACTTTATCATTCAGAACGAGGGTCAGAACAGAGAAAAGGGAAGTTCCCATCAGAGTGAAAGAAAAATAATCTCCTTGCAGCTTATAAGAGCACAACGTAGTTCTCACATCTCATGATATTCTCCAGCTGAAGAGCTGGGAATTAGAAACCCAAAGACACAAACTTCAGTGAAACACCAGTGAGCTCTTAGAGACCCTGACTGGCCCTGCCAAGACTACACCAATAGGTGTGACAGTGTTTTGGGTTTACATCAATAAAAGAACACTTTTCCAATGACACTGTAAGTTTTCCCATAGAAACTTAAGGCAACACTTACTCTGTCCCTGCCAATGGGTAAGGGGTGTGCTGTGTACATGTTCCTCTTCCCATCGTACCCAGGCTGCCGATCCCCAAATATCTGCATCTTGAAGTGCCTCACCATCGTATCCACCACCTCCCTAGGGAGTGATTCATTGAGTTAAGTGGAAGAATAGAAAATTCAGCAATGGGCTTACACAATTCAAAATTCTGTTTTTCACTTTTTCTTAAAGGAGCAAGATATGAAAAACAATAATGCACGAGAGCACCCCCAGGTCACATCAGGAGCTGTAAATGTCACCTCCAGGTTAAGACACAGGTGGCACACACAGGTGTCTGTACAGGTATCTGTACTGTCAGCAGAGCTACAACCAAAACTGGCAGAGGAATCTGGAGAGATGTTCAGACACAGGAGCAGACAAAAGCACCTGCCTTGGGGTGGGTAGGAGCACTCCGTGGACTTATCCACATGTGGACTCCAAAATCTACAAGCTGAAATACGTCCCCTCAGCTGCTACACGTTTGTGTAACAGACTGTGGAACAATTAACCAGGGACATTCACTTATAGACTGTAAAATAAAGCCAGCTGGAGGTCAATGCTCAGTACATTTCCCAGAGCCTTCCAGATTATGGGCCAATTGCGACACATCTTCATAAAAATAAGAATATTATAGTTCACTGAAAGGCAGCTGCTGACCACAGTACAAACACAAACAGGCCTTTAGCAGATGGAGAATTCCTAGGATGCACAGTTTTCTTACATTCAGGTATATACAGTTAATTTAAATCAGTAAACCTTTACTGAATAACTCCTACCTGTTGACTCTTCGGGGGCGTTTCTCTGGTTTGATATCTACATCATAGTGATAAACATCTATCTTGGGGATCTGAACCTGGAAGTGGTTGGCCAGGAGACGGATGGGTTTCCCAACAGTGCCCAGGCCTGGGCGACGCGGCGGCTGGAAAAGGCTCGTTGGGGGCCCTAGGAAAGTCAAATAAATACGTATGAGATGTGATGGCTCACTCCATGCACCTCTCAGGTGTGCTATGGGTGACTTTTTGACTGGGCAGGAAGAAATCTTAAGCGTTCCGAGGTTGCAAACAGAGGCATTCAAAGAGGCTCAGCCTTCCAGCTGCTCAGAACTTCAAGGTAAAAAATGTGCTCCCTAAAGCATGTATAGGTAGGTGCCATAAATAATTCTTAAATTTTTAGTGGCATTTATTCATGACTGTGGTTAGGAACTTCACAGAGTCCTGACAGGGAATGCAACCATACAAATATTATGTATTTTCATGTAATGCAAAGATAAATACATCCCAACTTCCATTTCCAGAACAAACCAACAGCCACAAAAGCCACATTTTGTCATTGTTTTCACTACAGGCTTGAAGTTCAGATGTTAATGATCCAATTTAAAATTCCAACGGAAAGGCAGGAGTGAGGAAAGGTTCAGGCTTTCTTCTAAACAGAAGGATAAGGGAGAAAGCATTAGACAGGTATGGACTCCTACAGACATGGAGGAGATATTTTACTGGGACAAAAAAGAGCTTCAGGAACAGCTCTAAGGAGGAAATTATTAGAGGCCTGGAAGCATTACTCACATGCAAGCTGGTCACTAGGGAAGCCTTCAGTTACCCTCCTCAAAGTCTTAAGATCTGAGATACCATGTTAACGAGATTAAACTGACTATTTTTTTAAATCGATCACAGCCTCAGCTGACACTGCACATAAAGCAAATGACATTGGTATATTTTCATGGGTTTGTCTATATCTGAGCAGGGCTCAGTGTGATCAAAGTGTCTTCCCTCTGTTGTAGAGCAGCAAAGGAGAGGGCAAGAAGTCTCACTAGAATGCAATAATAAACCTATCATAAAACTTAGGGCAAATTTAGCATGCATGTAAGACAAAGGCTCAGAGTTTGTACCAGAAGAGAGGAGAGGTAGGTGACTCCTATTTGAGTACACTTCAGGGTGCAGCAATAAACTTTAACACAACCATAAACTAAGCCCAGGACCAAATCCCAGGAGATTCCACACCAGATTTACAAGCCATCCACTGGCTACTGCATTACCAAATAAAATTACCAACCTGAGGACACCAGCCCTGGAATACTTTTAAGCAGAAGGAACACAGAGCATGTAAGCAGCTGAAGCCCACTGCCACATCAGCTCACAGTGGCAGGGGGCTGTCAGAGACAGACACCCCACAGGACACGCTCCTGGCTCCGCACCGGCCTGACGGATCGTGCTCCGTCACAGTCAGACCAGTTGTGGGGTACAGTTAGTGTTTAAAAAAACTACAGCTGTCTTGACAAGCATGAATCATTGAGGGCAATCAAAGTTTGCTGTGCTTATTTGGATACGAGAGATGATCCATTAATCCCATGCTAATTAGTCTGAAGGAAGTGCAGGCACTGACCTCCTGCAAGAGATTAAATGACAACTATATTTACCCATTTTCCTCCCTTGGTATTGACAAGTTCTGCAAACACGCACAGCAACGCTGTCCTCTGTTCTGTCCAAAAGAGATAAAACTTACATCTCCTCCTTCCGAAAGTTATTTCTCAAAGGATTCCAGAGAATCAGCTAAAAACTGTTCTCCCATTTGAAGCCAGGCTGCCCTGGCATTACAGGATTTTTATCTGATCAGCCTGACTAGGGTTGTATGTGCTGTTATATTTTAATTTCTCCTATCCCACAATCATTTCGTACTAAGCACCTCAACCGAGTTGCTTCAGACAGGAAGCAGTTTTCAAAACTGAAAGAGGATCTGCTTCTCCAGCTGGAACTCAGGGAGGCCACGATACATCACACACATACAGCAGGCTCTGAGTCAGCCCTCACTACCTCAAACTCTGGATTCTTCTGGAATTGCACCTTTGTGTCAATAAGCGTTTTCTATCACACCAAAATTAACATCACTTCGATTATACCAATCGTTTGAATGGGAACTTAATGGGTCAGGTGTACAGGCCACCGAGGGCTAGAAATACATCCTGCAGGCATTTGGTAGAAGAATAATCATGGAATAAGACACAAGCAGGAAAACACCACATGCAAAACCCCACCAATATTTAAGCGAACTTTGTTAAAGAAATAAACAACCGTATTTTCAGACAGTATCACCTTAAACTCTCAGAAATAGCTCAATGTCAAACATAAAACTTATCATTGCACAGGTTGCAGGGCGCACATCTCTGTGACACCAGAGCCCTGCCTGTCCCCGTCCCCTCGCTGTCGCTGTCCCGCTCCTAGTCCCGTCCCGTTCACCCCGGAGAGAGCGAGGCGCGTCCCCCGGTAGCCCCGGCAGCAGCGGGGCCGTGAGGGCATCCGCAACCCCCGCGCAAAGTTTCGCGACCCGCTGCGGCTCCTCCGCACCAGGCAGCGCCGGCGGCTCCGAGCGGGCCCCGCTGCCGCCGGGGCGCCCCGCCGGGCCCGCGGCCTCCTTCCCCCGCTGTCACGGCCCGACAGGCCGCGGCCCCCGCGCCCCCCCCGCGGCTCTCACCGGGTCCCAGCGCCTCCATGGCGGCGGTGGCGGCCTCGCTGCTCTCGCCGCCGGCCCCGCCGCCCGCCCCGGGCCCCGCCGCCGGCCCCGCCGCCGCCGCGTAGCGCTTGATCTCGGGAATATTGGCGGCGGGGTGGGGGTCCGGCGCGGACACGGGGGCGGCGGGGCGGGAGGCGGAGGCGGCCGAGGAGGAGGATGAGGAGGAGGCAGCGGGGGCGCGGCGGGGAGCGCTCCCCGCGTTCCGCTTCCCCGAGCGGCGGCGCGAACAATCCCCGCGCTGCGCCCCCGCCGAGCCCGCGCGCGCCCCCGCCGCCGCCAGCACGCGCCCGAGCGCGCTCCCGGGACGGGGATGAGGAGGAGGAGGAGGAAGAGGAGGAAAAGGAGGAGGAGAAGGGAGGGAGGAAGAGGCCGCTCCGCGCTGCCCGGCGCCGCCGGCTCGCGCACGCGCGCCGCCCCCCCTCCCGCCCGCGGGAGCGCGCACGCCTCCCGCGCGGCCCCGCGGCCGCAACAGGTGGCGGCTCTGAATCACGGAATCCCAGAATCCCAGAATATTTAGGGTTGGAAAGGACCTTTGCAGATCATCCAGTCCAACCCCCCTGCCAAGGCAGGGTTACCCGGAGCAGGTAACAGGAACGCGTCCAGGTGGGGTTGGAATATCTCCCAATAGGGAGACTCCACGCCCTCCCCGGACACCTGTTGCAGTGTTCAGCCACCCGCAACATGTTCTTCCTCACGTTAAGGCGAAATGTTGTGTTTTCGTTTATGGCCATTGCTCCTCATCCTGTTGCTGGGCATCACCAAAAAGATCATTTTCAGTGGTATCCAGCAACAGGATGAGGAGCAATGGCCATAAGCGAAAACACTTCCTCAACATGAGGAAGAGCTTTCCATGAGGGTGGCTGAGCACTGGAACAGGATGCCCGGGGAGATCATGCAGAGACATTCCAAACTCAGCTGGATGCATTTCTGTGTCACCTGCTCCGGATAACCCTGCCTTGGCAGGGCATTGGAGTGGATGATCTGCCGAGGTTCCCTCCAACCCCAACAATTTTGTGACTTGGTGAAAAGAGTCCGGCACCATTCGCTTGGCACCCGCCTTTGAGATATTGGTGTGGATTGATGGGATCCCCTCTCAGCCTTCCTTTCTCCAGAATAACCAGGCCCAGCTCCAACAGTCTCTCCTCATGAGATGCTTCAGACCACCCATCATCTTTGTGGCCTCTGCTGGACCCCCTCCAGTAGCTCCTTGCCTTTTTTGTCCCGAGGAGCCCAGAACTGGACACAGCACTCCAGGGCTGAGTGGCAGGACTCCCTCCCAAACCTGCTGGCTCTTCCCAGGGTGCATCCCATGCATGTGGTCCCTCCAAAGCTGCCTCAGTAGAGGTGAGAGCTGCTGCCCCTCGGGCACTGGGAAGGAGGGAATTGTCTGTACCTCCACTGTTCGTTCCCAAAACCCGACACCTGTTTGCAGGTTTAATAATTAACCCAGAACTCCAGCACGCTCCATGACAGCTACCCTGATGGTGCCTGCCCGCCCACAGCGGTGCCACTCCAGCTTTGCCAGTCCTCCACTACTCCCCAAAACCATGAAATTCTCCCTGCCCAATTAACGACACCCTGAATAACTCCCAGTACCAGCTAAACAGCCCCAGTGGGGTTTAAAACACCCCAAAACCCAGGATTTGTACAAGTCAGGTGAGCCACAGCACTGAACCTCTCGGGGCTGTGACCACCAGCCCTTGAGGTGCTCCCTGGACACAGAATGGCTGATGATCCATCAGGGCTGGAGACCCATGAGCTGCTGGCACAATCATCGACAACACCTAGGAGCTGTCTGGGAAGCACCGGCAGTGGGAACCTGCTGTGCTCCACTGAGCGGGGCATTCAGCTCCTGAGTGCACCTTGCCATGGCCACGGCCCCTTATCCTCACAGACAGTAAATTTGTCTTCTGTTAAAGAGACAACACTTCCAGCCATGTGCCATTAAATAAAGGGCCTAGGGACTTTTTGCCTTTTGAAGCAGTTCACGCTATTTTAGTGAGCTGCTCCCTTGTGCACTCCCTGGGTTCTGTTTAAGCAACAGCTCTCTGCTGACTCACCAGAATGTGAGAAGTCAAAACATTTTATAAATAATAAATGCCTAGTCCACTTTATTTGCCTTTTTTTAACCTGTGAGGCTGATATTTTCCAAGTTAAAACATCAAAATCTATTTTAAAATGAAATGAAATCTGAGATTCTCATATAGATCTGAGATTCTCTCATAATTCCCTGACGGCAGCTGATGAACACCTGAGGAAAAAACCAGTTTTACCAGACCAGTAACAAACTCCACAGTGTCTGGCAACATTTCCATGCTATTATTCGGCATGTCTATGTATAAAAAACACGTATGTAGGGCTACACAAATAGTACTTTAAAAAAAAACTCCACCAAAGATACAATTTCTGTCTCAAGAAATCTGCAACACAAAGGCTCAGTCCTGTAAGATGTTGAGTGTGATAACTAAAGCCTTTACTTACTGCATTATAAATTCAATTAACTTGATAAATATTACACACATATTGAGACATCCCAACTGCCACAGCAGTCAGAACCTTATTTCTCTATGTTAACCCATCCTTTTATTGAAAACAGCACATTTCCATGGGCAAGACTGGATTTGGGAATGACAGACCAGAGTTATGACAGGATTAGTTCTGAAAATTTGCCTCTAAACGCCTCATCTGATCCAAGTTGGGGAAGGAGTATGTTATTTAATAAGAAACAGATTCCCAAACCAGCTTTTATAATATAAATATCTTAATATGGTGCCTGATCCAGTGCTAAAAGTCTGTGTTCAATTTAGAACCTCCTTAATAGCAAACGTTTTACCTGTTCCATGGTTGCCTCTGTGTGCCAGGTGTGACCAACAACTCGGGATCAGAAATTACCTAATAAGGCCAATCTTTTTGCCACCTTTTTCTTGTCAGCTGACTCTGACTTTCATCCTGACGCAGCAATGGGAGCACAGCCCTGAGGAGGTGTGTTTGTGCAGAGCCAGCATCTGTCCCCCTGTTACTAAACACTAGCTATTTAATTAATTACTGTAGCTCCTGCAGCAGCTACAGGAAAGCAGAACTGTGGTGTTTGCGGTGGGTTTCATGGGCATTAGCTTTTCTCACTTCCTCTGTTCTCAGGCTTGTTGACTCCATGAGAACTGCCATGGCAGAGCAGTCCCTCTGCTCCTTGTTCCTGACAAAACCGTAGCTGGTAGCAAACACCCCCAAAACTGTGTCTGGTATCAAACACCCCAAAACACGTATTTTTTTCCTGGGCTTGCCTTCAGTGACGGCAGATTCCCACTGGGTGACTCAGAAGGAAATGTATTACAGCAGCATGTTCTACAAAGTAACTGGAATGGTGGAAAAGTGTCAAACATCCCCAGTTGTAGTTCAGAACGGGGTCCCTGACACTGATCCCAGCTCAGGGCTCTCCCTCCAGCTACTTGCAAAAGAACCACAGAACTAATGGCAGCAAAAAAGGATAAAGTAGAATATTTTCATACTTGGGTTGAGTCTGTACGAGAATATCCCTGTACGGGCCATTCACCTTCCAGCTGGACTCGACGATCCTTGTGGGTCCCTTCCAACTTAGAATATTCTGTGAAATCTGTGAAGTATGAAGTGATTTGCATCTGTTGTGTAGCTCTCCATTGACTTACGTGTTTTCAGCAAGTTCTTCTGGCTTCAGAAGCCTTTCTTTTCTTCCCTTAAGGAGCATACAGCAGCAAGCTTAAGTAAAGAAGTTAATAAACAACTACATAATGAGACTTGATGACTTATGAGAGGTAAAACTTAGATCCTCTGTATGTAGAGGGTATACTCAGAAATTCAAGGGAGAAATTGAAAGAAAAGGAAATAATTTACCCTAAAGGTTTGAGCCTTCATTCATCTAACATGAGTGGGGTTGGCTCAGAGTGTCTGTACAGAAGCCAATGGAAAACACTTATCTTTTAAAATCGAACACTGTTGACAGTAATAGCTGCGTGAATCTAATACCCATAAACTCGACTCGTGTGCTCCCACCCGCACGGTCACCTGAAGACACGACATGCAGCATATCCCGAAGGTCAGAACGAAACATGGGCTCTGTTTAACCCATGAAATAACGTGAAACGTTTTGGCAGCAGAGCCCCGTCCCCACAACGTCGATAACTGAGAGAGCTGTAATTCCCCGGGTCCGTCATGGTCCCTCCCAGACCCTCCCGTCTCCTCACGTTCCCGCTCGGTCCCTCACGACACCTCTCGGCCCCCCACGACTCCTCTCAGTCCCCCACGTCCCTGTCGGCCCCCCTCGGCCCCTCATGTCCCCTCATGTCCCCTCCCGTCCCCTCATGGCCCCTCCTGTCCCCTCCCGTCCCCTCCCGTCCCCTCATGGCCCCTCCCGTCCCCTCATGTCCCCTCATGTCCCCTCCCGTCCCCTCATGTCCCCTCGCGTCCCCTCATGGCCCCTCATGTCCCCTCGCGTCCCCTCATGTCCCCTCCCGTCCCCTCATGTCCCCTCATGTCCCCTCGCGTCCCCTCCCGTCCCCTCGCGTCCCCTCATGTCCCCTCATGTCCCCTCCCGTCCCCTCATGGCCCCTCCCGTCCCCTCATGTCCCCTCATGTCCCCTCGCGTCCCCTCCCGTCCCCTCGCGTCCCCTCATGTCCCCTCCCGTCCCCTCATGGCCCCTCCCGTCCCCTCATGTCCCCTCATGTCCCCTCGCGTCCCCTCATGTCCCCTCCCGTCCCCTCCCGTCCCCTCAGGGTCCCGCCACAGCCCAGGCGCGGGGAGCGCCCCCGCCGCCAGGCGGCGCCACAGTGCGCACGGGCGGCCTGACAGTGGGCCCCCGATTGGTCCGTGCGGAGGGGGCGGGGCTACGGGGAGCCCCGCCCAGCGGAGCGGCGAGGGGAGGGGCTCGCTGTGCCGTCCTGGGCAGCCATTGGGCGATCCCGGGCGGGGGCGGGGCCGGGGCAGCGCGCGAAGGCTCGAAGCGGTCCCCGGGCGGCGGGAGCGCGGGCGGGATATGGCGGCCGTACCGGTAACAACGGAGGATCCCGTTGAGGTGAGTCCTGTCACTCTGCATGGCCGGCCGGCCAGCCGGCTGGCTGGCTGCTGGCGGTGGAGGCAGCTGGTGGCTGCCTGTGGCCTTGCGGCTTCTCTGGCTGTGGCGCGGTGGAAGGCCGGGAGGGACAGCGAGGGAGGTGGCGGTTCCAGTAACCGTTCCAGTAAGGTGCCCGTTCGGGTAGCGGTGCCGGTGGCGGTGCCAGTAGCTACCAGCCACCCCTGCCCGCCGCCCTTGTTCCCGGGCGGTCCCGCGCCGTCAGCGGGCTCGCCCCTCCTCGCAGACTACAGCTCCCAGCATGCCCCTTGCCGGCCGCGGGGAGCGCTGGGAAGGCCGCGCTCGGCCGGTCTCTGCGGGCGCGGTGCATGCTGGGAGGGCTGCTAGGCCCGTGTTGACGGGTCCGAATAAAAATCAATAAATAACGCAATAACGAGAAAAGTCGTTCAGTCCGAATACAATCACATCAGCTTATGTCGATTCTGTTCTTCTTCTGTGCAAATTCGCTTTTAATTACTACCCCACAAGTGAATATCCATTTGTATTGAGAAATACGGTAAACATCAATAATAAATATTACTAACTATGTAAATACCCGTACCGATAGTTAGAATATAAGGAGACTGCATGTGTATCTCGTTGTGTGTGAGGGCTTAGCCAAGGTTTTGGAATTAACTTGGATGCCAGGAGTCAGGACTACATCTACAATATTTACCCCAGTAGGAAAAAATCATATTTTGCTTTGTAGCTTCCGCTGGCAGATTTGAACCCAGACTTGCAGAAACCCCTGGACAGCGACTCTGACAGTGGCCAGGGCAGCTGTGAGACGGCCTCCCCGGGTCCCCCTGGCAAGGGCACTGCATCCTTCGAGGACAGAGGTCTGTAACATTTCTATGAAATTGTTTTTCTCCAATCCTACATTTTTCGTTTCATAAATACCTTTTAGGAGGTTGTCACTGCTTGACCTGCAGGAATCTAAACGCTGTTGCTCAGAATGTGGGCAAGCTTTAAACCTCTGAAAAGTGTTTTTTGAGCTACAGAAAGAAAAAGAGTATATGGGCCGTGTCTTAATTACTTATTCACTTTCTTTTCTGTTTTGTTTAATCTGTGTGGTGTGATTTTTATTACCCTTTCAAGGCAAGACACTACCAGTGAAGGATTTTCAGCTTTGCCCTTTTTTTTTAAAGGTTAAAAACCTGTAACATCAATTTGGGTTAATTAAATGCTGTTCTCTGGGGAGAAGTGGGTTTTGAGAAGTTGGGTTCAAGCTCATTTGCTGTAGATGGTGACATATGTGACATTTAACAGATGTAGATTTGGTTGTTTGTTAATTAACTCGTGGGATTTTCCTGTTCTATTTTCATATCTTTTACCAGATTCAGAGGAAGAGATTTTTGTGCGTAAAAAAGCAAAAAACAAGAAGGTGCTCCAGGACAGTGAGAGCGAAGAGGGGGAGGATGGAGACTTGTCTGTGCAGGAAGATGCTTTGGGTGGAGACAAGGGAAATGGGGAGGAGGAAAAGGAGAACATTGCTGCTGAGAAGAACAAGAAATGCCATCGGATCCGCCCGGCTCTGCTGGACAGTGATGACAGTGACACTGGTGACCGGTTGCAGATTGAAAACCTTGGAACAAACAGGATGTCTGGCTTGCCTGAGGGTGAGCTGGAAGAGGAGAGACCCCTAAAATCTGGGAAAAAGTACAGAAAACATAAACATAAACAAGATGTCGAAGAAGAGCCAGCCAAAGAAGCTGTAGGAAAATCCAGAAGAAGGAAGAAGAAGGAGAAAATAATGGAGTCCATTAAACAGTTGAGAAAAGAAAAGAAGCCTGTGGCAGAGGTGGGTATTTTGGCAGAAAACTCAGATAATGTCTCAGCTAAGTCCAATTTATTATTGCTTGTGGTTATTCTGTTCCAAAGCTTCAGTGTTGTGTCCAAATTCCTGCAGCAGGTTTGGGATCCACAGAGATCCATGCAACACCATACAGGTTTAACCTGCAAAGTCTGCAGATTCATTTCAATTAAATTACATTAAATTTGCAGTTTATGGAAGTACAAAACCTAACGCTTGATGATTTAATGTCATTTTAAATTAATGTCAAAGAACCAAAGGGACCCTCTGAAAGGAATCACACAAATAATTTATCCTTCTGGAAGCAGGTGGATGGTGGTGAGAGGTTTCCCTTCAATGACAGTGGATGTCTTCTGGATGACAAGGAGCTCTTTGATAATGGCTTGGAAGAGGAGAATGGTCAGCCCCCTGAGGACCAAGAGTCCCTAGAATCCATACGAGCAGCTGTGAAAAACAAAATAAAACAGTACAAGGTAAGGGTTGACCGTGATACAAAATAATTGTAAATGTACTCTCTCTCAAACTGATAGAAAATGGGTTTAGATGGGATACTGGGAAGAAATTCCTCCCTGTGAGGGTGGGGAGGCCCTGGCACAGGTGGCCCAGAGAAGCTGTGGCTGCCCCATCCCTGGAAGTGTCCAAGGCCAGGTTGGGTGGGGCTTGGAGCACCCTGGAATAATGGAAAGTGTCCCTGCCCATGGCAGGGGGTGGGACTGGATGATCTTTAAGATCTTTTGCAACCCAAATTATTCTATGATTACTGAATTTAGCAAGACTTTGTACCTGACCAGGTTCTAAAACTCTCTTTGACCATAATGGAGTTGTACTGCTGTGGCAGAGGAGAGAAGAGCCTTCTGGTTTTTGTTGTTAAAGATGGAGGGATGTTGTCCTGGCAAAATTAAAAAGATAATGCTGGAGTTGGAGCTTTGGAAATCGGCCCTTATGTGGGGTTTGTGGTGGTTTATGAGTACACTTGCTGGCTTTGCTGACCAGTGATGGTTCTGTGCAGTTATTTTTGATGTGCTTGCCCTTGATAGTGCCAGTGTACTGAGAGAAATTGTTGAATTTCTTCTTATGCCCCGTAGAACAAAGAACGTTTTCCTGAGGGTGAAGGCTACAAACACGTATTTGATGAGGAGAATGAGGAGCATGTATTGAAGGAACCAAAAAGGAAGGTGAAGTCTTCTGCTTTTTAAAGCTCTGTATTGTTGTTTGTCGTGACTAAAATGGTTTTGTATCCACAGTGTGGTTTTTGTTTTATTTTTAAACTGGATGCTTTATTTTGACTCCTTTCTGTTTGAAAGGGAAAAATAAGGTATTTAAGAAGTAGAGAGAGAGAGCCCTATGTTTTGTTTCCTGACTTCAGAAGCCTTTCTTTTCTCCCCTTAAGGAGCGGAAAGCAGCAAGATTGAGTAAAGAAGCCCTTAAACAGCTACATAGTGAGACCCAACGACTTCTTAGAGGTAAAACTTAAATTCTTTATACACAAAGGGCTATAAACTGTTCAAAAACTTAGAGGAGAAATTGAAAGAATTTACCCAAAAGGTTAGAGCCTTCTCTGACCTAGCATGACTTCTTTAGAGTTGAAGGGTGCAAGGCCATTTTTGTTGAAGGACCTGTTAAAGGTACTTTTGTAACTAATGAAAATAAAGATAGTTGTTATCAAATAAAGGTTTCAGATGATGTTTTACATCTTCTCTCACTGTCTTGCTCTGGCAGAATCATCCGTGTCTCTCCCATATCATGTGCCTGAGGCCAAAAGTGTTCACGACTTCTTCAAGCACAGACTTCGACCAGCATGTCAAGGAAGTGCCATGGCCCTGCTGAAGTAAGGACTTAAACCTTCCTCATACAATTTTTTCATGAACTTTAAGCATCTCTAGCTTTTCTTTTGAGGATAACCAGACTTTCTCAGGCTCCTTTAATTCCATAAAAGTAGGAAATTAGGAGAATGTCATTGCTAACATGAGGCAATGCTGCACTCCTGACACAGTCCTATTGCTGAAGTGATCAGGGCCAGGAGTAACTCAGAGGAAGGAACTTAGTGATGCAGAGTTATTTTAATGGGATTTAGGGTGAAGTCCAGCATTTTACTTGGTCTGTTTCTTCCCTGAGTAATGTGTAGTAAAATACTGAAGCTACAGTAGTCACAAAATCCCTCAGGAATTTCATACTGTGATACTGTAACCAGTACAAAGCTTTTACACTTCCTTAAGTTCTCAGGATGCAGTTTTCTAGATTTGTCCTTCACCTCTTCCTACACATCAATGACAATAATTAGGAAATGGTTTCTTCCTCTCAGTTTGTCCTCAACCTCATCTCCCTTTCACACTAGCCATGGGTGATATGTTTCTTTTTGCCTTTGTTAGGTCCTCTAAATACCAGCTGCCCCTAAATGAAGAATCTGCAGCCACTGGGAACTTGAGCAAGGATTGCAAAGATGGGCCAATGGAAGGTGATCAATCAACAGCTGCTGAACCAGAAAAGAACCTGGCCAGAGATGTTGATGCTTCTGCAACTGAGCCCCTTGCTGCTGTAGGGAAGAACTTGGCAGAGGACTGTGCTGAGCAGCCCAGGCAGGATAGGGAGGATTCTCATGCAGTTTCAGAGACTGTAACAACTGATGATAACGCAGAGGAACAGCTGCTCTCCAACTGCCTGAGCACTGACTGTGGTGAGCAAAAGGAGAGTGAAACTCCTCCAGCATGTGGAGATGCCCTCATGCAAAGAGGGGAAACAGCACCAGATGTACAAGGTGAAACAAACAGTCAGCAGGTGGGGCCTGGACTGGTGACACAGCCTGAAAAAGTGAGGAAGTCCAAGCTGGATAAACTTCGTGAACTGGGAATAGATGTGTCCATCAAGCCAAGAATCTGCTCCGACAATGAATCCTTCATAAACCTTGATGAAGCTGATTCAAGTAAAGGTATCACTTGTGTTGTAGTCCTCAGCAGTGTTGATCTGAGCTTGGCTGGAAAATTCAGAAATATTTAGGTGATATAAGAGTCAGGCACATTCACTTACTAGTGTGGATTGTTTGAGTCATGTTAACAGAAATCTAGAATTGCCTGGTGGCTGGGAGGCTGGGCTGGAAGTGAACTGAAGTCTTGTGGATAGTCAATGTTGGTAGTCAATGGTAAAATAATTTAGTATTAGCTAATATCAATTAAGTACAAGCTACAGCAAAAATATTATATGGTGGTTCATTATTAGTTGAATAGAATAGTTTTGTAAATATTTTAATATTAAAGATTTAGCTTTTAAACTATCTTTGGGGGAAAACCAGCTCAAGACCTACTCTTACTACAACTTTAACAATCAATGCTTTTACTTGTTACATTAACATTTTACATGTTACACATTAATTTAATTAATATGTATTTAAAGAACTAGAAGCCCTGAAAGCACGTTTCTTGAAGCACACTCTCCAGACATCGAAATCCAAAGTGGAACGGGCCATAAACATGAACATTATCCGTAAGGAAACGACATCTGATGGGAAAGAGGAGCTGAGAGCGGATGTGGTGCCAGCAGTTTTGGCTGCAGAGAGCCTGGAGGAAACTGTCCACACAAAGCCAGGTTGGTGGAGGAGAAGAAGTGATGAGGATTGAATTGGAAAACACTTTTGTCTTTATTTTCCTCTCTCATGCTCCATTTCTCAGTGCTGCCCTATGAAATACAGGTGAAGGGATCTTCATCCGGGAGATTACTGTTTGTGTTCCCTCTAATGGATAGCCCTGTTTTAATAAAAAAATTCTTGGTGGACTGCTTAAATAGAGGTGGCCTGTGTAGGACAGCCTCAGTCAGATCTTTGGGACTTTGGTTCCTTGGATTTTTCATGCTTCCATGAGAAGCTGTGGTTGCCCCATTCCTGGAAGTGTCCAAGTCCAGGTTGGACGGGGCTTGGAGCAACCTGGGATAGTGGAGGGTGTCCCTGCCCGTGTCAGGGAGTGGAATTGGGTGAACTTTAAGGTCCCTTCCAATGCAGCCATTCCCTGATTCTGTTCCTGCTCAGGTGAAAAGCTCCAGGCCCTGAAGGCCAAGCTCCAGGAGGCCATGAAGCTCCGCAGGACCGAGGAGCGCCAGAAGCGGCAAGCGCTGTTTAAGCTGGACAATGAGGAAATGCTGGAGGAGGATGAGGAAGAGGAGGAGGAGGAGATGACAGATGAGTCTGAGGAAGAGGAAGAAGAGGAAGAAGAAGAAGAAGAAGAAGAAGGTGATCATGAGGTCTGTATGCAACATTTTTCCATAACCTCATCAGCTTCTCCATTCTGCTTTCTCTCCCCAATGGAATGGGCCTTTTGTACACTACGAATTAGGGAAATTGATAAGGATTCTTCCTAGAAGCTAAAAAATTGCTGTAGTTGGCATATTCAGGGATTGAATTGTCTAATTTTGAGTTCATGAGTATTTTCTTGATTTGTCTAAACACTATTAAAACCAAATAGAAGTGTTTAAAAGATTCTGATGCCCCTTTCTCTTTTTATAAATCCTTGGCTCATTGCTGGCAGGGCCAAACAGGTCACGTGCCTGACCTGGGGTAGGGTTTGCAATGGCAATAATCATTATATCTGTGCTGTGTTTGGGGATGTTTATTAGAATTCAGAATTTCTGCTTGATGAAGCTGAGGAAGATAATGAAGATTCAGAAGAGAAACATGTTGAAGATGGTGATAAAGAAACCGACAAAGAATCAATTGATGGAGAAAAGCTGGAGAAATCTGAACACTGTGATTCTGTTCTAAAACAGCCTTCAACAGAGTCTACATTGATCCTTTTTAAGGACAGCTCCTCAAAAATGGGGTAAATAATCCAAGCCTTAAAAATGGTGACTGAGAAATTTTAAATTTGATCAGCATGTGTAGGTGTCTTTATTTAAAGTCCCTTTTATAAGTATTTTTGTGTTACCTTGGGGTTTTTTTGCAACTCATCCTGAATTTATTAGTAAACACCTTTTATTTAATGAATTGCAGATATTCTCTTCCTGATGAGAAACTGGAAATGGAAGAAACTGCAGACAAAGGACCTGCCAAGTTAGGTAAAGTAGAAATATTGCCCTACATAGCTGCTTTTTTTTTTTTAACTTAGCACATGTAAAAGTTTCTATTTAAGATTGGTGTTCAGTCTTTATGTTATTTCATCATCTGTATAGTTATACAGTATGATTTTAAAAATTTAGATTGATGAAAAAATGGGAGGGCTTGAAAAAACCAGAGGGGAAAAAAGTTCAAAATAATACTGGAAGGAATATGAAATTATATAAGATGAAATTCAGTAAAAACGTTTAATATGCATCCTATGAGAAGAAGATCCAACATGACCACAAAATGAATTTTTAGCAAGGTGTCAGTGTTGCAAAATGTTATATTGAGGTTTTACTGGATCACACACACAAAAAAATGTTAAACACTATTTTTTTTATTTCCAGAGGATGATGATTCATTTTCTCTGCCAACCCTGGCAAAGGAGAACAGCCACAACAGCAGCTTTGAGTTCATTGGCTCCATGATCCCATCCTACCAGCCCTGTAACAAACAGGCCTCGCGGGGAGGGAGCTTCTTACCTGCAGCAGGAGGGTTCAGATCACCCTCCCCAGGTTTCTTCAAAACAAGCTTTATCAGCTCTGCTTCCAAGGTGAGATTCTCAGTCCTGGTTGTGTGTTACATTTAACACAGTGGGTAGTAAATAAATGTATTTTATCCTGATGGTCAGATCTATCAAAAAAATCAAGCCAGACAAATGCTTTGGTATCAGTAAGATTTCAGGAGAGCAAACTGTCCCTGGGATTTGTGTCCACATTGGAATGGATAAAAATGACATTATAAAATTTATATTCTAAAGCATCAAAGAGAATATGCTATAATCTGGTTATATCTAAAATATGTGCATCATGTATGTGGTTTTTAAGAATGCTTTTATGGGCTACACAACTTATGATGTCAGTGAACTCCTGTGGGGTATTGGAGCAGCATGGACATAATTTGACTCTTGCATGGTTTGGGTTGGAAGGAACCTCAAAGCCCATCCAGTCCCACCCCCTGCCATGGGCAGGGACACCTTCCACTATCCCAGGTTGTTCCAAGCCCCATCCATCCCAGCCGGGAACACTTCCAGGGATGGGGCAGCCACAGCTTCTCTGGGAAGTCTGGTCCAGTGCCCCTTGCATTTAAATTTAGGCTTGCTAAACAACTTAAATATTTTTATATTCCCTTGACTAGAGCTCTGGAAAGACCTCTGAGCCTTCTCTTCCCATAGAAGATTCCCAGGACCTGTATAATGCCTCTCCTGAGCCCAAGAGGTTATTTCCAGGGGCTGGGGAGTCAAGGTTTCAATTTTCCCTGGAAGATGACACTCAGAGCCAGCTGCTCGATGCAGATGGGTGAGTGATGGGTGCAAAGGATGGTGTTTTGTGCCTGTTAACAGAAATAGGATGTGCAGACCAGCACGATTTTTCTAACTACAGTCTTTCTTTCAGGTTCTTGAACGTTGGACAACACAGGAATAAATACCAGTCCTCAAAGCATCAGCTGCCACTGGCTAGCATGGATGAGAATGCCATGGATGCCAACATGGATGAGTTACTGGACCTGTGTTCTGGACAGTTCAGCAGCCAAGCTGAGCATGTGCCAAACACCAGCAGCACCAAAAAGCAGAACATGGAGGAACTGCTCAATCTTTGTTCAGGAAAATTCATGTCTCAAAGTATGTCCTGAATTCTCTTTTCAGCTTTGCTGGTTACTTGATTTAGAAGTTTTTAGCTGAGGTAACTTCACGTCTGGGCACTGATGCCACGTGTGGAATTTTGTCTTTGTTGGGAGCATGTGCATTGTTATTTCTAGGATGTTCTCTGACACTTGAAGAGCAGAAATAAGTTGCCATCTTATTGCTTTCTGTAGCAGGTTCTCCAACATGGGCTTCTTCGGTGTCTTCCAAGGCAGAAAAAGACAGTGACATAGAAGATCCAATGGCAGAGGCTCTGGAGCTCTGTTCAGGCTCCTTTCCCACAGACAGGTTAGCATTGCTCTTCTAAAATTTACAGAAGTTTATTCTGGTAACTGTCTTGTTTCACTCTTAAAAGTGCTTTCTTGTTTGACATCAATTTGCTGTCAGCGAAAGTGTGCTTTGTTTTGGAGGTGGAGGGGAGGATATTGCAAATTGCTCAACAATTACTCTCTAATTGGCAGCATAAACTGTTTCCCACAGCTACTGTGAAGGGAAATTCTTTGTCTTTCACTGATAGTGCAAGAAACAGTGAAGAACTTCCATTAAACTGAGAAAAGATGATTAAAAGTGGGACTTTTGGAGTCTGTTCTGGGCTGTTGCCAAACTGCCGTAACCAAGTGTAAAGTTGGATGCTTGGAGTTTTTTATTGACTAAGTTGGAAAGTGTATGGCTGCCTGACAAAAGGATAATGAGGCTTAACAAGTGGGAGTGTTAGGGGGATCCATGAGAAATTTGAGAGGGGGAAGAAGAACTGGAAATTAGTACTTTTCCTATGGTTTCTGCAAGTAAAAATCTGAGGTCTTAAAACATCAGCACTAATGGGGCTTTGGGGCATTTATAGCTAAATGCTGCTGGGAGATTGTAGCTCTGAGCACTCACAGGGAACTGCCTGGCAGCAGTTTTTTTGCCTTGATTTCCTGGAGGCAAAATGAAAATGCCTTTCTCCCATTTGTATTTTCCCTAGGGAAGAGGAAGAGGAGGAGGAACAAGAAGAACTTGGTGGTTTTCAGCTTTTAACAGATGATGAGGCCTTTGCAAGTGAAGAGGTGTGAACTGATGCAGCCAGGCAACTGCTGGATAAAATGGATATTTCCATTTATCTTCCTAGGTTTTTAATATCTCCATCCATGCAAAGTACTACAACTCCCCTAACAAGCTACTGAAACATTTTTCAGAGCAAACTTTGGATCATTTAAAAGATCTCCTTAATATAATGGTACAGTGAAAAATGCAAATCCTCTGAAATATGCCTGGTGTTTTAGTGTGTTGTTAATTGAAGAACAGATGAATCTGTCCTTACAAAGCAATCCACTCTCAGAAATTCCTTATTTCTGAAAACTTTCTCTTTGACAGGATGAAAAAGGTGAAGATAGTGCTGCTGAAGAAGCAGAAGTGAGTGATGAAGAGGAAGAACTGCTGAGACATAGACCAGGCTCGAAGAAAAAACTGTGATTATTTTTTTTTTAATCTTAATTACCAGAGAGAATAGATTTTTTATAGCACTAGAAATGGAGTTTGGAATTGTTCCCTCTCCAGCATTGTTAGCTGATGTTTATATGGTCTGGTTTTCATATGTCTCTCTTTTTTTACTTTGGTGCTGTCACGTTGCATGAGTTGAACTGAGTTGCTTGTGGGTTATAGATGATTTCCATTGTAATTTTCATTATAAATGGAAATCAAAAAACTGCAATAAAAGCAGTGCAACGGTTTTTTGACCAAAAAAAGGGATGCAAGAATATTGTTGTCATTCCTCATGTCTTAAGATCTTATTTGTTCTAGCAAGTAAAACATAGAGTTGACAGTTATTGCCATCATCTTTGGCAAGGAATCTGGTGGATGACAATGATTTGGGGTGCTACATGATGTCAGGCTGTGTATGTGAGTGTGCAAGAACTCAAGGCTTGGTCTTTCCAAAAATGGCTTGAGAAATTACGATACATCCTTAGGAAATGTGTTAATTTTATGTCAAAAGACAAATCTTGCTTTTTGAAGATTTGTATGATGGCTCTTATGCTCTCAAACTGAACTCTTTCAACTTCCTTTCATAGAAAACTGCAAGATTTCATGGAAGAGGAGGCAGAGCTGTCAGGGAGTGATGTGGGAAGTGAAGATGAATATGATGGTGAAGACCTGAACGAATATGAAGAAGAGATTATCGATGAGGAGCTCCCAAATGAAGTGGAACTAGGAAACCAAATACAGAAATTCCACATGTCAGTGACATTATCAGTAGATATTTGGGTGTGTGAGGCCCTGGCTCTGGGGTAGAGCCCAGACTAACCTCTCCCTGTCTCCTGTGCTGGCAGGAAGGCGATGCTGGACGATGACAAGCGCCAGCTACGCCTGTACCAGGAGAGGTACCTGCTGGATGGGGACCTGCACAGCGACGGCCCGGGCAGGACCAGGAGGTTCAGATGGAAAAACATAGGTGACCTATGATCCAGAGTTAATAGAGGGGGGAGAAAGATTGGAAACAGAGCTTGTGTCTGGGAAATAGCACTTCGTGGTCCTCGATAAAGTATTTCAGGAGTAAATTGGGGGGATGATTCTGGGTTTTTTGTTTGGTCAGGGGTTTTTTGCCTTGTTTGTTTGATTGGTTTTTGGTCTTGGTTTTTTTTGTTGTTGTTGTTGTTTTTTACTGGCCTCCGTTTTCAAAATTCATAGCTAACAGTCTTGTTTTGTTGCCTAGATTTTGCTTCACAGATGGACTTGTTTCAGAGAGATTCAGATAATGATGAGGAGAATGAAGAGTTTGATGAGACAGAAGTGAAGTGGAGGAAGGAGCGATTTGAGCGAGAGCAGTGGCTTCGTGAGCAGGTACTGGTGAGCTGCCAGAAAGGCTTGCTCAGTCTCTGTGTCATTGCTGGATGTGAAATTGTTTACTCCTCAAGCTAAACTTCAGTATTAGGTCAGATTTCTCAGCTAAATGTGATGCTGTTCATTAATAGAACAAGGATGAAGAAGTATCTAAGAAATTGCAATAACCTCCTACAGTAGAAAGTAAATAAAAATTAATTTACATGAAGAAAAGAATTGCTCTACTTAAAATACTGAATGAAGTGTCCATTTGTAATATGAATTTTTTCCATTTTACAAAGTGTCTTCTCTCTGCTACAGAAGGAAAAAAATAAAGAGCAGGAGGAGGAAGAGGAAGAAATTGGTGGAGACAGCGAATTCATGAAACTGGCAAAAAAAGTGACTGCCAAGTCCATGCAGAAGAAAGGTGAGCTTGATTTTTATTGAAGTGACAAGAAAAGAAGAGAAAGAAAGAGTTCAAAAACTGACCTTTTCCCCATGTCTCTGCCAGCCAGCCCAGCAGTGGTGGCACAAGACACAACTCTGTTACCCAGGAACCCATTTGAAGCCTTCAGACCTGCCAGTGACATCCAGGTGGGTACCAGGCCTCAAAAATGGCATTTCCCAACACAGCCAAGTCAGCTGCCCCTGAATTCTGGGCACTCCTGGTTTGTGGTGTTGTTACATGTGAGTAGAGAGTAGATTTTCTACGAAGAGTAACTTACTAAGTAACCTGCCTTGTTCCTGAGTGTGGTTTAATGCAGCTTTTCTTTGCCTTTCAGATAAAAAATGGGTCACTCTTGAACAGACCTAAAGCTGTTCTTCAGAAACTGGCAGCAATGTCAGATCTTAATCCAAATGCCCCTCGAAATTCAAGGAATTTTGTCTTTCATACACTTTCCCCAGAGAAGAGTGAAGAGGCAAAGGAGAAATCAAAACCTCAGGTAAAGATCTGGGTGGCAGGTGCTGCCAGTTGTGGAGATTATTTGAATATACAGGCACTGAACTCTGCCAAGCAGTTAAGAGTACTGCTGTCTTAAATATTCCCTATGTGCTCTCACATCAAATAATTCTCTCATAACTCAGAATTTAAACCTTTTTTTGGACATGTTGTGTATTCTAATGTATTTGACCCCCCCTAGGTGAAGAAGAGAGGCCCTTCTGTAGTGATGACATCAGTGGCGAAGCGGCCCAGGGTAGAAAGCTCAGAGGAAACCAGTCAAAGCCGCAGCATTTTCCAGTACTTGGAGAGCTGAATATTCCTGTTTGGAGCCAAAGGTTGTGTCTCCTCTTTGCCAGCTGCAGTTTATTTTGCCAATCTGCCAGAAATCACCAGGCAGGGAAACAAATAGGTGCCACCTCATTCACAAGTTCCAGTAATTTCCAGGCAGTGGTTTTGTGCTGTTTTTTCTCAGTCCTCTGTGGCAAATGGGAGCACAAAATCCATTCCTGGTTTGGAATGAAATGCTGACTTGGTCTTTCCCAAGCATTAAGGAAACTTCCAGTACTGTGGGCTGTCCTCATAGGTGCAGCAGAGGTATCAGTTCCACCTGGAAATGCCATAGGTGTGACACAGAAATGCCTCAGGTAGGTGTAAGCACAGAAAAGGAGGGATTTCTACAGCTGTGGGAGAGAATGAAGCAGTGGTGGCTATGGCAGAACACTTGTTTACACTTGCAGCACAAAATTTTAGCTGTGTCTTCCTCCAGTGTCTTATTTTCTTTGATGTTGAGCATTTATTAAGCTTCGCCTTTTAAGAAACTCTAATTTATCCTTGAAATCTTTACTTTGTGGAAAAGGTACCAGTCTCTTCTGAGGCAACATGAGAAGGGCTTCTTTCCAAGTTTTTATTACTGTTGATGTCCTTAAACTTGCAATTGAAAGTATTTGTGCAGAGGGAAGAATGTGAGTAACATGTGGGAAAGGAAAAGGAGGTTTGGGGGGGGTTTATTTGCATTGGTGGGGGGAAAGTTGCTGGGGTTGGTTTGGTTTACCCAGCTTCAGGCTATCTTTAATCATCCATTCTGTTGTTTTCATTGAAGCTGCACTCATCCAAGAGAAAACCATCCATTGCTGAGCAGCCAGTAAGGAAAGGGCTGCCCTAGGATGAGGGAATTAATAAAGACCCATCATTCACAACTATTCTAAATGGTGTGAGAGAAACTTGAGCCAGAGTATCCAGCATTCCTGATGTATCTGCTCACATGTTGAACGTGTTGGAGAGCAGATAATGGTGACACAGGGTCCTGCTCTAAGACTAAACACCTCTGGGACTGGATGTCACATACTTACGGTGCCAATGCCATCAGAGAAGTGTCTGAGCTGTAAATTTTGTAACATCGTGAGCACACGCCTGGTGTGCTGTGTGTAAAATATTTTATTGTACAGTATGTTATAAAGAATTGTGGTACTAATCCAAGTGCAACTTTACAATAAAACGTGGTTTTAATTTTGGAGGCAGTTGGAATTAATTTCTAGGATTTCACTCAGTTGTATACATGTCTTGGGGGTTTTTTTTCCCCAATATTTTTTATTTCTGTCTATGTCTTTCTTTTTTCGTTGCTGTCTTTTTTTTTTTTTTTTTTTTTTTTTTTGTAGCCACAACTCAGCCCTTCACTAGGAACAGCTGCAATAATACTGGAATACAACAAAAACAACCCCTTGTGTTCATTGGAGTGTGGATTTTCAACTCCTCAAGTCTTCCACTTGGGTTTGCATAAAATTCTTGGCCTGAAGAATATGTTTTTTTCCTGCTTCAATAGTTTTGGATTTTTTAGTTCCTAGACAAAACTTCCTTTATCCTTGTCTAAGAAGTGTCTATTTCAGTTCATTACAGTAATTCTCATGGTTACTGTACCTGGATTTGAGGTGGGAGGTTTAAGGAAGAGGAATGACATTTCCTCCTTCATTATCAGACTTTTCTTGAAGGACCACGTAACTAAAAGATTTCTTAACACCCACTTCATTCTTTATCAGTGTTTCACTGATATGAAAGTTGTACTAATTCAGCACAGATTTATTGGGTAAAAACATTTCAAGCTCTAAACTTGGGTGTTTTTCCTGCATTTTGCTCCTGCTCTGCCACTAGAGCGCAGCAAGAGAATATGCTTCCTCTGGTGCAGGGGCAAGGCAAAATCATTAAAGCTTAAACTGTGTCTTGACTCCAGGGGAAATTCTTGCAGTTTTCCATGCTCTGGCATTGCAAAGGATTAAATTTATAGAGACCTATAATTGCTACATTTTTGCATTAGAAAGTGGTAGCTTGAAGAGCACCTTTAGAGGGTTGGCTGAGTTCTGGTGGTTTCCTGGCTTCTCCTCAGCACATGCTACTAGCCATAATTACAGCTTTCATTTTGCTTTCCCTGTAGACTTTTCCCTTTAAAATACATTTTCCTTGTTCCAGAGCCAAGGGTAGGAAAATACTGTTGAGCCTGAAATGCTTGTAAATTGAAATACAGGGACTGGGAAGGTTTCTGGCTGCATTTCCCCCACAACAACTTTGCAGTAGTTCAGGGTTTGGGAGTTGCTGCTGGAAGCTCTGCATTGCACCCCAAAAATTCCTTGCCTGGGAGTAATTCAATGCCAGGGAGTGGGAGCAATGGTAGGAGGCCAGGGACAGGTTCTGTGGGGGTTGGAATCTGAATAGGAGAGTTGAGCCATGTGCTGAGATGTGCCAGACTATCCCCAGAGCTGGGGCTTGGGCCTGGCCCTCACCTGTGCTTCCAACTGTGCCCTGCCCTGTTCCCATCCATCTCCTGGCTCTGGCTTTTCCAGGACTGCCCCCTGCTCATGTCTGGCACATTAACTCAGCTTTGCCTTCTCATTTTCAGGTATCAATTCAGCTCCCCCCTCCTGGCACTGACATGAGGCTGCTGTGCTAACAGGGAGAAAAAGCCTCCCTGTTACTGCTGGAAGTGCCAACAGTGGGCTGGGAAGGAGGGAATGACTCAGGGTGGTGAGGAGTGGGGTCCTGTGCCCCTTGAGCAGAAGCTTCTCAAAGGTTGGACTTGATGAGCCTGGAGGTCTTTTCCAACCTCAGTGATTCTGTGAGATGGTGTCTGCAGGGCTATCCTGGGCTGAAGGAAGAGCTGATTCCACTTCTTCCACTTCCCTCCCTTTTTTCCCCTACTACTGTGCCTTGGGATAACTCGGAGCAGTTCCAACTGAGGGCTGTGATCGGTGATGTTTGGGTTTGACTTTGGTGCAGAAGTGGCTGCAGCCTGGATTTTCATCTCAGTTGGGCAGCTCTAATAACAACACCTCTCTGTGCCTCGATTTCCCTTTCCCACACAGGGGACAGGAGGAATAACCTATGGGATCTGAGCTCCTGATTCTTGACTGCATCACGGGAGCCTTGATGAGAGCAGTGCTGCTGATACACAGTGTTACCTGCTGAGTTTGCAGGGAGCATGAGCTTTTGGAAAACCAAATGATAATCAAGAAATTTTTGAAAAGGACTTAAAAGCAGAGGGAGGAGCAGCCCTGGGTGCGTGGTAAAGGTTGACATTGCAGACACGTTTATAATCCCAGCTCCCGCCGCCGTGCGGCTCCTCAGGGCTCAAGGCACTCACTGAATTATGTTTTCTTTCCCTTTTTTGCCAAGAGACTGAAAAGGGGAGAGAAAAAAAACTATTTGTTTGTCTTGTCTAATTTAATTTATGTTATTTATCAAATAGACAGGTTATTTGGGAAACCAGATGGACCCAGGCTAAAATCATCTGTATTTCCAACATGTGAAAAATTATGTTGGAGTGGACACATGAAAGGCAGCGTGGGGCAGGTTTGGTGAGCACTCACCACGTGAGCTCTGCACCTCATCTGTCCTGGGCCTCTAATCAGTTGTCCCAGACCCATTATGAGGGTTAAAGGACAAAAAGACCCCCAGGCACCCACGGGGGTGTCTTCCAGAGCAGCCATGTCACAATTATTTACCCTCCCTGGCTTTCACCCTGCTCATTGACTGGTGCATCCCTTCCCCAGGGATGGATGGGGGAGGGTTTTTGGGCCTAAATAAATGTTTTAGTTGGGTTTGGGAGCGGAGCAGGTGATGGTTTTGGTGTCTGTTTTTTCTCCTTTGGGTTTTCTTGTTGGAAAAGGCAAAACAGGAAAGGGAGGGCAGCAGGGATGGCTAAAAGGGAGCAGATAATTCAAGAAATAGAGAAATACAGAAGGAATATAGTAAAACCAAGAGCCCTCTGTTACTAATTGGGTGGGCAGCTCGATTGCTGCTGTATTTCCAAGAGCTGAGCCTGGAGCAGTCCCCCGTTGCTGCCCTTCCCTCTGCCCCAGGGCAGGACCCCGGCAGCCAGAGGCACTCCTGGCTGGGCAGAGTCTGGTCAAGCTCCTGGCACAGTGAAGAGCTCTGTGAGCCCTGCAGGGTTTAGTGGGTGACCTGTAAAGCAAAAGTTTCATTCTGTATTAACTATTAGTCATTAATATTAATTCCAGCGCTGCGCGTGCTCCATGCAGACAGATGTTCAGTCCTTGGGGGTTGTTATTTTCTCTTGTATCATCCAGAAGCCCAGTTTAGGGCTGACTCCAGCTCTGCTTCTCCAGGCAGCAGAGATCTAAACCAGCTGTAATTAAAGAAAACGACATAAAAGATTGCAGGGTGTGGGGGGAGGGGGATCAGCAAATCTTACAGCTTTGCAAGAGATTAATTTTATTTTTAGCTAATATTTTTCTCTGCTCCTCAGGGCTGTTTTCATGTAACACGCTCTATGCTGCTTCCCTTGCAGTGGCCCATTGATTTTCAATATTTGATGGTGTTTGTGCACGTGGCCACAGGGGATCAGTATCCAAGGGCCACGTTCACCTGTGTCCTCGCACCCCAAAAGCCACCTGTGGTATCCCAGCCCTTACCTTTGTCCTCTGGGGATGCTGCACAGAGCCCAGAGGTCCCACTCCATCCTGGCACAGCTGCTGTGCCAGGCCAGGCTCATCCCCTTCCAGCTGGAAGGGGACACAGGCCAGCTCTGCAGCATCTTCCTGCACTGCCCAATTTCCAGCTGCCACTTCACAGACACTCTTTTCTGTGCAGGAAGATTTATTAACCACCAAGGCTCTAATGCGGCCTTCCCGGCTGCTCAGGATCCAGAGGTGGCATTTCCACATTCCTGCTTTACACGGAGCCTGAAGGAAACCCTCAACCTTTCCCAAATAACCATCACATTAGAGAAAAAAATGGCTTTTCCTTCCTCCCTCCTGCTCCTCAGTGAGCCTGGATGGGCCAGAGGGGCCTAATAGTGCCTGGGAATGTGAAGTTCAGGAGCTGCTGCTTGGGCAGGCGTTTTCCCAGTCCCAGCTCCAGGCTGGCACTGTGCTGGAAGGGGTCATTGCTGTGACTCATTGAGGCACCCTGAGCCCACTGGCTGCAGGGTTGGGGTGCCTCAAGGTGCCTCAATGAGTCACTCTCAGCAACCTCCCACTCAAGGACCCACAGAGAGGTTCTGGCATCCGAGAAATTTCCTATCCCATCCCATCTAAGCTCCGTGGCAGAGCCGTGGTGACCACAGCTGGCATTTCCCACAGGATGCACATCCCAGCTCCAGCAGTGCCAGCACAGACACTCCAGCCAAAGGCAACGCCAACCCACTGCTGTAAGAAGATGATTAAATCAGCCGGCAATTAAAGCCGCCATGTGGTCCCGATTTCATGTGACGTGAGGGCGACGCTCGCAGTGCAAATCTCGGAGTGAGGCATCCGGGATGAGCTCACAGACAGTGCTGGGCTGGTTTTGGTGGCCTTTGTTCCACCTACGGATTTGCTGAGGGTGTGTGATCTTCAGAGCTGGGATGACATGAGCCCCAAAGTATGATAACAGCTCCTGAGGTGTGACTGCCCCCAGCCCGACCCACCGCGGTCACTCCATCCGTCCCCTACGCTGCAAAGGGAAAAGAAAAGGAAGGAAGGGAAGATTAGATGGGATCAGCATGGTTGGCAAAGGCCCCTTGAACGTCTGCAGGGGCAAAGGCACAGCTGGAGGAGGTGGGTTTGGTACCCCTCAGCCAGCACCCAGCTCAAGTCTGGAGAGTTGAGATTTGTCCCACTGGCCGGGTGTTGCCCATGGCTCCTGCAAAAAGGCTGTGAGTGCACTGCTGGAGTCTCCAGCTCAAATGGAAACTGGAGATACCAAACCAACCCCATTGTGGTGCTGGTGATGACCCCAGTCTGGTGAGGCTGGTGCTGGTGGACTGGCAGGTGAGCCAAGCATTGGATCCACTCCCTAAAGCCACACCTCTATCCCAAGAGCTGTGCCACGGTGGCCACGAGGTGTTTTTAATTCAAAGTACAGGACCTTACAGCAAAATCCTCACACAAATTTTGCCAGGGCCACTATTGAGGGCATGAGGCTGATGGTGTCCCGCTGCCCTGGGGGGCCAGTGTCATCCCCAGAGATGGGGGACAACCAGGAGGGGACATTGCTCCCTGCTCTGCCCTGGTCCCCCCCATGGTCCCCCAGCTCTGGGGTCGGGGCTGGCTGGGCCAGTGTTGCCGGGAGCCACGTGCACATCCTGCCAGTGGAAGAGCCCTGCTCCCAACATCTGCTTGGCGTTTGTTTGTCTTTCATTCCCATTCCTGCCCTGCCTCCCCCTCTGCTTTCATCCCTCCATCTGCATAGGCCTAAAAATAGGGCCATGGCCAGACTCGGTCTGTGCCTCATCAGCCTGTCGGGACTTTGGTGTGATCCCATTTGTGGCCCAGCAAGGTGGGGACAGGACCCACCAGTGTCCCTCAGATGCCACTGTCCTGCCACAGACCAGTGTCACCAAGTGGCTCTTCAGGGGCGTCTGCACCCCTGACTTTTTCCCTGATCCCTGTTCCCTGCTCCCAGCCCAAAATGCTGGGCATGGTGGGTCTCAGGCTGAGCCTCATGTCAGCCCCTGCATGGCCCCACTGCTGCACCTGGGGCAGAGGTGAGACCAACTGCAAAGGTGCCCTTGTGGTAGAGGAAGAGCAGAGGGGTGTCCCCAAACCTTCAACTCAAATACCCTCCAAAAGTGCCTGGGGTGAAGAAGTGGAGCCACAGGGATGCCCTTATCATCTGGCTGGGGCTGCAGCAGGACCTGGTCCTGCCACCTGGGCTGCTCTGGGGTCCCTGTGGGAGTTTCCATGCCTCCTGCTCCCCAGGCAGGCTCATCCCCTCAGCCTCTCGGGAGTGTGGAGCAGGATGAGCATCAATTTGGCACGTCCCTGTGTCCCCCTGCCTGTTCCCCAAGTTGCTATGAATAAATCATTGTTTTATTAAAGAGAAGCAGCTGCTTTTTTTCTTCTCCTTTTTTTTTTTTTTTTTTTTTTATTTTTTGACACCCCATCCGTACCCACGGAGCCCTTTGGCACATGCTCGAACGCTGAAGCCCCATTGAGGGCCCCCAGAGCATAGCAATTGATACACAGAGATCCCCAAATCCTATTCAGGCCCCGCTTTTCTGCACGAGCAGCCTCTAAACAGCTCATTCACTGCTCTTTTTGTCGCCGGGGTTAAGTGGTTAAGTGTGTGTGGATCCCATAAAAGGCCTTTACTCCATGAAAAGCTATATTTACATTGTAATCACCAAAGAACTGTTTAGGCAGTCAATAGTGGGGCAGCGGCGGCGGGGGCTCGGCGGCGTGTCCCTCACCTCTCCCGCTGAGCCCCCCGGAGCAGGACTTTTGTGGGATTACGTCCCCCCGCGCCAGCTGCCGGGGGCCGCGGGAGCCGACGCTCTTTGTCTCGCCGAGGAGCCGGGGACAGCCCAGGCTCCTAAACCAGCATCCTGCATCCCGGTGGCCCCGGTAGCCCCGGCAGGGACGGCACTCTGGAGCCCCGCTCAGCACCGGAGGCCTGGGATGAACCCGGTGGGATGGTGGCTCCTGGGTAACTTGTGTCCGGGGTGGGCCGGTGCCAGAGTACTCCTGGCCACGAAAGCACCTTGTTGAGCTCATCCCATCATCACTGGAAGAATTGGGTTGGGTATCAGGAGAAGGTTTTTCCTCCAGAGGGTGGGTGGGCACTGGACAGGCTCCCCAGGGAATGGTCACAGCCCCAAGGCTGCCAGAGCTCCAGGAGGGTTTGGACAACACCCTCAGGCACAGGGTGGGATTGTTGGGGTGTCTGGGCAGGGCCAGGATTCAGACTTAAAGATCTTTGTGGATCCCTTCCAGCTCAGATATTCCATGATTCTATTCTGTGATTAACCAACGTCCTGGCTCCAGGAGCCTCCCTGGTACCCTGTGAGTGAGGTGTGAGCTAAAATTTTATCACTTTAACAAGATTAATTGAGCACAGCCAAGAATGGCAAAAGCAAAATTAATTCACCGAGAGTAAGGCAAGGGCTTCCCTTTGCACCAGCAGCAATTTCTGTGTAATCAATTAGATGATGTTCCAACTGATATCCCTGTCGGGGAACGCGGGGAACACCCCTGCTCTCCCTACATGGGAGCAAATATTCATAACAGCAGCACTCAAAGAGCAAATACGGGGAAAACCCCCCATATTCCCCTGGAAACCCCCGAGAGGTGGGCCCAGGAGGGATTAGCACTGGGACAGCAAGTGGGAATGGGAGGCTGCATCCCAGCAGGCACTTGGACAGGGATAGAGATAGGGATGGGGTCTGGAATGAGGCTGGATACAGAGATGGGAATGAGATGGAGATGATGGAGATGGAGATGAGATGAGGATGAGGATGAGGATGAGGATGAGGATGAGGATGAGGATGAGGATGAGGATGAGGATGCTGCTGCCAGGCACATGCTGGCAGAAATCCCTATTGAGGAGCAATTCCAAAACACACTGGTCCCATCACAAACCATAGGGAGCGAGGTGGGTGCAACCCTTGGGACACAGCCACCAGCCGTGCTGGAGTGGTGGTGGGTGAGCTCCACTTGGTGGGTGCTGCCTTCCCCTGCTGTGTTTGTCCTGTTTGCTCCTGAAAAATGGAAATTACGGTGTTTTTACAGTTCTCAGTTACACACTCCAGTTTTTCCTGGTGCCTCGTGCAAGCTTTGTGATAAAAGAAGTTTAGAAGTCTTTTACTGCACCCTGCTGCGCAGTGGGAATTGGAATTGCGAGGCTGAACACGCTGGTTAAGTGAAGAAAGTGACTTTACCAATGGGCAAAACCCCCATGGGTGGGGTTCCTGGCTCCAGCACAGCCTGAAGGATGACATTCCCTGGCTAGGAGCTGGGAGAACGGTGCCTGGTGCCCTGCTTGTCCCTGTGCCATGCACTGGCAGCACCGTATTTCCAGCATCATGGCTAGAGCCTGCGGCACCGGCACCAGCACCAGCTCTGGTCCTGGCCCTGCCTTGCTGAGCCATTTGCATCATCCCAGGGTTTTGTTTTCCCTCTGGTTTGGCTCCTGCCTGGATTTTTCAAAGGCTCCAGAGCAGCGAGCGCCCTTCCTCCCCCGGCCAGCGCACATTGTTCGAATTAGTGCCTAAATGAAAGGATATTGTTGGTTCCTGTTGGGAGATAATAACCTCGGTAGCGGAGGGAATTTCACCCATGCAGAGAGAATTTGCCGGGCTGTTCCCGCCAGCAGAGCCCCTCGCTGGGGTCCGTCTCGCTGGGATGATGGCTGATGGGAACAGATCCACCAGGAAGCGGGGGTTTATCTTGGCATGCTGCTCTAATTGCTGAAAACTCTGCTTTCTGACCTCAAAAATGTGCCACCACTCCCCATCTGGCACAGGGGCACCTGTGGCACAGCACAGCCAGGATCGGCACCAAAAAGCAGCGGTTGCCGGCCACAATCCCCATGGAAAAGTGCTCCTGTTCCCAAATTCTTATGGTATTTTGGTTTTCCTTCTTCCTTCCCATCTGTCTGCCTTCTCCCATGGCTTAAGGAGATATGAACCCCTTACCGTGCCATGGAAGTGGAAGAAAGAGAAAGGAAAATGTACATAGACAATGGAAATCCCAGTATTTCCATCTTTACTAAAGCACAGAGGATTTCAAGCATATGGAAAACATCCTTTTCAAACCAAAAGGTACCTTCTGCTCCATTCTTCTGTTGTGGGGATCCCAAGTGGCTCCCGCTGCCTCAGTGGCATCACCATCATGGCCAGGATGCTGTGGCAGGCGCTGGTGGGGCTGTGGAGCTCACGGGGACACAGGGACGAGCAGAGTGGCACCTGGATGATGCCAGGCCAGGAGGGGATGGGCTGTGGGACCCCTCCATGGGACACTGCTCCTCGCAGCCTGTGCTGGCCAGGTGGGCACCAGTGCTGAGCCCACATCCAGCCATCCCACCTGGCTTCAACCTGGACAGTCATTTCATTGTACAACCCAAATTTTAGGGGTTTTTTAGCCAGTTGTGCTCTGATTGAATTTTTAACAGATGTTTTGACTTGTTATAGGTGAAGGAAAAATAACTCAAAGTGTTTCTTGATTAGAGCTTGTTCAAAGTTCTCTAGTGGAACTGTTTCCACATCAGAAAATCCTGACTATGTGCAATCAAACATTTAATTTCCACGGACGCAATATCAGAGGATTCCTTCAGGTTAGAATCTGTTACAGTTATTAATCAAAGCACAGCAGCTGAAATGAAACCTTTTATTGAATGTTGTGACAAAGGGATAAATTAAAGCATTTCTGGAATGTATCAGATTTGGGTCCAAGGCTGAAATTTAAAGATCCTGACGTTTTTCTGCGTTATGAGGTCCAAATGTGGAGCCTTTCTGTGTCAGAATGAGTGTGCAGCAATTGGGGGGTGCTGGCAGTTCCATCGGCAGGGAGGGAGGGGACAGTCCCGTCGCCGCCGAGGGGTCTGGGCTGCAGGACATGTCACACATTCCCTTCCCAGTTAATGACAGCAGCCCTTCCAGGGACACTCTAGTGAGGATCCCGTGAATGTTTCCCTGCGTGCCGCAGCTCCGGAACAGCCAAGGGACAGTGACCAAATAAAAAATAAATACTTCAGTGTACACAGAGATTTTCATCCCCAAATCCTTGAAGACAAATAGATCCATCCACTGGAGAGCTCTGCCTGCAGCCGGACTGGGATGGGACCGTGGCTGGAGCAGATTTGAGGACTCCAAGGCAGGGACCCGCCCGCGGCGCTGGGAGGGGACGCCGAGGGGCAAAGCCACCCAGAGGCACCGGCTGTGGCGAGGACCCGTCCCTCCCCCTTCCTTTCCATTTCCCAAACAATTTCCTAATCAGACCTTTCTGTCTGGAGTTTATTAGTGATTCACAGGCCAAGAGGAAATGATGATTTTTGGGTCCTAGTCTGATGGAAGGGGTGGAGTCGGCAGCAATATTCCCCTTTTGTGGCTCAGCAGCGGATAAGCCGCACAGGAAACGTCAACGGGAGCCAGCCCCCCTCCCTTGGCAGAGCCCTGCTCCCCTGGCCGAGAGAAATCCATTTTTGGGGGGGTTTTAGGAAAGCAAAGAGTAAGGAGGCTTCCTCTCCAGCATGGGTGGTTTGGCAAGGGGGTCTCTGCCCCCGCTGGGTGACAGAGCTGCGTGTCCCAAGGTCCCCATCACCGGTGGCTCATCCCTCCGGAGGGAGGGTCGCACCTCCGCTGGGCTCCCTGGCCCCGCAGCCCCTTCCTCCTCCTCCTCCTCCTCCCGGTGCTACCCAAAGGCTGATTCTTGGGGCTGGGAGCTGTTGCAGGGAGCAGGCTCTGACCTCCGGTCTGGTGCAAACGGTCTGGCCTCCGTGGGATTCCCAGCTCCTCTGAAATCCAATCTGGCTGCAGATTCCTGGCATTTTTCACCAAATGCAGTGCATCTGCCACTGCTTTTGATTCTGATTGAAAATGAATTCGAGTTGCAAGTAGACATCAGGCAGCGGGACCAGCCAGGAGTTGGGGCTGTGGGCAGGGGAATGGGGTCACTTGGATCCAGCCCCCTCTGCCCCTTCCCCAGCCTTTGAGTGGTGTTTTCCCCAGAAAATCCTGTGGGAAATGCAGACCATGGGATGCTGCGTGTAAGAGCAGGAGAGGGCTGGGGCTGGGGATGGGGATGAGGATGGAGCAAGGCCAGGGATGGGGCTGGGCTGGCAGTGATGCTTCCTCCCTCCTGACCGGCAGCTTTTCCAGCCCCTGTCCAGAGAGGAACGCCAGCACTTGTACAGCCTGGGGTTGCTTTTCTTTTCCTCAGCCTAAAAACATGACCAGGATCTATGAAAGTAAGAGCATTGTTTTTAAATTTTGTGAGGCCAAGAGGACAAACCTGTTAATAGCATCCCCCTTCTCCTCTTCCTCTCTCCATCTGCAGGACCTGCCACCGCTCCCAACGTGAGGTTTTCCAGCCCCAGCTCTGCAGTCACCTGGCAGCGTGGTGGTCCCAGTGGCTCCTGCTCCCACTGGCAACATTGGACCTCAATCCTCACAGCCCTCAATCCTTGTGAAGGCTCTCATAGCCAGGGACATCCATGGCCACATTGCCCAGAGATGTCACCCATGGCTATGAGCGGATGCTCAGTCCCAGTTTCAGCTGGTTGTGGGGAGAGCTGCTTCCCCAGGACCCCCTCACTCCCCTCCCCTTGTATTTACCCGAATGTGTTTACAATTACGGGGAATGCCAGGGAACGCAGAGCTCCGTGGCCAGCGAGTCAGCGGCGGGGCAGTGTGGGCTGGAGGTCAGCACACTGTTTACTTTAATTTCTCTGAGAGCTTTTTGGGAGATTTCCCTCCTCCATTATTAAACTCAGATGAGCCGCAGGGGAGGTTAGGTCGCATGTGGTTCAGGGCACTTTTTTCTTTTGTAATTTTTTTTTTTGTATTTGCAATGTTTCACCCTTAACTCTTTCGGGACAAAGTGCCGGTCTCAGCACTGGGATAGCAGGATGAACCCACAAGTGGGATGGTAGCTCCTGGATGACCTGTGTCCTGGGTGGGCTGGTGCTGGAGTGCTCAAGGCTTGAAGACACCAGCATGAGCCCATCCAAGCATCACTGGGAGGTTTAGGTTGGATATCAGGAAAAGGTTCTATCCCCAGAGGGTGCTCAGGCACTGAACAGACTTCCCAGGGAATGGTCACGGCCCCAAGGCTGCCAGAGCTCCAGGAGTGTTTGGAAAAGGCTCTCAGGGACATGGCAGGATTCTCAGGATGGCCCTGTGCAGAGGGCACAGGGGCTGCAGGCAGAACCTGAGGACCAGCAGCACCAACACTCGCCTGCTCCCGCACCCCCAGCTCCCGGCAAGGCCGCAGATCCCCAGCCCATCTTGTGCCGGGCAGTTTTGAACTCCGGTGCCTCCTTCCCAGCAGAGGGGTCAGGACCGGCTGTGGCCACGACACGAGGCTGATGTCATGCGGGCACAGGGCCAAGTGCCAGGGCTCCTTCTGGGACCAATTTGGTTCAAAGCCCATGGCACGTTGCAGCGGTTAGCGGGACGCGCGGCAGATGAGAAGCAGACGGCGGCTCCCCTGAGCGGGATGAGCGCAGGGAGAGGGGAGCTGGCCCTGGGATTGAAGGATGATTTCCACCATGGCCAGTGCCAGGCTCCCAGCTCTGGTGTGTCCCTCCCTGCACTCTGCTGGTGCAAGGTCACAGATGCCATGGAAGTCTCCTGGGTGCAAGGGGGCTCCCTCAGCCAGGACAGGCCCTGAGGCCAGGGAAGGGCAGGGCATCCGTGCCCCAGGGAATGTCCCTGGTGGAGTAATCTGGGGCCAGTGCCTTCTGGAGAAGCTCCAGTGGGTCACCCCCAGCACCCTTCTCCCTTCCATACGCAGGATCCCCAGCTCCAAAACCCCAGTGCATCAAGTCCTGTGCTCAGCCTTCTTAAATTATTTTTAATTTCCTGGAGGGAGAGCTTTTAATTTACTTCTGGAACAAAGTGGGGGAAGGGGAGGGGAAGATGACTCTGAAATCCATCACTAAGCCCCCTCCATTTCCAAACCTTCCCTTTCCCACTGTCCCTGAAAGGACCAGCCCAGCCCTCCCTGAGTCCCCACATCCCCTCTGTCCTGTGCCCCAAGCTTGGGTTTCCTGCTCTGGGGTTCCCCACAGTGTCCACGCAGGCAGGTCCTTGCAGCAAGGGACAGCTGGGGCTGAGGGGACACTGCCTGGCAGGGGAATGGAACTGTTTTCACAGGAAGCAGCAAATCCTGCTGGTCTCCATCAGACACAGACAATCCCCAGGAGCTGAGCTGCACCAGTGCAAAATCCCAGTGAGACAGACCCCTAAAAACACTGTTTCTGGATCCCTCTGTGAACCCAGAACGTCCCTGGCTCCCCCCATGGCTGGCACTTTGGGGGGGAACCCCAAAACCCCCAAACCAGTGGAGCCAGAGCCAGGGCAGCAGGTTTGCAGCAGGCTCCAGCACATCCGCACCCACTGGCCTGCGGGGATTCCTGGGCTGGGGACAAGCAAAGCTGGGAGAGGAGCAAACCCTCTTCTGCCCTGGAGCCAAACTCCAGTGGTGCTCATGGTTTTCTGTGCTGTTGAAACCTAAACTGGAGATGGAAAAGGCCTGTTTGGGATGTGCCCTTTGGTAAACTGGGGGAGAAGGTCCCCAAATGGATCAAAATTCCCTCTGTGCTCTCAGTGATGAAAATTTCACTCTGAGTTCAGGCCATGATGGGAGGGAAGCCCAGAGCAGCACAAAGCAAATGCTTGGCTGATGGCAAAGGCTGAGCTGAACCCATTGTGTGCCCAAACTCCTGTTTCTGTCCTGCCCATTCCCAGACGCCTGAGTCAGCTCCTGCCTTTCCTGTGCGACGGGAAGGGTTTGTTTCTTTAATCCCAGGCTTCCCTTGGAGCTGCAGCCCAAGTGTCCCAGTTACAGCGCTTGGTCCTGCTCCTCTGACTGCTCCTCCATGGAGTTGTCAAAGCCTTTGGAGCAGCCAGGAGCAGGAGAGGTTGTCAAGGGACCCGTCAGGCAGATAAGAAATTAAAACAACTTATTTACTGGCCACATATTCCACTGCTCCAAACCCTCAAAATGTCATGAGGGAACATCTGCTCTGGGTGTTTCTCGCCTACATCCCACCTCCAGCAATCCAGAGCTTTTAAAAGGATCTTTGTCCACCTTCATCCCTCCTTCCTCCCCCTCGGGGTAGGTGGGAGGCGCCGATCCCAGCCTGGTCTTGGGCTGCGGAGCGCTTGGGATGTCGGTGCTCTGCTCGTGCCATGTCTATCCCAGCGCTCGCATAGGATGACAGGGAAGGCCCCATCGGGTGACCCGGCAGGAGATGGGACCATCCCCGCCCGGGGCAGCTCTGTGGGTGATGGGGCTGCCCCCACCGCGGCTCCCAGCCCCACAAAGCCTCTTTATCTCCCGAGACGCTCCTGGTGCTTCATGTGACCCCCGCGCCGGGCGGGGGCTCGTGGGAACCGTTTGATGCTCCTGAGCCTTTTCCTTTCCCAGCGCGGACACCCCGGCTCCGGGCGAGGGGAATAAAGAACCCACTGAGCAGTCAGCTCCGTCCCCATCCCCACGGGGACCTGCTGAGGCTCACGGGACCCACGGGCCAGTGGGAAGGAGCCAGAGTGTCCCAATCCAGCCACCCCGCCCGTGTCGGGGAGCGCCCAGCAGCACCCACCCAGCGCCGGGCTGTGCGTGCCGGGGGGCTCCAGCTCCTTCTCCCTGACACTGGTGGGAGTTTTCCCTTTTCCGCTGGAGGACAACGGTTGGAGTTTCCCGAGGGATGCTGTGGGTGAATAATGGACCCATAGCGATACGCAGTCACGACAACCGGGGGCGGGTGGCACCGGGGGGCACCGGGCAGGACCGGGCGGTTCCGGGCCGTGCAGCCCCATCACCTCCCTGAGCATCCTCGTTCTACTCCGAGCATCCGCGCCTTCCCCGAGCATCCCTGTCCTCTCCGAGCATCCCCGCCCCCCCATCAAGCATCCCCACTCCCCCAGCATCCCTGTCCCCCCCCAGCAGCCCCGCCGGCGCCGTCGGAAGTGCGGCCGTGACGCCTCCCCACGCGGGGCCGCTTCCGCTCCCGCTCCCACCCGCGGCGGCGGCGGCAGCGCACGGAGCCCGGGCCGGGACCGGGGCCGGGACCGGGGCCGGGATCGGGGCCGGAGCAGGGCTGGACCGGGGCGGTGAGTGCGCGGGGCCGAGCGGGCGGTGGGAGCGGAGCGGCGGGGCCCGGGGGTCGCGGAGCCCGGGGGTCGCTGGCCGCCCCCGGCCGGGCTGCGGGTTCAGGGGGGCTCTGCGGAGGCTCTGCGGGGGCTCTGCGGGGGGCTGGGGCTCAGGAGGCTCTGCGGGGGCTCTGCGGGGGACTGGGGCTCAGGAGGCTCTGCGGGGGCTCTGCGGGGCTCTGCGGGGCAGGGATGCTCCGCGACTCGCCCCCTCCGCCCGCGAATCCCCCCGGCAGAGCAGCTCGGCCCCGCGCCTGCGGGGGGAAGCGCTCGTACGGGGTGCAGCTCTTTTGTGGGGTGCAGCGGTTCTACGGGGGTGTCACCCAGCCCTGGACAGAGCGGATGTCAATGCGGGGGGCTGCGGGACGGGGGTTCCGGGGTCCCAGGCCTCTGGCAGCACCCTGAGCTGGGCACGGGCTCCTGCCGTGCTGCTGTCCGGGGTCAGACCGGGACACCCCATGGGTTCCTTCCTGGGATTCCTGTGAGCGTGTCCTTGTAGGAGAGAGCTTGGAGAGCGCCTCTCAATGCCAGGGACCCGGCAAGGAACACTGAGATAACCTTTCCTTTTCTGGCCCAGTCTGTTCCCAGCCCTGCAGAGAAAGAAGGCCAGTGGGGTCACCGGTTTGGGCGCAGGCAGAGGCCAGCCCCCTGTCCTGATGCAGGGTTGATGGCAAGGCTTGTGCAGAGAAGCCCAGGCAGTCTCACCTGCTGAAAGTCATTTATTGCTGTTGGGAAAGCTGTGTTCCAAGTGCACCTGTACCAGCATGGAATTAATTGCATCAGCCACGGTCCAAATGCTGCCAGCAGCACTTGCAGCTGCGTGCCTGCGCCCCGTGATGCCCTTTGGCATCACCCAGGGGATGCTGCAGGAACATGGGGTTGGACTGGAGCTGTCAGGGAAGACAGATGGGATGGGAGGTGCCTCCTTGAGCTTCTGCATCAGGTGGGAAGATGCCCTTGGATGACTGGCACCCCTGCCTGTGACAAGTGGCTGGAACAAAATGAGCTTTAAGGCCTCTTCCAACCAAATCCATTCCATGATTCCATGATGTTGCATGGGGACCTGCTGAGAGCAGCAGTCAAACACCCAGGAACTCTGAGCCTATGATGGATCCAGTACCTTTAAAGAGGTAAATAAAGTGAAGAGAGTGTTTTTCCCCACTGTAGCTGCAGGGAAACCAATCTCTGGTTGTGCCGGCCCAGGTGCCCACAGGCGTGTCACGGCTCCGTGTCTCTCTTGCAGGCAGGACACCAGCAAGATGTTTGCTGTCTGCCCAGCAAATGCCCCATTCCGGCAGGGCCGGGGGGCCCCAGCGCCGGGCACGGCCATCCCAGGGGCAGGACATGGGCCAGACTCCAACTCCAACTTCGTGGGAGAGGTGTGTGACAGCAACGAGAACTGGAGCCAGCCAGCGCCCGGGTCCCCGCCGGAGGAGGGCTCCAGCCGGAGCGAAAACACCACAAATCCGTCTGATAATCTGCTGTTATTAACGCAGAGACAGATGGTCCAGGGCCGGCTTAGGGACACCGCCCCGGGCCTGGGCGACGTGCCCCCCGAGCAGGGGGTGCGCAGCCCCCCCGAGGGAGCGGAGGTCGGCGGGGCGGGGGGACGAGACACTGCCGAGGAGGGGGCCAGGGGATGTGTCAAGCCCCCGAGCTCCCCTGCAGAGGACAACGGCTATGCCAGCAGCTCCCTCAGCATCGACAGCCCCGACAGCACCTGCAGCACCACCTGGGACCCTCCTGCCTCTGCCCCCCAAGCCAGCAGCCCCCCTGAGGCAGGGGCGGCCGAGCCCGAGCCGGGGACCTTCTTCCCGGCGCTGGCAGAGGCCGTGCAGCACCTCCAGGACAAGGAGCGCTTCAAGGAGCAGGAGAAGGAGAAGCACCACATCCAGCTGGTGATGTACCGGCGCCTGGCCCTGCTGCGCTGGATCCACGGCCTCCAGCAGAAAGTTGTGGACCAGCAGAACCGGTTGCAGGAGAGTTTCGACACCATCCTGGATAATCGCAAGGAGCTCATCCGCTGCATGCAGCAGGGCCCACCCTGCCTTGCTGCTGCGGCTGCCCCTGGCCCCTGAGGTGCCACCAGCGCTGCCCAGCCCAGCCCTCACCCTCTGGATGGTGTGGCATTGGCTGGTGGCATCTCCATCCTGTGCCAAGCGCTCACCAGGCCCCTGGGTGCCCACCCTGCCCTTCCCATGTCTCTCCAACGCAGCCAAGAGTCCCCGAAGCATTCATCTCCATTACCCTCTGCATTGGAATTTGTTTTGTCCTGCACCCTGGTCCGGGGTCGCGCTGGGATGGGTTGACCTCAGGACCTTGGGGTGTGCTGAGTCCGAGGTGACCAGGCTCATCTTTAAACCTAATCTAAGTCCATTGTTGAGCCTGGCTGAGCCACACCAGTGCTAGGATGGCCGTGCTGGAGCTGCAGGGCAGTGAGGGCCCCAGGGCAGTGAAGCTTCTAAAGCTCCCTGGGCAAAGCACTTCCAGCATGTGCTTCATCTCCACATCCCACCTGCACCGGTGCGTCCCTGCAGCCACAGCCCAGCCTCTGGTAAACATTGCTTGCTGGTGAGAGTGAGGTGTCCTGGGCTGTGAGAGAGAGAAAAAAAATCATTCTGAAAAGTGACCTCAGAATGCTGAAAATTTAAGTCAAATGATCCAACACCAGTATATGTTTTTAATGTCAGTATTAGAGAAAAGTTAATTTAGGTCTATGTGTGTGTGCACGTGTGTCTGCTGTGGGCAATGCTCTCACTCAGTGCATGATCCCAAAGCTGCTCATGAACTTGTGGTGTTGGTGTTTATATTAATTTATCATTTGAGAGCAAAGAAATATTTTTTTCTAATCTGCATTTTATCCAGTGGGAGCTGTACACAGAACCCAAAGAACAGTTGTCTTAACTAGAGATGGAAAAGGAGCTGCTGTGTATGTTTGCTTTGCTGTGTATTCATAGGACACATATTCCATTTAAGTGCTGATGTGGAGGAGCAGCAGTGGGCAGTGAGGGCTCAGCCAGAGGGCTCTGCACTCCCCATCCTGCCCCGGTTGCCCAGCAAAGCCAGGCACTGATTCCATTTGGCATCTACAAAAGGAGGGTGATGCGGGATTCCAGAGCTGCCGCGTCCCCCCAGCCAAACTGCTTCCTGCCTTCAGAGGAGCCACTTCACCGGGGCCCCAGTGACCAGCACCATCTGGTCACATCCTGGCACCCACCAAATGCTCCTGGACTATGGATGAACAACCATGGCCAAGCCCACCAGCGACCCACAGGCCAGGGGCAGCACCAGCCTCCTCCCGCCCCACATGGGGCACAGCCAGGCTCTGCTCCCCCTGAGGCTGCTGCCAGTGGGTGAAGTGAGGAGATCCACAAAAATCCTCTTCCAAAAAGGACATTTTGGTGGCAAAGGGTGCACTCAGCTCAAAGCAACCTGTGCCAGCACTGGAGGATTCCGGCAGCTTCCTGCAAGGCTCATGCTGCCCTCACCTCCCTCCTGCTCGCTCGCGTCCAGCACCTGCTGCCTGTGTCACATCCCAGACCTGTGATCGTGGGCATGTTGTGCACCTTAATAAAAGCCTTGGAGCTGAAGGAGCCGAGCCCCAGCTGGATTTGTTCCTTTATTTCCCTTCCCAAGCCTGCCGAGCTGGGAGCAGCCGCCCCGTGCTCACCGCAGGGGCTGGAGCTGGCGCAGGTGGGACCGTGGGTGAATGGCAGGTCGAGGGCACAGGTCTTGACACCTTCCTCCCATCCCTGCATCCCTGGGCATGCTGGCCTGCTGGGTCAGCCACGCTGTGCCAGCACCAGCAGTTCATCCAGGCTTAAGTTCTAAAGGTTTTTTTAAACACCGGCGTGTGTTGCTCCTCCTGGCTCTCCCGTGGCCGTGGGGCAGCAGGCAGCCGGCGCTGTGGTGCAGTCTGAGTGCAGGATTTACCTTCTGCCCCAGGAGAACGTGGCTGGAACCGGGGGGACCGGATTCCCGGATTCCTGGCACCCTGCCCTGCGGCCCTGCTCGTGGGGAGGGCTGGGGGCAGCTCCGGGTGATGGGGGTGGCAGATAACAACACCTGAGTGTTGACCCAAAGGTGACTTTGCCTCAGGCTTCACAGAGATTAACTAGAGATGAAAAACCGAGGCTGTAGCAGCCCTTTGAACCCTCCCTCACCTTTCCCCCCCGCCCCTTCCTGCTTCTCCTTTCCAGCCTCTGAGTCTGTGGGAATCCAGGGATGCAATTCAGGGATCCATGTACAGACACAGCAAGGCATGAAGGGCAGAGCGACCACATTTTTCCACCCTCATCCATGCCCTGCAGCCAGGACTGCTGGGAGGTTTGTCCAAGCCCTCGGGGGTTCCCTAGGATGTGGGGTGCTCCTCTCTGAGCCTGTTTCTCACCTCATCCACTTTCCACAGAGTCCACACTCCATCAGGTTTGGGGGAACATGAGCCCTCCCAGCCCCGCAGCAAGACCAAGAGATTCTCTGTTTATCTTGGTCAAATGCTTTACACAAATAATTATTTCCAAGGTAAATATTGTGAAAATCCAGATTATTTGCTCAAGAAATGAAAGAATAACTGCGGGAGCACATCAAAGAGGTGGATCTGCTCTGGCAGCTAGAGGCTTCCTCCCTGGTTATTGGGACCCCAATGCTCCTGCCCCAGGACCTGGCTGGAGATGGCCAGAACTGATTTGCAAAATCAACTACAGACAGAGCTTTTCCACCCCCAGCTCCCGTGCCCAGATGAGATTTGGGAATTAATTAAAAACCCGACCAATTGTGGGGGGAAAAACAATAAAGACACAAAACACTGCAGGGTTGAGCCCAGGCCAGCTTGGGGGGGCAGGGTCCCACTCTGCCCCTGGGACACACCCCCCAGGACACTCTGACCCTGCATCCCATGCTCAGCCCCCTCTGGGTGCAATCCAGATGGGATGGGTGCCACAGGCAGGCACTGGCATGGGGCTGGGATGGGGATCTGCCCCAGGACTCCATGCCAGGGATTTCCCCATCCTCAGGGATTGCCAAGCCTCCCTAAAGGGGCTGCATTCTCACCTCCCAGAGGGATTAACTTGGATCTCAGGGGAGAGGCTCCAGCCCCAAACCCCCCCAGGTCGGTGGGAATGCCCCCAGCACGGGGGGATCTGGATGCAGCCGTTGTTCCAGGCAGAAGCCTGGAGCCATGATGGGGCTCCCTGCCAGCATGGGGGGATCTGAGCTGTGGACCCCATGGCATCTGAGCCTGAAATCCCATGCCTGACCGATGGCCCCTCTGGTTTTAAAGCCTCCTCTGAAAGTTTATTTTTACTATTATATCAAATCCCTGTGACACTGGGCCGGTTTTACTGCACAAAGCAAGATTTGGCAAATGTTGCCTTGCTTTGAAAGTTAAAATAATGGCATTAAACCAAAATCAAGTATTTATGAAGCTTTGGAGGGAAATATTTTACCTTGTAATTGGAATCCACTCTAACCCTTTCCAGTATTTTGTGGGCTTAGAAAAAAGTCTTTAAAAATAAAATCGAATGATGTGATAACTGATGCAATGAAAGTACAAAAGAAAATTAATCATCTCAGGCCATTATCCAGAGATCCAGACTGGGACACACTTAAAGCATCCCAGGATCCCTTGTTTATTGTGTCTCGGAGACTTCCAGATCCCACATGTTTGGTTTGCAGTGGGAAAAGGGCTTTCCTTACTCTCAGCTGGGAGGATGAGCACTGCCAGAGCTGCTCCCCTCACCCCAAATGTCACATCCAGGCAGCACCCAGTGTGGTGAGAGGTCCCACCCCCCTGGGCACCCCCTGTCCCACCATCATCAACCTTCCCAGGCTGCTCCCTGGGGCACGGAGGAGTGAGGCTGCCCAGAGAGATGAGCTCAGCCCTTATAGGATCCATATGTCCACCGTGCTGGGAGCACCTGCCACTGCCTGGGAGGTCCAGGAGGGTGCTGGGGAGCAGGGGGGCTCTGTCCTGCTGCTCCAGTCTCTCCACAGAGAGATCCTCCTTGTCCATCTGGGCTCCTTTGTCCTGCAGCCCGGGGTAAGTGGCACTGACCAGTGGGAACTGGAGGGTTGGAGGCAGATCCTGGGAGCTCACGTGTGGCTCTGGGTCTTGGTGTATCTCTCCAGTTCCAGCAGCATCCACTAGGACAGAACCACCATTCACAGGATTTTTCAGGCTGTTCTCACTCCCTGACGTTTTATATTTCTTTTTATCTGCCTCACACTGGCAGAATAAATACAGAAGAAATACAGTCACCTCCTGCTTGAAGCAGAGCAGAGCAGCACTGATGCCGAGAGCTCGGGGTGGACAAGGCAGGAGACAGGATCAGGAATACCAGGATCTTCTCCCGACCCTGCGCTGCTGAGGTATCAGGACACATTGCAAACCCTGCTGCCCTTCCAGGGTACTTCTAAAACCTCAAAATGCATTAAAATCTGGGCATCATCCCAGCCGGATCACTGCAGCTGGAAACATGCACCTGGAGCTCCTCTGCCCATCCACAGCCAGAACTGGACCACGCTGGGATGTGACCAGCACAGCCTTGCTCAGGGTGAGCATCCTCCTCACCCTGGCTTGGATGGTTCATTTTCCAAGACCTCGTCCTTTCCAGCGGCGTTGGGATGGGCGGGACCCCGAGTGCCGGGCTCTGCCCGTGGTATCTGATGGAAACGCAGTTTGAGCCTCCCTTCTTTAATGATTCCCTTTGAAATGTTGTTGCTTCCGCACATCCCCCTTCGGGGTAGAATATTAAGCAAGAGCAACTCGGCTGGAAATTCAGATTGTTTTTGTGTCTGTTTTCATTTACATTTTAATGACGGAGGAATCGTAGCAATCGGGCTGTTTGCAGCAGTGCCAGGGAAAAGGGGAAAAATCACCTGCTACCACCTCACCTTTGCCCCTCATAAACGGCATCAGGACCTGGGAATCACCAGCCTTTGACATGAAAGTGCTTTTTTCCCCTTTCTCCTGCCCAGGCAGGTGGGATTTAAGTCAGAAATGGGCTCTTGGACCCCTTGCAGGGGCTTTGCCCAGGTGCAGCATCGAGACACGGGTGCACCAGGTGTTTGGGTGCTGGGGAAGGGGATGTGGTGTGAAGAAGCGAGCACGTGGATGCTGTTCATTTGGGATGGTTGGGTGCTGAGGCCAAGGGTGCTGGTGCTGCTCCAGGAGCTCACTGCACTTGCAGGAGAAGGGGAAAAGAGGTCCCAGGCATCGTCTGCCTTGGACAGAGGTGGGTCAGGATTTCCCCTGTGAGAGCAGAGCCCCATCCCAGGAACCAACTCTGTGCCTCACTGGCAGCCCATGGCTCTTCAGATGAGGTATGGGGATCCAGGCCTCCCTGAGAAAACAGCTGGGAGTAAAGATCACTGGAAGAGAGGCAATAAACTCTCGGTTATTCTTCTGCCAGGGAGGCCAATCGAGCTGCAAAGAGTGCCCCAAGGCCAGCCGTACATCATTATTTCCTCACGCGGGTCCCCTGTGATGTAGTGGCTGTCTCGCTGGAGGGAATGCCTTCCCAGTTTTCAGCATCTGCACTGGAATATCTGGAGCCCTGGAAGCATCGGGTTGAATCCCAAAAGCCCCAGTGCTGCATTTTATTCCTTCAAGACGATAATGATCCGAGTGCTGCATGCACAGCCTGTCCATGAGTGTTTGATTGAGGGCTAAAAACAAAGGTTCTGCCTGGACAGCCAACAAACCCCCGTGCAGCCCCAGGGGCTCACTGGGGGAGCTGCTGGCTCCTCCTGGCCAGGATGGGGGGACACCATTCCCCACGGGCTGCTGCACATTGGGATGGGGCTGGGGGCTGCTAAAGACAGGCTCCAGCTCCGTGACATAGGTGGGACTGCAGCGTCACCACTGCCAACCTCTGCAGACAGGAACCCCTGGGGTGCAGACTGGGACCAGGTTCCAGCCTCTGGGATGGCCAGACTGATCTCCAAGCTCTCTGTGGACCACTGGAAGTGGACGAAAGTTCAGGTTGGTGTGCTGGAGTGAGGCTTCCAGCTCGTCTGTGCTTAGATTTAAACTGAAGGGCCTGGCTTGGCTGCATTCACACACTCTATCTATGTTTTCCATCTTGGAATCTCCATTTTCCTCTGCCCTGGCTTGATTTCTCTGCTCTGGACAGACCCAGAGGGAGAAGGCAGCTTCCAGCTCCCAGTCACGGATGGAGGCTGCATTTCGCACCAACAACAAAGTGAAACAACAGAGAAATGCATTTGGGTTTTTTAAGTCCTATGAGGGCTCAGCTCATTTTGTCTTCCCTTCCCAAAGCCTCCTTCCCCCATGGCTCCAGCCCTGCCCTGCAAGTGGCACCATCTGTATTTTCACGTCTGAGTGCTGCCAGAGGGAGGAGTGGCACTGTGGCACCAGCTGTGCCAGGACCCAAGTGCTGGATCCAGTCACCATGCCGGCCCTTTCATCTCCTGAATTGTGGCACACACTTGGTTTCTCGAGCCATCCAAAAACTTCCCAGGGTGGGGAGATCCAAGCTGACTTTCTGTCTCCTTTGTTTTCTCCAGGAGGGCAAGGAAGAGGATGCAGAGCCAGCACTGGGGCACACGCACCCCAGCAAACCCACCGGAACCTGGGAGAAATGCAAACTTTTTAAAAATTCATGAAAACCAAGGAATACAAAGCCGAATTAGGAGAGCCAGTAGTGCTGGGCTGAGTCTGTTTGGTGTTGATACTGTGCAGAATTAAGTCAGACTGGTCTTTCTTGTGGCCAGGGGGTAGGAAAAGGGCTCCCAGTGGAGAGGACCCAGCCCGGCGCTGGCGATGCTGAGCGGGGATTGATAACCCGGCACGGGGGGCCGTGGCTCCGACGGATGCTGCTCCAGGCCCAAAAGCTGCATTTATCCCAGTGATAGCAGCCGAGCCAGAGCTGTGGGCCTTGGGGGCAAAAAAGGCTTAAAAACCCATCCTTCATTCATCAGGCAGCTGAGACAGAGAGGGGGAGGAGGGAGAGACAAAAATGATGGAGAACGAATTAAGAAGTGGAGGAAACATGGAGGGGGAGCTGCTGTGCCCCGGACAAGGGGCTCAGCCCTGCCTGGACCCTTGCCCACAAAGCCAGGAATGGGCAGGAGCCTGGGTGGGGGGTGCCCAGGAGGGCATCAGGGCACGAATCCCACCTGAGGTGTCACTTCCCAATCCCCAAATAACACCCCTCTCCAATCCTGGAGCCACCCACCACAGATGCTGTGGGAGGCAGCAATGGGTGCTGAGGTCTGGGGTCCCCTTTCCAGCATCCCCCTCCGGTGCCCTGGCAATGCCAGGTGGCCGCTGGAAATTTTGAGGACGGGGGAATGGTGGGAGAAGGTTCATCAGTCACTTCTCACGAGCAAATAATGCAGTGTGACAGCTTGAGGCTGCGAGGGGCTGCGAGGGGCTGCGAGGGGCTGCGGAGACCCCTGCATTGAGGGGAACCCACCATGCGGAGAGAATGTGCCCAGCAGCGTGGGCAGGGACCTGCCAGAGCAGGGATCAGTGTGGGCAGGCAGCAGAGAGGGAATGGGGGCCTCTCATGGCTGAGATGTGCACCCCAAATCCTTCTGCCTGCTGTGGGAGATTTCTGCTCTGGCCCCAGCTCCTTGGGACATGCAGGCAGCTCGCCATGGAAAACTTTCCAAAGGACTCGGTTTGGCTGCACGCTGGAAGACAACCAAGTTTTAAAACCTTGAACAGTTGATGAACCCATTCTTGTTCCCCAGCCAGCCCCAGTTTTGCGCCCATCAACTGCGGGGCCAGAAGGAACCACGACACGAATCCAATTTGACATTTTACCCAGCCTGGGCCAAGGAAACTCACCCAGAACCTTCTCCACCAGCCCCACAGTTTGTGACAGCAGCGTCACGGCTGGGAAAGCATCTGTCAGCTCTGTGGTGACAAACGAGGCCATGGGCACAGCAGTTAACTTCCCACACCCTCCCAGGTTCAATATGGGGACACCCATGGCAGGTCTGAGAGCAGATGTCAAATCCCCCTCTCCACTCATCTTTATGGACACCTAAAGTACACTCGGGGACCTGCCGAAGAGGAAAGGCCCTCTCTGGGTGCTGGCAGTGAGCACCCCATGGGGGTCACCTGATGGCCACACTGGTCACCCAGTCCAGAAGCAGAAGTGCCACCACCCAACTTCTCCTTGTTGAGGAAGGAGTCTTCTACCACGTTACTCGGTGGGGTCCAAAGCTCCAGGAGTGCACTGTGGAAATAATTCAAATTAGGCATGCGTGTAATTACCGATATTTTATCCAAACAGGAGGAGCTGGAACATCCCTGGGTATCTGGGGAATCATCTCACTAGATGCAAAGCAGGAAACGATGTGGTGGATGGGGGACAGGCTGATGTGGACCCTGCCCAGGGCTGCCTGGTGGGACAGGGAGGCAATAAATGTCCTGAGGACATGCCACCAGTGTGGGCATCCCAGCCAAGCTCCCCCTCTGCTGCCCCTTCCATGATTTAACATGGTGGGACAACCATCCAGACATCTCCAAGCATCCTAAATGTTTGGAATGCCAGGCTCTTGTCCCATCCTGCTCATCTGCCAGCTCTTTCCAAGCCCTGTCAGAGGAGGCTGCATCCCTGCTGGTTCTGCCACGCCAGAGCCTGCACCTTCCTCATGTGTGGAGGATGAGGCTGAGGCAGCTCCCAGCTGTGGGACCTGGCAGATGGAGAAGTTGGGTCCAGAGACCTCCAGGGACTGGGAGCCACCAGGAGAGGTGTGGATTGAAACCAGCCAAGCTCCTCCAGGCCAGCCCTGCTCTGGTTCATCTCTGAGCAAGTTTTCCATGCCCTGGGTTTGGTTTTTTTTTTTCACTTGGAACGAGCCCAATACACCAAGTTTTGCATGATTTCCTGCCTCCAGCTCCAGACTTTCCAGAAACTCAACCTCTTGGCTTGTGCCAGACGCCTGCTGCCGGCTCCTGGTGCTGCCAAAACTGCCCTGGAGGCTGCTCAGGAGTCGCCAGCTCAAAGCCCGGGCACGAGCCTTACCCGGTGCTCGGCAGCAGCCCCACGGCTGAGGGGACAAGGTGGGGATGGAGCCCGGGGCTTGGGCTCATCCCGGTGCTGCTTGGAGCGTGTCAGAGCAGGTTCCTGTAGTAAAGGTAAAATTTGCAGGGAGCTCCTCTGAAATGAAAGCAGCCCCTGGAGCAATCTTTCCCCAGGAATTACCCTGCTGATTAATCTCTCCCGAAGTCACCAATGATAAATGAAGCGATTAAGGGACTGACCTGCCTGTGGGGCTGGGGTTTTGGGGGGGTGGGCAGGGAGGGATGTTCCCCCCACCCCCATTTGGGCTCATTACAGACCTGACACCTCCTAAATCTGTATCACCAGAGCAGCCCCGGGTGGCTCTTGCAGTGGGGACTGCGCTGGGAGAAGGTCACCGATGACCACCCAGGTCTGTCCCTGCTCAGAGGGGACTATGGAAATTGGGGAGAGGGTGTGGAGGCCAGAGTGACCTCGTGCAGCCGGGGGCTGGGGCAGAGGGCCGGGGGGTGCTGCTGCTCTCAGCTGCGTTTGGTGGTCCCCGCGTGTACCAGGGGCTAATACGTGTGAAAAGCAGATTTATTTTTGCCTGCGTTTCATATTCACGCTCCACGGCGGGAGACAAAGGATCAGCTCTTCAATGGAGTCCTAAGAATAAACCTTAAACCTCATCAAATCCAACCCGGCAATAAAAATTGCCTGAACAAAAGGCCAGGGACGGAGGGTGGTGGTGGGGCCGTTTCCCCACGATAACAAGTTTTCACAAGACTGTTTATCCGCACAATTTGGAACGACACTTAAAATCTCTAATCCCAATAGGCATGAAAGTGCTTGTCCCGAGCAAGCAGGTGGATTGTCCCGGAGCAGCCGCGTTGCCAATGCTGCTCGGTGGCCGCGGCGGTGCCCGTGGGGGTCACGGGGAATGTGCTGAGACGGGGCAGCTGCAGCCTGAATGCCTCTCTTCAACCTCAAAGCCTCGGCCCCTCTCCCCCGCACCCCTCTCCATCCCACCCCCTATTCAACCCGGTTTTAAAAGGCAGCAAAATGGTTACAAGGTTTAAGGCAGAGGCGAGCAAAATGCTGCACAAAGGGAGGACAAAGGCGTGCGGCGGCCGGTCCCTAATCCAGCATTGCCCATGGCAATGCAGCCCGGAGCGGGGCTGCGCGGATTAAACCCACTGCCAACGCCGGGGTTTAGCGGCAGGGCTGGGGGGTGCCCGGGGCTGTCCCCCCCTCCTGGCCCACCAGAAGGGGCGTCTGCCACCAGAGCCCTCCGGGGCATCCGTCCCTCCAGGGGCTGGTGCAGGAGGTGGGGCGGAGGCAGCGAGGCACAGCGGCTTCACCCTGTCCCTCATCCCAGGGAGCAGCGCCGGTCCTCGGGCTGGTGCGGATCCTGTGGAGGCAGGAGGTGGGATGCTGGGAGCTGATTGATGTTGGGCTCGGCAGAGATGCTGAGGGTGGAGCAAGAGCCTCTGTGTCCCCAGCCGCATCTCCAGCCCAAAGAAACCTTTTATTCCTCCTGTTTTTACACAAAATTCCAGAAAGTGTTCATAGCAAATGACAGCTGCTAAATTGCCCAACTTGAGGCCTTCCAAGGCTGTGCCATGAGCCACTGGACCAGCTGCTTTTCCCTTACGGCTGCTGCCTCCAAGCTCCCAACTCAGTTCTGTGCCAGGAGCAGGTGCCCACATTCCCAATATAAGGCTCTGTATGGGGGGAATCTCCCCTCTGGGGCAGGGATGGGGTGAGCCACAACCCCCCAAGACCAGCAGCCCTACAACCACCAGGACCGGTGACTGAGGATGCCCACACCTCTTTGCCCCACACACCCCAAATGCCTGGTGGCATCCAGGACAGTCTTGGCTCCCGGCACATGCTGCCCATCCTCAATTTGTGGAAGACTCCTTCCTCCGGGCCTGACATTCCCCTAACACCCAGAAAAGGAGCCATCTCTCCCACAGTATAAGTTTTCTCCTCTGTCTAAAGTTGGTTTTGAAATGAAGGTAATTATTTTCACAGTCTCGGCGTTATCAGCCGGCGCCCGGCGCTGTGCCCGCCCGGCTCAGCAGACGGCTGCTAATCCCTTTAGCACTCCAGAACTATCACCCAGACAGCAACGGGGCTTGGGATAAAACCAAACTGACATCCCTTTTGCACGTGGAAGTGAGGAGAGACGCATCGGAGGGTCCTCGCTGGGAAGCAGGGTGGGCTGGGACCCCGCGGGTGTCAGGGGACGTGTTACGGTGGCAGCCACACGTCAGCGCAGTGCCACCGGGCCGTGGCTGCGGGTGACAACGGTGGCACCCCTAATTGGCACCACGGCCCTGCCCTGCTTCCCATGCCCACCACGCACAGGCTGCTGTTGGGGCACGGCTTGGCTGCATTGCTGGGCTCAGGGATGGGAGATGCCCTGAGTGTTCCTGAGGTGGGTGGGATGTCCCACAGGTGGCTGGGACATCCCAGGGGAAGGACATTAGAGGACAGGTGAGGGGTGTGCTGCATCCCACTCCCCAGGGCTCAGGTGTGCTGCAGTCCTTGCTGGATGCTCTGAGGCTCCTGCTCACTGCAAAGAGGCTTTTAATTACTGTCAGTGCTCGAGTCCTGCAGCAAACTGCTCTTTCCTCTCCCCAAAGACGGGCTAGGGGCAGGTCAGGGCTTTGGGCCATTTTCAGGCACAGATTTGTGATCCAAAGGGAAGGACAGAGATCCCAGGTGTACAACATACACAGTGCAGCTGGTTTTTAACCAACAGGTAACAGGGAACAGGGGCAGCAACTCAATCCCTGCCCAGAGCTGCCCAAGGCATTTCTGATAAGGAAATCCTCAGACGGAAAATCTCTTCTCTCCACAATTGTGGCCACTGGAGCTGTGTTTGGACACACTCAGTCTGCACAAGGCCACCCCTCCTTCCCTAAGTAATCTGCCTTTAAAACAACATCTATGAAACCACAGCAAAAGCAATACCCTATTTGGTCAAGTGGAGTATTTTTTCCTCCCCACGTTCCTGGCAAAATGAAGGCACTTGGATAAAGTTGAAAAAAAAAAAAAAAAACAACCAAAAAAACAAAAACAAGACAGTGAGGTTGTGCTTTAAATTAGCATTAATTTACAAAGCCCAGACAGACCCGCTAAACAAATTGTGCCCATTAATATATTAACAACAGATTTTCCCTACTGCTCCTTTGGGTCCCGGAGCCTGAACAGGGGCCGGTGATTAAGGCTTTTTTAATTCTAAGAGCCTCAATGACCGAGTTGGACCCGCGTGTGCCCACGGCCGCCTGAGCTGGGAGGGTGTCAGAGTGACCTCAATAAAGTAGGTGACCACGGCACCTCTAATCCCCTCTTTTAATTGATTACTCTCACCCAGCCCCTGAGGCCATGAGAATGGGGGACCCACCCTCTATAGATTAGCACCCTTTAGTTTACAGATCAGCCACTTTTTCAGTCCTTTGCCCTGCAGCAATGCATGAAAATAACACTAATCTCATTAAGGACAGAAGGGAGCCCTTCAAAGTTTATTAATAATGGGAGCAGACAGCGAGAGAGTCAGGCTCTGGGTCAGATTTCAAAGCCGGAAAGTGGCAGGAGCTTTCCAAGGGCCTGATTTTGCCAGGGAGGAGGGTTTTTGCCATATTTCCAGCCGGGTCTGGAGGTGCTGGTGATGACTCTGAGGAGCACTGGGGTTGCTGAGCACCTGGGATCAGGTATGGCTGGGAAGGGATGAGCAGTGCCCACCACTGGTTTGGCTGCTTGGGAACTGGTCCAAGCTCTGCTTCACTGCACAAGACTGTCTTCCCTGCAATTCCCAGCTGAAGAATTTCTTAAATGATGACAAGATCTCATCACCTTGAAGGAGACCTGGCAAACAAGACCTTAAGCTTTAAACACCAGAATGAAGAGGTTCACATTAAAAAGGAGAATAATAATTTCAAGGCCAAAGCAGCGTCCTAGCCCTGGTGTTGGTGTTCTGGGTGGAATTGAAGAGCAAAACAGTCCCTGAGAGCTGATGGCTGTGGGGTTGTGACCCTGGAATGGGGCACAGGCTGCCCATGTCTGCTGTCTGGGGGAAGTGTGTCTCGAAGGGCCACTGGCACTTGGTGCTGGGCTTGTTTCACCTTCCTCTTCCTCAGTGTGAGATGAGAGAAAAAAACACCTTTCAGCTCAGAGGTCTGAGACTCTGTAAATGCCATGAACAAGCTGTTAGAGGTTATGAGAGATCACCCAATTTCTCCCAAGCTGCCTGAATCCCTCAACAAAGTCCATGAATTTTTAAAGCACATTCCATGTGCAGTGTCCCCAGCTGAGATGCACTTTTAGGGATGAGCCCTGATTTACTCCCTGGCTTCAAACAAGAGATGATGGCACAAATGCTTTGGCAGAAGCGGGATCTCGGTGCTGCCACACCTGAGCTCCACCTCTGTGATTTCCCAAGCATCCTGAGGGATTGGGGTGTTGGGACCCTTGACCGCTCCTGTGGAATGCTCTAAATCCCAGGGGATTTGCAGAGCTCCCGGTAGACACCTCACCTGTGAGAGGGCTGAACCCAGAGGGGGAATTCCCTCCCACAACCAACAGCATGGGGATCCCATGGCTCGGGAGCTTGGGATGAAACTGAACTGGCATCCTTTTGTCACCTGGAAGTGAGGAGAGAAGCAGCTCATGGACCACGTGTCAGGAGCTGCCCCAAACCCATGGGGCTAAACCCACCAACACCCCAACAGGGCTGGATTTTGGGATGGGTGTCTGGGCTGTAACACCAAGGGTTTGAGGGGGGCTCGGTGAGAGGATGAGCCGGATTGAGAGGAGGGAGGGTCCTAGGCTGCGATCCCTCCAGGCCTAACCTAATCACCATCGCTCTGCATTATTACCCTGCCTAACGTGGCATGCTTTTAAATAAAATATGCAAAGATTTCTCAAATTATTTCCCCGGGGCAAGTGCGTTTTCTATCTTCGCTCGTGCATGTTAATCTGAAAAATGCAAATTCCACACACACCCCCATCTGTTGGGGCTCGGCCATTTATTAACTTTTTTTTTAATGCAAAATGTTTCTTTCTTTTATATATATATATGAAAAAGCAATGAGTTTTGTTATCTCTGCCCCTATTTTATTTAATTTAGAGAAAACAGGTTTTAATGGGTAAAAAAAATAATGATAATAATAAAATGGCCCTGAGGTGCTGAGAATTTCAACTCACTCAGCACTGGAGTTTTAATCAGAGATTGGTGTTGGGCAGGATTACGGCTTGAAGAAGGCTGGGCCTGTTTTAAGAAGAAATGCTGATGTTGAGGGGACAAGATTTACTTATTTATTTATCCAGGATGACTTTAGTATTCAAGCCTGACCCAACAGCACATCTTGAGAGACTGACAGCTCCCCCGTGGCTGCCTGGACTTTGGTGGCACTTCCCCAGGCTGCAGGGCTGTCCCTGTCCCCATCTTTTCCTGCCCAGGGGTGACAGTCCCAGACTCCCCAGAGCAGCATGTGGGCAGTGCCCTCATCTCCACCATTAGGGGTCCTTTGCAAAATCATTAGAACTATCAAGAAAAAAGCAACCACAGACAAAAAACGGGGAGAAGGAGGACCCCAGCACCGTGTTTTCCCTGACAAGAACCCGATGTGACAGAGCTCGGCGTGCTGAGCGTAATTGGCAGCCTCTGCCCAGGAGAGGCCCATGGACAAACTTGCTCCAGGACGTGAGGATGCCCCGTCCCTGAGCCCGCGGGTCCCCACAGCGGGGGGCAAACGGGGACCGCGGCTCTGGCACGGCTGCCGTGGGGAACATCAGCCTTCACCTGAGTAATGAGACAAAACCCAGGGAAAACACACATGAAAAGGAAGGGAAAGAGAAACTCTTAGGAAATAAGATCAAAGTCCTGCCTTCAAAAACGTTGTCCTGCAGCTACGAAGAAACCCAGATCGCCCTAATTGCGGCAGCCGTGTGCAGCGCTCGGCAGAGTGCTGGAGTGGGGGACGGGCTGGGGGGGACCCAGAGGTCCCAGCACCCAGCTGGGAGGGACAGGAGCGTAATGGGGACATTCTGGGCTTGCTGGTTTTATTTTTGGAGTAGCCCTGTCCCTGCTCCCACAGGCCCATGTAGCTCAGCAGTGATGTCTGAATGAGAACCGTAGTGTGGGTCCTCACATGAAGGAGCAGAGGGAAGCTGCTGGCTTGGGACACATCACACATTGCACTTGGTACAATTGTATTAAATAAAATTGTATTAATATTTATTATATAAATACAATATTTTATTAATATTGCTCCCACTAGACATTTGAAAGAGAAACATTGGATAAACTGATGGTCAACTGCTTGGACACAGAGAATTGGTTTATGCAGAATGGTTGCAGAAAAGGAGCTGCACTGGAAAAAAAATGTCTCTCTTTTGGAAAACTGCAAAGAAACTCCAGAATTGAGGCTTGCCCAGGCTCCCTGTGCAACTTCCCAAAGAAGCAAAGGAGCAGAGGGAACTCCAGTCATGGAATGTTGGGGGCCAAGGGATGCCCAGGTGTGCTGGGTGCTCTGGACACAGGAGAGCCACTGTCCTGGGCTGGCCCTTGCCAAACCCCCATTTATTGCCATGTTCAGGGCACAGATGGGCTCTGCAGGCAGACACTGCTGCCTTTCCATGGGGCTGCTGCAGGGATGGATGAGCCGGCAGGTTTGCCTCCTCTCACCCCTTTCCAGCAGTTGCTCCCTATCCTTCTCTCTGCCATAGTCCTGGAGCACCGAGGTCCTACAGCACCCAGGCAGCTTCTGGTCCCCAAGGGGACATGGAGGGAGTCACAGCCTCAACCCAGCCCAACCCCTGCAATGGGTGCAGAGCACCCAGGTCTCTGCCATGGCACAGGGAAGCAGCTGGCTGGCCCTTTAAAGACTTTTTTTTTTCCTCTCTTGTTAAAAGATGTCTGGGAGGGGAGCTGCCAATCTGAAAAATGATCCTTCCTTTTTTCCATTTTCTTCCTTCTCTCCTTCTAGCTTGTGCTCATCTGTTCAGGTGAACCGCAGGCACATTCATTAAATCTCTGTCTTTGACACCTCAGCTGCTTTGGAGCCCTGGGCTGCTCTTTCTCTTTTCTTTCCGTGTTTTTTTCCTGTTCCCCATCTCTGAGCCCGCCTGATCAGCACACTAAGGCAGTGAGAGCGAGCTGCAGAATCGTTAACGAAGCACAAGTCCGCTGGTGAGGTGCTGAGTGGCTGGTTTTGGAGAGGGTGTTGGGGGCACCCACTGTCCCTGCTCGTGGACAGGGAGCGCTGGGGCACTGTCAGGTGCCACCGCTGGCACTAGGGTGGCACAGAGGGAGATGAGCACAGTGACAGCACAGCCTCATCCAGCCAGCGCCCCAGGGCTGCGGCCGGCAGCCAAGGGCTTGGCTCACTCCACTGTCCTCAGTCCCACTAAATCCTGTTACTCCATGCAGGAACAGCTTCCCTGCTCCCCAGGCCCCCCTGGCTCCCCAAATCCTCCCAGGGTTCACCCTCATGCACCCATTTCTTGCCTGTCCCATAAGTTCCATCCTGACAGGGAGGCACCGATGGCTCATCTCGCCACAGATTTGCTGCTTGGCCAAGAGGGACAGAGCCCATCTCCAGCAGCTGCCTCTGGATCAGCTTCTGATGCTGACTGGGGCTGGAGGAGAGAGATAACCCGGCCGGCTGCAGCCAGGAAGGATTTGGCCTCAGCTGTGCTGGCCCCTGGCCGGGTACCTGCCGACTGCTCCCAGCCCTGGAAGCCCCAGCACCGAGCAGTGAAGGTGGTGGGGATGAGATGCTCTCCATGGCCTTTGCCCGTGGGCTCAGGACAAAGGGGCAGGAGCAGGAAGGATCCCTTTGGTAGAGGCAGAGCCCCGGCAATGAGGAGGATGGCAGAAGGACTGGGGCTGGACTCAACACCTCAGGAAAGCACGTGTCCAAATCCCAGCTCTCTCTGGGATGCAGTGCTTGCACCCAGGGCAGGGCAGTGTGTCCTGAGGGAAGGGGACAGCCTGGTGTGGAGAACGGGGCCGAACAGTGAGTGGCTCCAGGAGGCTCAGCAGGACTGGGACTGTAAAGATGCGAATTCCTGCAGAGTTTTGTTAGCGGGATCGGCGCGCAGCCTGGTGCCCTGCTCCGAATTAATTATCCGCTGACACGATTTCGCTTCTTTCCCTTTGTGTTATTTTAATTAACAGAGATCTCCTCCAAGCAAGCCAGCTGTCATGTAAATTGTAAAACTGTCAGCATGTACAGGAACTTAACAGGCACTGGAAGAAAGCCTTGCACAAAGGGATGTGCTACTTTCCCTTTTTGGTTTTCCTTCTCTTTTTTTAAATCTGGCACATTCGTAAAGTTAAAAAAAAGTGTGAAGACTAGGGTGGGGCAACAGATGGAGAAAGCCCAGCTTTTACTTTAGATCCATTTCTTGAGGCAGAGGTGCAGGACAGAGGTGTTCTTAAGTACTTTGGATCAGGATTGTTTCCTTGCACATCCCTGTAGCCTGGGCATTCCTCCCAGTTCCCCTCCATCCACGCAGGTTGCAGGACTCAGCATTAAGCTGGGCAAAAGGAGACATCCATGGCTTTGATATAATTAATCTGGTCTGTGTCCATTGCAGATTTCACCTGCATTCATCCTGAGCTTGATGAATCCAGCTGCAGGACTGGCTCCAGCTCTACTCCTGCATCATCTAGCCTTGAGATTTTTAACTATGAGCCGAAATCAGCCAGTTCTTCCCAAAACCAGACTCTGCAAACAAGCAAAACCGTGTTAATGGGCCCCATATGTCTTTGGTTAAAAGCCGCTCCAGCAGCAAGAGCAGCAGATGCAGAATGGAGCACGCGGAGCCGGAGGTACGGCGGGAGTTCATGTGAGGATACTCCATGGACATCCCATCTCCCCTGAATGCGAGCAGAAGCCTGTGGTAACCCTGCAGCAATCAATTAATAAATGTTTAGGCAAGTCAATGAAGGTTAGCAAAGCCCCAGCTCAACGGGAAGCTCAGGGAGGACAGCGGGAAGTGGAGATGCTCTGGTGCAGTGGATGGCAGCAGGACACCAAGGGGGAGATGTGCTGGGGCAGCCAGGGGTCTCTGCACTTGGTGGGACATCACAAGGCTGTGGGGCAAGAGGGATGCTCACCAAACCTGCTCCCTGCAGAGGCACCCCCATTTTTGTAAGAAATTCTACGTTTTTCTTGCTGCCTGATATTGGGAGAAGATCGACAGCCTGGGAAGAGCCTGGATTTTCTGCAGTGTGGTTTTCAGTGCATGTCTCATCCTTACAATCTACAGACCTGGGCTATGTCTGGATGAGGACTGAGCTACCTAATTCCATTTCTTCCCTTCCTCATCACAAACTGTTTTTGTTGCCCTTTAAGAACAGAGCAAAAAGATTCCAAAGCCACATTCTGGTAAAGAAGGATGGATTTTCTTTCCGAGCAGCAGCCAGGGCTAAAAGCCTGGAGACAGCTGAGCAAGCTGCAGCATCAGAGCCCAAATGCTGAGCTTATCCAACGAGCACAGCCGGGCTGTGAGGGCTCCAGCCTGATGCCGAGGGTTCCACAATGTGGCCAGGGGCTGGGATATGCTGATCGCATATGGAGGTTTCCTCTCGGCCCCGTTTGCATGCCAGGCATGCTGCTTGTCCACTGAAACAAATGACCTTGAGCAGCGCTGCGGGTCAATAAAATAATTTGCTAACTGATCCATCTTCTGTGGCAAACAGATGAATCAACTCCGGCTCCCTGGGCTGTTTTATGTACGGATGGGAGAGCCGTGAAGTTAAAATAACGTGTGAGGCCACATCCATCTCCGTGCAATGAAAGGATGGCTCTGAGTGAATAAAGTTGTGTATTTCTAGATGGGGAAAAACCATCTCTGCATCTCCTGACACTTGATTTGGTGAGGTGGGTGCTGTTCCCCAGCATGACCTGGCCCAGGCCACACTCTCCCTTGGTGGAGCATTATGTCTCCTTTGTTCCTGCTTTTCACCCATCTCCTCCAGCAGATCCACTGCCCTGATATGTTCCTGATGGCCTCTCCTGGGCTTCAGCTCCCAGACAACCCTTGGCCATCCAGTTCTTGCCACCACCTCATTTCTCCACAAGGAATGGAGACTCCAATTCCAGCCACAAAGGTGACTCACAGCCGGGAGCTGGAGTACAGTGGGAGGCACACTCGGCTTTTACTGATCTCCAGCGCAGCAAAGCTGTTAAAAGCAATTAAGAAATGGCTGTTTCCATCCTGGCAATGCAACCTCCAGCAACACTGGCAGGGGGTGGGCAGGAGCTGGAGTCACCGGGGCTGGTGCGCGCGGCCGGGCTGCATCTGTCAGAGAGTGCGGCAAACTGGGGCACTCGGAGGGAGCAGAAAGGCCCCGAGGCAGCCTGTGCTCACTGAGCCCCTAATCACAGCGAGGTGATTAATGCCCTTCTGCTCCCGTGCGCCGCTGCTCCGCTCCGCGCTCCCCTCGCTCAGCCCTGCTGCCTTGGCAGGTCCCACACCGGCGGGCACCAGGCACTCACTCGGCTTTGCAGGGATGGTGCTCAGTTTTCCCGGTGCTGAAAGCAGGGGTGAAGCCGGCAGTGGGAAAGGGCGGGGCAGAGCAAAATCAGTGGTTCGTCGTTGGCTACGAAATAGTCTGTGAATTTATGTCTGTTCTAGGGAGAGGGGTTTTTATCACCTCTTCTCCCAGAGCTTCCCAGCACTGTCTGTCAAGGGCCAGCATATTTCAGGATTCCTAGGGCTGAGACTGAGACTTGGCTCCTGCCTCATGCAGCCTCGGACAGCCTTGGAACTGCCCCGTATCAACCGCTTTGTAGATCAGTCTGATGAGTGCTTTGCTGTTGGTTTTAGGCTGGTGCAATGAAAGCAGGATCTGGGAGCAGGAGACAGCCCAGATTCAAGCTCAGGGCCTCCCCAGGGAGTGGCATCCCAGGTTTCGGTGCTGAGGCAAAGGTTGCTGGGGTTAAAAATTCCCTGTGCCCTGCTGCTCCAGATGCTCATTTTCCAAATCCTTTATTAAAATTGCTGGTACAAACACAGTTTTGTAGGAGGATCCTGCAGTCCCTGCAAGCAGGAGGAGGGTACTGATGAGTTCCTCATGCCAGACACAAGCCTGGTGCCCAAACTCCTCCTCTGACAGCTGGAGCACAGAGGTGGGAGGAGAAAGGGGGAGTCCTGGAGCCCAGCACTTGCTGATCTCAACACTGCATTGTGCTGCCGGATGGACACCTTCCTAGGGGATGCAGGTGGAATGTGTCCCTGTCTGCTCTCCCATAGTGGGGTGGGTTACCTGGCCATGCTCCTCTGGCTTCTCCCCAGAGGTTAACAGGGTTAGGCATAGCTCAGCAAGGTTAGGCACAGTTCAGCCAGGCTAGGCACAGTTCAGCCAGGCTGGGCACAGCTTAGCAGCAGCAAATGTCAGTGAGCAGGAACGAGCGGCTGTGCGCATTCCCAGGAGGAGAGAGGTCACGGTTTGCCTGTCCCAGAGGTTAACAAACCCTGCACAGCCACCCCAAGGGCACAGGAGCTGCTTTAGCTGGACACCAGAGATAAAAGAGCTGCTCAGAGGGCTCAGAAAAATGGGGTCCCTTCCACAGGGCCACAGGAAACACCTCGTGCCCCAGCAGCGTCACACCGTGCTCCTCTTCCTTGGCCACGCACTGGGCAAAGCTCGCTCCGCACCGGGATTGCTGCAGGGCACTTCCTGCGAGCCATTAAAGGACATTGGGTAATTAATACCTTCCATGCATGAGGAAAAATGAAGGGCAGGTGGGAGGAGGAGGGGAGCAGGGAGGAGGCAACTCCATTTTGAAGGCTGTTGGGGTGGTTTTCCCTTGGCGTGTTGTTATAATTTGGAGGCTCCTGCACGCTGCAGTGTTCACACCTCTCAGACGTTATTCACAGCCTGATTCCAGCCAGCACCACAATGCTTTCAGACTGTGTAGGATCCATGCTGCCTACTGGAGCAGCTCTCCTCCTCCTCATCCCTTGGGACCACTGCAGGATGAGCTGAGGCTGCCCCACACTCCGGGCTCAGCACCCAGCCAGGTTCTCCAAACCCCCTCCATAGCTGAGGGTTACAGGAAAGGCCCCCTCCGTGCTAAAGAAAGCTTCATTTCAGCACCTTAAATACAGTTTCTTAACAAATAAAATGTTTATTTGCTGAATAATAATAATAATAAAAGAATTCCAGCCTCGAGGCATGTAGTGGGATGGCTGCAAGCTCATTGGAGCGTGTGTCCATTACCGTCCGCACTCCAGACCCCGGCGCAGCCCCGGCGCTTTATTCCGGGAGAGTGACTGACAGACCCTGATCGATGCTGATTTGGGTCTTAAATAAACACACTGGCGCTGGTTTGCTGGGAAGAGAGAGGTGTCGGCATCTGGCTGACAGGCAGAGAGAGACAGACTTTGCCAAATGGGCATTTCTTAGCAATATTTCCCGTTTTTGCAATTTATTTCCCTTCTCTCAGCACTATGCCATAGGAGCGGGGCAGAAGCTGGGAAGGGGCAGGAAGGTTTCAGAACAGAGTTATTTTGCATTTTACTTCTTTAACTATGTCTTCTGACAGAAAAGATAGAAAGACAGAAAAATAGAGTACAAATATTCAAACATTCGAACAGAATTGTGCTGCTAAGAGCCACCAGATCTCGCTGGTGCCTGATCAGACCATCAAGCAGGAAAAGGTGCTTCACTGCCAACAGCTGCTGTCAAGGCAAAAGCCCTTTGATAATTTGCTGAGCTGTGGCAATTCACATCTGCAAGAGCTGTAAGAGCTCCAAGGAACCCTGAGATTCTTGGAAATGTTTTTCACCGGCATCATGTAGGTCTTAAAATTACTGGAAATGGCACTTGAGAGTTGAATGACTCAGGCTGCTACAGTTTGGAAAATATCACTCAGGTCATTTTTTTTGCCCTTTGAGAATGATTTTGTCATATCCAACACATACCCAGTGCCCATTTCTCCTTTACTGCCATGTCAGGCATCAATATTGAAACAGCAACAGACAAAGTTCGTTGCTGCAACATCCCAAATACTTCTGTGCACCCATGTTCTGATGACTCCCTGTGGGGTGACTCTGTTATCTCCTCATCTCTGACCCTTCGTGCCAGCAGATTCCAGCCTGGGCAGAAATGAAGGTCACAAGTTACTGAGCCAATCTGGGAAAGAAATTCCAGGAGAGCAGATTGGGATTGTTTTAATTAAAGGAAAGAGGCAGGGGAAGGGGGGCAGAGCAACACTCGAGCAATCAAACAACATTTTCCCCTCATGAAGATGAACAGTTTGAGGTAGGATTAAGATGGCTGAAATTGTCTTTTTAAAGGAATGTAAAAATGTGGATGTTGGATGATTGACAAATAAAGGGCACTTTCCTTTAATTTAAATATGCTCCTAGTTTGTGCAGAATATGTTAATTTATACATTGCCTAAATAGCCAGTAGCTATTGTCTGTAAAACCACATCAGATCAGGGCAGCAGGGCAGTTAATGTACTGGCTGGATGTTATGGCTGGTCAGTGAAGCGATCCGAGCTTCCTTCCACTGGCTCCCAACCCCTAAATGGAATAGCTGAGCTGTAAAAAACTGCCAGGGGCATAAACTGAAGTTCATTCTGTCAGCCTTCAATAGGACAAGGCTCTCCTTCCCACAAGGACCCGTCCATACCCTCAGCCCCAGCCCGGCTCCTGCTCCTCTGTGACCCCAGAGCTGTTCCCCTTCTGCTGAAGAGCCCTCCAACACCCTTTGCTCTCCACAGGGATGATTTCTTGGGGAACATACAGCCCACCCCAGGAGCTGTTCACAGCTTTACAGCATCTTTCCCTGACCCTGTGCTCCCCCCATGCCTCAGTTTCCCTGGCTGCAGGCTCTCCCAGACCCTGCAGCCCAGCTCTCCTGGGGCTTTGGTCACATCTCCTCTCTCCCAAGGTCCCACAGCAGGTCTTAGCCTCCCCAAAAAGTCCTGCTCTGCTCCTGCCATGCCGTGAACTGCCCTGGCATTTTCTGCTGGGCCTCCTGAGCAGTCTTGGGGGCCCAGCTGGATTTCTAACCCTGACATTTGGGAGCCTCTGCCCCAAAGGTCCTGAATGTGATCCATCCATGCCTGACCTGCCTCTTCCTCTGCCTTCATGTGTAGCCATGACTTGGTCTGGTCTCTGGAGCAATTTTTAATGCAGAGAGGCTTCTAATTAACAGGATTCTGAAGTTAATTAAGACAATCTCGTTTAGATCTCTCCATGAGTGCTCACAAGGGCAATGCTCCTTCCCTGGGCTCCTTGGGAGCCTCCACTCACCTCTCAAATCACACCCCAGGAGCTGATGTGTCTTGGGAAAGGGTCTGGGATGTCACCTTAAAGGCTGCCAGGTTCTGGAACATGTTTTTCCAAAGGACCAAATGACCAACAGGGAAATCCAGACTCCACAGACTTCGGGGCCATGCTCCAGCCTTCCTGGGTCCTCCATTCCCTTCTGGACAAAGCTGCTGTCTCAATAGGTGACTCCTAAGGAGAAACTCTTGTCTCCCATGTCAGCCCAAAACCAGCAACATTACCGACCCATCTTGTCTAAGAAAGGTCCATCCTCTGCATTCCCAATGCCTTCTCAAAGATCAGTCTGGATTAAGTTTACAGTGAAATGATAAGCAGTAATAATACTGCTGCCTTGCCCCTAATTATTTTCAATATAATTATGTACCCTCAAGAAACCTTTTAAATAGCACACTCTCCTCAGCGCTTCGGTCCAAGGGATTCATTTGTCTCAAGAAAGAAATATTCTTGGGGCTGAATCCTTCATTAGTCTTTCCTGGAGAGACTCCTGCTGAAGTCAGCAGGGTATGTGTGCCCCACTGGAGGATGTGGGGCTGTGCCTGCCTGGGTAGTGCCGACCACGGGAAGATTTTACAAGCCTCTCGGCATTTGGTTTCTTGGCAGCATAAAGTATTTGGCAGGGAAAAAAAAAGCCTGGAAGTCTGCTGGAAAGTATCAGTGAATGACTCCGAGTTTCACTGTCCTTTATCAGCTCCTTACACTTCTTTTTCTTGTATTTTAATCCCACACAAGTCCTGTAGCTCCAGTGTGTGAAGTAAAAAGAGGGAAGACACTCAGAGTCTGAGATCATTCTGTGTGAGCAGGTGCAAATCAAAAATGCATCATCTTCACATCATTGTGGTGCCCTGCCCCACCTGGAGATCAAAACTGGGAAGGAACAGCAAGGCCAGTGTGTTTGGAAGCGAGGAATTAAATGCATACATTGAATTGTTTATACAATATATTTTCAGGTGGTCCAGTGTTTCTCTAAGCAAATTGACTTTTCATTCAGAGTGTGCTCAGGTGGGATCTTGCCTGTGGCACCCACATGGAATTTCCCGTTAAAAAAAGTTGCCCTTGACTGGATTCTCCACTGTCCCTGTTCCCTGCTGCCCTCCTGTTCCACTGCTGGCAGCATGTCCAGGGTCTGGGATTCCCATGCATGCCCACAGCCCCAGGATGGGATCCCCATCCGTGCCCACAGCCCAAATCTGCTCCTGCTTCCCATGTTCAAACCCATGGGATGCTCAAAGCAGGATTCAGTTTGTGGGTTTTCAGCAATTAATGATCTTTTTAAGATGAAAAACCTGTATAAATGGATGCTTTCCTATGATCCTGTTTTATTTACCTGCTGGCACAGTGGCTGTGACTCCACTTGGATTTTCATCCTGCAGAGACTCTTCTGTGCCTTTTAGGGTGTCCTGAGCACTCCCTTGGATTTAGGGGTTATTCTTGTTGGATGAAGCATCCAATACCTGTTTGACCCCTAGACCAAGGAACAGGAACCATGGCATCCCCAGTCTGCATCCCTGAAATCCTCTGGGTAAAGGGAAGACTCTTACTGGGAAGTGACAGCCCAGCCCATCCCTCTCTGTGCATTCCCACACACCTGCATTCCAGACTGTCCCTTCCATGCACCAGTGTCTGAAAATCGGGGATGGCTTTCCAAGGAAATTTCCTCACTGAAATAGTTAATGAGGACTGATCCCATCCCCCAGCTCTCTCCCCCCAGGTTGCCACCCCTCTGAAAAAAAATCAGAATAATAATTAAAAGATGCCTAGAAACGCTCTTGGAAGAGCATAAATTCTGAAGATGAAAGTAAATGATTAAAATAATTAAATACTTCAAGTTGACAAGCAGAAGCAGAATCTTGCCAACGGACATTTGTCGGTAATTAGTTAATTAATCCTAACACAAATTATAAGCCATAACAAACCAGTCAGGCTGAACGCAGCCGGCTGTTCGGAATTAAACTTAGAAAAAGAGGGAGTGAGAGAAAGAAGAAAGAAAAGTTTGGAGATTCTTGCAGATCTGAGGCAAGATGCTGTGCAGGAGCTGGTGTCCCCCTAGGAAAGGCAGCCAGGACAGGGGCAGGAGTTGGGGCAGAACAGGGCTGTGTTCCCACCTGGCAGGAGCAGAGTGGGATGGGATGCATGGAATAGGCAGTACAGAGCAGGATTTGGGATTTCCACCCTTTTTCTGTGAGTAAATGCAGCACAAAGGCTTCCCAGCTCTGTTTCCTACTCTGCCACTGGTACCAGTGTGCACTTGAGAACATCCTTGCCATGGGAATGAGCTGGTCTGGGCAGGTCCACAGGACCTCCAGGTCCACAGGCAGGTGGTGACATTAATCCAGGGGCTTCTGGAAGATGCGTGGACCCGCATCTGTGAAGGGCTCAATCCTGGGATGCTGGGAGGGCAGCTGCAAACCAGCTGCCCATTAACACCCTGGAAAGTGTTTCTAGGACAGGCTGGAAAAGCAGGGTCAGTGCTTGGGAGCTGGGTCCTGCCAGGGAAACTCGGTGCAAATGACACCAGGACACGTGTGTGGTCAGCAGGGACCCGGCACGAGCCTGATGCCATCCAAATCGCTGGGAAGTTGGGGAAGACAGAGCCTTTGTGTGATGGGAAGAGGTTAATGAGCTGTGGGCTGGTTTCTCACCTCCAGTCACCTTGGCTCAGGTCCAATTTTCAGCCCTAGATTAAGTGAGGTTGGTGATCCACAGGCAGAACACGGTGACTGACAGCTCATCTGCGGCTGCACCACTGTGTTCACACGTCCAGCCGGGGCTGGGGAGGCACTGAAGGGCCAGGCTTTGCCCTTCCTTCAGCATGAAAAAGCTCTGGAGCAGCCAGAGTCGGTGTTCTGACAGAGAGGACCTGCACATCCCCAGCACGGGGACACTGCTGGGTGACAGACTGGGCCAAATGACAGCTGGAAATGCAGCTTAAGTGAGAAATGGGACATACAGGTTGCAAATGGGCTTTTAACAGGATGGAAAAGAAGGTATGAAACGTTTTGAAAGAATAAACAGATACCAGGGAAGTGTGACTATCCCACAGATCCCACATTGTTGGAGGAGTTGCCAGTGAGTGATGTGCCACGTCTGGGCACGTATCATGTGAGGGGAAGTATGAACATATGAGTACACATGACCATCTCCTGATGTTATTTACATGCAGAGGAGAAAGAGATTATTTACAAGACAATGAGAATTGACACTGAAGAAATTCGAGGCCCGTCTCTTTTGGCCCAAACTCCCTGAATTGCCTGCACAATGGGTTCCTGTTTTCCATCAAATCCATGCAGAGCTCTGCTGAAGAGAAAGTTTCATTCGCATGTGCGTGAGCATGTATACGCGCGTGTTCTAAGTGTTTTGCATTATGTGAGCTCTGACCTTCAGAGGGGAACAGAAGGAATATTTTCCCCCCTGAGGCTAGAGTTGTCAGTGAAATGTCTGTCTTCCTTAATAATTTCAATCCGGGTGACAGGGGACAGGGCATTTTGCTCTGAACGAACGTACTGTAAAAACTGTCAGATAGAATTTGTCTCAAGAAGCAACATTTCTATCCATTCGGGGTCATAATTACAGGCATCTTATGACCTGTGGAGCAGCACATTTTTCTCAACCGAAAAAAGAAAGAGTCCTAAAATAGGTGGTTTGGTCTTCTGCAGAGCTTTGGATTGAACCTAAATGGAACCTAACAAACAACAGTGATCTGCAGCAGAATGCTTTCTTCGTGTTTGCTGGCTGCTTTTTTAAATCCAGAACAAACTGTGCACTGAAGTGACGTAGCAGACAAGAGGGACAGAAATTGCCATTCACTGGGCTGGAGTAATGGCCTATTTCTCCTATATCCTGCCTCCTAACTGCCTGCCTCTCCGAATTTCCTCCACACTGATACTAGCCAGCGTCTTGTTAATGAACTGAATAAGTAACTAAATGGGTGATTAACCAAATGAGCATGACGATAATTTGATTGCACTTTCCCCACTTTTAAAGCACAGGAAATAGTAAGAAAAGAAATAATTCAGTGACCAGCAGGAATTCAATTCAGAGCTAGAGGAGCTGGGGGGAGCTTTGACTAGATGTGGCTGTCAATAAATCCCCCATAACACTGCAGAAACCTCTGGCTAAATATTTAGATTACTTGATTTGTGCCTCCACATGGAAGAAAAAACCTATTCGTTGATTTGAAGCATCTTTTACTTATATGGTTTGATTTTATAATTAGCAACAATCATGAAATGGATCATCCTGCTGTTATGTGCAGTTATGAGTCACACACCACTCAAAGCTGGACATCATTTTGGGGTCACCACCCTGAGTTTGTATAACGGAGCCTGCAGTGCCTGTGGCATCCCCACCTTACTGAGGTCTGAGTGACAAATCAGACTGGGAGAGGGAACCCAAAGTTACTACAGTGGGAAGATGCCCTGCACTGCTGGGGAGGGAGAAATGGGAAAACTGAGAATTAACACCCTATCCTGGGTCATCCCAGCTGCTCACAGTGGATAGTCCTCTTCTCCACCCCAAGCAGACAATGGTGACCATGGCAGAAGCACAGGGAAGGAGCATCCAGCTGAGGAGCAGGGCCCCAGCTGGACTCTGGAACCTTCTCACCTCCAAGATCAATCCTGCCAGAGACACAAATGTTAATCAGCTGATGGCAGGGCAGGTTACAATCTATTTTCACCTGCACACTCTGATGGATGCCCCATTCTTGCCATCACAGGTGGAGAGGAAACACTCTGCAGTGGGCCTGGGAGTGAGGAGCACAGCAGCTCTGGGAGGCAGAGGGGTGCCTGTAGGATTCATGGTACCGGGCACTGACATTCCCTGACAAGTTTGCCATGAATGAGGACTCCTGGAAGGAGTTTTGGTGGTAGTGGGCATGGAGGACAGTCCCTCCACACTGATGTTAGCCTGGGAAATGTCTGGAGGGGGAGCATCTCAAGGTCAGAACAATCCCTCTGCAACGCTGCTGTGCCCCTGAAAGCAAGCACTGAAGGGGGATGCTGACAGCCTGCTCTGCATGCCAGGAGAGCCAGGCTCAGGATTTAAATCCCACTGACAAACACCTCCATCCAGGTGGTGTCTAACACTGTCAAAACAAATGTGAAAGAGATGCTGTAGCTTTGCTCACTAAAACTTCAGCAAGAGCTGCTCTCCAGGGACTCCAAGGCATCGTGGTAGGAAGGACAGAGCCAGACTTGGCACCAGGGTTGCCACAGCCTGGGCATGGGAGGAACAAGGTAAGGCTTGTCCCTGCCCATCCCTGAGGGGAATCTGTTAAAAGACACCATGGTTAGGCCCACAGAAAGTCAGTTCCAGGAGCTCTGTGGAGCCCAGACAGGGAGATTAGGAACAAAGCCCTGTGTAAGCCTTGCAGGGTTCATTTTGGGGTTGGTGATCCGAACCGCACGCTCCGGCAGCTGGAGAGAAGCTCAGTGAATCAAGACATTTCTATTCCCATCCACTCCGTCACCCTGCCCTGTGATCTCCTAAATCATTTCTCCTCTCTGCACCTTCATTTCCTGCACTTGAAAGAGCAAGAACATGCAGATTCCTTTCTTCTCTGGAAAGCAGGATCTCCTGCAGGAAACTTTGTCCAGGCATTCCAGTAACTGTAACATCATCTTTACTAATACCATATTGAGAGACAACAAAGGACAAAGGCTGGTGCAAGCACTGCTCAGACGATCCCTGGAATGACAAATCCCTCCCATCCTGCCATCCTGGGTCACACCACAGCCCCAAGCTGCTCGTATGAGATGGGGACTGAGCAGAAAGCTGAGCCCAGATCCCTCAGGACAGCATTTCCCAGCCCAAGGCAGCTGCAATGCACCCAGGAGGGCTCGGCATAGCCCTTCTGGAAGGGCAACAGGACATTGGGATCACCAGACTGGGAGACAGAGGTAGAACATGCAGAGTTTTCCTCCTCCTCTGCCACATTTAGGGCGCTGTGTTCCCTGTCTGTAAAAGGTGTTCTCCTGCTCTCACAGGAGAGAGAGGGATGCCAGTAGCCAGGCTACTCACAGCTTTTGGAACATCCACATGGAGGTCATGGAGCAAGCAACACATGAATACACATAACTGCAGTGTTTGTCTTGAAAATAAAACAGGCAAAGGCACATTCAATTTTAAGACATGCTGCAGCCTGGACAATTTCCCTTTAATGGTGGAAAATATTCCCTGCTTTCTGCTGGCAGAACTGTCCTGCTAGTGTCATGGACTTGCATGAGGAGCACCTTTAGCCCAGGAAGAGGTAGGTGTGCACTGGCTGCACATGTGTTCCTAAACAAGGAAATCCAATCTGTCAAGAAAATTCAGTAACAACTTCCACGCTTAATAGTACCCCAGGGCCCCAAAAAAATCAACCGGGATGGTAGTTGTGGATTTTTCATTAACCTTCTCTTAAAAAGGTCTCAAAAAATAACACTGAGTGAGAAGGGCTGGTTGTACATGTGGAATACGTGTGGAGATCTACAGGGGGAAAATGCAAAACTTCAGGTTGGATCCACACAGAAAATCCTTCAGTAGAAGAAAACACCATAGTTTGATTTACACACGCAGCACTCAATTGAACAAGTGTAGCTACAGGGCATTGGAAAACAGTCAAAATGGTGAATTTGCTGCTTGCACACATTTATACTGTTTCCTGGAGACAATCTGCTGTTGCTTTTTGGCATGTTTAGTATTTTTTAGACCACACAAAGGTTATGTTCAGTTCTCCCAATGACTGGGTGCTTGCCGTATGCTGGAGCATCCTGAATTTTCTCTCCTGGGGCTGCCTCAAGCCCACAGATTTTGGATGCTTTGGTGGCTCCTTTTCTCAGCATGAGGCTGGATTTGTGGAGCTGCAGTCAGAGAACACGTTAATCATAGAATCATTGAATCTTGATGGCGCTCAGGCAGGGGCATAAAACAAGGGCCAGTTGGAGTCACCTCAGTGAAACAGTGTCCAGGCAATCACAGAGTGGTTTGTCTTTTTTTTTTTTTCCCCTCTAGTTGTTAATTATTCACATTACAGGCACACCTGCAAGCCTCTGGGTGGAAGTGTCCAAGATCAGGCTGGAAGAGGCTTGGAGCAACCTGGTCTAGGGGAAGGTGTCTCTGCCCATGACAGGGAGTGGGACTGGGTGATCTTTAAGATCTCTTCCAGCTCAATCCATTCCAGGATTTCTGTGCAAGAAGGCACTTTTTTGTCCTGGGAAATTTAAGTAGATTGAGACTGGGGAGAAAATAAATAGAGAATAACATTCGCTGCTCAGCAGCTGCTAGAACCCACGTCCACCCAGGTGATGAACCACAGATGCCACCCAAGGTCTCTACCTGAGCTCATGGAAGAGCTTTGAAGCCATCAACTGATAGGAAAATCCACAGGGTCATCTTAAGATCTGGGAAAAAAATCCTATATTGGCTCAATGGGTGAGCCAGGCTTGGGATTGTCCCTTTGGCTGTGGGGAACCAACTTCAGCTGGTTTTGGGGCACACGTGTACTGACCATCCCCCTGTGCTGGCACTGCTGGGGCTGCACGTCGGATCCTGGGGCAGTTCTGGGCCCTTCATGACAGGAGAGACATTGAGGGGCTGGAGTGTGTCCAGAGAAGGGAACGGAGCTGGGGCAGAGTCTGGAGCACCAGGAATGGCTGAGGCAGCTGGGGGGGCTCAGCCTGGAGAAAAGGGGGCTCAGGGGGGACCTTTGGCTCTCCGTAACTCCCTGACAGGAGAGTGGGTGAGGTGGGGCCGTCTCTCCTGCTATGGAGAGAGTCAGCTCAGTGAAGAAAAAGAGCAAATGGCCTCAAGCTGAGACAGGGAAGATTCACATTGGGTATTAGAAAAATTTTCACTGTTCACATGATCAGATATTGGAAGGGGCTGCCCAGGGAGGTGGTGGAGTCACTGTCCCTGGAGGTGTCCAAGAGGCGCTGGGTGATGTTCCAACGGCAATGCTGGTTGATGGACTGAATAATCTTAAATCCAACCGTGATGATTCCGTGAAAACCTTACATGGACGCAGCACTTGGGGACACGGTTTAGTGGGGGGCATGGGGATGGCGCTAGGCTGAGGGGGACCTCGGAGGTCTTTTCCAACCTCAGTACCTCATTAAGTCACCCCGTGTCTCTGGGGCCCTTTCCCCGTGATTCCAAAGAGATGGAACTCGACCCCCTCAGATCCCCGCCCCCGCTTCCCTCAGGGCTCCGCAGCCCCGCGCGGGCGGCGGCTCTCGCGAGCGGTGACGTCATCTGCGCGCGCGGACGCGCAGGCGCGGCGGGGCGGGCCGGGCCGCGCTGTGTCACGGCCATGGAGTACCTGATCGGCATCCAGGGCCCCGACTACGTCCTGGTGGCCGCGGACACCGTGGCGGCCAGCAGCATCGTCCAGATGAAGCACGGTGAGACCCTTGGGGGCTCCGGGGCCCTGTGCTAAGCCCTGGCCCGGTAGGGTGTCCCGGGGCCCCGGGCTGATGGCGGTGTGCGCGGTTGGGGTGCTGCGGGCCCGCCGCTGGGGCTGAGGGGAGGCTGTTCACAGGGGAGGGGGTTTCTCGGTTTAAGCGCTGCCGGGCCCTTCAGGGGAGGTGTGGTTGCTGTAGGAAGTGCCGGGCGGCCTCTGGAAATGCCGGGCGGCCTTTGGATCGCGGAGCCAACGCGGGGCTTAAATCGCCACTTGCTCCGGGTAAAGTCCCCCGTCCTGACCGCGTGTGACCGCTCTGTGTTGGGTTGTTAGCTTAATTTACCTGTTCAGGTGAGCGTTAGCTTGTGACCCCAAACCTCGCTCTGCGCCGCGATGTAGAAGTGTTGAAAAACCGCACAGGGATAGCGATGTGACAGGAGGTGCTCGCCTATGCCTAATTCACTGGTAAAACGTAATTCATGGGGGAAAAAGGGATTATGGGAAGTAAAAGTAGCAGTGAAAATCATAGCACGGGGCGCAGGAGCCAGACTGAAGTATGGCTTTGGTTTCTTTGTGTGGTAAAACATGTAGGGCGTCACCAAGTCTCTGGAATTCTCTAAAGTCAATTTTTCTTCCTGCTGTTGCAATGACCTAGACTGAAGCTTGTTCTGTTCTAAAGACTGTGATTTAGAAGCTCTTTTTTAAAAAAATTGTAGAATAGAGGATTGATAAATCCATGCAAATGAATATAAATAAATCCATATAAAACATTTACCTCCAGTGTTTCACTTCAAGGCTGTGACAGCCAATTGGAGCAGTGTTAGAGGCTGTGAAAGCTGGTGGCACTTACAAAATAAAAATTGAATCACTTTAAATAACGTTTTCTAAGTTAATGTTGTTTCCAAGTAGGTTTGTTCATAAACTTTAAGGAAAATGTACTTTGAACATAGGATTTAGTTGCTTTTGCTGGGGGAGAGCAGCCCATGAATTTCAGGTATTTATTTAGAATATTAATTTGTAAATTCATTTCAGCCTGGAGGAGTTTTGGGGTCACCTAATTGCCCCTCCCAGTACCTGAAGGGAGCCTGCAGGAAAGATGGAGAGGGACTATTTAGAAGGTCCTGGAGTGACAGGACAGAGGGAATGGCTTCCCACTGCCACAGGGCGGGGAGAGATGGAATACTGGGAAGGAATTGTTCCCTGGGAGGGTGGGGAGGCCCTGGCACAGGGTGCCTAGAGAAGCTGTGGCTGCCCCTGGATCCCTGGCAGTGTCCAAGGCCAGGTTGGACGGGGCTTGGAGCACCCTGGGACAGTGGAAGTGTCCCTGCCCGTGGCAGGGGATGAGCTGTAAGGTCCCTTGCAACCCAAAGCAGTCTGGGATTGCAAGGGCTGAGCAGTGCCAGTGGCTTTCCCTGAGCTCCAGACAGCAGCTCCTGTGCTGTGATAACTTCTGACATTGTTTTAGAGGATGGTGACACTTCATGCCTGTCTTGCAGCAGAGATTGTTCAGCAGCATTTACTGAGCTGGAGGGGAAGCTCAGAGCTGGAGGTTTGGTGTTTGTCCATGACCTGCTCTCTGTGGAGAGAAGGGATTTTTCCTTCACTCCAACAGCTGCTCAGTGTCTGTCTGGGATATCCAAGTGCCAGATACTTGCTCTGATGAGAGGAGACTGTGAGCACAGGATTGTCTTCAGCGCTGTCTTCACAAGAACTTAAATGATGCCATGAAGATTTTTGCCTTTTCTTTTATACCCCTGTTATACCTTTTTACAACTTCTGTGTTCCTAGTGCTTTTTGCCTCCATTCTTGGACTTGTTTGTCAAGCTGAGAGACTCAACATTTTTAGAAGCTTCGTAGCCAGGGATCAGTGTGCCCCAGAGCTCAAGGTGCTCTCCAGAACACATTCTGTAAACTCAGATAGAACCATCCAGGGGAAGGTTCCTTGGGGAGGGGGGCTCACTTGAGCCTCTCATTGGGGAGTCTTTGATAGATCTGCTAATTAGTAAAACCTGTAATGATATACCCGATGTTGGGGGGGAGGCAGACACAGAGACTCGGCAGGGTACATCTCGATGCATATGACCTGGACGTGTGCACCTAAGGATCCTTAAAATAAATCCCAAGGTAAAATCCCTTTTCCCCTTCTAACCGTGTGTGACTCTTGATTTTAAGACCAGGAAAAGGCATCAAAATCCCCTCAAACACGCACAAACTTTTTCTGTTTTAAACTGCAGTTATGACTAAAAATGTAGATTACTGTTCCTTAATTTCCTGTTTATAAGTGGGCTTCTTTACAATTTATAATTGTTACTTTAATTTTCTTTCTTTTTGGTTGTTTATTTTGGTTTTTTTTTCACAAAAAATTACAGGCAAAAAAATGTTTCTGGAACAGCCTTGTTCACATAAGCTTCTGATTTTTGAGGCTGGGAATAAGGGAAAAGGGAATATAAGGAAAAGGGAGTCACTTGACATGGAATTAGTTTCTGGATTTCCTGAGATTGCTGTTGCTCAATATGTTGATATTTCAGCTTTATATTAAATTACTTGTTTCTGTTGCTGAATATTTGAATAAAGTTAAATAGTCACTGAGCAATGTTCTTATTCCTGATCCCTTATGCTTTGAACACAAAATTGTGTGTGAAGCTTTATTCTTTCCTACCTTGTTTCTAAGGTAGGAAATACTACATATTTCTGGAATGCCTCCCTTCCTGAAGGGCTTTGTTTCTCTTTAACAACTCTTGTTTTCTCTGTCACCAGCTGTGAGACACCAAATGTCAGTGTTTGCTCAGAAGGGCTTTTTACTGGTGCTCGAGGTCATGATGCAGTTATTCAAATCCTTTTCTTGCTTTTATAAAGTCCTGATGCGTCAGGATATTGGCAAAATAAGTTATTCTTCCTCATGACCATGGCTCTCAATGTTATTTTTCTTTGCCTAGACCATGACAAAATGTTTAAGATGAGTGAAAAGATCTTACTGCTGTGTGTGGGGGAGCCTGGAGACACGGTGCAGTTTGCAGAATACATCCAGAAAAATGTTCAGCTCTACAAAATGAGAAATGGTGAGTGAGGCAGGACAGGCACTGGGGGTTGGGAGCAGAGCTAAGGCTGGTTTCCAGGTGAATGTTGGTGGAAAGTGCTGTCCTCAAATCTTCTGTAAAGATTTCTGCATTTTTAGTGTCCAGCAAAGGTGATAATTCAGGCAGGATGTAGAAATAGGGGGTGGATTGTACAGTATATTAGAAGATTTATCCAAATCCCAGCAAACTTCTTTGCAATATAAATGACATAAATATTTCACTAACAGACTTATTATTCTCTTAATATGTCGATTGCATGCCAGCTGTTACCAGTTCTTCTGGTATATTGGACAAAAAAGTCAAGCTACACGTCCTTAATATTTTAATTTTTTGAAGCCAGAATTAGACAAAAGGCACAACATTTTGTCACTAAAAAACATTTTGTTATTTCAAAATAGAAATGGGAAGGCAGGAGGTGAAATATGAACATGGATTGGGGTTGTTATCAAATAAATAGTCACATTTCTTCTCCAGGTTATGAATTGTCTCCCACTGCAGCTGCAAACTTCACCCGGCGAAACCTCGCAGACTATCTCCGGAGTCGGGTGAGTATCAGCTGAGAGATTTTGGCAAAGGCTTCCAGGGAACATTTCCATCCTCAAATAATGAAGTCTGAAAAAGATGGGAGCTGCTGTCTTTAGTGATAAATTTGGAACTGGCTGCTCAGGGACATAGTGGGGTCAAGGAACAACTGAACGTGGCACTCAGTGCTCTGGTGTGGGTAACAAGGGGTTGATGGGTCACAGGTTGGACTCGATGATCTTGGAGGTCTTCTCCAACATCAGTGATTCTGAGATTCTGTGAGTTCATGTTGCTGAACTAAATGTCTTAGTAAAATAGAAGTGTTTGTGAATTTAAAAAACTTATCACATCACTTATCAATAACTCGTACAACCGTAGACTTAAAATTCCAGCCATGGGCCCTATAAACACTTTGTCACACACTGCAGACGTGAAGTGAATTAAACTTCTTGAACATTGAGATAAGGTTGTGGGTTTTCATGCAAATACACCAAATCCGTTTAATCTTCTTGGAAAATGATTTCATAGAGCAAAGCTGTTTGATGTACTTAGGAAAACAAGTGCCTTTTGTAAACAGCAACATGAGGCTTTCGGTAAATACCACATCCAAGTTGGGGGTGTGTTTTCAAGTTACTGAACTGCAATTACTGATGTTTCCCAGGGTGATTATTTTCACAGTATGAAAGGCTGCTGTGAAGGGGCAAACAAACCTTTAATGATCCAAGGTTAGGAAGAATTTCATTGAGAAGAATGTTAATGTGCTATATGAAAGAAAACAGGAGGAAAGGGGATGTTGAGAATGAAGTTCATCAGCTCTTTCAGGGATAGAGTGTGGGCTAAATTGTGTTGCTGTTCTAGCAGTGCACTTACCAGGCCTGAAATCAGGTTTTACAGTAGCAAATAAAGGCCAGTATTAACCTCAGAGCTGTATTGTTGAGAGCTACACATGTGTAGACTGCGAATTCTTCCAGAACTCATCCACAGGAACACCTAGAGGTTATTGTTCTCCTTTCTGATGTGGCTCACAGCTGCAGGTAGCATTTTTTCCTAGTGGGTCCCTTCCAGCTCAGGATATTCTGTGATTCCACACTACTGTTCTGGTTTAAATGGTTTCATCCAACTACACGGCTGATAGGTGATGGCTGGCAGTGATGCTGTTTGCTTTAGCTTGTATTGAGGTGTGATTTGGAAGGTCTGTGTGTGTTTTGTGCATTCCTGTGCAGTTCTCGAGGCTGATGTGAAGAGGTGACGCTGTTGGGGCCTGGCCCTGGTGCTGATGGCTCTTCTCAGGGACATCTGACCTGCACAGATGAGACTGAGTGTCCTGTCCCCTTTCAGCAGAGGCAGCTATTTGTTACGTATCAGTTAAAGTACCTTTAACAGGCTTTTTGGTAAACCTGCCCATCAGGAAGCAGCACTGATGTGGCACCTTTGTCTTCCTCTGTGCCACGTCCCTTGAGGCCTGAGACTCCCTTTGGCTCTACTCCTTCCTGAGCCTATTCCTGTCTTCCAGCTCACCTGCTCCAGATGGGCAGCACAGTGGGGAGGACACTGGCAGAGGCAGATGTGTTTATTTACCGGAGACAAAACGCTGCTCTGGTGCAGATGGCAACGCCCCGGGGCGCGCGGCGCTCTCTGACACTGCTGTCACACTACACTGATCTCCACTCTGCAGGCAGAACCCTTTTCCTCTAACCATAGCACTTAGTGGTTTGTTTGTGGCATTTAGAATTTGACAGTACAAGCCTTGCCATCAGAATGGGTTTTTTTTCCTGTGAATTTTGTTACATTTTCATCATAATATGGTGGATACCAGAAGGATTAACACTAATGCTTGGTATCTACTGAAATTGCATAAGGGAGTCCTGGAGGCTACTAATGTAAACATGTGGATGATGAAAATAAAAATTTAAAGGCAAAACATGCCAGTGCCTCGTGTTAGGAGTGGAAAAATAGTTGAGAAGTAAAAAGTTTGGTGGGGAAAAGATAGTTTGTTGCTTTGTTGGCACTCACTGCGAAGCTGTTAGAAGAGGCCAGAAGGTGTGTGAAAGGGAAGGTTAAACTGCAGCAGGACTTTCTCAGGCATTAGACTCCTGTTGTGGCTGAGACCAAAATAGAGCTTGTTCTGCATTGTTCATCACCATCTGGGTTCCTCCCTGTTATCCAGTTTGATTTCATTTAGGATTCTCCTGACTCCTGTAGTCCAAGTTCTTGATATCTTGGGGATGGCTCATAAGGCAGTGCCTTGAAGTTGTTCTTCTGGTGGAAGGTATCAAGTGTAGTAACAGGCTTGTAGCTTAAGGCCATTACATCACTGTGCTCTTTGCTTCTACTTGATAGTCACCATGTGGTTTTTCATGACATTTCTCTTTTTAAAACACAAGATTCCTGCTCCACAGCAGGTTCTGAAAAGAATCTTTGTGATTTCCGTTTATATGTTGTGATTGAGGCAAACCTGGAAGGTGCTTTGGCTTTCATGGAGGTGAGTGGTGCTGTAGTATGTAGTGACAGGACAGGGGTGAATGGCCTTAAGCTGAAGGAGCAGGGTTAGATTGGATATTAGGAAGAAATTGTTCACTGTGAGGGTGGTGAGGCCCTGGCACAGGTTGCCCAGAGAGGCTGTGGCTGTCCCATCCCTGGAAGTGTCCAAGGCCAGGTTGGACAGGGCTTGGAGCAACCTGGGATAGTGGAAGGTGTCCTGCTCATGGGATGAGCTTTATGGTCCCTTCCAACCCAAACCATTCCAGGATTCTGTTATTACCCATTCCAGCACCTCACCTGGTTCACCTGCTGAATCCAGTGCAGGGTTTAGTACATTGAACTTACTGCTAAGGTTGTGTGTGTAGGAATAGGAAAAACAACCCCCTGCCCTCCAGAGGTGATGTAGTTCAGTCTCTGGTTGTGATGCTGTTTAATTATAGGTGACAGAGTCTGGCTGGGTTCCAGAAGCAGCTTTTAGCTCCTCTCTCCATGTCCACACTTGGCAGGAAGCTTCCTCGCTCCCACCTTTTCCCCCTCACTGTGACTTTGGCTTCCGCCAGATGTCACAAGGCTGTGTCACCACCACCCTCCCGCTGCTGAGCTGGGATTGGGCTGTTCAGCACAACTGTGCTCTTCAGCTATAAGTTCTGGAGAATTTCACACATCTCCTAATTGCTGTCGTTATTTTAAATCAAACAGCACCAAGTGCAAAACTACTCGGGATGAGAAATGATGCTTCTGTAGGAAGGAAAGTTTGGGTTAAAAAAGAATGTCCTGGAGTGTCAGTCATCACTCATTTGATGGCCCTTTAACCACACCAGCCTTGTAAAGAGTTGAGAACTGTTGGCATGGACTGAGTTACAGAAGCCAAGCAAGACTGCCTTTGGAATGGACAAAAGGATTGGGAGGTACAAGAAATTCCAGTCCCAGCATCGAGGTGTTACGGTGCAAATTTCATTTATAATCATGGAAGTAATAAATAGATTATGTGTATTTGCTAGTGTTTAAATCCTGCCTTTCGTGAATAATAAGGCACGGGGGATAATTATTTACATTTGAGTTTTAAGAAGTCTCAGACACCATTAGCAGGAGAACTTAAAACTGAAAATCAGTTTACAGATGGGTTTAAGTCTGTATAACACCATTTATTTATGGTTGAGTATCTCGCATATGCCAATGTTGGTAATTCCAAGTCACACAATAATTTGAGTGATCTTGTGTCATGGCTCTTAAATATCAACTTGTGTGATGTTTCAGAATAAATAAATGATGAAATACAGCCTAATTAAACGAATACAGCTGCATGGTAACTTCTTTCCAAATATTCTTGGATGCTTTGAAGATTAAATCACACAGTTTAAAGTGATGCTTTATATATAAATGTAGCCTATTTTATTCTTTCATACTGTCTGAAAGTAAAAATATAGTGGCCTGTGATTTTTTTTGTGTGTATGTGTGTGGAAATTTACTGTACTGAGTATCAAAATGAACTTTTCCTATGATGCAGTTAATGTTTTGGCTCTAGGGTGAAATTTTGTTTGCTTTTTTAATCTGGTAGTTGCATCATCATTTTTTTTTTCTTATTTTGTTGCTTTGTTGATGCAGGCTTTCCAGCAGTTTGGAGATATCCTGTTAGTACAATTAATTTAATAAGAAACATTATGTAGATATGGAAATACTGGAAGTATATAAAAGCTGCTTTTAAAAATACATACAATACCCAAATTTTTTCTGAGCCTACATTTAAAAATAATACAGTGCACATGTGTTTCATGGTCTTACAAAGTACAGATCTTGGAAGGATGTAGGAGAAGAAGGGATGTCTGATTTATTCATGATGGTGGAACACTAAACCTGGAACATGAAATAAACTGCCAAATATTAAAGATTAAACTTGGTACATGCAATAAAAACCAAATTGCCAGTGAACAGGACACTGTGTGTAACTGTCTGCACTGTGTGAGAGCTTTCATATGTGCTTAGACGGGCCGTGCTCACCGGGAGGGGGACTGGGAAGAGAGCAAAGAGCAGGTTAAATGAACAAAGAGTTCTTAGAAACTGCAAAATGTTCACGTTGTGCTCACGTGTCAGCAGTAAAAATCCACAAGTTTTATGTTGAGATGAAAGAATCTGGCATGAAAACTGCATTCAGGTTTTTTAAAGTTGGAGTGTGCTGTGAAAGCTGTAAAAAAACCCCAAACACACTGGTTTTCAGGAGAATAAGAGCTTTATGTTTTTATTTGCTTGTGCAGTCCATGTTAGCAGAAGATCTGATCACTTTTAGCTTGAGACCCACGACGTGCTGCAGACAGGATTGATGCAGCATTTTAGGATAAGGAATTGGGTAACTGCTCTGTTGCTGTTCCCTGGTGCGCGGGCAATCAGGATTCAGAGATTTGGTGTGAGTGCTCTGACAAAAACATTATTTCTGTTGGCAGACCCCTTACCATGTGAACCTTCTCCTGGCTGGCTACGACGACCACGAGGGTCCTGCCCTGTACTACATGGATTACCTGGCAGCTCTGGCTAAGGCTCCTTTCGCAGCACACGGATATGGAGCATTCCTTACCCTCAGCATCCTTGACCGCTATTACAAGCCAGGTGTGTGGATCCAATGGACAGGAAAATTCTCCTGCTTCAGTGTAGGCCTTGAATTTATTAACCAGTGAGACTGACATTTGCTGAATCAGGTGGCATTACTGTGGTGCTACAGATTGGAACCTGACTTTTTGTTGGATAAATGGAGCTCTAAAGGTTGCCTTTGGTTTTGCTAGCATGGTAATGGAAAACTAGTCAACTCTTTAGTTTTTTTTCCTGTTTGCGGCGTAGCAGACTGAGAATAAAGGAAGTTTCAGTTATTCTAAAACATGATTAGACTTTCCTGGACCATTAGCAGCTGGTAGTCTGCTTTTGATAAAGAACAGTTTGACAGCTTTATCTTCTTGCTTGTCAGTTGGGCTCTGACATGTACATTTTCCCAGAGTATCAATATTCAGAGGCCAGTCCCAGATCCTATTGCTCCATATCTTGGATTGGCTTTATGTGTGATAAATTAAAAACAGTCAAGTGAAAAGATATTCCTAGCAAGATCATCCCCAGCACTCTGAAGTGGTGATGATAAATCACAGAGTATGGAATGGTTTGGAAGGAACCTTAAAGCTCATCTCATTTCACCCTCTGTCATGGGCAGGGACACCTTCCACTATCCCAGGGTGCTCCAAGCCCCTTCCAACCTGGCCTTGGACATTTCCAGGGATGGGACCAGCCACAGCCTCTCTGGGCAACAGAGAGGTTTTAGACTGATTCACCGTTCTGTGCACATGGCAGCTGCTCATCATAACTCTTGTACGTGTTTGTACTTGTCTAAACTTTTAGTTTTAGAATCACAATCCACTGCCAAGGAATAAACATGGCCCCATCCCCACTGTAGATAAGGAAATGTGCAAAGCACGGAATATTGTTAATCTGACATCTTTGGCTTTAGCTACAAAACTACTTGACTCCTGTGTGCAAAGCTGAGTTTAAGTTGTTATCTCTGCTCTGAGATTAGAAATCCTTTCATCCACCTCCTACAAGAAATGTAGCTATAAACTGATCATTTTTATTTAACTTTTGCCTGAGCAGTGGATGCAGGTCTGGAACAAAGCCTAGAAAGAAGTTTTAGATCCACAGACCCCGTTTGTTTTCTAGTCATGTCCCTTAACAATCTATTGTTCCATTTTCACCATTCCTTGTGGAACAGAGAAAAAGAATGAATTTCATTGTCATGGCTTGTCACCCCTATAGAGTGCTGGATTTTATCTTGAAGTGTGAGAATAGCAGGAGCATCCCACACGTGCCTTGCCCTTTATTGAGCTCATACCCAGCAGGAACATCACTCTGAACCCATCTCCACCTCCTGCCCCAGACTCGCAGCCGGCTGGGGCAGCTGGAGCTGATTTAGAGCTGTAATAAACTGTAGGAGAAGGAGGTGGCTGGGCTTCTCTGAGCCAGGCCCTGGCCATGGGAGGCAGAATTCCGTCATGCTTCCCATTCCCTGTAACAAATCGATTCTCAATGGCTTGTTGCGGCGTGAGCACTGCGGTGCAGGGCGTCCTTGGGACATCTGGAAAGTGTTTTCTGTGAGCTGGGAAGGAGAGGTTTTGGTGCTCAGCTGAAAAGTTGTTTAAATTTAATAAAAGTTTTTGTGGAGAGAGATGGCCTCTAATGAAATCAATCTGTGGATGTTTTCCCTTTCAGGTATCACACGTGAGGAAGCTGTGGAACTCTTAAAAAAATGTCTAGAGGAGGTGAGTTGCAGAGCTCAGGCCCTGATGCTCCTGAGAAAGGAATGTTTGTTTGCATTCATTCTCTGATACTTTCCTGTTCCTCTTGTCGCGTTTCTTGCTGCCTTTGCCAGAAGGGTAATAAATGCACTGGCCAGATGTGGAATAGCTACTGAGGAAAAGGATTTACGGGCAGTTGCATTGCCTTTGCACGGTTCACATCCTCCAGAACGTAAACTTGGAGCTTAATCACTTTGCTTTACTTCTGCTTTTTGCGTGCTTAGCATAATATTGATCCAGACTTTTTCCTCTTATGTTTCTTCTGAACTTACTGCAGCATCCTTGTCACTTGTATTACACTTAAGCACTCTTAGAAGTATATACTAATTATTTTCCAGCTTGTGAAGTGATACCTGAGGTAAAGCCTTGACCTTAAAGTTCATGACCAATTTAAGTGTAAACATAAGACTCCAGACATTTCAGACACCAAGGCTTTTATTGTAGGAAAATAGTCTTTATCCTTGTCTTTAAGAGATTGATTTGAATGTAACATCAGGAAGAAGTGCTCTGTAGAGGTCCTGTTTGAAGTAGCTTTGTGATATGTACTCTTTGTGTCCAAAATTATAGCCCACTCTAGTCTTCCTGCTTAAATGTCTTCCTTGTTAACAGGCCTGGCTATTTTGCACCTCTACTCGAGGCTTGCCTAATGTGGATCATCTTACAGCAGAGAACAAACTCCCACTAATTCACTTGTGAGCAGTGAAAAAACCCACTCTAGTTCCTAATATTTCAGGTCACTAGAACCAGGATGGAAATGTAAAGTATACTCTCCTCTTTTACTTGAGCTTTGGGTGAATCTCATTTCTTCTTTTTGTCTTTGCTGAACAGCTTCAGAAACGCTTCATCCTCAACCTGACCTCCTTCAACGCCCGGTTCATTGACAAGGAGGGCATCCACGAAGTGGACAATATACCCCTTGCCAAAGTGGAGTCCTAACCCCCCAAGATCTTTCTTCAGCAGTCTTCTTGTTTTGTTCTCTCTTGGGTTTTTTTTTTCTATTCATTCGAAGCACACAAGTAATGTACCACGGTGGGAGCTTGAATAAAGCCTGACATTTATATAGCCAGTTTTATCTTTTTATTCTACTGATCCTTCCTGAGAGGATTTGGGTAAATTGTTCCACAGTGAAGGTGAAACCTGATTTACACTTCATGAGGGTACATTCAGGTTATTTGTCTTTCCTCTTCTGAGATTTTACTGCTCTCCAAATTTCTTATTTGGAGGAAAACTGTATTTTCTAGATGACATTGTGCATCATCCCCTCTCATCACTAAAGCTCAGCAAACCCCAGACAAGTGTTCTGTGCCAAACATAGGGCATTTACTTTATTTTTTCAAAAATGTTGCCGTTCTTTGCTGCATAAAGTAATAATCAGGTTTTCAAAGACTTAATTTGCTTTTGATAGAGTTTTTTTTCACTTGAATTAGATTGATACAAAGGTTTTCAAGTAGAATGGATTTTAAAATGCACTTTTAACTCACCTGGCAATGGTTCTGTTACTGGGAAAGAGCATTCTGCTGGCACAGTGGATTTAAATAGCATTTTAAATAGAAACTAATATATCAGTTGTGTGATTTTTCTTAATTGATGTCTATACGTTTAGAAGTACATGAAAGCAGTTCAGTGAGAAATTAAACTGGAGCATTCCTCATAAATCTTTGAATTACTCTCAGCTAGCTAGAGCTTTGTTTCCTTGAGAATAATCTCTGATGATCCATCTAGGCTCAAGATGCTGCTTACCTATAAAACCCCCATTCATGGAACAGCCCCAGATAATTATCATGTGGCTGATACTTGTGGTCTGCCCAGAAGTGATTCTTCTGAGAACAGTTTTTGGTGTGACTCCTTCCTTACTTGAATTGGCATTAAAATTGCTCTGGGTGCTTATTTTATGTTTGAATAAGCTCAGAAAAAGAATCTTGGAAACAGGGTAGATGCGTACAGGATTGTGTGCAGACTGATAGTTGTGTTTTGTGGCATAACACCCAAGTTCTCAGCTGGAAAAGATGAGTGACAGACTTAGCTGTTAATTTCTCTTTTTGGTCTTACCTCAGTGGTGTGTTTGAGAATGTTTGTTCCTTCCCAGAAAAAGTTGTCAGTCTTGAAATATTCCTGTCTTCTGGAGTGGATGAGAACTGGATAAGACTGAGACTTGCTTAATGACACAGAAGAAATTTGCAGCTCCAGTGCCTTAACTCACCCTGCCTCTTACTTAAATCTAATTCTTCCCTGGAGTCCCATCAGGCTTTATAGTTTAATTCTTCCCAGAATGAGTTTAATTACAGCTGCTTTTGCTGTAATGGCTGCAATGACTGCAATGGCTTTTATTTAAGGCCAATGGCACAGAACTCTGAAACATTTTGCTAAAACTCACTTTATCTCTTGAAAACCTTTTAAACTTTTACACTCAGTGGTCCCCAGCCTGACAATTTCCTATTGGCAGGTCACATTTAACAGGAGCAGAGTCGGAGCTTTGTCGTTCCGCCACTGAAATCTCACCCCTTCGTGTTGCATTAATGTACTTGTTTAGCTTAATGCAGCATCTCTAATTTATTTTACCACTGATGTTGAATGTTTTTGCAGGTTTCTTGTCTCGTTTCAAACTCATCACTGCAGAGGGGCTGAGCTGATGTGATATTTTTGTCACTGCATATCAAAGCAGCGATGCCTCTTCATTGGAGGGATTCATTGTTCAGACACCAAACTGGGGTGTGGAGCTCTTGGATGATGTGAGCCTGGCAGAGAATCTGCCTGGAGTTTTTATTGGCACCTATTTGCATGCAGGTGATTAATAAACATAAAACAATTATTCTCTGATTGGATCCAGGTTGGAGTGGAACATATGTTTTGCCCAAGGGCAGGGCCCAGGATCTGAATCCCCCATGGAAGGGAAGATCCAAGGGGTTGCATCTGAAGCCAATGGAGCGGCAACCTTGAGGAATGAATAAATATAGCCCTTGATTCCAAACCAAGAACAAAAGAACTGGCCCACGATGAGATTGGACTATAGCCTCTAGCAAAGCAGATTTTTTGAGGACTTTCCAAGAATTTATACTTTTTAAGGAAAAGTGTGATACTTTTGCTGTATAACTTAAGTTTTAAAGTGTCTACAGTGCTGATATTTCAATTCAGAAGCCAGTTTTCATTTTTGACAGTAGTACATGGAATCTTTTTGAAAAATCAATATTTAAGTTAATGAAAGAGTAGAGAACTTCTTACCTGCTTCAAGTTTAGCCCTGAAGCTTTTGAAAACCATATCGTGCCTAGAATCCAGGAATCCCTTTAAGAAAGAATTCACCTCTCTATTTGTATTTGTCATGACAGGCCTCTCTTTCATAAGAAATCACTGCAAGAAAATACTGCTTTGTACTAATTTTTGTGGTTCATATTATGAGAAATGAATGTAGTAGTCAAGGTACCATGTTCCTGGGGCACTGTGGCCACAGTGAGCTGTTCTGCCTTGCCTTGGCTGGTAATTCTGACCATATGTTTTACTCTCAAAGCCTCAGGGCCCAAAGAGTTAACAAGGCCCTTTTTCTCGTGTTAAGTTTCCTGTTTAAGGATGGTCTTTTCCTGGGGAGTAGATCATCACCAGCTCATCTCTCCAGAGCTTGGAGTTAGCTCCAAGATCAGTTTACAGATTTTCTGTGCCTTAGGCCACATTGGGTTGGGAGTGCTTTGCTGGAAGAGGAATGTGAGCGTAGGTGCAGCGCTCACAGGGCTTTTTCTTGGTGTTAATTACACCTTTCCGTGGAAGAAAATCTGTGTTTTGGGGTAGACCTCCCTGTGACCAGAAGCATTGGCCCAGAGGAGCCATCAGGGCTCAACTGCCTTGTGGAATTGGTCTCACACAAATTTGTAACAGTGCCAGGACAGTTCTGCAGCCTAAAAGTGACTCCATGATTCAAAAGTTGTCTTGAGTAAAATGACAGCCAAGCAGGGACATCGATCAAAAACTGAAATGCTTGGAAGGTGAAACTGTCTCCCATCCTGCTGTATTCACTTTTATGGGGAGCTGCTGGTGAGGGGGAGCCCCTCAGGCTGATTCACCAACATTTCCCCAGCATTTCTTCAAGAAGTCTGTGGCCCTGTTCTGTTAAACCAAGACATGCTCCAGCCCCAGGCAGGTGAACGGCCTCAGCCAGGGACTGGGTTTCAGTGCAAACCTGAGTGTCCTCAGTAGAAATTGGGGAGACTGCCCAGTAACAATAATAATAATAACCAAAAAATCTAGAAATCGTGTTTGATCAATCCTACAGCATATTCTAGGCAGTCCCTGAGTTTGACTTCTGTTCGTGGTGATCAGTCGCTGGCAGAAACTTTGTCACCAAATGGAGCTGTCACTTCTCGGAGTCAAGATGCAGAAGCAGAGGGGAGAGATCAGGCTGAGCTCTCCCAAGGATGTGTTTTCCTTTGCTCTTGTCTCTAGTTTCGACAGTAGGTTCCTCCAAGAGGCATTAGCCCATGCCAGGCCTGACATTAGGGATTATGCTCATAGGATTTGGTTGAGTCCATTTTCCCATGTGAAGCAGGAGAGAATATTCCTTTTCTATTAAATAACTTGGTATTTAAGGAAGAAAAAACCTCTAACTTGGCTACCTGTGAAGCACTGGATGTATTTAAGGAAAACCAAATTTATCCTACTTGTAAAAAGTTTATCCTTCGAGCCATTTTTAATTCTTTAAAGGTTTAACCTTACATAGAGTTTCCATGTGTTGTTATCAGCCATCAACAGTAATTTAGTGCAGGAAATTTTCACTGATCAAGCTAAACAGACATCAGTTGTTTTAACAGATTTAAAAAAAAAAAAAAAGCAGCAAAATGTAAATGGTGGAGTTAATACACACAACTTGTCTATTTTCCATGCCCTTGACTATGTTGGTTTAGATCTCTGACTGGCTGAGGACTATATTAAAAAATAAGTTAGTTGTCTTGCAAATGTAAAGTGACAGTTTAAGTGTTTTGTTTCTGTGCTAATGTGCAATTAGGTCGTTATCCAATAAGCTGATTCATGTAGTTTAACTCGAGACAGCTGTGGAAGGCAGAGAAAACCCTTTGCTGTTGGGGCATGGGGAGAGGGTGTCTAAAAGGATCTGTTTCAGAACTGCCAGGATGATCTTTTTTGCCTGTGTAATACAGTGAAGTTAATAAGATTTGTGAGAAACTAACTTCTGCTGATCAAATCTATAGAGAGAAAATCAATATATGGGTCTATCTGGATGCCAGCAAGTGTGGTATAATTTTTGATCATATAAATATAAATCAACTCTAAGACAGTCCTACAAGGTGGAGCCAACCTAATCACTGAATCCTCTGAAGTGATTTCTTGGTTGGGTATGTTTTGTTTGGTAAATTACCTTTTGCTCAGTAGATGTTAAATATTTCATATGTTTATGCACAAACAGGAAAATTGTGGATCTCGAGTTAATTTACAGCAGACAAAGGAAATTCAATCATTTTTTGTGTCTAATCCCAATATTTTGGGGATTATTGACAATATCCTGCTACAGTACCACCAAAACACCCTTGGGGTTCAGTGGTGCTTGATCTCCTCTTGCTAAATGTTGCACTGGGAATGCAGCAGATGCCATTCCCTGCTCCCAGAGCTTTTGGTTTGTGGGGAACACCTGTGTGTCTCCCCATCTCTGGATTCAGCAGAGGGCAGTGATCTTGCACGCTGCCACCTTCTCCCAAACTGGTTTGTCCTCTTCCTGCCTTGCAGATCATCTGGTGGTCACAGAACTCATGGAGAGAGGACCAGAGCAGTACAGGTGGGATGTACAAGGTTGTTTCTTCCCTTGGAAGACGTGTATTTTATTTTTCACAATGTTGGACAGTTGTGCCATGAAACAGGTAATTATCCTGCCAGTGACTTGCCAAAACCCCAAAAAGATCAGCTGAAATCCATCCTCTCCTAGTTCCTCCATGCCCTGACAAGCAGGGATGTGAAGTTAAGGTAAATCTTCAGGGTTTTTAGGATAATTTAGTTCTCCCTTGCAAAGCTGCTCTGGACGTTCACTGCTGTGTGCTCGAAGTGAGGATGCTCACAGGATTTTATCAGCAGCACCATGTGGTACTGTTTTCAAAGAACTTTCTGTGATCCCACAGCAATATTTGCTGAAGGAAAAAAATCAGAAAAAGTCTGCAATGGCTGGTTTGGAATGTGGGATATCACAACCCATTCATTTGCTCCCTCCCAACAAGCCTGCAGTGTGCTGAGGCTGTGGCTCAAGGGTGGCATTATGGGCCTGGCTGGAGCAGAAAATGCACTTGTCTGTGTAATTAAAATGTCCCCAGTTGGATTATATGGGAATCAGAAACTTTCAAGTACACAGCCAGAGTCTGACATGGGAATTAGGAAAACATTTCCAAAGCTGTCAGCTCATTTGGTGGTTTTCCTTTTTTTGAACAGTGGTTTCTTGTATCTTTGAAACTTTTGTTACTGGGCAAGGCTAATTTTGGGATATGAAAGGATTTCCAGGGTTTACTTATTCCTTATTTTCTCTGACTTAAAATAGTACGGTTCAAATCTGTTTCTCTTTTCTTTTTTCTTTTTTGGTAATCACCCTTAAATTCACATAGTTCTTAGTGAGCACCTTCAAGAAGAAAACAATTAAAACAAGGTTTTAATTTAATTTGTCTTAGAGTGTTCACTCAGTGCACATGAGAAACCTGCCCAGAGCATCACACTGGGGGCTTTGCTTGGGCACATCTCATATTCCAAGGTTTTTCATGTTGGCTTTTGCCTTGAGGTCGATGGCCTGTGCTGTGATGAACCAGGGGAAGGCTGGTTGTGTGAGCTCCATGTCCCATGTTTACATAAGCCAGGAAAGGATTTGAGGTTGACCCCTCCTGATGTGTTTAGGAGCTGTGAAGCCACATGGTTGCAGTTTTGGTTTTGGTTTCCATGTTGGCTCCAAAATTTACAGGGTACTAAAGCAAAAGGTTCTTTATGTTCAAAAGCTGTGAAAAAGCTTATTAACACATGGAATTAATAGAAAACATTTTTGCCCCAAGCTGAGCTGAACGGAGCTATTTTTCATCACAGGATTTGCTGAATTATTCCTTGGCTCAGCAGGTTCAAAGGCACTGACAACTCTTTTTCAGGAATACTTTAAAACAGGAACATTCCTTAATTTTTTTAGCATTTCATCTAAGTTTTCTACTTTACCAGGTAAGACCTTTGTATTCTCTAAATGATCCATATACCAAATGTTCTGAAAGATGCTCCATAGGGTTTTCCCATCTCTTGGGCCTTGCTCACTTTCCTGGGGAGAGCTGAATGCTTCAGTTTGTCTGAAACCTTCCCTTTGCCCAGTGGCCTGACAAGGCAGGGATGGATTGTGGATGCCCTGTGCCTGTTTTGGCTCTGGAGAACTCTGGAGAAGATTTTTTGGAGATGTTTGGTGCCAAACCCTGTCTTCCTCACAAAGAGAAACTGAACTAAACAGGGCCAAGTCAGGGTTGTCTGTGCTACAGGACTGCTCTCATCTCTCATGGTGATTACTGTGTGTTCCTGGAGGATCCCTGTGATGACCAAATTAGCAGGAAACTCCAAAAGCCATAATCTGTAATATATAATATATAATGTGCTTCTGCCATATGACAGGGCTGGGAGAGGAAATGAAATGAAAATGGGTCAGGAGTGGGAGGCCTGGGCTGAAACACTTCCCTGTGGTGCCAGGGTCCATTTAAGAGGCAAAACAGCAGCACATTACCAAGAGGGTGTAAGAAAGGTTGTTTTCATGGTCTGAGCTGAGCAAACTGGCCTTTCCACCAGCCTTCTCCTCCTCAGCAGTGCCTGCATCCTATGTGTCCTGCCTCCCTGCTGGAATGCTTTTGCAGGTAGTGAAGTAGAAGAGGGATTCTTAAAGAAGAGACTTTTTTATCTTTGAAAATAAAACTATAAACTTTTAGATTATATCTTTGAAACAGATGAGATTTGGGTCTTTTTTGTAATTATGGAGTTGATTTATCTGGGTTTGAATCCCAACTGTTTCCTAAACTCCTCAAGTCCCTTCAGCTCATTATGTCACATCTGTTTTCAGTGAGGTGAAGGTAACTGTTTCCTTTGTAAGCTTGTCTACTGAAATAGAAATTTCTGGTAAATTGTTTCAGCACAGGGTCTTACACAAGGAGGATTTGGTATTTGATGGCACAACAAGGAACTGTGGGAACATAAACGTAATCCTCCTGAAACACAGACATATTTGGACTGGATAAAATATTTTCATAGGAAATGCTCCTTTTTTGAAAATATTTGCTGCATGCTGAGGAAAAAAAAAATCTCTGGAAAAGCAACATCCCTGGAAAATCCAATCTGCACAGGAATCTGGTTAGAATTCCATGTAGCTGCCAATGAGATCTTCAACACGTGATGGAACTCTCCTGAATAAAAGCACTCAGCATTTCAGCTGCTGATGTTCTGAATCTCATCCAGTGAAAGAATCCGTGGATCCACTTTGATCAGGTCTGTGACTGAGGAGAACTTTGACTGGAGGACCTTGAGTGTCCAATAGGAAGAATGTGATTTACTTATAGCATGTGTTTAAGGATAAAGAAATCCAAGATGCCATTGCAGAGTTAGCTGAAACTTCTCTGTTCTGTGAGATAATAAAGAGAATCACAGAGAACACGTGGAATTTTGGGATGGAGGAAGATGATGGACCAGTTGTTGTTTTTCACTGGGTGCAAGTCATTCAGTCACACCAAGAAAACGCTGCCTCTTGGGGATTTTTTACTGAATTTAAGGCTCTGTACAGTGGAAAAACTCAAGAGGAATCCAAAGTACTTCTGCACAGCAGAGCCATTGTCAGGTGGGAAGCTGCAGCATCCAGACACATCTTGAGGTGCTGCAGAACTTCTTGGCTTGGAACAATAAATTGATCTTTCTCTGAACTCATTTCATGCCCCCAGAAAAGCTCAATTTTCTCCATTTAACATTTTCTTTGGCTATAACCTTGGCTACTAAAACAAAACTATCCTGATGAGAAATCCTTCTGGATCTCGGGGATTTTAGCCTTTTCTCTGCTGAAAATAATCAAATCAGAAGCATCTGAAGGTGTCAGGATGAAAACATACAGAAGAACCATCCAGAACTTCACTGCCATCATTCTTCCTGCCTTGGAAAGGTTCTGGGATGCTTCAGCACCACAATCATGGGAACAAAGCTTGGGTGGTTGTTCAGTGTTTGGAATTACTGTTGCTATTTATGGTATCCTATTGGAAATGCTCAGGTGGCCACAGTGAGAATTCTTTTCCATATAAAGGAGGTGAGGCAGGAAGACCAAAGTGATACCTTGTGGCTCAGCATGGCCACATTCTGGGTGATGCCTGGGTCAGACTCTTTCTACCAGCCCTGTTTGGATAATGAAGGCTCCACATCCTACACCTGGACAGGGAGCGCAGGGTCTGCATCAATAATCTCGGGAACATCATTTCACCCTCGCAAATAACTTTTATTTTACTGCCTGACTTGAAAACACTTGCAGTGTTGGTGTTTTGATTCAATTGCACCACCAGGAAAAGCTTCCCTTGCTCACAGGCCATGGGGCTCCTTGGATTCCACATGTAAAGTTGGGAATTTAATGGGCTGTCCTATAGGAAGGAATGCATTAACTACAGGTCAGCAAACTCTGGTTATTGGGTTGTTTCACACCGAGAGCTGTTATTACCCTGTTGCTTTTAAGGTGCCTGTTTAAAGGTAATTATTTAGTCTGTCCAAAGCCATGTGGAATTCCAACACAGCCTCTGCTCCCTGGCGTTAATGATGCAGCACAGTCACAGCTCCATGTTCCCCTTGGTTTGCCCTTGGGACAGCTGACTCTTAGGGATTGAAGAGGTTTTTCTTAATGTTCTTTTGCTTTTTCACTTGTCAAGGATTGATGTGTGGTTTCCCTGGATTTGTCATTCATTCAAAAAAGATTTTTTTTTTTTTTGTTTCATTTTCCCTTTAGGATTGAAATTCCAGCATGTTCTGTAACAAGCATAGAAACCCTGAGCCTGGATCTATTTTTACTCTTTAACACAATCTTATGTATTTTCCCACGATGAGATTTGTAATCAGTGTGGGAATTTATACCAGGGTTGAGCCCGGAATTGTGTAAAATGTTTTTTTTTTCTCTTAGGATGGAAAGGGAGAGGACACATCAGGGGATGGCCTTGTTTGACAGTGAGCTGGGAGGGGACTCTGGTACAGACAAGTATTGGCCTGGCATGACCCCTGAACCTCCCAGAGTGTCTCTGTGGGCCTGCAGGAATGAGGGTGTACAAAATTTTGGGAAGTCTTGATGCTTTGAGAAAGTTGCTCCTATGTGAACATGTCCATTGCTCATCTTGAGCATCTGAGGTGGAATCAACAAGTGAATCCAAACCATGCAACTTCCTCCCACTCACAGGTCATTGGAGGTGTCCTGGCCTTTCGGGCACCAGACTGTTCCTCATAAAACATTTCAAAGACTTGCAGGTACCCAAAAAGGAAAATGAGGAGGGAGGTATTTTCCACCCCATGGATGTGGTGTGTAATTACTGGAGGCAGATCCTGATTCTCTGTCTGCGTTGCTCATCCGTGCTGTGTCTAAGAATTCCTTGATATTCAAAGTGCCCCAACCAAGCCAGGTTTGCATAATGTGATTAAATTAGGAAATGATATTTCATGCCTGGATATTACAGTGTGCGCACACACACTTTCATCCTGTGTCAGAGCATCGCTTGCTCTGCTCTGATACCGTGCACCAGAGGATGTCTGCAAATGGAATTATTTCAGGATAGTTATCCTAAATAACCCCATGTAGGGAAACCTGTATTGTAGCACAAAAGCACCTTACTCTCCTTTATCATAATCCATTTAAATGTGGATTATGCTGATGCAGAACAGGGCGCTCCTACTTTGGAATAATTTTAAATAGGAATAGTTTTTGTGCTTTTGGCTCACACCCTGCATTATCCAAACTGGCTTTGAAGTGTAAACAAGCCTCTGATGTGTCTGTAGTATTTCCATTCTTCTCCCTGACTCCTCCTTGTTTCTTGGCTCTTCCTTTGGGAAGGTCCAGAGCAAAACCAGACCTGCAGAGCCCGTCATTTAGGTCTTTGGTTTCACAAACCTCATACCAAAGGACGTTTCCAATCCGATTCCCAATTTAAATGCCTCCCTAAGCTTTGAAGGGAATATTTAGATGCAAGTTTCTGACACTGAGCCATCCCCACAGATTATATTAGGACATTCAGTATTTCCTTTCACACTTTCCTGAAACGGAGGCTTGTGTTTCAAACCTCCTGTGGTCTCTTTTGGGACTGTTTGGGGTTTTCCCTCTATTACTATTGGCCTGTTCTGCACCTCCAGAGAAACCTGTGGGGTGCGATTCTGAGAAGGGTCCAATGTGGGGAGTGCTGCCATGGCTCAGTCCCATTCCAGCTGCTCAGCCTCTGGCTGTGAGGAGCAATGGATGTGTAGGGAAGACAGCAAGGAGGCTCCCTAAAATCACCCTCTTCCGTTGTGTCAAAAGCCATTTTTACATCTGTTCCCATGAAATGTTGCAGCTTCTTACCTGAGCCAGGTCAGACTTATTTAAACCTGCTTCCTGACCATTTCATGGGTGTCCTGTCTCTTGTTTTGGTGTCATCTTACCCTGTTTGTGTTCTTTTATCCTATTGTTTTCTACACTTCTGTCACATGCTACTCATCTGCTTCCTCCTGCAGCTCCAGCCCTTGGTCCTGCCTTACTGGGCAGTTGCTCCCACCTGAGTTGCCCATGGATTTACCAGCTAGACTGGCCAGATCTGTAGGCAATACAGGGCAAGCACATGGATGTCATGAAGCATAATCTGTTTTTTGCTTTGTAATCCTTTTTCTAACCATTCCCACCATGTTTATTTCTAAGCTCTGGGAGTACGAGGTGCTGGTGCGGAGTTCTGCTTGTGCTGATGCCACAAACACAACTAATTCGGAGCTTCATTGCCTGGAGATCAGTGGGGTTGTTTTATCTTCTGTTTTATCACTGACACCATGAGGTCCTTCTGCAGCTCTTCACAGACAGGTTTAGATTTGACTACCCTGAGTAGTTCTGAAACATCAGCAAACTCATTCATCTCTACTGGCGCCAGCTGGCTCAGCATGAGGGCTGGCGACACCGGGCAGGAACACCAGCTCCTGTCACCCCCTGAGCTCTGCTTGTGGCATCACTCAACCCCCAGCCATGAAACTTGAGAATTCTTTCTTCAATCTATGCAATTTTATATAATTTCCATCTAATTAATCTATAGAATCTGGTTTAAGATACAACCACAGAGGCGAAGGATCCTTCTCACAAAGACGATGGAGGTGCTTTCTTCAAATAAAAAGAGGTTTATTAAGAGAATGAGAATGACATTGTGGTGTGGGTGTTGTACATCTATTGCAGCATTAAGAGAAACAACAGCAAGTACAAAATCCTGCAGAACTTCTAGAGTTATCATCATCACAGCCTAGCTTGTCCATGCTACAGTTTGGTGGATCCGAAACTTCATTCCCATTTCAAATGGCAGAAAATCCAAAGATTTTCATCTTTCAAAAGAAAAAAACCCAACCCAAAACAAAGAAAGAAAGAAACAAACAAACAAAAAGGCAAAACAAAAAACCCAACTCAATTTGATATAAATAACTTGCACTGGACATTTTAAAACTTTCAGATTTTAATTACACATAAATAAATATATACAGATTTAGAACAGTTCAGTTTGGCCTGGTTCAAGTTCTGCTCCTTGTGCTTTATTCATTATTATTACTAATTTTAGAAACTTGTGTGCTGTTATCTGTAGGTTGTGGAGTTTTATGTAGTCCTGGGTTTAACTTCACCTGCCTTGTCCCCAGCCGGGAGGGCAGCAGTCAGGAGGGCTCCCCTCGATCCTGCCCTGGGACCCATCGGCTGCGGTTGTTCCTCCCTCGTGCTGTGGCTTGGGGCTCCTCAGCCCACGGGAAAATCCACAGTGAGTCTCAGTTTGAAGCTGTAAACAAAGCCTGGACCTGCTTTAAATCCACAGCAGTTCTGCCAGCAATTTTCCTTGGCCTGGCGTCAGGACTGGGCTGTGGGTGGGGAAAGGGGAAGGTTTCCTGTGTGTTTGCCTCAAAACCAGCAGATAAATCCAGGTAGAGCCAGCGCTCCATCCCCCTGCACTCGGCTGCTCCTGCTCTGCGTCTTGCACTGATGAGGCTTTTGCTCTTTCCTCTCAGTTTTTCAGTTGGAACAAACTCCTGGAGCATGTCAGGATTTCACGATGGGTTTTTAAAAAAGCAAAATAAAATCAAATTGCACATGACTTGGCTTCCTGCATCCACGTTACAAAAAAACAAAAGGCAAAACCCCAAAGCCATCAGCCTGGCTTCTCTCAATCTCACTACGTTCATTAGCACTGTTTTCTTCTTAAATTGTTTAAATCTTCTTTTTTTTCCTGTCTTTTCTTTGTTTGCTTTATGAGTTTCCTCACACGTTCAAACTCGGCAGTTCAAAAAACAGTGCACTGGGTCATCTCTCCCCCTGGAGCCATCTCTGGTGCCCGGGGGAAGCTCCCACCAGAAAGCGCTGTTATTTCCGATGCTTCACCTCTTTGTCTGACGCTTTGGAGTCGCCGGTCGTGTGCCCATTCCCTGTGCTGTTCATGAATATTTTATCCAGCCCTTTGAGGGACTCCACCAGGTAGTTCTGGAAGGCGGTGAGGGCGGCGCAGATGGCCGGGCCCCCGAAGCCATGGGTTATCAGGCTGAAATGAGTCAAACAGCTCTGGACTCCGGGCTCAAGGATGAGAGAGGGGCGGCTGTTCCCCAGCGGAGAGCGGTCCTGGGCTATCAGGTCTGCAAATTCCTTGCAAATTTGCCTGAAAGAGAGCGGTTTGGTCACTAACAATGCACATGGAGAGCTGCAAGGCACAGAATCATAGAATCATAGAACAGTTTGGGTTGGAAGGGACCTAAAAGATCATCCAGTTCCAACCCCTCTGGTGTGGACAGCTTCCTAGATCAAGTTTCTCAGAGCTTCATCCAACCTGGCATTAAATACTTTTAGGGATGGGGCATCCACAACTTCTCTGGGTGCGTTTGGCGGTTCTTTTTCCTGTTCCCTGCCCTAACAGCCACCTCCCCACTGGGAGGTTTTGGCTTCTGCCTGAGGAAAGCCCCTGGGCGCTGAACTGGAGCCACTGCTGCTGCTCCTGCTTTGAAGGGGTACATGAGGCAGTACCAAAATGCTCCCCGGGGCTGGGTTACCCTCTCCCATGCAGGAGCAAACCCTTCAATCCATGCAGGCCATTCCCCTTGCTGGACATCTTCCTGTAGCCCATCCCTTCCCCATGGAAGAGTAAACTTCAGGGATTAACGCTGCCCTCCCAGGCTGGTGATACCAAGCATGCTAGTGGCTCGTTACCCTCTGTACTCACTTGGTAGCCAGAAGCATGTTTTTCCTGGTGTGGAGCTCCGTGGGGTCGGAGTGCTGCCGGCACAGGTACTCTGCCGCCGCCTTGGCTGGGAACTCCGTTTCACAGACGTAGCCAAAGTCCCGAGCCAGGTGAATGGCTTCACCTGTGAGCAGGACAGAGGAACATCAGCACTGTGCCAACACCAGTGTGAAAGGGAACTGGGAGCTGGGAACTGGGAACTTCTGTAGCAGCTTCAGCCATCTCACTGTTGGGGCTCGCTTCTGGTAGGACTGGGGCCCTTCCCTGTCTCAGTGGCCACCCAAGAGCTCTCCCCACCTTCATCTCTTGCTGCAGAAACACCGCTGAGTTTCTTATTCTCATCCGTAAGGCAGTTAGTCTGTGTGGGCCAAATGAGCCAGTGCCAGCTCTAAAGAGCAGATGGGTCCTGCCTTTACTGCTTTTTACAGGAGCATGAAGACAGTACTGGCCTTGGAGCAGGGTGAGGTGTGACTCTGGACACCTGCTCCAAAAGGAAGAATAGCAGAGGCATTTCTTTCTTGGGAACATTCCCTGCTGCACCTTTCCCTACTTCTTCCCAAATTTCCTGCTTGGCCTCCCCAAATTGAGAAGAGATTGAAAGGGAGACTGGAGGGTCAAAGAGTGACCTCAGCCCCGTGACCAGGGCAGGAGGAAGGGGCAGGAGGAAGGGGGTTACATCCCCCACAGCTCCCGGGGGCCCTCGGGCTGGACGTGCAGGCTGCGTATCCATCACCCTGTGGAAATACCCACCCATTGATGGAATTGATCCATCTCCAGGCGTCCCCATGGAAATAATCAGAGCTGATGGCAATTGATCATGCCCAACACCCGAAATCCCAGTCGGGCAGGCAGAGCTAATTTGCCTTGCCCCCCTGCTGCTCACATGTATTAGACCATCCATCCTAATAGCATTAACCCAGATCCCATCCCAGCCTGCCTGGCTCCCAGAGCTCTGTCTGTGGAGCCCTGTTACAAGGAAGTGTCTCTGCTTCCCACATGACAACAATAGTTTCCACTTCATCTCCTCCTCCAAAGAAAGAGCAAATAAGGTAAACCTAAAGAATCAGAACTGCAGATGCTTGTGTGTTAAAAAAACAGTTAGAAAGGAGCAACTGCTGGAAAACTCTTACCAGGATAATAAAAAAGAGCTGAGTGACCTCATGGTCAGAGCCAGGGCTGGAGCCAGGATTTATTTCTTCCATGAGTGTGTGAGTGGCTGTACATTTTAATGTTTTTTTAAAGGCAATTTGGATGCTGGATTAGAGAGGTGTCAGGGGGACAGGGCACTCTGGCTTTGGTGTTAAAACCACATTGAGCCACATCCTGAGGAGTAGAGGCTGCAGGAGAGTGCACAGAGGGCCATGGTGGGCAGGGGGTCAGCAAGAGCCTGTCTGAGGGCACACCTCCTTCCAAGAGCTTAAGGATGTTTCTGGAGTGGAAATACAGCCCTGCTGCTCCCCTGGGTCCAGGCTGGAGCTGCTCACATGGAGCAGCTGCCCAAGAGAGGATAAGTGCTTGGTGTATGATTCCCAAGGGAGCTGTTTCTACCTGATGCTCCCTGGGTTCTCCAGGAACATCCTCCCCATCTGTATGAGTGGCTGTGGGTCAGTGTAAGAAAAAATATTCCATTAGCACTCAAAACCCTATTCATTGTGTCTTTTAAATAATTAGACATGAGGAAGGCAGAGGGGAGAAAACAAATTAAGCCGAGACACGAGACAGCAAATGTTCAGGAAAGAGTGTGATTGGGGCAGAGAGGCACAAGCCAGTTTGTGTGTGCTGGGTGATGGCAGTGCAGCAGCACCTTCCTCTGGGTGGGATGGAACCTTCCCCTGGTTCCATCACACTTCCATGCAGGAGGAAATTATATCCATCAAACACACATGGCACCACTCCTATTTACTATGAGCTGGGAAGTAGGAACCAAAACATCAGCAGCCACTTGAAATCAAACTGTACATTTCTTCCTTCCTTTCTTTCCTTCATTCTTTTCTTTCTTTTCTTTTCATGGAAATCAGCCTTTCATTCAGCGGGAACCAACTGCCCTCGGTAACAACCTCCGCCTAATGAAGCGGGTCATTTAATTTGCTGGTGACAATGGAGATGATTTTCTATTCAGGATCTGAAGGCAGCTGCCTGCACCGAGACGGGCACGGACACAATGGATTCCTGAGCTCAGAGGGAGGCAGAGCTGTCATTCCATTTGTTTGCATCCCCGTGTGCTTTTCTCTGAGGAAGCGGAGGCAACATCATCATTTCCATGGTGGAGAGAAGTAGGAGAGGAGGAAGTAACCGAGTTAGGCAGGGACAACTCACAAGTCTGGGCAGGGCTCTGCCTGCCAGGGCAGCACCTTTTCCATAGCTCTGAGGGTGGCTGCTACAAACCTGAGCTCCATGTGCAAAACCTCGGAGCAGTTTGACATCTCCTTGGTGTCTCACTCATTTCCTGGAGGAGGGAAGGACTTGGATATGGGGCATTTCCTTCTTACAGGCAACAAGACCTGAGCTTGGGATGCTGCCTGAGGGAGGCATGGTCGAAAGCACCCGAGCTGTGCCCTAGGTGGGCACATGGGGCTGCAGAGCAGCTGTGAAATTCTTGGCAGCTTTATTCAAGCTTTTTTTGTGTTTGGTCTCTGTGACCCAACTATTACAACCAGCTCATAGAAATGAGGGATAGATACCCTGAGCTCCAGCCAGCAGGATGCTCACAGCTCCACTCAGCATCCATGGGGCAGCCTTTTCCATGGGCTGCATCTGATCCAACCTAAATGGCCGGGTTTTGGAAAACAGACATAGAATCATAGGTTCTAGAATGGTTTGGGTTGAAAGAGACCTTAAAGATCATGCAGTTCAAACTTCCTACCACAGACAGGGCCACCGTGCTGGGACATTTTCTTGGACTTCTGCTGTCTTGGTTTCATTTGTGTTCTGCCCACTGCCTTCCCAAGGGTATGTTCATTTAAAAGGACACATTCTTGAATCGGTGTGGAGACTTACATGGGGACATTCCCATGCTCATTCGGTGGTGACCACTCCATACTTTAAGAGTTCTGTTTTGTGGAAAGCTGGAAATGAAAGGGATGGAAGTTTTGGCACTCCACCCTCCACGGAAGCAGGGAGAGACTCTTACCTTCCACAAGGGATGTCAGCAGGGTGACATTGGCAGCTTTGCGCCTTCCTGCAGGTAGATTTAGTCCAATTTTCTCTAGCCTTTCCCTTAAACACCGACCCCCATTTTTTGATTTGGCTCTGAAAAGAGAAAATGAAGAGGGAAAATAAATTTCCATGTAATTCACGTTAAAATAACCACAGTCCTAGTTTAAGCTTTGAGGTTTGAAAGGAAAGAAGAAAAAGCAATAAAAATACTGTTCCTTAATGTACCACACACCAGAATTTCTCATCTCTTTTTATCAGAGAGGTAAGAGCTGGTGCTGAACACAGATCTTGGGGCTCTTGGGGCAGCTTACCTGCGGAGGACCCCGCCGAGGAGAGAGGCGTTGAGACACTCGGGGGGCGAGAGCCTCCTCTGCACCTCCCCGACCGTCACCTTGTACTTGGAGGTGGAGCTGAGAAGAGAGAGGCGGCCGGGCACGGAGCAGAAAACCTCGTTTGGATTCGTGACCCCTCCGATCAGACCATCTTTGTTCATGGAGAGAGTGGAGATGGTGGTGCCGTTGGCCTTCGAGGGAATGGGCACTGGAGACAAGGAAGAGGGAGAAAAGAGGAGACTGTGGCTGAGAGACCCAGACTCTCCAGGCAGCTCTCCAGCTCCCCCCAGACAGCAGCACAGGATGTCTCATTAGTTCCTTATTTTCCTCAATGAGAGAAGCAAGGTGGGGTGATGAAACTAAACTAAATAAAGGTTAAAGGAAAGGAAGAGGCCTGGGCGCTGCCCTCACCTGGGTGCGTTCCCACACCTCCCAGCCCAGCTGTAATTAAAGCCGAGGTTTGGGCTGGTCTTCTGGAAGGCTGAGGATTGTCCACAGCGTCGCTGGCTGGACCTGTGACCAGCTGCCCTCCCTGTCCCCTCTGGGTGCTCCATGGAGGTGGGTGGCCAGGCAAAACGTGGCTGGTCCCGCTGGCCAGGATGCCAATCCCCTCCCGGGATTGCAGCTGCAGCCCAGCCCTGTGCCAGCACACACTGCGTCCCACCAGGCAGGACCAACCACCTGAGCCTCCATTCCCTGCCCCAAACCTGGGAGCTGCTGGGCTGGCCAAGAGCTGTGCTTCCACTATGTGCCCACAGGAACCGGGGGAAAGAGTTTCTTTGCCTTCAGCTCTGGGATTAGCCCCACAACAAGCCACAACCCTAAACTTTCATCATCCCTGGCTTAAAGGAAGCTTGAGAAGATCAAACCCAATTAATCCAGCACAAACTTCCCTTTGCTTAATGGGCAAAAGTCAATTAACACAAGGTTAGGTAGGCACTGGTGACTGCAGCGTCACATTGGGCCTACGGCATCACACCAGGGCAAAGGGGCTGTTTTCCCATTTGTCATTCCATAAGAAACGTTCTTAGACGCAATAAAGGTTTATAAGTTAAAACTGTGGCTGATATTTGTGCCAAATCTCTTTGGCTTTTATGCTCTGAAATTAATAACCAATTTAACTCAGCGGAAAAAAAGCAGGTTTTGAAAGAATCCAAAGATCATTTCAGCCCTGGCATTCTTTGTGGTTCCAGGAATGACTGTTCCACAGTCAGGTGGTTCCTGCAAGTAACACAGCAGCAAATGCCATGGTTTATGAAGGAAATACGCATGCCCAAAATGAAACAGAAGCCCCAGGATTAATCAGGGAGGGTACATGGACTGGACCTACGAGGGGGTGCTTACAATCGGCGTATTGTAAATCCAGCTCAACGACTCGCTAGCATGGCAATAAAAATCAGCACATGCTACATAAAAATGACTCATGTTTTAAGACTAAGGGATGAATGGAAAGGAGCTGAGGGACGTGGAGTTTCTTCTCAGCACAAAACTTGCACAAAGTCAGGGAGCAAAGGGCAGGATGCACCAGTGCCCTGCTGGAGCCGGCAGCTGCAGTCAGTGTTTGCCATGACTGAGGTTGGTCCAGGGCAGAAAAAACACAGGAACATCCCCATGAGATGTAGGAAACCAGAACTATTTCCAGGAAGGAGCAACTTCAAAGCTTTCTTCCACCGTCCCAGAACAGGTTAGGTTAGTCTCTAGGGGATCCCTTAAAATCAAAAGTCAGAGCGTGGTTTGCAAATACCCGTGCAGCGCTGCTGAGGCGTGCGGCCCTGCAGGGTCCCAGCGACGGGGTTCTGCTGCAGAAAGGCCAGCCCCAAACCAGACCCCCCTGGGGAGCAGGTGTTGCTTGTAGTATCGTGTGAAGAGCTGTGCATAAGTGATACACTCTGTAACCTGGATTATATTTGGATACATCTGTGCATGCCTGCGATCATGCCGTGGCTGCGTTCAAGCCGCATGCGTGGCCGGGGACCTGCGCACACCCGGGGGACAGCAGAGCCATGCAGGGAGAGGGATCGTGCCTCACCACACATCCATGGGACACAGCATCTGGGGAGGAGGCAAACCCAGCTGGCACCAGTGTGACTTAACACCGGAGCCTATGGAAAACTGGGCTGGAGAAGGGTTGGATACAGCTCTGTATTTGCCAGCTGTCCCACAGGCAGTGACAGGGAGGCAGGGATGATGTTGATGTGCAGCATGGAGACACAACACTTGGGAAACACATACTGGAGGTTTTAGGAATGATGCTACTGTCAGAAACAAAGCCCTGGAAAGCTGTGCCCCGGAGCTGACTGCTGTGAAGGGTAAAGCCCAGCACAGCGGGGTCAGCCCAGCCCTGTGCCACAAGCAAACAGGCGGGCACCGGCACTGAGTGTGGATATTGGCCTTGCTCTTCTGCCTCAAGGCCTCAGCCAAGGCCACAGCCCCGCCACTTTGGGCACGTGCAGGTGTAGGACAGGGCACCTGTGTCACACAGAGCTCGTGCCCTCACGGGACACACGGGGTGCGAGGGAGGGATGGAGTGGGCGGCAGCGCTGGGAACTGAGCCCGGAGTCCTGTAGCAGTGCTTCATCCATTAGACAGCGTTGCCTCAATACAACAAGAATAAACAAAGCCACATTTGCCATTAATCATGAATTAGTGTTATTGAGCCTCACCTGCTGCTGTTTGCCTGGTCTGATCTGCAGCTTGTTTGCCCATAAACATGCTGCAGGAGGGAGACAAGCTACCATTAAAGCCTGACAGCTTTGTTTCCTTGGCTTTTGGGGAACCAAAATTGTCTCTTGTCATCTGAGTAAACCAAAAGTCCCCCTCGATCTTCAGTTGCTGCTTTCCTGTTCCCGCAAGCAGCAGGTGATCGGAGCACCTGAGCCAGCCTGCAGACAAGAAGGAAGCATGAGAGCGGTGCGGGCGCCCAGCACGCGGCCGACAGCCCAACGCCCCGGCGCCGACCCCCTGCGCCCTTCCCAGCCCAGCTGGGAAGTGCTCGGTGCCGCTCCCACAGCCTTGTGCCGAGGGCTCATCCCGGCTACGGCGCAGAGAAACGACCCTCTGGAGCGGAGATGGGGTCTGCACGTCGAGGTTTGAGGCACTGAACAGCCCCAGCGTGAGTGGGGGCTGCAGTGTCACTGTGCCCGAGCGAAGGAGCAGCCGGGCACAGCAAGGACCTGAGACGCGTGTGGTGCTTTGCAGCTGGGGATGGAAATGTCACCTCACGTCACTGCACTCGTCACCCCTCCTGAGGCCCTCCAGGATCAGCCATAGAGACACCCGTTTGTGGCATGGGAGTAGGACATCACCTTTCCCACAGTGACCCGGCTCTCCCTCTGCTCGTCCCCCTGGCAGGGGCTTGGGCAGGCTCAGGTCCCACTCCTGGCCATGGAGGATGGGCTTGTCAGCAGAAACACATCCCAGAGATGCTCGTGCACACAGTGACAGAACAACACGCTACAAAGGCTGATGAGGGAAGGGCTGGATGCTGGTGCCCAACCAAGTGCCCCTCCAGCCCAGCCTGATGAGTGGGACGGGGTACCCCTGGGTCACCCCAGCCCACCCCAGGAAGCTATAAATGGCAGGGCACAAGTGGGAGTTTGGGTTGAGTCAGCCAAAGAAAAGGGAAGAAGGAGACCTCAGACCTTTAGCAACTGCTCAGAGCACTTCCGAGGAGTGCAAGGTCCTCTTCTCTTTGTTATCCATTCTTACTATTTATCAGTTATTATTTATTGAGTCTTGGTTGCTTCACTAGGTCCCCCTAAAGTTTTTTTGCTCTTTTCTTAAACTGCCTGGCATTCCTGAGAGGACTTTTCCTGTGGAAGTGTTGTTTATTCAGATTAATCCTGCTACTTCTAAATCAGAAAATCCAGGTGAGCTTGGCTGCAGATTTCACTTAAACCCCTGTGAAGCATTTTGACCTGCCCTGGGGATGCCGCAGGTGGGCTGGACACAGGCAAGCAGTGGCAAGGTCAGAGGGCTCAGATCTGAAAGGGAAAACAGATTTTGGAATAAGGTTATGCTGGCAGACCTCAAAGGGCTTCACGCGTTGCTGACCCTCAGCCTGGTGCTGGTACAGCACCAGCCACCATTAACTCACTCCTGACTCAAGCCAACTCCTCAGTGCAGCTGGGGAAAATTGAAGCACAGAGCAAGTTAAATGATTTACCAAAGCTCAGGTACGTGGGCATAATCTGTGTGTGTGCAATTCCAGTCTGTGGGAATGCCTTTCTGAGCAATCCAGCCTTCAGCTATTGCCCAAATGTTGGGAAGTGCTGTGCTGCTGGCTGATTACGTACAGCCTCTGTTTTTATAGCTCTGGATTTTCTGTAGGAAGCTGTGAAATTGAGCTGTTAGTCACCACATCATCTTGGCTCGTGGTGCTGTGGTAGAATGGCAGCGTGGCAGTAACAGGCGTACGGCAGCATCTTGCTGAGTGTGGGAAGGGAAATGATCCTCATTTCTTCTGTACACCTCACAGGAAGTGTTTCCATCAGACTCAGCCTCTCACTGCTGCCTTGAACCTCACCTCAAGGGCAGTTTGATTGCCACTTGCAATCCATCGTATTCCAGGTGTGTGTGAGCAGCAGTGGAGAGATCCAAATTCCCATGCGAGTCATTTGCCCCTGTGCTTGCAGCAGGTACACTTGGCTTCATCTTTGCTGTGAGCCACGAGGTTTGTGATCGCCCATCCGCGGTGCCTTTTTGTGTTGAGTCAGCTCTGGTTTGTCTTTTAAACATACCCTGGTGTAACTGTCAGATGATGGAACTCACACAACTCCATTTGCTGTGGCTCAAAAAATCCTGATGCAGAGAGAGAGTGATTTCAAACAAAGTCCTGGTGGCCAAAAACACCAAAGGCTTCGTGCCTTGACTTCCCTGAGCTGGAGAACACCCTGCTCTGCCTGGGGTTATCTCCTTGTGTCTGGTCCAGCCAGCATGGAATTGTGTTATGACACAGGACAAGTCACTATCCCAGTTTGGGCTTGACTGTCTCCAGCAACAAATTGCAGATAATAATATAATAATGTCTACCTGGGAGGGATGCTGTGATAGCCAATTAAAACTTGCCAATAAATCTCTGGTGAGAGATTTCTCCAGGTGAGAAGTCCTTGGGTGTTGAATGTACCCAGGAGGAGCTGTTCCAGCGCCTGAGCACAGGATGTGATGATGCCCCTTGAAGCAGACAGGCAATGGAAAGGCAATTCCCATGAACAACAGGAGGTCCCGATACCTCCAGCGATGCTGCAGGTGGGATGGGATTGTCACAGCCTTGTCTCCCTGAGGGTTTTTCAGGAGACAGCTGGGAGAAAGATAAAAACACGGCTGAATGGATTGCTCGGCTGTGAATCCTGTGAATGGAGTGAGGAGCCTCAGGCCTTCTAAGTGTCCCAAAAGAAAGCACAAAGTTTCTGCCACTTCTGTTCTGGCCTGCAGAGGTGTATCCCTTGCCTTTAAAGTTCGAGGTAAAAAGAAGGAGCAAAACAAACCCATTCTTCAAAGGCTTTTACCTAGAAAACCTTGGAGAATTTCCTGCTTTTCCCCAGCGAAATCCAGCACGAACCGATCCGCAGCCCTGCGCCTCTGCTTCCTCATCCTCAACTCTCCCGCATGGTCCGGGTTGAGGATGTTCCACCCCTTAGCTCCTGCATTCCTTCTCCTTCCTCATCTTTGTTCGCCAAAACTGTGGCTGAAATTACCATTGTGATTCCTGGAAATGGATACTTTGATATGTAAATATTCGGCGAAAAAGGTGCATCTGCAGCCGGGCTCAGTCTTCGGTGCGGGGATTGCCGGGAGCTGCGGGAGCCGGTGTCCGTGCTCGGGGGCTGGCAGCAAACCATCGACTTTTGGGTCTAAGGGAAAAGAAACTGCCTACAAAAAGAGAAAAATACGAAGTACCGACTCATTTCCATAGGAGAAATGTGCTGCCTGCTTGCAAAATGATTTGTAAGCAGGAAAATTTGTGGTCCTTGGGAATTGATTTCGTTATCGTGGTGTTATTTGTTCTGTTCCATTTCCAGCTGGAGCTCGGGCTGCTGTGAGGGGAAAAACAAGTCCAGAGGGAACATGCAAATCGCTGCCCGTCTTACAGGTCTGTTTTCTTCTCTCCCCAGATACATCACAGGTAAATTCTCTTCCTCGGTAAGGCGGAATCCCTGGATATCGGAGCTTTTATTGCGACATCCCTTTAAAAGTGGGAGTGTGCTACTGTTGAGGTTGCATTTTAAAGAGGTACCAGTGAATCGCCTTAGGAGACAACCTGGGACAAAGCAATCACTCATCTTCAGGCACAACAGCGCTGTCTCCAGCCCCCCGCAAAGCCTCTCAGCCCTCATCCCTCTCCAGGGCCGTGCCCCGGTCAGCTCTGCTGCCTCGGGCATCGCTGCGGGGCAGAGACCTGAGCCGCGCTGCCCGGCAAGGGGACACCTGCACCCTCCAAACCCGCTGCAGGTGCCCAGGTTCTGCTTCCATGGCTCTGCAGGTGCAGCGCTGACAGCCCCAAACCCGCCGGGTTGTTCCCTAGACGGGGGTCCTGCTGCTCTGCCCCGCTCCGGGCCGGCAGCGGTGGGAAGCTCGGGCCGATGGATGGTTGTGTGCAGCCCCTGATGAAAGTGCTGCAGAGAGGTGAGGGATTGCTGTTGTCTTCCAGGAAGAGCTGTCGGTGAGCTCATCTAACCTTAGTTTGAATGTCTCTGATGTAAATTATAAGATGGAGATACATATATAGAAATATCTGGATGTGGGTGTGAGCCAGGGCCAGCTGCTCCCGCCATGCCTTTAAAAGCCCTTTTTCAGGGCGGAGGTGCTGCAGAGTTCAGCTGCTCCAATTTCCTGGTGTTTCAGCAGAGAGGTATTTATTGATGGTCCAGAGAAGGAGGTCAGAGCCATCAGCTGTATTTCAAACGCGCACTCTGTAATTATCCCCTCTTCCCAGAGGGGATTATACAGGTATTCTCTTTATCTCGAATGCACAACCTGAACCAAGTCCCCGTGTCAAAGAGCCTCTCTAGGAACCACCACCATCGGCCTTTTCAAATGGAAGGATGGAAAGAATCCTGGTTTTATCTGCGGGTTTTTGAGATTGCTGAGTCCTGATAGGGAAATGAATCTCGGACCCTCAGAGGAGAGCAGGGATACAACTTCAAACTATTCCCATGAGAAAGCTAATCAGGAGAGGTCCCATGCCTATGCAAAGCTCCCATATTTAACATTTGTTTCCCATGCAAATCCATTCATCAGGTTGGGAAAGAAATACGAAGTTCCCATGTGATATTAATTCCATTTTTCATTCTATGCCTCTGTTTGACCCAGTGAAGTCCCAACCATGCATCACTGCAGGTGTCTCCTAGGGAGCTTTGGGATGTCTCGATGGGACAGGAAGGTTCAGACTCCCCCAAATCAGTGGGTACAATGGCTTGGTTATGGATGGTCCCTGCTGAGTACATTGTGCTTTGATAGGAATGGCCAGCTGATATAATATTAGAATTTACTCAGCCCCCTGTGCTCCTGCAGGACTTGGGAAGGGGATTAGTAAGTGCTTGATGCAATTGATAATTTCAGCTAATGCATTTTCCTGCTTTACCATTTAGGAATGACTCGGCCTCAAATATGCTGAGTATATGAAAAGTTTGTCAGTTTTTTGGAAACTGCTCACAATTAATTTGTGGTGAGTTCCCATATATTTCCTTTCCATGCTTCATTTCATGGAGTGGATTCTGCTGTCTGCAGAACCCTGATGTCACAGCCTGAGCAGTAACCGCAGAATCATCTCACTGGAAGGCACGAAATATCAGTGATTAAAATGTCCCTTTAAATCGTAAACCTCAGGTGTCTGAACCTTTGAAGGGAATGAATGAAAATTATTTGGGTTCTGCTTTTTGAGTGACAAAGTGTTTGGAGCTATTTCCTGTGCTGTTGGTTGGAAGCTGCCCTGATGCAGAGACTTCATTGGAGAAAGTCGGATTAGTCTGGTAATTCATATTATTTCCCTCCCCCTGATTCTAAATTACTTTTTCTGAATCTGCAGCTATGCCCTTTCATATCTACATTAGAAAATTAACTATTTAAATTTCAGTTCAATTACTGAATAATTATTTAAAACTCAGTTCAAATTCTGCCCGTATAGAATTCATGTTTCACAACACAAACCAAGCAGGTTTAGAAACGAGAGGCTGGAGGGCCCAAGGATTTAAGCCAGAGGAATTGGGAACCCACATTACTCCTGCTGACACCAAGGGAAGTTTCCCATCTAATGCCACCCCTGCCTGTGCTGCAGCGAGTGCTCCCGGCCTCGCACACTGCATCGCTCTGCCTGTAGCCTCAACCACCCCAAGTTTATTCTTTTAGAAGCACAAACACTTTGGCGCCCGGGCAAATGGGATCTTTATGTGTTTAAACAGTTTAATCCATTTTACAAGAACACGCTTGAGAGGTTTTCCCTGTATTCCCTATAGATGCACCCGAATTTGTGTGGCTGGGATCCCCATAAGCTAAATGGGGAGAACAAAGCTGCGAAGTCGCGGTGAGCGGCGGCCGATCCTGTGGAAGCCACTGCGATGCTCCTGTCAATTTGTTAAATGTATTCAGGTTGTGGAAGGGCAAAAGACCCTTCAGCAAAGATTAGACATGAATAATAATAGAAAAAAATTCTTCCCTTCATACTGAGCTCGCTGCCAGCCCGCTGAGCTGGAGGGGTTTCAGTCTGGGTCTGACCGCAGCACCGTGAATCTCTCGGCTCAGCGGCTCCTCCGGAGCTGCTGGCTTGTCCCGGGATTGCTCTGGGGACAGGCACTGCTCACCCTCTGTCGCAGCAAAACGTCTTTTCTTTTCCCTTGCTCAGATGCCCTGGGTTGCTGACACCAGTGTGTTGGTGGGACAAACTCTCTGAAGATGGTTTTTCAATGGCTGCCCCGTCTTTTGCTAACTGGGATCTTGTGCTTGAAACCTCCCTGAGCACCCTCGGTCAGATCCTCTGCTCACACCTCTCCAGCCCTGGGATGGTGGCTCTGCTTTCTCCCATGCATGTGGCCACTTTGGGGCTCCCAGGGAGCCCTGGGGACACCACTTGCTCCCTGGGACCTGTCTGACCAGTCCAGAGGGAACAGGGCCTGACCCAATCCCTCTCTCCCTGGCGCCTAGGCACTCTGGTGACTGATGCCAGATAAATGCCTGAGATAGAGGGTGGGGAGACTCAGCCCGGCTGGAATCCCAAGCACGCATGGCAGACGCTGTGATGGATTTTTAAGCTGCGAAGGTGAACCTGCTCCCAGCTCCCCTCGTCCTGCTCCAAGCCCCAAGCTCCTTCCATGCTGTGTTTTGGGGTTGTTTAATTGCTTTGGGTACCTTGGGCTCGTTTCTAGCAATTCCCTCTCACTCCCAGGTGCTTCTCTGCCCTTTCCCACCAAACCACACCACTTCTCAGCAAAGGGAAGGCAATACCTGGGCACGACGGAGCTGGGCTGGGGACAGGGCAGGGAGATGAGAGCTGAGCATGCAGCAGCTCCAAGCATCACATCCACATTTGCTAATTAGTTCCTCCATTAAGAATTAAAATAAACAAACAAATGGAAGGACAGCAAGAGTGAGTAATTCCCTGGATCACACAGGAAAGGGTGGGATGGTTTAGTGGTTAGAGTGCTAGTCTAGGACTTCAGAGAACCTCATTTAGGCTCTTCAAATAATTAAGAGAGATTGCAAACATTTTTTTTCTGAGATCATGTATCTTGGAATATTATTAAACTGGGAGGAATAGTCTGTGTTTGCCTCTGTTCTGCTGCAGGTTTGGTGTGGCCCTGGGCTGGAGGGACATCTGTGGGTCCCTATAGGTCTTGCCTGTGTCTATGCTGCCATGGGTGGGTGTCCTGTGGGACCCCAGTGAGGCAGGTACCCATGCTGTCTCACAAATTAAGATCTTGGCACCTCTTCCTTTGCAGGGACAAACACCACAGGTGTCACCTGGCCAAGGCTGCCCCACTGCCAGTCCACCTATGGATGACGTAGCCCCTGTGGGAGCCAGGGTGGTGATGTGACAGTGGCCACCAAACTGCAAAAATACCTCACAACACCCAAAATGGAGGGAAAGGTGCACCAGAGCTGGCCCAGAATGTCCGTGGTGCTCGCTCGGTGCTGTCCATGGAGAAGCCTCACCTGGGGTCCACCTCCCAGAGCAGAGGTGCTGCTGCTTTGGCTCAAGCCACATGCCAAAAAACAACCCAAGCTGGCTTTTCTGAACCTACCCTTTAAGAGTTGCTCTTTATTTCTAACAAAGAAAAAAATTCATTTAAAAACATCTAATTAAACAGTAAGTCATGACAAGGTACATGAAACTTGGAGATAACACATGCCTGGGAGGCACCAGGGAGGTTGAGACAAAGCCCAGCGTCTTCACCAGTAGCCGCGTGTGTTATCTCACATGAACACACACCTGGGCTTATCCTGGTGCAATTATAGGACATTAAAAATATAATTTTAATGGAGGAATGGTGATCTGGATGCAGTTCAGAGTGAAAACTTTCTTTTAAGTTTCTCTGTTTGATTAGTAGGTGTTCCTGCCGCGCAGCGTGTGCGCGCGAGGGGGAAGCGCCGGGATCGGGAGGTGTGACTGTGTTTTGAGGAACGCTGCTCTCTCTCCCGGTGTGTGCGAGGGCTTGTCAAAACTTTAAAGCATTCATGAGCAGCGCTAAGGCAGCAAAACTTCCAATCAAGACCCGGCTTGTCCTGAGTGAGCCCCTTTTCCTACTCAGGCAAACTACCGCCGCAAATGAAGCTGCAGAGAGCTGGGAGGGCTCCCCGGCAAACCCAGCACCCTGCAGCTGACTGGAAGCCAAGTACCTCCACCCATGGCCCTGGACAGTCCTATAAAAGCTGTGTCTTTGCAGCCCCAGGTGTTTTACAGGATGACCTCATTTATTACCTTGCTCGTCACAGGAAATGATGTTTATCTAATCTACCATTCTTTCAGGATTTTTTTTTCCCTGCCGCATATGGCTTCTTACATTTCTTACAGGTCAATTCCTCCTTGAACCAAAACAAAGGAGAAATGGCACCACTGCCACCATGCCAGTGCTCCAGTCCCACCAGTCCCACCAGCTTGAGAAGCACACAGGGAGACTTGGCTTCAAAACCTGGAGCTTGCGTGCGGTGGCGAGTGGATCTAAGGATCTCGGTCTTAATCTCCCTCCTCTGCCGCATTCCTTAGTAGTGACAGCTACTTCTTGCAGTACTCCTGACTGTGGGCTCTGAGGCACAGCTTTCCATCTGTCTGTCCAGTATCCAGCCAAACAGGTCCACATTCCTGAGCAGAAACGCTAGCACTGCCACTCGGAGCGGCTCAAAAGCCTCAGATGGAAATTGGAACAAGTCACAAACATGAGGGAGGGCGGCAGCAGCCAGATCCACAAACACGAGGGACAGTGGCAGCACCAGATCCACAAACACGAGGGACAGTGGCAAGAGCCACATCCACAAACACAAGGCACAGTGGCAGGACCAGGTCCCAGTGCCTCACCGCAGAGCCCGGGGACGTGCGCTGTGTGCGCCTGGGTGCCAGTGTGAGCCCATGCTGGTCACACCCTGCTCTGTCTCTACTCCAGGCTGTAAAATGCCACAGCCAAAACTTGTGCCCGCGAGCGGGTGCACGGGCCCCTGTGGCTCACCCTGCTCCCGCTGCCACAGGGCCCCAGCTCACCCCGGCCCACCGCCGGCAGGACCCGGGGCTGCTCCCGCACCCCAGCGTGTCCCCAGGTGCCAGGAAAAGAGATTTCTATTTTTCTTTGTAATAAAAAGGCTCTCTCAGAAGCTTTCTGCTGATCCCAAAAGGATGTGAAAGCAATAAAACCCCTCCTTATTTTACAACCAAGCTGCAGGATTTTTTGCTACTGAGCACAACGAGCTAATGCTTGATTTCATAACCAGAAGGTCGCACCCTGCACCAGGAGCTCGGGGCTTGCCGAGTCCCCAGTTTTATGTCTGGGGGGGGGGTCTCACAGCCCGACCTCGATAGCTGACCTGGGCATCTAAACAGCAGGGCATCAGGAAAATGGAGCAGAAAATGCCTGAGCTGCTGTAGACTAAAGCAGCCAGAGCCCCAGCTAAACTTTTTCGAGCTAATTTCAATGTTTCCCAGTCTAATATCTTCCTGGTCTTACATAAATGCTTGGAAGGAAAAGTAAAATTAATAATAATAATAATAATAATAATAATAATAATAATAGTAATAAAAACCCCAACCACAAACAAAACAACAACAAAAGAAAGACACAGTAAACAATTTCTGAAATACTTTTGAAAAAAAAGGGATAACGAACAAACGGGAGTTCGAGGTATTCATAAATGCTCTGCTGCCCTATCCAGGATTTTATCCATTTAATTCCCACACCAAATCTATCGCCCCATTTATCACAACAGCACGGGGGGAAAACCCATCCTCCGTTTTTCAGAGCTATCACATCTCTCCCTGCTCCAAGTGAAATCCCAGCTCACACACTGCACCCCGCAACCAAACTGGACCCCCTCACCGGGGGTCTCCCGGTACCCCGCATCACCCGGCGCCTCCAGCCCTAGGGATCACCACGGGGATAACGAACCGGAACCAGTCCCGAGGGCAAACGGTGGAAATGGATATTTGAGCGCCTGTTTCCAGCCGGGATCTGCCTCCCTGGGCTGCCCCCGCCGCCGGGACCCGGCGTCCCCCGCCGCGATGCGAGCACCGCGCAGCCACCGCCGGGACTGCAGGCTGGGGGTCCCGGGGCGGTTCCCTGAACACTTTTTGGGGCGAATCCCCCCTTTTCCTCTCCACTTGCTAAATTCGGGGTTACCTGCAGCCAAGGGGCCGGGGCGCTGCAGGCTCGAGGAAACACTCCGCGGGGAGAGGGTGTCAGTGCACCGCGTCTCAGAGATCCCCACAAAATCCCTGGAATTACATTAACTGCTGGAACCATGGAAGTTTATTTAAGAAGGAAAAGGAGGGAAAACACACACGCAGCCAGGGATGCTCCCACACAGCGCTCCGAGGCTCCGGGCAGCATCTTCCCCGCGCCGGGCAGCGCAGCCCCGCGCCCGCGGCGGGGCCCGTCAGTGCGGGGGGACATCGGCAATGACCCCCCTACCGTGGGGATGGCCCCGAAATCCCGGGATACGGGAGGGGAGAGGCTGCGAGGACAGCGCGGGGCTGCGGGCTCTTCCCTCCCGTTCCGAGCTCTTCCTGACCGGGGACTAAATGCGGCTCCAAGGGCGGGAGTTAAAAGGGAGATCTGGGGATTTGGGGTAGGTGATTAGTATTTTGTTGAACCGGGACAACAGTATCTCGGCAACTAATTAGGCGAGAGATATCTGTTTTCACACGCACAGGTTTCTATCAGGTTTCTGTCCGACAGCCATTCCGTCAGGAATTTCAGGATTAATCGGTATTTGGGATCTCGGTGCGATTTAGGACAAAACTGTGCCTTTTAGGGTTTACTCTCCCTCCCTTCAGAGAGGGGGTCCTCGAGCCCTGCTGCCCAGCCGCCTCCTCGGGCACTTTCTGCTCGGGACCCTCCGGGAGCTGCCTCAGACCGTTTTAATTTAATTTTATTTTTCCTGGGGTGTCATTCGCCTTCGGGGGCCCGGGCTCGGCTCTGGCCCCGCTGAGGCTCCGAACACAGCTCAAACCTGACAGAGACAGCGGAGTGAGAACCACCACATTTATATATTCTTAAAAATTAAATAAAGCCGAATGTAAAGGAATTTATTCCCCGGGCCGAGTGGAGGGCAGAGGCGTTTGATCCGGGATTCCCGGCTGCAGCTTCCATAATTCCTCAGATTTCTTTTGAGCTGAACTCGCCCGTTTGGGAGCTTCCAGGGGCAGGGAAAGGGGAGCGTGGCCATCGGCTCCGGTCCCCGTTCTCCCGAGCCCCGACAGCGGGGTGAGATGACGGAGCGGTGCCGGGACAGAGCCCCCGCTGCTGCCGCCGCTTCAAGAAACCCCCGGTGGCTCCGTCCCGCCGCTCCCAGTGGGGCTGCCCAATTCCCCCCACAAACACGCTCCTGGCTTCGGATTTATCGATTTCTCCAGCAAACTCGGAGCTTCGCGCTCCAAACACAGGAATAATAATAGAAAAAAATTGAAATAATAAAAAAGAAGGCCAAAACAGGTAAGGAAAAAATATATTAACATTAAAAAAATTTTAAAAAAACCAAACGAGAACGGGCGTGGGAAGAGCAAGTGTCCGTGGGCACAGGGGCTGCGGTCGACCTCTTTGCACCATTCCCACCTTCAGCCAGAGATATTTTAATTTTACTTTTCCTTTCTTTTTTTTTCTTTTTTTTTTCTTTTTTTTTCTTTTCAAGACTAGAGGACTAGAGAATGTGCAGGCAAAAACCAGACACTAAACAACGACAAATCCTCCCGACAGAAGAGGAAAAATTCTAACTTATGGCGCGTTTGGAAAAAGGAAGGGGAAAACCTCAAAGAACCACTGTAACGCCAACCGAACTTCCAGACAAACATTCCCACTGCGGGGTGTTTCTCGAGGGTTCCGGGGTGCTCCTGCCCGGCCCAAGCATCCCTCAGCTTCCTGCAACCATTCCTCACCCCCGAGTGTCTAATGAAACGCCTCTCCAGCATTCTGATTAAAGCTCAATTAACGCGGGTCATTAATGTCCCGCTGGCAGCCGCGTGTTCCTAGAACAGCCTTTTCTAGGGAGCACCAGGAGCGCCGCTCCCCCCGTGAAACGCCCAGTGGCAGCTGGGGGACAACCGCACGATCGGGAGATTTTTCGTGCAGTTACCGGGGATCGGCTACGGCCGGGACCAGCACCGGCACTGCGGGGCTGTGGCACCTACTGGCCCACGTTACCGACCCGCACCGGTGGCTGCGGTTCATTCACACCGGGGGTCGGAGGTTTAGCGTGTCCTTCCCATCATATTTCTGTAAAAAATCGCGGGGAGAAGCCAAGAGCAGTGCTGGAAGGTTCCATAGTAGGGATCGCTCCGAGCACCGCACCGAACGCTCCCGGACCCCCCTTCTCGCTCTCCCAACGCCCCGGCGGAAGGTTTAGTACAGAAATGTTTTAGGGAGTTGAGCTGTTCTACCCACCGGCTCACTGGGATGTGGGGGGGCCAGCCAGCCCGGGGGCAGAACCGGGCGCGGGAGACCCCGGGAGCCGTGCGGGGACCTCTGCCCGCAGCCCCGTTCCCCGCGCCGGCGGGGAAGGCTGTTCCTCCCCTCCAGTCCCGGAGCGAAGCCCCGTTTCTGGAGCGGCAGAGGGGGGTCTCCGCAGACCCGCGTTTTGCCGAGGAGGGGGACGAGCCGCCCGGGGGGCCGCGGGACGCTCCCGGCTGCAAGGACGGGCAGCACCGGCCCCAAAGCCGCGGCACCTCTCCGTCTCTGTTAAAAGCGTCCTTCCCCTCGGTACCAGTCCCGCCGAACGGGCCCGATCCGCCGCGGCCCTGGGCGGTGTGAAGCTGTTCGCGGCCCGCGCTGCCTCCCCCGCCGCCGAGCGCGGGGCTCCGACCGGGGGCGGCGGGGCCGGGAGCACCGGGAGCTGCCGCGGCATCTCCGGGCTTTCCACGCAAACCGTACGCGGCCGCCGGCGGGGTGGGCCCCGGCGCTCCCCGACAGCAGAGTTCGCCAGTCCGGGGCCTTCGGTACCGGGAAGGAGCGGCGGCCGCGGTACCGCCCGAGGGAGAGCAGCAGGCCGGGGGCGGGTGGGCGCGCTGGCCCGCCGGGACCCGCCGCTTTCGTTTAAGTCTCGCCGGGGACAGCAGCGAACCCTTCCCGACGGGCGGGGGACGGCCCCGCGGGAGGGCGGACGCGGGGGGACCCGACGCTGGGGAGCCCCGAAGGCAGGAGTGGGGCCCGGTCCGGTGCCGCTTCCCGGCTGAGCCGCCGCGCTCTTACCTTTCTTGATCACGGACTGATCGAGCAGGTTCATCCCGCCGTCGTCCACGGCCTGAAAGCACCGAGGAAAGAGCCGTCAGCCGGCTCCTGGCACCGGCTGCTCGCGGCGCGGGGACAGCGCTGCCGCGGCCCGATCCACCCGCTGCCCCCGGCCAGAAGGAATTCTGAGGGCACGAGAGAGAGCCCCAGTAACGGGAATCCCCTGCCCCGTGTTTCTGCCTGCCCAGGGGTACGGACACCGTGGGGCACGACTCTTCCCGGCCGGGAGTCCCCGGTCTCACAGGCATCGGGATCTGTCCCCGTCGCCGCGCAACCAACCCACCCCGGGCACCCTCCCGGCGCTCCCGCCGTCCCCCCGTACCTGGATGTCCTCGAGGCCGTGGTGGCCGAGGCCGTGGAGGCCCAGCGGGCCGTCGGCGAGGCCGTGGCCGCCGTCGGGCAGCCCGTGGAGCAGGCGGGGCACGGCGGGGTACTCGCGGCGGGGGTCGAGCCCCAGGGCGCGGTGGGTCTGAGAGAGCAGCCCCGGCTCGTCCTGCCGGCCGCGCTGCGGGGGCCAGGCCGGCTGCTGGTGCTGGTGCAGAGGGCTGAGCGCCGCGTACGGGTCCGCCAGGTGCGGGTAAGCGGGCTCCTGGCCCTGCGGGTAGGGCAACGGCGGCTGCGGGTACGGAGGGGGGAAGTAGGGCGGCTGGAAGTCGGCGGCGGGCGTGTGGCAGAGCGGCGGCGCCGAGCCGTAGGGCGCCTGGTTGAGCGATGGCAGCTGCGGCAGGCGGGCCCCGGCCGGCGCCCCGGGCAGCCCCTCGGCGCGGTCCTGCGGCGGCGAAAACAGCGGCGGTGAGGCGGGCACGGACTCCCGGCCCTAGCCCCCGACCCCCCGTCCCGTCCCGTCCCGTCCCGCCCGTGCTCGTCCCGCACTCACCATGCCCGGGTAGCTGTGCACAAGCATCGGTGCGGGCCCGTGGCAAGCCCCGGGCGGGCCGGGCCCCGGGGGCGCCCCCGTCTCCGCCCCTCTATCCCGCCGGAGCGGCGTCTCCCATCGCCCGCCCGCTCCTCTGCGCCGGCCCCGACTCCATGCACGCCAGTTATAGCGGCGGGGGCGCGCCCGCCGCCCCGGGAGCGCGCGTCAGGGCGCGGGGACGGGGACGCGCCGCCCGCTCCCGCGGGGCCCCGACGGTTCCCGACAGCGGGCGCGGCGGGAGGCGGCCGGGGCGGGGGGCGAGGGGCACCCGCAGCCCCCTGGGAGCGTGGCTGGTGCTACCCCCGCGCCGTCGGGCGGCCCCGCTCCCCTGTCGCACGGTACCGCACACCCTCCCCCCGGTGCCACCTGGGGTGCCCCCGCCTCGGGCTGCGCTGCCTGAGAGTCCTGTCGCGGATCGCCCCGGGCCGCACCGGGGAGCAAACCCCGAGGGTCGGGAGAGCCCAAGGGTGCGGATGGGCTGCGGGGCGATGCTCTACGGTTTCACTTTATTAGCCCGAGCCGGGTGCGGGGCCCCTACGGGAGCGCAGCGAGGGCCCCGGCGGCAGCTGCGACCTCCTGCGACGGCGGCGGGAGCGGGGCTCGGACCGGTCCTGCCGGGAGAGCTCGGGGCTCCTCCCGGGGCGCTTCACCCTCCTCCCCGACGGGGAGCGGGGAGCTGCAGCCCGGACTGGGGACAGAAAGATGTGTCTGGGGGTGCTCCGGGCCTGACTCCCTGCCCGAAGGGGCGGACGCGAGGGTGAGCGCTGGGTGCAACAGAGCCAGGGAAAAACGGGGAGCACCGACGGTCAGCATGCCTGCCTCCCCGCCCTCCTGCATCCTTCCCTCCGCCTCTCCATCCCTCCCTCCGCCTCTCCCTCCCTCCCTCACTCTTGGTTTGGGCCCTCCCTCCGGGGCAAGACGAGGCGGGCCCGCAACACCGGGTCCCTGAGCTCGGCACCGGGCACCGGGCACCGGACACCAGCGGGGCGAACCGGGCAGACGAGAAGGCCCCGCCAGAGGCACTGGGTTACCCCAATGACATCCCCCCTCCCCGCCGCCCCCATATCACGGGCACGCAGGCGTGGCCCCACGGTCCCCCGGCGGAGCGGGGATGCCCATCCACACGGGCACACGCACACACTGGCCCGCTCTCCCACCCCGACACACACTCGCGGCACCCGGACACCACGGTCACGGCTCCCCGCGGCCCACGGGCGCCGTGGCCGGGCTGTGGGGTGGCGTGTCACCGCGGATCCCCGCGGTCTCACCGTGCCACCCGCAGGGTGCCGGCCGCCCATCGCTGGGCGGGACGATCCATTGGCAGCGCGTGTTTTGCGTGGAGCAGAGCACAAACCCTTCACCCCCAGCTGTAACATGCCGTGCTGTGTGATCGACATCAACAAACACAGCCCCACACTGCAGTTAATTTAATTCCACTCTTCCCGCCCCGAGCTACAGCTCCCTTCATTTTCATTTTTCCTCTGAATTCCCACAACTCAGACCTCTTTGATTTCCAGGTTTAATTAACAATGCTCATTAAATGAATTTTTATTCATTTCTTTTAATATTACCCTGCCACCTGTCTTTAGGAGGCAAGGGCTGATCGTTTATTCTAATTTATTTCTGTTAAATATGGCATTTAAGGGTGGGAGGAGGGATATGCAGAGGTATAGAGGGTTGATCCATTCAAATCTCTTCATCCCACTCAAAAGCGCTTCAAGGACGCTGCTCCTGGAAGTTCTGTATTTATTTTCCACCAGATCCATTTCATTTGCTAGGAAAAATTGGATTGGACATGCTGTATTTTGCAGTTATGTTCCAGTTCATTCTTAATGTCCCTCGCTCGTCTAGTCCATATAATGTCGAGTCGTCATTCATCTGAAAGAGGTGAAACTGTGCAAAATCCAGGCAGGAAGGGTTGTGAGTCGGCCTGTACAGAACTGCAGGAGAGCAGGAGGATGGTCCCTGGCAGCAACTGGGAGTGAAGCTGCGTTTCCACCCAAAAATGAGACAGAGCAGAGGAAACCTGCAACACTGACAGACAAAAGGAAGGAAATACAGAATGCCGAGCTGTCCTCTGCCCCTCACGGAACATGGTGGGCAAACTGGGGTCATGGGAACACATTAGGCTGGGGCAGTGGGCCAGCGCAGCCTGGAGCTGGGGACTGTAGGGCTGCTGGGGGCTGTTGCCCTCCCCAGCACAACACAGCAGTGCTCAGGAAGGAGAAAAGGGACCTTGCAACAGACTCTGGGCTGTGGGAAACCCCCAGCAGCTACCCTGCTCTGCCACCTTCTCTCACCTTCTCTGGAAGCACAATCAGCACCTTCGCAGCTCTGGGGTCCTGCCCAGCAGCACCCTCAGAGCCCTACGAGCACCAGAATTGTCCTTGCAAGACGTCCAAGACCTGCCTGAGTTCTTCACTTCCCCAGACCCTCTGTACAGTGCCTGCCTGATGATGAGGGCAAACCAAACCCCTGGGCCTCTCAGGGACAGAAGGCACGCATTAAGTCACCAGTGCTGCTGATGAACAATTACTCACTTTTACCTGCTCTCCCGAGGTCCCAGGCAGGGCCCAGGACTGTCATACAGGCGGCTGCCAACACACTCTCCCAGCAGCTGCCTGGTTTTGTTACTGGTTCAACCTGGCCAGGACAATTGCTGGGGTCACCTGAGCGCAGGAGGCTCAGGCACAGCTCCCCATTACCTGTTCTTTAGCATCCCTGCTGAAGGACCACACTTCCAGCTGTGCTTGTGTTTTGCTCTGCCATACATCCTTTGTGTTTCCTAACAGTGACGTGGTTCTGCTGAGGTCCTCAACACAAGAGCTGCCCCCTCGCCCCCCAGCTACAGGGAGCATTCACTGTGAGTCTGGGCAAGGTCTCCACCCCAGGGACCACTTGTTGCACATGGACCCAAGCCAGAAATCTCTGAAAAACTGGTTTTGTAACAAAGGTCCCAGAGCTCCTTCCCAGGAGATCAATGTTTGCATCGGCACTGCCAGGAGCATGTGAGGGGCTTGAGGCAGCAACCTCTGCTCCTGGGGGTCAGCAACAAACATGCAGTGGAGCAGGGCAATGAGAGCACCGAGACTCAGGTATGTGAGCAGAGCTCTTCCCTAGTCAAAGATGAACCAGTTCTTCTCCAGAGGCTCAGCTCCCATCAACACCTCAGGGAAATACAGCCTGCCCCTATTAATTCCCACATCCCCTTCCCAGAAATCCAGGTGGGGAAGGAATCTCCTTGCTATGGGTCTGGAGAGCCAGGCAGGGCTTTGGGGAGATCAGGGACCCTGCTGAGGGGTGGGCAGGGAATGCGGCAGCCCCCTGCTGCTCAGACCTCCACCCTCACCACCCCTCCTACATCTCATGGCAGGAGGAAGGGGGCTACGTTGGGTTCTGGCAGCACAGCAGCCAAGTAACAACTTTATGAAATATTTAGTTTTATTGCCAGTGCTTTTGGGTTGAGATGAATAAATGCTGTAAGATAATGGATGCCATGGTCAGGTTTGCAATGGCATTATGACATTTAAGCTGTCAAAGAGAAACAGAATGTGGATCTGCTCCTCTGGGGCCTTGTCCATCTTGTCGGAGCACAGTGAACGATCATCTTGCTCCTGGAGATCTTGTCCTGGTGTTGGAAATGCACTGGGAGATGAAGCACAGTTTGCTCTGGGTGTTGCTGGCTGCAATCCCACTCCATGCTGGGATCTCAAACACTGGCAGAGAGATGATGCCACATCCACCTCTCTGGCACCAGACCATTGGTGCCCACAGATGCCAACCGCCAGGGGCAGAACCTGTGGTTGGGCTTGCAAAGCTTGGGGTGGCTGAGGACACTCTGCAGCCTTTGAAGCCTTGGCCAGGTTGCTGGGGCACCATCTCCCTCGTGTGGGCTGAGCCAGCTGGGCGTGCTGGGGCCTGTGGACTGGCATGCGTGGAGCTAACAGAGATGCCCACGTGGCAGGAGGCCTCCAACAGCTCCAGTGCCCTCCCCTCCTGAATGTGCAGTGCTCACTGTTGGTAGCACTCAGTCTCAGGGAGGCAAAACAGTCCTTTTGGGGGTGCTCTGTCCGAGAATGTTTGCAAAGTGTCCTGGGACAAGAGAGCAGTGATATTCCTTAAGGAGCTCTGCCATCTCCACTAGCATTCAGCCTGGTAACATCCCAGAGCAAGGTGGGACTCTCACCCCTTCCTTTGTCAGCTCAGGAGCAGTGAGAAGCTCATGAGGAGCATGTTTTGTTTCATGCAAAGAAACAAGATATCAGGGTCTCAGGGAGGCTCCATCTCTGGCAGGGCACGGATGGTCCTGCTCACAGCTAATGTGACTTTCCATTGAAGGGTGTGAGAATGAGGCGCAGGTGCTCCTCTCCAGGCACCTGCTGGTGGCCAAACCCCACTCCCTAAGATGTGGGGCAGGATAAAACTGGAGGACTTCCCAGGCTCTTGGTTTGCTCCCAGGTAGCCTCTCAGGGAATTAAAGACCAGCAACCAAAGACCTCTGGGTTAGGACTGTGCTAGTGTTGGAACTGTGGAACTGTTGGAACCAGGCAGGATCTCTGGTCAGGTGTTGTGGGAGCTCCAACCGCTGCCCATGGGGATGAACCACAGCCAAACCAGATCAGCTGCCCACAGTGAGCCCAGCACCGCGCTGGGAATAGCAAAGCATCCTCCTGGTGATACAGGTCCTATCTCTCATTAGCGCTAATTAGTGGATGTCATTAATGGGAAGCCCACACCCTTGACCAGAGGCAGAAGAGTGTACAGGACTGGAAACACTTGAAGGTAAAGGATTTGAGGGTTTGGGTGTTTTTTCTGACCCGGCATTGTATTCCTAACTTTTCCTGCTGGTGTTTCCCTGCGGTGCAGGGATGTGTTCCTGGCAGGCTGAGGAGCCTCTCCCAGCTCAGCTCCAGAGTTCTTCTCTTTTCCAAGGCCAGGAGGCTCATTTGCCTGTTTGGCTCACGCCGCTCTGCTGGGAGCACCTGCCTTTGTTCCAACTTGCACCGACTGCTCAGGGCTGAGCTGGAAAGATCTAAAGATACTCTCCCTGAGCAACAGCCTCCTCTTCAGTTGTGTAAGGCATTCGCTCTAATAAAGCAGCGAGCCAAAACCACGGTGTAAAGCAGGAATACAGCCAGAGCCAGCCCTCCTTGTGAGGCAGCTTCGTGCTTGATTTTCCCTTCATCAGACAATTCCACAGCCCTCTCCAATGAGTTCTGATCAGTGCCCTGGGCTGGCAGCAGAGCCGGTCCCGGCGAGGCAGCAGCTCCCAGAGAACTCCTCGGCTGACACCTGGTGGAAAAGCAGGAGCAGGGAGCTCCGCTCGGATGAAGCCTGCCTCGGCAGCCACCCTGTGCAACTGCTCCTTCTGGGAAACATCCTCGGGATAACGGGGTACCCGAGAGCTGGAAGACCAGGCTGTAAAGCCAGTGCTACAAGTGATTTACTCCACGGTACATGTGGCCTTTCTCTTCTGTAAAGCAAAGTGTTCCTCGGTCTCTGGGGAGTCAGAAAGGGGAAATTCACTCATTTTGGTTTTCACATCCTAACGGGAGCCAAGGCAGACTGAATCCTTCACCTTGCAAGAGTGGAAAACTGCCTGTACATCCCATCCCGGCAGTGAGAGGGAGCAAATAGAAAATCCCATGGATGTACTTTGTGCTGGTGTTTTGTGCTGGGCAAAACAGGCAAAGCAAGGGGTGCTGGGAAGGTTTTCTAGGTATGAACTTGGGACGATGGTACCAGAGGTGGATGTGAACAGGAGGATCATCCTGCAGCACAGCATCAAGTCACGAGGAGTTATTCCCAATGCTATCAGTAAATAATAAAGATTTTCCCATTCCTGCCTTTTTCAGGGTTCTATGTGTAGTGCCAAGTTATTTACTAATACGTGCAAGACTGACAGAAAATAAGGTGAAAACCTGCAGGGCTTACTGTGACAAAACTGTGACCATATTAACAGGAGAAGCAAGCATCCCGTCAGGGCCCTGGGCAGAAAGAAATCCCAGCACGGGGAAGTTTGAAAAACAAAGCAACAAAATGTCTTTAATAACAAAACAGGCTGTTTTTACAGAGAAATCCTCACAACAGGTCGAGCAGGGGCGTGGGGAAATGTTCCAAGGCAGCAGCAGTTCTGCACATTGACGTGGACAGTGCTGATCACACTGGGCTCTGCTGCATCACTCCAGTTTTGTAACGTTTGGTCATTTAAATGGGGTTTTTTTTGAGCCCACCTGGCACCAAAGGGCACAGCAGAAGTGCTGAACAGACGTTGTGCAGGTGTCTGGTTTCATTTCCCACCTGGAGTGCTGCTGGCTCCTCCCTGCTCAGCCAGACACTGTTCCAGAGCTGCCATGCCATACAGATTGGCCCATTCCGTGCCACGGTGGGACAGGATCACACCCCTGCACTGCTCGCTGGCTCTGGCCAGCTCCACGAGCACGGCCTGGAAAGCGGTGACGAGCTCAAAATCCACGGAGGCTGGAGCGACGCAGGACAGCAACCGCGAGAGCCCCTCCAGCCAGCGCGCCTGGAGAGCGGCACCCGGCAGCCAGGGGAAAAGCGGGATGCAGCCGGCCAAGGCCTGCATTCCCAGGAACCAGAGCTCACGGATGTCATCCCAGGCACTCACGTAGGGGGGTGACACAGCCACGGCCAGGCCATCGCCGCTGGGGTCTGCCTGGGCTGCGTGGGCCTGGGAGAGGAAGAGAATGGCAGCTCCAAAAAACTCTTTGGCAGACTGTGTTCCCTGAAGGGCTGGAAGAAAAAGGAAATGAATGACACAATACAGTTCACTCGCTCAAAGAATGGCCTGTGGTGGGTCTGTGTGGAGCAGGACAACATCATCCTGCCCTGGAAGTCTCCTCATCCCAGCACATCAGCCCGCTGAATGGTCCGTGTATTCCTTGCTCCTGCAGATTTTTGGTTTATCACTTTTTCAATGACATACTGGAGCAGTTTCCCTTCTATTTGCTTTCTCCAGCCCAGCTTCCCAGCTCCTGGTCTCTGCCCACACAGCACAGTGTGGGCTTTGCCAATGGGAGCTTCCTTTACCTGCTGACCCTGCGAGGATCCTGGCCATCATCAGGCCCAGAGTGGCAACGTTTGCTGCCAGAACCAGGCGATGCTTCTGGGGCAGCAGAAGTGGAAGAGATTTCAGCAACACATCCATCAAGGAAGAAAAGGTTTTGTCTCGCCTAGAGAGAAAATAAACCCTATTTGACACATTTCTTGAGCAGAGCCAGAAGCACCTGAGAATGTCAAGGTTAAACACAGCACCAAAAATGTGATGAAATTTGGGTTGAAAAAGGGACATCCCTTTTCAGTGTAGTGTGTTAACAGATTCTCAAGCTCGATGCACAAGGCACACTTTCTTCCCACTGCCAACCGCAGAGCCAGCTCCCACAGTTCTGTTACCTGACCAGGTCTGGAGCAGTCACAACCAGGTTAAGGAAAACCCCACACGTGGTCTGGAGACTCATTTCAGTGCTCGTCGGGGGCGCTGGGGCCGAGGACTCGGAGGTCAGAACCTCCCACTGCTGCAGGAAGTACTCACACAGCAGTGCTGGTGCCCCTTCGGAGATGAGGATGTCCCGGGGCCTGTCCTCTGCTGTCAAATGGCAAAAGCCAGGTAGCAGAAATCTAGAAGGGGAAAGAAACTGGGAGCATGAGGTAGAATGGGTCTAAGCCCTACATTTTCATCCATCTTGGGGGAAAAAGCCCCATGGAACTAGTACTGCAGGGAGAATGAAAATAGAAAAAATATTTGAGCAGGTTTGTGCTAAAATGCAACAAATTTGTGCTTAAAATGCTCACCTTAGAGCATCCTGGGGTAAGGCAGAGCCCTCGGTGCTGACCAGCTCTGCCTGGGGAAGACTCACAGCTGGGCTGCCCTCCTTGAAAAGCTTCCTGGCATACTTAACAAGGAAAGGCAAGAGGTCACAGATTTCCTGCTTGAGAGAGGATGTCTCTTCTGCCATCCAAGCTCCAAGGACTCGAATAGAGGCAAAGATGAAAGGATCTTGCAGTTCCTCCTGTTTAACCTGCATGAAGAAAGCAAAGTGACACGTTATTGTCACTGTACATCAACTACCACAGGTCTGGAAACCACAGTGGGCCAAGAGGCAGAGTTTGCTCCACAGAGAGACACCCCCAAAACCTGCTCTTTGTTAAAAGCCCTGCATTACCTGTCTCAAGTAGAATATTACAGCTCCAAATGCCTCCTCCATAACCCTCATGAGCTGCATTTTCTGCACATTTTCTAGCAGAGGGTTCTCTTCCCTCAGGCACTCCTGGATCCCCATCTCCATAAGGACATAGCAGGCTGTCACCACTTCTTTCTTCCCCTCCACCTCCACAGGATCTGGCTCCTCCAGGGTCAGGCGGACCTCCACACAAGCCAAGTTCACCAGCAGGGCCAGGAACTTGCTGCCAGCACTCCCTGCTGGGATCCACTCAGCCCCACAGGCCTGCACGAGGCTGGCTGCGAGCTTCAGAGCGGGGTCCCGCTGCGACTGGCTGAGTTTGCTGCCCAAAATGTCAGCCAGCCCCTTGTAAAGTCTGCAGATGCACTTGGAGCCCTGCGAGTTCTCTGTCAGAGGAGGTGACAGGGGGATGAAGTGAGGCAGAAGCTCACACAGCTCAAATTTGGTCATGTCTTCAGCCTTGAGAAAGTCACCAGAGAGCTTGCTGAGCACAGCCAGGAGCTGTGGGGCATCTCTCTGCCAGCACTTGGCCTCTGCTATGGCCAACAGCCCCACAAGCAGTGTGAGGGCACGCTCAGAGCCGTGACCGCCATTCAGGTAGGCCTGGCACAGAGCAGACACTGTCCCTTTGGTCACCAACTCCCTGGGGCCTCTGGCCGTGGCCAGGACAGCACTGAGGCACTGGTACACGTCATCAACCATGGATGTGCTATCTGGGTCGCAAGGGGAAAGCAGGATGTCATTGAAGGTCGGGATTTTGTTCAGGATCTGGGAGTGCCCAGCTAGCTCTGGGTCGGTGCAGAAACAGGCCAGCAGGGTGAGGCCGAGGGCACGGAAGGTGTTAGGGGGGCAGTCGGCTGGGGGCTGCCGGGAGGTCAACAGGCGGGTCGGGAATGTGAATCCGATCGCATCGAAGATCTGGCGACGGATCTTGGCGTCCACCTCTCCGGCTCTGACTGCTTTGGTCACCTGCGAGGCAAAACAGGAGTGAGTGTGAGCATAGCAAAAAGATTTGGTACACGTACCGGATGCAACAGGCAAATCAGAAGCCAAAACAACTTTAACTAGTGCAGGGAAGTACCCACTGAGCTGGCACTTGGTCCGAGTACTAATCCAGAGGTTTACCACGGTGTTCCAAGACTGTGGCAGCACTGACTGACCATCCGCACACCCAGCTCAAGGCCAGGCTCCCTTGCTTCGCTGAAGGGAACCCCAAGGATCTGAAGCAGCTTGCTCCGAGCTCCCAGTCCCCACCTCCCCGCGTCCCCCGAGCACTCCGGTGTCCAGCGGGGTGCTTGGCCTCCCCCCTACCCACTCCTGAGGCGATTCCGCGGTTCCTTACCAGGAGCAGCGCTGCGAACTGCTCGCTGTCGTTCCTCGCGTCTCTGAGTACAGCGAGGCACCGCTTCAGCGTGGCGTGCCTGTCCCCGGAGTCCGAGGCCATGGTCGGGAAGCGCGGCCAAAGGACTAGAGGGCAACACCGGCACCCTTCCCGCAGCCCCGTCCCCCCCGTTCCAGCCGCTTCCTTCAGCCCCGTCCCCCCCGTTCCAGCCGCTTCCCTCAGCCCGTCCCCCGCCGTTCCAGCCGCTTCCTTCAGCCCCGTCCCCCGCCGTTCCAGCCGCTTCCCTCAGCCCGTCCCCCGCCGTTCCAGCCGCTTCCCTCAGCCCGTCCCCCGCCGTTCCAGCCGCTTCCCTCAGCCCGTCCCCCGCCGTTCCAGTCCCTTCCCTCACGGCGCCCCGCCCGCGGGCGCGCGCCGCCGGCCCCCCCAGCCAATCCGCGCTCCCCCTCCGCGCCGCCGGCCAACCGCGTGCCGCCTTGTTGGGCGGTGCCCGAAGCCGCCGCCTCCGCGCGGAACTGTGGGCAAATCACCTGTGGCTGCGCGGCCTCCGCGCCCGCCCCGCCCGCTGCGACCGGGAGCGGCGGGGGAGCGAGCGGCGGGGACCCGCGGCTCTGCAGCCCTGGCACTGCCCGCACGGCCGGACCCAGCTCTGGTACCGGGAGGCGGCGGTTCAGCTTCCGGGTGAGCGTGCGCGGGCGCCGCCATGGCCGCGGGGCAGGAGGCCGCGGTGCCCCCGGGCCCACCGCGCTGGAGCCCTGGCCGTGCCCGGCGCTCGGTGCCCGCCTGAGCTCGCCGAGGAGCCGCCTCGCTTCGCCATGCGCCCCTGGTACGTACCCGCCGGCGGCACGGGGCGCCGCCGCTTCTCGCGGGGCCCGGGCCCGGCCCCGGCGGCTCCGTGCCGGGGGGCTCCGGCCGGGCAGGTGCGGGGACCGGGGGTCTGGGGCCGCGGAAAGTTTCCTCAAGGACCTGTTGGCTGAGCGGGCGCGGGTTTACGTCTCCCCCCGTGAAGTTTTCCTCCCATGTCTGTTCCTGCTCTGCTGCGGACGGTTGAATGCAATTCCTCGAGGTGTAACAAGCTCGGAGTGCTTGAGGAGCGCTGGTGGATCTGGCTGTAACAGCGTTCCCTGTAACAGCATTCCCTTTGGATTCTTCAGAACCGGCAGATTTAATGCCGTTTAGTGCCTAATGATGCTTCATTGCTGCCTTAAAATAGGTATTATTTATTACCTGTGAAATAATTAATGTTCTCGTACCGCATCACCTAGAGATAATTTACATTTAATTAGTATGTGAGGCTATTAAATAGCCTTTGGCGTTAGAAAGACAGAGAAGTTTGGTGATCCCTGCCCTGTGGAGCAAAACAAGAAGCAAACCAGGGCGTTAGCTCCCGGTTTCCCAGCGTTGCTGTGCTCTCGTGTCTCTGTTTCTGGCTGGCACCAGCCAGCACGGACGTGCCTGCGGTGACATCGCCGGGCAGATGTGCAGGGGTTGTCAGTGCCTGTGTTATCCTCGCGCTGCTGCCTGGGTGTCCAATCCTCAGGCATACTTGAAACTGAAATTTCCCAAATGCCTGTTTGGAATCCAGTGGACAGCCACTGTGATAGCAGATGAAAAATGGGGTCTGGAGGAGGAAACCACAAGGGACAGGCCCTCTCCACTCAGCACTGAGAGCTGTGCCACTACAGATTTCATTTTGGTATCAGACATTGATAGTTCCTTAGCAACAGCTGGACTAATGCAGATAAGCCATTCCTTTTCCTCCACAAGTGCTCTGTTCACTTTGCACTCTCACTGGATCTGTGCAGGAACATTTCAATTGCCATGGGATGTTTTGTGTTTCATACCCTGCGTGTTTCTAGAACCCCGCTGCTGCCCACAAAGGCCATGGAGAAGAGGTTGGAAGCCAAGTCCAGCATCAGCACCCAGTTCCTGTCACGACACTGCCTGGGAAAAGCTGCGAGGGAGCTGGGAATTCTGCAGCTGTTCTACCTGTGCACTTGTCTGTGTGCCTTGTGCTCCTCTGCAGGTGATTCTTCTGTTCTCTCTGGGACTGTGTGTATGGTTTTTTATGGTATTTATCCCTCTTACTTGTTTAAAATACTCTGAGAGAAAAGTGAAATGATTTGCTGGTAGACATTGTGGGGTTATGTTTTTTATTGGTTTCCTTTTTAATTGATTTTTTTAAACTAACAACCCAAAGCCATTGTTTTTTTTTTAAACTAAACAAAACACCACCCTTAGCAGTTACTAAATGAGCTCTCAAAAGCTTGTATCTCAGAGAGAGCTTTTTCTGACCTTAATTCTTGACAAAATGAACAAGTGATAATCTGAAAAATAATCTAATTTAAGGAAAGCAACTTGGAAAGGCAGGAATGTTTTTTAGCCCTAAGATGTTTAACACTCTCCCCGAGAGCAGTGTGTCAGAAGTCTTTTATTTGCCTACAGGCAGTGGTTATGTTTGTTTTTTTTATTTCCTGTTCAAACTTGAGTAACCAACCTCCTGCTCAAGTAAATAACCAAGTTAGTGGTTTGGATGGAAGTTTTCCTCTGATGCATTGTGTGGTGTTTGGTTTGGGAAGGGGCTGGTTTGCTTTGTTTCCGAGTTACGTGGACGTGTTCTTCAGGCAGCTGCAGCGTCCCCGTTGTGTTACTGGCCCTTCCTAGACAGTTCCCAGTGGCAAATTTGATTAAGCTAATGAGCTGTGTGACCTTAATCAGCTAATTTAGACCCTGAAAAGACATGTTTGTATTCCTGGTCCTAGCAAAGGGGGTTGCATGTTTGAATGGTGCGTTTCCTTGTCAACTGGGCTTCCTGCATGCATTTCCTGGCTTTAATAATTTCTTGGAAGTTTAGAGTTAGAGCTCCTATGAGACTCCTAGAGGGTGTTCTAGACAGTGTTGGTTGTTTAAGGGTTGCTCTGCTTGGAAGAGTTAAAGCCAGGAATCACAGAGTTGTTAAGGCTGGAATGGTGCAAGTCTGAGATCATCAAGTCTAACCATTAAATGAGTGAAAATTCCGTTAAATTAAGGTTGTTGCGTGTGCAGAAATAAATATAATTATAGGGGCATAGTTACCCTGATGTAGACACTTTTTCCATTGCAGAGTTTTTGTTATTTTGGGCTTGTTTGTGTCACTCAGGCAGTGGAGTTTGTGAAGCTGAGGAGGAGTTATGGCTGCCTAGAAATGAGCGTGGTCATGTGGACTTACGCAAGGGGGACTGTGTTGACATAACTGACTGACGTGTGGCAGGTTTAAGAGGTCCACAGAGTCAAGTCTTTAATCATTAATCTGCTATCAGGCAGGATTAACTGCCTGGGCAAGTCTGTGAACCTGAGGTTATTAATAGAAGCTGTTCCTGTGTGTTCCATTCCCCTGCTGCTCAGCAAAGCTGTGAGCTGCATCCCTGGGACAGGAACTCCTGAGTTCCTGGGAAGAGCAGTTTTCTCCACTGACGTGACAAAAACAATATGGAAAAGTGACTAAGCACACCCACTGTGCAGGTGTCTTGTGACTTGTGTGGTGCTGATCTTAGGGGGCAGCCCATCCTCAGGAATGTTCCTGCTTTCCACAGATGAAATACAAGTGTAGACTCTCTTTTCTCCCGGGGCACTTAGAGCTGTTTGAATGTTTGATGCTCACCAAAGGCCATGGAACTTGAAAATGGAAAGTGAAAATCAGTATGTCTCTGTGGAAAATTCAGATCTGGAATGCTAGGCTGGCGTGCTGGGAGTTGCCTGTTCACTTCTGTCATTCCTGAGAATTATCTGAGTTTTAAGCTGTCTGTGTACAGCAATTCAGAAAAACATACCATCTAATTTCAAATAAACATGTCCTGGGTGGGCATTAGTAGAGTTCTAGAAATGAAATGTGGCCAAAATATTCGTCAAATCTTGTTTTAGCAGTGTGTTAAAAGAGAAGCAGAATGCTCTCAGCATGGTAGTGTTGTGTCATCAGGGCTAAGTCATGGCTCTGATATGCTGAGGAGATGCTTCTGGGGAGTCAGGCTTTACATTTGAGATGAATAAATATAATACTTGTGTTATGAAGTGATTTGTCACAAGGGATATCTTCCCTGGGAAGATTTTTCTCTTAAATGTCTTCTCCCATTCTGTGTGTGCCTCAGTTCTAAACCTGGTACTAGAAAGTGCTGCTGAATTTCACTGCTTCTATATCAAGCCTTAATTTGAGTGGTATGTGTGAGCCGGAGCTGACATATGAGGAGGGATGCATGAGCAGTGGTTGAGGAGGAGGAGGAAGGATTTTAGGAATGTGGGAAGCAGCATATTTCCCTCATCCACAGGATATATTAGGGACAGTGATTCACCTTTAACAGAAAGGGAGTTTTATAGGCAAAACGTAAGTCTGAGTGGATAAGATCCTGTTGAAATTCACAGGAATGGTGTAATTCTTCCATTTGTTACTGTTTTTCCAAGTCTGGAGAGAGTGTGTGTGCATACACGTGGGTATGGTGTGTACACACGTTCCATGCTCTGTTCTAATTCCAGACCCATCAGGTTGGTGCCAGGTGCTTGTCCCTGCCTGTGACTGTGACAGTGGTGTCAGGGACTGGCTCTCCAGGCATTTCAGGTGTGATGAGGTTGGCTGTTGCCCTGGGCACACAGATTCCCTGTCTGCTCTCTCTCTCCAAGGAAGTGCTGTGTGTTGATGAGGTGTGACAAGGGTGCTGAGGATTTTAAAGGTGCTGATGTCAGCTTCTCTTGCTGTTGAACATTTGTAGAGTTTCTTTTACACTTCATTGCTCAAGTGAGGAGCTTCTCCCCCTTCTGCACCGTGGTGGGTTCAGACATCCTCAGGGAGCTTTGTTCCCCATGACATGGTCACTAATCTCAAGTTCATTCTTGATCAGGATATTGTAATTTAAATTCAGACTTTATTTTAATGGAGAAAAATATTTCCCATTTGTGTTGTGTTCAAGAACTCCATTCTTGACAGGGAGGGAGCCAGATCTGGAGCATATTCTCCAGCTGCACAACTCCCAGTCCAGCAACACTGTTTGTAAAGTAATCTTCCAATGACCTGTTATCACTGGGATGCTGAACACAGCCCAGTGTAACAGTCCCATAGGTCATTAGGCTATTTTTAGGGAGTCCTTAATCTGCAGAGCTCTGAATTTTGGAAGCCTTTAATCCATTGATCCCTGCAAGCACTCAAAATTTTCATGCTAAGAAAAAAAAAAACCCGTGTGCAAAGCAGTTGCTGCTTTACTGCAGAGCTGAGACCTGAAGTGACTTGACTCTTAACAGAAATTATGTCAAATGTTTGAGGGTTTTTAATGAAAAACACTATGGCAGGGTGGGTACCAAGGCTTTTCCTTGCAGACCCTTTTTCTAGAAGCCGTTAACAACTTCCCAAGTGGAGCAAATTCAGTCAGAATAAGCAACTGATGTCAAATATCAGCATGGAGGAGTCAAAAATGCCTCTGTACTGGCTTGCACCAAGCCAGTGTCACTGTTTGCAGTGTTTTTCTTCTAGGCAGACTATGGGCAGAGAGGCAAGGCCATTATGGGTTAGAGTAAGGAACTGCACTTGGGGTTTTGGGATTCGGTTTCTGGCTCTGAACTTGCTCTGTGACCTTGGGCTCGCTGCTCAGTCTGGGCATTATGGGCTCCTCTGAAATAGGAATATTTTTGTCTTCACTTCTGCTGCTGTACATGGCTTTAGCTCCATGCCTGTTGGAAAGGGTGGTGGTGGCTTAGGTAGGAGGAGCAGATTGTTCCTTAAAGTCTTGTGTAAGTACTGGATACTGAGGCCAGGTAGAGATTCTGAGAAGTCACATTTACTTTTCTATATCCTCCCTCCTGCATTACTCCTGTGCCCCAAATTCATCTTGACAATAGTGATAAAATCTATTATCCAGTGCTTTAAAGGATTGAGAATTGTCTGTCTTTCCTCCTCTTTCCCAGATGCAAACTGGAATGGATCTAAATGCGAGCTGGGGAAGATCCTGCTTGGCAGCCGTTTGAGATCGTGGGTAGGTCACCATTTGCAGCTTCTGGAAGGGTTCCATACTCTGAGCTCCTGTCAGACCACTTGCTGCCAACGCCCCACCTGTGATGCCTTTTGGTTCTTGGAAAATATGTGCATCCAGGTGAACTGCACTGTGCCTGGCATGTGTCAGGCCAACAAGACTGGCTTTTCGGATTCTGTTTTGGTGTTTTTAAAGAAATCAAAAAGCACAGAGCACTTGCTAAACTTTCATATGGAAGGTGGCATGAAGATTTGGAGTCACAAGTGGTTGGACTGGGACATCCCTGTCCAGAGGAAAAAAAGACTGCGGAGATCATTCCTGAAGCAGAGGCTGGCAGGTAACAGAGTGCAGCTCCTGAGAAGGGATCTGGCAGAGAGCTCCAGAAGCAGCCGCAGCGAAGCCAAGCGCTTGAAGGATCAGGTCCTGAGGCACTTAGTGGCAGACAGAGCTGCTCCTGAGAAAGAAAATCAAAAGCAAGACTTGCTGAAAAACGGACAGAATCCAAGAGAACAGAACCCCAGAAGCCCACTCCCTCCTAAGAGCAGTAATGTGAACAGGTCACAGGATGCCGACGGTGACTTGCCCCAGGTAAGTGGTTGCTGGGGCTGGGGTGGGGCTGTCTGGGACAGCTGTCCTCCTCCTCAGTCTGGATTTAGGTAGATTTTGACTTGGAATTGCCCACGTGATGGGATACCTTTTCAGGTTACCAGTTTGCAGCCTCCTATCAACAAGGCAAGGCCAGTGGTTTGGGGTTTTGTTTGGGTTTTGGGGTAGGTTTTTCCCTCCTTTTCTTAGCTGTGATAAACTATCTTTAAGTGGGAAGGTGAGGCAGGATGGAGTCCATGATAATGCTTATCCTCTGTATAATCACACAGTGTGCATGCCAGATGAGAAGGAAAGGTGATATGTCAGTGGGAATTGTCTGGGAGCTGAAAACTATTACCTGTAGAAGTACCTTTTTAGATCCACACAATAAAATAAGCTGTTTTCATTGAAATGCTGAATCAAGGCAGTTAATTACATTATTTTATAGAGTCATGCATAGAGCTCACAGTGTACTTCGATGTCAATCTGCTTGCTTGAGTTGGCATCTTAATGCCAAATGTTCTCTTTTTGAAGAGTGCTCCAGTTTCTCAAATCCACCAAAGCTTACCTTGGCACTGGGTGAATGAAATCAGTTTAGACTCTACTCCAAACACATACAGTGTTAAGCCGGTAAATCTTGATGTTACAGAGAATTTGGCACATTTGAATTGTTAAGTGATGTTTGTATTTTTACATCTGCAAATAATTTTTGAGCCTTATCTCAGAAATGCTTGTGCACTCGTGATGGTGAAATATAATTCTGCTTTGCGAAACTGTTCCTGAAATAGCTTTTGCCATGTTTCAGGGATTTGGCACTGTACAAAACTGGTGCTCCTGGTTCTGGAAATGACTGAATTTTTCTCCTTGTGTATTCAAATCCTGGTTGCAGGTAGGGCTGTGACTGCCTGAGCCACCACCCTGGAGCAGGATGTGGCGAGCAGCCAAGGGACGCTGCCGAGAGCTCCCGGGGCAGCCAGGGTGACGTGTGTGAAACCAGGCACTAAAACTTGACAAATGTTTGATTTTCCAGAACCCCCCCAGCATTTGGGGCTGACTCAAGCTCAGCCTTCTCTCTCCCCTGCAATGCTGCAGCATTTCCACCCTCCCTGTTCTTTCCTCCTCCTAGCAGTTGAGCTGAGCTCGGTGACCCCATTCTCTCAGCTGTCACACATGTGAGGAGATGTCTTCGCAGCCACTCTTGAATGTCTTCTCTTGCTCTTGGTAAACAGCTTTTACATCTCCCTGCTTGTTCCCTTTCCACGTTATCCTGCTATTACTGTCCGGGCTGTGTCTAGTAAACTGGTTGCAAATATTAAATTACACTGATTAATCAGCTTCTGAACATCCGGGATTTCCCATCTTTAGGAAGTGCTCCCATTGTCATTAATGTGAACTGTTGGATGTGTGCTGGGGAAGGATTTTTACTCTCCTTGATGATTTTTGCTGATAAGAAAGTCCATGACTCTTAACGAAGTGCAAGTTCATCAAAATAAAAACTTCTTGCTAAAATACAGTGCCGTGATGGAATTCCTGGCAGTCACATTTTTAGGATGGAGTTTTTGAGAAGAAGGAAGAATTAAAATATCCACCTGGGCTAATTATGGGATTATTGAACCATCCAACTTCACCTGCAAAATGCAAAGCCAGCTCTGCAGCTGTCCTTGCACTTCAAATCCAAGAGCAGTTCAATGTGAGCCAAGGATACAACATTGGAGGCTGTGTTCTTGGGACATGGCCAGACCTTCCAGGAGGGAGCTATTCCAAGTTGGGTTGGTTATGGACCAAAATAAAGTTACACACGTGCTGAAATCAGTAGAGTTTCACCTGGGCTACATTTGGCCCAATCCATGGAACACATGGCTTGTTTAATAGTGTTCTTTAGGAGGGGTTGGAAGATGGGGGTCGTACTGGCTCTTCATACCTGAGAGCATCAAACACCTGAAGTAGGAAAGGACATTGGAAATCAAAGTGCTTTTTCTCCTCTGCTGCTGAGCATTGGATGTGTGGAAGGCAAATCTTTTCTTTTGCTCTTGCAGGGTCAGAGAAAAGGAAAGTGACAGTTTTGGGAAAACATTGCCTCTGTGGCAGTTTTCCTCTTGCAGTTCTGGTGGCTCCACAGCCATCTGCAATGGCATTTGCTACTGTGCAGTGAGCATTAATTTCTGGTTTTACTGTATCCATGCTATGGAACCAGGATAAACCACAGTGCATCCTGCTCATCAGCCCTTCACCAAGGAAGGGAGATTAGTACTTTTTCATTAAAGTGAGTGACATTTTCCAGGCACCAGTTTTTTTGTCTCGCTGTAGAATTCATTGTCAATTTTAAAATATAGCAGCACATTTAATAGCCAGTCAGGAGAAGCATTTAAGTGCAGCACTGCTGATGAACAGGGCTGCTGCAGCACTGCAGCAGCTCTGCAGGCAGACTGGGAAAGGCTGGAGCAGGAGTGTTGCAACAGGAGCCAGAGAACTCATTCCTGCCCTCACATCAAGCCCACTGTTTGGCTCTTGCTGTCACACTTCCTGCAAGTGCTGGGTGCTTTTCATCCACAAGGAACAAGGAGATGTCTCTACCACCAGCACTAACTCTGTAATGGTTTGTGACATTACCCACATTTTAGTGTCTTAAGAGTCTTCACAGATGTGGCACTTACTGCTGACAGCAAGGACACCATCTAAGCTGAAAAGAGCCCATTTTGTAAATTCAGACCAGGTCTATTTAAATTTAAAAATAAAAGAGAATTCCAGGAGAGAGATATTTTTCTCTCAAGTAACTTGAGCTCAGTGTGGATTCTGATGCACAGGGCTGCTCTAGGCCCTCTAACAGACATGGGACTCTCAGACAAGGACATTGGGTTATTTGTCTCAGGCCAAAGGCATTTAGGGGTGGAAATCAAAATTGTCTGAGGCTTCTGTGTTGACTCAGGCCAATGTGTCACTTCTCTCTGTTTTCTCAGCTAATAAGATAGGACAGCTGGCAAACTTCTAGTCTCCTTGTCATTTATCCCCAAGAATGAAATAATCTGTTCTTTGCTTTAAAGAATTCAGAGTTATGGAGCAAAGATAAGAGATGTCTCAGCTTGCAAGCATTAGAGGAATTTTAACTGTTATGTTGCCCCAGGCAAAGCTTATCTAATTCGAGCTCTCCACAGACATTTGGCTGTCAATTCATCCTGAAGACTTTTGGAAGGAAGAGGATCTCTCTTAACTGTAAAGTGGGGTTTTTTTGGGAATTAAAAGTGAGTCAAGAAAGTATTCAGCTCACTGAAAATATTACCAAGCAAAGTGGGGACTCTGCTGTGGCCAGCGGGTGAATGTGGATCTCCTGTGTTCTTGTGACCCTTCTGGGCTGATTCTTGAAAAGCAACAGGTGGTTTCCCATAGTGGTAGGAAGTCATGGAAACATTCTGCTCCTGTGCCTTTCCTAAAGAGTCTGTCTCACTTGAGTTCCTGCCTGGCTGTTCCCCTCTTTCTCCTGCCAGCATTTCAAACTTTATCTCGAGAAAAGGGAGTCCGTACCCTTTGCAGTTGTCAGTGCGTGGAAGATGATACAGCTTGGGACATCCAGCTGTCCTGAGGCCACTGATGGAAGAGCAGCATGCCAGATTTTTCCTGAATGGATTCCAAAGAATCCATAGATCTGATTAAGTAAGCCCATTAGCAAGTAACCAAATAAAGGAAGATGGCTTATGTCTGTAACACCAACAAATAGTGCTTGATTCTTTGGTCCATAAAGCTCAGATATTAACCAAACAATTGTTTTACATTCTGTGAGCAAAAGTGAGCTATGGTGAGATGAAATGATTTGCCCAAGGCTGAAACAAAAACCTTGCAGAGAAGCCTTCAATGCCTTCACTGTTGCTGCTGGCTTGGCTGGTTGTTCAGTGTGGGCAGCACAGCTTTATTTTTACAACCAACATGTAGTGTTTTCTAAAGCCCAGACCATTTACTGACAAGGATGTTGTCCACCGTGGTCTGGAGTGTTTTCCCAGTTCCTGTTTCCTGGATTGAATGCCAACAGTGTGGTCTAAAAGCTTGAGTATCTTTCCTCCAGTATGAGCTTTTAATCATTCCTCTAATGGGGAATAGTGGTGGGAAATTCAGCTCCAAAGCGCTTTCCAAGTCAAAGATGGTAAATTGCTCCATTTAAAATATTTAGCAGCTGTTCTCAAAATAGAGTTAGCTAAAAAAAAAATGTGCTACACACATGGACCTCATCGTGGAGGGTAAATTGTCAGGAGTATGGCCTGGCAGGCTAGGAACTGGAATGGGGCTAGGTAAAAGGAATCTTCTGATGAAAGAAAGGAAATTGTTCCTACCACTCTGATTATTTTCAATCAAGTGGCTCATCCTGTGTGGATGTGAGCAAACTTTGTGCCCTGCAGCTCTGCTCCCTGCCCCAGCAGCATCTCCTGGGGCAGGCATGTAGGGAGCTGTGTGTGTCAGCTCACCTTGCTTTGAAGAGTGATTCCAAAATAAATTTCCTCTTGCTGCAACAATTTAGTTATTACATAAAAATGCCAGTGCAGTCTTCCTGCTTCGTGCTGACTGAATGGATTCAGGAAAAGGAAATCACAGACAAAGTAAATGAACCCCAGTTTGTTGTCCCTGTTTTTAGGGTCTGTCTTATCCCACTTTTATGTTCTTTTAGCTCCACTCACTGCAGTTTTGAGCCTGGATCTTCTCTTATATTTGCCACATCAACAGCCTCGGTACTTAAATGCTGTAGCTAAATCTGGTGTTAATTGGTGTTCTGCTGGGGTAAAAATGGCCTGTCTGCTGTGAAGGAAGAACATGGAGAAACACTTCAGAAGAGAGAAGAGGAAGCAGAAAAAAAATCCTGCTTCTGGGAAAACAAACCAGGGGGTTTTCAGCCTCCCTAACTGGAGAAGGACAACTTAAAACTGGCATTTCAGTGTTCAGATCAAACTCAGACAACTTTTTCCTTTACAGATCCACACAGGAACATCTGCACCAGAAGCATCAGTGCTGGCTACGTTCTCCAGTCCTGTGGCACAGGGCTTGACAGCTCCAGGGAAGACTGAGAAGCCTGGGCTGCCCGATGATGCCCATCCTCACTCCTCCAAGGCATTGCCCACAGCCAGCCCCGTGCCGGTGAAAAGCACAGTGAAGGAGCAGGTGGCAACTTCTGTGCCCAGTGGTGTTCCCACAAATGGCAGTGTTCCTACAGCCCAGACCAGCACTGCTGCAGCCCCAAGCACTGCTGCCACCACACCAGGTGAGGACACGCAGGGCTCCAGCAAGCATCACCTGTTCGGGCTTCTTCCAGCCACACAGTGTGGAAAAATAGGAGATTATTATGGTACCTTGGAGAAAACAGCGAGGTTTCTGTGTCAGCACACATGCTGACAGACCCTAGTGACTCCTGAGGTCTTGGGAATGGGACTTGGGCATCATAAATCTGCATGTGACTGTTGCATCTGAGGACAGCTGGAAAGTAATGGGGATATGTTAATTCCCAAAGTGAGGGCTGAGATGTGATGCGGGGCAGAGGCCCGGGAAGCATTTTTCCAGTAGCCTTGGCACGCTGCTATCTATCAAATTGAGCAGAAATCTTAATGTCTGCTCAAAAGAGGGTGTAACTGATTATTTTCTGTCCCTGAAGTGTCGCTGCACAGTTCAGCCGTGGAGAACAGTGTACTTGGCTGTTAGCCCATGCTTTGCTTTGCAGCATGGTGATGTTTCTGTTCACACTGGTATTTCCTAAAACAGACTGTTGAAAATGCATAAAGGCCAAAATGCCCTTTGGCAGCTTTGTTCCCTCACCCAGGCTGGCAGCTCTCCCTGCAGGGGTGGCTACGCACAGGGAATGGTGTGTACTGCTCGTGTGGTGTCTCAGAATTCAGTTAATCCAGTGTGCTGAAGTATTCACAGCTGAATTTCTTCTGAATTTAGGGTTGCTTTCCCTTACAAGGGAACAAATGGAAAGTGTAAGGGAAGCACTGCATCCAGAGATGTTTTTGGCAGGAAGCTCATTGGCTGCTTGTGCTGACAAGTTAATGTGGGTTGTTTTTTTTTTTTTTTAAGGGCTTACCACAGCTAAAACTGGAAAATATACTTTAAACATCTTCATTGGCTTGTCTGGGAAGACTGACATAGCCAGGGCCTCCTGGTTTTGCTAACCAATGCAAAGATGATGTAAAGGGTAGTTTTTCCAAGTTACCGAGTTTTTCCAAGGTCTTGGTCTGTTTGGCTGGGTTTTGTTTTTATTATTTCCTAATGAGATCTGATTACTTTTTGCCTTGGAATTCTTTGCAGGTGAAAGACTGATGGAGTATTTGAGAGGGGAAAAAAGGTGGTTAATTCCAGTAGCTATTAAAATTGGAAGATAGATAAATAATAGATAATAAAGGTGGAAAAATAGCTAAATGTTTAAGGTCCTTTTTTCCCATCATTTTTAACTTGGATTTTTTGTGCATGCCTCTGAAACATTGTCTTTGACAGGGTCAAACTAAAGAAAGCATATTTTCTATGCATAATTCCCAGGTCCAATAATAAAAAGACAAACATAAAGTAAATGGGAAGAGGGGGATGAGGAGGCTGAGAGGTGTTCTTAAGAAATATGTTCAGCTTTCTGGTTATCTTAATGCTAATAAAAAGCAGAAGAAAATGTGTCCCTGGCCATAGTTTTCAAGGTTACCCTGCAATCTTTAAAACCTGTCAGTTTATTTGAAATGGAATGGCAAGAAAATTCTTGAGTGGGGGTGGAAAAGAAAATATAAATAAAAGGACCAGATTTGTATTTTGAGCTTCCATACCCAGTGTGGCAGCTATGCAGGTTTAAAAAAATTCTCTTAGCCCTCAAGCAGTTTTTCAAAAAAGAAATTCAGTGGATTCTTTATGTATTTGTGAAGCTCTGGAATTGCAGTTTGGAAGTAGCAGTGTTTGTCTTGCTGTGCCATGAGCCTGCAGCTGAGCTCTCTGCCAAAAAGCTGTCAAGTAGAACCCTTCCCATCCTGCTGGGCCTGGGTGAAGAGACTCCCCTATGCTGTGTGAAAGGGCCACATTTCAACACAGTATCTGCAAAGAGAGAGGTGACTGAGCAATTCTGGCCTTGTCTAAATTTTGTAAACCCCATTAGTGCTTCTGCATTAACAAGGAGAGCGAAACCTGAAACAGAAGGTCTGTTGAGGGACAAGATGTTTACAAAATACATCATTTGTAGCTGGGGTTTATTCCATAAACTGAAACCAAGGTGGATTTATGTACATAATTTTTTTTTCCTGTTCCTCTTCCAATTCTGTGTTTGTCCCTTTCAGCTATGAAGGAGCTGGTGGTTTCTGCTGGAGACAGCGTTGAAGTGACCCTGCCGAAGAACGAAGTTCAGCTGAACGCATTTGTGCTTCCTGAACCACCACCTCGTAAGGCTTCCCTGGGAATTCTGCTAAGGGCTTGGGATGTGAAAAGGCAAACAGTCATTATGTATGGCATGAAATAAGGGCAGTCTTGAAAATGTCTTTTGTTAGAGAGCGCTTTCCTGTGGAAATTTTTCATACTCAGCTATTACCTCATGCTGCCTCTTAGAGAAAATAATGAGACACAAAAAAATGGAAAATGGTACAAAGCCAGTGGATTTGGGAGGTGGTGCATTCTCAGGGTGGTGTGTGAGGAAGAAGTGGATTTTCAGCATCTATTCTTGATACTTGCTGATAGGTACTGAGCTGTATTAGCAAGTGATCGAAATCTGAATTGGGGTATTTGCCTGCTGAGGGACAGATGCTACACACTCCTCATTTCATCATGCTAATTGTTGGCAGGTATTTTTAAAGTTCTTATGTTAACTCTGTCCACTGTGGCAGTGGGAGCTGCAGAGGCAGGTGTGTTCCATGTTGTGCAGCAGCAGGGATTGATTCATTCCTGTTCAAAAGTTGGCATTCCTGTGTCTGCAGGATCTGAGGATAAGGCTTTTCTCTCTTATTGTCCTGGAGCTGTGATTGTTCCAGAGCTCTTTATTGCCTTAGAGGCTGAAAGATGGGTTTTGATTTCAGACTAAATGAGTTTAGAAGCACAGATTGTCTCTTTTCCTGGGTATATTCCCAAAAAGCCGCAGCCCAAGCTGTCTCCTTTTTTCACAGTGCAGCAGAATGTGCCTTGTAAATGTTTAATACCTTTGCAGTTCTTTAGCATGGGAGAAAGACAGGCTTTGAAAACAAACATCTGGACATTTTCTTTTTTTTTAAGGAACCACATATTCCTATGAGTGGGAATTGATTACTCATCCAAAAGACTACAGTGGAGAAATGGCAGGGAAGCACTCCCAGACCCTGAAGTTGTCTAAGGTAAAGCTTTTGCTGCTTCTTATCCTGTTGTGTTAAATGCCAAGTGGAGAAGATGGGGACTCTGGCAGCCAGGAAACACTTGTATGGGATTTCAGGATGAATAGGAAATTGCATGATGGGCAGGCAGCCAACATTTGACTGTGAGCCCACTTCTGAGGCTCTTAGAAAAAGGAGATTGATCTGGCACGAGGGAAACAAGAAATTGATTTCAGGAGGTACAAGCTGCCTACAAGCAGTGTGACAAGGCACACAAGTGGCACAATTTAACAGTAACAAGGGGTGGGAATAGTGCTGGAACAGTGTGGTGGTCTGGTTAGGTCTGAGCCCTGTACTGCCCACTGGAAGAGGGACTTGCTGCATCCATTAATGAGAGCCCTGCAATACATCATGTCCCTGGCTGCTGCTCTTAGACAAGCTCTAACAGGGCAAGGGTTGCCAGTTCCTGCACATGGGGATTCTTAACAAGGAAATGACTCTAAGTACTGTGAATATACAGTTCTGTACTTGAGACATTCCTCTGAGCATTCTGGATTCTACTGCACTCAGAAAAAATCTACAGGCTTAAGTAAGGATATCATGCAGAGCCAAGCCTTTTGAAAGGAGTGTGCAGTTCTCTGTGAGGGTTTCAGTCTTTTGGGTATCAAGATTGTTATCCAGCACCTGATCCTTCACCCTCTCATTTTGGCTCAACAGTGAATGGTCAAGGGGTGACTGCCTGGCTCATGTCACCTAGAAGGAAGAGAAGAAACACTTTCATGTATAAAAACATGCAAGAAGAGATTTTCTTCTTACATGTCGCCTTTCTCACCTCAAATGCAATCTGCTAGTACAGATTCCTGTGGCCAGACAACCTGAACTAATCTCTGTTATCTCTCTTCTGTTTGCCTTTTGTTGCTGGAAAATAAAGCTTGACTGACAATCCCGTGGCAGAGAGAAATACGAGTCTTTGGTTTCTGTATAGCCATTGTAAACTAAAATATGTATAATACCATTTTGGCCTGGAAACCATCCTTTGCTGTGTATGCAGGGGCTGAAGCACAATTGCTTGAGTGCTCCTGTGCCAAAGCACAGGAACTTGACCTTCCAATAGGTCCTGACAAGGTGCCACCAACCTGTAGGCAAATAATCCTTTGTGTTTGTTTCCAGCTTACTGTTGGCCTGTATGAGTTCAAAGTCATCGTTGATGGGGAAAACGCGCACGGAGAGGGATATGTGAATGTAACAGTGAATCCAAGTGAGTGGTGGGATTGGATCTTTCCTTGACTTCACCCATCTCTGACAAAGCATGGGGTTTGGTTATTTGACTAGACCCTGGTTTAGTGTGGTGCTAATTCATTGTGCTGTGAACTTGCAGTGTGTGTGTATATATACACATATATATGTATGTATTAAATAATTTCCTGAGATAGGAAGCTATTGCTAACACACAGCTATTTTTGCTGTACTGTATCAAGCCAACCACTTGATAAAAGAGCTGGAATCCTGATAGAGAAGTGCTCAGCAAACACCTCACCCTGAAAGGCCACTGCTTCCATAAAAACTAGCTGCAGTCTGACAAAAAGCTTATAGCAGCAGGAGCAAAAACTGAAGAGAAGACAGAGCTTTGAAGCTCCTTTGGAGGTTCGTTTCTTCCCTGTCCAGTAAGGAATATCATTCCCAACCACAGGCAGGTTGAGTCAAATCTCATTCCTTATTGTAAAACGTGGTTTGCAGATGAGCTGGTGGAGATACAGCAGCTTGTGCTGACTGCCTCACTTTTTAGATGGCCTGTGTAAAGAGGCAACCACAGGTTTCAATAAAATCCCTTCATTTTGCAGTTTTCAGTAAGACTTCTTGTACAGCCTTTGTGGGCAAAGAAGGGCTCTCAAACTCCCTAAATTAGCAAGAGTGTGGCTGGTCTTCTGGGTGCCGTGGCTGATCATTTCCTTATAAGCAGTGACTTTGCAGCTGGCAGCATGCACCAAAATCCTTCACTTTTCAGAGCAGCAGCCACACTGTGGCAAGAAGCTGTAGGTGCTGGACCCAGTAGGGGAAAACTGATGCAGTGCAGCCTTCCCAGAGCACTGGTGTGCTGGCATTTCACCTCCACACTGTTTGAACCCCCTTTTGGTAGCCTTGATTCCCCAAGCTGGTGTAGAACGTGCTGCAGACACAAATCACTGTTGCTGATAGTTTTGCAGTTCCTTGGCCAGAGCTTTCTGTCGTGGCCTGCCTGTAGTGTCATGGTAACAGCTGGGTTGTTGTTGCAGAGCCCCGGGTGAATCAGCCTCCTGTTGCCATCGTGTCCCCACAGTTCCAGGAAATCTCCCTGCCAACCATTTCCACTCTTATCGACGGCAGCCGTAAGTACCTGCAGGTTTAAGTGCAGCATCCAGCAGGGCTGGTTTGTGTTTGGTCCTGGACTGGCCCTTTGCATAAAGTTTAAGAGAAACAGTGACACTGTCAAACACAATTCAGTGAAAAGAATTAGTCTCTCTGGCCAGGAGAGGGGAACACACACAACAGCACCTCTCTGTGTTCCCTTTTGAAGGGCACTGGCCTGAGCCAATCTCCTAAAAAAGGAAAAGCTCTGGAGGTTGCTGCTTAGAATCAAAAAATAATTACTGTCAGTCAAAAGTACTGGGCTCTTTGTTAAACTTCGAATGTGTCACCTTCAGTGACCCTGGCCTGCACTAGAGCTTTTCAGGAGTTCCTTTAAATAAATTCAGGTTGTCTTAGCCCCAACTAGCACTGATTTGTTACATTTTGGGTGTCTGAGCATAAGAGAGACTCTGGTCTTGGACCAAAAATACCTTTGCCTGCTAAGCCCAGGGCAGAAATAGGGACTGACCATCGGAAATCTGTGAAGCAGCATTTTCCAGCTCCTTGTATGTGTGTTTTTTCCCCTGTTACTGAAACAGAAAGCACTGATGATGATAAAATTATCAGTTACCACTGGGAGGAGCTGAAGGGTCCCCTGCGAGAGGAGAAGGTTTCCAGTGATACTGCCATACTGACACTGACCAACCTGGTACCTGGGAATTACACATTCAGGTAGGTCACACCTAGGGGAGCCCATCAGTTCTCATCCCTTAAGAGTGAAATGTATGGGATTCCTGAAATGTTAATCTGGTTTAAAAAAAACAGCACAAAACATGGAGAGAACTCCATTTTGTGATGTTCTCTCTCTCTCTCCACTCCTACACTTTCAAAGCTACACTTTTTGTAGCTTTGCACTTCAGGAGAGATAAGCTATCCAGCTGCTTCTTATTCTTGACTTGTAGCCCTGGTTAAGAGGATGGCTGAAGGGAACAAATGGTCTGTCAGTGCTACAAAATGTCTCTCAAAATGTCACATCTAAAACTCTTTGGGTAAAAGCTGAGAAGAAATGCAGTCTTCAAATCCAGCTCTTAAATGCAATGTGTTTGTCCCAGATAAGTGAATGAGGCGTAATGGTTTGATGCACAACCTGGGCAATAGGCAGGAGCTGATTTTACTTTTGTATTTGTCCTGTGTTTTTCCTTTGGCCTGTATTTTGGTGTGATGTCCATCATTGCATCAGCAGATCTATTTAAAGTAAAACAAACTGGAGTACCTCTAACTGAACACTGCTTTCTTGTTAAGCAGTTGGCATCTGAACTACTCAGATCCGTATTCAGATCCAGGTTTAGCAAAAAGCAGATGTGTTTTGTGGTACCAGCCTACCTGAGGAGATGTGCTGTGTCCATGCCACTTGTGGGTTAGTCATGTACTTCTGTGTTTCACCTTGGAACTGCTTGTTAGATTTCAAGTGGGAGATGGATGTGACTGTTGAATTTCTTGCATCACTTTGAGGCTGATAATTGGACATTTGGGGGAAGTTTCTATTCAGAAAAGGCTGTATTCAGCTCTGATCACCGTCACTCTTCACTGCTTTCACTTATTTTTTCCCTCTTCAGTCTAACAGTCGTGGACTCAGATGGTGCCAGCAACTCTACCACTGCCAACCTGACTGTGAACAAGGCAGTGGATTATCCTCCAGTGGCCAATGCTGGCCCAAACCAGGTGATCACCCTACCCCAGAACTCCATCACGCTCTACGGCAACCAGAGCACGGACGACCACAGCATCGTCAGCTATGAGTGGCTGCTCAGCCCTAACAGCAAAGGGAAGGTGATGGAGATGCAGGTCAGTGCATGTCTCCAGTGTTCCACCTGGATTGCTTACTAGCTGGGTTTTTATCTGTAATCAAACCAGTTTTAATGGACTGTTAGCAAATGTCTCCTAGAATCCTACAGAGCAAACGTGTGGTGATTAAGTACGTGCTCAAAATTAAATGCTTGTGAAGCTGGTATTTGTTTAGTGGCTGAGCAGGTGCACCAGCCTTGCCACTGGCATCCTGTTCCTTTCTTGAGCAATGCAGTTTTAAATCCTGATGAAGAAGGGGGATTGAGAGAGGTGGGAATTTTTGAGTTGAATCCTGGAGTCTAAATTTTGCCAATACTGGCCAGACTCTCCTCAGTCCTAAACAGTAAATATTGGAACTTGTTTCTGTGTCATCATTTTTCTTTTAAAGATTATTACTACTGTCAAATTTATAGAATAAGAAAGTCCATGAATCAGGTTCACTATGTGTGGGATTTGCACAGGGCTCCCCAGAGGTTTTGCTGGAGCTGGGAACTACTGAATCCCAAAAGGTCTGCTTGTATGGCATTACTCTTGTTATGTCCCACAACAATGTCCTTGTAGTGTGCATAAATTTAGCTGCAAGAGCTTTGCATGCTGAAGTGGCACAGACTCGTGCTTCTGTAGCTGGAGTTCGTAATAACCCCCTAGAATGTGCTGGTAGTAGTTACTTTAGAATCAGAGTCTTCTGGTCCATCATCATCTGCATGAGGATTGTTTTTAATCCATGAATATCTTTTCTCACAGGGCGTGAGGACACCAGTCTTGCAGCTTTCTGCAATGCAGGAAGGTGATTACACCTACCAGCTCATAGTGACTGATTCTGCTGGGCACCAGTCCACTGCAGAGGTCACTGTGATAGTCCAGCCAGGTAAGCTGCCTTTACCTGCTATTGCTGCTTCCCTTCCAGGGGTTGGAGGTGAGCAGCAATCTGCCAGCAGCCTCTAGATCTTATGGTGACTTTCAGAAAAGCTGCTCTGATTCAGGACCATTCTGGGCTGGTATATTACTGATAAATGAGCAAAAGAAAGCTTGTAGGAATATTGGCTTTCTAGGCCGTTCTCGTACTTTACACAATGTAACCTAATCAATGTTTTCCTACAATAAAGGCAGGATTGTATTTCCAAACATCTGTGTCTGCCCACAGTGCTGGGTCCTGGGACAGGAGCAGGAAAAGTGGAGCAGTACTTAGAAAATGAGAGCAAAAATCAGAACTCCTGGTTTACAGTCTCATTTTAGTGCAGATGTGTGAATGAAATGCTCGTTGGAATTCTTAACTGCTTTTAACCTCACTTTATCTGAGTACAAGGTAGAGGGCAGGAGATATACTGGGGATCATGGAGAAAATCTTAATGGTGGGGTTTCCCACCTTTATGGCATGTGTATGCAAAGTCCTACATTCTTTTCCAGAGAACAACAAGCCCCCAAAAGCAGATGCTGGTCCAGATAAAGAATTGACTCTTCCTGTGGACAGCACCACTCTAGATGGCAGCAAGAGCTCGGATGACCAGAAGATAGTCTTCTTTCTTTGGGAGAAAACACGGTGTGTATCACCTTCCACATTCTTGTGGTACCAAATCTTTCATTTTAAACAAGTCACACCCCCACACCTCCCTTGTGTTCAGGCATGGTCACATTGGGCCTGACAAGCTTTCAATGACCTGAATAAGACAAGGATTTATGTTTGATTGGAGAGAGGTGGAGTTTTGTTTGAGCATGCGAAATAGCTTTACCTTCATCTCTAGGCCTGACTCCCACTCTGAGCATGGTGTGGCTCAGCAGTGTTTCCGTTCACAGCAGTGGAGCTTGGTCTTGGTCTCAGTCTCATGGAGAGACTGACCCTTGTAATCAAACAACAGCAGGGCCTCCTAACTCCATGCTTTTGCAGTTTGTTTAAATGAGGCAGAGTTCTCTTCCGACTCTGAATTCCCTGAAATGCTTTAGGGAATTCAGGAAAAAGCCTATGAGCAACTTGCACTAGCTTTTTTCTGTTTGCTAATGCAAAGTCTGTGCAAAGCCCTAGAAATGAAGGACTGTTTTTGCCTTGCACCTTTTTCTTACAAAATTGGCTCATTGTGCAGTTCACAAGCCAATTTGCTGAAAGAACCACTATTTGTAAACACCACCTAAATGCCGTTATCAGTGTTCCTCTGGTTTGAAATTAACCAAAACATTAAACAGCCAGAAATAATGCTTTTTGTTCTGGATGCTGCACTTACCCTTTAGATTATCTTGCTGTAACTGGAGAACCTGATTTTGCTTTTTGTCATGGACTCTTATTTCCAGGCTCCTGTTTGGAGTGAGGCTGCCTCCAGTGCTCTATGCAAAGTTTAAACTGATCAGAACCCCTGAAAAAGATCAAAAACTGAACAAATTCCTTGTGTCTTGGTTAGGGGTCCAGATGGTGTGAAGCTGGAGAATGCCAACAGCAGCACTGCCACTGTCACAGGCCTCCAGGTTGGGACATACGAGTTCACTCTGACAGTGAAAGATGAGAGGAACCTGCAGAGCCAAAGCTCCGTCAACGTCATCGTCAAGGAAGGTACATCCAGCCATGAGCAGAGCTGCTCAAGTCACAGGTTATCTCTGAGCAGTTCAGCAAAACCTGTGTTCAGAGACACAGTAAAAGTAAGGAACACAGGGATACAATGTGGGGAGCACTGAAGCAGCCTTGCGGTTTGCCCTTTTCTGGAAGAGCAGTATCTTCAGCTTAATCCTGCAGTATTTCCCTTCTCTTCCCTGGGGTTACACAGGGATTTCTGGAGTACACTGGAGATCTAATGCAGTGATTTTTGATTGGGCAACACAAGATCTTTCTCCAAGTGCTTCCTCTCTGTTTATTTAGAGATAAACAAGCCGCCCGTTGCAAAGATTGCTGGTAACGTTGTCATCACCTTGCCCACAAACACAGCGGAGTTGGACGGATCAAAATCCTCTGATGATAAGGGGATTGTCAGCTACTTGTGGACCCGAGACGAGGGGAGCCCTGCAGCTGGGGTGAGCTTTCTTTTGTAAAGCATCACAAAAATCAGTGCAAGGTAGTGTTGACAGCTCCTGAGGAAATACAAAGCTCCTTGTTGGGCTGTTACCTTGTCATATCATGGAATATGATGATACATTGTGCTACTTTGATTCTTTGTTTCCCGATACTTACTTTGTTCTGCCTTCCAGGAAGTCTTAAATAATTCAGACCATCATCCTGTCCTCCTCCTGTCCAATCTGGTAGAAGGGACCTACACATTTCACCTCAGAGTAACAGATGCCAAAGGAGAGAGTGATGTGGAAAGGACCACAGTGGAGGTCAAACCTGGTGAGTCTGGGCTTTGTGCTGTACCACATTTGCCTACAGCCCTCTAGATACAGTATACTGGGATTAAAATGTGTCATCTAGTCCAGTTTAGAGCTGTAAACATTGAAAGTTTTGGGGGATGTGGTTGTGTTTTCCTGTGGTTTTTGAGGGCTGACTCTCATTGCTTCTGTTACCGCTGAAAGTCATTCTTGCATCCCTTCCTTCAGTGCCATTCTCTGGTGCTGTGTTCAAATCAGAAGCATCCTGGAGAGATACTAAAAACCTGCCTTGTACCCAGGCTGCTAAATAGAAACTCTAAAGATCTGTACTATCTACATTCTCCCTAGATCCTAGGAAAAATAACCTGGTGGAGATAATTCTGGATGTGAATGTGAGCCAGCTGACGGAGCGGCAGAAGGGGATGTTCATCCGGCAGATAGGGGTGCTGCTGGGGGTCCTCGATTCAGACATCACCGTGCAAAAGATCCAGCCATACACTGAACAAAGGTGGGATTAATCTGGGAGGGTACACGGGGGGAATTGCTTGAGGGTTTGGAAAATCAAGGCCTCTTTTCTCTTGGAAAGCAGATTGGACCATCAGAACATGTGGAGTTGTTGCTTAACATTGATATTCCTGCTCTGATCAGAGTTGCCAAGCAGGTCTTGAGTATCTTTCCGGCAGGTCTTGAGTATCTTTTACCTCTGGAGATGGTGCATTGTCCTTGAAAAGTGCTGCTGCTAATGTCTTTTCACCTCAAACCTGTAAAATAAGAACAAAGCTTGGTTTGTTTTTTGAAAATTGGGGAGACTATCTGAAGGGATGTTCTGTGATTTGTAACTGGAGAAATAATGGGGCTTGGTGCAGGAGTTTGGTGAAACACTTGTGACACACCAGAGGTGGTGTGTAACAATCCTCCTCACCTTCATGACAAATTGTTAGTTTATAGAATCACTGACTGGTTTGGGTTGGAAGGGACCTTAAGGATCATCCAATTCCAACCACACAGCCACAGGCAGGGACACCTTCCATTAGTTCTGCATTAGCTTTATTGCCTACACAACTGCTTCAGCTTAATGTGCAAAAAATGTTGAAAGACAATGTGATTTCTCTTTGAAGAGATAGAAGAGCTTAATTTTGATTGCTAGTTGGCTTACAGAAAACTGCATTTCTCCTAACCACATGGAAGTTGGCTGCTGAGCAGGGCTGTAGGTCAGGGTGGTGTTGCCTGCCTGGAGAGTGGCAACAAGCCATGAGTGGCCATCTCTTGAAATAAGTGCAATATTGCACTTAGTTTTTATTAAAAGGGGAGTAGTTTCAAAGTACCTAAAGCACTGAAGAATATTTAAGGGACATGCTTAAAGTCCTGCAGCAAGTCAGCAATAAATCTGCTGTTACTTTACACTTCCCTGGGTGCTGTGATGTATCGATTCCTTCATGTCCACATGGCCTGCTGTAGCAGGAAAATCAGAATTCATTGTCCATGCAGACCTGGAGAGCTGAGAACAGAGGAGCCAGCACTTTCTGTTGTAACATTAGCTCTCTGTCTCTGCCGTGAGCAAGCCAGTCGCCCCTGAGTAAGGCAAGTAAGGGATTCTTGTCATTAATGCTTCATCTGTTTATATGTTCAAGCAGACAAAAGAGTGGGAAGTGTTATAAAGGAGCAGAGATTGTTCCCTGACAGATGGCTTTAAGATCCCGTTTTTGCCTCCACTATCAAAGTAACTTGTGCTGTTTAAAAAAGAGCTTTTTCCTCTGCCTGCTGGTTTGTTCTTTTTCACATACTCTGAGGGTTTCACTAATATCCCATTGACTGATAAATTCGCTAGTGATAATAAATCCCAAACATTCATGCATCCTCTTGTGAGTCTAAAGGATCCACAGGGCTCTGCAAGGTGAGCAAGCCATGAGGAACAAGTTCTATTGTCATAAAGTTAATGCAGTAAAAGCTGCAGAATACAGAATCCTTCACACCTGGGCTGTTTTCTGGCTATAGCACTTGGTGCATTCCAACTAAACTCTGCAAAAGACTGGAAACCTCCGCTGTCTGATGCTGGAGCTCTGTGCTGAGCAGCTAAATGGACCCCCAAGTTCCAGGTGTAGTAAAGTCTGAGGATCCCACAGGGAAGAAGGGAGGAGAATATGAAAACAGCAGGACCTTAATGTTTGGGGATTTGATGCTTAGCATGAACATTCAAAGATCTGCTTGATGTGCAAACTCAAGAACAGTGCAGCCCTAGCTTGGAAAACATGAATGGATCAGATATCCTGAAGGGTTTTCTGCTGTAGGGCCAGATCTGCCCTACAGCAGATATTTTTTTGCTTCCGAACAGAGCCAGAAGTCTGGTCTTCAAATAAATTTGGGATTCTGAGTAAATCCCTCTAATGACAGACTGGAGAGTGTGGCTCTCTACCTGATGTTTGGAGAAGCAGCAGATAATAATTCTTGTCTTTCTTCCAGCACAAAGATGGTGTTCTTTGTCCAGAACCAGCCTCCCCATCAGATATTCAAAGGACGAGAGGTGGCCTGGACACTGAAGAACGAACTGCGGAAACAACAGTCGGACTTCCTCATCTTCCGGGCACTGGAGATTAACACAGTCAGTAAGTGAGAGTCTCTTGGGACAGATTTAACATCTTTTCCCTTCTTTTCAGGTGCCTGATGGAATAAGGGTACTAAGAACACCCACATGCCCACACACTTACACTCACTGCAGGAGCTTTCATGTTAATAAATGGGAAACAGAAAATTAAGTCACTAATCACTTATTTACCAATTAATTCTGTCTATTCACTATTTAACTTCTTATAAATAATTACTTGCAGTGTTGCTGTGAAGAGTTCACAAAACCAAAAGCAGATTGATACTTATGAAACTAAAGTACAGTGTTAATGGACTACAGCCCCTGAAATGAGTGTCATCCTGAAAACAATAAACTGCATGTCTTGGTAGCTGTGAGCCCACTGGTTTCCTGTGCAGCACAAACATCAGTCTGCAGGAAATGTTTCCCTTCTATCATTATTCTACAACTTTGCATTAGCACTGTTTTTCTTTTATGAGATCCATCCTTTGAGGATCATTTGCTGATCAGTTAGAGATTTGAAACTAGAATTGTGTAAAGTCATTCTTTTCATTACTTCCTGATTTTACCATTTTGTGGCCTTCAGAAGCTGTTTTTCAGTTCTGTTTGGTCCCTCCAAAGGATCTGTTTGTTTCTTTGTCTATCTCACAGGCAGGGTTTGAATTTGAAAATCAAAACTTTGTTTAAACACATTTACTTGACAAATATACAAATTCCATAACTTGTAGATCAAAATGAGGATTTATTAGGCAAAATGTATGTTGCTGGTGAAGTGGGATGTTTCAGTTTGGCATGAGGCCCGGGTGCTTACGTTTGCACTTCTCACCTCTTGTGATTACAGCTGAGCCATGAGTAGCTACAGAAGGGCCACATTCAGGTCAGAGCCTGCAGGAGGGGTTGGCTGTATTGAACTATTTTGTCCCATTTTTGCCTCACCTGTGAGTCATTTAGTTCACCTTGCTGGTTTTGGCCCCCAGCCTGTCAGCTGAACTGCTCTGAGCACGGGCGCTGTGACTCCTTCACCAAGCGCTGTGTGTGTGACCCGTTCTGGATGGAGAACTTCCTCAGGGTCCAGATGGGGGATGGCGAAAGCAACTGCGGTATGTGAACCCCCCTGGGGTGGGCACTTTTGCAGAGAAACCCGTGTTTGAAACCCAGGGTGGGCACAGTGCCAGGCACCTGCTGTCTGCCAGGTGCTCTGATGAGATGCTGACACAAGGACACAATTCTTTGTCTCACCTTCTGGGCAGGTGATGTTTGATAGGGGAGCGACTCCAGACCCTCCCAGTGAACGCCCATTAAGAGTTGAGTCCATTCTGGGTGTATAAATCACAGCTCTCTTCTGTCATGTCCGTACAGAGGCTTTCCTGCCACATGAAAGCCAATTTTGTAAACCAGCACACAGTGAAAACTGCCCAGTGAATCCACACACTGGATCTCGAGCTTCCCAAGGGGTTCTGGTGGTGCTGCCAGTGGGGAATGCCAGCCTTAATTCTGCAAAGGGCCAGGCCTTGCCTTTTCTTTCCCAAGAACAGTCCCCTAAAATGTGCACTGACAACCGTATGAGGTGCCAAAACGTGTTTATCTCTGGGGTTTTGCTTGCAGAGTGGAGTGTGCTGTATGTGATCATTGCATCTTTCATCATCGTGGTTGCCCTCGGATTCTTGTCGTGGATGGTGATCTGCTGCTGCAAGAGGTGGGACTGAGACCACAACCCCCACTGTATCCAGGCTTCACAGCCAAGTGCAGTAGGAGGTTAAAGATTCAAACCCATCATCCCAGCAGGTCATCTGCTGAGCCCTGGGATGTTGGGTTTTCTCACTTAAGTGTTTCAAGTGAAATGTTGAAGTCATGGAACTCTGGGTTATGTTAAGAAGCAAAATTTGAATTAACCTATAAATGTGCAACTTAGCAACATTTTAATGTTTCACTTTGTAACATGAACATAATCCTAAATAGCAAGTGCTTTAGCTTTGAAGATCAGAGTTGTTTTTCTTCTGGCTCTTTTGGAAATGGACTGTTGTTGGAGAATGGTTAGAGGATCAGGGACATGGATCATTGATAAAGGGAACAAATCAATAACTGTACAAGCAAAAGCCTGCAAGCAAAGGCCTGCATGAGAAAAAACCTCCATGAGAAAGTACCTGTGTGAGAAACAAGCCTGGGAACAAAAAGGGAGTTTTTTAGGAGGTACAGTGCTGTTCTGATAAAAATGTGCTGACCATGAGAAGGGAGGAAAACTTTGATCTCTCAAGACAAAACATAAAGCTTGCCAAATGTAGTTTTTATCTAACCCAATTATGTAGAAGTAAGAATGCGCCTTTGCAAGCTTAAACTAATTAAAGAATTGATAAGCTTGTATTCAATGCTTATCCATCACATTGATTGTCTGCATAGCTTCCCCCACCCGAAAGTTGGCATTTGGCGCCCGAACAGGGACTGGGACTTCGTTTTCTGACTAAGGTAGGAGACCGACATGGCACCAATATAGCAGCAATCGGGGGGCAAAAGATCAGCAGCTGCAGGCAAGCATCTGATCCGTGCCTGGACTGACCTACAGAGGGGTCTGCCATATCAGCTGATAAGGGCAAACCTGGGAAAAGGCTGCACAAATCCTGTCGACAGGGATTGCGGTAAGACGCAGATGCGGTAGGACGCAGATATGGAAACAGAGGTGGCCCTTGATTTATTTTTACGCTTTTTAGAAAAGCGGGGAGTTAAGAAGTAAACCTTTATAAGGAACTAGCTGATCCAAGATCATTCAAAAAGAAAGCTAAAGAAGCAAAAGCTGTCGGTTTAATCTGGAGAGCAGTAACTGGCACTCTCGCAGAGATGAAAACAGAGAGTGGCAGCGCTGGCTGTAGCAGCTCCGAGAAAGGAACAGACAGGGGTCTTACGGAGCGGCGGCCAGAGACCGGAGCGGAGTCCAGGGTAGCACGGTTCTTCAGGCTGGCCACGAGAAAACCGATTAAAAGCACAGCAGCACCGCAGGAGCTGCTGAACTCAGCAGGGCAGGATGTTATCCTTCCAATGTCTGAGGGAGGAATGGCCACAAACGCAGAAACAGAGCCGCCCGACCCAGGGGGCGGGGCGCGGGCAGGCCAAGGAGACACAGGCAGTCCTGGTGCCCGGCTGAAAGCGGCAGATCAGCCCAGAGGTCCTAACTCCCAGCCAAAAGTGGCAGAGAGCAACCCCCCCCCGCCGAACAGCAGAACGTCCGGCTGCAAAGCGGCTTCTGCGGTTTCGTCGCCTGCAAAGCCAGAGCCAGCCAGGGCTACCGGGAGTCGGCCCCGGGAGAGGGAGAAGCACCAAGAAATGATACAAGAAGTAATCAAAAAGCTTGCTAACTTACCTACACGAAGCATTTTGCAGTCTATCTTTACAGCAGATGTTCTGTGTCCGAATGATTGCATCACCATCGCACAGTTGTTGTTAACCCCTTCACAGTTCCTGCTCTGGGAACGAACGTGGAAGCAGCTAGCACAAGAAGAAGCTAGCAAACATCAAAGTGACACATAAGACCCACTGTATGCACTCCAAGCTGACATGCTAACTGGGAGCAGAGCTTACAGGGCGACAGTAACACAGCTGACCATGCCCGTAGTCATTCATCAGTTGTCACAGACTTTTGCCCACAAAGCCTTGTTGTCAGCAGCCTTAAAGGATGCAACTGAGCTCTCTGAAGAGCTCCAAGAGCAAATGTTCCAAATACTTGCATTTGAAAATGCTAATAGGCAAACTAAGACAATTCTTGCCATGCTGCCCCAAGGAGCAGGTGTAGATGAGATGCTTGTACATGCTACCTGTGCAAAACAGTCATCTCAAACAGCTGCTTTTACTGCAACACTGCAGAATGTCCTGCAACAACAGGGACAAGTCATTGCTGCAGCACTGACCAGAGGGGTGCCCAGCAAGTGGTGCCGTACTACAGGACCCCGAAGTGAGAAGGCACAGTCAGCATCAGCTCCTGAGGAAAGTGATGCCACTACCATAACAGGTGGACTCTGGGACCTCTGTCCCGAGAAGCCTTGGGAGAGGCTGCAGACGTGGCTGAGTGAAGGAGCTGAGGACTTGCCAGATCCACCACTCTCCGTAGCAGGAGAAATAGCGAGACTCTGGGGCGAATGTAACAGCTGCCCTGGGTGGTTGCTAGTGACTTGGGGTGGGTGTCAGGGAACCCTCTCCAAAGACAAAACTAAGAAGGAGAATTGCATAAATTTTTGGGTATAACACCAAACACAGAAGTAGAGTGAAAAATTGTTTTTTGACTGTCTTGAGACAGGAGAATTAGTGGACATTTTCAATCAGCTGTCTGCCCATTTAGATCAAGTCAAGGCAGTCAATTTGGCTAGCATCTATGTTTTTACCTGGTGCTTTAGCAGCCAGGGCTTATGCTATTTGGCATAAACTTGCTTGCTGAGAAAGGGATAAGTTAAACATAACTTCACAAATGCTTGATTAGTTAAGTGTAGATGTTACTAGTGTTAGACATACAATATTACAAAATTAAGTAGCCATTGATTTTTTACTATTAGCTCACAGCCACAGCTGTGAAGAGTTCTAAGGTATGTGCTGTATGAATCTTTCTGTCCTGATTCACAAGCAGATAAATGAGTTACATCAATTAACCACACAATTACAGAAAGGAAATGGTCTCGGCTTGGAAGGATGGTTGAAGTCACTAGGTTTGGGACCATGGCTGGTTTCACTCGTGCAGCATTTGATTACTGTGGGACTAGTAATATTATTAACAATAGTGTGCTTACCTTGCCTGTGCCAATGCTTGCAAAAGATGATATACAAAGTTACTACATCTGTAGCCAATCAAGTATTGCTTGTACAAAAAGAAAAAGGGGGAATTGTTGGAGAATGGTTAGAGGATCAGGGACATGGATCACTGATAAAGGGAACAAATCAATAACTGTACAAGCAAAAGCCTGCAAGCAAAGGCCTGCATGAGAAAAAACCTCCATGAGAAAGTGCCTGTGTGAGAAACAAGCCTGGGAACAAAAAGGGAGTTTTTTAGGAGGTACAGTGCTGTTCTGATAAGATGTGCTGACCATGAGAAGGGAGGAAAGACTATGATCTCTCAAGACAAAACATAAAGCTTGCCAAATGTAGTTTTTATCTAACCCAATTATGTAGAAGTAAGAATGCACCTTTATAAACTTAAACTAATTAAAGAATTGATAAGCTTGTATTCAATGCTATATAAGTGCCTCTGTATTGCTAATAAACGAAGCTTGCTTATCCATCACATTGATTGTCTGCATAGCTTCCCTCACCCAAAAGTTGGCAGACTGTCTCTTAATTCCTTTTCTTCCCCTTTAGACGGAAAGGAAAATCCAAAAGAAAAAGCAAATACAAGATTTTGGATGCAACGGATCAAGAAAGCCTGGAGTTAAAACCAAATCCCAAAGCAGGTAAAACAAGAGAGGGAAGAGCTCAGCACTTCCAGAGTGCTGACTGAGGACTCTTCCACTGTGGACTTAAAATCCCAGTGAAACAAATGTCATGTAGGGGCTGACACAGGGGTCTCAGAAGATCTAAGAGCTTGTCTTAGATCTGTATATGAGGTATTTAGTGAAGTCATCTAAGTCTTAGATTTGGAAATTGGGGCTGAAACTGGCCTGGTCCTGATGTCTCCACTTGGTATCACAGAAGTAGGAAGTGGATGCCTCAAGCTGTGCAGAGCAGCCTGACCCAGGAAGCCCAAAATTGGGTCTTGACTGTAACTTCTCCTGCTCTAAAGTTTTCCCCTGGTTCTGGTAGTTCCTTTCTTGCCAATATGCAATTCTTTTGTCATTCTCTACAGCAAAGCAGTAATTCAGTGGCAATAAATGTTATACTAAGCCAATGGACACCTGAAAATAACCTGAAAATACTTGTATACTGGAGAGATGGAGGTTTATTTCTGCTCTGCTACTCACCCACCACAAACAACTGGTTCATCAACTTACTTATTCTTGCTCTTGTGAGCATCAGGCTGTGAAAATTTCACATTTACCTCATCCTCTAGTTTTCCAGTAAGCAAGTGCATTTAGGAGGGAGATCCATGAATTCCTCAGTGCTCCATGTGACTACAGGTCCGTTGGCCCATTCCAGAAAGGCAGGATTTGTCTTCAGTGTTCTTAGCCAGGATTTTCCTGCCTGCATTGCCGTCCTGAGAGTTCTTGTCAGGTGCTTTGTGAAGATCAGGGAGTTATTTCAGGCTGGAATGTTTTTATCTGATACCTGAACCAAGCTGTGGTCACCTGCTGACTGACCAGGAAAAGAGGGAAATGTTGGAAAGAATGTGCCAAATATGACTCTGCTGAGTGCCAGGGAGCTCTACAGCTGCTGAAATGTGTGTTTCATATCAGAGTGTGTTCTGGTTTTGTTCAGAGAAGGGGATATGCTAACTGTGCGTGGAAAAGAGCCCCTGATCCTTGTTTGCTAGCGGAAAATAACTGCTCATCCCAGTGTTATCCCATTTAATGGTGTTCCAGCAAAGTGAGCAGTGCCCAAGAGCAGCATGGAGGGCATTGTAGTGACAGACTGATCAGCTGTTCCTCCGAGGAGCAGGCTGTCCCAACTGCTCAAACACAGATACTCTTGAAGGAAACCCGGGTGTGTTTCCCTCCCTCAGCACCCAACTCTTCTTTAATCTGACCATCTGTCACCTCCGAGCCCACTGTGCAATAGATGTACTAAATGTGCCTCACCATTTGCTCTCTGGTAACTAAACTCATCTTGCTGCTTCCAAGGCTGGCTGCTGACTAAAGGCTTTTTCCCTGCTAGCTATGTCCAGGGAGCTTTCTGCTAACAGAGGAAATGTTGCATTTCTCCATTAAGGAAAAGCTAAATTTAAATATTTCCTCTGCTGACAATATCAGTAAATGTCTTTCTCCTGTCCTTGTGCATTAATCTAAAATCATCCTGCTAATTTATCTCTCTCCCCTTGCAGGCAGGAGCAGCAGAGAGGGTAGTGAGATGGCAGAGATCTTCCCTCACACACCTGCATACTCTCTTGCTCTGGTCGTGAGCCCTCGGAGCGTTTTCTAGGCAATGCCCCGAGCAAGGTCAGGGAGACACAGCTCCCATGTGTACTCACAGCCCCTTCTGGTCACATCATTGCCTTCCTGCCTGCTTGTTGTGCTTTGTGCTGTCTTGGAGTGTTGTGGTGACCTGTGACATGCCAGAGTGTCTGAGACAGGATGACTTTAGCTTCAGCATCAGAGGGAATAAGAAACACACAGAGGAAAGTCAGATTCTGCTGCCTCTTAGACGTGATCAGAAAAGGAGACTTAGAGGGGATGGAGTAAGGTGAGGTGGTTCATTGGTGTTAAAAGCATTTCTAACCTGGGAATGTTTCTCCTTCAAGGTGGCAGGCAGAAAACCCAGGTCCTCAACACGAGCCTGATGCACTCCGAGTCCGAGCTGGACAGTGATGAAGCCATCTTCACGTGGCCTGACCGGGAAAAAGGGAAACTGCTCCGCAGCCAGAACGGCTCCTTGCGCAACGGACAAGTGACACTCAAACCCAAGAACCAGAGGGAGGAAATCCTATAGCTCCCCTCAGGCAGCCTTGACTGGAGCTCAGCAGGGAAGGCCACTCCCGTCCCTGTCATACCAGGGCCTTTGGAGGCCACTTTGACTAGGACAACGCTGCTAACTAGTTTCACAGAAAATAACTTTGGTTTTGTGGGTTTCTTTTCATTCGGTTAAAACTGGTTGTACTTGAATTTGAACTTCAAGGGAAATCAAAGGGAGGAGAAGGCAACTGTGAACCCCGGGAGAAGAGTCGGAAAAGGACAGAGCTGGCATCTGAAGAGGGCAGGACAGAACCACTTGGAGCAACTGTGAATGTGCAGGACCCTCCTAAGCCACCTCAGACTGCAGTGGAGGGAACACCTGTGGACTGCCAGCTCACTTGCCTTGGAGCTCCTTGGAGAAGGAAGGTCAAGTCCTTGAACTGTGCTCTGAGCTCCCTTCAGGCTCCTGTAGCCTACCACAGGCTACTTGTGCTGTCCAACAACTTTCTTCTCCTTTACTCCCACCTTCCCTAATGATTTAAGCACTATTTTAATGTAGACTTGTCCTTTCACATGCACTTGGCTGCTGTTGGAGTGTAGAGGAGGGGGAATGTAAACACTCTGATCACACTCCCCCAGTTTGCAGGTAGGAGAGGGGTTTGTGGCTGTTCTAAATCGCTGTCAGGCCGCTCTCATGGGGAGTGTTGGGGACTTGGTGCCTGTTCACATGTGAAAAGCTGACCTCTGGTTACTGCCCAGGCTGGGAGACCCCCTCCTGCAGCAAAGTCCTGCTGGGTACCAGAGCTGGGGACACACACCCACCTTTGGTACCTGTGTCCAACGTCTGGCTTCATTCCAAAGCTGTGACATGTTCTGTGGCCCCAGCACCTTCTGTTGGTCACTAGGCCGTCCGTGAGGCTGGACATTAACCATATCTCAGTTATGGAACACTATGTACTGTGGTTTTTTGGTTTGGGTTTTTTTCCCCTTAAAATTTGCACATCCCAGGCGATGGGGATCGGTCTCTGCAGTCCCCAGCTGACTGCTCCCTCAGGCTGGCAGCTCACTGGCCTTGTGCTGTTGTGGCTGCAGAGCCCTGTGTGCTCCTATTGCAGTGTGAGGAGCACACGTGGTGGAAAAGGGAACTCTGGGTACCCAAGGGCAATGGGCAGTGCTAGCAGCATGTGGCACAGCGTGTCACTGTCCCTGCTGCCTGAGCCCAAGGGCAGGCACAGGGGTCCTTTCCGATTCCCACTCCCTTATCTCACTGTGCTGCTGTGTGAGTTGCACCCTGTCCTCGGGCAGATTCAGCCTCGTGCTGGCATGAAGGATGCCACTGCTCCTCTGGGGATGGGTGGGCAGTTCATTGCCTTTCTTTGTGTTTAATTTAAAAACTGGAAACTTGTTTCATTGGCTATTTTTTTCTTCTTTTTGAGCTATGAAAGCCAAAAGGCTTTAAGTTCCTCAGTTGTATTTATATTGCTGCACTACTGATTTGTGTTGAGCTAGATGAAGATTAAACACTATTGAAAGTGAGGGGACATTCCCTCACTGAATGTAGTCCTGGCTGCTGCTGAGTTTATTTTTTGGGCAATCAGCTGTTCCTCAGGCCCAGCACTGGAGCCTGCAGCTCTCCCAGTGCTGAGGCCACGGCATTTGCTGGCGTCACAGCACGGGCCACCCTCTGCCTGGGCTGTCTGGCACAGAGCTGGGGCTTGGCTCAGGCTTCCCATTCCTGGAGGCTCCTGCACCCGCTCTCCCCATGGCTTCTTCCCTCCAAACCCGCCCAGGGCCACACACAGGGAGGGCTGACCCCGGGATGCTCCTCAGAGGGCACAGCCCAGCGCTGGCTGTCCCATGGCCACACACTTAACTCTTGGGTGACACCACCCTCTGCATGTCCCTTCATTTGGATCTAAGTGAACAAACTCTGGGAATAGGAGGGTTTGGAGCTGCAGGAATTGACCAGGTGTGGTCCTGAGGCTGCACCTGGGAGTATTTCATGCTGGGAGAGGGGAGCTGTGGAGCTCTCCCTGATTCTGGTCCTTGGGGCATGTGCTTTTTGAGCCCCTTGCTCCTGCGCATCCCAGGGAGGGCCCCCAGCAGCAGATGGGGGCTCAGCCATTGGGCATTGGTCAGTGCCCCTCTCAGCAGCCACAGGGTGGGCTTTCCAGCAAGCCTGGCTGATTGTTACGGGAGAGGGAATGAAAATCTCTGCAGCTGTTACCTCCAACACCTTTGTTCAGCTGCGGTTGTTTCCTTCATCCCTGTGTTTCACTGTGGGGTCACAGCCCTTCGAGTGGGGGTGCTGTATTGAGGGGCTGCACCCCAACCCAAGGCTGGGCTTTGGGGAGGGCTGTGGCCTTCCCCCTGTGCCCCGTGGCTCATAGTCCCTTGCTATCACTGAGTGCAGGTTTGGACAGCACAGCACAAGCTCCCGTTAGATTCCTAGCTCCCATTAATATTCCCTGGCTGTGCAGCCTCTTCCCCCTCCACGTGTTAACCCTCAGTGCCACCAAGCCTTCAGGAATGGGGACAGACAGCCCTGCACCCCAGCTTTGGGGGGCACAAGGATGTGTGAGGCTGATGGAGGCGAGGACACCTCCAAGGCTGAAGGTGGGAACTTCTGGCCCGACGCAGGAGCAGGGTGGACTGTCTGCTGTAGTGCCCCAGGAGCACAGCCCTCCCCAGGTGTGTGCACAGCGCCTCCCTGGGATTTTGGAAGCCCTTTCCCCACTCTCCTCCTCCCCCAGGGTCACTAATTTCACTGCTGGTTTGTTACCCAAGCGCCTTGAGCGTGACCTTGCTCGGGAAGGTTTCTGCATTGCTATGCTTTATGATTTCACAATTAGAGGCACTGGCTACAAGTTGCCCACGTGTGGAAGTTAAAGGCTGAGACATCTGTCAGATGAAACAGCACCTTCACTCAGTTTTGTTTTCTTTAACATATTCAAGTGCTGGTGAAGATGTTTGAGGCAAATTCTACTTTTGAAATAGTTTGCTCTTGACTCTTTTCCTCATCCTGCTGCATAGCTGGGGCTGCTCAACCTGTCTGCACTTTGGTTAATGATGTTTGATGAATTCCAGTGTTACTTGGGTCAAGACTAAAAGTTATTTTTTAAAAACAAAATGTTTCTTTCAAATAAACAGGGAAGATGTTTTGTTGCTGCCCAATTGCTTCTTTCTCCAGTCTCAGCTGTGGGACAGTTCTCATCAAAGACTTGATTTCACAGGAAAGCAAAATAGCAGCAGTGTCAGGGCTCGAGCTGCCCCACACCTGGATAGCAGCACCTCCTCGTGCAGCAGCAGAACGTGTATTGATTAGTGGAGTCCTTGAAGGAGATGACTGTGGCCACGGAGCTCTTGCTGGGGCTGGTTGTGTAGAGAACACACTTTAGCACCACGGCAGCCAGGAGGGACCCGATGGCACTTTGGGACACAGATTTTTCAGAGAAGGGAGGAGATTCACCTTCAGAGCTGCCCTTCTGTCCGTGAACAGCTCACGTGGTGGGTGGGGAGAACTTGCTAGAGCCCTCTGAGTTCACTTCCTTCAATGTCACCTAAGGACAAAGGAAGCCGAATCTCCTGAGCTCCCCAGCTGCGGGCTCGGCTTGGTGGGTGGGGAGAACTTGCACCAGCCCCGGGGCAGCACCGGAAGAGGAGATGGGGGCTTCTCACTGCCCTGAGGGCAAAGAGCTGCTCCTGCCTCCAGCACCTTTTGGTCTGTGTCACATCCCCGGGGGGGATCACGGCCTGGGCTGGAGCCTCAGAGCAGCTCCAGGCTCGCAAGAAACTGAGGCAGCTGTGACAGTGGCCAAGGCAGCAGCTCGAGGACTCTGCCCACGCGGCTGTCGCGGTGTTTTGGTGGTTCAGCAGCCTGGGGAAGCCCCGCGGTCCCTGGGGGAAGGGGGTGCAGGGATTTGGCCGCAGGCACCGCGGCCGAGGCCAAGACCAGGCGCCTGTCGGACCGTGACGGAGCCGGGGAGATCGGGGTTGGAGTCGCAGCTACACCACTTGTGCCTCCCTAAGCAGCACCCGGGACTAGGAGGAGTTAAAAAAACAAAAGGCTCTTCCTGGAGCCAGGGGAGCACGGTTTTTCCTCTCTTTGTACTCATTCTGCTGCATGTGCTGTCCTTGCTCCGACCGTGTGGATTTGGCGCTGCTCCCCAGCGCCTTCCTGTCATTAGGATTCCCTGGATTGCTGCTGCTTTCCTTCTTCCAGCCGGGCTCTCCCTTGTCCACGGCACTGACAGGAGCTCCCGCACCTCGCCCGGGTCCCCCGTAGCCACGGGGGGACACAGTTACAGTGGCGATGTGCTCCTTGAACCATCCCTGCGCCGAGGGTGTGGGCACACTGCTGGTGGCTCCTTGCGAGCTGGGCACCGCTGGCACCCTGCAGTGCCCCCGGCTGCGGGAGCTGCCCCTGGGGCTGTTCCAGAGCCGGGCAGGAGCGTTGGTCGCTGCTCTGAGAGAGGCCGGGACTTGCAGGGGGCTCAGCTGGAGGACTGACCCTGTGCTGGCCATGTCCCACTGGGAACTGGTCACGCCACCACAGCCCACCTGCTCCCCGCCACCAGCACCCCGCACGACCCTCCTGACCGGGCGCAGACGCAGCGTCACTTCCCGCGTCGCTGCTGGCCCGGTGGGGGTTGTTACAGGCATTTTGGGGTGAGCGTGGCTGGCTCGGGACGGGAGTTTGCGGAGCATCCCTGCTCCTGCCTCCCCTCTCCCGCCGCTCCTTCTGCTGAGGCAGAGCCCCGAGGGGCATCGGGGGCAATGCGGGTGCTGCGGTGGAGGCCCGCGGGCACCGTCACCCTCCGTCCATCCCTCCGTCCGCCCGTCGGTCCACGCGGGGCCCCAGGCACCGAGTGAGTCCGTCTTTCCATTGTTCAAACAATCTCTTTTCCACATGCGGTGCCAAGGGCTCCCCGCTCGCTCCCGCACGCGCCAGTATATTTAGCTGCCTCTGAGCCTCTACCTTTCCTTATATAGGAGAGGCCAAACGAATTTCTCACTCTCATTATTAATAGCCTGAGAGGAGCTCTTAGGAGGCTGCCAAAAATAGCAGGCAAACAGAGAGCACCCGGGGTGGGGAGGGTGTCGTGGCAGGCAGGGAGCCGCCGGGACCGCCGCGGGAGGGATGCCACGCTGCTGGTCCTGGCTTTTCCCTTTGGGAACCACGCTAAGGTGTCTCCCAGCATCCTGCCCCGGGTAGGGGGTCCTCCACGCCCCGCGTAGGGGGTTCCCCACGCCCCGCCAGCTCTCTGCAGGTAGGACCGGCGGGGCTCCGGGTGGGCAGAGCAGCCCTGTACCCCCGGACTTGGCGGCTGGGGATGCTGAAACAACTGCCCTGTGGGTGTTGGGGACACCCCAACCGGGTGGCCTGGGGCAACCCAGGGATCCCCATCCCCACGGGGTCCCCCTGGCCATGGGGATCTCCTGCGGCTGAAGGAGTTTTTACAGGTTTCACCCTTCTGTACAGGTTTTACCCTTCTGTACACTCCACGAGCTCTGCTTTGCCCTCGATCTGCCTCGGGCTGCTGCTGGGCCCGGCGGTGCGTGCCGGCTCCCCCCACGACATGGCTCTGAGACCCCCGCCGGGCACCTGGGGGACGTGGGGCAGGTGGCAGAGCTGGCCGGCCGTCTGCGTGCTGGTGGCAGCCCTGGCTGCCTCGGTCCGGGAGGGAGAGGGTTTCTCAGCAGAGATCACCCACGCAGCATCCCCAGAACTGGGCACATGTGCCGGGACACCGAGCTCGGGATGGGGCGAGCTCGGAAGGAGCTTCGGGGTGCCCAGAGAGCGAGGGGTCTTCAACTGCACCCGGAGATGTTGCATCCCAGGGTCTGCCTTAAATCCCTCCCTCCTCCCTCCCTCCCTGGCGAGGAACTTCTCCCGCTGAACCGGAGGATGCTGCAAGCTCCTGCGGACGAGCCGGAGGAGTCCTGTGGCAAAGTCAAGGCGAGCGGGGAAGCAGCGTGCTCGTGCCGGCTGTCAGCGCAGCTCGCTGCCGCCAGCCCAGCCTGCTGCGGCCGGTGTCACCTCCAGGACCGTGAGTGGCCTTGCGGGCGGGAGGTGCGGGATCTGCGGGGGGCAGCGGGGCTTTCCCCGCCGCCCACGTTTAACCTTCAGCGAGCCCGGCCGGTGCTGAGCCCTCCGGGGCCGGGGATGCTGCTGCTGCTGCTGCTGCTGCTGCTGCTGCTGCTGGGCTCCGGCTCGGCGTGGGCAGGGAGGGGACACCCTGGGGTGGGGGTCACCGCAGCCCCCCCTGCTTGGGGCCAGCCCGGGTGGAGACGGAGGAGTGGGGGGCAGCAGCAACTCTCTGTGTGTCTGGGGGGACAATGGGGCCCCCCCGCAGGTCCCGGCGGCAGGGGGGCCCTGGGGGTGAGTGTCCGGCTCTGCGGGCAGCACCCGGCCCTTCTGCCTGCGGGTGTCCCCCTGCACCGGGGCCGGTCACCCCCTCTCCAGGGAGCCGAGGTGCCCTCGGCCACGCAAAGTGAGGACACCCATGCCTGTGGGATGGGGTGGGAAAGGAAACCCAACTCCTGGGCACCTCGGCATCGCATTTTGGACTTGCACGGAGGGAAGTGCTGATCACCATGGCCGGGTGCACCAGGGCAATGCGCCCACAGCCCAGACATGGGCAATGCCGCGGGCGAAGGAGCGGCAGAATGGGAGCCGGGGGGCTCCCCCAGGCTTCGTGTGCCAGCCCTCCCCTTGCATCCACCTCCCTCCTCCTTGCTGGGCCTCTTGGTATTTTATAAGCCACTCGGCAGCTGCTGCATTGGGTTTGCCGGGGATGGATGAGCCGGGGGAAGCCGGCTGGGGGGGCAGCGCTGGGTGGGAAAACTTGGAAAGGTCCCTGCGGGGCAGCGGCTGCAGAGCTCGGCCGGGGACGCGGCGCTGGCGGAGCCGGGAAGAAAAAGGCTCTTCCTTTTATAGCCAGGCTGGGGTTGTTGGGTGCCTGTGGGTGCCACTTCGGCCGGCCCCGGCAGCCCCCCGACTCCTCCACCTCCTCCTGCAAAGTCGTCTGCCCCTGGTGCCCACAAACGACCCTGCTCGGGCAGGGAGCTGCTCTCGGGGCAGGCGGAGAACACGGGGGGCTGCCCTGGCCGGGGACTCACAGCCGATCTGCGGGCACGGAGAATTCGTGGAAGAGGGGCTGCCCCAGGCCACAGCTCCCTGGTGGGTTTCAGCTCGGGGTCTGCAGCTGCCAAAGGCAGCGCTGGGGCTGGGGAGGACTCAGGGATGCCTGCAGTGGTGGGGGCACGCCCAGGGCTGCAGAGGGGTTGGTGGTGATGACTGGGAATGTCTGGGCACAGAGAGAGCGGTGGGGTAGAGCCGGTCTGTGGAACACGGCGGGGGCAAGGAGGGGTGGTGGGAGGAGGCAGGGGTGGCCTGGGCTGGAGTTGGGGGACACGAGGTGCCCCGGATGCAGGGAGCATCCCGTGGAGCTGGGTGCAGCCCTCCAAGGTCACTGGGGGAGCCCGGCTGAGAGCTGTGGGAACCATGCCATGGGATGGGGCTGGATGGGCCCCTCGGGCTGGGGTATCTCTAACACCCAGTCCTGGGAGGCTGTCCAAGGTCAGCCGAGGTGACTGGAGATGAACTCGGCTGCGATGTGAGAGCCCTGACGCTGTGCCCTGGCTTTGTGGTTTCAGGGTGGGTGCAGCCACGAGCTTTTGACTCCCACTGAACCCTGGCAGCCCTGCCAGACCCTGGGACACCGGCAGTGCTACAGCAAATCCTCCCGGCAGCATCATCACACGGCACTGCAGGACCGGCAGAGCGCCAGGGCTTAAGTGGGTGCATCCCTGCAGCGTCTGGCCTCAGGACACGCACTCAGTTTGATTTGGGGTGGGACAGGGGTGCTGGTCCAGCCAGACATGCTCTGCCCCACCACTGCTGCTGTGCTGGGGACTTGTCTTGGGTCCTGGGAGCCGTGTCTGGGATCCTCAGGGCCAGATCATCGGGACCACCCATGAAGGAGCTCCTGGGGTGCTGGCAGAGCATCCTGGGGGGACCATGGCTGTGTCATGCTGTGCCCCATGGAAAGCTTTGGTGTCTCAGGGGCCAACCGAGCAGCGACTCTGCTGCCTGTGGGTGCTACGAGCAGGGCTGGTGACATGAGGCTGTACTTGGCACCCAGTGGCTCCTTGCAGGGAGCTGCAGCGTGTGTGGCCACGGCTCCCGGCGCTGAGTCACGGCCACACCATGTCCAGCCAGCCCCATGTCCCTCTTGCCCACAGCCAGGCCCCCCACGCACCCCTCACTCCCCTGTCCGGGAGGGAGCAGCCCTGGGAACTCAGGGACACTCCCTGTACCTGCCATTGTCCCACTCCAGCTGCAGATTTAGGGGTGGGAAGGTCACTGGGGTTAAGGCATATTTGGGTTGTGGTGACACTCATCCCCTCTGTCACCCTGCCATGGCCAAGCTGTGCTGGGGCCGGGGAGCCCCCTGCAGCCCTGTTGGGGTCTGAAGCCCTAGAGCTCTCAGCTTAACCACCCCTCCCATGGGCAAAGGCATCTCCAGCCTTCCCTGTCCACAGCTGCTGTGTGGGGAGGGGTTGGGAAGGGCCCAGAGCCCTGTGTCCTTCTCCTGGCCCTGCAAACGAGGTGAGCAGAGGCATGGGAGTGTGGGAGATTGGTGCCCCCCGAGCTGGCCCAGCTGCATTGACCAGGACCCACTGCTCAGGCCCACAGACAGGGGGATTTGGGGTGTGGAATGTCCTGGGGGTGGGAGGGTGGCAGGGGAGTGAGTTGGTGCATCCTGACCCAGTGCAGCAGCAGCAGCAGGAGGAGTGGGGGGGTTCTCCTGCCAAGCCGAGAGCCAGGGCCGAGGGGGATTCCTCCTGTGGAAGTGGCTCCAAGCACAGGTGCCCACCTCTGCCATCCATCCGTGCTGGCCCATGTGGGCCCTTGGCTCTGCCCCCATCTCCTTGCAGGTGCAGCTCCCCAGGTGCCCCCACAGCCCAAACCGCTGAGCTTTGGCTGCATCCTGGAGCATCCCATCACCCACACAGGGCAGCCACCACCCAAACACCAGCCTGAGCACCCTCCAGCTGCCTGGGGACTCTGGGTCCAGGGCACACAGGCTGGCCACGGCTCTGTCTTGTCCTCCAAACACGGGGTGGCTGCGGGCACAGGGGGCCAGATGGGCAGTGCCTCCACCTGCGCTGCGCCAGGCAGAGGCCGAAGATGGGACTGGGGTTGGGTAGGAGATGCTCCCCACAGCCCCTGCCCGGTCTCGGGTTTCACCACGGCTCCTTCCAGGATCTCACTGGAGCTGGGGGACACGGCCGGGAGAGGGACAGCCCCGTGCCCCACGCCCCCAGCCCCGCGCCGCCCGCCTCTCCCTCCCAACCCTACATACTTCTTCATATGCCCATATGGAGCCGGCCGGCCTTATGGAATGTTAAGAAGTATGTATTTTTGGGCTGGGACCCCCACACCGGGAGCCTCCATCACCAGCACGGTCCAGACGGCGCCTCCGGAGAGACGATGCGTCCCTGGGGCTGGTAAAAAGGAACCAGATCAATTTGCAACTGGATTTGGTCCCCTTCAACCAGCTGCAGCGGCGCATGAGCTACGGCACCCGCTGCACCTCACCGCCCCGGCCCAGGGCGCTGCCACCGTCCTGCCCTGAGCGGGCTCGGGGTGAAGAGAGGGTGCAGGGAGCGGGAGAAAGGGGGGGGGGGGGTACAGAGTGGGGCTTTGGTGGGGTTTTTGAGGCTTCCCGGTGGACAGGAGGCAGGCGGAGCGGCTTCAGCTACGATTCCCAAACTTGCTCGAGAGCGTCGTCAAAACCGCGGAGTTTCAGCAGTCGGGAAACGCCCCGTGAAGCCGCGGGAGCCGTGGCACAGGCGTGAGGAGCCACCAGTCCTTCCCCCGCAGCCCTCGCAGCTCCCGTCCGAGGCGGTCGGGGAGAAAGGGCTCCCTGCGGGGACACCCCCAGGGTCCGACCCCCGAAAACGCGGGAGCTCCAGCCCCGCTCCAGCAGAGACCGCAACATAAAGAGTTAATGAGAAAGTGAAACTCGAAAATTAACTGTCCCGACGCACCCTGCCTCGATCTTTCCGGCAGCCATTGGACCCTCAGACACAGCACGGGTTGGTGGCGTGGGGTGCTGCGCTCCCGCGGTGGGTGTTTGGGGACAGCGCCCTTTCCCTGAGGGGGGGACGATAACGGGGGGCTGCTCACCTCGCTGCACCGGCGGAGCAGCAGCGAGCCCTGGGCCGGGCAGGAGCCTGGGCGGGGGCTGAGGGGTCTCTGCTTTCCTGGGGTGGCCGGGGGCTCCTGGAGGGGACAGCGGTGGCTGGGGGCGTTCGTGCAGGGCAGCAAAGCGCTGCCGGCCTCACCCACTGCCCACGGAAGAAAGTTTTGTTCTCTTTGCCGGCAGGACCAGGCTCACCGAGGACCCTGCGCAGTTCTCGCTCGCGGCCAGGCTGCCATGGGTGAGTTGGGGGGCTCGTGGGGTGGGGGGGCACGGGCCCTGCAGTGGCACTGCCTGGGGGGACACGGTGGCCCTGGGGTTTGCCCTTCCTCCCCTCTACTGCCGGCAGGGCTGCAGGAGGGTGGGGCTGGGAGAGCTGCTGCTGCCGCCGGGCCCCTGCCCTGCCCGGCACAGCGCGCTGGGCTCCAGCCGGGAGGAGCTTTAGTGCCCGCACTCCGGCCCTTCTGTCATTTTCCTTCTTAGATGCCGGTATAGTCACTATTGCAATCGTCGCCATAGTCACCATGGGAGCTACAATTGTAGGTGAGCGTCCGGCACGGGCTGAGCAGCGCTCGGGGTCACTTTGGGAGCTGCTGAGAGGGAAGGGGCAGCACTGGCCGCTGCCTGGAATTCTGCCTGCGCTGCTGCTGCAGCCCTGCACACCGTTCCTCTCCTGCCGGCCATGGGGTGTTGTTAAGATCTGATGATTAGGGTTCCCTAGAAATCCCTCTGCCTGAGGTAAGGTGCAAACGAGACCATATGCCAGTCAATAGTATGGATTTTATTTGATGGCAGATATAAGAGAGAGAGAGAGAGAAAGGGAGGGAGAGAAAAAGAAAGAGAGAAAGGGATGGAAAGAAAGAGAGGGAAGGAAAGGGAGGGAGGGAAAGAGAGGGAGAAAGAGGGAGAAAGAGAGAGAGAGAGAGAAAGCGATAGGGAGAGAAAAAGAAAGCAAGAAAGGGAGGCGGGGGATGGAAGGGAGGTGGCGGGGGGGGCGGAAGGGAGGGAAGAATGGGAGGGGGGGAAGAGAGGGGGAAAGAAAGAAGTAGAAAGAAATAGAGAAAAGGTATGTGGGACAGAAAGAAGGTGACAGGGACAGAATAAGGAAAATATCACCACTCCACGGATCCCAGCCATGCTCCGTTGATCCTCTCCAGCTGGTCTTCTTGGTAGTGCGGGTCCCTCCAAAAGCGTGGAATCTGATGGGTTAATATACGCTCAGGCCACGTAGGACAGTCCAGGCACCTGCCTGGGCTGGGGTGGGGGGGAAGGGGGTGGTTTGCCATTGTCTCATACAACAGACTCCAGGTTTGTTGCATCACATGCAGCCCTGCAGTGCCAGGCCTCAGGAATGGCTCTGGGGGGCACTTCAGGAGATCCTTGATGGATTATGAGACCCCCTCTGCTGCCTCTCACGTGAATGTGCCCTGGATGTGGCCTCTGGGGTTGGGGGTTCCACAGCTGGGCCACTTTGTGTAAGGGAGGATGGGTGTTCACTGTCCCTGAGCAGAGGTTACACCCAAAACCTCCTCCCACCTCCCCCTCCCCTTGTTTCAGGGGGGAGTCTGTTTAAACCTGGCCAATTCCGCCGGGGATGATTCTTAGCACGGCTGCTGGGTTTGGCTCACATTCTCTTCCTTGTGTACTTGTTTGTTTCTCCCCGGGCCTGAGGTTGATGAAAGAATGGGTTTCCCTTTATTTAATCTCAGTAGTTTGACTTACAGTCTGAAGTTCTTCAAGGAGGTTTCTGTGGCTGTAGCTTCTTGAAAACATTATATCAATGTCTGAGGCATGAACTATTTTCAGTCTCTGACAGGTGTCCCCATCCCTGCACCCCCAGCCCTCACTGCCCACTCTGGCCCCTGGGTCCTTTTGGGGAGGCCGGTTCTGGTGCTGGTGGCAGGGGGAGGAGTGGGTCACAGAGAGCACCCTAACGCTGCTCTGTCCTCCCTGCAGCAATAATGAAGAATGAAAGGAATTCTCACAAGGAGTCTTAAAACTTTTCTGACTTTGGTGAGTGGGGAGGGCAGGGGAGCTGGGCTGTGCTGGGAGGGAATATGGGGTTGTACCCTGGGCTTACTCTGAAGCCAAACCAGTTCTTTCACCCCTCACTGGTCCAAATCTCCCCAAACTGTGGGAAAGGGATCAATCCCCAATGTGATGGGAAGAGTCAGGACCTGCTGGGGTAGGGGTCAAGGCTGAGGGCCTCAGGGGCCGTGCAGGCAGGTGACTGCTCTGTGGCAAGAACAACACTTGTGTCCCCTGGCAGCAGTGGCCAGAGACAGAAAGGAACAGCGGACAGGGTTGGGTTTGCTCAGGAGCAGAACTTGCTGCAGGCCAACTCCCCGGCACAGTCCAGGGAGACCCTTGCCTCTCCCTGCCCAGGAGAAGCCCTTGGCTGTCCCTGCCTCGTGGTTGTCCCTCAGCAGGCAGCATTGATGCTTCTGGGACATCAAACGTTTGTCTTTGCAGGGTGAAAACAAAAGGCCTGACTCTGCCCAGCAAGCAGCAGCCGATGCCATGCTCTCCAAAGGAAGAACTCTAGGTTACCAACCCAAAGCCAAGCAGTTTTTCTTCTTTCCAAGCAGCCTATCTTCCCATGGCAGGCTCTGGAAAGCCCCCGCAGACCCCCAGCTGCAGCTTTAAAAGATTTGGATTTCCTTGAGCAATAAATTCCTTGAAAGCTTTAATAAAAGTGTGTTGCACATGCATGCGTGGTGGTGCTTGGTGTGTGTTGTGGCAGAGGTGCCCGCCCAGCACCGGGGGATTTGCCGTGCTCCAGGAAGGGATTGCAGCAGGCAGCGTTTCCAGCCTTGCTCCTGCTCCCTGCACAGCCAGGGGCTGGCTCCCACTGAACCCTGGCAGCCCTGCCAGACCCTGGGACACCGGCAGTGCTACAGCAAATCCTCCCGGCAGCATCATCACACGGCCCTGCAGGACCGGCAGAGCGCCAGGGCTTAAGTGGGTGCATCCCTGCAGCGTCTGGCCTCAGGACACGCACTCAGTTTGATTTGGGGTGGGACAGGGGTGCTGGTCCAGCCAGACACGCTCTGCCCCACCACTGCTGCTGTGCTGGGGACTTGTCTTGGGTCCTGGGAGCCGTGTCTGGGATCCTCCCAGCCCCGCTCGAGCAGAGACCGCAACATCAAGAGTAAACATTGAGAATGAAACTCTGCGAGCGGTTTAGGCATTTCCCGTAAGTTCGTTATCAGGATATCTCCGGTCATTGACTTTCCAGCAGCCCTTGGCCCCTCAGAGCAGAGCACCCACAGCACGGGTTGGTGGCGTGGGGTGCTGCGCTCCCGCGGTGGGTGTTTGGGGACAGCGCCCTTTCCCTGGGGGGGGACGATAACGGGGGGCTGCTCACCTCGCTGCACCGGCGGAGCAGCAGCGAGCCCTGGGCCGGGCAGGAGCCTGGGCGGGGGCTGAGGGGTCTCTGCTTTCCTGGGGTGGCCGGGGGCTCCTGGAGGGGACAGCGGTGGCTGGGGGCGTTCGTGCAGGGCAGCAAAGCGCTGCCGGCCTCACCCACTGCCCACGGAAGAAAGTTTTGTTCTCTTTGCCGGCAGGACCAGGCTCACCGAGGACCCTGCGCAGTTCTCGCTCGCGGCCAGGCTGCCATGGGTGAGTTGGGGGGCTCGTGGGGTGGGGGGGCACGGGCCCTGCAGTGGCACTGCCTGGGGGGACACGGTGGCCCTGGGGTTTGCCCTTCCTCCCCTCTACTCCCGGCAGGGCTGCAGGAGGGTGGGGCTGGGAGAGCTGCTGCTGCCGCCGGGCCCCTGCCCTGCCCGGCACAGCGCGCTGGGCTCCAGCCGGGAGGAGCTTTAGTGCCCGCACTCCGGCCCTTCTGTCATTTTCCTTCTTAGATGCCGGTATAGTCACTATTGCAATCGTCGCCATAGTCACCATGGGAGCTACAATTGTAGGTGAGCGTCCGGCACGGGCTGAGCAGCGCTCGGGGTCACTTTGGGCGCTGCTGAGAGGGAAGGGGCAGCACTGGCCGCTGCCTGGAATTCTGCCTGCGCTGCTGCTGCAGCCCTGCACACCGTTCCTCTCCTGCCGGCCATGGGGTGTTGTTAAGATCTGATGATTAGGGTTCCCTAGAAATCCCTCTGCCTGAGGTAAGGTGCAAACGAGACCATATGCCAGTCAATAGTATGGATTTTATTTGATGGCAGATATAAGAGAGAGAGAGAGAGAAAGGGAGGGAGAGAAAAAGAAAGAGAGAAAGGGATGGAAAGAAAGAGAGGGAAGGAAAGGGAGGGAGGGAAAGAGAGGGAGAAAGAGAGAGAGAGAGAGAAAGCGATAGGGAGAGAAAAAGAAAGCGAGAAAGGGAGGCGGGGGATGGAAGGGAGGTGGCGGGGGGGCGGAAGGGAGGGAAGAATGGGAGGGGGGGAAGAGAGGGGGAAAGAAAGAAGTAGAAAGAAATAGAGAAAAGGTATGTGGGACAGAAAGAAGGTGACAGGGACAGAATAAGGAAAAGATCACCACTCCACGGATCCCAGCCATGCTCCGTTGATCCTCTCCAGCTGGTCTTCTTGGTAGTGCGGGTCCCTCCAAAAGCGTGGAATCTGATGGGTTAATATACGCTCAGGCCACGTAGGACAGTCCAGGCACCTGCCTGGGCTGGGGTGGGGGGAAGGGGGTGAGTTTGCCATTGTCTCATACAACAGACTCCAGGTTTGTTGCATCACATGCAGCCCTGCAGTGCCAGGCCTCAGGAATGGCTCTGGGGGGCACTTCGCGAGATCCTTGATGGATTATGAGACCCCCTCTGCTGCCTCTCACGTGAATGTGCCCTGGATGTGGCCTCTGGGGTTGGGGGTTCCACAGCTGGGCCACTTTGTGTAAGGGAGGATGGGTGTTCACTGTCCCTGAGCAGAGGTTACACCCAAAACCTCCTCCCACCTCCCCCTCCCCTTGTTTCAGGGGGGAGTCTGTTTAAACCTGGCAAATTCCGCCGGGGATGATTCTTAGCACGGCTGCTGGGTTTGGCTCACATTCTCTTCCTTGTTTACTTGTTTGTTTCTCCCCGGGCCTGAGGTTGATGAAAGAATGAGTTTCCCTTTATTTAATCTCAGTAGTTTGACTTACAGTCTGAAGTTCTTCAAGGAGGTTTCTGTGGCTGTAGCTTCTTGAAAACATTATATCAATGTCTGAGGCATGAACTATTTTCAGTCTCTGACAGGTGTCCCCATCCCTGCACCCCCAGCCCTCACTGCCCACTCTGGCCCCTGGGTCCTTTTGGGGAGGCCGGTTCTGGTGCTGGTGGCAGGGGGAAGAGTGGGTCACAGAGAGCACCCTAACGCTGCTCTGTCCTCCCTGCAGCAATAATGAAGAATGAAAGGAATTCTCACAAGGAGTCTTAAAACTTTTCTGACTTTGGTGAGTGGGGAGGGCAGGGGAGCTGGGCTGTGCTGGGAGGGAATATGGGGTTGTACCCTGGGCTTACTCTGAAGCCAAACCAGTTCTTTCACCCCTCACTGGTCCAAATCTCCCCAAACTGTGGGAAAGGGATCAATCCCCAATGTGATGGGAAGAGTCAGGACCTGCTGGGGTAGGGGTCAAGGCTGAGGGCCTCAGGGGCCGTGCAGGCAGGTGACTGCTCTGTGGCAAGAACAACACTTGTGTCCCCTGGCAGCAGTGGCCAGAGACAGAAAGGAACAGCGGACAGGGATGGGTTTGCTCAGGAGCAGAACTTGCTGCAGGCCAACTCCCCGGCACAGTCCAGGGAGACCCTTGCCTCTCCCTGCCCAGGAGAAGCCCTTGGCTGTCCCTGCCTCGTGGTTGTCCCTCAGCAGGCAGCATTGATGCTTCTGGGACATCAAACGTTTGTCTTTGCAGGGTGGAAACAAAAGGCCTGACTCTGCCCAGCAAGCAGCAGCCGATGCCATGCTCTCCACAGGAGGAACTCTAGGTTACCAACCCAAAGCCAAGCAGTTTTTCTTCATTCCAAGCAGCCTATCTTCCCATGGCAGGCTCTGGAAAGCCCCCGCAGACCCCCAGCTGCAGCTTTAAAAGATTTGGATTTCCTTGAGCAATAAATTCCTTGAAAGCTTTAATAAAAGTGTGTTGCACATGCATGCGTGGTGGTGCTTGGTGTGTGTTGTGGCAGAGGTGCCCGCCCAGCACCGGGGGATTTGCCGTGCTCCAGGAAGGGATTGCAGCAGGCAGCGTTTCCAGCCTTGCTCCTGCTCCCCTGCACAGCCAGGGGCTGGCTCCCACTGAACCCTGGCAGCCCTGCCAGACCCTGGGACACCGGCAGTGCTACAGCAAATCCTCCCGGCAGCATCATCACACGGCCCTGCAGGACCGGCAGAGCGCCAGGGCTTAAGTGGGTGCATCCCTGCAGCGTCTGGCCTCAGGACACGCACTCAGTTTGATTTGGGGTGGGACAGGGGTGCTGGTCCAGCCAGACATGCTCTGCCCCACCACTGCTGCTGTGCTGGGGACTTGTCTTGGGTCCTGGGAGCCGTGTCTGGGATCCTCCCAGCCCCGCTCGAGCAGAGACCGCAACATCAAGAGCAAACATTGAGAATGAAACTCAGGGAGCGGTTTAGGCATTTCCCGTAAATTCGTTATCAGGATATCTCCGGTCATTGACTTTCCAGCCGCCCTTGGCCCCTCAGAGCAGAGCACCCACAGCACGGGTTGGTGGCGTGGGGTGCTGCGCTCCCGCGGTGGGTGTTTGGGGACAGCGCCCTTTCCCTGAGGGGGGGACGATAACGGGGGGCTGCTCACCTCGCTGCACCGGCGGAGCAGCAGCGAGCCCTGGGCCGGGCAGGAGCCTGGGCGGGGGCTGAGGGGTCTCTGCTTTCCTGGGGTGGCCGGGGGCTCCTGGAGGGGACAGCGGTGGCTGGGGGCGTTCGTGCAGGGCAGCAAAGCGCTGCCGGCCTCACCCACTGCCCACGGAAGAAAGTTTTGTTCTCTTTGCCGGCAGGACCAGGCTCACCGAGGACCCTGCGCAGTTCTCGCTCGCGGCCAGGCTGCCATGGGTGAGTTGGGGGGCTCGTGGGGTGGGGGGCACGGGCCCTGCAGTGGCACTGCCTGGGGGGACACGGTGGCCCTGGGGTTTGCCCTTCCTCCCCTCTACTCCCGGCAGGGCTGCAGGAGGGTGGGGCTGGGAGAGCTGCTGCTGCCGCCGGGCCCCTGCCCTGCCCGGCACAGCGCGCTGGGCTCCAGCCGGGAGGAGCTTTAGTGCCCGCACTCCGGCCCTTCTGTCATTTTCCTTCTTAAGTTGGTTTTCACTTGTCATTGTATTCAGCTTTGTACTCGGCCTTGGAATCATCATTGGAGCTACAATTGTAGGTGAGCGTCCGGCACGGGCTGAGCAGCGCTCGGGGTCACTTTGGGCGCTGCTGAGAGGGAAGGGGCAGCACTGGCCGCTGCCTGGAATTCTGCCTGCGCTGCTGCTGCAGCCCTGCACACCGTTCCTCTCCTGCCGGCCATGGGGTGTCCACGTCCCTGCACCTCCCAGCCCTTGCTCCCCACTCTGGTCCCTGTGCTCCCCACAGCCCCTGCCTGGTTTTGGGCTTCACCAAGGCCACTGGCCCCCATGCAGGATGGTTTTGTTATAAACTCTGATTCACCTTGTGCTGCTGACAGGTGACAGACTGGGTTGACAAGTGCTGTGTGTCCCGTACTGTGCCCCATGTGTGTCCTCAGGGCTCACCCCACACTCAGTTGAGTTTCAGTTCCTGTATTTTCTCTATTTAATTACCTCGAGGAAATGCAGCAGTGTTGGTAAACAAAGCAGAACAGTATTTCCCCAGCACTCTGTGCTTTGGCCTCCCTGGGCAGTGCCAGCAGCACGTCCAGGGCCTGGGGTGGCCATGGGGGCAGGGTCCAGGCCCAGGGGTGCCCGGTGTGGCCGCACTGCCTGCGCTGCCCTGTGTGTGGGCAGCAGGGAGGTGAGGTCTGGGGGATCTGCTCCTCCTTGAGGTGCTCCCCCTGGCTAGGGGGGATGGGGAGCCGTATGCTTAGGCCAGGCCTGCTGGGAGGGGCCCGGGTTGATTTTTCTTCCTCTTCCTCAGGACTCCTGAGGGTCTGTCCTGGTGGCCATTGCGGTGCTTCGGGCTGGGGTAGAGTTAATGTTCCTCCCAGGGGCTGCTCTGGGGCTGTGTTTTGGGTTTGTGCCGAACACGGGGTTGATGATACAGAGGTGTTTTGTTAGTGCTGAGCTTGCCCAGAGCCAAGTCCTTTCCTGCCCCTCATACGGCCGTGCTGGGGAGGGATTGGGGAGTGTGTGGGAGGCTGGGAGGAGACATGGCAGGGACAGGTGACCCCAAGTGACCAATGGGGTATCCCAGAGCATGTGACATAAAATGGGTGGACAGAGGCAGAAGGAGGGGACATTTGGAACTGATGGTGTTTCTCTGCTCCATGTGAAGGGACCCTGCTCTCCTGGAGGTGCTGAGCACCTGCCTGCCCACGGGAAGCAGGGAATGAATTCCTGGGTTTGCTTTGCTTGCGTGCACGGCTTTTGCTTTCTCTATTAAGCTGTTTATTTCAGCCCACGCGTTTTCTGGCTTTTACCCTTCCGTTCTCTCCCTGGTCACGATGAGGGTGTGGGGGGGGGGGGGGTAAGCGAGGGGCTGCGAGGTGCTTGGGGCTGGCTGGGGTTAACCGCGACAGCCACCAAGGCTCTGGGCTCTGGTTTGGCTGCCGTGCCGTGACCCCGCGGATCCACGCCGGGACCCTCGCAGTTGTCTGCCGTGGCCCTGCACTCTGGACCCCCCGGTAGCCCGGCTGGGACCCCCACCTCTGTCCCGTGCGCCCCTTGCTGTATCTGCCCCCCCAAAGAAAGCTCCGCTCTCTGCCTCCTGCCCGGGCGGGACGCGCCGGGCGTGGCTGGGGCGGGGCAGCCCCGGGGCGAGCACCGGACCCGTTCCAGTCCACGGGCACTGCGGGCAGGTGAGCAACGCTGCGGGCAGGTGAGCAACGCTGCGGGCAGGTGAGCAGCACGGGCAGCGCTGCTCCCTTTCCTTTTCCACCTTCCCTGTCTCTTTCCTCTTCGTTTTTCTTTTCTTCTTCCTCTTCTCCCTCCTGCCCTCCTGCCTTTTTCTCTCTTAGGTGTGAGACACAGAGGCAAAGGAGCTGCCACTGGAGCTGCTGCCCAAGAAGGTAAATCTCCGGTACTTGGGTTCACTGCCTGGTCCCAGCCCCGTCAGGGACCGGGCCAGGCTGAGGGCTGCGAGTTCTGGGGCCGGGGAGACTCAGGGTGCTGCTGTGAGGGAGGGGCAGCACTGGCCTGGAGCTACAGGTTTCTCTCTTGGTGCCAAAATTGGGCTGACATCTATCCTGCTGTCACTCAGTGCAGCAGTCTCTGCCAAGATGTCCAAGAAGAAGCCAACTCCGGATGAGGAACCCAAGAAGGAGACAATTTCAGATGAGGAATCTGGGGAGGAGATTCCTAGTGATGAACCTAAGAAGGAGACAATTTCAGATGAGGAATCTAGGGAGGAGACAACTCCTGGTGATGAAGCCAAGGATGAGGCTGGTTCAGGTAAAGTCCAGGGGAAGTTTAGGTTAGACATCAGGAAAAAATTCTTCACTGAGTGATTGGGCACTGGAATCGTTTGCCCGTGGGGGGCAGTGGTGCAGTCACCATCCCTGGACACAGCTTGGCCACCCTCTTAAGAGCTGGGGATGTGCTGGAACAATGGGTGCCCTGAAAGCAAAAGTGCATTGGAGATGGGGCTGTAGTGGGTGTGCAGCTGGGGCCAGGGCCCGGTGCCTGCCAAGTGCCTTGGGATTTGCCATGCTCCAGGAAGGGATGGCAGCACGCAGTGTTTCCAGCCCTGCTACCTCTCCCCTACACAGGGAGGAGCTGGCAAGGCAGCAGGTGAGTTGGTTATGGCCTGTGTTTGATTCATCTTGTGCTGGTGGCAGGTGACAGACGGCTGGCACATGCTGTGCTGTTCCGGGTTGGTGGGTGTGGTGGGCAGGGTGGGTAGGCACCCCAGGGTGTGCCACTTCTCCCTTTTCCTCCCAGCCTGGGGGGGCAGTGAGACCCACCCCACCAGTGGCCTCTTCCCAGGGGTCTTCAGGGGCTGGGGGCAGATGAAGGCAGGGGGAGGCTGGAGGAGCTGCTGCTGGCACTGGGAGCCTGCTCTGCCTGGCACAGGGTGCTCAGCACTGCTCAGGGAAGCTTTACTGTCCATGCTCCTGTCGTTCCTGCCCTCCTGCCATTTTCCTTTCCAGGGAAGAAACGGAAAGTCATTGGAGCTGCCATTGGAGCCACAGTGGGAGCAGGTGAGGGTCTGGCACTGGATGGGCAGCGCTCAGGTTCACTGCCCGGTCCCAGCCCCTGTGGTCCTGAGGATTGGGCTGGGCTGGGCTGGGGCTGTGAGTACCAGGGCTGGGGAGAATTGGGGTGCAGCCAGGGTGGAGGAGGGGCAGCACTGGCTGCTGCCTGGAATTCTGCCTGCACACACTGCACACCGTTCCTCTCCTGCCGACCGTGGGGTGTCCCTGTCCCTGCACCCCCAGCCCTCACTGCCCACTCTGGTCCCTGGGTCCTTTTGGGGAGGCCGGTTCTGGTGCTGGTGGCAGGGGGAGAAGTGGGTCACAGAGAGCACCCTAACGCTGCTCTGTCCTCCCTGCAGCAGTGGCACTGGTTGGCATCCCGCTGTTCATCGGCGCACTGGGGTTCACAGGAGCTGGCATCGCCGCTGGCTCCATTGCTGCCAAGATGATGTCGGCAGCTGCCATCGCCAACGGCGGCGGAGTGGCCGCCGGCAGCGCCGTGGCCGTGCTGCAGTCGGTCGGTGAGTGGGGAGGGCAGGGGAGCTGGGCTGCCCTGGCTCCATCTCCACGGGAGGGAACACAGGGCTGTACCCTGGGCTTGCTCTAGAGCCAGACCAGTCCCTTAAGTCCTCACTGGTGTGAATTGCTCCAAACTCTCCAGGTTTTCCCTGCCCAGGAGTCCCTTGGCTGTCTGTGCCCAGTGCTCGGTTCCTCGGCAGGCAGCCTCAATGTTCCTGGGATTTCACACCTTGATCTGTCTTTGCAGGAGCTGCAGGTTTCTCTATTGGTGCCAAAATTGGGCTGACATCTGCCCTGGGCACAGTTGGTGGAGCAAGCGGTGCCTGGCTGTCCAGGTGTAAGAAACCTCCAAGTGACAAACCCAAGAAAAAATAACTCATGTGACAAACATGAGCAGGAGACAACTCCAAATGAGGAACCCAAGAGAAGCCAAGCAGGTGCCTGATCCCAAAGCCTTGGGAAACCCCCACTGACACCTCAGAGCCTTGCCTCTCTTTTTAAAAGCTTTGGATTCTCCTGAGCAACGAGTGCCCTGAAGCCAATAAAGGTGCTTTGCCTGCAGCAGAGATGGTGTTTGTGTGTCGCTGCTGCTCTTGGGTGATGGTGGCATTAGAGGGTGACAGAGCACAGGGATGTTCAGTCCCCAGGACTGACCCACTCGCTGATGGGTGCCACCAGTTCCCCTGCACTCGGCTGGGGGAAGGTGTGTAGTTACTGCCCACACCAGAGCAACAAAACCGGGTGTGAGTGGGATCACCACGTGGGAACCACCAGGTGTTGCTGTGCAGGTGATCAGCTGCAATTTTAACAGCGGCTTAAAAACAAATGAGCCCTCCCCGTTTGAAATCTCTGAGATTCTGCTCTTAAGCTTAGATTCCAACATCATACAGGAAAGGAGGATGCACTCTTTTATTAAGGTTAAAGGTTTTTAATCACTTTTCGAGAATACAGATACGATTGAAACAAAAACTATTTTTGAGGGTCTCAATAATTCACGTAATAATACCATACATTGAACTCTATAAATTCTCATATAAGAAAATGTCTGTTTAATATAGGTTATGATGCACTGGTGACCTAGTTACATCTTCTGAAGTAACACTTTGCAGTTATATAGCACCTTTCATCATGGGACTGCAAAGCATCCTACGGAATTCTGCCTCATAATGCCCTAACGAGGTAGGAAAGTCTGGCCAATTTACAGAGGGTACAGCCGAGGTACAGATTGGAAGGGACAAGACATGAGGTGTCATCGATCCAACAGGAGTGATGGGAAATGTGTGCTGGGGCTGGGGGATGAGTCAGTGGCTTAGCTGGGGAGAAAGATCAGGTGCCATCACCCTCACCCTTCTCTCCAAAGCTGCAGCCTGACGCCCAGCAGGTCACAAAGACCTTTTCAAATTGCTCTGGCTGTTTGTGTCATAAATATGCAGAAGAGAGGATAAAGGACCCAGGACTCGCAGGCCCAAGCCCCTTTGTTGACATATCCAAAGGCTGACTAATAATCAAGACAACCAAGCTGGGGTGTGTGGCTTGTGCTGCCCACATCCACTTGGATCTGCCAAGATTAAAACCATGGCATTTTGAGATTGGGGGTGCAAAGCTCTGTCCAACTTCACTGTTTCATTGTCATAAATTCCCGTCTCCCACCTGGCAGGTGAAAGTCAGGTATCCCAGCTCTTGTTTCTTTAATGAAAGCTGAATCTCTGCTGAAAATCCATCAGCTTAGGGAATGTGATGTCCAGCAGACATTTCAGTTCTGTGGCTAGAGGAATCCAAGCTGCCCTTTTTTGCTTTGAGCCTTTATGACTTTTAAAACCATTCTGCAACTGTGCAACACTCCCTGGAGCAGAGCCAGCACCGGTGCCAGTGGTTGAGCATCAAGGACCTCCTCAGTGAGATGTTTTGAATACAAAACCATGAATCTTAGGGACTTAATATTTATATTAGTGTTTTGCCACGTACCATCAATTACCTGCCTGCTCAAAGCACCTTCCCAGCACCTTGCAACAGCTCTTCTGCCACTTGCTCTCCCTAGCATGTCCAAAATTGTTCCCTCAGCAAGCACAACACAACAGAAAACTTCTGGAATGCTTCTTGGGATTGTGGTGGGGGAACTGAAGATAAAAAAGCAAGTTCCTACAGTTCTGCTGCTGGAAGAAGTTTGTGCCAGTGGTCAGACTAAATGAGTGATTTCTTCCTTAGTTTAAAAAAATCCACCTAAAAAAGGGCTGGGGTCAACTTCAAAACAAACACAATAATATTGTGCAGAACCATCTGACCCCCCCCATCGTTTCCAAGCCAGCTGTTTCCTCCCAGGGAAGATGCAAAAGCAGAGTCAGTCCTACCTGCCCAACTCTGCAGCCGTGGCGCTGGACCAAAGGGATTTCCCTGGAGCAGCTGAGCCCTGTAAGGCAAAGGAGAGGATCCTGTGGGGACTCCTCTGTTACATCACCTGCTGCAGGTGTGAAGCTCTGGCAACGTGAAACAAGACCTGCAGCTCTCAGAGGCACAACACACCTATTTCAGTGCTCCTCAAACCCTTTCTAGCCTTTCTCCTCAGCAATGGTCTGTGATTTTTACACACTTTCGGTGCTTGGCACCAAAAAACCCCCAACAGTTAATGCACAGGAACTCAACTGCTCAAAACTTATTTCTTCTTATCATCTTGCAAGGCTGATGATGCTACAGGGAAAGTACTGCCAGGGAGCAGCTCTTTAATGAAGACAGCAGATCTTAATTTTGCCTCTGGAATGTTCAAAATGGATGACAGGTCAAGGAAGAATGAGGAGGAACCTGTTGTGCTGAGGGGAGCAAAGCTCCAGCCATGCCAGGTGGTTGTGAGCACCGTAAGCATTTGATGCACGAGCATTTGTTCTGGGTTCTTTGGTTGTTAAGGCAACAGTGAAGCTACTGCTCGAGGGACTGGGGAGTTACTGAGATTGTTACCAAAAAAACCAATGACTTTATTGCACATTCCTCTGAGTCACCTCTGTGAGCCCTGGCACTGAACCAGCAGCCCACCTGGGGACACGTGATGAGGGACTTTGCTGCTGTTTTAAGTCTCTGAGGAGCTGGAAACTATTCCAGAGAAATCCTGGGGTGTTTTTTTTTAGCAGTAGTTAGCAGAATAATTCCCAAGGTAATTTAACTTAACTTTTGCACCTAATTCTGTGGCTTTCAACGTGCCCCCAGTTCCCTTCTTTAGTGAACTGGAGCCAGGATGGAGCAGCAGGTTTGCACCGAGCACACCTCCTGCACTGGGACCTGCTGGCACCCTGGTAGCAGAAAGTTTTCTATTTTTCTTTCTCATAGCCATCTTTACTGCTTCTCTGTCCACACTGAGAGTTCAGTATAAGGAAAGACTGGATGAGGCACTCAGTGCTGTGGTCTGGTGTTAGGTATCAGTGTGGATTTGATGATCTCAAAGGTCTTTTCCAGCCCAGTTATCTCTGTGATTTAGCAGGATACAGCAGGATTTTTCTCTTTAAAATAATATCTCAATAAACCTTGGTTGTGTGCTCAGCAACTGAATCAGAAATGTTGATTACAAACAAGTTTGTGTTCAGAACTTTGAGCCTGTGTGTATAACCTACAAATATATTTTAATCCTTCAAGATAATCCTTCTTGTGTGCCAGCGTGAACTTGAGCTGGGCTGACAAGAAATCCCTCACGAAGCAAAAACAGCCCAGGCAGACCCTGGAAAAAGCAGACCATTGCCAAAGGGCCTCCAAGGAGAAGTGAAATTGAAACTAAAACTACTTACTGTGTTAATTATTACCATGGAACTGCAATAAAATGTTTCTCACATCACAGCCACCAAGCCAAAGGAGTTTCCACAAGGTTTAACAGCTTTGCTTTCAGCAAGTGAAAGTTAAGGGGATTTCACTTTCCTTGCTGAGAGAATCTGAAAGGCAAGTATCTTTCGTTCTAAGTGCCTGCAAAAAATTGGCCTCAGTGAAAGTGTTCCCAGACAAGAAACAGTGAGGATGTTCAGAGAAAGAAAAGTGTTTCTCATAAGGTACAAACATCCTGAGTTATTCTATGGGAATATTTCTGTTAATGTCTATTAAGGAACACTCAGCTGTGGGATTATTTTTCACACCATCCCCACCCTAGGAAAGCCTACCCTTCCTGCTGCCTTGCTCATTCCCAGGGGGGATCAGGAAAGGAGGGAGCAGGCAAGGACAGAGTGCTACACCCCCAACAGCTGCCCAGGAGACACAGGAATTCCTGTGCTATGGACACTGAGGCTCTGGCCACAGCTGTGTGCAGCAGACACACCTCAGACCTTTTCAATCCCCTACAAACTGATCTTTCCAGAAAGATTTTGTTTTCCCTGAACCTTCCCAGTCCAAACCACTCTGCCTGCAATTTCACTATTCAGTGTAACAATGGGGAGGGGCAGGGTGGTGTTCATGGAGCAAGAACTGAGCCTGAAGGAGCATCCCTGAACCTCCGAGTGCCAGGGAGTGGCCAAAACATCTCCCCTGGGAATGCCAGGCCATGAAGGAAGTAGAACCTTTGCTCAGAAATGACAGACACAGATGAGCTTTGGTCAGACAGAATCAGGGGCAGGTTTTACTTTTCACATAATTTTCTGTATTAAAAAATACATCAGTGAAATCTGTTACAGGCAGGGACAGGACTACCGAGTACACAACGTCAATAGACTACTTTCTGATTTTATTTTTGTTAAATTACTTTTGTAACTGCTAAAAAAATAATTAAAAAAAAACCAAAACAAAACAAAAATCCCAACCAAACAAAACAAAAGAAAACAAAAAAAAAAGGAAATATTATTCAAGGCTGTTGATTTTCATCTCTTGAAATTTTAGTGACAAGCTCAAATATCAGATCCCTGTTACAGAAGATGGATAACTGACCAGAGCTAGATAAAAACCATACAATTCTCTTCTTTAAAAATAGTTTGGGTTTCCAACGAATTTGTGACCACTGGTCATCAGAAACACACACCTAGAATTTGAGAAAACGGAGATACACACAGTATCTGATAATGTCCTGTCCTCTAAACACCACATGGGAGCTTTTCTCTTCCAAAAGACTCAGTAACAGCCAAGCCTTAAAAAAAAATCTCTTTCAATTTCCAACACTATGACTAAATTTCTTTGGGTGGGGCGGGATAAAAACACACATGGTCATTTTCTACCACAGTTCTGTTGTCAGAAGTAATACTGCATCCTTTGTACAACACTGCCCGCGTTGCAAAGGTGGAAAGAGAAAGAGTGTGTGTGTATTTCTGTTTGAAATGACAAAGCCCTCTCTAGATTTGCCTTACAAAATAATCAAAACCATAGGAAGTAGGGAAAGAGGAGAAAGGAAAGCTGCCTTAAGGGAAATAAACTTTCCGTGCACCACAGTATTTGCTGGGTTATATGGACAGACTGCAGAGCTATGGGGCTGGGGAAGGGATTCTGCACAGAGCCCAGGACATCCCCTCCTGGACAGCCTCCAAAAGGTCACTCGGAAGTTTGACCTACAGCACCTCTTCCAACAGGGCGAGAGTTGCCGCGAGCCCGGAGCGGGAGCCGGCGTCTGGCCTTGTGTGACCACTTGACAGCAGCCAGAGTTGTCCATTGGGATGGCCAGCGGCTCCTGCCTTGCTAACATTTGATCCCAGTTTTCCAAAAAAAAAAAAAAAAAAATTATAAAAGTGTATGTGTAGGTGTATTTATAACAGAAGGTGTCTGTCTAAACCTCACCCCTTTCTCTCGTATCCTGTGGAAGAGCTCGAGGATCTCCACGTGTTCCTTGGCAGCAAGGGCTGCCAGCCAGCAGGCTGGGAAGTCACCTGAGCCACAATCTAGCTCTCCATGCCCAACAGTGTGAGGGTAGATTTTACACAACCATTTTCCTTAAAAATATCTCACAACTTTTAAAAATCCTAAACAGATAAAGGATTTATGCACCACTCCAATAGGTGAGTTCCACTTAGATTTGTTCCGAGGATTGACTGGTGCCACAGGACGTTGGGATTTGCAGCTTACACAGCTTGCTTCCTTCCAGTTCCAGTTTGTACATCCACTGTGGTACAAAATCTGCCTGTAGGTGACATTATCTTGGCTTACTTGATACACATTTTCCAAAGGCTGGACGTATTCACATTTTGGTGCTTCTGATGCGTATTCAAAGGAAAATACCCCACTGCAGTTAGTCTGATAACTCAATATCAGAGTCCTCTGATTTGACTTTGGCAAGTTCTTCGTGTACCTCCCTCACCATAAGAATCCGTGTTAACATGATGTCCAAGGTTCCTGGGTCTATGGGCAATGTGGAATACCACATGGGGCTGTTGGGAACACAGGAGCGCTCGGGCTGCAGGTAGAACACATCACTCCTCTGCTTCACGCTTTCAGAACTGCCAACACAAATGAAACAAGGTTTAGGAACACTGGCCTGCATTTACAATCTTACCAAGAGTTTAAGAAAGAATCGGCAAAGAAATCAAAGTTACATTGAGATGACAACACTGTCTCCCCCCTTCCTCTTAGGGAACAGTTAAGTTGTTTCCAGGTCACTCAGCAGAAGTTGCTTATAAAGAAACAAAGAAAATCAAAGTACCTTCTTGTTCAGTGTCATCCAGTTAATGGTAGGAGTGATAAATGCATTTGACATGCAATCCCTGAATGAAACTGGTTCTGGGATTCCAGAATTGCTGCATAATGTGGACAAGTGGACAAATGGTCTCATGGCTTAGACTGGATACTAGTGACAATTTCTTCACTGAAAGGGTTGTCCAGCCCTGGCACAGCTGCTCAGGGCAGTGGTGGAGTCCCTGTCCCTGGAAGGATTTAACAGCCATGTGGAGGTGGCACTTGGGGACATGGGTTAGTACTGCCCTTGACAGTGCTGAGGGAACAGCTGAATTTGATTAGAGGGAGTTTTCAACCTAAATGATTCTAAGGTGCTGTTCAAGAGTGGGTAAAACTAAATCCCAGCTTGCCTGGCCATGCTGCAGTGCTAAGCCCATCTGCTTGAAAGACTGACTCCAAGGCAGCTTCCAGGCTCTGGTAGGGTTCTAAAGTCTCTAGAGCCAGGATCCCTCCTGCCTGGCTTTGGGATAGTCACATCAAAACAGCAAAGGGAATTTGTACTGCTGCCTGCACCACTGCAGAGGCTCAGCCATGATATATGATGAGGAGCATGAAAATGCTTTCCCAGCCCAAGAACAACTAAAAGCTTCTAATGACATGCCAGTGAAGACAAGGAAGGTAAGAAGAGGGAGAGAAGGAGCCTGGACAGCTGCATGCCTGTCTCTGCCTCAGTAATGGGATATTTGTAGTATGCTCAGTAGGTACATTTCTGAGGGTGATTTATCTGAGTTTCAGCTGACACTAATGAGATGCTGTTTCATTTAGCATGTGTATTTTCTTTGAAGAGAGAAGAACATCATCTTCCACCTGCTCAAGGATCTAACTGAAGTTTATATAGAAACAGGAGAGAAAAATGATTTATATCTCTGTCCTTGCTATAGTCTCCTTTCTAACTCCTAAACACAAGTTAATCTCACATCTCAGCAGGCAAAATCTATCAGGAGTTTTAACTAATTCACATTTCTCCTACACTCTTTCACAAGGAACATGATGTTCCTTGGGGTATTAGTTATAATCTCCTCACAAGAAGGATGGTGTATGGGAATTAAGGGAGATGAGAATGCCATGAACATTCCAGTTTACATTTATATCAAAGAATTTATTTATTTAAATAATACATCTCTCTCTGTAACTCTGCTCTTGACTCAACACCAGTAACAAAAAGAAACCTGTTTGGGGCTCTCACAGCAGTGCTGCTGTTGGAATTCCTGTTCTGCTCACGCTGAGGGATTGGGAACTGGGGAGAGGAACCACAGCACGGGCACAGAGGGTTTGAGTGGGCTCCTTGCCCAAATGCCTGTTCTAGTCTACACACAGACCAAAGCTCAAGTTCTGTCACTTACCATTTTGATAAGTAAAATTCATAAAGTCGGACTGGACACCGGAGGGGATTATCTGTGTTTTCAGCCATTTCCACTGCTGTTGGAACCTCCTCATCTTCACTGCGTTTCCTTTTGCCTACTGATAATTTATCTGGATACACAAAAATGGCATCACAGAAGTTCAGTGAAAAGCAGCACCTTCAGAAACAAGGCCTGGTGTCTCAGCCCAGCACTCAGTGGTGACTCTGCATCACCCAAACCCACTCCTTGAACTGGTTCTGTCACGTGTCACCATCCAGCCATGGTCACCTGGTGTGATCTGCTGGGTGGGCAAAGGACTGCACATCCTACAGGCCAGGTCCACAGCCCATTCCTCATCTAGAAATCTCACAAGAACTAGCAGGAAAACATGGGGGATATAATTTTACTTATTAAAGAAGAATTCATGTAATGCACTGGAGCTATGAACTGAAGAAGCCAATAGGATCGAAGACTTCCTTTTCCCAAATGCCAAAATTAACTGAGAACAAACATCTGTGTGTCTTTGCCTCTGAGTGCAAGCCCCATATTGCTGGGGCTGCCTGGTCTGCTCCCCACACAGACCCAGGACAAATATGGGAATTAAAAAGCCACAATAAAGGTCTGGACCTCCAAACCCTAAGATTGTGAAGTGCTGAGAAAAGGACTTCAGAAAAGGCCTTTAAATCTTGCAGTAGTTAATAGAGCTTTATGCAAGCTGAGGATGTTATGAAAGACTATTAAACAAATCTGCAGCCAAATCTGTGACACTTCCTTTGTAAGTTTTTCCTGGGTGCTTTGGCTCATTCCAAATTTCTCTTTAAAGCAGAGAAAAATACTGCAAATACATTCAGGATAACAGCATATGCTTAGCTCTGCTTACAGCAGAACATATTTGTTCTCCCCAGTCCTTTTTAAAAGAGAAGCAGACAACACAGAATCACAAAACCCTGATTCCATAATTCAAACACAAATGTGACTGCCCAAACACCAAAGATCAGGGAGCACTCACCTGATTCTACCTCTTGTTTTTGAAAGGGTGGGAAAAAACGTAAATATGTCATCTTAGTATTATACTTCAGAGTTCGAGTGCGCCTCATAACATGGGCAAAGGACAGTTTCAGGTGCTCACTGACATTCTTTAGTTGGAAGTATTTGGTGTTGAAGAACAGAAGGGTGTTCAACAAAACGATGGGGGAATATGCACCCAGCTGCTTACATTCCCACAAGTGTTCCTCTTCAATTCTCGAGAACATATAACCTACAAAGAATGGGCAAAGGACAAAGAAAATAGTTATTTATGCATATAAATCCTCTTTCAGCTAACCTCTATTAATGAACCACACATCAGGTCAAATTCACACCTATCATCAGCAACTGTAATCCAATAAAACCAGAATACTGCATGCACAAACATAAGAGCATGGAGAACCAAGCTGTGGAACAGCATGATCTTCCAATACCTGAAGAGAAGGATATAAAGGAACTGCAGACACCAGCAGATTCTCACTAAGTTCTAATTTCACTGTATTCTACTACACTCAGCCAACTGCAAAAATGTGTAATTCCTACAACATGAAGTATGAGTTTAAAATGTCCCATTTTATGTATAAATAGCCCATTGTGATTATCATAAGTCAGTTAGGAAAGGGAGATACAGGGGCTTAGAAGAAATTCGTTGTAAAAAAAATATCACTGTGTGCAGCAAACTATATGTAATTGGATTATTTCTGTAATAAATAGAAAGTTCATTTTTCTAAATGAAAAGCCAGTTGTGGAATTGTCAGTATTACTTAAATTTCACTGATACTCTGGAAAAGATGTTGTATACTCACAGGGCTGGTGTCCAGCTCTACAAACCACATAATCAGGCTTGAAAACCAGTTAAAAGTATCTGCAGAATTTGGGAAATCTTAATTTGGAGTTGAGACAAGAGTCCAATGATTTACTAATATGATCCTCAAATTCACCAGGAGTATTTCCAGCACTAAGAGGGAAATACCAGTGCAACTGTATACAGTATTTGCAGTATTTGCAGTACCTCATCTCAAATACTCCATTCAAATCTGGCTACTTGTATTAAAAAAAAAAAAAAGAGCTAAAACTTGAGAGAAGAAGAAAACTTAATGTGTTGAGTGCCAGAATGGGAATCCTTTCTTTCAAAGGATTGATCAGAGGCAAAGATATATTTAAGTGTAACCATAACTGGTAGATACAGACATAAAATCCATGGTGTAGAGAGGAGACTGACATGACAGCCTCAGATCACATTCTCTTCCTGGCCCTGAGAAAACATTAATTTATGATACAGCTTTGTCATGCAGCTACATAAAACAAAAGAATTGTCCTACCATTTGGAAGAATTGTAGGTTCCCAGATTTTCAGAAGTTTTGTGAGTTCAATCATAAACCTGGAATAGGGCTCGGTGAAAATGTTATCTATTCTACCATTCTCAAACAGGTACTACAAGAGAAAAAACCAGGAAGACAAACAGTTTGTGATTATATAACACTGCAGAGAAGATATAGGACATCAGATTCTTTTCCTTTCTTGTGTCCCAGTGTCTTATGGGGCCAAACACTTTGGTGAAATCTCCAGTAAAACAGCAAATCAAATTTCTGCAGGGACTGGGACCTCTTCAGTACGAAAGGAGAGATCTAGGCAAGAACTGTGGTTAATATTTCAAGCTCTAGAGCTGTTTTCTGCAAAATCATCTTCCTCTAAATATTCTTGAAAAAGTCTGCCTATAAAAACCATAATTATTGAGTATTTTTCTGTTGAAAAGAACTTTACATGCTAATACCTCCTGACAAGAGACACAGGCTGCTGAAATTGCTCAGCTTGCAGCACCAAGCAAGAAAAGTTCCTTAAACTTGCCAAGGAGCAGTTTAGAAAAGTTTTCTAAAAGTCAGGAGTTTGTATCAATAAATAAGGCAAAACTGGAACACAAAAATCACTGATACTCCTAGAACTTATCAATGGCACTTTGAATTTTAACTCTTTCTACATTTTGTCCAAGCATAGCAAGGAAAAAAAAAATTAAGATGATTCCATGTCTAATTAAATAGGTTTTATGTTATAAGTAGCTTTTGACTCTTTATCTCAAAATGCCTGTTTCAGAATAGGAGCAAGCAGGCTGCTCTAAAGGAAACAGAACAGAAATATACTGAACATTGAATTTTAAACACAAATAAGTGTTATTCTAGGTTTGTACTGCTACTGTTGCAAGGAAGGTAGTAAGGACTTACTACACTACTCTTAGTATTCTCTAATTACAATTTATTCCCAATGTATTTTTTCTGTAAATATTGCCAACACAACAGGTGTCTGTCTTGTCACTGGGAATCTTTCCTGGGCAATCCCTTCCATGTAAACTTATATAGCACCATGCAATTATTTTAGATCTAAACCATTCCATCCTAAAACAAGTATTTCTGAGGAGCAAATCTTTCCTACACACAAAAAATGATCCAAAAGTTCCAAATCCAAGTACTTGTGTCTAGGTAGAAACACTCAGCCCCCACATCACATTCCTGTAAGACCAAGAAGAACTTGGTCACTGTGACCATAAAAAAATCCAGAAAAATTAGTTCTATATGGGACTAAGGCAAACAATAAAACACAAAAAAGAGACATTCTTGCCTCCTCTATAAACCCCAAGCTCCCATGTGGGACTGTGGATGTTCCATAAATGACCAGAGCAAGTTCTGCATGTTCTCAGCAGTGCCCTAACTCCAGAGTTACCTGCTGAATTCCAAGGCACAAGTATAAGATGCTGTCAGGGTCATATTTTTCTCCGTTTGGTCTCCGCACCTCTTGAATAAACTGGCACAAGCCAAAACTCAGCTCAGCAAATGTGCACGAGAGAATGTCCTCCTTGAGCTTCACAGGATGAACTGGAGTCGAGGAAATGATTAGGAAAATTAATTAATCACATTAAATCTTCCCACATTCCTTATTATTTCGTGTAGGCAGAACTCCTAATTCCTGTCTCCTACATGAACTACCCTGCATGACTAAATGGTGAACTCCTTCTTATCTGTTGGCTGAGAATTGAATGATTTGGTCAATAAAACCCAGACCAGCTGCATGTGCAATCAGTAGAAATGTTACAACGAGTACTGAGGCTTGCAGGAATTCAGAGCCCAGACATGTAAATGTTTGGGAGTCTGCTGAACCCAAAATGTGGGATGGCAGTGGTTACATGAGCTTGAGTCAGCCTGGGGTTGATAAATGGGTTTCACCCCTCCAGCTGGACTCAGGGGAGTGAGAGACCCACCAGAGTGAGAAAAAGACCTCAGGTATTTCCCACTAGTTCTGGACATGAGTTGAGTGCAGCATATCCCACTTCTTAAAGGAAGAAGGAAGGAAGAGTTCAATGGGACATGCAGGGGGTTTGGAAAGGGAAGCAGAGCAGCCAGGAATTGATCAAATGATCTGCAATGAAATTACCAGGCTTGGTTGCTCCACACCTCAGAAGTGCCTGCCTGGGAAATAAGCAGGGAATCTTTCTGGGAGTGGGCAAAGTTTCCTGGAAATGATTGTAATATTTACTTCCTTAGCCTCAAGAAGAAAACATAGCAGCTCATGTGAATAATCCACATCTGGGAAATAAACCCCAACTGTTCTCATGGAATGACAACAAAAATTCCAAAAAAGGGATGAAAAAGAGGATCTCATCCTAACTAGAATTTTTCCCTTCAGGGGTATTTCTTATGTAAGTCCTGCCATGCTTAGTTCTTTAAATTGCAAAGGTATTTATTACAGTTTTCTCTCTTCCCAACCATCCCCAAAGAGCTCAGTTCTATTCTTAACTTAAATTCTCTGCTTGACCCTGCAAATATGCCCACAAAACTCAGTGCAATGATGTAAGATCTGAGACAGGGAAAAGGGGAGTTAGACACTGCCAAATCCCAGGACTGCTGGGCTTTTGTAAAAAAAATTAAAATAATCCATAATTGGAAAAATAAACAAAATAGTATTTAATTGTAATTATTATCTATCACCCCAGTGAGACATGAGGAGCAATAAAGTTAGTTTCAGGCAGGCTGCAGCACAGAATGGGCAGACTTTTGATATGTTTCTTTCCAGCTGTGAAGCCTAGAAATAGGGTGCTAAGATTTTGATGTTGGATCACACAAATTTTTTTACAGCAAACAGTTCTGCTGACCAACAAATACTTTGGGAATGTGCCAGCTACAGATAAAATGGATGGAGCCAAGTTGGTGTTGTCAGCTTAGAATTATGGCCTGATAAATCTGTAATTTCATGGTTCTATAATAGCTCAGAAACGCTCTGCAGCTGCATAAAGCATCTGTGCTACAAAGAAAGAACTACTGCATGCAAAGTAAGGCAAAGTGGAGATTTCTAATGTTTTAGAGACTTTTTTTAAAAGGAGACAGATCAATTAAGAATCTAATAGCTATGATTTTTAAATGCATGGAAAGATGCAAGACAGAATTTTATAAAATCTGTTCTCCGCTCACGGGTATTGCAAAACTCAGTGATATCTAATCTTAATTTTCACTTGAACAATGAATCAAGCCAAGTGCTCTTCAACTAAGTATTTCTGTTTCCACTGAGAGACAAATTTACCTGAAAACTTCAGGTCCCCTTGTTCCTCCTGTGCATTTTTCCATTGGACCCAGTTTTTCCAGGCATTTACCCCATACATGTACTTTAGGGTCATCCCAGAAACAGAGCAGCCGGGGTAGGAGCCCTGCATCAGATTCCGGGGCTCCACAGCAACTACAGACTTCTTCCGTCCCTACAGGAAACCAAACACATCAAACAAAGCAGCATTTTATCAGCTCCTCATCCATGGATGGTTAGATTAGATTGTTGTTATTTCAAAATTTAAGGAATTTGTGTTCCAGAAGTACTTCCTTACCCGTCTTTTTGGCTGTGGGAAGCCATCCCTGTGTCTCCGTCTTGCCCGTGAACGTGAATGTAAACCCGGTCCTTTACTGAGAGGGTCAAATGAGTCTGAAGTCAAATCAACACCATGAAAAGTTTAATCACATGATTTAGCAGCCCAGGTAGAAGTGTCACTGTCACTGAGATACTATGGAACACCTCACAGTTGACAATCACACCCGTATATTCAAATAATGCTGACATTTGACTAATTAAGCAATCTGTGCGCTTGCTGCATAAAGATTGTAAATTCTCAATAGGACAAAATAGCCCCAAAACAGTGGGTGTATTTATTCAGAAAAATATGATCTTAGCCCCCACTCACATGGATTATACCCAGGGACACAGAAGTGATGAATTCAAAGGAGTCAAGCAAGGCTTCCTGCTACTCCTGTCAGGGGCTCTGCAGAGCGCTGTCTTTAAAGACAGCAGTAATATTTTAAAAATAGCAATTTTTAGTAGATCAACTATTGCAGCTTTAAACATCCAGTGTCACTACAAAAAACCACACAAGCAGGCTGCTGAGACAATGCTCATGCAGAAAGTTGTGTGTGCTTCTATAAAACAAAAAGTTTTTCTTCACGTTACACCGACCTGATGGGAAATCTGCCTCCAGATCCTGTTCCACATCACCTTTGGAGAACTGCTTGAGTTCTGGATCAGGTTCTGGCAGGGCATTGGATCGTAAGGTGTAGTGATTCAACTCCTCCTCCCAGCTGTGTGGAGTGGACACTGCTTCTGATTCCAGATCTCCACTGTACGTACTGCCCTGGTCTGCAACGAGAGGGATCACAGGCACCATGTGCTACAGGAAAGGCAGAACCAGGAGCTTGCAAGAAAAGATACAGCAGGATCAAAATCCGTTTGCAAAATAAAAAACCTGACTGACCTTTCTCAAATATCTTGGGGTCCAGGAAGAGCTCGTGCTCGGATGTTTGAGATCCTTTAGAAAAAGAAGGAAATCTGTATCTACACATGATGGACAGCTTGCACAACTAATACAAAATACTTTGAATAGAAAAAACGTATGCATTAGGTCATAACATTAACACACATGCTGGGTCTTCTCCACTAGAGTTCTCCTAACAGCTTTCTACCCTGGTCATGCTGTTGCAGAGGAAACAGAAATGAAGAACTAATGTAGGTTTGCTTTTCCAAAGGCTTCCATCCCTCCCTGTTTATTATTTGAGTCATCTGCAGGACATTTTGTTCATCTCTTTCCAGTTTGTTTCATTTTCATTACATGGGTTGGTCACTATCCAACACACTCTGACCTGTCTCACCCCTCAAGAATCCTCCATAAAAAGCCTGACAGGAAAATATTCTTTTAAAGCAGCTGCTCTGTCTTCTTGATTTTGACTCCTCCTTCTAACATGGATCTGGAGGTTACTGCCTCTGGTAACCTGTTCCTGTCAACACAAATCAGCATCTAGGATCAGGGAAGGAAATTTTTGTGGTGAAAGGACCTTCACCTCACTGCATTTCATATCCTTTTTAAAACCACCACCTACCACCATGAGAGTGTGTTTTTTCTCTCTCCGCATCTTCTGCAATCATTTCTGCCATTTGAAGGAGATCAGCTTCAAATGGATTAATGGAGATCTTTTCCTTGTTTTCCTGAATATTTTCAATGATCTTATCAGCATTATCTGGGGTAGTTGGGATGAGCATGGGAACAGGTACCTATGGAACATGTGGAAAATATCAGAACATACTTAGGGGTGAAGTGAAACAGCAAATACAAAAGTGAGGTCCCTCCCATTTAACCTTAGATATATTTTAGTACTACAAAAATGAAGTCAAAAATAACTCCAGACTGGACAGCTCTGTACTCTTCCTACAGTTTGGTAATTTTGTGTGATGATGTTTAACCACATGTGAATATGATATGATAATAAGGAGGGAAATGGCTTTGAGGACTCCACATACCACTTGCATGAACAGACACAACACCCAGTGACACAGTGCTGGGTATGCTGGACACAAAACAAGCCTGTAAACCACTGACTTCTGTAGTGAACTGCAGCATAACTTACAGGTACTGGCATCCCCAGGGGAACTGGTGTGTACTGGGTGTAGAGGTGGAGGGGCACTGGCACAAACACTGGTACAGGAACAGGTACCACAATGATCTGGGGTTGAGCAGGTTCTTCTCTTTCTGTTATACCAAAACCAGAACAAACCAAAAATTGTTAGAAAATACCACACAACAACCTGAAAACTAGTTAAAGTCAATACATTCAAAAATACTCCCTGTTACACAAATCCCATATTACTCTCTCCACTGCAGTACAGACAATTCCAACAGGGGTAGGAGATCAGACACCCACCTGTCTGGCATTCTTTGTTTTGTGTGTGAGGTTTGCACGAGGTGGCCTTAGTCTGGGTGATTGGCTTGCACAATAAAGCTTTGTTTTTCAGAAGCCTGGGTGGTTTTGATGATGGCAGCTTTAGGGCATCTGTCTGGGTACTTGCCTGTTTGGAAAACACAAATGAGGGCCGAGTCAGTATGGGTTTGAAGGATAACATAAGACCAGTGTTTGTTCTCTACTGTGTGACCCTGAAGAATTTAAAACTCTATTTGCTGATAAAAATCATCATTTATAAACTACTGCAAAACAAGCTTGCTAATGTATTTGGTACTTTCTGGTCTCCATCTCAATTTACTCTGATCCAACAATAATGTTATTTAAAGCTAATTTTGCTAATAAAGCTGATTTTGTTAACAGTGCAGTGAACAAATCTGCAAGAATATTTGGTTTCTGTAGTCAAATAAGCACTATAAACTTTTGACCTTGGAATGTCAGAAATATAAAGAGGAATTATGTTAAGGTACTTCTGATGACTAAAAGTCTGGCTGATACAGACTGATAAAACTGAGTACACTAATGTGAAACCACTGAAAACAAATGAATGTAAAAAAATGAACACCAATTCTGGCAGCAGCAGCATCATTTCCTGATTCCACACAGACTGACTATTTATGCTTGTACTAATTCCATGTCCTCCTAACTGTAATTTTCAGTCATGCATTCAAATAACAGGATCTATTTCAAGAGGGAAAACTCATACTCTAATCCATAAATGACACTCCAGCTAAAAGCAAAGCTGTCAGTCTTCCAGAACCTAAAGCTACATTAAAACACCTCTGTCTTTTAAGAGAGTTGCAAGATATTACACCACATACCTCAAAGAGCTCAAGAATAGGAGCTCTCAGAGTTATCCCCAGGTAAGTGGTGACAGTGGGTCCCCACAGCTCTGTTACCACACTACCAGGGAGTGGGGAAGGAAAATGAAGCTGCAGGAGCTTGGTTGCATCAGTCCCAGCAGCCCAGGCTGGTCTCCTCCCTTCTGTGCTGGTCCTTTTGCCATCCTATCCCACTTCTGAGCACAAAAGGCAGCCTTAAGTGCAGAAGCCAGACATGAATTACTTGAGAACCACAGGCACCTCAAGAGCTACAATCTGACAAGTTTTGCCTCAAAATATCCAATCTGTCAGTGGACACAATCAGACTTCTGTACCATGTAAGTTCTACCCATTTTTTAAAAAGCATCTGCAAGCTGGATGAATTTTAAATCCCAATCGAAAATCAGTTACAAAACGATGGTGCCAAATTCTTGGATACTTTACTTGTTATTAATACAATTTGGGCAAAATTGAGAAAAGTCTCTCGTAAAACTTACATCTCCTATTGTTTTTGCTGTCACAGTAGGGACTGCACCTGTGAAGAAAAAAAACATACAATAACATGTCTACTTATCATCAAGGACCACAATCCATATTCTGCCAAGGTCAAGAAAAAGAATTCCAATTAAAACTCATTCCCTGATGTATGTACATAAATTTAAGTCATTATTTATACCTAGGTAAAGGAAGGACAAACGCAACCATCTGCACTGACGTGAAGCATAATGAAGAAGTGGCCGTTGTTCTCAGTAAAAAATAAAATCCCTGAGCAAATATAAATGTTCAGGAATAGAGATGTAAAAGTACAGGCATCGTATTCAGCTGCCTTACCCTGTAAAACATTGTTGGAGTTAACAGTAGGCTGGGCAGCTGGGGTGCTTGCAAGGGATACCACGTTTGCTATGACAGGGGTTGAGTCCTTTCTTAAAGAAGGAGGGCCTGAGGAGGAGGCTGGTGCCATGGAAAGGTTTGCTGGACACAGTGGACAGAAGAAAATGAGAATAAGCAGTAAGATAATTGAGAAAAAAAGCATTTCTGAAACAACACCCACCCTTTCAGATCTGTCTCCAGATGAAAGAGGCTGCTGTGTGAGAAGGGGATGTAGGTGTCAAGCTGCAGCATTTCAGTTTAAACAGGAGCTGGTTCCACAAGCAAATCAAGCAAGAAGGGAAAAAAGCTCCCACCAAGGTAAGCAACAGATGTGCACCAAATTGAAAAGCTGAATATGGCCTGGTGTACACTAAAAACCTTCAGTTAATATTTTACTGGTTTTGGGTACCTTACTCTTGCAGCCACCATCACTCAGTGGGAGATTATGCCCCTCTTTAGGATCAGTGGTATTACTGCCTTTTGTTTCCCTTTCTCTTCCTGTCTTTGTGGGCCTTTCATCCCTCTGTGTCTCATTCCCTACAGAAATTCACAGTTCCTGTTCCTGTGGGCTTCATTCCCACCCTCATTCCCATTCCACCTGCTCAAGGAAACAGCTACAGCACTTGTTACCCTTGGGACTGATACTTCCCAAGAATCAACACTTAATGACACAGAACTAGGAACTCTTCACATGCCTACACACTGCACAGAAGTGGCTGGTTTAAGTGCATATATAGGAGTCTGAATTTAAAACAATTAAGTCTATGAATTTCACCACTTGATTGTTTTTGTTAAAAGAATATTAACATTCTACCATATCTTCTAGGTGTTATGAAGACAAGCTAGATATTTAATTTATTTATTTTTACTAGGTATCAGTACATTTTACCCCAACGAAACAGGCCTTTGTTTCATGAAAGTGACTGAAAGCAAGTGCTTTTGCTTCATCCTCTTTAAAATTTGTTTGGTACATGAAGCAATTGCATTTCATACCTACAGAAGTTTGAAACTGTCTCAGGTAAGAGTGATCTAAACATGAGCCTACTCAATAGCAACAGACAAGCTCCCCAGGAGAAGGCAGATCTTAAAGAGTTCATTGAAGTGAGTTTGCAGATAAACATCCATCCAACCCCACACATCAAAAGGCAATACCATCCCCAGCCTGGTTTACCTGTGTTGTTTGGGAGTGGAGGGTCAGAAGCACCTTGCTGTTTACAGAACAACAGAATACAAAGCAGATTGCAAAAATGCTTCATCTCCCCTTGCCATTTTATGGATTCGTTGAGTTTACCTTGTCTCTTACAACCATCACACTTTGCCATCTAAGAAAACAGAGTGAGGGAGAAATTGAACACACTTGGAAACACCAATAAGAGGTATGTGTACAAAATTGTCTACGAGAGGATGTGAGACTATTGCTTACCTGGTAAAACAAAACAGTGAATTTAGACATGCACTCCTCTGAGCAAAATTCTTCTGTTTTTCCCCCAAAGTGATTCTGGACCAGTTTGGGGGAAGTCTGTAAACAGTAACTGCACATTTTACAGTGGGTTCCCCAGCGCTTAGACAAGTCGTGTTTATAGAGCAGTTTACAAACTACAAGAAAACAGCAAAAAACATCCTTTAATACCAAAATGACAACCACTCAGCACTTCTAATTCCTGTATTTAGTGATGTCTGTAATAATTCATTGAAACACACCATTAAAATGTAAAGTGTGAACAGGGTTCTGTGTTCCTAAACCTAACAGACTCCTAACTTAAAAATACTAGATTTCTTTTAGTAGAACCAATCATTTTAAGGCAAAACACTTGTGACTTGATTTTTCTGAGACAGGGTCTTGCCCTTTCTTACCTTCACTACAGAATGTTCTATCTACGCCTGAGAATCTCACTGTCTCCTTGATAATTTTCTCAAACCTGCAGTATTCACACAAAGCCGTCATATTGCCCTTCTTCTTATACTCATCACAGCAGGTCTTCCCACAGAACTGGAACATTTTACCCTGCAACGCAGCCAGAATGTTTTGGTTTCAATGTTTGAATGAGTCACATCCCATATAATACATTTAAATTGTTAATAGAAACGTAGAAGAGTATTTATACCATTAGAAATCAGCAACAGACAGCACCAGCAAATGAGTCTCCCCATTTAGCTTTATAATAAAGCAAAATTTCCTGCAGAAAGCCCTCACCAATGTGCTTTGTCCTTGGATTAAAAGGAACATCCGTGGGTCCAAGAGACAGGGATGTGTTTATTAAGCCAGGCAATCATTTGGTTTGGGGTTTTTTTGGAGGTTTTTTTTCTGGTTTTAAGATCATGGAGCTAGTATCACTATTAATTTCATATTGGTTAAATGATACCAAATCAGTTTCAAAACCCTCCATAGCAAGTCTTTGCAAGCAACAAAGCAGTACTGACAGACCAGTGCATACAAACTACAATTTCTTGGGATTCTGCTGTGAAAAAAAGAGCTTGAAAAGGCCGAATCTTTATTACCTTGTAGTCAAGCAGCTCCGGTTTGGTGGCAAATGATCTGTTACAGTGCTGACACTTGATTTTCACAACAGAGCGGGTAAAAGTGACCTGCTGGCACTGGGCAGCCAACCTCTGGAGCCCTGCTGCAGCCGAGGTGCTCGTGGAGCTGGGGGACACGGTCGAGGTGGTGCCACTGGCTGAGACCACTGTCCCCGAGGGGATGCTCACAACGACCTGGCCCTGTGACTGGGGCACCACCGAGGAGTTTGGTCCTGCAGGTTTGTTGAACAGATTCTGTGGGAAAGCAAACAGATAGACTTTATTTTACAGGGTTACATCTTGCACCTGGGTATTTCCACTAGCAATTTAGCATTCTGTTAATTCAGCTAAGAAGAAATCCTAGATGTCACACCTGAAAAGCTACTACACAATTGTAGCTGCAAAAATTGCGTATGCTCCCATCTGACATAGCCAAGTGATACTGAGGGTTTGCTGAGGTTTTACAGCTGTTGCACTGAACTTGAACACCTGAGGGTGAAACAGAGAAGAAAAAGTGATTTATGCAACATCAAGTTGTATTGCAGCTAATTTTGCACCGTGCATACAAAAACAGAGTCTGAATGACGAGCCAAGGCACAGACAGAAGCCCAAGACGACGTTTCCACAGATTCAGAAACAGACACTGCAGCTGCTGTGCCTGTTGCTTGCCAGAAATTTAATTAATCTCCCAGTATCCCTAGGATGTCAGTAAGCATTTTTCTATTTCCACATGAAAAATAGCTGAAAATGTTTGCCTTGCTCCATGCAACACTGGGCAGAAGTAACAAAGCTGATCACCCCCAGGAACAAGGGGCAGAAGAGTCCCAGCAGTGGCATGGCACATGTCCACACAAGAGGTTTGTCTAGCTGGGAAACCCACCAGCTGCACTTGTAAGAGCAAAAAAATAGATTTAAGGTTGGTTACCATGTTTACCTAAAACCTAAACTGAAATGGCTGTACTGTCACTGCTACATTTATCTATGGTAGAATGTCCTTACATTCCCATCTCAGCACTTCCCTTTAAAAAAAAAAAAACACTTCCCACCCTCCCAAAAAAAGAATATTGGCCTTAACTTTCAAGACAAATAAAGTTTGGAAATGATCCACACAAAATTAAGTTTCTATAGAAGTAAAAGGATAAGCTTACCTGAAGAAGTGACCATTTTTACTCTGTATGCTGACAAACAGTTAACAGAACAAAACAGGTCCGTCTTCCCCAAGTTATTTGTGCACTCCACCATCTCAGCTGAAGATCTCAGAGATTTACACAGTGTGCAGGGTGTAATTTTAGCTGACTTCTGTGGAAACACAGAAGCTGGGTGTTCATTTGAAACTCGGCATTTTTATTAACCTGGAAATTGTTGCTAATATAGGAAACATTTACAAAACGTGCTGGTGTGCTTGAAACAGCACTTGTTTTACAGCTCTGTTATTTATGGTGCAGATACACTGATTTGAGCTCTTGTTTGAGTACCTTCCCAGGCCACTTGAACCAGTACCAGGCTGTCTGGGCAAAGGCCTCCACTGCAAACATCACTACAGGTTGGACTAGCACGGATCAGCACCTTGTATCAGACAACTTCAAACATCTTGCTGAGAATTGACATTTTGCTTATGATTTTTAATGCATCAGCTGTGTATGTAAGCAGTTTTCCCTCTGAACAGATGAGGAAACAAGGAACAGGGAGAAGCAGGTCCTGTGATGATGTCTGGTAGCAAAATGGGAAAGAGATCCATCTGCTAGTAATAATCACAGTTTCCAGTGTATGGTCCACAAATGGCTTTTGAAGAGAGACACAGGGAAAAGCCTGACTTTCATAGACACATTTTCTGAGTTTAAGGTTTTGAAGGTCTTTAAGTTTTGGAAAAAACTTTGAGAATTAGTGCACCAGATTCTTTTAGTATGACAGCCTTAAAAATGCACTTTGGTCTATCACCAGCTATTCCAGCTCTTCACAGGACAGAAAAAAGTACAAGCTTTTAGGGATTTAAAAACACCCACAAACCTCCAGAAACTATCAGAATGTACCTGACAATTGAGCTTAATGCTGTTTAAAAATCAATTAAAAATAGATTTGATTTAACCTTATAAGCTTTGAACATACTGGATTTTCAAGAGAACTATCACATATGGGGTTTTGATGTGTGATATAAAAGCAGCATGAAAACCTTTCCAGCTTATTTAATTTTATTTCCAGATTTGTTTCAGAGGACAACTAATTCTGAAGGCAATTTTCTGGATGAAATACATTTACCTTTTTTTTTTTTTTTTTTTTAATTCATTAGGCCTTTCTTGGCCTAAGTGGCCTGGATAATGGGACAGCAGAGTCAAGTCACAAAATGAAGCTACACTCTTTTATCAGAGGGCAATTTTTCCTAAAGTAATTTCATTAAAATAAGTAATTCAAAAATAATTGAGTTATTATAGTAAATTAAGGTTCTTTTAAATGCTCAGGTCTTCAAGAGGATCCATTATAATCAAAAATAAATATGAAAAGTTTAAAAGTTAAAATCATAATTATCAACTAATTATTACTTTTCCTCTCCACTTAATTCAAAGGCTACAATTTAATAAAGAATGCTCTTTAAAACAGGGAGCATCTCAAGGCTGAAAACAGTCACAGTGGGCTGTTGCTGGGGGGTCCCACCACGCCTTCTCCCACACTGGAATCCTCTGGTAGCTGGCCCAGTGGTGAGGGAAAAACAGAGCAGCACATTTGGGCAAAGATCAAGCAGCAAATTATCATTCTTGGAAGTGCTCAAAACCCACTTTGACCTGTGACACTTTGTAGGCATTGGGGTATTTGGTTGAAGGTTGGACTTGATGATCTTGGAGGGCTTTTCCAACCTTAATGGTTCTGTTATTCTGTGTAATGACAAAAGCAGTTACCTTAGATGAATACAATAATAGAAAAAATCAACTAGGAAATTGGGTGTTTCTTAAAACATCCAAAATCTAATCAAAAATTAGATGGATACTATTTTTAGTATTTTGTCCAAATACAGAATCATGGAATCCCAGAATGTTTTGGGTTGGAAGGGACCTTAAAGCTCATCCAGTGCCACCCCCTGCCGTGGGCAGGGACACTTTCCACTGTCCCAGGCTGCTCCAAGCCCTGCCCAACCTGGCCTTGGACACTTCCAGGGATCCAGGGGCAGCCACAGCTTCTCTGGGCAACCTGTGCCAGGGCCTCCCCACTGTCACAGGGAAGAATTTCTTCCCAATATCCCACCTAACCCTGGCCTCTGGCAGTGGGAATCCATTCCCTCTTGTCCCATCACAGGTACCTGCTTGTAAGCTGTCACACACACGGAACTGCAGAACTTTTTGGACTGTCCCTCAATCTGCAGGACATGACACTGGCCAGAGCCACTGTAGCAGTATCCTCCACAATATTCACAGCAGTTCATGGTCAGGTTGTTGGCCGAGCGGAACTGGGAGAAACAGGCGTCGCTGCAGAGCTTGTGCACCACGTTCTGGTAATTCACCTCGTGCCTGATCTGGAAGAAAAGGAATATACAGCAAGGAGTGAAAGAATATGTGTGCTCATGTCTGAGACAGCAGGCTGTGCTGAGCTAAAGAAATTCAAATGAGGAAATCAGCAATTACCACTGCATTCTTCTGGCACATGCTGCACTTGCTGGAAATGCTGTTGGTGTGGATAGTGACAATAGGTTTCCTTTTCAGTTCAAATGTGGACAGACAAGACTGGCTGCAGAAATCCTTACTGGAGTCAGTGTTGTCAAACTGGGCAGTGATTACATCCTTTGGATTTAGAATTTCTCTATGGAAAAAGAAAAACAAACACAGAGGTAAAGGATTAATGTTGGTTTCATGTCAATTTGCTGTTCTTGCTTATTCTGGAGACTAAACATTCTCCAGGAGACGGTGGATCCATTTAATTTAAACCCTTATTTTTTGCTAAGTATCTGACTTCATTTTTCCTTTCCTATTAGGAAAACAGGTAAGAAGTACGATTCTTAAGTAGGTATTTTGTGAAACATTTTGTACCTGGACCTAGAAGTGGCCTATAAAGAGAACAAGCTCTATCATTAAGGAGAAAGCAACTGTTTTGCACAGTCTTTGTTAACAAAAAATTTAGAAAGCAAGATATGTGGAATAATTCCTTTTAACAAATAAGGGGGTAGGGGAAAAATGAAAGACCACAATTTCTAATCACCATTAGTTCAGTCCACCATGGTCTGATGAGTATTTTAACTTTTTTATCTCCCATCTTGAACTTTGTTTATTTGTTGATGGATTTAACACACTGAACTTTCTCCTTATTTCTTCTCCCTTTCAAAACAGTCCCTCACAGAAAAGTTTCGAAGCCCTGAAGTCAAAAAACTAGGAGAAAATACTTATATAACTTCCTTGCTTGGAAGGATGCCTCCTTCTCACTTGTCCTGTCAGAGGTAACCCATTTTTCAACAGAATAAATACAAATTACAGCCAAGGCTTATAAACTTTGTTACAAGGCCATTTCACAGTAAGGCAGCAAGTGAAAAGAATAATTAATTGAAACCTCAAGTTTAAGTTCAGTTGCCATTGTAAAACTTAAAGCAATAAATTTGTTGTCGAAGAAATGATGAACAAAGCAGCATTCCTTTGGCAAAGTAACTTTCATAACTAAAAATAATACATATGAATAATTCTCTATAAACAGACTGTAGCACGATCAGCCTGGAAATTATTTGCCTCAAGTGAATGTACAGCAATGACATCTTACAGAGCCAGCCACAAAGGTCTCCTTTTGCTAATTTGGACATAATACAAATGAACAAAAAAATTATAATAATTAAAATGCTTTCAGAGCTGAAGATTTGTGACTGTGTAGCCAGCAGGACTGTGGAAAATGTATGTATTTTCTAAATTATTTTGTCCAAGTAGGCTCAAAAAAGCCCAACCTCACGTTTCCACTCCAGGCCTAGGTAGAAAGTAACTGATTTGGGGGCTGAAACTCCCATTACCTAAAAAAATCAATTCTCAATAAATATAATCTCTCTACATGTTATGAAAGCAGCAGTGATGTAGTTAGAAAATCTAAGACCTACAGAAAGCTAACATCACATAATAGAGCCTGAATGAAAAGTTAATTTTTTTAGAATCTAAGGAAATATTCTGCCTTGAATACATTAACTCACCCATGTTCTGCTTCATTTTAGGGATTCATAAATCTATTTTCCTCTAGAAGAAATAATGCATAAAATACTTTTTGAAAATGTACTCTTGTTAGTAGTTTTGAGATTGCAATGACATTTTGAAATGGCAAGAAAACGTGGGACCTTTTGAAATACAGTTTTTCGTATTTGGCTCATTTAAACCAAACAAAAGAGAAGATGCATTCTGCACCACAGAGGCTTTTAAATCTATGTGTATGTAAAACCCAATTAAGGAAATGGAACTGCAAGCAAACAGACCAATTAATAAGGAACAGCATCAGCCACCAATTTTTGAAGGGAAGCATAACAGGAGCAGTGCTACCGACACAGCAAGGGGCACAAGAACAGAACCGAAGCCTTTCATTATCTGCTTGAATATCAATTATTAGTAGAACAAATTAAAGCACTGTCCTACTTTGAGCAGCTTGAGCAGGTTTTCTTGGTAGAAGCTGGTGGGCGAGAAGCTGGAATGGTGTATCCAGTGAGGCACAGTGTGGAGCAGAAGAGCTGGGTTGAGCCTTTCCTCTGGTAGGCAGTTTGCCCCTTCTGCAGGATTTTTTTACAGCCAGAGCAGGAAACCCGAATAGCTGTGCTTGGAACTGAGGGAAGCATTTTACTCATGCCAGAGGATGCCACAGCAGGCTGGAAACCTGATGACAGCTGTGGAACTAAAAAAAAAAACCCACACAGAGAAAACACAGAGTAAGTGTTACGTATCTATTACACAGACCTCACTGGTGTGCAGGGGCAAGCACAAGGCTCATGTCTTTATTTGGCTTGTCAGGGTCTAGAGGAGAATCAAATAGCAGATGAACTCCCCACTAATACATGCCCTGTGCTGGTTTTCTGCATGGCAGATTTTTATAACTACTCTGAAGATGGAGAATGCACTTTCAATACCCCTTTCATGGAATCATAGAATGGTTTGGGTTGGGAGGGACCTTAAAGCTCATCTCATTCTGTCCCCTGCCGTGGGCAGGGACGCCTTCCACTGTCCCAGGTTGCTCCAAGCCCCATCCAACCTGGCCTTGGACACTTGCAGGGATGGGGTTGCCACAGCTTCTCTGGGCACCTTATGCCAGGGCCTCGCCACCCTCACAGGGAACAATTTTTTTCTGAGGCCTAATCTAAACTTGCCCTCCTTCAGCTTAAGACTATTTAACACATTCAGTTCTCCTATGCATTTCACATTCTATTTTCCTATGCCTCGAAAACAATTATTTTATAATCTCAATTTCATTCTCTCTAAACCAAACTAGTTCTTCATTCCTACTGGGATGAGACACAGTGAATGAAATGCAGAATGACCTGCAAGACTATTTGCAAAGGTGACACATTTTACAGATTTAAATGAAGTTAGTCTTGCCTATTCCTTACCAAGAGGATTGCCACTGACTGAAAATACAGCACTGATTTTCAGCTCCCCTTCCTGAGATTTTGGCTGTTGGCCGTACTCCTAAAACAAAGGGAAAAGAAAAGGAGAACAAATACACACATGTAATAACAGGTTACATGACTTCCATTCTTTCACAATGCTGCATTGAACCTCAGGGAAGAGTGGGTGTCCTAGGCCTGCTCCGAAGGCCGGGTGACAAGTGTTGCTGTGTGAGCACCACACACAGCTCCTGCTCAGAGCTCCACAGCAAAGCACACCTGAGGGGGCACAAATGGACAAGTGGGGCTGCCTGCTGCATTCCCCTCTCCAGCTGCACTCCAAGACACCTCAGAATCCAGCCAAAGCTTAAGGAAATCTCTGCTTTCCACTCAAACTCTCCATCTGGAAGCGTTTTTGCAGCCCTTGCCACTGTTCTGGGAAAGAAGCTTCATCTTCACATTGATGGAGGGTAGCAATGAAATAGAGCTGGGACCCTGCTGGGGAGCAGCTGTCTTACCCAAGAGTTGGGACCTTGGAGCAGCCTAAGGTGAAGCTTTGCAGCAGACCAAGGCTGGCACCACCAGGGCCAGACTATCACAGTCCCAGCTCCAGCGAGAGGGGAATCACCTCACATTTGGTACAGGATGAGAAAATCCCTGGACAGCTGCTGGTGGAATAGCTGACATGCTATAAATGACTGGCTTAGTCCCCAGCAGCTATTCACACTGACACCACGCTTCCTGCCCCTGCTCTCCCTAGAAATCTGAGCCAGAAAGCAGCTTGGAACACTCCACATGTAAATCTTAATAGGCTGAAAAGCATAATCTCTTGGAACTAGAGAGATGATAAGATTTAGCCTACTTACAGTCGTTTGGGAGTAGTGAGGCATGATGTCATGTTATGACTGAGCTAAATTCACAGTTGCTGCCTGGCTGCCAGGGAAGCCAATTCAGAATCACTAAGCAAAAGGAAGCTCTCCCTTCCCAGTGGCAGCGAGATGCTCCCCCAGCTTCTGCCAGCTCCCAAATCCCACAACAGCCTCCACTGAGCACATGCTCAATCTGAGCACTCCTCTTATTCCTGTGGGAAGATTGGAAGTTTCTATACTGGACAACCAAACTATTTCTCAACAGGTTTCCCAGGAGAACAGGCAATGGTATTCCTTGATCACGTGAACCATCAGACTGAAACAATCAAATCTCAGGTAAGAGAAGCTCTAAGCTGGGTATGGGCATGCTGTGATAAGATTCTCAAGCACCATTTTTTATTATTTAAAAACTAATCATTTGCAGACATACAGTTTCTTAAGCACTTTAACTGCAATTGTATCCTTAGTCAAGAGTAGGAAAAGAAATGGAGGCAAATCCTGACATCAACTGTGCATGATCAAGCAGTTTCACAGCAGCGTAGCAGTGCTGAAAGCCAAAAACCTTCAGCTCCAACTATTGGTTACAGCAAGAAATGCTCTTATCTTTCAGGAAATATTAAAAAAAATCCATAAAATCCCCCCCCATATTAATTCCAATCTAAAGCAAAACAAAATGAACTCAGTTCTCCTACTTTTCCAGTATCAGGCAGAGTTGATAATCACAGGATTTTACTCCAGGAAGGAATATTTTGAACCATACGATATTTGACATTTAAATTCTTCAAGTCTTCATTTTTACTTATTAATCTGATCTTTGATAACCACAGACATCTCGCCTTGCATTCCACACAAATCCACACAGCAGATGCCATCTTGGGAGGACAAAAGAAGAGACAGATTTAACTAATCTACACGTGGTTTGACATTCTATAGGTTCAAGGAAAAATAAACCCAAACAACCCCACAGAGACTGAACAAATCAGGAGGACAGTAAAATCTGAAGTTGCAAATACTTTACTTCTTTATCTTATTGAGAGTATTATGGGAAAAGAAGAAAAAGTGCTGGGAAGACAGGCCTGGACAGCAGAGGAGGTTTAGCAGAAGGACAAAGACTGATGCTAAAAACTAACACCTGCACAGGAACACCAACGCTCTCGTGTCGGTGCAAGGGGATGGATCACTTTGGGAAGTTTTGCACACCTTTAACATATAAAGTCTGACATGTAACCCAGATATGAGCAGTGAGGACACAGGAATTGTCACACAGCAAACCAGCAGCACAGAGACTGGCTGGAGCTCAGCAATCGTGGCCCCAGCACCGCTCAATCCGTTGGTCAGACCTTCTCCAGGTCTGAGCTTTACCTGTATCATCACAAAAAATGTCAGTCTTGAGTGAGAAAGTGACTTAAACTTTGACTTCACTGATGTGTAAGTATTTAAATATTTTCCTAAGACCTTTAAGTGTTAATTTAAAACAAGAACAAACTACTGTGCTTGCAAAGGCAGCTTTTAAGAAGAGAGTCGCAGCAATAGCACTGCTTTAATTCATATCTCTAATTGTGACTACTCATAAGGTATTTAAGAAAATGTGATTTACAGTTTATTTCCTAGTTAGATAAAGTGTCTATGTTGCCACAGATTTAATAACAGAAGTTTTTGGCTTTGTTTCTGACTGAAAAGCAAAACATTTTCAGAGACAAGGTAACAAGACATCAAAAAGTTGGGGGGGGTGGGTTTCATCGCAGTGTAAGAGGGAAAAATCCTTCTACTAAACTATGTTCTTCAAGTTAAATTTCGGTCAACAAACCAAATAAATTGCTGAATTTATGTTCAGCTTAAGCGGTCAGCTGTCAGACCAAAATGAGAAATGCAATGGGAAACTTACCTCAGAATTACCAGGTTCATCTTTAATTTTGTCTAATAGTCCCTGCTGTGGGGCCATAGCTTTAGCATATTCGTCATCCAAAGGCTCCTTCTTAATTCTAATATTTGGTGCAAAGGAATTCCCCAGCTCTTGTCCAATAGATTCCTTACTAGAAAATAGGTAGCTAGACTCCTGAAACAATAATATGAAAAAGAATTCACCCTCCTGCATCTGCCATGAGGAGTTGGGCTGCTGCCAAGGGGAGTTTGTGTTGCAGACCAAGAGATTTGGGTCCTGACAAGGTGGGAGAAATGCTGGGCAGCAGCTGCTGCCTCAGCCTCCCTGCAGCCCCCTCTCTCATCCCACCCCCAATGCTTTCCACTCCTCTGGCCAAAGCAGAAGCCACCCAGATCTGTAAGTTGGTTGTTTGGGAGTGTCTCCTGTGGATACAGCTGCTCCCTGGCTCATGTGGAAAAAAGGCAGCAGGTCAGGTGGATGCATCCAGCTGTAGGTTCGGCTCACCGGTCACTCCAACCATGCTGAACAGCAAAGTGGCTACCAAAAGAATCCTCAATCCAAAGAGAGGGTCAGGAAAATTTTACAAAATTATATGCACTGTTTAAGTAGCAAAGATGTCTAAGAGTAAGAAGATCAGTTTCCTTAACACTCAAATTTACACTCAAATACAAAATACGTATTTTGAATTACTACAGCATATTGCTGCACTTGCAAAAGTGGTTGAAAGATCTATAGCTTACCCTGAAGTTAGTTTCTGGAGTTTGTGGCGCTAACTGCGTCCGTAATGTTTCTTCTACTTGATTATGAACTGAGGAAAACATATACATTAAATAGAAATGAATACAGGTTCCAATGCATTTCCTTTAAAACTATCAGAGTCTCATCCTGCTCCCCAACCCCAGCGTCTGACAGCACCTCACCACTATTAAACTACTCCCTTTCTCCTCCCTGCAAGTAAGGTGGTAATCCCTAAAGAGGATTGACTTTTTTTATTATTCTATTGGATCATTATTTTCCCATTCCATCAAAATAGTTGTAAACTTCCGATGCAAATTGTTCATTCAGAATTTTCCACACCCCAGCAGGTTCTGAACTCTCCTGTTTTGACATTTAAAACAGCAAATACTTTTCAGAGAAAAATCTTCCAGCTTTTTCTTTGCTGTTCTGATCTTTTGCCTTTTCCACTCTTCTCAGGAAACAGCATCTTCTGCTTTTTTAGAATATATCATTTAAAAACTTTGGATTAGCCTAGATACTGGATGCTACCATGAACATTTATCATTCTGGTTTCAACTACTGACTACTTTACTTGATCTTTTAACTGCAGGTATTTACAACTTTCTGAAATAAAGAAACATTCTTCCCTTGATTTCTAACTGAAGATAAAAATAGATACATCTGTAACTTTTCTTTATTTTAAAAAATATCTCTATTGCTTCTCTATCATTGGTGCCACCTGGAAGCACTGATTTTAAGATGCTGTTGCTGAAGATATAAAGATTAAATCTCAGAACTGTAAGCTGTGAATGTGAACAAGCAGCCAGGAGTCCCTCACGTGCTGGCTCACCCTCCCTCTTCTGAATAAGATTAAATCATGTGTTCCTGCTTGGTTATTCTTAACTCCTTCATTCACTGTTCTACTGTAACTTTCAGAGCTTGGGAAGTCAAAAATAAGTGCGTGGGCAGCAAGATTATGGTGACTGTCAAATGAGAAAGGGATTTTAGGCATCTTTGATTTTCTCCATGTTGGCTGGATGAAGTCCAAGACACAAGTATTTGAGGAAGAAGGAGAGCAGTCTCCCAGGAAAAGCAGATTTCAAGCTATGTTCTGGCTTAGTTCCTGCAGACACTAACTCATTTCTAGCAAGCCTTTCCCTGATGCTACTATCAAATCCATACTGCTTTGAATGCCAAGGCATTAGTGAAGAACTGGTACTTCACTCAAAAAATCTTTACTGGCCATCAATTTAACCTAAACTTCATCACCTTTTCTTTTAAGACGTTCCATGGTCTATAAAAAAACAGTGAGAAAAACCAAAAGGAAGCTTGAATTGTCACCCAGCTTGATTTAGGAAACCACAACAACAAAGGGTATGTTGAGGCCCTGTAACAAGCTGTGGAGGATGAGAACTCCCTAACACTGTCAAGCCCTTTGCAAATCCTCCTCCTAACACAAGAGTTCATTGGATTTCAGGGTTCTTCATAAAATGCTCCCCTACACACAGCTCTGCCTGTTCTCTGTTCTCTTCAACAAGGTGATGTTTTTAATAATTAGCCCTATTGCTGATTTCTCTCTAGTTCTTTCTTCCTTTTTGCTGGGCAGCCAGGTCTATGATGTCAACAGTTACCTGCTTTGTCAAGAAAATTGCTTTTCAATCTAGAATCCATATCTTTAGGGATTTTTTCCAACCGTTTTTCACGTTCTTGAAAATGTCCTTCTCTATTCTTGTCCTTTGCTGAAAAAGTCTCTTTGCCATTATCTCGTGTTATGCTAAAATCTTTTCGAAGTGATTTAAATACAGGGCCCTGCTCAAAGGGGGAAGTGAGATCCTTCTGGATTGCATTCTGAACCTGAATTTCTTTTTCACTGTCCAGTTCGTGATCTGGAACTCTCTTGCCCTCTTCCAGATGATCTTCATCATTAATTGCTGAAGAAAGAGTGTCTTTTGGAGTGAAATTCTGATCATCTTCGTTGTCATTCCCAACAACAGGTATGCCTGCAAGATCCCCAGAGTTCAGAAAATAATCATGATCATCACCCTGCAGTGAATTTTCAGGTCCTGCTCGATTCGGTACTCCATAAGACAAGCTGTCGAGGGCGGGTGTTAAGTTGTGGTCAGCGTCCTCAGACATCTCTGCATCCAGAATTTCACCACCTAGGGAGAAAAAAACCCCAGTAAACAGTCAGAAAATTGACCAACTTCATGTGTAACAAAGGAGAAGGGTGAGTGTCCTAATCTGGCTGACGCTGCAATTCCTCAAATACTCTCAGCCTTCTTGGGCCAACATTACTGTGGAAACATTGCTGACAGAAATGGTTCGGTCCCCCTCACCACTCTGAAGCAGAAGCTGAACTGAGTAACACCAACAAAGAAAGAAAAACCACTAATTTCCATTCACCTCACTTGTAGCACTTGTGGAGAAGGCAATGCAGGAGGGAATGACCAGGAAGGGCTTGGGATGAGGGCAAGACAGTCTTGCTCAGCAGCAATGAGACTTCCAAGAAATGCTTTGTGAAACTATGACATTAGAGAATAAATAGAAATACTTACATTTTTCTGTAATATCAAATACCGCATCAGATTTATCTTCAAACTGTAAAAAAGGAAAGCACTGTGTCATTGTCTTGGTCAGCTGCCGTGTACTTTGCTAAAAAGTATCTGATCAAAACCATAACCAAGCAGAAGGATCACAATTCCTCCCTCCTTCCTTCCTTCCTTCCTTCCTTCCTTCCTTTCCTTCCTTTCCTTCCTTCCTTTCCTTCCTTTCCTTCCTTCCTTTCCTTCCTTCCTTCCTTCCTTCCTTCCTTCCTTCCTTCCTTCCTTCCTTCCTTCCTTCCTTCCTTCCTTCCTTCCTTCCTTCCTTCCTTCCTTCCTTCCTTCCTTCCTTCCTTCCTTCCTTCCTTCCTTCCCCCAAGCAAATTTTTATGAATTAAGACTGTTATATCACTGAGAAGCCACACTTACCCTAATGAGTTCAGAATACATAGAAAAGGCACACAAGGAAAATTTAGAAATAGTGCTGCTTCCCAGAGGAGAGAGGGAAGGGAATGTCAATTTTCTCTTCTACCTGGGATACTGGTACCAGGTCAAGGCCACAGATTCTGCCCTGACCCTCTATGAGCCTTCATTCCCTCTGAACATCCTAAATGAAAACCAGGAGCACATGCAGCTCCCACTGCCATGGTCTGCACAGATCCATGGAACCTCTCCTACAGGGAATGTCCTCTTTCCAGGAACGGGAAAATGTAATGCTTAACTTCCCAACACAGATGATGAGTGTCAGTGTGAGCATAAGCACAGAAGAACCAGATGATAGACTGAGTGCTGCACAAACACCTGCCTGCATTAAACATCCTCTGACAGATGTTGACGTTGATGGCATGCTTAGATGCTGCCAGGAAAAGGATAATTAAAGTTTCCTTCAGAATGTCCAACTCATTAGCAGCCTTCCTTTCTGCCCAAACGATAACAGTAATTCATTTAAGCCCTCTCTCCTTTCTCTGCGTTGCCAGCTCTATACTTTCTTTCCTGGTAGATCCTGCTCACACTGCAATTCTTAAGCCATCTTAGGGAAAGTAATGGGATTTGATAGCAAAGGGATGAGCCCTAATTTCATTTAACTCAAGTAATTTAGTTGATAAATCCAGTATTTCTCAGGACTGGGAACTATCAGTGATGGGAACTATCTGTTTGGTAGCAGCCAGCTCTAGGAAAGGATGACAACAGACTGTCCCAGAGGTCATTTGATGGCAAAAAGTCCCTTTCCAATACCACTTGTGGGTCTACAAAGACAAGGTAGCTCCTTCATCTTAACTGAACACACATGGAATAGTGAGGATCTGTCCAGCATGGCATCAAGTCAGTTGGATACTGCACCAGAACTTTCTAGCTTCTCTGAGCAGACCTGTGAGGCTGGAAAAATGAATTACAGAACCAAAACAAACAAACAAAAATGACAGTTCCACAAGGCTAATGCAAGTCTCCTTCCTGTAATTATCTACAGGGAAGAAAGAGTAAAGAAACACCTCCCAGGAAGGTTTGCAAGGCCTGAGCTCTGTTCCTGCTGTACTGAATCTCAGGTGTGTCTGGGAGACGGAGGTTTAACGTTGATCTAGAAGCCCATTCATAGTCAACTAAGTTTACACAGGTGTAACACTAATCCCCATAAATACTGGATATACTGAGTGCTCATACAAGCTGCTGAGGACAAGGACAGCAGGGGTGGGCTGCTTTTAGAGAACAACATGGAAAGAAACTTGCTGCCATTTGATAATAATATCAGAGCATGAAGTTTTGGAAGGCAAAAACAATAGCCCAGGTCCTTGACTCTACACTGGCCTTTTTCAATCCTTTTTTGCTTCCTGTCAGTAATTCTCTATCCTCTCCAAAAATGTCACAACAGAATTTGATGGTAGGATGAAGGAAGTTTTCAGCTGAGATGAAGCATGAGCTCATCCTTTTCTCAGAGCAGATTTGTATCAAAGTAATTCTTTAACTCTTCTGAGAGCCAGAGTACCTGTGGGAAAGTATTCCAGGTCCTATCCAACCTTGGTTGCCTTACGCATTCTAATCTCAGGTATTCCTCCTCTTCTGGTGGTAACAAATCTTTCACCAACAGCTGACAACCCCAGGAATGCTCTTATTAGCAAAGGATACATTTTGCAGTGTGGATCTCTCTGATTGTTTCATGCAAAGAAACACTAACAGGCAAGTCAGCACAAGGGGCCACCTGCAAGAGCATTAGGGACTCCCATAAATATTGTGGAGAAGCTGGAAAGCATTTACAATCTACGTGGACGGAATCCAAGACACTTCCCAAACACAAGGTCATCCTAGGGGAAAAAACAACCCTATTTTGTTTCTTTACTCATTATTTTGTGAGGCTATCAAAAGAAAAGATCATCATGGATTATCTTCTTCTTTCAAAAGGTTTTCGAGTACAGAGGAAGATCTGCATCTGTGGTCAAAAGTGTTCCCTGGAAATATTTATAAACCAGGAACTCCAGCATCTGACAATACCAGCAGCCACAGCTAAGCCACCATCTAGTTTCTGACTGTGAACAGCATCAGAACTCCCACATAGTGTAAATTCAAAGAAAACCAGGGGAAGTGTTTGGACGATTGTGTGTGTGTGTACACATATGTATCTACACACACACACACAAAATATATATATCCCCAATTAATTACTCATTCTATAAGTCTATAACTGGACTGTCCCTGAAATTAGAGCTTATATATATATTTTCTGCATTAATGTGGGGTATTCTCTCAGCTATACACTTCTAGTCCCTTCCCCAATGCTATTACAGTCTTTTTCAATGCCATCTCAGGAGGAAATGTTGTATATCACCAGTTACATAAAAACAGATCACTTCAATCAATCATGTATGTTAGCTTTGAACTGGATTATGGTCTTGTATCACACAGAAATGTGAACAACAACACCCAACTTACTATTTCTATATTATTCTATTACAATTCTGCAAGGCAATTCCCTCTCTCCAGACCTCATGCTTCCTCCTTTCATTAGCCATCATCGTCCTTAATTCCCTTTATTTCTTCTGCTCAGATTTTTTAAGATTTAGTGAGGAGTGGAGCAAATGTACTTGAGGGGCAAACATGGAACTGATGGCATTTCCTCTGGGTCACTTTTGCCAGATCTAAGGAGAGGTACCTCAACAACCCACATTAAGTCTTGATTACTTCAACAGGAAAGTATCAGGAACAGAGAGTTTTCTGTTCAAATGCTAAGGCTTCAACTCTTCAACTCAGTCCTCAAAACACACTTGCAGTTGTAAAACCAAACTCAGTAATACAATATTCTAAAATACCTCCATTACATCACCTTGGCCAATATTTGCCAGAGAATAATAATTCTTGGTGTTTTTAATAATTTAACTCCATAAGAGTTCAATACAGAGCAGATTGAGTTTGGTATTAGTGAAATTCAATGTTTTAGGCTATATGTTAGTGACTGCCTCATTAGCTAGCACTGCACACAAAGCAGTGCTCTACCTACTCAGGTTGTAAAAAACAAATAAATGAATGAATTAAATGAAATAAAGTAAGAATACAGAGATGGTGGCAAAACAATGAGGTATTTCTGAAAGCAATGTGACTTGCTTAAAATAAACTACTCTATAAATACAGACAGCATTGCTTTTATTAAAAAAATAAATTCCACCAGATACATCACTGTTTTTTTATAGAGGTACATGAAAATCCAAGGGAGCACTGACACAGCCTTAGCACCAACCTGCCTTTGCTGGGAGCGGGGGACAGAAGGACACTGTTTACACTTCAATACAATGTGCTAATTTGAAATAACTGAACAGCTGATCCATACCTTAACAGTGTTCAACATTGCCATGGTATCCATAAATCAAGCAATTCATAGATTATTTTTGTGCAGTATAAACAGACAAGTTGCCTATGGCTGCAGTATTGCTTTGTATGCAAAACAGAGAATTCTGTTAAAAAATAAAACAGCGTAACCACTTTGTACACAGACACATGTCTTTCTAGTAAGCATCTGAAGTTTGATCCTAGATTTTAATGCATGCATAAGCAAACTGTGGAAAGGAAGCAGATGTTAAGAGAACTGCAATTAAAAATAGTCAGAGATGATTCTCAGTTTGCCTGTAGTTTCCTTGTCCCTCTATGCACAGTATAACCCCCACTCCAGAATTCATTCAACTGATAAGACACCATTTGAAACAAAAAAAAAAAATTAAAAAGGAATTGAAATTTCAATCTTGAGGCAGGTGGGGTGAGGTCAGGAAGCATCCCCTGACCTTTTCCACATGCCATGTCCCTGGCAGGGATGCCGGGCAGCCAGCCAACCGCGCTGCACCTCTGCCACCGGAAAACTCCGCGGCACGTGCAGAATTACGCAGCGGGTCCTGCCGGAGCTGCTTCCCACTGAAACACAGCCAGCCCTAGGGATTCATACCTTGGGAGCACCTGGGGAGGGAAGAGAGAGGGTAACAAAGAGCCAGGCTGCTGCAGATACCTGCCACAGGAAAAGAAGGGCTGCGGCAGGAAGAGAACCCGGCGGGGTCACAGCCATAGAGCCGAGCGCGGCCGGGCTGGCAGAGCCCCCCCTAGCCGGCTCCGGGACCCCCGCCACCGCGGGCACGGGGCACCTTCCCACCTGGGAATGGCCACAGAGTCCCTCTGGAGAGAGGGAGAGCACGAGCTCAGCAGGTTGAGTGTCTGAGGCTTCCCTGAGCCGTGTTGAACACTTGAAAAGATTATTTTTAATCTAGTCTAAGGGTAATAGAGTGGAGATGGTGATGGGAGTTTTTAAAGGCAAATCCCAAACAAGCTCCAGTACACGTTAAAAACCAGGCATTTCCCAGCTCCTTGTGGCTCCCTATAGTCTGTTCAAGAAATACAGTTTTACCCTGCATCTCACACATCTTCAATTTTTAAGTGTCAGGACAGAAGATTTAGGCACGTGCTGCTCCCCTTTCATTACTGCGTTTTAAGAATTCTGGACAATTCACCAGAAATCACAGGGAGCAGTTCAGCATGGAAGTTTATCGTCCCTTTCTATCACCAGGTTTTTCTGATATTCCTGGGCTTTTGGAATATTCACAGGCCAATTCCAAACAAATCTCATATTTTCCATACCCACCCATGATGCATACAGAATCTGCACACTGTTAACAACTTATATGGGGCCAAGGTGAATCCGTCAAACACACAGGAAGTCACAGTGAGCATTATTTTTTCTGGAACATTGGTGGGTTTAATCTATATCTACAAAAATCACTGTGGGATCCAAGCCCTTCTCCCATTCACCCACAAAATCATGGTTTGAGAAGGAAGCAGTTCCATACGTGAAGGTTTCACCTTGCAATCTCAGAATCCCAGACTGGTTTGGGTTGGAAGGGACCTTAAGACAATCTCATTTCAAACCCTGCCATGGGCAGGGACACCTTCCACTATCCCAGACTGCTCCAAGCCCCATCCAACCTGGCCTTGGACACTTCCAGGGATCCAGGGACAGCCACAGCTTCTCTGGGCACCCTGAGCCAGGGCTTCACTATGCTCACAGGGAAGAATTTCTCCCTAATATTTGTTACTAACAACAAATTTTGCTTGCAATGGTCTTTGCAAAGACACAAGATTTTGATGTGCTGATCTTTGGGCTTTGCAAATTAAGAAACACACACAAACCACACAGCAAGCAAACAAACCAAGACATCCACAAGAAAGACTTTCTTTTCAAACAAAGAACTTCTTCCCTCAAAACCTCACCCTGGCTCTATGCTGAACTTCTCTGCTGCTGGTAAGACACAAACAACCACTAGGGCTGGGATTCTGCTTACACTAAGGCTGTAAATAAGCTGAAATAAAAATAATTCCAGTTTCTCACAGCATAAGGCAGGAAGACTAAACAGAAATTACAAGGATGTAAAAATCCCCAAGATCAAAGCAGGGTCTGTGTGACAATATGTATGTTTATGCTGTGATGCTCAGTAGCTACTTACTCCAAACCAAGTGTTTCAGTTCAGTTGCATATTTTAGCTGATTCCACAAGCAGGCCAGCACTGCCCAGATCACAAATGTGTACTTTTGGCCAAAGCTTTCAAAAGTATGGCTAGTGAGAAGATTATGTTCTGCAAGGCATGAAATCCCCATAATTCCATTTATCTCAGAAGCTCATTAAGAGAGAGCCATCACTGTGGCTTTTAGGGAAAGCCAGTCCATGGAATACAACTAAGAAGTACCAAGGGTGACAATCCAGGGTGGAGGAGCAGCACTAGGAAGATCACTCAGGAAGATCTCAGGAAGATCACTCTACTCAGTGTCTCTTCCAATAAGATGATTAACTATGTTAGTAATTAGTTGCTACTAGCTATATTACTAATAGGAGGAAAAAAACCCCAACCCACTGTAAATTAATTTTAAAGAGAACGAACTGTCTGAAACTGAAGTTCTCTGCTTGTCATTAGAATCTGTCCTCAATTAAGGAATCCACAAGGTGGTTTTGTGCACAAATTGGGAAAATTTACAACTGTAGCACCTTTTGCTTATTGACAAATACAGCAGGACCATCTCCTGCCCAGCCTGGTTTGTGTTCCCAGCCCCACACTGGTGATTTGGCTCAGCTCCATCAGGTGCTGCAAGTCCTTTCCTTCTCCTAAGAGTTCAGTGCCAGCAGCAATTGATGGTGCAAATGGCAGAGCCTGGATGCACATCCAATTCTCTCTATTTCAGTATTTCTGTCCTTAAAGAGATAAAATATCTACTTCATTCTTCAAAGTACCTTCCTAACTCTGGCTTCCTTTTTGCCTTTTCCACAATGAAACACAATAAAATCCTGTTAACAGTCTGCATTAACTGTACTTCATAAAGCTTTCTGAGCAAACAGCACCATTTAAAGATGAATTTCAATACAGATGAAATATTTTCATGTACTCTCAACCCTTTTAAGAAATATCAAGATTCACAAAAGTACAAAAATAAGTTATTAAAAAAATTATAATGAAAAAGGAAGTACTCCAAAATGTCTCCTGTGGGAATAACTCTGTATAGTTGTGCTAATTCTGTTTCAAGTTCTTCTCACCTAAATTTAGACAACTAAACATTAGTTTATTAGGCTAATGATTCAGGTTTCCTCTCTTTCCAAAGGAAATTAAGGAATTCTGGCAGCCTCAATTTATCCTGCCCTGCGACTGTGGACTAGCTCTCAAAACAGAAAAGTATCAAATGTAGAATTAAAATCTTGGCTTTGTCACCAAAAATCTGATGTATTAAACTTTAGTTATAATAGCAATTGGTTATAATATATTTTTAACGAAAAAATTCAAAGTCATTAGACACAAAACACTTTAAAACTATCTAATGTAGAGGTAACCCCTATAATACTTCAAGCTACTTTTAAAATTAAACAGATTTATCTATAGCAGTAGGAAACATGGTAATAAAAACTAAATACATTACCATCATTCTTCTATCAGTAGTTACAGAAAGGACAGACACATCACATAATTTTTGGATCAATACCAATTTGGTAAAGCAAGTTACAGTCTCTTGAACTTTTTGTTTCCCTTGAAATTTCTGAGGAGCACTTCCAGAGGAAAAGAGAATGGCACTACAGGCAGGACACAGGCTAAGAGGATGGACACTGAGAGCACCCCCAATTCTGCTGACATGTCCTCAATGAAATATTCTCTGCTGCAGAAACCTTCTTTGAAGAGTTTAGATCATCCCAGAGAAAAAGTGTTACAAGCAACAGCACGGGTGAGGTCCAAGAGCTCTTAGGCCTTTACCACACTTATGGAATGGATGATGGAAATCATCTGAACCGAGACAGTCACTGACAGAAAACCTCGGGAGTTCGGGAGAGAAAACTTCCTGTAAGACTTATTTAGGGAAAGGCCAACAGCAGTTGGAATGTCTGGAAAGGATGACAAGAGTCATCAATGACAGAATCACAGGATAGTTTGGATTGGAAAGGACCTTAAAGATCATCCAGTTCCAACCCCAAATGAGAGAAAAGTTGAGATAACCACCTCAAGAACATTGCAAGTGATTTCAGAATTAAATTCCATGATCCTAATCATGCCTTGAAGTGGGCACAAGGAGATGACTTAACTTTCTGTATTTTACACAATGTGAAAAGTCTTAACCTAAATGCCTGAGATCCATTATGCACATTTTTTGAAAGAGAATTCAAAGATTCTGACATCAAAACATCCTTTGAGAGGTGCACAAGCCTTGGCAGAGAAATGTTTTCATCAACTTTGTACCATTCTGGAGTAATTCAGCAACAAAACTTTCTAAATGAGATGATCTTCAATTCTCAATTGCAGTCATGCAAGACTAAAAATCTTTTGAAAACACCTGTTTTATTGATGTGGACACCCAAGTGTTCACCTGTTCACACCAAATTAATTTCCAAGAGAGAGCCCAAGTGTCAAATTTCAGCACAGCCCAAACGGTCTTGTCTAGCCCAAGGGGTTATAGAGAACGGTTATAAATAAATCAACATTCCAGTCAAAACAATTAACTGTTCAAGACAATGATATTATACACAAATTAAAGTTGAATTGCCATAAATATTTTTATAAACTACATAAAAACATACTAGCAGACACCTTTCAAGTTAATATTGATCTTATGTAGTAAATTTGAAAGTTAAATATGCTAAATGTTTTCCTTAGCATATACAACAGTTTTGATTTAGGAGAGAAATTAACCTGCTCTAAAACAATTCAGCTACAAAAACTTACCAAAAAATCAAATTATACAAACTTCTGTCAGTCTTAGACTGGCAAAAACTTTATTCCTTAGTTTGTTGCTCATTCATGGATTGAGTTAAAAGATGGTGACTGCTTATCCATGGGATTTGCAACATGCCAGTTTCAGTCTGTGCTTCTGGAATAATTGCAGAAGATTCTAATACTGAAAAGAACAATTCTGAAAACACCACCAATTGCTAAGCTCCTGTCTGAAGAAATCATTAAATAAGTCTTTATTTTCTCCACACAAAGGAAAATCATTTTTATAAGAAATGCTTGTTATGCCTTAGGCACAAGACTTGGAAGAGTCCAAAATCATGACCTCCTGTAGAATGGGAATTGGGCCACTATGGGGAAGAGAACTGGAATGTGCAGGTCTTCTGCGACCTCATTAATTATTAAGAGATCTCTGTGTGCTGGATTTACAATTTGCCAATCTCACTCTTCACAGGCTCCATCAGCCTTTGGAGCAGCCCAGGATTCACTTCTCCCCACGTTCCTCAAGAACATCTTGGCAAAAACTGGCTTTGGAATGATGCCTCACTGGCAAGTTCTGTTTCCTCTTTCCTAACTTACCTGCCCAGGGCAACACCACTTTCCTGGATCATTCCTAAATTTTACTGAAGAAGTTCTCTGCTTCAGCAGGAGCAGAGAACGTTGTCAATGCCAACAGCACGGGAAGCTTTCCATAACCTACAGGGACATGTGGAGCAATAACTGATGGTGACTTCCAGACTTGGCACCCAGGGAATAATTAGCCAACAGATAGAGAAACTATTTTTCCTGAGACCAATGAAGATGATATTGACTGGATGATACTTGTTATTCCTCAGTGGATAACTGACAAGCTTGAGAAGAAAAAAGGCAATGTTCTCTTTTTCTTCAGGTGACACCCAGGTAACTCTACAGATAAATGGAGCACGTCAAGGCAATGAGCATGAAGAGACCAGAGACATTAGGACAGACTGCACAACCCCTGAGCAACCTGCTCCAACACTTGACTGTCCTCATGGTGTAAAAGTGTTTCCTTATGTCCACTAACACTTCAATCACTGGCAATGAAATTTAATTCAAGATTTCTCAAGTTACCGTCCTACATGCAGCCACTTCCCTTCAAACTTCTTGCAGCTAGCCAATATTTGATTCCCCCAAAGACCTGCATGTTTATGTACTATCTGTGAGCAATTCCACAAAATTCTGGAGCCTGTAAACAAAGCGTTTGAAAGACACAGGTCTGAGAAATTCACAGATGATGTTCATTCCCTAACTGCAGAGTAGCCTGACATCTACACAACTCACCCAGCGATACCCTGGGAGGTCATGTTCTGCTTGGTAACAATTAGTTTCAGTGTAATCACAAGTTTCAAGTTCCCTGATACAAATCCAGCAATTAAACTTCTCCCTCATGCACCAGTGGAAAACTTGAGCTTCTGCTCTTGTCTTTCCCAAGACTGGAGAATGGGAAAGCTTCTTCATCTTTGGGAAAAGGGAACTGGACAGCTCAGTCTTGTAGTGGGCTATGGACTCTTCCACCCAAGCACAAACGTGACTTAACCTCATTCCTGGCAGAAAGCTTTCAACCAAACACTACATGTGTGCAAGAAAGAGGACTGGACTTGTAGCAAGATTATTTTCATCACTGCTTAAAACATTCACCCGTGGTTCCTTCACAGCTACAAAGTACTGGCCGCAAGGAACCTTCTATTGGTTTAAGAGATTAAGTAACTCTTCAAGTAAAGTTGGACTTGACCATCTTGGAGGTGTTTTCCAACCTTAACGTTTCTATGATTCCAAATAGATGACTACGGACATGTGCTTACATACCAAGAGGTGACAATGATGGCCCAAGTTGTGTCAATGAAGGACCAAGAGCTGGGATGTGCATGGCTAAAGGTACTGGCACAAGGGTTACAGGCAAGTCCTAAAAGGGCCATGGCTAATGGAAATCACACAAGGGTTACAGGCAAGTCCTGGGATGGCCATGGCTAACAGAAGTCACACGATGGTTACAGCCTGAGCACCCAAGAACTGGATGGTGCTGCCATCTTGACTCACTCTGGCCTCATATGGACAACTGAAATAAAGAGGAGCAGCAAGGACATCGTGCTTTAAACAAGGAGACGGACGGTAACGACAGCTCCTGGTTAGCTGCAAGTTTATTATTTAAGTGATGCCAAGACGCTCGTGGCGATGATGCCTGGACACTGTCCTGGGGGAGAGGAAGCTGAAGGGCCCTGAGGCCGGAGGGACAGCGCTGCCGGCCTGGGGCCAGGCAGCTCGTGCGGCTCGGTGCCCCCGGGACCCCCGGCGGGGCCGCGCCTCGCCCGCCGCATCCCGCCCCCGCCCGCGCCCCCCGCGCCCCCCACTCACCCTGCCGCGGGGGCCGGGCCCCTCCTCCTTGGCCTCCGCCATGTTGCGCCCCCCCTCAGCTGTCCCAGCCCGGGGCGAGGGGCCGGGGGTCACTCCCTCTCAGCCTCCCCCGCGCTCCGGGGGGCGGCGGCTCCGGGGGGCTCCGCGGCGCGGCGGGCAGGGCTGAGGGGGGGCCCGGCGGCTCCCCGAGGGCGGCGGGGGGGGGGGGGGGGTCGGACCCACCAGGCCGCGGCCGCTGCTCCCGGAGCTGCCCCAACCAGCCCAGCGCGGGGCCGCTCCGCGCATGCGTCGCGCGCCTGCGCGCGCCCGCGCAGGCGCGGCGGGGGCTCGGCGGGGCCGCGGGGTCCGGGGTGCCCGCGGGGCCGGGGGGGGCGCGGACGCTCCGGGATCCCGCGGCGGGAGCGGCCCGGGAGCTCCGCGACCGTCACGGGGCTCCCGGTGGCGATAGCGGGGAGGTGACCTCGTGGTGTAGCTGGCGGAGCTGTCGCGGCGGCGGCAGGTGGTCGGCGGTTTCTTGGCTCCTCACGGCGCCGGCGGGCTGAGGGCCCACGCAGCACGGCCAGGCCACAGCACCGCCCTCACGGCCCCCATGGCGCCCACCTCACCTGTTCTGCTTCTGGTGCCTCTGCTGCGTCATTCATTTTGAATTGAGTAATTTTTTTACTGAATTTTAACATTTGTTGGTACTGTTGTAAAAGGTAGAATATGTAAAAATTTTCTTAAGGATGTTCTGTAGTGTTTGATCTGTGTGTGCTTTCAAGCCTCATCAACAAGAAGGGAGATTTTATCCGTGGAACAAATAGCATCTCACAAGCTCTAAGTGATGTCCAGGTGTTAGAAAAACAAGTTGTTGGTAGAGTTGCCTTGTTAAGGTTTAGGCCTGGACATGCTTCATGATCTCAGACCTAGAGAGAGTTTAACAAAGCTTGGGGAGAAGGATGTACCACTGATGGTGGACACAGGGAATGCACAACTGATGGGCCACAAAGACATCCGGCAGAACTGCCAAGATAAGGAAGAAACTAATATACCCAACCTGGCAATTGTGCTGAATCAACCCAAACTGGGTAAAGGGTAATTCTGGCAGGGGGAGATCACAACTGCCAACTCCTGGACCACTGACCCAAGAAACCACCAACCCAAAAGAGGAGAAACAACAAGCATGACACTAATTATCATGAGAAGCAAGAGAATCATTAACCAATAGATAGAACACTAATTAAAAGAGAACTATGTAACTTCTATCCAATGAACACTGATGGCTTAGTAAGAAAACTTTTGAAACTATGTGTGAGATACAGGTTGTTGAGGTTTTTACTGTGAGCAATGTCAGACATTCCCAGCACCCACAAGTTGATAAGGACAATGTGTTCCTGTCTCTTTAATAATTAAATAACTTATCTGCTAATTAAAACTTGGTCTTAAAGGAAATCTCAACTTCCCAGTTTATCTGATTTGCACAATTAAAGGCTGGTGCTAAGCAGCAGCTGCATTTCAGTGGTGACTGAAATGATCCTTTTATAAACACTGTCCTTCAGCTGGCCTGAAATGCTGGGTACAGAATATTGGGATTCATTTAGGAAATCCTGTCAGGTCTCTCTTAGAAATCATGGCATTCCAAGGACAGAGAGATAATGAATGTGATAATTTAATAATGCTTTTCACTTATGCAATAATCCTCATCCTCAAATCTAAATTAAAAGAATCCTTATCCTGAAGTCTAAAATAATTCTAGTTGATGAATCATTTTGTAAAATTTCTCAAAGTATTTGAAGTTTTTTAATGGCAAAAGATGTTACATGTGGAGTGTGAGCCTACTGTGAAATTCTATAGTAATTTAAAAACAATTTTATCTTTAGATAGCTACAAATGAAAAGAATGAATATTTTAATCTTCTTAAATGCAAACAAAATACAGTAGCAATAAAAAATTTAATAGGGATTTATATTTAATTTTTTTGAGAATTAGGAATTCTAGAATATTCTCAATATGGGGCTGCACATTTCAGGGTTCCCCAGGTGCTGTGCATAAAAGGCCACTGTGAACACACAGGTGTCCCAAAAGCATGTGGGTCACAGCACACAGATGCTGTGGACCAGCTGAAAATGCACAGAATTCTGAATGGGATTTTCTAGGAAGACAGAAAATAGAGAAATAAATTTACTACATATAAATATAATAAAGAATAAATATTTATTAATTTAACAAAAACGTTGAGAAATTCAAGTATGAGGAAGACCTTAAAAGACAAGTTTGGTTTAGGAATTAAGGTATCTAGGAAAATAAACTTACTGTTTCTTTTTGCCCTCTGGTTTCTGAGGCATTGCAAAGGCTGCCTTCACATTTTCAGGCTAAAGTTTAGAAACTGTGTGTGTTTTTGTGTTGACTAAACCTCTGTTTTCAAGTAATCCCAGTGCCAAATGTGCAGCCACTCAGGGTAACCTCAAATATCATGAGAGCTCCAGTGGAGTCACAAGACTCAAGGAAACTGCTGTAACTTCTTGGGGCTACATTGTAAATTTCCATAGTTTCATATAAAAAGGACTTGTTCAAGCATTCTAATGGGAACAGACATCTTTGTGTCATTGCGTGGTTCTCCTAAGTAGACTAGGGAGTGATGGAAATATCTGATCTTTCAACATCCAACAGAAAATGCTTTCAGACCACTATACAAAGTTGTGCTAGTTTGAAAACAAACCAGTGGGAGACACCAAGTCAGAATAACAATTTAATAGGAAAACAAAATAAAGGCAGAAAACACTGGTTCAAACTGACAGAGTCAAGACACAACCTGACTCCCTGTTAGGCAGGGTGGTGGTGGCAGTCTGGTAGAATGGTGGCTGCAATCCTCTGAAGTGGTGATCCTGTAGTAAAGGGGTCTGCTCCTCCTAAGAACGTCCAGTGGTGGCTGTGTAGCTCCTGTCCTCTGGAAATCCAGTGGGAAGGTTCTTTCTGGTGTTCAGAATCTCAGATTATATCCAGGATGGAATGCTTGGTTCCTCCCTCTGGGTGGAGCATCTCACAATTGGGTAATGAGTCATGAGGCCAAGTGTTGATTAGGCTCATCAACAGGAGATAGTCCGGAGGGAGTTATCTGGGGGTCATCAACAGAAGATAGTCCGGAGGGAGTTAACTCTGAGTCATGGGCAGGACAATGATGGGCCATTAACAGAAAGATAGTCTGGGGGGAAGGAGGCAAGGAAACACTGCCTCACCTGATTTCAACAGCTCATGAGGATGGGAGTAGAATACACTGCAACCCAGGACAAAAGTATTCTGTGAGAAATAGATCCTGTCACTAGAACAGGTCATAAATCAGCTGTGTGCTGTTGAAATCTCTGCCTGCTGCAGGTTTGCTGATGCTGATGCTGTGATGGACAGACGAGGAGGTGACAATGAGAGCCACCATTTAAAACCAGACCGACCCCAGTGTGGTCTGAGACATCCTAGCCCATTCTCTGTAGGGTGTTGGAAGCAGAGCAGGACATTCTTCAGCTTGTTCAGACCTGGCTTACTCCTGACTCTTGGGTGTTGCTGGCTCAGCATTGGGGAGATCTGATTGTGGCCTTCCAGTACCTGAAGAGGACAACAGGAAAGATGGAGAGAGACCTGGAGTGACAGAACAAGGGGAAATAGCTTCTCACTGCCAGAGGCCAGGGTTAGATGGGATATGTGGAAGGAATTTTTCCCTGCGAGGGTTGGGAGGCCCTGGCACAGGGTGCCCAGAGAAGCCTTGGCTGCCCCTGGATCCCTGGCAGTGTCCAAGGCCAAGTTGGATGGGGCTTGGAGCAGTCTGGGATAGTGGAAGGTGTCCCTGCCTGTGGCAGGGTCTGGAACAAGATGGTCTTTAAGGTCCCTTCCAACCCAAACCATTCCATGATTCCGTGATTCTACATGAACTGTCTGTGTACTAATGTGCCTAAAAAAGACACTGCAGAATACATAGATAATGTGGTGATGACTCCTGCAGAACAGACCAAGATAAATGCCTGGATAAGGCAGGAAAAAGATAAGATTATTCCACACTATTGTTTTTGAATTGCTTTTTAATTCACCCCTAGAGTGCCCATATTCCAATCTGCTGTGCAATCCTGCATGAGACTATTCCTCTTTAAACCAGTGACATTTAAAAAGAAACCACAAAACCCCCTCCACATGCAGGCTGCAGTTCAGTGAACTGGATGAATGATCTTTGCACATCCCCACGGGCATGCACAGCTGAATATAGATCACCCAGAAAACCTGCCAGCCGTACGGAGTAGGGCTGGGCACTCCTGAAAACCTGCCAGCCCTGTGGGTTGGGGCTGGGCACTCCTGCCTCTGCTCCAGCGCAGGGTCTCTGCAGAGAATTCCAGCGGCAGGTGGAACAGCCTTGCGATGTGTTTTGGGCCAAACACAAATTAATAACAACAAATAATCTTGTTTTCTTTCCAGTGAGCATCCAAATAGGACAGTTTTGGGAGATGGGCAGAGGAAAACATGGCTGTTGCAGATGTTGTACCCGCAAAGAATCATGAAATTGTTACTGTTGGAAAATACCTCTAAGATCACCAAGTCCAACCATCAACCCAGTACCACCACCACATTCACCACTAAACCATGTAGTGCTTTGGGCACTTCTTTGTCCTTGTTGTCACAGACTGAGAAGGGATGTGTAGATGAGCAGTTCTGTCCCAGAGATGGGCAAAACTGTGGACACCTCTTAATTTTAGGTGCTCGCATACTGCCAACTCTTCCAAGGCAGGGCTGTAACGCTGTAAGAAAATACAGAGAATATTTCAGTGGAAAAACAATTGCAGTGGTGTCTCCTGTTGGGCCCTGAGCAGAGGGGGCAGACCTGGGGGCAGTGAGGACGTGGGTTTGTGTCCCAGCTCAGGGGCTGCTCTGGCTTTGTCCCTCCACATGCTGGGTAGGATTTGCGTTTCCCTGGCGCTGGTGATGTCAGGGGCTGCCAGGACAAAGGGGAACAGGAGGCTTGGAAACAACAAGGATCAAGGAAAGAGAAAAGCCAAGTTTTTAAAAGCAAACGCTTAGTCATAGAGACGTAGACGCAGGAGGGCTGGCAGGGGCCTATTTCCATCCTGAAACTCCCCCTCATTCCCAGACTTGCTCTGGCTGTGTTTGCTGTTGAGATAACATCCCCTTCCCCCACCACCCACAGACAACTGAAGGAGCAGCCGTTGAAAAAGGAAAAAAAAAAAAAAAAAAGGCAGTTGCCTTGCTCTGCCTGCAGGAGAAATGTCAGGAAGTGTCTGGTGGTGGGTGGGATGAAAGGAGGAAGATGAACTCTAAAGAGAATATTCTAGCTCTGCTCGTGCAAACAAATGCCCCTCTGTATTCTGCTTGATAAGAACATCCAGGAGCAGGTCCTCCTGCGTGCAGGAGCATGGAGTAACTTATGCACCTCTGAGGGATTTATTTGTACACACTGCATTACCCACAGCACTCCATGAACTGGATGGGAAAAGATGGAAACGGCTCAGGAAAAGCACAAGCATCATCAATAATTAATAGTGCCTTTTTTTAATACAAATGATCCAATATTAATTATGAAGTTAATTTCTGTTTGGATGGTTTGTGCATGTGTATGAAATTTGGACCAGGATTTGAGTTCAGTGCAATCATGCTTTTATTCTAATTACAATAATTATAAATCTATTTTGCATCCTCTTTTTAAGTCTCAATAACACAGGCTTTTGTTTCCAAACATGCCAGACAGCAGTTCTTGCACACCAAATATGGCAGCTCTCAGCTCCCCAAAGAGAATCTGGTTATAAATACAAAAGAAATTGGTTTGATTCATTGTCAGTGTGCAAACGTAAAAATAAACCCCGAACACAGGTCAAGATAAGTACTTTGGATTTCTAAAGTCACAGAGTCAACAGGGAGGAAGGAACTTAATTGCACACATCATGAAATATTTAAACAGACAGTGACCAACATACAGATGTGGGATGCAGACTTTTATAGCTAATTCTGTGTTACAAACAGCTGATGCTGCTCTGCATCAGGGACTGTTTTTCTTACTCTGGAGCGTTAAAAATCATCAGTGCACAATTTTGAAGCTTTTTTTTTGTACTGGGTGATCTGTTGGGAAAAATTCTACACCAGAAGAACAAAACCCAGACAGAGAACTGAGTTTCTTATTTAACTGTAGACCATCAGCTTGATGCCCTCTTGGGACATGAGTGCATCTCATCCACAGTTGGCAGGTGGAGGTTGCCATAAGAGCAAGCAGAACATTTCTCTTTGTTGCACTTGTTTTTCTTATACAGTCATTATCTATTTTCCAGCTATATTCATGCCTTGCTTGTGCTACCAGGACAGATATATTGGAAAGTTTTTCTACCAGAAATCCAGTTTGTAGTAACAGAAGTTTTGTAGCAGGGTCATGGCAGATTCTTCTGTTGAAGCAGAAGAGAGGCAATGTGAGTTTTCTCTTTGCTTTTGGGTCTTTTCTTTTGTTTTTCTATCTGCTCTTGTCTCCCTGAAGAAAATCTGAACTCCCATCCCAAGTAAACCTATTCCTTGTGACAACCCCGTTGTCCTTTGGCAGTGGGAGAGTTCATGCTGGCACCAAGCTGTGCCCTCTGAGCCCCTGGAGTAAGACGGGGTGAGATCAGTAAAACCTGCACGACACATCTTAGACTGCTTGCAGGCTCTGCTAGACATCGTAATACCATGATGTTTAGAGAATATTTGCCGTAATAAGATGCCAAAACTAATTTTCAAAAAGGGAACTGTTAGACTTTTGCAAAATCTGATGGTGCTCAAGGTCTGGGGTAGGTGTCAGGTTGTCAGACCAGTAATCCCCTGGGAAGTCTCTTCAAGTGCCTGATGCTACAGCAGGATTAATTTCATCTTTCTCTTCTAAGAGTCACTGAAGAATGACACAAATAACCTCTGGAGTTCTTGGGCCATTTGTGTTGTTTGGAGACCTCCTCTCAAATCGTTATTGGGAATTACTGCCCACTCACAAACTCTGGTTGCTGCTTTTTAATATCATCCTGAATTCATGCTGTGACTACATCACTTTTTCCAAATGCAGAATAAAAGTGTTTATTTTAATATTTCCACCATTTTTGTGTTATGAAAAAAGAATGGTTTTAATTTTCTGTTCCCCTTTTTGTGTGAGTTTTTCATTTGGAAATAGCAATGGATTAAAAAAATATATATACAGAGAAGATATTGCCAGGCTTTAGATTTTTGAGAAAGTCATGGCAGCCTGATGAAATACAGCATTGTGAGTCTACTCCCTTCTGCCCCACTGACATTCCGTGCGTAGCCAAACATTAACCAGAGCTCAGCTCAGAACTGCTGGGATTTTGCAGAGTTGATGTATCTGTTTCCCTGTCTCTCTCTGAGATGGAAAAACAGGATTCTCTGTAACAGTTACATCTCATTCTTGCCACATATTTATTGTCACAGATAATAATAATAAAACCAGACTGGTTTGGGTTGGAAGAGACCTTAAAGCCCATCCAATTCCACTCCCTGCCATGGGCATGGACATCTCCCACTATGCCCCATCCAACCTGGCCTTGGACATTTGCAGGGATGGGGCAGCCACAGCTGCTCTGGGCAACCTGTGCCCACCCCCACAAGCGAGAATTTCTTCCATATATCAAACTCAATTTCCCCTCTTCAGTGGGAAGCCATTCCCCCTTGTCCTGTTCCTGATGCAGAGTCTCTCTCCAGCTTTCCTAGAGGCCCCTGCAGATTCTGGAAGGTGCTGTGAGGTCTCCAAACAACCTTCTCTTCTTCAGCTGAACAGCCCCAGCTCTCCCAGGCTGTCTCCACAGGGAAGGTGCTCCAGTCCCTTTATTAAGTTCATGTCCCTCCTCTAGATTTGCTCCAGCACTTTCATGCTCCCCTTATGTTGGGGGCACCAAAACTGGATGCAGTATTCCAGGGCAGTCTGACCAGAGAGAAGAGGGAGAGGACCCCCTTCCTCAACCTGCTGGCCTTGCTCCTTTGGATGCAGCCCAGGGCACAGCTGGCTTTCTGGGCTGCATCTAAAGGACCATGGCCAGCAGGTGACAAAATATGACAGTTTTAAATTCTCTTAATTGAAGAAATACAAAATCAAATTCTTTATCATGGAAAACCATAGAAAATTAGATTCTCTTAATAGATGACATGGATACTGTTAACTGTAGGGCAGTGGGATAAATTCTAGTTATGTCTATCTCATTTCTCTCCACAGCTCAAGGACATGTCTGGATTGACAGCTTTGTCGTACAACTGTGCTGAGTGTTCCTGCATGGCAGTGAGCATCCTTAACTCCAATTAACAACATTGGGAATGGAGGGCTCTTGCAGCCTCTTGGAAGACAGTCTTGGCATGCTCAACTGTCCAAGGATCACTCTGCCCATTGGCAGTGCAGCTACTGCTGAGAGAGGAGACACAGGCAGCAAGAGAAGGGAAAGACCAGTTTATCCAGATGGTATGATCTTGTCAGGTCACAGAACTTCCCAATCTCAGAGCTCTCTATTTTTAAGCCTATAGGCATATTTGTCATGGTATAGAGGGAAAACCTGTTGGAGAGCAGATTTAATCTGTGTTCAAGGAGAGGTGAAAACAGTGCTGGAGGGAGAGGAGAACCCTCATCACTGAGTGCCCAGGAAAGCTGCTGTGAGCTGAAGAGCCACTGCAGCAGCTCTTGGCCACTCCTGCCATCCCGCCTCAGCTTTGGGTACCAGGTGATGCTGTTGGCATTTTGCTTCTTCCTTTATTCTAGCAAAGATGATATTTCTTCATGACACCATGGTGAGCCCCAGAATGATGAAATGTTCTGCAGGAATCCCTGTTCTTCCAGGCAGGTTTATCCCAGTGCTCCACAGACTTGTTTTAGGAGAATCTGCAGCAGGGCAAGGACTCTGCACCTTCTGGATGCCTCCCTGCTCTGCTCTCCCTTCCCACTCCTCTCTTTGCTTCCTGATTCTTAAAATTCCTGAGCACCTCTAGTTCTGGGACATACTGGAATTTGTGCACACAGCCCTTAAACTGTTTTCTTCTTGGTCAAAATTGTCCAGGGAGTGCCCAGGGAGTGCAGACACGGCATCTCCTCACAACATTTAATTGCTTCTTCAGTGAAAAGGGATGTTAGTGAGATTTGTGTTTGTTTGTATTTGGGACACTTACAGAACCTCATGGGGTAATTATTCCTAATTAGCAGCTTGGACACACGCTGCTCCTTCCTCCTACGATCTGCAATTAATAATACAGAGATAATTCAGATTTCTCCTTGCCAGTCTTGTGTTTATGTTTATAAGAGGAGGAAACAGTTTAGGAAAAAAAATTATCTAAATCAATCACCTGCTGAGCTCCACACAGGGATTACCTGAGGATTATCCTGTGCTTGTGGCAGCTGAGACATTCAGAACTTTGGGCCCCTCTGTGTCAGCCTGATTCCCTCTGTCATATTCCTCTAAGGCTGCTACAGGTCTTTTCCTTATTAGTCACGGACTGCTTCTTACCATGGCTTAATTCAATTTCTAGATCAGTTGCACAGTATGAAAAATCTTCAGAAGTAGTAACACTAGTGTTATTTTTAAATAGATTAATATTTTGAGGGCGAGAAAGGTCTGGAGTTCTTCCGCTTTTGCTTCTCTCAATGGCCCCTATTGAACTGAACTAATGTATTTATGCACTGAACATCCCAATAAATAGATCAATGTGAAGGATGGAGAAACACTTCAACTCCTACCCCAGGTGTCACAAGAATTTTCAGTCTCAGATGTGTTTGTTTACAGTGGAACATACTGGGGAGAACATCCCAAGCTTTCTTCCTCAGTGTTTGTTTTTATATGAAACCAGCAAGCTGCCCAGCATGAACACTTACAAAACAGGTGATTGTTAACAGAGGTTGTTTTTACTTCAAGTCCTGCCCGGGCACCAGTTTTTCTTTGATTTGAAGACCAGGATAAACACTCATATTGCAGTTGCAAAACGTGGACTCTTACCCTGGCCTCTACTAGATCTGGAGAAATTCAACGCCACTTTGTGGACTTCAGATAAATTCTACGGATTTTTGTTGTACAGATTTTTTTCATAGAGTCATAGAATCACAGAATATCTCAAGTTGGAAGCAACCCAGAGGGATCATCGAGTCCAGCTCCTGGTCCTGCCCAGACACCCCAACAATCCCACCCTGTGCCTGGGAGCATTGTCCAAATGCTCCTGGAGCTCTGGCAGCCTTGGGGCAGTGACCATTCCCTGGGGAGCCTGTTCAGTGCCCCACCTGCCTCTGGGGGGAAGAACTTTTCCTAATAATCAACCTAACATCCCCCTGTCAACAACTCCAGCCCTTCCCTTGGTCCTGTCCCTGGTCACACAGAGCAGAGATCAGAGCTGCCCCTCCCTTTTTCTGTTCTGATTTTTGTCATGCAGATTTTTGCAGAATTAGGAGTAGAATTATACTCTTTATTTCTTTTGAAGAATGATAAAAATTTGTAGCTCCCTAAAATACAGTTCACTTACACTTAAGACACAACAAAGGCAAACTCAACCCTTTTCCACTCAATATTATTTGTTTCCTGAAGAGACAGAACCAGACGTGACAGCGCTGCAACGCCAGTTGTTTGTGTGTGATAAGAGCCAGTCCCAAATTTGTTCTTGCAGTGATTTAACCTCTGAGACACCTCGTGGTGGAAACACTCACTGCCGGCAGCAGGGGCACGGCCAGAATCCATTTTAAAACAACGTGGAGTTTCCATCCTACAGTGCTTGGAAGTGGCTGAAGTCCCACAGCCATTACACCACTGATTCGGGGCCAGGATCAATCTGTGGCTCCTTTTTGTTTAAAAAATATAAAGCCATAGGGAATTTGTTGTTGTTGTTGTTGTTGCTCTCCTGCAAGGAAAGCCTGGGAGAATTGGGATTGCTCGGCTTGCAGAAAATAAGACTTTGGGAAGACCTAATTCTTTCCAGTACCTGAAGGAGCTGGCAAGAAAGACGGACAGAGACAATTTACAAGAGCCTGGAGTGACAGGACAAAGGGGAATGGATTCCCACTGCCAGAGGGCAGGGCTAGGTGGATATTGGGAAAGAATTTTTCCCTGTGAGGGTGGGCAGGCCCTGGCACAGGGTGCCCAGAGCAGCTGTGGCTGCCCCTGGATCCCTGGCAGTGCCCAAGGCCAGGCTGGGCAGGGCTTGGAGCCACCTGGGATAGGTGTCCCTGCCCGGGGTAGGGGCTGGAACAGGATGGGCTTTAAGGTCCCTTCCAACCCAAAACTATTCCATGATTCAATGAAGAATGAAACTGGCCTTTGACCTCCCCAGGGTATCAGAAATATTTATGAGATTGATGATGTTGTATCACAACACTGCCACAGTTCCAGGTCTGTGCAATTAACATGGGACTTTCCCTTGGGTTTCTCACGCGGTTTGTTTTTTTGTATTTTTCAGACCTGAAACTGAATGTGAAACATCCTTGGGAGCTTGAGGGGGGGATGGACTGACACACTGGGGAAGGGAAGGTATAAAAAAGTCGTGCTGGAGTGTCTCCCGCGCAGCACTGCTGAAACCAGGGACACTAAAGAGATGGAATGTGCTTTTGGCCTGTTTTCTGTAATGGAACATGGAGTGTCGGGACTGTAACCACTATGGACTCGGGTACAGCTGCTTTATTTTTCACCTCAGACCGCACCGGGTACATGTTGGGAAATTTCCGTCGATTTTGTTCGCATCAAGCCGTGTCCTGCATTCCCAGGGAGTATGGAAACCGCGGATCGCTGTTCCCAGGGTTTTTTTTTGGTGATTCCCTGCCCAATTTTTCACACAAAAGAGTGAACGTGACCCTCCATGTTGGCGCCGGGGCTCCGCTACCACCCTTGAATGCATAAATCGGACATTTTTTATGTCAGATTGGGTTTCAAAGCAGAAGCGAAGGCTCCGGCCGCGCCGAAGCAGCGAACTGTAATTGAAATTACGTTTATTTGACATTTTTCCAGCCGCAGCCGGGGCTGAGGGTGCCCTGAGGCGCCGCGCAGACAGGCCGGGGCCGCGCCTCCGCCTGATTGACAGCCGACCCAGCCAATCACGACGCGCGCTCCCGCCGTGACTTCGCCTCCCGCCGCTCAAGCTGCCCAATCAGCACGCGGGGGGTTAACGGACCGTCCCGTGCCAACGTCGGCGGTCAAACGCGCCAATGGACAGAGGGCAGGCTCGTTACCAATGAGATCAAAGAGCTTGCGGACTTGCGGCATCCTATTGGTGATTTCGCTTGTCAGTAACCTCCGCCGGTGCCGGTGGTTGGCTGGTGGCTCGGAGGGGGCTTCCGGGGGCGGGGACACTATATTAAGGGCGGACAAAGGCGGCGGCGAGGCCGTCTAGCTCGCCGCCATTTTGCGCAGCGGGCGCTGAGCTGCAATAGTCGCCGCGGCCGGAGCTCTCTCCTCCTCTCTCCGCTCCACCATGTCGCGGGATCGCTTCCGTAGCCGTGGCGGCGGTGGCGGCGGCTTTCACCGGCGTGGCGGCGGCGGCGGCCGCGGCGGCCCCAACCACGATTTCCGCTCGCCGCCGCCCGGCATGGGCATGGGACAGAACCGCGGCCCGATGGCGGGCGGCCCGCAAGGCCCAGGCGGTCCGCCGGGAGGAGGCCCGAAGCCCGAACCGCCGAAGCCGCCTACGTCCACCCCTGCTCCGCCTTCTTCATCCTCTTCAGCGTCCGCCACCACGGCGGGACCCACCGGCAGCCAGGCGGGAGCGCCTCCATCCTCTGCGCTTCCCGCGGGGCAGCAGCCACAGCAGCAGCCGCCGGTTTCGGCTCCCTCCTCGTCTCCCTCCGGCCCACAGCCGCAATCGAAGCCCAGCCCCAGCCCCACACCGGCCGGCGGCCCTAAGAAAGGACAAGGACAGTCTCCCGGCGGCGGCCCCAAGGGGCCGGGTGGCCCGCAGCAGGGGCCGCACAAGGGCGGGCCGGGGCACCGCGGCGGGCCGGGCGGGGAGCCGCGGGGCCGTGGGCAGCAGCACCAGGGCCAGCAGAGCCTCGGGGCACTGCAGGGCTCGGGAGAAAGGAGCGAGAAGCTGTCGGACGAGGTGAGTCACGGCGCTCCCCCCCCCCCCCCCCAACATCCCTCAGGCACAAGATGGCGGCGGCTCCGCGCGCCCGCGCCGCCATCTTGAGGGGAGGAGCGGGGGAGAGGCGGCGGCGCCTCAGCGGGACCCGAGCGGTCCCTGGTGTCGGGGCGGTCCCGGCGCTGCGGTTTGGGTCCCGTCGCGTTGCCCGGGGCTGCGGTTTGGGTTCCCTCGAGGTGCCCCTCGCGGTGGCACGGTAGTATGATTTGGATCTCCTCGCGGTGTCCCTGGCGGTCCCGGGGCTGCGGTTTGGGTTTCTCGGTGCTCCTCAGGGCTCCTCGCAGCTTGGTGTGCAGCACCCAGTGATGGCTCGAACTGGTGTGATTCTTTGTAGGGTTTTAAAGCGAACCTCTCTCTCCTGAGGCGACCCGGGGAGAAGACGTACACACAGCGCTGCCGGTTGTTTGTTGGGAATTTGCCTGCTGATATCACAGACGAAGACTTTAAAAGACTGTTTGCCAAATATGGGGAGCCAGGAGAGGTTTTTATTAACAAGGGGAAAGGCTTTGGATTCATTAAACTGGTAGGCATTCATGTTGTGTGTTCTTCCGTTTCGTTTTCGCGGTGTGGTCATGTACAACTTAGTTTTCTAAAACTGGGTTTTGAACTTTTCCCCAGGAATCTAGAGCTCTTGCAGAAATCGCAAAGGCAGAGTTGGACGATACCCCCATGAGGGGCCGGCAGCTCCGCGTTCGCTTTGCCACTCACGCCGCTGCCCTGTCGGTGCGGAACCTCTCCCCCTATGTATCCAACGAGTTGCTCGAGGAAGCTTTTTCCCAGTTTGGTCCGGTGGAAAGAGCTGTTGTGATTGTAGATGATCGAGGTAGATCAACAGGAAAAGGCATTGTTGAGTTTGCATCAAAGCCAGCTGCAAGGAAAGCGTTTGAACGGTGTACTGAGGGGGTGTTTTTGTTGACAACGTAAGTACTTTGCCAGGATTTTTTAATTTTAAGCTGAATAAAGACTGTAGGATTCTAGTTTCTCAGAATAAAGGCTTTTAGACGAGTAAAATGAGTATTTTCTTTTCAGCACTCCCAGGCCAGTTATTGTGGAGCCATTGGAACAACTGGATGATGAAGATGGTCTTCCAGAAAAGCTTGCTCAGAAGAATCCGATGTATCAAAAGTAGGCCACTTTATTTTGCTATAAAGAGGGTATCAGTGATGTTTTAAGTAGTACTGTCCCTGGCACTGAGGAATACGGAAAATTTTTCAGTAACAGGATTTAGATTTTCGATTGTATTTCCAGTTCTTGGGGGTTTTGTTTGTTCGTAGTTGAAAGTAACATAATGATTTGCTTAGTGTATTTACTGAGTGTTACACAAGCAGTGTTGTACATTGTATTACAAAGAAATAACATCTTGACAGATGGTTTTGGTGTATGTAGAAACTTGAAAAATCAGACTTAAACTTTCATGCTATTGTTGCGAGCTGTCATCTCCCTTAAGGCATGTCTCGGGTTGATGATCCCATTGGGAATTTGGAAATTTACATTCGTGGTTTGAAATGAGGAAATAAAGTAAAATTTTAACTCGTTCCATGATTAGTATGAACTTGTTGCGTGTGGATTTGCCTTATGAGCTGACTACTGGCATAAAGGAGCAAAGACTGTAGAGTAGTATTAGGGTAAAGAGAAATCTTTTCTGAAACAGCAGGTTTGTGTTAGAATCTGTATATTAAATCTGTTTGTTGTAGGAATTTTATATTTTCCCAGATCACAAAAGGGAGTGCAGGAAGGGAGATCCAGTCAGTCTTGTTTGGCCTAGAAAGTGTTCAAAATTCTTGCTTTGATCAAAAATTGTAAGTAGTTTAGAGGCAGCTTGGAGAGGAGTGTGGATTAATGCAGCGTTTCAAAATGTTAAAATACTTTATATGGGTAATGTAAGGAAAGCTTTTGAACTTGGTAGTTTTGTTCCATTAATGACTGAATTTTAAGTTCCAGTTTCTTTATATGACAAAACAAACTGTTGGCGCTCGGGCATTTTGAGAACTGTTTGTGTGAAGGTGAAGGCTGTTACTTGCCTTTGACACAGAGTGCTTTGGCACTGGGAAAACCCACCTCGGTTGTGCCTGCTCAGGCAAAGGCCTGTCTTGTTTAAGGATATTTTGCACCTGGAGTTGTCAGCAGTGAGGTGTCTAAAAAGAGTTAAGAATGAGGTAAACAAGCAGTAGCACTCTGAAGATTTGCTTGGATGAGATAGTGCAGGAGTCTCCATATATGCCATGATAATTATTTGTATCTAGTGCTGTTGTCTCAGTGTGTAAGATGTAGCACTTCCATCACAGCTAGTTCCCTATCCCATGGTTGTCAGGTATTTTCAGGGTGCTCTTGATGTTCCCTGATAATTCAGTTATTTTGCTTGTGATCTTGTATTGACCTTGAGCTTCCAGGATTGCCCACTCTGAGCATCTTCCTTTCTGCAGGGAAAGAGAGACTCCTCCCCGTTTTGCTCAGCCTGGCAGTTTTGAATTTGAATATTCCCAGAGATGGAAATCTTTAGATGAAATGGAAAAGCAGCAGAGAGAGCAGGTGGCAAAAAACATGAAAGATGCCAAGGACAAACTTGAAAGTGAGATGGAAGATGCTTATCATGAGCATCAGGCAAACCTCCTGCGTCAAGGTAATTAGTTCTGAATTCTTACTATTTTTTGGCTTTAAATGCTAACTTAAATATATGGCTGTTTAATGATTTAGTGAGTAAGTTTATACTTCTGACTATGAACTTCAGAATTTCAGAGTTAAAGAGGAACTGGTAGTTTTTTGATACTTATATCAGTGGGTATTGGTAAGAACGGTGATGACACTGGAAGGTACTTCTCTGCCACAGTGCAGCTGAGGCGTATCTAATTCAGATATAATTAAAATGTGACATTTTGTGAAAAAGCTGCTCACAGGCTTCATTCCTGCAGACCTTATGAGGCGCCAGGAGGAGCTGAGGCGTATGGAAGAACTCCATAATCAGGAAATGCAGAAACGCAAGGAAATTCAGCTGAGGTTAGTTTGGCTTTCATGGGATTTTATTCAAAGTTACATTTATGCTTTTTTTTTTTTTTCCCAATTACTTACATATGAAAGTTTTTATTTTTCAAGAAACACCATTGCTGCTTCAGTTTGTGTTTGCGAAATTGAACTGCTATGTAAGTTTCTCCTCAAATGTTTGAGCATCATAGAGTATGGGTTTTTTTGCTTATGTGTAATGGTTTAGTGCCTTTATATTGCTGGAGCAAGGGATGGTGATATGTGTTCAATGTGCTCCACTCCCGTGGTTTAACAGTCTGCTTTGGGGTGACCAGGCAGGAGGAGGAGCGTCGCCGGCGGGAGGAGGAGATGATGATCCGCCAGCGGGAGATGGAAGAGCAGATGAGAAGACAGAGGGAAGAGAATTATAGTAGAATGGGTTACATGGATCCAGTAAGTGACATCATGGTGGGTTTGGGATGCATTACCACGTTCAGGAGTTGTGTTGATGTATTTTCAAGGTCGCTGTGTTTTGCTTCCTTCGGGTTGGCGACTGCACTGTGTTTGTGTGGGGGCAGTGGCAGTAGTTGGCTGTACATGTGCTTTGTGTCCTGAAAAGTCTGGATTTTGGTGGTCGATTATCCAAGGGTAAAAGGTGTTTTTTCTATGCAGAGAGAGCGAGACATGAGAATGGGTGGTGCTGCCACAATGAACATGGGAGGTAAAGAATCTTTTAAGTAATTACTTCATTTGGCTAACCTAGAAATTGTCAGAATATGATTATGTATTTCTCTCTCTTAGATCCTTATGCTTCAGCAGCCCAGAAATTCCCACCTCTGGGAGGTGGTGGCGGCATAGGTTATGAAGCTAATCCAGGAGTTGGCCAAGCAGCCATGAGTGGTTCTATGATGGGAAGTGACATGGTAACGTATCCTGTGGTGGCTTTAGCTTAGCACAAGGGAATTGTTGTGGTTGGGAATGAGTTCTCCAGTGTTCGGATGGTTGTGGAAATGTCACTGTTAACTGCTGACTCTCTTAGCAGGTGTTTAACAGAGGACAGCGTGGCAGTGTGTAGCACTAGAGTAGTTGATAACCTTTATGGTAGCTTACACACTCAGAAAATTGTTTGTAAGTGAATTCAAATGTGCTCTTCAGCATATTTGCAATTAACTGACTTCATTGGACTTTGGAAATTCTGCGTCACTGTTAGGCTTGGAAGGATTTTTTACGAATTCTAGAGAATCTGACAAATTTCATCAAAATACTTAATGCGGTAGCTTTTCAGTAATTTGATGTTCTGTATTGATGGACAAGAGAGATTTTTTTTTGTTCTCCTTCCCAGTGTGTAACACTGTTTTGGCCCTTCCAAGCCTAGGTAGGCTGGATGCATGTTGGTCTGGGTGTGCTGTTCAGTCCAAAATCTGCGCTCAGGTCTGTTCCAGCAGCAGATTACCTTAAGTAATCAATGGTAAACAGCATATCCCTTAGTCTGTGCTGATGTTGCTGTAGAAGAGCAGAAATGCTGGTTTTTAGCTTCAGGCATGTTCCAGCTATCCTGGACTGTAGCCGTTTGTGGTTCCTGTCCCCCAAAGAAATGATAGCCTGATCTGTTTTCCCGTGTTGGGCATGTCACAAAGGTAGAGCCTGTTAAAGCTACAGCGTATCTCCTGTTCCGAGGTATGTTTCCAAACTGTACTATTTTTGGCACACTACATGTGTGACTGGGCTTGGAGCCTGCTTGGTGTTCCTACACTGAAGCACCATGGATATAGATTACAGAAGTGCTTAATGGGCAGGATGGGAATCTGTTGGCTTAAGTGGCGATACCAGTGTGCTTTCACCCTCCTGAAAGGGTGTACACTTGTAGCACAAGCTGAACTAAATGATTTTTGGGCGGGTTTAGGCCTCTGGCTTAATGTGCTGAGCTACCATAGTAGCTTGTCAGATATCTTCTGTTTTATCTTTTTGGGGAACCATATCTTTGGAATGGTAACTTCAGAGAGCATCATGGATTCAGTAGACAGTGCTGTTGGCCTTAAGGTATCTCAATAATCTACTGATATCTAAGCAGTTCCTGAGCTTCCTGTGAGCAGTTAGGCAGTGTGTGGTGCATACTGTGTACATATTTCTCCTGGAAACCATGGTACAGGTGCATGTTGAACTTGTGTAGTACCTGAAATGTGATCTGGTCAAAAGGTGTGACAGTGAGGTGGATTAACTGCCTAGAGTTTCTTAGGCTGGAGATCTCTGCCACACAATGCTGTCACAGTTCCTGGGCTGATACCTTTAAACAGAACTGGAGATGAGCTGAAGCTGCCATGAATTATGCAGAAATAACCTAAACAATATTTGTGAAACTCCTTTCTTGGGTGCTGACTTTCAGAAGTCAGGAGCTCTGAAGTGTGCATTTTCAGTTGCAGATACTTTTTGTTACAAACCACCTACCATTGTTCTGTGACTCGGTAGTGGGAACCTTGGTTGAAATGAAAATTTAAAGCTCTCTTTGACCTCATCATGTCTTTAAGTTCTGTAGGTTGAATGCTGATCACACCTAGTAATACAGTAACTGAATGAAGTACATGCAACTAGAGGTACAAGTAAATAGACCCGAAGTCTCTGCTTTATTGCAGAGTAACTTAGCTGTTACACCTTGGTGTGAAACCTTTCAATGCTGTTAAGCTGTGCATTTTCCAAGAGCTTGTGGTGAAGGTGGGGTGGGAAGGGAGATACTGCCTGGATGCACACAACCCTCTGTGCATTGCTCTAACTGGAAACACTGAGTGCTTGGAACACGTTTTGCATCTGATGCAGCACCAGCAGCTCCGGAGTACGTGGGGTTTGAACAAGTGCCAGTCTTTGCTCGAGCAGTTGCGTTGGTTAGGTAAAGCACTGGTCAGTAGCTTTTTTCACATTTTTTTTTTTCTTCTTGCAATGCAGTAGTGCTCACAATGAGTATTGGTACTGCCAAAGGCCTCTGCAGTTTAGTCAGCAGACCGTAGTCTTAACCCCATCTTGAAAAGCACATGGTCTCTAGACAGCACATGCCAGTCCTGGTGAGTAGGCATTCTGTTACATTTGATGAATGTCAGCTCCTGCTTCAGCCAACCGGAGCTGCGTTCTCTCATTAGGCTTATTTGGAAATGACAGTGATGTAATCTGAGCTTTTACTGCACTAAAGGTGAGAAGTTTGCAAGCTATTTGCATTAACTTGGTTGAAAATTTTGCTAGAGCTCATTTGGAAAAGTTGTTAATTCACATCTGCACTAATGCTTACATTTCTAGCACTGCAGGGAGGATCTGTTCTTTGTAACAGATGTATGAGAATGCATCAAGTGGGAACATACCTCAAGGCATGTATTACAATAAACTAATTTTTAAATTACCCTTTTTTCCTTTCTATGTTCCCGGTACCTGTGGATCGGCTCAATGGTGATTGTATCGACGAACCTTGACTACGGAACCTTCTAAAAATATATACTTAACACACATGGACATCAACTACTTATAATGAACTGTTAATTCTGTTCCAATAGCGTCCTGAACGCTTTGGGCAGGGAGGTGCGGGGCCCGTGGGTGGCCAGGGTCCTAGAGGAATGGGGCCTGGAACACCAGCAGGATATGGTAGAGGGAGAGAAGAATATGAAGCCCCAAACAAAAAGCCCCGATTTTAGATGTGACCTGTAGTTTCATTCCAGTTTGTTTTTGTCTGTCTTGTTTAGACACCGACTTCTTAATTCTTGCATTTTAGTAAGAAAGCTACGTTTTTATGGATGTTAGAAACTTACTGACCTAATATTTGTAAGTGGTCTGTTTGGGCGAGTACAATTTAATTATGTAATGCAGTGTTTCAAAATCAAATTTAGCTGTTTTTTTGATGTATAACGTCCCTAACTTGATGGCAGTGTACCTTGTGCCACTGAATTCCCAAAGTGTACCAACCTTTTTTTTACTGTGCTTCAAATAAATAGAAAACTAAATGTAGTAACTCTTCTTGCCAGTCGTGGTTAAACAAAGGAGGCCAAATACCACACCTGCCACTGTAACCCGAGAGCCTCGAGCTGAGGTCGGACTAGACCAGGGTGTGGAACTGCAGTGAAGAGTGAGATCTCTTCCCATAGTGCCTCTCTAGCCAAAGATTGGGTTATATTGTAGCTGAACTTTGCAGTAGGTGCAGATTTTTTGAGCAGTAATTGTGCTGCAATAAGGAAGCAAATGGAAATCTTACAAGTGCTGTAAGATACATTATTTAAAGCTTCACTGCAAGCAGTGCAGTAATGAATTCCATATTTTAGCTATGGGTGGTGGGATGGTAGCACTTACCACCCTGGCAGTTACTGCTTGGAATCTTTCAAAGACTTTAAGCAGAAGACTAGCAATGGTTATTTTAAAATAAATTCATAGAATGCCTTGTATTGGCTGACTTCCTAACTAAAGGATTGTTAATGTGATATTTATATGCTCTTAAGCTGTCTTGAGATTACAGGATCTGGCCTTGCTCCATATTGTACACCTGCCTGAAATTGCTTGGCAAAAAGACCAGAAGTGTTACTCGAGTGATTAAGGTTAACTTGCTTATGTCCTCATGCTAACAGTGGACTAATTTGCCTAGTTCAGAATACAATCATTTGTATTATGGGGACTGCAGGAACTATTCTTAAATCGTGTAGCTGGTGGGCAAATCCTAAAATCCTGTATGTAAAATACAGCAATCAGCTTGCTTGCATGATGGTTATCGCTCTTTTATTATTGATGTTTGGAGATAATGCTTCAAAAGTAGTATCTGAATCTGGAGTTTTAAGAGTTAATACTACACAGTGCAAATAAACTCCCTTTAAGGTTCTTTTTGTAGAAGATCTGATGAATTCGTTAGTTTGCTGTTCATTTTATTAAGCCCCAGAAGAATTTCAAAGCATTCTGGACTCATTGGTAAGGTAGTTGCTTTGCTTATTATTACAATATACCAGGTAAGCTGGGAACGTGACTTCCCAGTGTCAAATACCTCGGTGTTAATGCAGGATACATCAACCTGCTTGGCACAAAGTAGGTAAACTTAGCTTGGCTGTACCTTCACATGATCCCCAACCATTGGAGTTCTGTGAATAGCTTTAATCTTCCCAATATCTTTCCATTCCTTGTGCTAATCATTGGCTAATTCTAAATTTTCTGCTAAATTTTCCCTGTGGTTAAAACTTAAGTGTCAGATTGCAGGGTTTTAGGGTACAGATGTCTGATCCCTCTTGAAGTACTGTTACCCCTTAAATGACAGAATAGCAAGTTGGGAAATGCTGATACAGATAACACTGACTTGGAATGTGAAGCTCACTAAAGAGCGATTCAGCTTGTTCGGTGAATGCTTTTTGTTTACCCAGAAAAGTTTGGGGGTTGATAACATGCTACAGCAATGAATTGCTCTTGAGGAAATTCCAAATTGGCAGTTCATAAACTGCAGACCAAGCATTTGGAAGTTACTTGTATTGGATAGTTTACAAATGAGCAGTATCGATGCAATTTGCATTATTGAAGCGGATTTAAACAATATCTTTTCCGGAGGGTGTTCATGGGACACCCACAAAAGGTGAAGGTGTCCGAGGTGGGGAATTCTGAACGTGAACATTAAATTAATTTTTTCAGTTTATTTTTCAGATTACATGTCATTCTTTATTAAAAGAGATGCTGGTGCATATCCTAAAGTATGTTCTTTTGTAGTTCTGTAACTTGGAAGAGTGAAGGATGCTGCTGTCTTTGTACCTTACAGAGCTTGTCTTTGGGTACCCCTGTTTTGTACGTAAGCTACTGTTGCGAGGTATTAAAATAGCTGAGCTGCAAAACGATGATTAGTAAATACATTGAAAGATTTGGCGGTTTTCAAAACATCTGCAAGTTTGGTTAAATCTGGCTTTGTTGTAGCTGCATAAGCAGAATTTCTAAAACAAGTTCTGCTTTGAGTTGCATGTACTAAACAGGCATATGATGACCTAGCCATCTTGTTTTCAAGACCTTTTAAAGATGGTGTCTTAAAAGCTGGCAAACATGTCAACTTTAAAATCTGATAAAAGTTACTAAATGTGGGAGGCGAGAAAGTGACGTTCCTTTGATCTGTTCCTATGAGGTTTTGGACTTTTTTCATAAACTCAGATTTATATAATTGAATCTTTTAAAATCTTTCAGAAAAGTTCTTTGCTGGTCAGACCTGTTTTTGGATGGTCTGGATCACATAACATTTTTGTACTGGACTTGGAGGACATTGGCTGTTGCAATTTAGCTTGTTTTATCAAAATTGAGTCCATTTTGACACTTGGAGCTCTAAAAACTGCAGCAAGTAGAAACTGGTATCGTTACACATATGTCTTCACACTTTCTCAGAAATGAATACAGAATAATCTTACCTTCTGGTGTAGATACATTACACTAATCATTTATACAGCTGATGAGAAACTGAAAATGCTTTTGAGATTTTGTGGTATTTTTGTGGTAGACAAATTCTTGGCTTCTCCTTGGCAACCATTTACTGTGGCAGCAAGTTCTTGCTGGAGTTTGAGACTGCAATTTACACTTTAAACTAGTGGCCTGCTACATAACTGCACTTAGCCAGCATTTCTGCAGTTCATAACTGTGAGGAACGTAGTACCACAAATGGCAATGGACATTAGGACCCGGATGTAGTATTCCTGCTTGCTCCAAGATTCTCATTGCCGACTGCGTACAGGTAGGTAACAAGCAATATAATATAACTTGGTGACTTTCTATGTAATCTGATACTGTGGGTATTCTGACATCACACTTCTGACTGTGGAATTACAGTGCAGCACTCCATACCTGTATGCTGAGCTTGCATCAAAGCTGTGTGGTTTTCGGTTTTAAGCTTTTGTCTCATTCAGAGACAACAAGTAACTTACTGTGGTTCTTAGATGAGGATTTCCAGACCCGATTCCTCTGTACATACGACTTGGCTTGGGTGGATTTTTCTTAGTTCCGATGTAACAAAGATATTCCTAAATGAGCACTGTGGGGAAAAGGGAATGTGATCTTAAACTCACTTGACTAGTTGACAAGGTGCTCTCAAGTGCCTAGAAAAGAACACGTTTTAACTTTCTGTAGTGATGAAGTGGCCCATCTGCAGCTCATCCCTGTGTAGAGTCTTGGCTCGGTGGGAATATGTTAGTAACCACTGCTCTTGCCTTGTGTGTGCTGTGTAAGAGACACCTCAAACTACTGGTACAAGCAGCTCTGAGACTGATCCAGGATACTTTTGAGGACGTAAATGAGTGCTTGATTGAATATCCCTGTGAGTTTCATAAAGCTTATTGGACATTGCAGTAGTCTTTATTTTAACCTTTGATTGACAAGCCTGATACATTCCTCTGCTTTAATTGACAGTGATGAGATTCTGTACTTCTGCCTTGCATAGTCATCTTGGTAGTGTAATGTACAATTTCATTTTTCATCAGTCTTGGGATGTAATTCTAAACTCTTCATTACTAGAACTCCTGACTATAGTGTTCCAGGATTAACATGCTTATGTTGCCAGACATCCAGACGTGCTGATCTCCAGCTCTTCTGCATTAGCTCTTGAACCTGAGTTTCAAGTTCCCTTGTTCCAGCAAATGATCTGGCTCTTGTCTGATACTCAGTTTATTTCACAGGTGTTGTAATGTGTTTTCCCTTGTTCTGCAAAGTTCTGCTTTGCATACTCGTTTCTGGTGTTATTGTCACTTCTGGACCCTTCTTTGTTACCTTCCAGGCAGGACTCTCGCTGGTGACCAGGGATCTGCTGGACAACCTTGCCCTCTGCTGTACCCACCGTTCCATGTTCCATTGAACCCTTGAAGTAGCAGCTGCACCATAAGATAGTGTCAACAAGTCTTTGGTTACACCACAGCGAGTGTAGCCCATGCCAGCTGGTCACAGAGTGACACCTTGTCACAAAGTCAGTTTGGCTTTTGATGATGGTTTACCTTACCTGTGACTTGAATCCATTTTGTGATGGCTCATCCTTACCTGGGACTGGGATCCAGTAGCAAACCTGCTGGCAGCCAGTGTGCTGTCAGGTAGCAAAACTGAATTAGTGATCTTAAACCATTGCTCAAGATCTGACTTAAGTTTTTCCAGTGTGTTCTGGATACTTGACTTGCAGGAATGTCATAAAGCGGTTATTGGCACATCTGCCTCATTCTACGTACTTGAACTAAGCAGGTTTTTGACACTCTTGGAGCAAGCAATTTGTGACTGAACCATGGGGCTCAGACCAGCTCTGGCTGCAGTAATGAAACTTGGTGCGGTAGCAAACTTAGTCATGTCTGCTCTTAGTCAGTCTGTAATAAGTGGGTACAAGAAATGACATTCAAGTGCTTGCATTGTGTTTCATCTTGGTTTTATCTGTGTGTGAAATACACTTTTTCTCAAAAGCTTACCTGAAGCTCAGAAGTGTGGTGTCAGAATACATCTGCGTACTGCTAGGCCCTCCGAGCAGAGCCTGGTGCTGGCAGGAGAGCACAGCACAGCGTGGATGGGGCTTTATTGTAACATTAAGCATACAAAGTGTTGATTTGCTTGCAGTTCTCCCCATAGCTAAACACTGAGGCCTGTGAGTAGTTCTAGGACTGGAGCAGTAATGGGGTTGCATGTCTCTGTTAATCATTGCCAGCTGCAGTGACATGATCAGGAAGGCCAGTGTTCTGTTCCATTCTATTCAATGAGGCTGAGCATGTTGGGAAGGATGCATCCAAGTATGCTGCTCTGGGGAATCACTTGGCTTCTTCCACTACCAGCAAGTTTTGGAATCAGCTAATTAGCTTCAGATTTTTTTCACTCCATACCAGCTAGTGGGGCTGTTAAATAGCTGCTGCCTGGAAAAGGAAAAAAGGGAGGATTGGCCTTCTCCCACCTGTGTCATTGCTGCTAGGTAATGATTGACATGTTAGGACTTGGCTGTGCAATCCCGCAGTGGTCTGTGAACACCCCATCTCTATAAATGTTGCTTCTGAACACCAGTACTGAAGAGCTAACTGGGGAGGGCTGGGGAGGAGTGTGGCTAGCAGGGAATATGCAGTTTTCAAAGGATGCACAAAGATATAGTATCCCTTATGCATGGTGTTTGTTGCTATGGCAGAGAAAACGTGCATAACTCTCCTGCTCCCGAGGGCCGTGAGGAAACCCAGGTGGTGGGTTGGAGACTAAAGCCTGAAGCTGTCCCTGCCTGGTCAGATCATACTGTGCCCATGGTGGGATCTGCCTCCCAACTGGAGCTGTGCAGAGCCTTGCACCACATCCCCAGCTCCCACCATTGCGGGCTGCCCTCAACTATAGTAAAGGGGGGTCTTGAGGAGGGAAGAACCTTGCTGAGGGTAAAAGCAGTGACAGTGCCAACCTCTAGTGTCTGCCTTTGGCTTCTGAAGCACTTGTAGGACTATAGAAAACGAGGGCTCCAGGAGGCCAGGGCCACTGCACTCCCCCAGGAAGGGGAAGAGAGGGGCCATTGCTACAGGAGACAAATAGGGTCATAGAGTTAAAGTAGCTGACAAAATTAATGCCTTCACATAAGGGATAGTATACCTCTGGCTGCAATCAAACCTCACTGTGCTCAGACCGGGGTTATGGTTTGTGCTCAGGGTGCAGTTCTTCAGGCAGCTGCCTGTATATTTCTTCAGCTCTTGATGAGTATTTAGGCTAGCCTATTTCTGCCCCTTATTCTTCCACGTAATAGTTTGGAATAATTGATAAGTTCCCCCTTGTAACTAATCAGTCCATGTATGTTAAAACCTTATTTTTAAGTTAGTTTTGAAATGGTCACAATTTGCTGTGTATGACTCTAATAACTTCAGTTGTTATCCTTTAGGTGAAGATGAAAGCTGAGTGACACCAGAGTGCTCATCCATGGGAAGTGAGTATTGCTTTTTTGTCCTGGATGGATGAAATCATAAAGGTTTCTGGGCACTTGGTGTTCAGTCACTCAGTACCTTTGAATTGGGGAACACTGAGAAGTTGGGATGAGTGAATGCATTAAATGTGTAGGGTAGAGCATGGTCCCTACTGTCATGCTGTGGGCTTGAGCACCGTGACTCCATCTGGGCTTAATACCTTGACAGCAGCGGCTAAAAATACCTTTTTAAACGTGGGTTTGTACAAAAGATTTCACAATCACTGTGGGTTTAGTAACTTGGGAATGTTTTTCCAGTTGAGGAGTCGAACATGAGCACATCCAGCACGGTGCCCAGTGGTGTGTGGAAGGGACCAAGGGAACAGGTGGACAAGTAAGTAGTTGGTGTCTGTGAGGGCTTGGTAGCCCATCACCCTGTGTTGGGTTATGTAATTCCTGCCTGAAATGTGTGATTAATATCAATTTTATATAAAGTTTCCGAATCTTGCTTTTGTAGAGCCAAAATGTAACCGTTGTCCGAGGCTTTTCAGCCCTGCAGCAGCAAATAAATTCTGTCCTTTGTGTGCTGCAGGTGGTCAAACAAGAAATGACCAGTCCTGCACTCAGGCTGCAGTTGGTGATTGTCAGCGTGGAAAAAGGAGAATAGAGCAGCTGCTTCTCAGATGTTAATTCAACTAAACCTTGTTAAAAAGCTGTTCTGCTGAAATACTTTAACACTGAATTTAAAAAATAACCTAGTGTATAAATCGGCATGTACAGAAGCACAGCAAATAGCAGTTCAGGGAAATAAACCAACTTGCAGAGCTGGAATTAATGACATTTTCCCTCTAATTTGCCACTAAACTACAAAGGGAAACTTCAAATATTTAAAATCTTGTTTGAGGAGCAACATGCTGAGTACCGTAATTCAGGAGTCACAGGTAAGTAACAGTAGACCTGTAAGGTGTGAAGCCAGTGGGATTCAGTTGGTGAATTCCTATTGAATCCTGTGTGGTTTGTCACTGCTGCTCCTTGCTCTGGGGTAGGAAAACACTCAAAGCCATTTCTGATCTTAGAAGTATATGAATTATGTTCATTTAATCTCAAATCTGATATGAGTACTTGAGAATATTTGGCAGGCAACATGGCCTGTGGTTCTGAATGGTGATTCCATGTCGTGTAGTTCCTGCTGTTTTCTGTCTTTCTTTTGCAGTCTTTCTAATTATGTGCTTTGCACTTGCAGAAAAAGAAGTCTGAGTGCAATGAAGAGGAACCAGGAACATACAGCTCTTAAAAATAAAATATTTAAATATTTTTATAAATGACTTCTGTTTTATTCCGGAGGGTATTCAGTGAGTAAGCAGTTTGTCAGTGTGGAGTGTTATGGCTGGGTCTGAGAAACAGGAATTTCTGGAAATTTCACTCATTCCTTACTCCCATTTTGTGTGTTACATAGTTTTGTATCATAGAATTCCAAATGTTTGCCGGTGCTTGGTTAATGGCTTTCTTGGTGATGACTGCAGTAATTTAGCCTGAGATGCCAAGAGTTAAGAGTTCTCTAGAAGCCAGAGCAGTGCTGCGTTTAGCTCTTGCAGCACAAATTGCCATGGTTCATGTTGCTTCACTTGATGCTTTGGCAGCTGCACTGTGTACCTACGTGGTTCATGCTGTCATTCATTAAATACAATCCTTTGTTTAAATATCAAGTTGTTTAATATGTCGAAATACACCAGTGGTGGCTCTGCTTATTGTGGCAGGGTTTCCTCCTGCAGTGGCATGAAGAGTCGTGAACATTTGGCTGGGACCTGCTTTGCCAGATTAGAAACACGAAAATAAATTTAATTTCATCTGGCAAAGTGGTATGAAATGCTTGAGAGAGGTACGAATGCCTGAGAGTGCTCGTGGCAGGGAGGGGTTGGTGCTGCACGAGGAGCTGCTGCTGTTCTCTCTCAGGCAATCAGGTGCTGGGTGCAGGCGATCTGAGGTGTTTCACTGATTTGATGACTTCATTGCTTCATGGCATTGTCTGGATCCTTAAAAGGCTTCAGTGAGGTTTGTGGCTCCTCAGTAGTCACCCTGCAGGGACTGGGGTTCAGTGTCTTTGTCTCCACAGCTACTGCAGCTCGTGCAGCCTTTTTTCTTCAGGTTCTGTTGCTTTCTATTAGCTTGTCCTCATTTCCACTGTTGCAGCGCTGGCTGCTTCCTATGTGAAACTGTTCTGCTGTTCCATGTGCTGAACTTCACCTCCTGAACTCCCTTCTGTGAACAAACCACAGCCTGTGTTCTGTAGGGATGGGATGGGTTTTCCCTGGCTGTTACTGTCACCTGGGGTGTCCTCTGGCTGGTGAGGCTGACACCTTGTTCTACCAAATAGTTCATTAAATAGCTTCTGTAATCAATAAAAAGTCAGGGGCTGAGAGCAGGTATGCTTAAACAATGCCCTGATGCCACAGCCTTGCATGTGCACTGAGCTGCTGCAATCCCTTTTTCAGGGTTTGATCTTTATTTTTTAATTCCTTTTCAACCAAGGAGCTTTCCAAGCCATGAAGGCCTGGAGCCTGCCCTGGCCCCCTGCTCTCTGTCATTCCATGGTGTGCCGACCCGAGCTCCAGATCATGGTGAGCAGCTGAAGAATCATGTGCTGCCAGGAGTAAAAATAATGTCACTGCCCCTGGGCCCTGTCCAACCAGTGCCTGTGGCAGCCCCTGCAACGTGGTGGCTGAGCTGGGGTCGGTGCAGGTCCAGCTGACCGTGCTCTCTGTGCTTCCTCGTGCCTGGAAAACACTTCGGGCTCTCGTGCTTTATTGGCATTAAAAAACCATTTCCACTTGAATTGTACAAACGTCAGCGCCTGCGGCTCCCCCGGGCCTGGCTCTCGCCAATCCCGGGCTGCCTTTCCTGGGAAGCTCGGCGTGTGCCGGTGGCTGAGCAGCGCAGGCGGTGACGCAGAGGCCTGGGGAGCGCGGCTGCCTCCGTCACCCCAAAGCGGCCTCCCTGGGGCCGGAGCATCCTCGCTGCTGCTGCCTCCTCAATCTGCTCTTGCCTGCTCCCTCGAGCTGTGGTCAGCACTGCCTACACCATGCTTGATCTGTGCTCCCTGCAGCCCCTCGCGCCCCAAGCCAGCCGGTGTTGCCATGGTCCACACTCGCTCAGAGAGGCCACGAAGCCCCAGCAGTGGGATTTGTTGCGGGGGCGTGGGGGCTCCGCTTTTTCCTCCAGTTCTGTTTTGCTGGGATGGTGCTGCTGGCGAGGACGTGTCACAGCCTGGGGGGTGACGCTGCACATCTGAGCACCCCCTGCCCCGGCAGCACCCAAGGGCTCGGGGGTCCCTGTCCGTGCGGGGCCGGGACTGGGTGGGCCGGGCTGAATCAGGCAGGGGCCGGGCTGGGAGCGGGGCCGGGCTGGGAGCGGAGCCGGGCTGAGCCGGGCACGGAGCGGGGCCGGGCTGGGAGCGGAGCCGGGCTGAGCCGGGCACGGAGCGGGGCCGGGCTGGGAGCGGAGCCGGGCTGAGCCGGGCACGGAGCGGGGCCGGGCTGGGAGCGGAGCCGGGCACGGAGCGGGGCCGGGCTGGGAGCGGAGCCGGGCTGAGCCGGGCACGGAGCGGGGCCGGGCTGGGAGCGGAGCCGGGCTGAGCTGGGCACGGAGCGGGGCCGGGCCGGGCTGGGAACGGGGCCGGGCTGGGAGCGGGGCCGGGCCGGGCTGGGAGCGGGGCCGGGCTGGGAGCGGAGCCGGGCTGAGCCGGGCACGGAGCGGGGCCGGGCTGGGAGCGCGGCCGGGCCGGGCTGGGAGCGGGGCCGGACCGGGCTAGGGAGCGGGGCCGGGCCGGGCTGGGAGCGGGGCCGGGCCGGGCTGGGAACGGGGCCGGGCCGGGAGCGGGGCCGGGCCGGGCTGGGAGCGGGGCCGGGCCGGGCTGGGAACGGGGCCGGGCTGGGAGCGGGGCCGGGTCGCTCCGCCCCGCTCCGCCCTCGGGCCCGCCCGTCCCGCCATGGCGGCGGCCTTCACCGCGCTCCGTGTCCTGCTTGGGCTCTTCTTCTTCCTCACGGGCGCCCTGAAGGTGTCGGACTGGCTCTCGGCCGACCTGCACCGGCACATGGTGAGCGAGGCCGCGGGCTGGGTGGGCTCGGGGGCCGCAGGGCCGAGCCGGGGGGAATGAGCAGGTTGGGGGCAGCGGTGCAAAGGGCACTTTGGCGTGCAGGGTTGAGCTCCGGGGGAAAGGAACGGATTGGGGTGCAGGGTTGAGGCCCTCGGAGTGCAGGGTTGAGCTCCGAGGGAAAGGAACAGTTTGGGGTGCAGGGTTGAGGCCCTCGTGGTGCAGGGTTGAGCTCCAGGGGAAACGTGCAGGGCTGACCCTGATGTGGTGCCGGGGCTGAGCCTTGAGTGAGAATGAGCAGGTTGAGGGTACAGGGGTTTGGGGTGGAGCACTTTGGGGTAGGGGCCTGAGCCCTTACTTGTAACTCAGCCAGAGTCCCTTGGAACGCGGGGCTGATCCCCCTGGGGGGGAATGGGCGGGTTGGGATGTTGGGCTGCAGGGCCAAGCACTTTAGGGTGCAGGGCTGATCTCCTTGGGGTATGGGGTTGAGTTATTTAGGGTGCAGAGCTGATCCCCCTGACAGGGCAGGGCAGAGCAGACCCACTGGAGAGGCTGTATCCCCCCAGCCCCAGGCTCAAGGCTGCCTTGCTCCCCTCCCACCCTTCTCAGGCGTCGGAGTTCGTGCGTTTCGCCAAAGTGTTTCCCCTGAAGGAGTTGGGGTTTGTGCCGGAGCCAGGCGGGTACCTGGCGGCCGTGGGCTGGGTGGAGGTGACAGCTGGGCTGCTACTGGCATTTGGGCCACAGCTGCTGCAGGAGATCAGCAACTTCATCCTCAGCGTCGTCATGATTGGTGAGAGCCGGCGGCGCCCACTGCCCTTTGTGGTGTCTTGGGACACCCTCAGCCAGGGACCCCCATTCCCACGCTCTGCTCCCTGCCCAGGTGCCATCTACACGCTGCTGGCGCTGCGGGAGCCACTGGCCATGTGTGCCCCAGCCACCCTCTGCCTCGGCTTCCTCCTGCTGCTCAACATCCGTGGGTACCCGGCCACCCCTCGGCCCAAGTTCGAGTGACCAGAGGTGGGAAGGACAGACTGCTTGGCCGGTGGGAAGCAATGCCTTTATGGTATTTTCAGGGACGGCATCGCATCCTGCAGGGTAACTTGCTGCTGAGACACTCTACTGCCTCTGCCAGTGAGTCTGGTGCTGGTTCTCCCCACGCTGTGGGACCTGGGCCAGTGCTGTGGGACAGTGGCCATGGCACTGCTGTGACACTGCTGTGGCGCTGCTCCGGCAGCTCCGTTGCTAAACTCGCAAGTGTCCAGCTCTTCCCAGTGTTTGGCCACACTGAGCAGGGGCTGGCTCTACTCTCTCGGGGGCTTTCAAATTTTGGAATAAAACCTCTTGTTTTTCACGTTTTGCCTCCCTGTTTATGTCTGCCTCCCCCCCGACACTAAGGCTCGGGGGCTAAGGGGATGTCCTGGGGCTGGAGGAGCTGGTCCCTGGGGACAGTGCCTGGAGACAAGGCCTGGGGACATGTGGGAGCTGGCACGGGAGCTGGCACAGAGGCAGATGGACAGCAGGGAGAGCCCATCTGGGGTGGGATCCCTCGGGCACCCACAGCCGCCCAGCGATGTGCCAGGCCCCGTGCTGCACATCCAGGGAGTGACAGGAGTGAGTGCCCAGGCAGGCATGTGCTTTTTGTGGATCTTGCTCCCACAGGGAGCCACCCTCTGCCACCCCAGATGGGCACAGCACACACAGGATGAACCACAGTTCATGTGAACCCGGTGCATCTCCCGGCAAGGGGGCTGGGATAGCTGTGTGGGGAGTCTGGCTGTTGGGATGAGCAAGGGGTGTAAGACACCCCTGTACCCCCGGTGGGACCTGAATTACCTTGGGGTGACGTCTTTAGTGTCCTAAAGGAACACACAAATTGCAGGGCCACACAAAGCAGTGAGTCAGATGCTCACAGAGTTTGGGCCTGTAGGGCTGCTTCCCCTAAAACCAGCTTTGAAGCCAACAAAAGCACAAATAGCCAGAAGGAGGCAGATTCCTGCTTTGATGCCTTTGGGGCATCCCTCTTCTCCCCAGCTGCCGGGTGCAGAAACTTGACCCTCTGCTGCTTTCATCCAGGCGTGGGTGGGAAAAGGGGCCTGGGAAACGGTATTAGATGTGGCTGGGGGCACGCGGGGGGGTCAGCCAGGCCAGTACCAGCCACCCCTACATTTGCCCAGCCCCGTCAGCCGGCGCAGGGGATCTTAGGGTGGCTCCAGCAGGGAATCCCCCGTTACATACACACACAGGTGCTCTCCCCACTCCAGCTGCTGTCCCACAGGCACTAAGACACAGGGGGGCTTGGGATGGTGGGTGGGTGTCAGGCAGCCCCTGCCTCCCCCCGCACTTAAAACCGTCCCCAGCCTGGCTGGATCAGAGTGAGGAGCAGCCGGAGGGGACGCAGCCGGAGGGGACACAGCCACTCCTGCCCGACCCGGCAAGGTAAGTAACAATCATGGTGTGGGTGAGATGGAGCATTCACTGTGCTAACGATGGGGAAGGAGGAGGAAAAGGGGACCACTGAGGGATCCAGAGGCTCCTTTGGGGTCCAAATGAGGTTCCCCAGGCTCAGTAGCTTGTGCTCTCCGTGCCTCAACCCGGGGCTGGCTGCTGTGTGTGCCGAATCCAGCCCCGCTGTGCTGGAAAACACCGGCTGGTGACTCAGTGCCTTCGTTGGCGAGGTGTGGGCAGGCAGTGATGGGAGGTGAAATAACTGCAGCCCTGGATACAGCCACTGCAGCACAACGTGGTTTTCCATGGCCAGGACCAGAGGCAAACCTGCCTGTGCAGGACTGGGGGGCAGGGGGGGATGCTGGCCCCGTGCTTATACCCCCTGTCCATACCTGGGTCTCATCTGGAGCTTGCTGAGCCATGCCTGGCTCCATGGGGAGTTTGGGGTGCTGGGGGAGGGCTGGGGTGGGTGGCCCCACAGGCACGCGCTGCGTGGGAGGTGTTAAGCCCCGCAGCTGCTGACTGGAGCCAGTGCGGCACCTCCGGGTGCCTCCAGCCGCAGTTCTGTCCCTTGGCTGTGCTGCAGCTGTGCCTGCCGCTCCCTGGGAACTCTAGCTGGGCTGTTGACAGTGGCCTCTGGGCTCCCTTTTGGCATGGGGGGACATAGCTGGGGTCTCCTCATCTCCTGTGGAAGCTGAGCCGTTCCAGCAGATGATGGCATCCCCGCGGGGCTCTACCTCCAGTGCCCAGCAGGTACCGCAGGTGCCAGCCAGAGAGGTTGTCCTGTCCAGGTGAACATCCCTCCCCTGTCCCCGAGGGCTGTGCCACTGAGTGTTCCCCATCTTTGCAGGAGCCCGGGATGAACGGCTCGGTGCCGGGACCGCTGCCGGTGGAACACCCTGGCGAGTGCGTGCCCAGCAACCCGGTGCAGTTCATGCTGGTGCCTGTCGTCTACTGCCTGGTGCTGTGTGTGGGGCTGCCAGGCAACCTGGTGGCATTGCTGGTCTTCCTGCAGAGTGCCAAGGTGAGGAAGGCCATCCGCATCTACCTCATCAACCTCACGCTGGCCGACATCCTCTTCAACCTCACCTTGCCCCTCTGGATCCACTACTACCTGGCCGGGGGGGACTGGCTACTCTCGGAGGCTGCCTGTCGCCTGGCCGGGGCCGCCTACTACCTGGCAACCTACAGTGCCATCACCTTCATGGCGCTCATCAGCTTAAACCGGTTCTGCGCGGTGCGGGCGGCACGGCGGGCACTGCCGCTGACGGGGCCCCGTGGCGCCACGCTGGCCTGTGCCCTGGCCTGGCTGCTGGGACTGGGCTGTGCCGTGCCCACCCTGGCCACCCACCAGACCTTCCCCACCCGTGCCGGGACCACTGCCTGCTTTGAGCAGCACGGGCGGCAGCGGGGCTATGCCTACGCCATGGTGGGCTTCTTCTCCGCCACCTTCCTGGTGGTGCTGGGCACCTACGCCTCCATCGCCCGGGCACTCTCGGTGCCCGCCGCAGCCTCACCAGGCTCCCACAGGCAGCAGGCCCGTGCCATGGTGCTGGGGATGCTGCTGATCTTTGTGGTCTGTGTGGCCCCCTACCACCTGACGCTGGCCCCCTGGGTGGGCAGCCGGCCCCCCGCACCGCTCTGCGGGCCCCCCGACACCCTGGACGTGCTGCACACACTGAGTGTGGCCCTGCTCAGCCTCAACAGCTGCCTGGACCCCCTCATCTACTGCTTCTCCATCCGGCGCTTCCGCGCTGACCTGGGACGGACCCTGCGCAAGATCGGCCGGTGCTTCCCGCTGCCCCCGCCGGCCCCTCCCGGGGCAGCGCCTGGTGCCCGAGCCTCCTCCTTCACCTCCTCGTAGCAGGGTGGGCACCAGGGTCCTGCCCCCGGCTGCTCCGGTGCCACAGTCCCGGTGGGATGTGGTACCTGTTGCCAGGTGAGGGATCGGGAGCAGCGTGGGGGGAGCTCTGGCTTCGTGCACCCCCCTCCTCCCGCCCTGCTCTGCTCTCTGTGCATTCCCACGCGCCCACAGTTCCTGCTCAAGCACAGATCCTGCCCCCCGCATTGCAGGCACTGGGAGGGCGTCACTGGCACTGGGACAGCGTCATTGGCACTGGGAGAGCGGCACTGGCACTGGGAGAGGGACTCGCCCAGCAGTGGGAGCTGAGCCATAGTGGGGTGTGGGAAGACAGGATGGAGAGGGATGCTCAGCAGTTGCTGTCGTCTCCCGGGGGTCTCCATCCTGCATGCACGACCAAAGACGCCCACGGCATAAGTTGGGTTGCCCAGGGGGCTGTTCGAGGTGCCGTGGCCACTCCTGTCCTGCAGTGTCCCCAAGCCTCATGCCTGCGCCCCTCCTGCTCTCGGCCAGGATTAAAAATGCATGAGCCAAAGGCTTCCCCGGTCTCTTCGCTGGTGGGTGCCTGTGCCCCTCACCAAACAGTTCCTGCGCCCCGGGGACGGCTGGATATGGGGCAGCCCCGGTCCCCGCAGCCCTGGCCCCCCAGCCCAGCCCCGCTCCTGAGGCAGGACCCTTCCCCAGGGCGGCTCTTGCACCGGGGGCTGCTGAGCCCGCACCCCCTGGCCCGTCCCCTGCCCTGCCCATGGGTGGGCGGCCGTGGTGAGCGCAGCCCCCACCCCGCGCCTGCCGCCCCCTCCCCGTGAGCCCCGGCGCGGCAGGGGCGGCGGAGCGGGCGCGGGGCCGTGGGCGGCTGTGTGGGCGGAAGATGGTGTTTTCCCAGCCCTGGCTCATTCCTGCTGCCAGCACAGCCCCGCTCTCTGTGCTGCACCGGCGGCAGAGCGGGTGCTGTGCAGCCGCGCGGGTTCTGGGGATGCTGGGGGGCAGGGGTGCATCAGCTGCCCCCCAGCTGAGGGTCCTGCTCCCCCAGCACAGGGCTGCTCTCCAGCGCGCTCCAACCCACGTGCGTGGGAGGAAACGTGAGGCACCGGGCAGGAGGAGATGCGCTGCCTGGGGGACTGCTGGCATGGGATGGGCAGGGGGGCAGTGGGCACCAGGATGGGTAGGTGATGCTGTGCCTGTGGGTGGTGGATTTTTAAGGGCTGCCTGGTTGCCAGCAGAGAGGTGAAGATGCGGGGCAAGGCCTGACCCCGGGGAATGGGGTCTCCATGTGCCATGGAAAGTGTGCACCACTGTGACCCAGGGACACCGTGGCTCAGTAAAGCCGGTGTGGGTTCATGGCATGCCCGTGCTGCCCATGCTGCCTGGACACTTTGCTCTGGCCCCCTGGATGGGGCTGGATGATGTCTCCATGTGCCTCAGTGCTGCTGCTCAACAGAGCTGGGGCATGTCCCAAGGTGCCTCTGTTCTGCACCCAGCTCCAGGCCAGCTGCCTTCGACCACCCAGTTCTTCCCCTTTTGAAGTTCATATTAAATTTTAATCCTTTTATATAACTGCTGAAGGAGGGGGCAGAGCTCTGCTCCCCGTATGCAGCAGGAGCAGCCGTCAGCAATGCAGGACGCTGCAGGGCCTGGTGGGGTCTGAGACTGGAGATCTCTTCCTGGGGGCACCAGGACTTTCGGGGGGCTTTTTGCACACCAGGATCGGGACAGCCCCAGCTCTGGCCCTGGCCCTGGCAGGGTGTCCTGTTCAGTGGGAAAGCCTGGGGCTTTGCTGGCTAAAGACCACAGCACTGGGACATAGACATGACTGCTTAAAAACACACACAGGGCACTTGCTTGGGCCATGTATGTCCCCCCACGCACTGGGCAGGGCCTCACACGTGGCGTGGTGGGGTGTTCTGGGCTCAGCTTGGCACCAGGATGGGGCATGTTGCCACCACGCTGCTCCTGCCACCGTGCAGGGCGTTACCCAGGTTATTGTTCCTGCACTTCCAGCTCGCGCACGCTGTAATTATTATTATTACAAATATTATCAAATTACAGGGTGTGGTGCGAGTGGCTCAGCGGGCAGGCGGCAGCGGGCGGCCCCGGGTCTGCTGGGGAAAGGTTGAGCCGCTGGGGCCGCAGCCTGCCCGCGCTGTCCCAGCACCCTGGGGCTGTCCTGGCATCCCAGGGCTATCTTGGCACCCTGTGGCTGTTCTGGCACTCAGGGACTATCCCGACACCCCGGGGCTATCCTGGCACTCCAGGGCTGTCCTGGCACCCCAGGGCTATCTCAGCACGCCGGGACTGCACTCTGTCCTCTCCCTGCCAGGTGGACAGGGGTGGGTGACGGTCCCGGAGTGCCCTCGGCTCCCCGGGGGGACCAAAAGGGGTGCCCACGGGTGGGTACCCCTTGTCTCGATGCCAGTCCGCTCTGCAGCGTGCCTCAGGGGATGCCCACGGGTGGGTACCGCCTATGCCGGTGCCAGCCCGGCTCCGCGGGGCAGAGCCCACGCCTTGCGTCCCGCCGGCGGCATCTCCCCGGCCCCACGTGCGGCTGCCCCCGCTCCCCCCCCCCCCCGGGGGTCCCGGGGCGCCGGGAGGCGGCGGCAGAGCCGCACCGGAGCCATTTTGCGCCGCCGCCGCCCGCTCTGGCTCCCGGGGAAAATCCACCGCCGTGTCTTGGCGGCGCCGCGGCGGCCCCGCTCCGCTCCCGCCGCTCCGCGCCCGCCCGCGCTGCACTGCGGGGCCGCCGCCACTCGCATGCTGCCGCCCGCCGCGCTCCCACGCGCGGGGCGCCGGCCCGGGCCGAGCCGGGACCAGCCGAGCCCAACAGAGCCGGGCCGGGAGCAGCCGGGCCGGGGGCGGCCGCGCCGGGCCGTCGGGGAACCGCCCGGGAGCCGCCGGAGGATGTAGGAGGCGGGTGCGGGGTAAGAGCGGCGGGGGCGGCCCCGGTCCCGGGGCTACCGCGGTGCCCAGCGCAGAGTGGGGGGCCGGTCCCCGGGGATCGCGGTGCCCAGCATGGGGGTGGGGGGAAGCGGCGCTCGGTGCGGGAGGGCGGCTCTGCCCAACGGGGCGCCGGAGCCGTGCGGAACCGGCCCCGCGGGAACGGGACGTGTCACCTGCGGACCCATCCAGCCCCGCCGGGCGGGTGTCCGGGGGTGAACCGGGGGGATGGCGGAGGAAGGAGCCGGGGGGTGGCCGGGGGCGTCTCACCGTGGTGCTCAGCTCCGCCAGGATTCCCCGGCGGGTGCGGGAGAAGGGGTGCCGGCGGGCATCCCCATCTCCTGCTGCCCGAGGCTTTGGGGAGGGGGGCACAATCTGCAGCCCCCCCAGCCTCTCGCGGATGGCGACGCCAGCCATCCTGCGTTCTCCCGCTGCAGAGGGCTCGGGGCAGGCCCAGGACCCCTCCCCAGCCCAGTGGGCTCTCCCTCCCCATCCTGCCGGGGGTGCGCCGCTGGGTGAGAGCGCCATGCCCGGCCGGGTGCCGGGAGCTGGCGCGGGGCACCAGCTGAGCTGTGCCCATCACCGTGCATCCAGGCGCCATGGTCCAACCCAGCCTGGCAGGCAAGCAGAGCTTCGGGGCCCCGGGTCTGGGTGTCCCTGCTGCCGCCGCCTTCCTTCCCCCAGACTGCTGGGTTTTGTTGGAGGAGCCGGTCTGGTCCCTCCATCCTGTGCCAAACCTGCAGAGCAAGTTGGCGCTGGGACCGCTGCTCTCTCCATCCTGTGACATCCAGCCCCGCATGTCACCTCCCTCGTGGGGTCCAGGGCTGCGCTGCCCACGGCCGATCCCTGCTTGATCCCCTGGCCAGGAAGGGGGGACAGAGCCCGGGTGGTGGGTGTTGGCTGTCCCCGTGGGAATCCAGGCTGGGAGCAGCCAGCCTTCCTTGGTGTAAATTGGAGCAGGATACGGTCAGCAGCACAGATTCTCCTTTAGGAAATGGATGTGATTTTTGGTCTTTCTCAGTTTCTCACCCCCGTGCTCCCACTGTCCCTCCGAATGCATCCATGGCTCCCGGCCCTTGAGACTCTGTGCAGGGATGGAGCAGGGGGAAGGCCACTGGGAGATGGGCATGGCTGGAAGGAGCATGTCAGCCCTTTCAAGCATTATTACAGCGCCGGCAGGGCTGGGAATGCAGAAATAGCCATCAAAGTGACCGTGGAGCATCCGAGCCTGGAGGGGCCCCTTTTGGCTGTGGGGGTGGCAGGAGCACTGACGTGGGAAGGTGTTGGTGTGAGCCAAGTTTGGGGCTTCCCTGGGTGTTGTTACCCCACTGAGCCTGGGCACCAGGACCAGCTCCAGGCATCCCTGCTCCAGAGAACAGAGTGACAAAACCGTGGTGTCCCCCCTCCAAGCCTGGGTGAGATTGGTGCTGAGCTTGGTGCCCAAATCTCCCTCCCAAGTGCCAAGGCTTGTGCCACGTGGGCTTGGAGGAGCAGCCCCCAGCCCTCTTAGCCCTCCTGCTGGACCTGGCTCCCAGCAGCTTGGGCAAGGCATGGGAGGAGCAGAGGGTGTTGAGAAGCCCAGTCTGGGGCTCCTTGGGAGGCCCTTCCTTCAGCCTCCCCACCAGTAGCTCGGAGGCAGAGCCATGCCGGGACGTGTGGGATGCAGAGCCTGTGTGGGTGGCTGGCGGCTGTGCTGCTGTGTGTCTCCCCAGCTCTGCCCACCCTCAAGGGCAGGATCAGGCCCCGTGCTGGGGTCTCATGGGTCAGGTGGTGCTGCTGCGGTGGGGGCTGGGGCTCCAGATCCAGGTTTTGCAAACGCTCGCATCTCTCCAACAAGCTGAGCCGAAACCCTGGATCCCACCCAGCCAGAAATTTGGATCTGGAGCCAAAGGTGACTCTTGGCCCTTACTGCCAACATGGGTGAAGCTAAAATCTGGATCTGAGCAGAAACAGGAGGAGCCTGGATCCAGCGCAGGGGCTGAATGTGTGGCTTGTGCTCCTTCTGGACATCAAATTGGATTTCCTGAAATAGCCTGTTGAAGACCAGAGCCCAGCAAGGACCGAATGACAGGTCACCAGGGGTGTGGAAGCCCCATCACGATCCTGGCTGCCTGCTTCAAGACGTTGGCAGCCAGCAATAATAGTAATATACGGTGCCATTGCCGGGAGAGCGCAGCGCTGGAGAGCTAAGAATAGCAGGCGAGACGTGCCAGCAGCGGGGGACTCACGGGGCGGGCAGGGGGCCGGGGGCTGCGGCTGGACGTGTCCCGGGGGACACCCTGGTGATGGGGTGGATGGAGGTGGCATCTCCTCGCAGCGGGGAGGACATCCCTGTGGGGCAGGTGGCACAGGGCATGGCAGGTGCTGGGGAGGGTGAGGGGAGGGGGATGTGGAGAGCGGTGCCTGGTGCTGCAGACCCTGTGTAGTGCCCCTTCAGCCTGGCCTCTGGGCTTTGCCATCCCCAAGAACCAGGTGTAAAGCCTGCTCTGACAAAGTGGCCTCCAGATCGTGGCCATCTCAATGGCCCTGTGATGCCTGGTCCTTCTACGAGCAGCAGCACGGGGGGGGGCACCCGGACAGCCATGGACAGGGCAGACAGCTTAGCACTCCGCACTCACCTCCTCCAAACCAGGCAGGATTGAGCCCCTTCTGCTCGCTCTGCCCTGCCCAGCAGCTCATTCCCAGGGCTGTACAGTGTCACTGGCAGGGGGACAGAGAGGGCCTGGCCACCACGGCCCCACAAGCTGAGCTGCAGGGAGGCTGGGCTGCTCTCTGTCAGCTGCCGCGGCACGTGGCAGCAGAGCAAGTGCCCATCGGATTAAGGAGAATTAATTTGTACTTCCCCCCTTTCTGCAGGGCCAGGGGTGCTGCGGCACCCAGTGTCCCCCTCCCACAAGCAGCTGTGCTCCTGCAGTGCCCATGTCAGCGCCTCTGCAACCTGCCCTCAATCCTAATTAGATTTTCCACGTCGCCCCCCAGCTCACTCCTCCCCAAATGCTGGAGCGGGAAGAAGCCATGACATGGTTTCTAATCAGCTTCTGAATTCAGATTCCTCTTGGCTGTTGTTGGAAGCTCCCCACAGCCTTCGTTTGGTGCTGCACAAGCAGGGTCTGCTCTGTGGCTCCCCTTGAAGCCAGTACCCCTGGGAGCGAGTGGCTCGGCACCTCGTGTGGAGGCAGCCGGGAGACCCTGTGGAAACACCGCGATGCTCAGTGCCAGGGACTTGAAGAGCACCCCCAGCACCCACCAACCCGCCGTGCCAGAGCAGGCAGCCTGCCTGCTGCCACCCGGCTCCGGCGGGCACTGTGGCTCTGGCTACTCCTGCCAAGCACTGGGCACCACTCCTGCTGGGGTTCATTCTGCGTCGCTCCCGGGTGTCCGTGCAGCTGGTGCGGGAGCTGGGCACGGTGCCTCGCGGCCGGTCCCGGTGCGGCTCCACTGCGGCCGGTGCATTGCCGGGTTTGGCTCTGTCTCTGGCACCTAGACCTTGTCGGCAGCGAGTTGTGGCTCTGAGCAAAGCCAGGGGATGCAAACAGTTCCCAGCGCTGCCAACCCCCAATTAATAGCCTGTGAATCATGATGCCGTTGGAAGAGCAGATGTTTGCGGCGTGGTTGCCAGCGCTCAGTGTTTCACCAGGAGTCTGGTTGGCCTTAAATTGGCAGCTCGGGGCAGCGGGTGGTGATGGGGCCCCACTGCCTGGGCCCTCTCCTGCAGGAGGATCAGGAGCTGTTGGGGATGGGAATTAGCTGAAGTTTTTGGTGGGCAGAGGGAAGGGGGAGAACAGCCTGTCTGTGGGCATGTGGGGGTGCTGCACTGGAGTGAGAGGACTACAAAAGCTGAAGGCATCAAGTCCCAGTGTGACAGAACCTGCTGATGTTCCGTTCCCGGGGAACCTCTCATGTTCCCAAAGGGAGGCAGGCGCTGTGGTGGCACAGGGGATGCTGGGGCACTTATTTGGGAATGGTGAACTGGTTGTTACTGGGGAAACACTATGTCTTGGAGGTGGCTGTCCCTGCTGCGGGTGGTGTCCCCAGCTGTGGGGTTGGGGTGAGACCCCATGATGGCTGATGCACCCCAGGTCAGCGCCATTGGTGCAGCTGAGCTGAGGGATGACCTCATGTTTCATGTTTTGTGTCACGACACCCACCTGCCTCAGGCTCCCCTGGGCCCTCTCTGGGTGGGGGGACATTGCGGACAGCCCCACAGTAGGGGAACCACAGTGGGTGCCAGCAGGTGTGAGTGTGGGGAGCTGGTGGGGGCGAGGGCTGCGCTCAGGTGCCTGTGGGGTGCAGAGGAGTGAGTGGGTGGCGGGCGTGTGGGACGCTGCGAGTGGGAGCAGCCAGGTGCACGTGGCCCCGTAGTCGTCCAGGCGCACGGGGAGGATGCAGCGGTGCGGAGATGCCGAGTGTCCATCTGGGTGTGCGGGGCCGGGTGTCCTTCCATCCATCAGCGTGCAGGGCTGCGTGTCCGTCTGGGCGTGCGGGGCCGTGTGTCCGTCCATCCATCAGCGTGCGGGGCTGCGTGTCCGTCTGGGCGTGCGGGGCGGTGCGTGGGCGTGCGGCGCTGCCGGCGTGGGCAGCCCCTTCCCGGGGGTGCGTGTTGGTGCGCGGGGGTGGCCGAGCGCGCCGGGGAGCGCGCGTGGGTGTGTCCCAAGCGCGCGGGGGCGACGGCTCCGCCACCGCCTCTCGCCGGCTGGAAGGTGCCGGTGCCGGTGTCGGCACCCGGAGCGTGGCCGCCGCCGCTGCGCTGCCGTGGGTGGCCGTGACCCCGGGGACGCCTCCGGCCTCACTGCGCGGCCTGGCCGCGGCATGGGCAGCCCGCAGGGAATTTGCAGGATCAGAGGGAATCCAGCCGCTGTGCCGCGGCCATCCTCCGGCTCCTGCCGAGCCCAGGCCGGCAACTTCATGGCTTAGCAGCGGCGACGGGTGAGTGGGGTGGTGGGTGGGAGGGGAGAGGGCCTGGCTCCGTGCAGGGGGCTCCATGCCTGGCAGAGCCCCAGTCCTGGGAGAGCCCTGCTTTGTGCAGAGCCATGCCAGTTCAGCGAGCCCCCTCCGGCCCGGGCAGAGCGGGAGCCCCCAGGCAGCCCACAGCCCTAACCCTTTCATGGCCGAGCCCTCCTCCCTGGCAGCCACGTTCTCGCCTCAGTATGCAGCCTGTGGCTCCCGGTCAGCCCTCGCTCAGACGAGCCTCGGCACAGCCGGGAAGCTCGCCCGACCGGGATGGGGAGATCCCAGCCCGCAGGTCTCTGCTCCCGTTCCCTGCAGAGCGGGGCTGGGGGCTGTGTGTGCTGGGCCGGGAGCTGTGCGCATTGAGGGGGGCACTGGGGCTGGGGGCTGTGTGCATTGGGGAGCGTCTGCTTGGGCTGGGGGCTGTGTGGGTTGCAGGGGGGTGTGTGCTGGGCCTGGGGGGGTGGGAGCAATGGGCGTTGGGGGAGAGGGTGTGCTGAGTGGGGGCTGTTCATTGCGGGTGTAGGGAGCAGGGCAGGGCTGCACCTCTGGGTACACGAGGGACAGGGTCCCCTCTGTGTGTCTGTGTGTTGGGCCGTGGATGGAGCCGGGGAGCCCCAGCTCTGCCTGCCAGACGGCCCCGCTGCCAGGGAGCGGCACAGCCGGTGCTGACATCTGTGCTTCGAGCCCTGGCTGTCTTCAGTTAGCTCCTTGGCACAGTCACAGTGGCAGTTGGGTCCCTCCGTACCTCTCCGTGGTTTCCCCCAGCACCGTGCCTCTCCGTGACACAAACCTGCATCTCTGGAGTGTTTTCTTGGAGGGGAAACTGAGGCAGGAGTGAGGGAAGCAGCAGAGCCCTCTCCTGATCCCTGTCATCCTGAGGCTTGATCCCACGCCTCACCCTGCCTTGTTTTTTCCTGCCAAGTGATGCCAAGAGCAGGGGGGAAGCGAGGGCGTCCTGGGACACAGCTCCAGGGCCCTGGAGCCGCCCGGCTGCTCCTGCTGCTGTCTGGCACATCCCTGGCCTGGGGCTGCGAGAGGGGCTGGCGGCGGGGCCGCAGCGGGGCCGCCTGTGGCACATGTTGTTGGGCGGTGTGGTGACACTGGTGGCACTGGTGGTCATGGCGGCCGTGGTGGGCAGTGGTGGCCGTGGTCACAGTGGCGTCTGTAGAGGCTGTGGCGGTGGTGGGAGTTCATCGTGGTGGGAGTTTGTAGTGGTGGCCGTGGTGGCGGTGGTGCCATGGCAATGGCAGTGGTGGCTATAGTGGCAGTGGTGGCCATAGTGAGAGTGGTGGCCTTGGTGGTGGCGATGGTGGCCGCGCTGGCCATGGTGGCGCTGGCCATGGTGGCGCTGGCCATAGTGGCGCTGGCCATGGTGGCCCCGGCGGGCGCTGTCCGCGGTGCTGATCCCCGAAGGTCCGAACTGCCGAAGCGGCGCCGAGGCGGGTCCCGACCCTCGCTCCCCCCGGGGGTGCCCACGGGCGCGCTGGGGCTCGGGGTCCCCCCGCTTCCCTGGGGACGTCCCGCCCTGCCCCTGGCTTTTGATGTGCGGTAGCTCCAGACAGGGCTGGTGGGACGGGAAACCATCGACAGCTGTGCCCGTCACCCCACGCCCTGCCACCCTCAGGTGTGCCCGTCCCCCACACCCTGCCCGCCGGGCCGGGCACAGCCTTTCCTCCACCGGGCGCTGCTGATCGTCCTGCCGGGCAGGTCGGACAGGGACGGGTTGTTGTGAGTCGGGCTGGAGAGCGGGGCAGGGCAGAGCAGGGCACGTGGGGACATGGGCCACCAAGGCTCCATCACTCCCTGACGGGTTTGGGACAGCCAGGGAGGGGCTGCCGGGCCTGCTTGGTGCTCCCGGGTAGGCGCAGGTTGGCTGATGGGAAGTGCCTGGAGCAGCTGGTTGGTGACACTGTGCTCACCTCGGCCCCCCAGAACCGTGTCCCCAACCGCAGTGCCGGTGTCACTGCTCCCAGAACAAAATGTCAACCCATGCAAATGAGACTGCGGGAGCGGCTGATTGAAGGGCCCTGCCCCGCCCCGGAGTTGCAATCAAATATGCAAATGGCTCCCGAGGAGGCTAGTGAAGGCTATTAATAGCGGGGACAAGGCTGGGAGAAAGCGTGGTGTTCCTGAGGGAATGAGCCTGGGGATGAGCTGGTTCTGCTTGTCCCTCTGCCCAGCCTGTCGCTCTCTGCAATGCCCTGGGCAGGTGACAGGTAGTCCCTGCGGGGAGCCCATGGGCACCAGGTATTGCTTTGGGCACCGTCAGCCTTTGCAGGGCAGGTGCTGCCCGTGTGCCCACTACCCAGTGCCCAGAGTGTGTCTTGGTGCTGGACAGCTGGGAAAACCTCTGGGAAAATCATAGAAAACCCTGGACTGAGATTTCATCCCTGGGGAGTCAAACCAGGAGGGATGAGGTGCCCGGTGGGACCTGGGCACTGCTTGGGGGGGGGTTACTGTGGCTCAGCCTGGGCAAGGAGCTCAGCCTGAGGCAGCTGTCACCATGCCACGGTAGGGAGGGAGGAATGGGCCCCCTCCCACCCCCCACCCTTCACCCTGAGCTTCCATGACCCCTTCCCCCTCCTGGTTTCCCTCCGTTGCCATTGAGGCAGAGGACATCCCTCTCCTGCCAGCTCTGGTGCGAGCACAAGGCACTGGGGTGTCCCCAGTGTCCACAGCCAGCGCAGGGGTCTCGGTGTGCTTGGCCCCTGCTGCAGTCCCTCCACCCCGTCTCTTGGGTTTGGGGCTCCAGGAACCATCTGACCTTTTTTTAGAAAATTGCGGAAGTCAGGCTGGAGTCAACAGTAACTAATTATTTAAAATCTGAAACTGGAATAATTAGCCCAATTAACAGTCTCAGGTGATGTCTGATTCCATCTGATAACAGCCCAAGGAAGAGGGAAATTAATTAACCCATCAGCCTGACATTTGTAGGTCACCACTGGCTCCTCATGACGTGGGGGTGGGAGCAGGGCTGGTTTGGGGGGTCCCATCTCTCTTGGTGCAAGGAGTCTGCACCCTTTGGGGTCTCAGTGCAGGGAGGGGGCTGCGGGTGAGCCCAGGTGCCGCCTGGGGGAGATGGACTGGGGGTTGCTGGGTGTGGGGACGGGGTGCTGCTGTCTGAGGCCAGGGTGCTGGGCAGGGGGACGGGCTGGGTGTCCCCCAGAAATGCCACAGCCGGTCCGTGCGTGAGGCAGCAGCTGTGGGCCTTTAAGGTTGCTGTGGAAACGGTGCTGCTCGTTACCGGGAGGAGCCTCCTGCTCTCCAGGCAGGGCCCCCCCCATCCCTGCAGGAGGGGACCCCCACCCCGGGCACCTGGGACTCCACAGACCCTCGTGTCTGCGGAGGGCACGGCTGTACTCATGCAGGTGGGTGGCCTTGGGTGTGTAGCCCCCTCCAGCACGGACCCCCCACCCCAGCTTGCCCTTGGCATGGCCGGTGGTGCCAGGTAGGGCTGTGTGTGCCTGGACGCACCTGGACACACCTGGACCCACATGGACACGCATGGCCACAAGTGCATCCTGACCTGCCCGTGCAGCCCAGCCGTGCCCCCAAGGCCCCTGGGGACCCTGTCCTCACACCTCGGCTGGCACAGGGACCTGGCTTGGCACCCGGGCTGTGCTGCCTCCCCCCGGCATGGCGTGGGGCCCGTGGGGAACAGAGTGTGCCGGGGCAGAGCCCCCGGCTGCAGCCCGGTGCCGCGCACAGCTCTTGGAGTTTTAATGAGGTAAATTGTATAAAAAGCTCAGTTTGCCCTAAATGCCCATCCCTGCGTGAAACTGCTGCGGCGCAGCCCGGGCACACACCGGGAGCTGGGCAGGGGGCTACGGGGCTGGGCACATGCTCCCGGGCTGGGCACGTGGCAACAGCAGGAGGAGGAGGAGGACGAAGGCGGTTTAGCACATTTGCAATCATTTCCCTCCTCCCCCCCAAGTTTACAGCTTACCTCAGCGGCTTATCAGCCTCCAATCTCATTAAATCAGGCAAATTGTAGCATCTGATATTTTATGGAGATTAAGGTGTGCGCCCAGACTCTATAATTATCAGCAAAGATGTATTTACAATACCTTGTTGCTAGTAAACAAAAAATAACTTCAGATCAAAGCTCTCTTACAGGGGAATAAATCTGCCCATCGAGCCCCGCTGCGGCGCACGGCAGGGAGACACCGGAGCCGCCCGGGGTGGGTGGGCATCACGGGGGGACATGCGGGGGGCGTTTCGGGGATGTCCCCGGCCCCACGTGGCCGCTGCAAGTCCCATGTGCTGCATCCATCCCCAGGGTCTCCCTTGCTGGCATCTCCCATGAGAGCCTGGTTGCACCCACCCCTCCGGCCACGGCTCCACCGGGGATTTCCACCCCAGGGACCTCCCTGCTGAGACAAGTCCGGGATTTATCGGCACATGTGCGTTGCCCCTGGATTCCTCACGGCGGTGGGAGCGCTGCGGATTACCGATGTGGTGACGCTGGTTTATTGCTGCCTGAAGTGGATTTATCCGTGCGGCAGGGCCCGGGCTCGCTGCCGGTGTAAATCACCGCGGCACGGCTGGCAGGAGCCTCAGCGCCGTGGCTGCATCCTGACAGGCCCTTGGCATTCCAGCCTCCCCGGGGGTTTTGTGGCCGGGCTCCCCATGGGACCGTGCGCTCCACACCACGGATCAGCTGCCCCTTCTCCATCTCACTCTTGTGCCCACTGAAACGAGAATAAAATGGTGATAATGCTGCAGACGTCCTCTGGAAAGGGCTCTGAGGCAGATGAAAAGCCCTACTTAAGAGTGAGGCCATTATTATTAATAACTCGGAGTGAGGCTGTAAATTCAGCCGACACAGCTATTATGGGAAATGAACCTGCTCCCGTGCCGGATTGCAGGCTGCCAGGTGTGGGATGGGAATGGGCACGGGAGAGCGGGGCTGGATGGCCCCATGGCTGCTGGCTGGGTCATGCCCACAGCCCTGGGGCAGCATGGCCAGAGGGGACAAAACCTCTTGGCTGTCACTGGCTCCATCTGGGCTCTCTGGGATGACTTCTTGGCTTTTCTGGGAAGGCTGGAGGTGTGAGGGACGGATCCTGGAGCATAGGTCTGCTCCCAGCGGGGAAGGTGACCGAGCTTTGCAACAAGGCTGAGACCTGGCCCAAACTCAGGTCAGGGGTGATGCAGGATGTGAGGAGCATGGCCAGAGCTGGGTGCTGGGAGAGGTGCAGCTGGCATGAGGCTGGGCTGGGCAGGAACCGCCGTGGCCGTCTTGGGCTGACTGTGCCCATCTGGGGAGTGCCCAGGGCAGTATCACACCTTGGCAAAGGTTGCATTAAAACAAAAATAACCTGGTGCCATTCAGTGCCCGCTGCCTGCAGCCAGTCAGCAAAAGGCAAAGAGCTGCCGTGGCTCCCATTCCTTCGGGAGGATTTCACCTCTGGCACTGCCACCCCTGAGCGGGGCAGCCCTGGGGCTGGCGGGTGCCCAGGGAGCCAGAGCTGGGCATGGGGCCGGGCAGGGGGTGCCGTGAGGGTGTGGAGTGCCATGAGGGTGCCACACGGGTGTCACAGGGGTGCGGAGCAGTGGCCATGGGCTCGTGGTGCTGCCTGCACCCGGCTCAGGAGCTTCTGCGGGGGAACGAGCTTTGATATAAATATCTTTTTGCTCAGCACACGACCTACTTTCCAGACAATGCCATTAGCCTCCCGACTCCCTCATTCATCTTCTGCCGTCCTCCCCCAGCCCGCCCCGCACTGGCACCCGCGCCAGCACGGCACACGGGCCGTGGAGTGGTGAGCCAGGATGGGCACCTGGCTTGGTGGCACCATGGGGACCCCGTGCTGGGCTTGGGGCCAGCCAGCAGCCCCGTTCCTGCAGCTGGCAGGGGGCTGTTCCTGCCTGTCCTCTGTCCCTGCTCTGGCTTTGTAGAGGGTGGCTGGGTCCCCTTGGGGGTTTCTCCACCCCATCCCACAGGATACTCGGATCTGCCTCCCTCCCTGCTGCCTCCAGCCCCGTTCCCTGCAAAGTCCTGGCTGGCAAATGGCCTCATGTGGGAGATAAGTCTCTGTGCCTTCTTTTCACATTGCTACAGCCTCATCCAGGGACATCCTCGCCCAGGCACAGCTTTGTTGTTGGGTACATCCTGGTCAGGGCAGAGGGGAGCACAGCGAAGCAGCCACGCTTTGGCTCAGGGCTGGCCCAGGGGCAGCGTGTGGGGTCAGGACCCCTCCTGGGCACCCCCAGAGCATCCCTGGTGCTGGCCCACACACGTGGCTCATCCGAGGACGATCTTGAAGGAGCTCCCATGTGCTGTCAGAGGCTGTGCCAGGCAGCTGGCAGCCAGTGAGCTGCTGGTGGGATTAGGGGCAGGTTGCGCAGAGGGTGTCCAGTCCCACCGGCATGACACTGCCCAGCCCCTCTGGCTTGTGGGGACAGCCCTGACATCAGTTTTCACCCAAGAGCTGGAAACCCTTCTCCAGGCCCACCACCTGCACACCTCTGTGCACCCCCATGATGAGCCCCCGCTCCTCCCCTGCAGCTAAAATTAAATATTCAATTTGTATTGCTGGTAAATCCTGCAAATCTCTTTTATCTCTAAGCTGTTGTAGCAGGAATATCGGTGGTGTAATCTCCATGGGGCTCATCTGCTGCCCTTCACGGCTCCTCAGCTTGGACCACGCTCCTTTTTCCCCGCATTTCGCTCTGGGATGCTTCTGGTGGTGGAGCAGGTCTCCAGTGCCAGCAGCAGAGCACCCCACGGCACCCATCCTGCGGGTGCTGCTGGCTTCAGGGACAAGGGTGTGGGTGGTCCCCAAACTGTGATGGAGGTGCCCTTGCCCAGGTGATGCAGGTGATCCCACCAGAGTGTCCCCCATGCCTGCCGTGTCCTCACTCACCAGCCGTGCCCCCCCTCCCCTCTGTCCCCGCGCTAAGAGCATTGTGCAGAATTATGTATTTAAATATTTAGGTTTTCATCAGCTTTGCAAATTAAGCCCATCCATTAAAGCGGCAGTTTGGGTCCTCTGCTGGCGAGCCATGCCTCGGGCTCACTGTGCTCATCCCAGCCCTGGCCCCAGGGGATGCAGCCTGGGAATGGGACGTGATGGCCCGGAGCATCCCTGCTGGCACAGGGACCGAGGGCTCCGCTTCCTCGCCGTTCCTGGAAACTCCGGCCCCTGCGGCCCCGCTGCGGGAAGAGCCGTGGGAGGGGACGGTGCTGTGAAGGGAACCGGTTGGGATGGGTGTTATTTGGGGTTGGAGCGGGGAGTGCCGCGTGCCAGGGAAAGCAGGATGAGGAGCAGCCAGCGCTGGTGGCAGGTGAGAGCCCTGGCTCAGCCAAGCCCCTGGCAGGAGCAGAGCAGGGATGGAAGTGCCAGCCTGCCGGGGGCTCAGTGCGAGTGAAGCTGGGGATGGAAGGGTCAGCCTCCCCAGGGGCTTGGAGGGAATGGGCAGGGGGTGGCCAGAGATTGTCACTGCTCCCATGCTCAGTGCTAAGGCTGTGCTGCCCCGAGATCGCCAAAGAGGCTTTGGAGTGATCCCTGGCTTAAGTCATTACCACGGCATGGCCAGGAAGGTAAGTGGCTCTTTAAGCCTCGGCAGCACGGCCCGTCTGGTGGCTCCGTGCGGGTGGGAGGGAAGAATGGGGGTGATGGGGAAATGGGGTTCATCCAGCACCGCTGCCAGCTGGGGCCCCTGGCACAGCTGCAGGGCCTGAGGGGGCTGCCATGACCCCCAGTGCCTCTCGAGGGATGCTGGAACCCACCGCCCGCCTGGGGCACTGCTGGTCCCTGGAGTGAAGTGCCCGGTGGGAATGTGGGCAGAGCCCCCAGGGTGAGCGCGGCACAGGGGGATGTCCCTGCTCGTCCCTTCCCTTTGCTGCAGGTGAACATCCGGCTGTGGTGTCTCCGTCCCGCTGGGCTCCCCGGTGTCACCTGCGTGTCCCCCTTTCCCACCAAGCCCTGGAGGACACCGGAGGAGCGTGCCGGCTGCCGCTGGCCCCAGGCAGTGCAGGCAGATGTGGAGTGTGTCCATGGGAGGGGAGCTGTCCGTGGGCATCACCGGTGATGGGTGCTCATCCATGCGCTGCAGTGCCCACGAACCCTGTGCCAGCTGGGGTCCCTGGAGCCCTGCCTGGCCTGGGGGTCCCTCCAGGGTGGTCTCCCAACACAGTTGGCTGCACTCCTGATGCTCTGGCTGTGGGGTCCCAGCTCTGGCAGTCGATGCCCCATGTGCCATGTCCTGGCTCCTGTGGGCGGGATGAGCATCGCTGCGGGGCCAAGGGGGCTGGAGGTGCCTGTGCCATGGAGCTTCTCACCCCAGCCAGCCCTTCCTCTGCTGGCACCACCACAGGGATGCTGCCACGGCCCGTTCCTCGTGCCACCTCTTTCCTTCTCTGCCAGCTTCCTGGGATCTGGCTGCCAGGCCTGGGTGCTCCCCATCCTAAAGGGCTTTTGAAGATGTGGCTCTTCCACCATGATCTGGGTTTGGGCTTTGCAGGGATGGAGTGCCAGACTCCTCTCTCCGCTGGCTTTGCCTTGGCAGCTCCAGGATGCTCCAGCTCCCTTGTGCACCTGGCACAGCAGCACGGCTCTTGCCCCCAGAGAATCAGGTCTGGGGCCAGGGTGGGTGGTCCTGTGCTGTGGGTGCTGTGCAGGAAGGGGGTTCCTGTTCCCCCTGTGGTGGCAGCAGCCAGAGTCACTGGTGTTGTGGCGGGGAGTCCCAGTGCTGGCGGCCGTGCCGAGATCCCTGGCAGCTGGGAGTGTCGTGGCCGTATTTCCTCGCTCTGCTCCAGGAGTAATTGCTCAGATGGGGACGTGGGGCAACTCCCATCCCTCTCCCGGCATGGTAATGAGTGAAGAAGACTCAAAGACAAATGGCTCATTAAGAAGCAGTGCTGCATTGCAGGATTTTTCATCCCACCAACCGCTGCATCAGCAGAGGCAGCACCTCTCGCGCTCGCTCTCCCAGCCCTGGAGAAGGAGCTGTCAGGCAGCTGGGGCTGGTGCCAAAATTAATCATGTGCTTAATAACGTGCCCGGCCCGTCGAACGGGCTGTCCTCAGCCTCCCGGCGTGCGGAGCGGGGCGGCCGTGCCGGGCTGGAGCCCTGGGGCACCGTGGGTTTGGGTTTGGTGCCTGGGAAGCGCCTGTGCTCAGCAAGAAAGGACGTGCCAGGGCAGGGCTAAACCAGGGGAGATGCCCCCGGCCTCGGGGTGCCAGAGCCCCCCAGTTACGTCGGGATGCCAGAGCACCCCAGCTCTGTGGAGGTGCCAGGTTGCCTAGATTTGTTGGGGTGCCAGAGCCCCCCAGGTTTGTCGGGGTCCCAGCCGGCTGTGCTGGGCAGCGCAGTGCTTACGGCCCTTCTCAGTGGCCTGGGTAAACATTTCTTTCTCCACTCACATTTGCAGTTCCTCGGCTCGTGTTCATCTTTCATGACTTTTTAAAAATCTTGCCTCATCCCTTTTTTCCAGTGGTGCCCGGTTGGATCCTGCCCCTCACAGCCCTCTGCAGGCAGTGCCTGCCTGCAGCTGCTCTGTTTTCTTTTATTAACAGTAATTGGTTTTGATTTCCTGATTGCAGCCAGGGTATTTTCTGTGATCTTTGCATCCTGCTCACACTGTTTTCCTCTTTCCCTTTTCCTTTCTCCCCTTCCCCCTTTTCTCTTTCCTTCTCCTCTCTTTTTCCCCCCCTTTCCTTTCCTATTCCCTTTCAGTTTCTTCACCACTCCCCTTTCCCTTTCTTCACCTTTCTCTTTCCCCTTTCTGTGCTAAATTAGGTGATATCTTACTAAGCCCCTCTTTTTTTTTTCCTCCAGGCTGAGTAAATTTTACTAATTCAGCCTCATAAAATAACAGAGCAATTAGTAATAAAATAAAATGTTTGCTTTCCACAACCCTTGTCGCTTACAATGAGCTGGGAAAGAGTAAATAGATTAAAAGCACGGCGGAAATGACCTGGCGGTATTCCATATTTATTTTCTTCCGACGACCGTAGATCAAATTTGCTCAGCCCCTAAGTGGGAAAACCACTTTATTTTATTTTTTTCCCCGGCTCCAGCTCGCACGCGGTGCCGGGCGCTCACGCTGCGTGTTTGTTCTCTCCTGCTTTCATCCCAAGCCATAAAGGTCCCCAGCAGGACCCAAGCTGGCAGAACCTCGCATTAATTTGCAGAGCAGAACGGGCCGAGCTCGCGCCTCTCTCAGGCTGGAAGCTGGAAAAAAGTCCCTTTGCTGACGCTGGAAAGCCGGGGTGGCGGGAGGAGCCTTTGTGGAGCGAGCGGCCGGAGCTGGAGCAAATGAAAGTCGATGGCGAGGTGGCCGCTGGGCCGGCTCTGGCACCCGCTGGCAGGGAATTGCATAACAGGATGGGACTGGGGATGGTTTTGGGGCTAAACTGGGTGAAACACGTGGCTGTGGCCGTGCGGAGCTGTCCCCGTTGCTGCGCTGGTGTGGGGCGGCCTCGGGGGAGGATGGAAGGCTGGGCTGATAAAAAATACACAGGGAGGTGGGTCAGGCTGGTTTTGGGGAGGAACACCCTTGTTCTGGCTTCATCCCCCTCCTGCTCCTCCCCCAGAGCCTGCTGCCCCCGGGATTCCCAGCGTGGAAGAGCTGCTGCTGGCAGGGCCATGAGGACAGCATCCCCCTGAGCGCCGGGCGGTGAGTGCCACCAACAGGCTTCACTGGGACCCTGGCATGGGCTACCCATGGTGGGGCTGCTGGGGAAGGGCAGCGGGCCAGGACCTCCCCGAGTGCAGGGCCATCAACCCCAGCTCTTGAGGTTAGACCTGGAAATGTTGGAAAACCCAGTCTTGCCCTGTGTCAGGGAAGTTTGCCAGACCCAGACATTGTGGTGGGGTTTTGATGTTCTCTCACCTCCCCACTGGTCTTCCTGGAGCTGGAGGAAAGATGGGAGGATCCTGGGTGCTGTGAGGTCCCAGGGAAGCTTGGGCTCCTGATGGGTCTGCCCTGAATCTCTGTAGCCCTGGGCCTCGGCACGGCACTGCCTCCAAGGCAGGGATCTCATGGGGAGCTGCTGGGAAGTGGAACTGTCTCTGCCAAGTGCTCCTATGGGAAATTAAGCAGGAGGCTGAATTTCAGGATGGCCTGGAGCACCAGGGACTACGAGCCCCTCTCCTCCCTGTGTTGACCCTTGCAATAGGGAGAGACATCAGAGGGAGGGGGTGGTGGGGAGCCACTGGTGGGAGTTTCTCCAGGCTCTGGATGCAATAAAGGCAAGGAGTGAGTTATTTGTAATGGTAATTATGCTCTTCCAGTTTATCCTAGCACATAATTGTGTGGGCGGTAGGTTCCCACTGGTGGTAATTACCCTGGTGTTAAATGGCACAAAATTCAGCTGGGCTGGGTTTTTCCCCCCTGACTTGAGTCTGTGCTTTGGTGGCACAAATCCCTCCATCCCGAGGGCTGCGCAGTGGATCAGCCTTCGACGGGACATCTCGGCCATCTGCCCACGAGCCACGCTCTGGCCGGCTGCCCCAGTCCCATGTGCCAGCCTCCTGCCCACACTGCCCTCCTGGAACAGGGGAGAGGAGCGGGCTGGGCGGCCTCTCCCATCCTCTGCACGTGGCCATCCCCGCTGGCACATGGCAACAGGGACCCCGGGCTGTGCTGCCTTGTGCTGAGCCCCACAGGATCACTCCCGACCCCTTCTCCAGCCCGAGGTTGCCCTCAGGGAGCCTGGCTGGTCCCTGGGCAAGGCATAGAGGCGGGTGTCGCCTTGGTGAGCGGGGACATGGATCCTTCACCGCGGCACGTCCCCACCCGCTGCCAGCGCTCCGCAGGTGCGGGGGAGCTGCGGCGCTGCCTCGCCGGCGGTTCCGGCGTTGTTGAATTCCTGCACCTGCTGAGCACAAAAGCCCGGCGGGCTCGTGCTGACGGGCTACGCAGATATTTTGACTCCTTCTTGCCGCCGCGGCAGCAATATTTGGATCAGCTGAGAGCTTCCCTCCCCGAGCAGGAGATGATAGCTCAGCCCGTGGAGGCAGAGCTGGGCTGGGAGCTTGTCTGTCTGTCTGTCCTTCCATCCTGCTGCTTGATCCCAGGGCAAGGAGGCAGCTCCATCCCACGCTGCTGCTCCTGCTCCTCGCAGCAGCTCTCCCGGGAGGGGAGAGGCGTCTTCTGTACCAGCTGCAGCATCCTTCTGTTCAGGTTAAGATGCAGCAATTAGGGAGCCTTGTCAGAGCAGGAGTGGGATCTGAGGGTGGGGAGCGGTGCAGGACGGAGCCATCCAGCCTCGAAGCCAGGAAGGAAGGTGGTGGTGGCTTGGGGCAGATGTGTTCCCAGGGCCCTGTCTGCTGCTCAGGGCCAAAACGCCATCGCTGCCTGCTCCCACAGCCCTTGGGGACCCACAGCCGCTCTCCCCTCTGGGGCTGCTCAGGGACACAACCCCCTCCCACACAGCCCTGGCCCTCCCAGTGTCCCTCGGTTCTAGTCTCCATGGTCTAATCCCCACATGCTGTAGGGAACGTCCCACGGTCACCTTTCCCTGCAGCCAGTCTCCGAGACATGCTGCCCACAGCACCCTGCCCAAATATGATAACAAGAGTGTTAACGATGCCTGTTAATTAGCCGAGATGCTCCGGAGAATAAGTAATTTGCTCATTTACAGTCAAACCAAAGACAGAGTCTTTGAGGGACCGTAAGGCACACAAACCTCCATGGGTGCAGGTGGCTCGATGCCGTCCGTCCTCCTGCTTCGGCCTGGGGCTGCCCCTCACACAGCACAGCCACCTCTGCTCCTGGCTCCCCATCCAGAGGTGTGGCAGGGCAGGAGAGCCCTGAATTGTGGGTCTCCTTCCACAGCTCCATGTGGGGCTGGATGGAGACATCAGAGCGCGGCCCCCCCGCGCCCCGCGGCAGCTCATTAGCGGCGCTGTGAATCGCAACGGCTGAAAAACCCAGCCAGAGCCGCTTTCTAATGGAGAAACACTTCATAATATTTGGTGTTGGAGAAGAAAACAAGGATCTGCTGATGGCAGCGTGTCCTCCCTCGCCGTCTGCAGGCCCTGCTGCCTGCATCGCTGCCGGCAGCACCTTCTCCTTCCCACTGCCCCCTCTGAGCACCTGAGCTGAGGCTGACCCACGGTGCCTGGCCCAGGCACTGTGCTCTTGTCACCACGTGGAGAGCCAGGATTCTGGTGCTTCACAGGGCCTCACCCAGGGCTGAATCCTTCCCTGGAAGCTTCACAGCCTCCTTAGCTGGTTCCTGTGAGGTAGCCCCAGTGTTCTGCTGGTGGTGGGGTGCAGAGGGGATCTTGACACTCTGCCTGTCCCTGTCCCCACAGATGAGCCCGCAGGGACATCCCTGCGAGATGCCGACGCTATGGGGTGGGTGCTGAAATGATGAAGGGCTACCATGGGGAGCGTAGCCAGACACAGCCCTCCTCCGGCCACCGCTGCCGCTGCATCCCAGAGGACTGCGAGCATCCCGCCGACTACATCCCGCACGGCCCCGAGGGCCGGCCGCCGTACCTGCTCAGCCCCAGCGAGCCGTGTTCCCTGGAGCATCCCTACTGCCCGGCGCAGAGCCCCGGCACGGCCAGCGAGTGCCCGGGCGGGCCCCTGAGCGAGCCGCCCTCCGCCAGCGCCAGCAGCACCTTCCCGAGGATGCATCACGCGCAGCAGCCCTACGACTCCTGCGACGAATGCATGGCGACCGCCCACCCTGCCAGCAAGATCAACCGCCTGCCCCCCACGCTGCTGGACCAGTTCGAGAAGCAGCTGCCGCTGCACCACGACGGCTTCCACACGCTGCAGTACCCCCGGGCCGGCGGCGCCGAGCCCCGCAGCGAGAGCCCCAGCCGCATCCGCCACCTCGTCCACTCCGTCCAGAAGCTCTTCGCCAAGTCCCACTCCCTGGAGGCGCCGGCCAAGCGGGACTACAACGGCGCCAAGATGGACGGCCGCGGGGACGGCTACCACCACCACCACCACCACCATCACCACCACCACCACCAGTCCCGCCACGGCAAGCGCAGCAAGAGCAAGGACCGTAAGGTGGACTCCCGGCACCGGTCCAAGATGTTGGGCTGGTGGAGCTCCGACGACAACCTGGACAGCGACAGCAGTTACATGGTGTCCGGCCGGCACGCCGCCGACCAGGGCACCCAGTACTGCGTGGACGCTCCCGAAAGTGCCTTCAGAGACTTGACCTTGAAGAGTCTAAAGGGCGGCGGGGAAGGAAAATGCCTGGCCTGTGCCGGCATGTCCATGTCTCTGGATGGTCAGACGCTCAAGAGGAGTGCCTGGCACACCATGACCGTCAGCCAGGCCCGTGAAGCCTACCCCAGCGCCGGCGGCACCGAGAAGACCTTGATGCTTCAGGAAGCAAAGGCCAAAGACCGAGCGTACCAGTACCTGCAGGTGAGGGGCTGGGCAGGGTGAGGGGACTGGGGCTGACCATGCCATGGGGCAAGCCAGGGCTGGGACCCTCCATCCAGCAGCCTAGGGTGCTGTGGGGATGCTCCAGATCTGCTCCGTGTCGCCAGTGCCCATTCCTGTGCCGGTCCCTGCTTGAAGCCCATCTGCTGCCTTCTGCCCTGCGCTGGATTTGGGGTCAGACCAGCTCTGTCAGCTCAGGGCCACCAGCAGCCCTGTGTCTGCTCCCTTCTCGCTGCTTTTATCCTGCCTGTGTGCCTGGCTGGGTGCCACCGCCTGCCTCATCACCAGGCTCCCTTCTAGGTCACCCCCCTTCCAATTAAAAGCTAATTAACTCTTCTCTCCCTTTCCCGGGGGAAGGAGACAGGGAGCAGCAATGCCGTGCTGGCCAGGGGTGGGGGTGGCCAGGGCCAGTCTCTGCCGGCAGCTGGGGCATCGGGGCAGGGTGCTGGCCCCACCACCCTCACTGTGGGCCCCGGGGGACACCATCCCCCTGCCACTGCCCTGTAAGGACCCCGTGGTGCTGGCGTCAGCGGCACGTGGCGGGACTGGTGCCCGATACGTCAGGCGGGTGCTGTGCTGGCATGGGTGGGATTTGGCCCAGACGCTCCTGCCGGGGGGGCTGTGAGGTGGGAGCTGCTGCGCCACCCCACACTGTGGGAATGGGGAGCTGTGCCTGTTAGGAGGGACCTGCTCTCCTGGATTTTGGGGCTTTCCAAAGGGGTCAGAGCCCCCAGGGTCTGTCCCTGCAGCTCTGGGGTGCGTGGGGAGGGCAGGGGAGCTGGGCACACGTGCTGGACTTGGGCTGGGCTTCAGCTGGCACATGGCTCGGCTCTGCATCCCACCTGTGGGACCCCGGCCACTGCGTCCTCCCACTCTTGCTTCCTGCTCCAGGTGCCGCAGGACGAGTGGAGCGGGTACCCGGCGGGCAAGGACGGGGAGATCCCGTGCCGACGGATGCGCAGCGGCAGCTACATCAAGGCCATGGGCGACGAGGACAGCGCCGACTCGGACATCAGCTCCAAAGTGTTGCCCAGGGCGGCCACGCGGCGAGACAGCTACCGCCGCTCCTCCAGCGCCGACCAGGCCAGGACCAAGTAAGGGTTGTTGCCTCCCGGCCCCGTCCCAGCACTGCAGGCAGCAGCCGGGGCTCCCTGGGAGGACAAGTGGCATGTCCCTGCTCACGGCAGTGTTCCTGCTCATGGCATTGTCCCCACTCACGGCACCGTCCCCACTCACAGCACTGTCCCCGCTCCCAGCTGTGCTCCCCAGTGCAGCGGCACCGAGCCCTGTCCCTGCTTTGTGTCAGGGCACTGGGGGGGAACCTGGCTGTGCTGGGCTTTGGGGGGAATCTGCTGCTGCAGCCACATGCAGAGCATGGGGAGAAGAGGCATGTTCAAAGGGGGATGACTGGAACGTGCTCCAGTCCCAGCGGGTGACAGTTTTGGGGGCAGTGAGGAGTGGGGACAGCAGCGGTGTCCTGCGGGAGCATCACTGCGGCTGCGTTTCCGAATGCTCTGCTGGAATGTGTTGCTTTTGGTGCGATCCCTTCTATTCCCACTGTCTCTCATTAGGTTTGCAAGTAGGCACTATTCTGATTCATATATCTGTAACTGTCCCAGCTGCTGCACGCCACCGCGAATGCTCCCGCGGGGACAGAGCTACGGGCGTTCCTTCACCACCGGCCAGGTACGTTCCATGGCACGGGTGCCACGGGGCAGGTTGGGGCAAGGATGTGGTGGACGTCGCTCGGAGCATCCCTTGCCCTGGCTCAGCCTCACCCACCGCTCTCCCCAGATCAACGACGAGCTCAACCACCAGTTTGAGGCTGTCTGCGAGTCGGTTTTCGGCGAGGTGGAGTCGCAGGCCGTGGAGGCGCTGGACCTGCCCGGCTGCTTCCGCATGCGGAGCCACAGCTACCTGCGGGCCATCCAGGCGGGCTGCTCCCAGGACGACGACTGCCTCTCGCTCTTCTCCATGTCGGCCCCTCCTGGGCCGCCCATCACCAGCAGCATCCTGAAGCCCAGCACTTGTGAGTTCTGGGGGTTGGTGAGGGCTTGGCCGCGTGAGGGGCCCCCACATCTCCCTGCCTGCTCACCTGGGCACCTGCCAAGGGCTGCTGCTGCCCTCCTCCTGTCCCTCGACCCCTATAGTGCCTGGCACAGGGTGTGAGTGTCCTGCTGGTGGCTCAGTCCCAGTCAGGGGGCTGCTCTGTGTCCCCAGCACACATTTGCCATTCCTTCCTTCCCTCCACTTCTGTCCCCATCTCTGCCCCTTGCTGGGTGCTGCAGCAATGTGGCCAGTGTGGGTCTGGGGTGTTTTTGAACCCCCAAAACTGGCCAAAAAGCCCCTCTGAGCTCCAGCCCGGATCTAACCCAGCTTAGGGGCAAACCCTGTGGGGCCATGAGCCCTGTGCTGTGGGAGGAGACGGGCAGCATTCCCCGGGGCCCCTGTTGGTGGCGGGAAATGAGCAAGTGTCTGTGTTTTCACGTGCCTTTTCATCCTGCGCCTTTCCCACCACAGCCTTCAGTTACAGAAAAGCTCCACCTCCCATCCCTCCAGGAACCAAAGCCAAACCTCTCATCTCCGTCACGGCGCAGAGCAGCACCGAATCCACCCACGAGAGTTACCTGCCCAGCGAGGTCGCCCGCAGCCCCGCCTGGTCCAAAGATGCCACGGCCCGCTGCAACTCGGCCGAGAGCCTGGAGAGCTCCAAGGTGACGGCCGTGGCTCTCGACCTGCCCCCGGTCCAGCCCCGCGCCGCTCCCAAGCCCTCCACGCTCATCATCAAGGCCATCCCCGGCCGGGAGGAGCTGCGGAGCTTGGCTCGGCAGCGGAAGTGGCGTCCGTCCATCGGCGTCCAGGTGGGCTCTGCTTCTCCCTGTGGGCTGCCCGAGTGGTGTGGGCGATGCTGAGCCTCCACGCTGCATCTTGGGGCTGCCCTCCAGCGCTCTCCTTCTGCCCCTTGGCAGGTTGAGGCCGTCTCTGACTCGGATACGGAGAGCCGGAGCCAGAGGGAGTTCCACTCCATTGGGGTGCAGGTGGAGGAGGACAAAAGGTACCACATGGCTGGACTGGGCTGAGACCTGCCACACTCGCTGCACTGATGCATTGGGTTGCCAGCGGCTTCCTGAGCTCTGCACACCACCACTACTGCACAACATCTTTTCCCTCTCTCCTCTGGCTGAAACCCCAGAGCTCAGCACCATACCCATCCCAGGCCAGCTGCCCCCACCTGGGGCAGGATCTGGCCTTCCCTTTGCCCTCTCTGCTGCCCAGGGAAGGGGCTGCCCTCTTCCTGCCCTGTGCTGGGTCTCCTCTGCTGGGCTCAGCCCTTAGCTTTGAGCCCACGCCAGGTGCAGATGAACCTTTGGGCACTTCTGCAGCTAACCATGACATTTTGGCTGGGATGGGAATGCCAGGTGTGCCAGAGACTTCATGGCCCGCAGGAGGGGAGCTCCGGCACTGTGCCCATGCAGCCCCGTGCATGCTCCTCTCTATCCTCGGTCCAGTGCTGGTAGCCATGGAAACAGGCTAAGAGCAGAGGAGATGAGGGACTGGCAGATTGCAGCTGCTCAGGGCTGTTCGTGTGGCCCTGAATGCTCCGGGACCCACCCCGGCATCCCCAGCATCATCCTGCCTGTGGGCATCCCCCACCCTGCCCCTGCCACTGCGGTACCTGATGGGGGGGGTCAGGACAATCCCCGCTGGCTGCGAGGGTCCCCACGCTCTCCCTCTCTCCGCAGGCGAGCGCGCTTCAAGCGCTCCAACAGCGTGACAGCGGGCGTGCAGGCGGACCTGGAGCTCGAGGGCTTCACCGGCCTGGCCGTGGCCACCGAGGACAAAGCCCTGCAGTTTGGGCGGCCCTTCCAGCGGCACTCCTCGGAGCCCGAGTCGGGCCGGCAGTACGCCGTGTACAAGACGGTGCACACGCAGGGGCAGTGGGCGTACCGCGAGGATTACCAGCTGCAGTACGACACGGTGGAGGTGCCCCGGCGGGACGCCTGGATAGAGAGGGGCTCCCGCAGCCTCCCCGACTCCGGCCGCGCCTCCCCGTGCCACCGCGATGGGGAGTGGTTCATCAAACTGCTGCAGGCAGAGGTGGAGAAGATGGAGGGCTGGTGCCAGCAGATGGAGAGGGAGGCAGAGGACTATGACCTGCCCGAGGAGAGTGAGTCGGGTGGGGTGTTGCAGTGAAGAGAGGGGCTGGGGATCCTGGAGAGCTGGGGGGGCACAGTCATTGTCCTGCAATGCTCCCACCTTGGAGCATCTTCCCTGCCACGGCTGAAGAGGCTGGATGAGGGCAAGAAACACTGGGAAACCCTCTGGGGCTAGAGGGGTCTGAAGGAGAGAAGAGACACGATGTGTTGGAGGGGTCTGAGCTGCTTGTGACTGTCTGCTCTCCCCCCCAGTCCTGGAGAAGATCCGGAGCGCGGTGGGCAGTGCCCAGCTCCTCATGTCCCAGAAGGTGCAGCAGTTCTACCGCCTCTGCCAGCAGAACATGGTGAGTGGGCAGCGGTGCTGGGGTTCAGCTGTGGTGGGGAAGGGGTGTCTCACACCCTCAGCCAGTGACTTTGTACCACCATGGAGGAGAGCTGGACACAGAGCCCCCCAGCACTGGAGGGTGGGATGGCCCCATGGCCAGCAGAGCCAATGTCCCACCGATGGACGAGGATGACACTCTGTCCCTCTGCCTCCACAGGATCCCAACGCATTCCCTGTGCCCACCTTCCAAGACCTGGCTGGCTTCTGGGACCTCCTGCAGCTCTCCATTGAGGATGTCAGCATGAAGTTCGGGGAGCTCCAGCAGCTCAAGGCCAATGGGTGGAAGATCATGGAGCCCAAGGTAAGGGCAGGGCTCGTCCCTGTCACCTCCCCCTCCCTCCTCGTCCCCAAGCACATCTGCACCCAAACCAGCGCTGGGCCCTCACTGGTGGCTGCTTTAGTGAACCCCTGAAAAACAGAGCTGGGAAAAAATGAGGCTGGAGAAGGGCTGTTCTCCCACTGACATATCCCAGTGGCCTGCAAAGGGCCGGGCAGGGTCCTGGCACGGGACGGATGAAGGGATGTGCAGTCCTGCCTTGCAGCCTGTGGGAGGGTCTGCGGAGCCTCTCACCGTGACTTTGGCTTTGGCACCCACAGCAGCAGCTGCGGCGAGGCCGCTGGGATGCCCATTCCCAGGAGGTCCCAGCCTGAAGCCTCTGTTGTCTGTGCAGGAGGAGAAGAAGGTGCCTCCCCCGATACCAAAGAAGCCGCCGCGCTCCAAGGTGCACCCGGTGAAGGAGCGCTCCCTGGACTCGGTGGACCGGCAGCGGCAGGAGGCCCGCAAGCGGCTCCTGGCAGCCAAGCGAGCGGCCTCCTTCCGCCAGAGCTCGGCCACCGAGAGCGCGGACAGCATCGAGATCTACATCCCCGAGGCGCAGACCCGGCTGTGACCGCAGCCTCCGCTTTTCTACCCGGACTGGACGGCGCGGCCGTAGCTCACTGTGATGGGGGGCCGCGGGGACACCCTGGGGCAGCTCTTGGCCCCACTCACAGCTTCTCTCTTTTCTATCTTAGCCCTTTCGTGGATCTGACGGCGGGTGAACGCAAAGCCCGGTTCTGCCCCATCCCCTTGCCCCCCTGCCCGCATGCCCCTGCCAGCCTCTCCTGGGGTCCGGGGCTCTCCCTCCCTCTGCCCTCCCTGGGGCTGTGTCCCAGCTTTCTGTCCCCTTCCTACTCCCCAGCCCTTCTGCACACCCGCCCCTGCATCCCAACCCAAAGAGAGGTGACCTTCAGCACCTGGCCCAGCCAGGCTGGAGGGGAGGGGGCTGCGGGCAGGCCCCCCCGCCTCTCTGTACTCAGTGCAATCCCCTGGTTTGTGGCAAGGAAGGGGCCCCAGCCCTTGCCCAGCCACAGCCCCCCAGCCCTGCCCTGCCGGCACGAGGCTTTGGGACGTGGCAGGGACAAAGGGGTCCCCTCGCTGCTTCCCCCTGCCTGTGGCTCAGGTGCCGTGGGGACCCAGGGCTCCCTCCCCTATATACATATATAAATATAACCCAAGGAATAAACCAGAAACTACACGTGACCAGCGCTGTGTCCTGCCTGGTGGGACGGGCCAGAGCAGCAAAGACCCCCGGTCACGGCGAGCCGCCCCGCTTCCCTCGCACGGAGCATCGTCACGCGCTTCTCCCCTTCCTGCTCAGTCCTCCTTCCCCTCAGTCCATCCCTCATCTGTCCGTCCTTCCCTCCTGCCAGCCTGGAGTCTGGGAGCACCTCTGCAGTGTGGCACTAGCCAGGGACAGGGAATAATGTCCCTGTGCCTTGCTGCAGGTGGGAGATGCTTCCCTGGTGAGCCTGTACCCACCTGCGCTGACAAGGACCACACCTGGGCTTGGCACCAGTGGGTGGGATGGGAGCGTGGACATGGCCAGCAGCTGCCCCTTGAGTGTGGGGCTGCTAGAGACCCCCTCAGGGGGTCACACCTTCCCCCTGATGGGGGTGGGGATGGGACACCCCAGGATAGGGCTGTCATGTACCTGATGCCTCTCAGGGCCAAGGAACACTCTGGGATGTGGCTGTTCCCAGCTCCCCCATCACTGTGCACAGAGCCAGGAACAGGGTGGAGAGTCCCCTCCAGGGCAGAGCAGTGTGGTGGGGCAGGAGGCTGCATCTGCCTCATCCCTGTCCTTATCCCCGTTCTCCAAGCATCCTGTCCCCCTCAGTGTCCCTTTTGGCGGCAGAGGGGGGAGGACCCCACTTCTGTCCCTCACCCTGCCACGCCAGCAGCCCCATGCAGCATCACCAGCCACCCCCCAGGGCAGGGCCAGTGGGTGCCAGGTAGCTCCCAAAATCTGGGGCCAAACCTCGCCCAGGCCCTCAGGCAGGGCGGTGGGATCAGAGGCAGCTGGGGGACGCCTCGCTGGAGTCCCTCGCTCCTGGGGGTCCGTTGGTGCTAAACACCTCCGTGACGGCAGCGCCCACTCAGACACCCAAGGCCCTTCCCCACCCCACTCCCCCTGCACCCCGGATTTAGGGATGTGCCTGGGAAGGGTCCCCGGCCCCCACCCTGGCCAGCGCCGTGCAGTGACCGTGACACGTGGCTCCCTTTTTATTGTAACGAACCGCCGCAATTAATAAAGATGACTTTGGTTACTCCGGGCCAGCGGCCACTTCCCTGCGGGGACATGGCCGGCACCGGGCTCGCCTTTCACCTGTCTCCCGTCCTTTTGTGTCCGTGGGGTGGGAAATGGGTGTCTGAGGGGTGGGGAATTGGTGACCGTAGGGTGGGAGAGGGCCTTTTTCAAGTCTCCTCATGGATCTCCCCATGGAGACCTCCCACGGGTCTCCCCATGGGTCTCTTCCAGTGGGGTCTCTGCCTGTGAGACTTTCCCCATGGCTCTCCTCCTGTGGGTGTCTCCCAGAGGATCTCTCCCCATGGCTTCCCCCTGTGACTCCCCACGTGAGTCTCCCACCATGACACTCCCTGTGACACCCCCGTGGATGTCTCTCTGTGACACTCCTTGTGACTCCCCGTGGCTCTCCTCCCCGGGACACCCTCCGTGCCTCCCCCTGTGTGTCTCCCGGTGGGTGACACCCCGTGACTCTCCCCAGGGGTCTCGCCCTGTGGGTGTCTCCCCGTGGCTCCCCCCGTGACACCCATCCATAACACCACCGTGGATGTCTCTCCACGACACCCCCGTGGGTGTCTCTCTGTGACTTCCCCCAGCCTTCTCCCGCATGACTCCCCCCATGACGCCCTTGTGTCCCACACGACTCCCCTCCATCATCCCCCCTTGTCCTCCCTCGTGTCTTCCTGTGTTCCCGCCATCTCCCCTGATGACTCCCCCTCCTGTCCCCCCCGTGTCCCCTCCATGCTCCCCTTTGTGTTCCCACCTCGTGTTCCCCATTACTTCCCCTCCATGTCCCCCCGTCCCCCCCGTGTCCCCCCATTACTCCCCCTCCGTGTCTCCCTCTCCGTGTCCCCCTGTCCCCCCATGTCCCCCCCGTGTCCCTCCATTACTCCCCCTCCGTGTCCCCCTGTCCCCCCATGTCCCCTCCGTGTCCCCCCTCCTGTGCCCCCCGTGTCCCCTCCATGCCCCCCTTCGTGTCCCCACCTCATATTCCCCATTACTCCCCCTCCGTGTCCCTCCATCCCACCATGTCCCCCCCATGTCCCTCCCTGTCCCCCCATGTCCCCCCGTGTTCCCTCCCATGTCCCCTCCTATGTCCCCTCCGTGTCCCCCCGTCCCCCCCTGTCCCCTCCGTGTCCCTCCGTCCCCCTATGTCCCCCCGTGTCCCCCCTGTCCCCCCATGTCCCCTCCGTGTCCCCCCTCCGTGTCCCCCCTTGTTGCCCTCTGTCCCCCTATGTCCCCTCCGTGTCCCCCATTACTTCCCCTCCGTGTCCCCTCTCCGTGTCCCCCCTGTCCCCCCATGTCCCCCCATGTCCCCCCGTGTCCCCTCCCATGTCCCCCCTGTCCCCCCGTGATCCCCCATGTCCCCCCATGTCCCCCCCTGTCCCCCCGTGTCCCCCCCGTGTCCCCCCTGTCCCCCCGTGTCCCCCCCCGTCCCCCCCGTCCCCCCATGTCCCCCCGTGTCCCCCCGTGTCCCCCCATGTCCCCCCGTGTCCCCCCATGTCCCCCGTGTCCCCCCGTGTCCCCCCCGTGTCTCCCCCATGTCCCCCCATGTCCCCCCCATGTCCCCCCATGTCCCCCCCGTCCCCCCATGTCCCCCCGTGTCCCCCCATGTCCCCCCATGTCCCCCCCGTCCCCCCCGTCCCCCCATGTCCCCCCCGTGTCCCCCCATGTCCCCCCCGTCCCCTCATGTCCCCCCGTGTCCCCCCATGTCCCCCCCGTGTCCCCCATGTCCCCCCATGTCCCCCTATGTCCCCCCCGTATCCCCTCCCATGTCCCCTCCGTGTCCCCCCTGTCCCCCCATGTCCCCCCATGTCCCCCCGTGTCCCCTCCCATGTCCCCCCTGTCCCCCCGTGATCCCCCATGTCCCCCCATGTCCCCCCCTGTCCCCCCGTGTCCCCCCCGTGTCCCCCCTGTCCCCCCGTGTCCCCCCCCGTCCCCCCCGTCCCCCCATGTCCCCCCGTGTCCCCCCGTGTCCCCCCATGTCCCCCGTGTCCCCCCGTGTCCCCCCCGTGTCTCCCCCATGTCCCCCCATGTCCCCCCCATGTCCCCCCATGTCCCCCCCGTCCCCCCATGTCCCCCCGTGTCCCCCCATGTCCCCCCCGTCCCCCCCGTCCCCCCCGTCCCCCCATGTCCCCCCGTGTCCCCCCATGTCCCCCCCGTCCCCTCATGTCCCCCCGTGTCCCCCCATGTCCCCCCCGTGTCCCCCATGTCCCCCCATGTCCCCCTATGTCCCCCCCGTATCCCCTCCCATGTCCCCTCCGTGTCCCCCCATGTCCCCCCCTGTCCCCCCGTCCCCCCCTGTCCCCCCGTGTCCCCCCGTGTCCCCGCCCGGTGCCGCTCCTCCAGCGCTGCGGTTCCCGCGCTGTCCGCCAGGGGGCAGCGCCGCCCCGCCTCTCCCCTCACGGCAGCGCCGTCGCCGTGACCGGAACGGGCGGGGCCGGGCCCGGGTGAGCGGGGCCGGGGCCGGGGCCGGGGCCGGGGCCGGGCGGGGGTCCCTGCGGACCCGGGCGGGGGTCCCGGCGCGGCCCACGCGGGTCGCCATTCCCTGCGGCCAGCGCTGAGGCGCCGGTGCGGGCGGGCCCGGCCGGTGACCGCCGCGCCCCACCCCCGGCAGGCATGTGGTCCGTGCTGTGGGCGGCCGTGCGCTCCAAGGCCCCGTACGTCACCTTCCCGGTGGCCTTCGTGGTGGGGCTGGTGGGCTCCCAGCTGGAGTGGTTCCTGCGCGGAGACCCCCCGCCCACGGCCCAGGAGGAGAAGAGCATCTCGGAGCAGCGGGAGGACCGCAAGCTGCAGGAGATCGCGGGCGAGGACCTGACCAAGGTGGTGAGCCTGAAGGACAAGTTGGAGTTCGCCCCTCGGGCCGTGCTCAACAGGAACCGCCCCGAAAAGAGTTAATAAAGGGTGATTTGGGCAAAGGCAGTGCCCTGGAGCGGCTGCTGGGGGCTCCCCTGACACCTGCACTGCTTCCACCAGTCTCCTGCACCTGCTGCTCCTCACCCTCCCGGGCCCTTCGGGGGGTCAGGTTTGCCCACCCTATGGATTTGCTCAAGGTACCCAGAGCTCGGTGGCAGAGCGGGCAAGGAGCCTTGTGTGGAGATGAAGTGAGTCTGAAACTCCTCAGCTCTCACCAGGCCCGGCTCCTGAACCACAAAACACTCTCGGCGTGGTTCCATCTGTGTCTCCTCAGGTTTGATTTCTTCTATGGTGTGAAGATAGAAGAAGTTTAGACCTGAGTGCCATGGGATGGGGTCAGGCTGCCTGCCAGTGACAGGAAGAACTGCTGACCTGCTTCCAGATCCCCTGTGGCTCTTGATGAACCCCAGCACAGCCCCACGCCACAATGCTATTCCAGCAGCCATGGAGCTCTCTGGGGACCCCCTCCCTGCATCATCCCTCCCAGCAACGGTGACAGGGGGAGGTGAAAGTCCTGCTCCTGCCCCATCGTGGTGCTCTGAGCGTGGCAATGTGTCGGGAACGGGGAGATCTCTGCCCTCTGCACAATAAACTTCTGTCAGTCCTCGGGCCTCTGTGTCATCTGCATCAGCACAGCCCCAGCCCTGTCTCAGAGCATGTCTCTGCTCCCTGTATGTTCAAGAAGCAGCTCCTGCAGTGGGACAAATGCCATTGCTGTCCCTGGCCAGGCACTGACCTCCAGGCCTGGCAGCAGGGTGGTGGGCAAGGAAGGAGGGGGAGGCACTGAATTCCCAGCCCGTGCTATGGCTGTGCCTCCCTCCCAACTCCCCCAGCTGCGTCATCTGCTTCCCTTTGACCTCTTCATCTTGAGGAGAAGGGCTGTGACAACAAAGGGTGGGGTCCCAAGGGACAGGGGTCCCACTGGGGTGCTGAGCAGGGAGAGGCTGGCAGCAAGCGCTGGGGCCAGTGGCCAGTGTCCCCTGCAGGCTCAGGCATTGCTGGCACAGCAGGGACAAACCCCAGCCAGAGCTGCCTGAGCAGGGCCAGGGCCGGGGTTATCGCTGCCTCCCGGCTTGTTTTTTCCCGTGGTGCCTGAGCAAGGCCCCGGCTCTGCCCCGGCCCGGCCTTCCCCTCCCGGGGACGATAAATCTGCCGGGCCCGGTGCGAGAGCCGAGGTCAGCAGCCAGTCAGCATTCACACCGCGCCGTCCTGCGCCCCCGGCCGGGGCCATTCCTGCCCTGCTGACAGCTTTACTGCCGGGCTCCCGGCTCTGCTTGCCTCCCGAGCTGCAGTCCTGGGCTGGATCGCTGCCCTGGGCCGGGCTCACGGCCCGGCACCGCCGGGAATGCTCCGACCTTTGCTGCGAGGGCAGCTGAGCCTGAGGGAGAAGGTGCAGGAGGAGCCTGGGTGTGATGTAGAGTCAGTCCCAGCCTGTCCCACTGCCACCTCCTTGTCACCCTGGCAGGCTGGCACTGTCCCCTGAAGTAGCCCCTTCCCTTCATCTCCTGCTTTCCCAGCCTGGCTGTGGGGTGATGGCTGTTCCCTATTGTGGTGCTGGGGTGGGAATGGTCCCGTTCCTTCTCCCAGCTGGGACTAGCTCGGAAGCTGTCTCTGAAATGCCTTTGTTCACCCCGCGCCGGAGCGGCTCCCCCGGCTGTTTATAGCCCATTGATCCTCTTGTTCCCAGGGCCGGCTGGGCACAATCGGGCTTTGGGGGGGCCTTGCTGCCCCATTTCCTGCCCCGGGCCCACGCAGTGTCGGTCGGGGAGGCTGCTCCAGCACGGTGCCGGAGTGATGCCCTGAGGAAGGACTGAGCCCTGACGGTGACAGCTTGGGCATTGATGGCACCTGGCTGGCAGCCCCTGCCCTGCTCCCACCCCCTGCCTGTGGCACTTCCAGCTGTTTTCCGTGTGTCTGGGGACTCCTGTCCATCCGCCGGCATTGCTGCAGCTCTGTGGATTCCCGCAGGCACTGGGACAGGGGTGAAGCTGCTTCCCAGACCCGTCGCCTTTCTCCTAAGCCCTCGGTGCTGTACACCCACCCTTCCTCCCATTGAATCCCAACAATGTGCCGCTTGGGAAGTGCCGGCGGGACAAGAATAGGAGCGGACAGCTCTCAGGGCTGGGGTGAGCAGCCACGGCGGCTCACGAAGAGCGAGAGGAAGCTTTGCTGAATAAACCATTATAGTAAGCCCCTGCCCTACCGAGCCTGCGCCCAGCCTCTCATGTGCGAATGCTCGGTCTGGTCCAGGGGGTTTGTGATCCAGCTGTTCCCAGCACAGCACAGCTGGGTGCTGCTCTGGGAGCCCTGCCTGCAGCGAGCCTCTCCCCCAGCAAGGAGTCCCACGCCTGGCCAGGAGGCCAGTGTTGGGTGTGAGAGCAGCCTCCAAGGCTTGTCCAGCTTGAGGGATGTCCCTGCACCCAGGGCTGGCTGTGACTGCACGGTGCCATGGATCCGGCAGCCACAAGTGCTCCCAGTCCCAGCCCAGCCCGTGATGGCTCTGCCCCAGCTTCATGGGGGTCAGGCTGACTGCAGTACTCTTGGCATGGCCCGAGGGCAGCTGCAGCTTGCCAACGGACCCTCTGCCCTGCTCCCAGGATCCATCGTGAACAGCTCATGAGAGGAGCAGGTGGTGGTTTCTGGAGGCAGGATGCTGGGAGCGAGCTGTGCCCCAGCTCACTGGGGTGGCTCAGAGGACCGGGACAGCTGCTGTGTGGGGGGAACAGTGAGATCCCCCTGGCCATCCGGCACACCTGGGTGGCTGCTGTGGATGTCCGGTTAGATCAGAGCGGGGATGCTCCAGCTGTGCAGGGCTGGGGATGAGGTGACCCTGTTCTGGCACAGGGATGGCCCAAGGCCATCTGGGCCCTTCCTGCAAGGCCGGGAGTGATGATGCTTTGGGAGGAGAGGAGCAGGGTGGAAGCTGGTGGGGAGAGCAGGGGCCTGCAGGGACTGACACTGGTGTCCCGTCCTGGCGCAGCGCAGTGACCCCAGGACGGCCTGGACCTGCCCATAGTGGGGTGACCCTGGGACACCTGGACCTTCCCACAGCACGGTGTCCCCACAGCCCCGGGACATGGCGGGTGCTCACCCCAGCTGCACTGGAGAGCAAACAGAACATCCCCTCAGCGTGTCCCCCTGGGGACTTCTGCTCCCTCCCAGCTAAGGCTTTTCCCAGGCTCTGGTTTTGCCCTTTTCCTGAGAGCAGCCAAGTCTTTCCCAGCCTCCACGTGTCGCTTCCTGCTATGGCTCCCTCCATGCTATGTCTGGTGGCTCCTTCTGTGGCCAGCAAAAGCCCTGAAGTGCCGTGGGACAGGAGCAGCTCTGCTCTATATCAAGTCACATCCCTTGAGCCGTGGCTGGGGACAGCTACAGTGCAACATGTTCCCATTCAGCACTGGCTCTTCCTGCAGGTACAGCTCAGGGTTGATTCCCCATTCCCAGCACCCCAAGACCACTGTGGGTCCTTGTTTTTAGGCCACATCGACCTTCCCATGCCACAAAAAGCCCCTGGCTCTGCAGGCAGCAGCCTCTGCTTGCCCAGTGTTGCATCAGGATGATGCCCTGTGCTGCTGGCAGGGTTAGGACCCATCCCAGGGTGGGCACAGGGTGCCAAGCACCGCAGTCCTGGTGCCTCCATGTGAGGAAACGGCCAGGGGTGAGTGACAATGTCAGGATGCGGCTATTGAGCGCGTTTCCTCCGCCTGTGGTTCTCACACAGGGCCGCATTGTCTGCCATGCCCGCGCGTGGAGGGCTAAATATAACCCTGGGGAGGAAGGGAGCTCCGTGGGGTTTGCTTTTCCTTTGCTGTGCACCGTTGGCAGCAGCTGGAAAGGGCAGGATTATTTCTGGTTTGGGGTTGCCCCAATGGTGGGTGCTCTATGCTGTGGGCATAGAGTGTTGGGGTCAGGGCTCTGTGCCTGGCCGAGGAAGATGCTCCTGACAGCTCCCACTCCCCCTGAGGACACATCCAGGAATTGACAGGGCCCTGTGGGCAAGTGTGGCCATGCTGTGGCCTTGCCTGGCACCCCTCTGCCCAGCTTTCTGCCCTTCCTCCCCCTCAGCTGTGATTCTGTTCCCACCTCGGCTCTCCTGAGTGGGCCAGATTTAGACACTCACTGTTTGCTGTATGCTGGGAAAGCTTAAAAATAAACTCCTTGGTGCTTGGCCAGCATCTCAGGCAGAGCCTTTCAGGCAGGACAGCCCTCTGTCCCAGGCCATGGCAGAGCTGAGCAGGGAGTGGCCAGCATGGACTTGTCCTAACTGGGAGGAGGGCAGAAACCTCCCTGCAGAGGAGCCCCAGGGCTCCTGGGGACTGTGATTGGTGTTAGACCAACACCCCCAGCAGGAACTGGGGTTCTGGGGACTGTGTGCTCCCTCCACGACTGGCAGAGCTGCCTCAAAGTGTTTCCTAACTCTGGGGGTGCCCATGGAGAGCCCCTCAATGCAGCCCCCAGGCTCCCTGTGCCAACATGGGGCTCAGCATCATCGTCTAGGGCTGGGTGTCAGGGGAGCGACTGCCATTCCCACAAAGGACCGGAGGGGCCTGTTTACTCAGGAGGGAGTGCGGAGGTGTGAGAAAGGCCCTTCGTGTCAGTCCAGCCACTATCTGTCCCTGGGCTGTGCCAAAGGGCTCTGCCGGGCCAGCCTGGGCTCTTATCAGCTCCAAACCTTTATTTGCCTAAGGGCTGCCCGCCCACCTTCTGAGGGGCTGCTGCCAACCCCAGCCCTGCTGCTGCCCCCTCCCCAGCCTGGCCCGCAGGTGATCCCCTTGCTGTTGTTGGCAGCGCGTCCCGGCGGCGTGGGGTCACTGCAGTTGCCCCGAGCCACTTTGTCACAACACGGGAACAATAGTGGGACATGGAGCTGTGTTTGTGCAGCGCCCGGGCCCCGTGTCCAGGCAAGGGGGGTCTTGGCCGTCTTGTTTTCCACCTTGCAGGGTCGCTCGGAAAAGCGTGATGCTCCCCTGGTGCCAACAAAAATAGGAGTCCAGGAGAGCAGAGGTGACCCGGGGACAATGAGGTGGGTAAACATGGAGCGGCTGCTCCGTTCTCCTTCACTCGGGCATTTCCTTCTGGCCCAGCACGCTGAGCTGCTCCCCCCAGAGCTGCAGGGCTCTGCTGATACCTGGGGAGCACTGGGATGCGACCTCCCGTTACCCTGGGGCGTCCTGGGAGTTCCCAGCTGGGCAACAGTGGGAGTAGGGCAGGGTCCCTCCAGAGACAGTTGGGAGCAGGGCAGGGTTCTTCCACAGTGGATCTACCCCAGCATCCTCCAGGAGGGCACAGGGAAGAGCTGGGAGCTGGTGGTGTGCACCCCAGATGCCCACCCCGGGGGGTTTCACCCCCCTTATCCCCAGCAGGGAGGAAGCTAAGGGTGGGTTCGGCTGCCAGCCCAAGGGCAGCACAGCCGGGTGCCTCCCTCCTCATTTCCTCCAGTGGCTGATGGCAGCGATACTGCCCCGTATCACCCATATTTCATTTTCTCCAGGGTATTTTTAGCCTGTCCCACCCTCACTGGGGAGGCCCTCGACAGAGAGCAGGCTCTGCTCTGGCTTGACTGGGGAACTAAACAACAGCCCCAGCTACATTGTGTGCCTTTATCTGCAGCTCATTTCCACCTATTATGCAGCCATGAGCAGCCCCATGGCTTCTGCTGGGTTTATCTGCAGTGAAGGGAGAGGGGCTGAGCTCTGCTTTGGACTACCATGAGCCTGGGACGTGACAGTTCTGTCAAAACCCTGAGCTGAGACTGGGCTCAAGGGGACAAGAGGCCACAGCAGGGAGGGATGTGCTTTCAGTGTGTGAGTGGCACCCCCAGCACAACTGGGTGTCCACTTTCCCCTCCACCCCAGACCCTTCACTCCCACAGGACAGCATTTCTCCCTCCCTCAGCCCCAAACCCTCACCTGCCCTCCTGGAGGAAGCTGGAGGCTGCAGGAAGCACAGTCACACCACCTTCACCTTTTCTCATTCATCCAACTTTATTCAACAAGATGCAACACAGAGTCTGCCAGGGGAAGGGAAACAGTGCTGAGAGCAGTGCCCACATCCCACACTCACACCTGGGTCACACAGGACCTGCAGCCCCTTGGTCATAGTAGGACAATCCCCTCTCACAGCATCAGTGGGCTGGGGAAGTCGGGGTGACAGCTCCTGTGACAACAGGTGGTTTCTTCCATCCCCCCTGGCCCCTCAGCCCACAGCAGGAGATGACTAGTGCAAAGTAATAAAAATCCAATAACCCCCAAACTAACAGGTGCTGGGCTGATTCCTCCCTAAACCCATCAGGGCTCCAAGGCACATGACCAGGCTGGACACGGCTCCCCAAAGTCCCTGCAAACTGCACCTTTAAGGCAGAAAGCTCCGTGCTCAGGCCAGCAGGTTAAAAATAACTTAAAGGCACACATCCCATGGGAAAGAGCCCAGGGCTGGGAGGGGAGGAACTCGCACTCCTGGGTCACCCACAGTGACCCTGCAGCCACTGGGATTTGCTGGTCACAGCAGAGCTGGCTTAACCCCTCTGTGTCCCATGGGGAGGGGGCAGCTCCTGAAGCAAACCCTGGGCAGGTGCCAGGGCCACTGGAATGGGATGGGGCTGGTGGCCAGGATCTGTCAACGCTGCCCCAGCCCAGCTTTTCCCGGCAGTCACCAGCTCAGCCTGCTCCATGTGGAGGCTGGAGACGAGCAGCTTCCCATGGCTGCGCTCCTGGCTCTGGGGTCCGGCCGAGCCACAGCTCCCAATGGCCAGCAGCCTCCAGCCATGGCCTCGGGGACAGCCTGTTCCACAGCGTTGCTCCAGGGCTTTCTCTTTCCCATGGCAAGGCACACAGGACACGGCATCTCAGGGAACTTTGCGCAGTTTCCTTCCTTGCAGGGTCTGTGGGGAAAACTGGAGAGAGCGGAGGCTGCGCTCCACGGCCGCACTCCCGAGCATCCCGTCCCAGGACAGGCAGGTCTCTGGAGCCTCCAGAGGGGAATGTGCACGGCACAGCACCAAGCAGGAGGCAGCTGCCTGCCCACAGCCAGCACCTTTGCAGGCACGAGGGACCAAGGAAGGTCCCCCTGCCAGCCGGGGCCAGCCCGGCACTACACGTATTGCTTTTTGGAGGCTGAGCTCCCGGGCCGGCTGCCTGGCTTCTCCTCCGGGGCAGAGGCTTCAGCAGGCTGGGGGGCGTGGGGGTCTGACAGGGGCCTGCCGCTGGCCAGGGCCAGGTTCTCCTCGTTGCGGTAGTTGGCCCAGTTCTGCTCGCTGGAGAGCTTGTTGTAGGTCAGGTAGGAGGGTGCGTGGCTCTCGGCCATGGGCAGGAAGGGGTAGTGCTTGGGTGCGTAGGGACTCGAGACCATGTCATCCACAAAGGTGTCCTGGCTCGGTCCAGCTGGCCCCGACGCCTTCTTGATGTTGCTAAGCAGGTTCTTGCAGCAGAGGTGGAAGAGCTCCAGGAGGTTCAGGGTTAAGGAGATCAGGCCCATCACCAGCATGAAGATGATGAAGATGCTCTTCTCAGTGGGGCGGGAGATGAAGCAGTCCACCTGGTGGGGGCAGGGGTCCCTCTTGCACACATAGCGGGGCACCATGGAGAAGCCATACAGGTACCACTGGCCCACGAGGAAACCGGCCTCAAAGATGCTCTTGCAGATCACACTGATGATGTACGTCCACATCAGCGCCCCTCGGATCTTGAGCCGCCCACTCTCTGTCATGTAGATCTTGGATATCTTCTTCTCCACATCTGCCAGGGCCTGCTCGATCTTTGGGTCTTTGCTGTGGTTAGCCCGAAGCTCACTCTCCTGCTTCTTCAGCTTCTCCTCCTTCCGGGAGAGATAGACAACGTGGCCCAGGTAAATCAGGGTCGGAGTGCTGACAAAGAGGAACTGGAGCACCCAGTAGCGGATGTGGGAGATGGGGAAGGCTTTGTCATAGCAGACGTTGGTGCAGCCCGGCTGCTTGGTGTTACACACGAAATCCGACTGCTCGTCCCCCCACACAGACTCCCCGGCCAAGCCCAGGATGAGGATGCGGAAGATGAAGAGCACAGTGAGCCAGATCTTCCCGATCACGGTCGAGTGCTCCTGGACTTGGTCCAACAGTTTCTGCAGGAAATCCCAGTCACTCATCTTCTAGGAACCCTTTGCCTCTGCCAGCAGAGAGAAGAGAGCAGCCACATCAATTCCCTGTTTCCATGCTGGGGAGAACAGGGCAGATGTGACCAACTAAACCCCCTGCTTTCTCAGGATATAGCTGCTCTGCAGAGTGTCCCAGCAAACCCACCGAGGACCATCCCACTTCTGAGGGAGGGAGGGTTCCAGGTAGCATTTAGAAGCCCCAGAAAGCTCCTCCTACACAGCCTTGCCCTGTGCAGGAACATGGGGCTAGGAGAGAAGAAGCATCACAGGGATTCTCCCCTCCCAGCAGCGCCCACAGCTCGTGGCTGTCCTGGCTGCTCCGGGGAGAGCCCACAACCAGGGACTGTTTTGGGGCTGCCCAGGGAGCTCAGGGTCGTAGCCCCTGGAGAGGAGGCACGCTGGGGGCTCACAAATTTGCTGCTACCCTGGCTTTCCCAAAAAGCAGAGAGCAGGATGGTCCAGACGGGAAGCACAACCCCTTGGGGTACGGCTGCCACCCCGATACCTATTCAGGGCTCACTCCTAACTGAACGGACAGCCCCCCCACCAGCTCCCTTGCTGCAGATGGACCCCAGCCCCAACACCCTCCCCTCACCAGAGGACCCCCGGCACCGCTCACCACCCTGCTGCCACTCCGGGGAGCCAAGGCCGCGCCCCGCGGGCGCTCAGCTCGGCTGGGAGGGTGGGAGAGGGCAGACGCAGCACCGGCTCCTCATTAACCGCTGCTAATTAAGCACAGAAGTGCCAGCTGCGCCGTTAAAGGAATACCCCCCCCCACCGGCAGCGGTGGGGCGGGGGGCTGCCCCGTCCCCAGCACGGTGTCTCCCAGCGGTCCCGGGTGCCCGCACTCACCTCCGCCGCGCCGGGCACGTCCCGCCGGGCTCGGGCCGCGCTGAGTGTGAGGGATAGGACGGGGTGGCTCCGGTTGTACGGGGCCCGGGGAAGTCGGGGGAGGAGTACGGGCAGGAAACAGGGGGCCGTGTCCGTACTCCTCCCCGGGGATGTTGCGTCCCTGCCCGCCCCGGCCGGACCGCGGCTGCGGCGCTCGTGGTTTTGCCCCCGAGGGTCCGTGCGGCGCGGCGGGCGCTGGGTGGTGCTGGAGCCCCACCGGAACCCGGCTGCGGTCCCGCATCCCGCCGGTTCCCGGAATGAACCCCACCGGTGCCTGGCCCCCATCCCGCATCCCGCAGGTTCCCGGGCTGAGCCCCACCGGAGCCCACCGGTCGCGATCCCGCATCCCGCCGGTTCTCGGGATGAGCCCCACTGGAGCCCAGCCGGGAACCCCACCGCGGGTTCCAGACGGAGCTTTGCTGTCGAGGGTCTCAGCACAGCCCACACGCTCGTGGGGCTGCGAAACGCGGGCGGGCTGAGCGGAGCTGGGAACAGTGGACCCTGCGCTAGCGCTGCTTAAGGAGAGATTAAATGGAAATCATTTCTATTTATTGTAATATTTATCAAGGTTTAGTAAATAATTGATACTCATCCCTCCTTGATTTCCTTGGGGGTCAGCATGCGGTTCTGCTGAATTAAAGTTTAATGATGCGTGACAAGCCAGGACAGGCGGAATGGGCGGACGTGAGCTTGGCCGTGGGCTCGACCGATGCCCAGCTCAGGTGGATGAACTCAAGTGGCTGCGGGCTCCTGGGGAACGTCTGCAAATCCATGTCTTCTGCCCTCACCAGTCCCCCAATTTCCAGCATGCAGAGGAGATCCTGGTGTCTCTGAACATGACATTTATTGGCTATTTGCTCGTAGCTCGTGCCTTGTGTGACGTGCATCTGAGGTGAAGGGGGGACACAGAGGCACCAAGGGAAGCAGCAGAGCCAGCAAAGGCATTTGGGCAGGACATGCCAAGGGGGAGAAGCTGCCCTGACCCTGGTTTAGCAACCTGGGCAAACTGGGCCAGCAGAGCAGTTGCCAACAGATCGGAGCCCTGCTCCTCTGTCATTACTTTGAGTACATGAAGAGAGCATTGGCCGCGGAGCCCAGAATTCCTTTGGTTTCTTGGTACAAAAGAATGCAGTGCTCGGGACTGTGCATGTGTGAGGCACAGTGAGCTGGGAGCACTGGCGCTGCACTGGGTGACACCAGCCCTGGCTGGACACCAACTGGTGCCCTCACTCCCAGCAGAGCTGCAGGGCCCAAGAGAAGCTGCTGGGCACGGAGGATCTGTGTGCTGCTGTGATGTCCATGCTTGTGGCACCACCGCCTGCAGAGCTCCAGGGCCGCCCTTGCCTTACCTGGGTCTGCTTAGGTACACATGGGTCTCTCTCCAGGGACATTATTTTGTGGGGTTTTATTCATTTTTTCACACGGGTTGGCTCTTGAGAGTTCAGGGACTTGGCAGGCTGGAAAAGCCAAGTCGAGGGGAATGTGAACCGGCTGGGACGGGCGAGCTCACAGCTCTTCTCTGTGGGAAGAACAGACACCCTCAGGCATGGCCACAGGCAGCCAGCACCCACCTGCCACCAAACATGTCCACCCACGGTCCCAAGCAGGAGAGTTCCCATGGATGTGTCCCCCTCCCCTTACAGCCATCAAGGTCCTGGCTGAACAGTCTGGTGGTGGCATCACTGGTGGTCCAGCTCTGGTGCCAACCATCCCTGGCACATGCCAGGACACTTCTTCCCCCCACCACCCTTCCCAGCACCCCTCAGACAGCAGTCAGGGCTGTCACACACCTAGGCTGGGACTTGTTGTCCTTCTCCTCCGACTTGACGTGGCAGTGGCAGGTGGAGGCCTTGCTGTAGCTGACAGAGCGCTTGGTGGACTTCTTCCACTTCCTTGCCCTCTGGACAACTCGCTTGAAGATGAGGTAGAAGATCTCACAGACGGTGAGGATGATGCAGATGGAGGAGGCTCCGACCATGAAATATGTGAAGACCCTTTTCTCAGTTGGCCGAGCGATGTAGCAGTCCACGGTGTTGGGACAGGGATCCACGTTGGTGCACTTGACCAGCCGTGGCAAATCAAAGCTGTCCCACATCTTGTGGAGGAGGTAGAGGAACAGGATCTCTATGATAAGCTTGAAGAAGAGGCTGAGCAGGTAGGTCCACCACAGCCCGCCGTGCTTCTTGCCCGTGTTGCTGTAGAGCTTGGGGCAATTCTCCCCATTCTTCTCCCTGTTCTTCTTCTCGCGGTCCTCCCGGTAGGCCACGTGCATGATGACCAGGAGGGAAGGACAAGTGACAAAGATGAGCTGCAGGGCCCAGAGGCGGATGTGGGAGATGGGAAAGAAGTGGTCATAGCACACGTTGGTGCAGCCCGGCTGCCGCGTGTTGCAGTCAAAGTCCTTCTGCTCGTCGCCCCACACACGCTCAGCCGCCACCACGTAGACCAGCACACGGAAGACAAAGACCACGGAGAGCCAGATGCGGCTGAAGGCTGTGGAGTACTTGTTGACCCCGCTGAGCAGCCCCTGCAGCGTTTTCCAATCCATGGCAGCCGAGGGAGTCCAGAGTCACCTGACCTGGAGAGGCAGAAGGAGCGGTGGGTGAGGAGCAATGGGAGACACCACTGGGGCCGCACATCTCTCACTGCACTAAATCCCATCGACCTCTGAACACTCTCCCCCACCACGTTACACTCATCTGGGATGGGGGTTCTTCACCCCTGCAGACAGTACAGCCCATCCTCACACACTCCTGGGGACAGAGGTGACTCAATCTCTCTGTACTTCTGACAGAGCCTTTGCTGTAAGGGTTGAGCCACTCGGCCAAGTCCCTGCCACCAGCTCCCTGCCTGATTGTGCATGTTGGTGCAAACTGGCAGCACAATCTGCTGAAGCAGGCCAGGATCAACAGCCAAAGGGGAAATGGCTGCTCCTGCAGTGCTGGGGTGCTGGGACATGCCAGGGACTGGTTTTCTGTCTCAGGTGATGCCTGAGGCAGCCCAAGCACAGGTGAGAGCGGGGCTGCAGAAAGTGAGAGTCCGTGTGTGTCACAGTCCGTGTGTGTCACAGTCTGTGTGTGTCACAGTCCATGTGTGTCACCAGCAAGTCACCCTGGCCAGTGCTCCGCTCCCGGCAGCAATGCTGGAGGTCCCGACGGTCAAACCGGCTCCGCAGCTCAGCCTGGGGCTGCCCTGTGTGAGGAGGGTGACACGCTAAGCCTAACCCGGAGCTTTTCTGCACCTGGATTTACAAACCCAGGTGGTTTTTACAACCCTCTGGGCTGTGAATGTGTCTGCCCTGACAAAGATTTACAGAACGCTGGGTCGCTCCCACTTTTAAGGAATTGCCGCTGCCTGTTGCCCACCCAGCGCTTTCCAAGACGTACCTGGAGGAGGCTCAGGCTCCTTCCCTGCTCACCGGGGGCTGTGGGGTGGGAAGTGTCCAGCACAGGGCATGGCTGGGATGTGATGGCAAACTGGTGATCAGGGTCCTCTCACCCAGTGCACTGCGGTGTCCCAGGGCTGCAGGGACAGAACAGAATCTGGAGCACTGCCTGGAGCCCATGGAGCTGTCTGGGAGCCCGTCTTTGGCCAGGGCCACCCTGCAGCAAGCCCCGAACCTGTGGCTGTGCTCCCAAAATTCTGGCCCAGGGACGCACCAGGAAGGGCGGCTGAGCTGAGTGGCCCCAGGCTGGGGTCCCCGGCAGCGTGTGCCGAGTGCCAGGGCCGCGCCTCTGCCCATGCCCACACACCTTCCCCCACTGCCCTGTCTGAAACCAGATCTTCCTCCCTGGCAAACCCTTGGTCGGGAGTCTGGGTGGGGGGCAATCACTGTGTTCCCACCCAACCCTTGGATTTAAAATTGGGAGAGGGGAGCTGCTGTTCTGCCCCCGAAAGCTGGCGCTGATGGAACCTGCAGCCTCTGCATGCCCCCAGAGCCTGTGCCCCCTCGCCAGCCTGCCAATTCACCCATGCCCCCATCCCTGGGGCCAGTGAGACCACCCAGCACTCACCTGCCCATAACCTACCTGCCCAGCACCCGTGTGCCCGGTTCAGGCCAGCGCTGGCCCCAGTCATGGACCCGCAGTGGGGCAGGAAGCTCTGTGCTTCTTCGTGCCAAGCTCTGTGCCAACCCCGTGCCGGGGGGTGTGTGCAGCACTGTGTGAGTCCCACAGGCCCCCCCAGTGCTGGTTGGCAGCCAGACAGAGCAGGGGCAGCGCTCAGGTGTGCTCAGCTGTGCCGGCAGTGCCGGTTTGCCTCCCGCAGAGCCCGGCACCCTTGCCAGCCCCCAGGATGCCAACCCCCTGCGTCACAGCTGGGTCCTGCCCCATGTGGGCGCAGGGCGTTGGACCTGACAGCGCCCGGCTCCCACCTGGGGTGCAAACTCAGCAGAACCACTTTTCCTGGGGGGTCTCTGCCTCTTTTGGTCCCTGGGGAGGGCGGTGGGACAGAGGAGCAAGGTCTGGGGTGGCCATTGCTGCTCCTCGGGGTGCCATACCGTGCCATCCCCCTGCATCACCCCATGGGATGGGGACCCTGGCATGGCCTGTCAGGTCCTGACGTGGCACTGTGTGATGTTGGGATCCCCACCTTTGACCCCACAGTCACAGCAGCCCCAGGTCCCACCTGCACCCCAATAACACCTTAACACAGGTCCCACCTGCGCCCCGTTACACCATGGGGCTGTCCCCCCTCAACCAGCAGCTCCCTGGCAGCCCCACAGTATCCTGTGCCCCAGGCAGTACCTGTCCAGGTGGGAAAGGGCCGGAGGAAGGTGTCTGGATCCGGGTGCCTCTCGGAGCAGGGAAGCTCCTTCCCAGCCGCAGCCCTCCTGCACACCCAGGGTTTGTCTGAGGCGCTGAGTGTGCGAGAGGAGGGGAAGGTGGTTGGTTCGCTTCCCAGTAACTGGGTGAGTCTGGCAAACAGCTCCCGGAGAGGTTCTTGTCTGCACACATGCACACACACGCTTGGCTTGAACAATAAAGGCAGGTCAAATCCCGCAGGGAGATCAGCGGAGACGGATTCCTCCACAGGAAACGCCAGCAGCTCCTTCCAGGTGATGTCCCATCCCCTGCAAGGATGGTCTGGGCACTGCAGACTCGGCAGCAAGACTAGAGACCTCGCACCGTCCCCAGCTGTGGGCCCACCAGCAGCCATTGCTGAGAGTCCCAGATTACGCAATTGTAACCCACTTTTTAAATGATTTTGCCTTAGTAATAGTTTTGCAACAGCTCATCGGTATCTCCAACCTACAGGAACTTGCAGCCACCGCCCTGGCGGGACCGGTGTGGCCAGATGGGACCTTTCCCGCAGAGCAGGGTGGCAGGAGGGTCCCCATGCAGTGGGACCCTGCCCTGCTGCTGCCTCACGCCGCACCCCCATGGGACCTGGGACGTGTCCCTAAGGGGGTGTCCCTCTCCCCAGAGCACCGGTGGCTCCCAGGAGGCTGAGTCAGCCGCATCCCACCGTCTGCCCCATGGATCAGCCCCAGCAGATGCCTGTGCCGACGTAGCCGGGCAGGAATGTGCTTCCCTTCGCCTGCGGCTCACGCGGTCTCTTGAGTGCCTCGAGGCTTCCCTGGAATCCTCCGGCACACCCTGGGGCCGATCAGCCGTGCTCCGAGCCTCACACGGCACCTCGCCAGGGCCACCCCTCCCATGGGGACACGTCTGAAGAGCCCCGGGGTGCTTGGTGCCCGGAGAGATTTGTTCCCTGCTCTCCCGGCAGACAAGGAGCCACTTGCCAGAGGCGTTTTGGCTCCAGGAGGTCAAATGAAGCCAGTGAGGGTTTGCCAGGCTGGGGACACACAGGAGTGGGAGCCCAGGAGACCCCAAGGAAACCCTGGTGGGAGCCTGGGGGCGCAGGACGGGGTGAGCCTGGAAGAGGGGGCAGACACGGGTACCCCCATCCCGGATGAGAGCCAAGCAGGGGCTCCGGAGCCTTCCCTCGCCCCGGAGCTGCCCGGATCAGGAATTTGAGCTATGCTGTAGCAGAGAGCTGGTGTGGCAGGAGTTCAGCAGGAATCTGGGGGCTGTGGCCTGTGAGATGAAAAACCCTGGAGAGAGGGAAGTTGACGAGAAGCACCGGCAGCTCTGGTTCCTTGCAGAGGCAGCTGCTCCCTGCCCCACGGCCAAACCCTGTGAGGGCCAGGTGAGGAGTGGGGCTGGATCACCCCTGGGCAGCCTCTTGCCTGCAGTTTTGGAATTTCAGGAGCGGCCATGTGGCCACGGTGAGAAAGTTCAGGTGCTTTTGGCACGGGCAGAAGATTTCCCTCAGGCAGCTGGGTGGGGAGTGGAAACACCCCGAGCTTTGCAGTGTTTTGAAATGCTGAGGTGGGTGTTTGGGTAACATAAATCCATCAAAGGGCTCATCCCTGCACCCCCTCTACTGTCCCTCTGCCAGTGTGGGCACAGGGACAAGGTGCCAGCAGGGTTCTGCAGACCTCAGCACCTGGGAGCCTTCAGGGATATGCCCAGGGCACGTCACGCTGCTGCCACCCTGCTCTGACACGGCAGGGTGACAGGTGAAAGGCCTCGGTGCCAGATGTGAGCACCGGAACACCCAGTGACTTAGAGAGGCCCAACCTTGGCTCCTCCATAAAGGAAAAACCCAAACAGTGGAGCAGGCAGATGCCAAACCAGCAGAGAAACATCAAAGTCCCTTTAAAAGGGTCTTAAATGGGGCATGGCCAGATTGTGCCTGCCAACAGCTGACCCCCTCCAGGGCCACATCCCCAGGGATGAGACTCCCCCTTAAGAGCAGGGGCACAGGAGTCATGGGATCCTGGGAGCCAGCAGCCGGGGCTGGACATAAATCAGGGAGTTTCGCCTCAATTCCCAGCAAACAGGCGGGTTTTGGCCAGGGAAGAAACAAGCCCAAGCTGGGAAGGCCAAGCTACCCCTGACCTGTGCACGCAATCCCCTCCACATCCCTGCCTGGGCTGGAGTTAGTGGTGGGTTTCTTTAAAATCCCCTCACCCCAAGATTTAGGAGGTCCTCTGGGACCCTGCAAGCAAATACAGGGAATTTCCTGTGTGATGACGCAAAATCTGGGAAATACTCAGCTTTTATTGTGGCACAACCCCTGGTTTGCTGACACTGGTCCTGCCTCTGTGTCCCAGGAGGTGTCCCAGCATCCAGTGCCCTGTTTTTGCAGCACCAGTGGGGGGAACACATCAAAAGAAGCGGCCGAACGCTCCTGTTTTTCCGGCCAACCGCTGCCTATCCCAAGCCTGGATGGTGCAAGACACCCGGAGCTCTGCAATGTTTGCTCCGAGCATGACAAAACGGCACAACAACATCCAGCAACTGGATCTTCAGGAGTCTCGCAATGGGCAGCGGCTCCAGCTGTGCTTTGATGTGCAGAAGTGGGACAGGGTGGTTTTTCTGGGGCTCATCTCTGTCCTGATTAGCGCCTGCAGAGGGGAACACCTCGGGGTTTCACTCAGCAGCCTGGAGCAGGAGCGGCCAACCTTGCTGGAAAACAAACAGCCCAGCCCATGCTCTTTAAATCGGGGCAATGGCTCGCACACAAAGAACAGCTTGTGTCCTCTGATGTTACAGGCTTCATAAAGAAAACTTTCAGGTGGATAATCCAGCAACAGGAGTGGATGGAAAGAAGGCAGCACCAGCACAGCTTCCCCTAAGCAAAAGTGGAAAAAAATCTGTCTGTATTTCACCTTCTGCCTCTCTGACCGCAAAGATCCCCAAACTCACCGGTGTCAGCACAAGGAGCTGCTGTGTGCTCAGACAGTTCTGTGCCGGTGGCTGGGATCTCCCCAGGGCTTCTCCACCATCCTCACCCTCATCAGTGGCTGGTTCATTCCCTGCCCTCCCATCCAGCAGTGCTGCAGCCCTGCCTGCTCTTGGCTTCCCTTCAGCCCTGCCTGTCCTCGGCATCCCCCTGGCCACAGCGGCCCCTCTGCCTCCCCCTCCAGCACATCCAGCTGGTCCTCTCCCCAGGATGGGTGGTGGGAAGCTCAGTTTTGCCCACAGAGGGTCTCAGCTGGCTCACTGCAATGATCTGTCACTGAGAATGGCCTCAGCCACAAAGGACACAGCGATGGTGTTCCCTTGCCCCCTGTGCCACTTCCTTTGGGACAGAGCCAGGGAGCGCTGGCACCGTTGCTGCTCATGGAAAAAATAATTATCACACCCTCGAAGTAAAGGAAAACCAGTAACAGATTGTGCTACATGTTCAATGTTAATGTTACTTGTGAGTGCATTTGCCATGAAATTATTGTTAATTATTCATGCCAGCTAACGCTCAGCTCCCTCTGATGGCCTCGGAAATTGCAGCACTGCCCATGTCACGGCCGAACGCGAAGTATTACAACAATAAATGAGATCAGATTTTGCCATTTAATGTTATTGTTTAATCAGTGGCTGGGTGTTTTTCCTCTCCTGTGTTTGGCTGTTTTGCTCAGGTGTTTTCTCCCGGCCAGGCAGGATGATCCAGCAGCCCACGGCGGGCGCTGCCTGCCCAGCCAGATCCTCATGCCTGCACTTGCCGCGGTGGCTGCGGCACCAGGGACCTGCTCTTGTCCCCACTCAACTAAGGAATGTTATTAATGACGATTGCATCAGTCTGAGGTGGCCCTCTCACCCACTGAGTGGGTGATGTAGGGTGAGACATAGGAAGAGGGGTTTCCTGGGGGATCAGGGTGTCTGTCCTGGCTGGTACAGGCTCAGAGTCTGGGCACCACTGTCAGTTCACAGCTGCCCCGGAGCTGCTGGTCCCTGTCACTCCCAGGAACAGCATGTGTCCTACAGCCCCTGCTTTACCCCCAATTCAGCAGGATGATGTAAAGTGCCTTTCCCGGGACAGGAGAAGCAGAGACCCCTCAGGCACAGCCCAGCTCCAGGGTGCTGCAACCCTCAGCGCTCCTGCATTGGGGCACAGAGGAGGAAGAGCAGGATGGAGTTGTAGGCCAGGTGAGCGGCTCCTGCTTTCCCCTGGGCAGCTCTAGGAACGAGCCTCATCCTTGGACAGCGTGCTGGGGCAGGAGGCCGTGAGTGGGATGGTGGCCGTGGGGGGTTTGTAGTCCACCCCATGGAACACCTGCCCGCCCGTGCCCACGGGGTCAGCGCAGGAGACGGGGCAGTCGTGGCTGTGCCGCCGGCTGTCCCCCCCGCCGGCCTCCAGGTGCTCGCGGCACCGCTTCCCGATCAGGTAGGCGACCTCGATGAGGCTCAGCACAATGCAGATGCAGGCGGTGACCACCATGAAGAGGGTGAAGATGTTCTTCTCGGTGGGCCGGGAGATGAAGCAGTCCACCACGTTGGGGCAGGGCGGCAGCTCGCACTTCACCACCCGGGGCAGGGTGTAGTTCTTGTAGAAGCGGTAGAAGACGTAGAGGAAGACCATGTCCACGCCAGCCTTGAAGATGAGGCTGAACAGGTACGTCCACCAGAGCCCGCCCCGCTTCTTGCCGGGGTTGGGGTAGATGCGGCGATAGTTGTCCCCGGTGGCCTCACGGAGCCTCTGCTCCTTGGCCTCCCGGTAGGCCACATGCATGAGGACCAGGAAGGACGGACACGTCACCAGGATGAGCTGCAGGGCCCAGAGGCGGATGTGGGAGATGGGGAAGAAGTGGTCGAAGCAGACGTTGGTGCAGCCCGGCTGCCGCGTGTTGCAATCAAAGTCCTTGTGGTCATCGCTCCACACCCGCTCGGCCGCCACCAGGTAGACCAGCAGGCGGAAGATGAAGACGAGGGAGAGCCAGATGCGGCCAAAGGCTGTGGAGTACTGGTTGATGCCTTTGAGGAGCTTCTCGAACCCCCCCCAGTTCATGGCTCCCTGATCCCGTTAGCCGGCCTGGGAAGAGAGAACATACTGTGACACTGAAGAAGCAGTAAGAGGTCCCCATCAGAGCCCCTGTGTGCCTCCTAGGACCATCTCTGACCCGTGCTGGCACGCAGGGACACCACTGACACGTGCCCCAGCACAGACCTGGTCCGGGTGATGCATCTCCTCCAAGCACCGTCCCCCACTCTGCGAACACGGGGACCCGGTGACGCCTGGGGCTTCTGCCACAGCCACAGCATCCTCCAGCCACCACCAGGTCCAGCCCACGGCTCGGCCCCCATCCCGCCCCAGCTCCCGCCTCGTTGCCCAGGTATTTGTTATTAATTTTCCTTACGTTGCCAGCCTGGCCCAGGCGGACAACAAATAGGAGCAGCCGGGGCGTGACTCACCCGGCTGCGCTGCCGCGTCCTCTCCCATCTCTGGAATCTGCTGTCACCTCCGTGCTCCCCTGGGCAGTGCAGGAGGAGCCCTGTGCCACTGCTCCGTGTCCCCACGCCGTGCCCACGCACCGGGGAGCCCACGGCAGGGCAGAGGCAGCGGCTGGGCTGGGGGGCTGCACAGCCCCTGCGATGCCGAGGAGCTGCCGTGGGGCCGGGCAGCCAAAACAACCAATTTTCACCAGCCCCACGGCCCTGCGTGGCCGAATTGACCCCGGCTCGCATCGTGCCAGACAAACACACCCCGCGCGCCGTGGAGCTGCAGCCGAGCCGGACTCCCAGGGCTGCGTTTGGCACTGGCTCTCCTTAAATATTTTACCTACCAGTGAAATAACAAGATTCCCCCTCGCCGGGGGGCTCTCGGGGGTAAACACATCCCCTGCTCTGCACAGCCCATCCAGTGCACCCACCTGCAGGACTGGAGTGACCACGGACGCTCCCAGTTCTGGTCCCTCCCGTGGGAGCCGGCGGCTCCCGTCTCACGGTGGATCCCTGGAGGAACATGCAAACCTCAGATTCCTCCTTCCCTGTGCACTCCTCCGGCAGCAGCCCAGGCCGTGCCCATCTCCCTGGTGTCAGACGCATTTCCCCAGCGCCCTCCCCACCTCCCCAGGGCCGGGGGTCGCGGCAGAGGAGGGTCCCCAGGCCGCTCACCTGCGGGTGTCCCTCGGCGGCGCTGCTGCGGGTCGGCGCCTGCCCAGGGCAGGAACGCAGCGCCCGGCGCAAGAGACAGCACATGAGTCACCCCCGCGCTCCTGGGAGCGAGGAGGAGATTCCCGGGGGAAGGGATGAGGCTCCAGGCAGATCCCCACGTGTCCCATGGAATGCCAGATTTCCCGAGGCCAAGGGCGGCCCCGCAGCGCTGCCGTGCGGGGTAGGGCTGAGCCGGCTGCTCCGCCGTGGGGAAGGGTGGGAGCTCAGCGCTGTCTGCCCTCAGCTGCTGCTGTCCAGCACAACCCGGGGTCCCTCCATGCCTTCCCTGCACCCATCCCCCTTGCTCCAAAGTGGTCGAAGCCCTGGGAACCCCCGCCCACGGCACCGGGGGCCTCTCAGCCGAACACCGCCCTTCATAATCCTTTTTTATCGAAACTTTGCACCGTGGCAGTAATTTAGCAGAGCCTTTATCCCTCACCACCCTCTGATGAATGGGTGGCAGCTGATTATTTCACTGGCAATTAATTAACTGCTTACCTGTGGTCCCCTCACCTGCAAGCTGCACAAGTCTCTTCCCCATCACCCCCCCTTGATACCAGAATCTGGAGCCCTCCCAAGATGAACTCCCAGCTCAGAGAACCCCCTCTTTAAGGTCTGACCCCCATCTCAGAGCTCTGGGGTACAGGGATGGGGGGCAGAGGAGAGGGGGTCCGAGGAGAAGGTGCGGGGTGCAAGAGTTCACGTACGGCTGGAGTCATTTGAGGAGCAAACACACGTTTCATTTGCAATTCTGCTGGGGTTTAAAAAAAAATGTAGAGAAACAAATCTAAACAGCTGTAAAGTAAATTACCAGTGTTTGCGGATGGCTCCAGGGAAGAGTTCTGCAGTTTGAAATCAAACAAGCCCATTTTTATTTTTTTTTAACATGCCTGTGTAGTGGCTGTGCCGGGAAGGGGGTTCCCAGGGGCTGTGTCCCCCCACGGGCAGGCAGGGAGAGCCCAGAGCAGCACCCATCCACCAGCACCCAGTGGTGGATGGGGGGGACCTTCTGCCCCAGGTACCCCTAATTTTGTGGGTGTCAGAAGTGGCTCTTTGTGGGTTTTTTTTTGGTGTTTTTTTTTTTTTTTTTTTTTTTTTTCTGGGTTAAAATCTCCTCTTTTAAAAAAATCCCTCTCTTTTGGGGAGCTGCCAGGTGTGATGGGCAGTTTCTGCTCTGGGTAGAGCCCCCTCCAGCCCTCCACAGGTGAGTCCCCAGCGCAGGGGACACAAAGGTGTATTAATGGCAGCACTTTATCTTCCAGGAACAAGCCCCATTAGTACATTTTCACTACAACATGAAATATTAATAACACTTTGCATTTATATAGCGTCATTCATCCCGCAGTCACCAGCCAAGCCGCTGACATGAATCAAACACCGCAGCCAGCTCCGGAGGAGACAGGTAAACGGGATTAGACCCATTTTCCTGCTGCACACACTGAGGCACAGGCTTCTCTCCAGGTCACTGATGACACTGAGGACGGACAAAACCCAAACACACGAGGCATGGGGCTGCTCTGACCCGGGCTTCCTCCTCCTGCAGCTGGTATTTGCTGTTCCTGATACCGCGCTGACAGTGCAGGGAGGGGAGTTAGGAAACCTGTCAGCCCACGGAGAGCCAGGCCCTGACACAACCCGAGGGCTCCAGCAGCACGGAAGAGCGAGCAGAAAACCAGTGGGGAAAGAAAGGGCTCTTTTAATCTTGTTAAAGAACCTTGTAGTTAAACCCTCCTGCAGCTCCGTGGCACAGGGTGATTGCGAAGGCTTTTACACACCAGCTCAGCAGGACGCGCTCCTGCTGCCGGAGACGCTGCATGCAGATGCTGGTTAGCAGGGCGGAATCCCATGATTGATGATGGATAAGGACAGACAAACAACTCCTGGGCAAAGCTGCGGAGCGGTGCTGAGCGGCAGGGAAGGGGTGTGGGCACAGCCCGGCCGCCCACTGCTCGCTGTCCCCAGCACCATTGTTATTCCGTGAAGGAGGCACCTTGTTTGCAGATAATTAAAAGCCCCAAACAGATTAGCGAAAATCAGACACACAGGGCAGGCTGGATGTGGGCTCAGCCACCGGGAGAGTCGCGTGAGCATCGCTGGCTGCTGCTTCCAAACCGGCTGCTCCGCGCCTGGCTCAGCCCTGGGACCCCTTTCCTCAGCCCCGGGACCCCTTTCCTCAGCCCCGTGGCTGCACCGCCAGCTGCATTCCCCGTCCCACGGGATTGTTTAGAAGTTTTTCCACGGAAAACCCGCGTTCCAGGAGTGTCTGGATGAGAGCAGGCAAACACCCTCCCAAGCCTAGCCCGGTCGTGGCCCTCTAACACGGCCAGCACCCATTAATCTTACATTTATACGTGAGGCTGCAGGGAGTAACCTCATTTCTAGGGAGACCTTAATTAATCACCGACTCAAACTGCCTCGATGAGATGGGTTTTCTACCGAGGAGATAAATTCACATGGTCAGCAGTGGCTGAGGATGAGGATGAGGTTAGCAGGGACCTAAATCACGGCAGCTGACGGTGCTGAGCAGAGCGGGGGACAGACAGGGCGAGCAGGGGACAGGGCACATCTGTCCTGTGAAACCTTCCTCTGCACCGGGAGGCGGATGAATGGGGCACAGGGGAGGTGCTGCTGCCGCTCTTTGCCCCTAAAAAGGCAGAAATAAGAGTGTTCTCAGCCTCTGCAGACCATGCCCCTGCAGTGGTGGCAAGGGAAAGACGGGGAGGACAAATTCCTAAGCAGTAGGGGACCGTGGGCAGTCACACAGCCCCAGAACCCAGGCGGGGAGGGGTTGGGGGACTTGATGCCCTCACAGTAGGAGCAGAGTCCAACCCAGCGCTCAACCCCGCTGACTGTCAGGGACGGACCCATTAGTGCTTGTTTCGGGTTGTTTGGCCAAATAATCACCGTGCAAAGGACATCGTCGCCCTTGCCACTGACCTTGGCAGCCTCCAAATGGGCGACCCGCAGGTCAAAGTCTTTATATCCCATTACCAGTCTCCTGAGTCACGCCTGTCTCCTGGCAAGTTACATTCTTTTCAGATGGCAGCTAAACGGGAAAGAGGTCGCGCTCCCAATACGGCGACAATAGGACATGACAGCACTTTTCTGAGTGATTAAGCCTCAGGTGATGTCGGGGCTACGAGACAAGTGGCTGAAGGCTGAAAGACTTTAATCACCTCGGACACGGCATTGCATCCTCGCACTCCATCCTGCCAGGGTGGGTTTTTGGTGCGAAACAGGAGCGATAATAAAAATAATCCAGCCCAGCCTGAGCACCCACCCGTTAGTTATCCGTGCTGCTGTTAATAACCAGCCCAGGCAAGCCTGTTGGCCCTCAAAGAGCCTTCTGCAATAAATCAGCCCTGATGCTTTAAAATAACTGTCCGGGGCCGCCGGAGCTGACACTAGATGGCATTGGGAGAACGCGCCGCGCGGCACCGCCGCCTCCCCCGGAACAGTCTGGCAAAACAGAGCAGAAAACTCAGGATGACGGAGCAGAAAATGTCTCAGCCGGGGAGAAGCCACCAGTTCACCTCCATCCTCACACCCACCAGTTCACCTTCATCCTCACATCCACCAGTTCACCTCTATCCTCACACCCACCAGTTCATCTCCATCCTCACATCCACCAGTTCACCTCCATCCTCACACCCACCAGTTCACCTCCATCCTCACACCCACCAGTTCACCTTCATCCTCAGGCCACCACTTCTCCTCCATCCTCACATCCACCAGTTCACCTTCATGCTCACATCCACCAGCCCTCCTCCATCCTCACACTCCCCAGCTCTCCTCCATCCTCACACCCACCAATTCACCTTCATCCTCACACCCACCAGTTCATCTCCATCTTCACACCCACCAGTTCACCTCCATCCTCACATCCACCAGCTCACTTCCATCCTCACACCCACCAACTCACCTCCAGCATCTCACCTGCCTTGAGACCACGATGGTGGGGCAGAGCTCAGGGTGTTTTACAGTTTCTCTGAGCTAATAAAATAATTTGTCCCCATATTATTGTTTTTTTTCCCAGTGAGGGGCTGGGGCCTGGACAGAGCCGCGCTTGTGGCTCCCCAGAGCCTGGCTGCCCCTGCTGGCACCAGTACAGCCCTTTGGGACTCGTTGTGCCCTTACCTGGCAGGTGTAGGTGCACCTGGGCACCTGCAGAAGGGATGGTGATGAGGAGTGGGGCTTTAAAGTGAGTCCCAAACCCCTAATGATGCTGCTGCCCCGTCCATCCCCTGCTGACCCCAGCATCCTGCCAGCTCCCTTCACATGGAAAGGTTTTCCTGCTGCAGCCTGGGCTCGTGCTTCCCCTGCCCCAGTCAATCTCTCCCTGCAGATCAGCCCGTTTGTCTGTCTGTCCATCCACCCCTCTGCGTCTCGCTCACGCCTGGGTGCATCCCTGTCTCCAGGGCTGGTGCAGACAGGTCCCTCCTGGGAACAGCCCCGGGGATATTCTCAGTGGAGCAGCACAGCTCACTCACCCTCCCAGACCTGCAGCCCGGCTTGGAGCCAGAAGCCGTTTGCAGGCGCTGGGATCAGTCTGGCTTTCTCCCCATCACTCCCGTCTCATTCTACCTGTCAGAGCCCGTCTCTCCTTTCCCCAAATCACCTCCCGCACCCCACTGAGCCGAGCTGACTTTGCCTCTCAATGCTGCATTGTGCCGGCAGCCCGAGAGCCACAATAGAGCTCCTGATTGCAGCTCCCTCCCTCCCCCAAGGCAGCCCCGGCCTCGCGTGTCGGCCCCGCTGGCAGCACATGGCACACGGCCCTGCCACAGCCCACCCTCCCCTCCCCTCCCGGGGGCACCCCAAAAGCCTCCATCCTCTGGGAAACGGCACACAGTTGGATTTTCTGTCACTGTTCGTGCAGGGGAGAGCTGTTGGGGTGGTGCTACAGGTTTTGGGGTGTGCCTACCCCAGTTTACCCCCATGTTGTGGGGCTGGGGCTCTCCTCCCCTGTTGTCCCTGCAGGGTAAAACACAGCGGAGCCAAAACTCAAACCCTCTCACAGGCACCTGAGCTGGGGAGCTCCGCTTCTTTGGGGTTCTCTGCCCAGGGAGCCTGATGTTATAGGATTCTTCCAAAGGCTAAAAACTTTCTCGCACTGTAAGGACAATACTCCATTAAAAACAACCCATCACCCCTCTCAGCTGGCTTGCACCTCTCCTGGAAACTCGGGGCAGCAGAACTGAACTCTGAAAAGGACCCAGACTTGGCTTGAAGCAAGAGATTTCACATCATCATGTCTTAAAATGTCAGCACTTTAATTAGCTCCATCTGAAGCTGGAGTGGGCTTGTCACCCCTCTCTGCTTTCGGTTCAGGTTGAGGAATTTGCTCAGGCTGACCTTTTCCCTCCCAGACCCAAAAAAAGTTCCCAATCCATATTGGCATTTCCTAAAAATAGGACAAAATATCCCCCCAAAAATACCAGCCAGCTGTAGGGATGATGTTGTGCAGCATCACGCCAATGCAGGGAAAAGGACTTCAGCTGTGAGATGCCTGCCCTGGGAGAGCTGAGGGGATGTTCCCAGGTTCTTGTGTCAGGTTTTTCCCTTTTATCTCCTTCAGACACTGCTGCCAGGCCCCCTTTCTCCAAAGGGAACCCCCCAGTTTTCTCAGATCAAGGTGTCCCCAGATCAATGTTTTCTACAGCGCCACTTAAATCTCCATCTCACCCACCCTTTTCATTTTATATTTTGTACCTGTAGGGCTGCTGGAGCCGTAACTTACACTCCAGGGTAATTTCTTGCTCTAAAGGATACAGTGAACTTCTTCACAATTTGTTGGCCAGCTGGGGACGTTTCTCCAGGTGGGATACGCTGGGTAATTATTCGATATCAGCTGCTGGAGATGGAGGTTCGAGCCCACTTATGTTCCGTGTGCGTGTGATAAATTAATGAAAGCAAAGCCAGAGGAAGCACCTGAAAAAACACAGGGAAGTGGGAGGCCACGATGCTCCACTGCAGCTGTTGGGCTTGGAAATCGTGGTGCTGAGGTGTCACAACACCTCGAAGGGCTCTGCTCCCCACACCAGGCTGTCTCCAGCATGACCTCCAAGAGCAGAAGCCACCGAAAGCCAGTGCCCATGTCAGGAAGGGTCACAGGCGTGTCCACCATTGCGATGGCTGGGTGCTGTGGAGGGCTCAGGGATGGTGGGTTTGGGTCTGGCCTTGGCCAGGCGCCCATTGAGCACCTCCTGGGGGATGGGCCGGTGCTGCCGCTCTGCCCTCTCGGAATGGCAGAGCAGCAGTTGTTCTCCTTCGCAGAGCGAGGCAAAGCTCCAAGCTGGAGAAACGCCTTCCTCAGAGCCTGATAATTCTTCAGCACGTCAGAGGAAGAAGAGCGGCATCAAAAGCATCCTCGCTGCCTCCCCGCTCATTGACGGCGAGCCTGGAGCCCTGGCCTCGCGGTGCTCGGGCTTTGGTGGAGTGTGACACTCATCTGCGGCGTGCCACGCAATTATGGCTCGGGAAAGGAAGGGGCAGATCACCCCGGGCGGGGGAAGAATGAGAGCCGGCCGCCTTTCATCCGCACCCCACCGGCCGCCGCCTGCCGCTCGCTATTCTTATCCCTCCTGATCAAGGCGAAGCGTTTCCTCCTCCTGCCATTGAAGCCCAGAGCCCCGACATCGCTCGGGCAGCGCGGGGAACCGGCGGCTGCGCCGAGCTGGGATGGGCCTCCCCGGCCCCACGCTGCGGGGCACAACCCCGCCGGGATGGCTTTCTCGAGGGGACGGGCATTGATGTGGAGATGCAGGTACAGCTCCGGCACTTCCCGCCCGCCGGGGAAGGTCAGCCTTGGTTCACGCTTGATGTGGGAAATGCCGGAGCGAAGGCGAAGGCGGCGGTGGAGGGCCCGGTCCTGCACCTGCGTTGGTGCCACACAGAGGTTGTTCCTTAGGGAAGAGGAGGAGAGGAGCTCTGGCAGGGAAATTTGGTCATTGGGATTTAAAAATTCCCTTGTGCTTTCATGGGAGAGACTCGGGCTCTTGTTTCCTTCTTGGGTGACTTTGCCCCCAGCTCTAGTCCTTGTGAGAAAAAGAAGATCCCATGAGTTGCGATGGCAAGTGACGACTCGAGGTTATGTCCTGCTGCCCTGGAAGAGGATGGAAGTTGTTACTAGCACCAGCCATGGTGCCTTGGTGGCAAGGCGAAACATCTCCCCAGGAGCCTGTGTCCATCCCATCCCCACGGCAGGGGCTGGTGGCCAGGCCAGATGGTGTAACACAAGGGCAGCCAGTGCCTGAAGAAGGTAACTGGACCCATCTCTGCTACAGTGAGGCCAAATCAGCAGAGCCATCCCAGGGACCAGGAGCCTCTGAGCAGGAGACTCCACACTGCCCTGGTGACGCTCACAGCTCACATCTGCTGCAGGAGCACTTCCCTCGTGCAGCAGACAGGCCTTGCTGGTCCTTCCAGGCTGCCTTTGCCACTTTCTGGTTCTTACAAACTGCTCCAGGAATTAACCAAACCCAAGGTTTCTGGAGATGCTGGAAGAGCACACCAGGGAGCACTGGGCAGGTCTCCAAAAGGCAGCTTTCCCTGCCCTCAGGAGCAGAGCCAAGCCAGGACTGCAGCCCCCAAACAACCCCAGGCTGGCCTGGAGAGACCACACCAAACTCAACTTTCTCCACCACCATGTCTGGTGCTCCCACCTCTCCCCCAGCCTGTCTGGAAACAGAGGCTTCGGAGTTCATTCTGTGTGTCAACAGAGCTGCAGGAAACCAGCTCCATTACCTTGAAGGATCAGGAACTCTTCCCAGATGTCACAGATCCTGCAGAGAAATAAAAGCCCAGTAAAAATTCACCCTTTACTTTGCTCCCAGGGAACTCCTCACCACCAACCCCAAGCTCGATGAGGGCTCTGCTCATGGATGAAGCCTCGTGTTTCAGGAGCCAGGGCTGCTCTCTCCCAGGCTCCAGGGTCACCCGTGCTTGGTCCTCTCAGAGTTAAGGATTTTTGGCTTGTGGCACTGGGGGTGCCTGAGCATCCTGGGGAGATGCTGAGGTGGAACCGCTCCACGGAGAGGAAAGCAGCTCGTTCCCACTCCTCCTTGCACTGGGCTCCTTGCTGCAGGTCCATGCCTGACTGCAATCAACGTAACCTTTTAAAATTAATCTACTTTCTCTCCTTTTTGCACAAAAATACAGTTGCTGAAATTCCTCCATTTCCATGACATTTGGGAAAAAATCGTGCCTCAGTGGAATGCTTTCTTTACACTGTAGACGTCATTACTTTAAGGGGAAACGAGAGTAAAGGTGGTGGGTCTTTTTTTGTCTGTGATATTGGAAAATAAAGGTTCTTTCTCCCCCTGCACAGTTCAAGCGACTGCCAAGTGGAACGAGCAGAGCAGCCAGGAGAGCTGGGGTCCCAGTCATCCTGCTCTGAAACCAGGGGAAAATCCCTGCTAAAAGCTCATGGCCAAAGGTCAGTCACCAGAGAGCCAGGGCAGCAGCCCCAGCATGAGCACAGGGAGCTTCTGCTGCCTTCTGCTCTCGCTGCTGATTTCTCAGTGTAAGAGGGAAATGGGGAGCATGGGCTCTCAATCACCTGCTGTGGGACGGGGGGAGGCAGCAGCTCCTGGCTGGTGGATTGGGAAGGAAAGGCTGACAGCCCCAATTTACACATCACTCTGCTTTTGGACCTAAAATACAAAATGCAGGCCTTCTTCCCTGTTTTCCAAAAGCAAAGCCCAGGTCCCACCTTGCCCTCTCCAGCCCTGGAGGGTGAGGGTGTCAGGAAAATTAATCCACAAACACCAGAGGTTTATGTCCAAAAAGGAGACAGAGGAGCCTTGTTACCTTATTTGAATAAAGGGAGAGGCCATGGGGCATTTCCCTGGGGTGTCTCAGGTTGCTGGAGGGCGCAGCCTCCTTTTTATCCCAATTTCCCGGCCACATTTCCCTCTCTCTTCCCCATTGGCTGAGGTACTTGAGAGGTACAGACTCCCCAAATTGCCTAATACAGACCCCCTTCTAATGCATACCCCCCTTTTTTCTTTTCCTATGCAATTTATGGTTCTTCCCATTGCTTCTTTCATCTCTCAGCATCTATCTTTACCTATAAGCAGACCCACAGTTTGTCTGTAAAGACAAATCTATCTCATTCCTTTCAGGAGGGGACAAGGAGCTGTGCCCTGTGTGCCACAGGAACGGAGCTGGATCGGGATGCAAAGGGACACCTTGTCAGCCAGCGTGTTCCCACGGGCACATCCGTAAAAAAGCGGAATGGAGGAGGGTCTTCATCCATGGAAAGGGTGGGAGATGCTTCCTCTACCAGAGATAAACATGAACACCCAGTCAAGGTGGACCTGTTGTGCTCCAGGCCAGCAGCCAGACCGGCAGCTGCCTCAGGGAGAGAAGGAAAAGGGTTTAAACAGCTAATTCATGCTTTGTGTTTTCCTCAGGATCTGTGGGTGTTCCCACTGCTCACCCTCTATCCTGAAATCCCCACTCTGTGCTCTGCATCCCTGCCTGGAACAGCCCCACTCCCACAGAGCCACCTCTGCCAGACTGACCAGGGACGCTGCCATCCCTGGAAACATCTTTCTGTGCACAGCCCCCCTGCTTTTGGGCATCTGAGGATGCAGATGTTCAGGCAGAAGACATGGGCAGGGCAGCAGGACCCCCATGGACCACACAAGGTCCCCCGTGGACCTCAGAGGAGGATGGAAGGGATAGGGCAGGGCAGGGCAGGGCAGGGCAGGGCAGGGCAGGGCAGGACAGCAGTGCCCAGCCAGACATGGTGAGGCGTTCCCAGTGCCACACCATGTCCCCAGTCCTCTGGCATGTGCAGGATGGTGCCACTGCCCACACAGCCCTCCAGCCACCGCTCAGTCCCGACGTGGAAGACGGGGCTGGATTGCCTGGAACAAACCCAGCATCCTGCTCCTTCTCTTTCCCAGGCTATTTTTATCCTCCTCCCAATGACAGATTGAGGGCTTCAAAGCCCAGCCCCGTGAACTCTCTCCTGCTTCCCCGCCATGGAAATTACTGCGCCGTGGTTCAAAATGGGAGAGCAATTTGCAAAACAAATAAGTCTCCGATTAGCTAAGGAGCGTCGGGCTGACCTTACAGGGACCCCTTCATTAGGAGACACTGAGCACCGATTAACGGCTCTGGGATGGAGGGAGCCACTTCAGACTGGTTTAATGAATTAAATATATGCTCCTATTTGGCTCTTAATGTTAAAAAAATGTTAAGTACAGTAATTGTCACATTCCCGAAGTCAGTCATCTCCCTACCTCGCAGTTCACCGAGACTTTCCCCTTCCCAGCGCCAAAGTTTAATTTGTTAATGTGCTTCTGGTGTCACGGTGTTTCCCTGCATTAACGCCAGCCCATCAAAGTGTTCTGCTCAGGGAGCTCGGGAGTGCTTTCCTCCAGGTCTCCTCCCGCTCTCCAGGAACATCCCAGCCTGTGGATTGCTCCAGGCCATGTCCCGGCCATCAGCTCCTTCTGGGGCTGTATCTTCCCCTCTCCTGTTTCTCTTTGTTGCGCAGGACAAGAGGAAATGGCCTCAGGCTGTGCCAGGGGAGGCTCAGGTTGGACATCAGCAGGAATTTCTGCATGGAAAGGGTGGTCAGGCCTTGGAGCTGCCCAGGGAGGTTTGGAGTGCCCATCCCTGGAGGTGCCCAAGGAATGCCTGGATGTGACACAGCGACAAGGTGGGGATCGGGCACAGCTTGGACTCGATGCTCTCGGAGGGCTTTCCCAACCGAAATGACTCTGTTGGGAGCAAGAGACAGAAAGGGAAAAACCAGTGACAAGGCAACAGTGGAGGAATCAAATGGTTGTCCTGGCCGTGGGCTGTCCTGAAGCCCTGCCCGCGGGCCTGTAAACTCACACCTTTTGTTGATGTGCCTCTGACCGATGTGTAATTTAATTACCGCACGCTTAGAAGATTAAATCCACGATTAAAAGAATTTATATGGATTAGCGCAGGATGATTTTAAATCACTGCCAGCTCACGGCAAAGCAACTGTGCAACCTGCAGTAAGAGCAGTAGTGCTGGAAAGGGCTGGGAGGCCACCCTGGTCCTGCTCCATGTGCCAGGAGAGCCGGGTACGGGGCCAGCAGGGAACCCCCAGCCCCTTCCCAGCGGAGTTCCATGCTGGGGACAGCCATGGAGACAGGAGGAATTCACCTGCCCAGCACACTCCTCTCCTGACCCATCACTCCATCACACCCTTCTCTGCTTAAAAACATTCATCTCTTAGTCCCCAGATGTGGATTTTAGTCCCTTTTAAAGCCAATCTGTTACTTTCCTTAAGTCACTTATTAGATGTGGCTTTATGGGGGAATGAAAGAAGCCGGATGGGAGGAAAAGTAAAACATGCAAACTGGGAAGATTTACTAAATCAACTGGTTCAAATCGAATTCCCAGGCCTCCAGCTAAAGCTGTGCCCCAGAAAGCTTTATTGTTTTCCTCTCTGGGGTGAGAGGGAGAATGTGAAATTCATTTTTCTGTGCTGGGTGGGGAAGGGAGGATCATGGGCAGCTCTTTCATCAACTCGCTTCTTCCAAGACAGCCATTTGCAAATCTTCATCCCTTTATCTAAGCAGCCGCCTCACCTGGCTGGTGTGATCACCCCAAACTGGGCAGGGGTGGAGACTGAGAGGGTCCAGGTTTAAACCAGGATCTCTGGGAAAATCCTGGAGCGGTGCCCAGCGTGGCCACCACCCTCTCTCCGCTCCTGGGAGCGCAGGCACACGACTCCAGCACGTCCCTGACAGTGGGATGTGGCTGGAGACACCCGCCAGGAACACTCAGGCAGCCATCTGCTACCAGCATGGCCAGGCAGGGACAGAGAACCCCTTTCCCAGCCTCCATTCTGCAGGGGATGGGAGGAATCCGTTGTTTCCCCGTGCAGGATGGCAGCGCAGCGCCGGGCCCTGTGCAATCTGTTTGATTTGAAATATTAGTGAAGAGATTAGAAACAGTGCTCATGATTTTGTGATGCATATGGTAATTAAAGTGTTACATTGCAATTATGATGTAATTAAACTGTGGGATGCTCTTCAAGATGCAATTGCCACTCATTTGCATAACTGACGGATTTGCTTATTAGCACCCTTTTAATATATGTATTAAAAAGAGCATCAAGAGCGTTGGCTACGGAAGCAGCATTCCATCTTCCTCCAGCAAGCTGCAGGGCTGGGCTGCTGCTTCCCAGCTCCCAGTGCTGCTGATGCATTCCCTGGCTGGGGCTCTCCCCCGCCAGGACTCAGCAGAGGCTCTGCTGACCAACAGCCCCTTAAATTCCAGCCCCAGTTGGAGCAGACGCATCTTCCTGCATGTCCACCCTCTCCCTGAGGCCCCCCAAGCAGCGCCTGAGCAGCCTCTTGGTCACTTCCCTCCTCAGAAAACTCTCCCATGCCCCATATCTGCTGGGCTCTTATTCCAGAGGAAGAGATTTTCCCCTTTTCCAGCCCCCTAAGCCAGTTCTCACTTTCAAGGATTCACACTTTCAAGGATGTTCTTTGGGGGTCCCTGCCTGGAAAGCCACCAAACCTGGCCTTTCCAAGCAATTCATACAAATCCCTACAGCTGCTACACCCACCAGCTGTGCTCATCCAGCACAGCACTGCCATGGAAAGGCACCCGCTCTCTGCCACACAGTTTATCTTCACTCACAAGGACCTTTCTGGCTCTGTAGATTGCTGTAGGTACTGAAGAAAACCCCACCTTAAAAATCAGACTAATTTTCTCCTTTTTAAACTCATCAGAACTCCCTCTGAGGAGCTGAAATAAACCTACTCTCAGCACTGGGCTGTCCATAACCTTGTCCCGATCCCATGGCTGGGAGTGGGTGCAACACGAGGTTGGGAACACGATGGGGCTGCCAGGGAGAGAAAATCTTCACAGAAAGCCAAATCTTGTGTGTGGACTTTGCTTTTATCCTGAGCAGGCCATGCCTTAAAACGTCCCTGACTGCTGGTAATGCCTCCATCTGCCTCACTGCACAAGAAAAGGGAAAAGGACTTTTCAAATTGCTCCTTTTACCTGCTGCTTTTAACCTGCATTGGGGAATATGAGATTCCCGAAAAACATGATGTCTGGTATTCTGCAGGAATGGATCGATCAGGAAAACAGTGGTGCTGCACTGTGGGAGGATGATGGGTTGGGCTCTGTGGAGTGTTTCGTCCTCTGCCTGTCGAGATCCCAGAGAACATTCCCCCGTTTAACGCTCCACAGGCAGGACATGGAGCACTCCCACCATCCAACCTGAGGGGTCTTGAGTGAAGAGGCTGCTGCTTCCCCCCCCAAACCACGCCAGGACATGGTGGCCTTGGGAGGTGACAGCTGATGGAGGTGTCCATCAGTGAGGTCAAACACCAGCTCATAAATCACCAGCCCCATCTCCGAGCCACCATCTCCGAGCGAAAAACATTTACAGTCATTTAGAGGAAAAGCTTTTTCCCTTCTCTCTGAGCTACAACAGATCTATGATAGGGCTTTTCAAACTTCAGCATCCCCCTGGCAGCCTGTGTTAGGCCTGGAGGTGGAAATGAATGATTCCTTACCAGATTAAAAGATCTGTGTGACAGCCAAGCAGTGCTGCGCTCACAGCCCAGGGAGCGCTGAGCACAAGCTGGGCTGGTGCCCGGAGGGCACCCTTGGGGCTCACTCCCCCTGGCAGAGCCACCTGGGACCCCTGTGCTGGGAAACTGGGCTCCCAAAACAAGCCCCGAGCAGCCTCCAGCACCCTCCCTTGGCCACTTATTTTGGCTTAGTTGGGAAGCTGTAGACGCCTGCTAATTAAAATTGATGTCGTGTTCACCAGAGCCCAATTCCGCATCGAACTCCTGTTGCTTCCTTCTCCGCGAGAGCAGGTCTGCCATATTTAGCCAACTTTTACAGTCATTAGCAGAAGCAGATGCTTGGATCCGCAGTCCCTAATGACTCTAAATGAGAGTATTAGTTTATTGACTGATGGCCTAATTGTTGCCACCACGACCACAAGCAACAGCTCCAAGCCCAAGCGCTGTGTCTGTGCTGAAGGACACCCAGCCTGGGAGCAGAGGGACAGAGGGACAGTGCTGCCAGGGCTGCAGCCAGGACACAGGGACAAGCAGCCCCCACGATGTGACCCACATGCAGACCTCCAGATGACTCCAGCAGGTGAACAGCCAGCAAAAGTTAATTTGATTATGCTTCCCCCACCAGAGGTCAGAGCCCCGGAGCGCGTGTTGATGTGTGACCTTTTGCAGGGTGACTTGACTTCCCCGTGCTCTCTGCATGGTAATGAAGCGCCTCCTGGGGCCTGGAGCAGCAGCGTGTGCCATTCCTGCTTCCCTCCTCCTTCGGCTCTCCGTGCAAGTGTAGATGAATGGGAGGAGGGGAAAGTCAGAGCTCGGGCCCTGTGCACTCCTGCACTGCTGGGAGATGTGACTGTGTGACCGCCAGCCCCGCTCCTTCCCCGGCCCCTGATGGACAGTCCAGAGCAATTAACTGGGGCTGTGCTTTAATTAAAGCATCTCCAACCTGCCTTGACCCAGATGGGCACAAACACCCCCAAAATGAAGAGGTTTTGAGGATGTGCCTGAATGTCCCATGGAGCAGGGACGGACCTGAGCCATGGGAAGACATCCTGAGACATGGAAGCTGCCTGAGGATGCTGTTGGGAAGACAAGATGCATTGCAGCCTTTTTTGGCCATTATTTTATTGGAAATGAGACCAAGAGCTGCCACTCAGAGCCTGTGGGAGCTGCTGCATCACAGACCTGAACCCCCCAAAAGCTGACACGGCATGGTGCCTACCCAGCTGACTCTGGGGAAGAGAAACAGCCATGGAGAAAGTTGTGTCTGCCTTAAGGGATTGGTGGATGTTTTCCCAACACGTAGAAATCAACAGAAAAAAACAGATGTACAAGAGGATTTAAGAGGCATCAAGTTGCCTGGATACCAGATCCTGTAACTACTCAAAAAGTAATTATAAAAGCAAGAAATCTGTCTCGGCTAAGCAGGTGGATGGGAAATTGGAAATCCATTTGTGAGAGACTTTCTGCTTTCTAACAAGGCAGGTTACAGCTCAGCTTGGTTCTCTCCTGCTCCTGATGCTCCTGCCTGCCCTGGAGGAGAACGGAGTGGTGGCTCCTGGCATTCCCAGCACCGTGGTGTTCGCTCCTGAGCTCCTGGCACTGCTGCCCATCCCTCCAGGTGGCTGCCACACGCCCGTGCCCCGGGTCCCTGAACACTTGCACAGGCTCTGCTCTCCCCTGGCAGCTGCTCAGCTCCTGCTCTCAGGACAGGCATGAGGTTTGAGCTTCCCAGAAAACCTCCCCTGCCTGGTGCTGAGGAGCTGGAGCCCTCAATATCCCCCTGGCCACACCGTGGGGTCTGGCTGATGGAGCCAGCCAGGCATTGACACCACTAAAACACCTCCTGCTGATGAGAAACCTACCTTGAAACCACTTCTGGTTTTTGTTCCTGTTGGGAAAAGGCTGAGAAAAACTAATAATAATAAAAAAACCCCTCTATAATCCCCAAATCCAAATTTCTTTGCACAGACTTTTGCTCAGCCCAGTGGTGCATCGCAAAGACTTGTAATTGTGAGTGTAGAAGCCTTTTGCTGCTGTAACTGTTTCTGTGTGGCCTGGTAGGAGATGGGTTGTGCTGGAAGCAAGAGAGATTTTGCTGGAGCATGAAAAGCAAAGCCATTTAGTTTAGGTAACATCTCTGGAGCTCTAGGGGTCAACAATGAGAACTCCAGGAAAATAGTTTTCAGGGCAGGACGAGCTGGAGACAAGAGAGGAAAAAAGAACTGAGAAAATGCATTTATTAGATGTCCAATTTACCCTCTCCCAAGCTGTCTGCTCCTTTTCAGACACAAAATAGGAACAGTGGAGGAGAAGGAGCAGTGGCACTGCTGTCCGAGTCACCGAGCAGGCAGGGAGCAGGGGCACTGCGGTGGCAGGGAAAACAGAGCCGAGGGAATGCGATGGCAAAGGTGGATTTGGACTGCAAGAAGCTGCAGGAGGAAGGGGTGAGAGCTGAAATCGGCAGGAGAATCCTGGTCGCAGCAAGGCCCTGGCTTGGCAAATTTATCCCAGAACAGTGGTCACAGCTCCAAGGCTACCAGAGCTCCGGGAGCGTTTGGACAACGCTCTCAGGGATGCACTGGGTGGGATTGTTGGGGGGTCTGTGCAGGGCCACGAGCTGGACTGGATGACCCTTGTGGGTCTCTTCCAGGGGGATATTCCATGATTCTGTGGTTTGTTCTGCTCTAGCCACACACAGACCCATGGACTCCCTCTCCCTCAGTCACTCAAGAAACTTCCATTCAGGATCTCTCCCTTGCAGGCAACATTTCTCTCTACAGTAAGCCTCATAACTCTGCATTTCTGTGTTTTTGACAAGATAAAGCGCGGGTTGGAGCTCTCCCTGTGTAAATCAGCTCATTAATGCTGTGTACGGAGGGCTTTGGTGCTGTGCAGCAGGCAGGGAACACAGGCAGGGAACAAAGACAGATGTACCTGAAACATCCCTCGCTGTGGAATCACGGCAGCGCCGTCCCCGGCGGTGGGGCCGGCCGGGATATCAAGGAGGATGACAGGGATGTGGTAGGTGTAGGAGCGATCCTACAGCAAGAGGTGACCTTGACCCAGAAGATTTCTTCTTCTTCTTTGTTTTTTTCGTTCCACCTCTCAGCAGCACGGGGCAACCATTGTGTTTTTCAAAGGCGAGTTCCGGGCTCCAAAGAAAGGAATTGCTAAACGTTTATCACAACTTGCCTGGGGGGATGTGAAATACAAGAGGAAATCTCCCCCTCTCTGCCTCCCACTGCACCCTACCCTGAATTCGGGAGGAGAAGTCGTTTGAGTGATCTTAGCAGAATCAGAACAAGTGTTTACTGCTCTTTAAGGACCCATAAACCACTTCAGTAGTTTGCTGGTTTATATGTGACTATCTTCTACGTTAGACATTTAAATTAAAATATTTATAATTAATTGAACAAATAATTTCCTCTCCCCCCGTCCCCGCCCCTTTGGGGGTTGGAGCACGGAAGACTTCAGTAAATTTTGGTCTCCTAAGCACCATTTCCTCGAGAGGGTTGGTTTTCCTGTGGGGTGGGAAGCAAGGGCAGGCAGAGAGTGGTTTTAACTGGAAAATCAATTGATAGGAAAGACAAATTAATGCACATTTTTTCAAGAGGGGAAAAGAAAAAGGCACTGGGAGCCTTTTTCTTCCATAATGGAGAGCACCAGGAGCAGGGCTCTGGCAGGGTGGGTCAATGCCCTTGTGCTGGCTGGGAATGGAGAGCAGTGTCCAGGCAAGCAGGGGGTGAGCAGAGGGAGCAGAACCCAGGAGGGACATCACTGACCCAAGACACACCACCAAAGACTTCTCTGTGTGGGTGACACATGAGGTGACCCTGATGGGGCTCAGGAGTGAGCCCTGAGCATCCCAGGAATGGCCACTCTCGGCTGGGTGGCTGTGGAGGCGAGGGGGCTCTGGGACATCCGTGGTCTTCGCAGAAAATACAGTTTATTTTGATGCCCTGGAAATGCCTTTGTCAGCAGATCTATTCTTTCATTGTGAAAAAGCCTATTAGCTTCTGCTTTCTACTTCTGTGGGAATTTATTCCTCCATCAGATCTCCAATATAAAAGTGCTTCCCTCTCGGAGATTGATACCGTGTGTACGAAAAGCTCCGCGCGCTCCGGGCCAGGCAGTCCCTTCCCTTAGGAGCGATGAAGGATGGCTTTGAGAGCAAAGCACAGAACAGCTCCACAAGATAAAATCTCAATTCCAAGGGCTGCTATGACATCCTGGTGACCTTGGGCTCTCCCTGAGGTTCCTGTGCAGTGCGGGACGTGCCAGGCTTTCGGCAGGAGAGCAGGGGGTGGGCGATGCTGAAATCTCACCCCGCAGTTGTCCTGCACAGACCCACACAGGGAACATCCTGGTGCTGGGGAAGATTTACAGCCCCATCCATGGCCTCTCAGAAGAAGAGTAGGGACAAATCTGGGGATCGTGCTCAGCTATCTGGGGTCAGAGGAGAAGGGGATGGAGGACAGGAGGCTGTGCCCAGCTGAGCTCTGAGCAGGCCTGCACAGAGCTGATGTGGTGCTGCGACTTCAGCCCCAGCCAAGCGAAATCATCCCCTTCTCTGAGCTCACCCAGCTGAGCAGGGGTCATGTCCCTCTGTCTGACAGACTCGGTGCCCTCGTTTGCAGCACCAATGTGTGCAACACCCCCTGAGCAGCCACACCTTCCCCTGGACGTGCCAGGTGCCTGGGACTGCTCTGCCACAGCAAGAACAGCAGGAGAAACTGCTGAGCCTGCTGAGAAATGTGCTCAGCCAGCTGTGGGAGCCTCCCACTGCACAGAGTCCCAGCCTGAGGCCCGGTGGAGGGGGCCACACCTTCCTCCAAAGGGCTTTGGTGTCCTCCCACACCAGGCAGCGCTGGCACCGCACCCCCACACAGGGCTGGGGTCACCTCCAGGCAGTGCCAGCACACGGGGAGGGTCCTGCTCTGGCCATGTGGGTGCCAAAAAGATGTGGGTGCCATGCTGGTCCTGCCCCTGCCCTGCCAGCCCTCTCCAGCCAGAAGATGGTGCTGGTGTGGACATCAATGCCTTCCTTCCCTCCCCAGTGGAACTTCCCACTCCTCCTGCACCCCCTCGCTGCTGCCCATCTCCCCTCGCTGCCCAGCTCCTGTCCCCACACTCTGGAGCAGAGGCCTTGCAGAGCTCTGGCTCCCACAGAGGAAACCAGGGCCAGATTAAAATAATAATAATAATAATAATAATAATAATAATAATAATAATAATAATAATAATAAAACCCCCCAAAAATCCCAAAACAAACAAACAAAAAAACCCAATCAGCCTCTGCCCAGGCCACTCCAGACCCTCATTGCCATGGCAACTGCCTGCTGGCAGTGATGCTGCCTCGCTGATGGGAAGTATTTCCTTGGGACGGATGTGAATTCCTCCAACACAAGCCCAGTGTGGAGTGTCACTGCTTGGGAAGGGCCAGCAGGCAGGGAGAGGGTGACAGGGAGAGGGTGACAGGGAGAAGGTGACAGGGAGAGGGTGACAGGGAGAAGGTGATAGGGAGAGGGTGAAAGGGAGAAGGTGACAGGGAGAAGGTGACAGGGAGAAGGTGACAGGGAGAGGGTGACAGGGAGAAGGTGACAGGGAGAAGGTGACAAGATCCAGCCCTGCCTGCTCATCCATCTGTACTGTGGAGGGCCACAACCACCAACGCCACACCAGAGCACTCCAGTGACAGCCCTGACACCCACCAGTGACACTTCCTGGCACAGAGGCTTCTTTGAGGCCAAGTGACAGAATAAATTCTCACCAGCACGGAGCCATCATGTTGCTTTTAATTATCAGGAAAGGTCCCAGAGCATTGCACGCTGTTTAACTTGGGCTGATGGATCTTGTTTGTCACAAATCCTTGGGCTTTTTTTCTGTCCTGGATGTTTTTTTCTCCAAACAACCCTGCTGGAGATCCAAGCCCTGCAGGGACAGAGGAGTGGGCAGAGTGAGCCAGTCCTGCTCATCCCACCTGTGCTTCTGAGCCAGGACTCAGGATGGCTCTGGGGTGGGAAACATGACAAAAACATCAAAAATGGGAACTTCTCCTGCCTCTGCCTGCATGAAACACGGGGTTCACATTAAACACAATAAATAATTATTTAAACTCAAAGATGCCCTGGCTGAGCGTGTTCCTCCAAACTGTGGTGCCCTGGAGAAAAGGGCCAGGCCACTGCTGCCTCCTGCTTTATCTACCCAGAATCAAGTTTAATATGCTACAGCTTTACACCAGGCACTCTCAATTTATCACCAAAACACCTCGCAGAGGGTTGCCAGTTTCCTCCCTTCATCACTGCTGATATAATGAGGTGACAGTCAGCCTCGAAGGAGGGGGATGTATTTGTCAGGAGGGCTTTTGCTGCTGCTGTGGCTTGCTCTCCATTTGGCAGAGCTTTGGAGCTCAAGTGAGACAAAGGAGATTTGGATGTGGAGGAGACAGGGGCAGGTTTCCAACCCTCCTGCTGCCCACAGCTCCGGCCAAGCCAGGAGGATGACTCCAGCCCCAGTCCCTTGAGCTGTACCAGTCATGCTCCATGGCAGGGCACTCTGTACCAGTAAGAAAGCCAGGCACGTTTCCTCAGAATTGAGGCAAGAAAGGTGATGTAGACATGCAAAGAGATCCCCAAAAAAACCACCTGTCCTGGGAAAACTTGGCTGCTGGAACATCTGCTGCCTGTTGGGATCGTGCTCCTCCAAGGGGAAAGGAAACATGGTCACATCCATGGCAGGTGGATCCTTGCCAGGGGGTTTGGAGCTCAGGACTCAGTCCTCAGATGGTGCCACTCCTTTTGTTCCAGCAGGACGAGGAAGGCTCCTGCCCCAGCTCACCTCTGTCCTGACAACCCCTGAGGTGTGGACATCACCCCAAATCCCAGCCCCAGGATGGTTTTTGCTCCCCACAGAGCCAGCAAGGGCTGTGAGCTCCAGCCCACATTTACCCCTTCCCTGTGCCTGACACCCAGACGACAGCCCTGCCTATAAATCATATTTTGCCCAGATTTAGAGGAGAAAGGAGCTATTATGAGAAATAGATCAGAAGTGACACAGCTCATTATTGCGAGGTGAGTCCAAGCTGCAGACAAGGGCAAAGTTAATAGAAAACGTATCCAATCCACAATGGTAACTTTAATTGTTAGCACTAATGAAGCCTATTTAGGATGGATTATGTATCTGGCACTTCAGATGCAGCCCTCAATTCATCTTCCCCGTCACATGTCTCATCGCATCAGGTCCAGAGGCAGAAGGAGAGCTTTTCCCCTTCCGCTGAACAACTGGGGTTGAAAAACAAATTCTGTGTCATCCATCAGCCCAGAGGCCCAGCTGGCCACGGCAGGGACTTGTGGGGATGCTCACAGGGGTGACTCCCCTCCCTAGCATGGCCAGGAGCTGCCAAAGGACCAGGAGCTGCAGCATCGGTGTCACAGGACCTGCTCAAGAGCAGCCAACTCCCCAGCTGCCCATTGTCACCTCCCCTACTCTATTTCCAGCTCTAGCAGCCCCCGAGGTGGCAGCTCAGGGTCCCAGAGGTGGCACGAGGCTGTGACTCTGCCCTGGACCAGCCCCCTTCCCCCCAGCCTCCTCCCAGGCAGTTTTCCAGGCACACTTTTGGAATTAAGGACAAATTGTAATTACTTTTCTCAGTAACAAAACCTTTGGAGGAAAGGGCTGGTGATAGATTTCAGGCTTTATCGGAGCTGACAAAGAGCATTACTCACACGGCACGAGAACTGGCACCTCGTCAGACGGGGAGGTCTGTGGTGACCATCCCTGGGGCACCAACAGACACCAGGATTTTTTTTTCCTTAATATGGGAATTAAGCACGTTGTCTTATCGAGTTCCCTGGGCCGTGCTGAACGGTGAGCCCGGCCCTGGCACGTCGTCCCTCTTTGCCAAACTCTCATTTGAAAGGTCACTGCAACCCAAATATTGAAGAGAAGCGAACTGCAAAAGGCACCAGGATTTTGGTGTGGAATTTCCCGTGGGAACAGGGCTCTGCTTGGGTCCAGCCAATCCAACCCCAGCCAAAGGAGCTGCTGCTCCCGGGTCAGGGATTTCCCCAGTGACTCCCAGGAACCAGCAGCAAGGTTCTCCAGGAGGTGGACAATGCCAGTAAAACCTGTTCCAAAGGCTGAGGGCAGCCTCTCCAGCCCCCAGCTGCTGTTTCCTGCTGGAGCTCTGCACCAGCCCCTTGAGTCCCAGCAGCTCCTGTTGAGTCTGGATTTAGCTCGATGGATCCTGATCACGAGTGTGTCAGGAATTAATGCCTGCTGCAGCCTCCCCCGAGCAGGGAGCCGTCAGTCACCCCCTCAAATGGGATCATTCTCCCTTTTGTCCCCATTTTCCCTCCTCAGCAGCGCTGCACAAGCGGGCAGCAAGTGCCTCCTCAGTGCACTCGGGATTTTCTGCAGGGCAAACCAGAGGAATGAATTGTGGCAATGGTGACCCCAGTGTTCAGGAGTCACCATCCCGGCTGGCACCAGGTAACGGGGGCTGGCAGCCCCCAGGGACCCCCACATCACCCCTCTTCCAGTGTGAGCATGGAAAAAGTGCACTGAACCTACCCTGTTGTGTCCTCCAGCTTTCCTCACCCTGGAAACTTAAATCAAATGAGTAACGGGAGCCAGGGGAAGTCTGAGATGGATGGATCTATCTCATCTTCCACCCATGGTATCCATCACACCACTGGATTTTGTGTCTGTGCCCCTTTAAATAAGGCTCCTTGCTTTGCACTGGGGAGGGAAAAGAAGAAAAAAACCGATTAAAAAGAAAAGGAGGTGAGGGGGAAAAAGGATAATTATGTCCCACAAAAATTAAGGGAAAGAAAAATGATGTTAAAAAATCCCTTCTTGTATAAAAAGGGTATTTTATAATAGACCTTTAAAGCTTTCCATCAAGTGAAACCAACACATTTACTTGAAGTGTTAAAGAGGAACCTTCAATCAATCAGAGAACTTCATTTTTACTCTGTAATGAATTCAATTGACCTTCGTGTTGCAGAGATACAGCGGCTGAGGCAGGGGTGGAGGCTCTGAGACACGCCCTTGTCCCAGGGGTGCCAGTGCCAGGCTGGTCCCCTCGGGGGTGGAGGAGAAGCCCTGGGAGCTGCAGCCCTGCTCTGGGGCTCTGGAATTTAGGACACTAAATGGATGTGGCACTTGGGGAAGGGGACATCACTGGAAACTCACTGGGAGGGCGACACTTCTGCGTGAAATCCTGAGATGAAACCTCTGCTCTCAAAGCAATTATCACCAGCTAATGGGAGCTGGGAAATGCCTCTCCCTTCCCACGGATTGAAATCCCACCTTGGCCCCCACAAGCTGCACACGGAAGAGCAGTCGCTTGCTGACCCATGGAAATCAGAGATGGAGTTTGTGGCTGGAGATTGCCCAGCCACGAATGTTTTGGATGCACTGCAAGGTCACACAGATGTGGAGCCAGAGGGATTTTTTGGACATGGCTTAGGGGTCCCCAGGCCTGTGAGATTTTTGGGGGGCACAGGTCCATCTCTCCTGCACCAACAGAGGGTGGGAACAGCCCCTGCCCCAGGCCCCAGGGCAGGGGAGGTGCCCCATTCTCCACACCAGGTCCCTAAATCACCCAGTGACACTGAACAGTTCCAACCCCACCATCAGCCACTGGTCCCAGTCCCAGGGTGGCTCTGGGAGGTGCAGCAGCCCCAAACTCTGCTCTTCCAGGGGGGAGCTGCAGCCCCCAGCCTTTGCTCTCATCTCCTGGGTAAGTATTAATAAAAGAGTGGCTAAAAATACAGAAAAAGCATTTATTTCTGAGGGAAGAATCCCTTGAATTGCACCCCGGCTAATTAACATTTATCCAAAGTGCACTCATCACAAACATACATTAACCTTTGAGGCATCTATAAGAGCAATTGGAAAATATATAATGAGAGCAGAGAGAACCCAGAGCACGAGACCTCCCCTCTGAAAATGCCACCCTGGCCTCCTCTTGGATGCATTTTCAAACAGTTTCCCTTCAATTCCCAGTTTTTCAGTGCTTCCAAAGCAGGTCCTTGACACCCCTGAGCTGCTCCCTCCCAGCTCAGAGCCGGGGGAATCGCCCACCCACTCTTCCCTCCTCTCCTGCTCCTCCGCTGGGGAGCAGGGATCAGTTCCTGTGGTAAGCCCAGAGAAAAATGAAGGATTTTGTCCAAGATTTAAATTAAACCAGCAATCAATATCGCTCCTGAAAGCAGAGACGAGCAGCCACGGCGCTGAGATGTCCTTAATGATTCCAGTCAAAGTCATTAGCAAAGTTACTTCCCTGGATTTTTTTTTTTTTTTTTTTTTTTTTTAAATTGGGAATGGTGAGAGAGCCCCGGCATCCTCAAGGAAAGACAGAGAAACATTAAAGACGTCTGGGAAGCACTGGAGCTGGAGAGATAAGATGTGGAGTCGCTCTCCGTGTGCCAGCTGGGCTGGGAGGGGGAAAGGAAAACTTCAGAAAGAAAAATTCTGTATTTCTTCACCCCACTTACCCCGTGTGGGGGAAATGGGTGAGCAGCCACTGCCTTCCCTCATCGAACATGGAATTCATGAGGATCAACCCCCGCTCCTCAGCCTCCTCTTAGATTTATTTTATATATTTTATAGACATTTTTACATGTAAGTATATGTAAATAATATAGAAAACATTGTATCTTTATATGTTATATATTTCTACATAATAGAAAATAATATGTGAACTGGAAATATAGATACATAAATAGACATAGACAGATATAAATAAAATATAACCATAAATGGTAGATATTTATACATTATATTTATATAATATAGTTATTTAATAATATATTTAATAATACAGTTAACAATACAGTTATGTATAATATATTTACTTAATAATATATTTATATAAAACATATTTTATATTATATATTTTATAGCTATATTTCTATATAGATACTCTAGTATTTAGATTTTATATCTCATAGTATTTAGTCTTTCTGCATAGCAAATACATGTATTTACACACACACCCATTACATGTCCCCTTGGGGGGTTCAGGACTCTTTTGAGGAGTCACTGCTGGACCCCAGGACAGGACAGGGCTCTGCCCAGGGCACCCCAAACACCTCATCCTGCTCCTGGGGCCAGTGAAGGAGGAGCAGGGAAGGATTCCCTCCGGATCCAGCACTCAGCCCAGGGCCTCGGCTTGCTCAGCACTTGGATTCCAGTGGGGTGCAAGTCCTCACAATCCTCCTCGAGCCAACAAAACCCATTTGAGTGGGAGTGGGAAGGAGCTGGGCCGTGGCTGAGCACGAGGCTTCCCCCAGAAAAACCCTGGAGCAGCTCCCCTTCCCTGGGAGCTGGGGTGGGATCCCACATTTCTGCAGGCTGGTGCCAGCAATCACCGTTCATTCCAGCAGGCCTGGATGACACGGAGGGAAGATTTAGCTCTTCTAATTACTCCTGTGAATACCAGGGGTGCTGCTGATGAGGGAGGCAGGTACATGCACATCCACACACACACACTCGGAGCCAATTAGGAAAGAAAAACAGCAGCGAGGAGCCTGCAGGCTCGCAATGATTTACAGTAAAGAAAAAAGAGGTCTAAGCTGTCGGTGTCACTGTGAAGCAGCAGAGCTGTGATGGTCAGTGCCCAGCAGTGAGGCCCAGCACAGGGCAGGGGAGGATTCAAGCCATCAGCCAAGGGATAAAGCTTAATTTTCAGCTGATAAGAACGTGGTACCCAACAGCACCGTGCTCTGGGTGCTCCACCCAGCCGGGCCCAGCAGCCCTGACCTGGTGCTGCCGAGCAGTGAAGTCCTGCCTCTCCGGCCCTGGGGTTCTCTGCTCTCTCGGTGCCTGCTCTGTCTGATGCCAACCCCCCCCGAAGACACCTCAGCCCGTTGTCACCAGCCTGTACTGATGCCTTTTCCTGGTCTTAAAATCAAGAGTCAAACATGGTTAAAAGGGGAAAAGGGATTTCACCTTGGGATTTATTTTAAGGATCCTTAGGTGCACATGTCCAGGTCATATGCATCGAGATGCACCCCGCCGAGTCTCTGTGTCTGCCTCCCCCCCAACATCGGGTATATCATTATAGGTGTTACTAATTAGCAGATCTATCAAAGATTCCCCAAGGAGAGGCTCGAGTGAGCCCCCCCTCCCCAAGGAGCCTTCCCCTGGATGGTTCTATCTGAGTTTACAGAATGTGTTCTGGAGAGGACCTTGGGCTCTGGGGCACACTGATCCCTGGCTACGAAGCTTCTAAAATGCTGAGCCTCTCAGCTTGACAAACAAGTCCAAGAATGGAGGCAAAAAGCACTGGGAATACAGGAGTTGTAAAAAGGTACAACAGGGGTATAAAAGAAAAGGCAAAAAATCTTCATGGCATCAGTACCCCCTCGTACAGGGTCCCTATGAGCCCCAGGGCCTGGGACTGGCACCATTCCCAGAATGGGATCCCTGTGGCAAATCCAGGGCTTCAGCTCCTCCCACCTGCTCAAACACACACCGGATTCTCCGGCTCTGGCAACTCAGCTCCTCCACTGCACAGCCCCAAGAGCTCAGCAGGCAGCACTGGGAGGTGGCTGAACCACACAAAAATGCCCCTCCACCCCAACTTAGGACCTTGACAGCTCCGTTCCAATCCCCCTTTGGTGGGATTTTCTGTGGTTCTCTGTCCCTCTTTTCCCAAGAGCATCCCCACACCTTCCTGGGATATTCCACTGCCAACGCCCTCCTGCCCACCAAGCCTGAGGGCACAGCAGAGAAATTGCCCCCTGCAGCAGCTTCATTTCATGCCCCTGATTAGAGCTCTGAGCTGGAAATCAGCTGGAAAGGCTGATTTCTTCACAACCTTCTGTCCTGACCAGTCTGAAACTCACGGATGGGCTCGACAGGTTACAGGTGCCTCTTTCTGTCCTCTCCTTCAGCCACCCCCTGCAGGGACATGGAATAAAGAGCTTGGGGCTGCAAAACCAAAGAGGACTTCAGTCCTGGCTGGAAGAGTGGGAATTACCCAGGAAATCCAGCAGCAGAGGTGCTGTAGTTCTGTGAGCAGGGAGGGGCTGCATGGAGTGAACCCTGAAAGGAGAGACCCATCAGTGGTGGGAAGGGGGTTCTGGCTGCCCAAAAAGTGCAAGCAGCAGAATTTTTAAGCACCCCTGGAGATGCAGTGCTATTATCAATGTTATTACCAACGTTATTTATCACAGAAAGTGGCATTAATATTACCACACTTATTAATACATAAAGCTGTAGTGTTTTTACTAAACCAGCTACAAAACTCTGCATTGCTATTAATGCTGACATGAATATATTAATAATACATTAGCACTGGTTTGTTTTGTGGCTTCTGCTTCCCTGAAATCATTTTTTCCTCTAACTCTTGATCCCGCTTGTTCAGTATTTTGGCAAGGAGTGGGTCTAATCAGTAATCACAGAATCACAAAATCACTGAAGTTGGAAAAGCCCTCCAAGAGCATCGAGTCCAACCTGTGCCCAATCCCCTCCTTGTCTCCAGCCCAGAGCACCGAGTGCCACGTCCAGGAATTCCTTGGACACCTCCAGGGATGGGCACTCCAAACCTCCCTCGGTAGTTCCAAGGCCTGACCACCCCTTCCATGAAGAAATCCCTCCTGATGCCCAACCTGAGCCTCCCCTGGCCCAGCCTGAGGCCGTTCCCTCTCCTCCTGTCCCTGTTCCCTGGGAGCAGAGCCCAACCCCCCCGGCTGCCCCCTCCTGCCAGGGAGTTGTGGACAGGACCCATTTTTGTTGGATGCCAAACAAGGATATGGAACAGCTTCAGTGCTGGGAGAAGATCTGCCTGATGGGGTCAAATCCAGATGCCCAGAGAGGGGCTTTTCAAGAGAGCCATCAAAAGGGGCACATTTCAGAGGGTTACCCCAAAGCAGAGGCTGTGGGTGCTGCCTTGGGGGGGCTGCCACCACTTCACCCCCCTCTCCTGCAAACCCGGGGGTCTGGGTCTGCTCTGGGCATGGCAACCACTCCCAAAGCCACGTGGGCCACTCCAGCCCAGCAGCCTGGCACCCAGGCCCATGAGCAGAGCCTCATAAATCCTGGCAGAGGGTAAGTGACGTTCTGCTGGGCTCTCTCCCAAATCACACTCGTTCCTCATGCTGAAATCCTACCCAGTCTTGGCAGCAAAGCTGCAGAACTGAGCAGGCACAGCTCCGTGGGCTCATGCAGGGGGAGGGAAGCACGACAGAGGAAATGGGGCAGCGCTGGACTCCCAGGGCATCTCAAAATTCCTGTGCCGGCAAAGTCAGGCATGACTGATTGGGAGTTACGTGAGGATGAGCTGGACCCTTTAAGGAGCACGAGCCATTCATCCTGGACATCAGGAAGGATTTCTTCATGGAAAGGGCTGGCAGGCACTGGAAGGAGCTGCCCAGGGAGGTGGTGCTGTCCCCACCCCTGGAGGTATCCGAAGAATGACTGAACGTGGCACTCGGTGCTCTGGGCTGGGTGAGGACAAGGTGGGGATGACATGCCAAGGTTGGACTCAATAATCTTGGAGGTCTTTTCCAACCCCAATGATTCTGTGGCAGAGCAGCCTGGTGACATCACCTGCCCTCCAGCCACTGCTGTGCTTCTCTGAGACGGTCGCCAAGCCCTCCCTGCACCAGCTGCAGTCTGCAAGGCCACCAAGAAACTCCCCATGCAGTTCAGTCTTCATGCAAGGGGGCAGAAATCAGCTGCACTGGCTCAGTCCCACTGGATTTAACTTAAAAGCACGATTGCCACAGTCCCACATGTAGAAAGAGTCAGCGATGGCTGAAGAAGCTCCTTTGGCTCCAGCCCCTGGAGCCAGGTGACGGTGCAGAAATCTGAGCTTTGGTTTTCTGGTGATGTTTCCCTGTGTGGATGAATGCTGGGAAGCACAGCCTGGAAGATTTCACAAGCAGAAGACAAACACAAAGATCAGGATTTCCTTTGCCAGTGGTATCCTCAGTTACTGGTTTATTTGGGAGGGCTTGTAATGGCCAAGGGCTGCTGGTCCTGGAAGTTACAGTGCAGAAAGAGAGATGTCAGTGAGGGAAAAGGACTTTGTAGTGCAGGAAATGGCCTGTTTGAAGTGCTGATTTAGCTCGTGCCTCAGAGTAATACAGGGAACCTCCTGCTCCCTGCTTCTATTTAGAAAACTGCTTTTTGAAACAGATAAATACATAATGGAGACCCTTTTCATTTCCTCTGTGGTCAGGGGCAAATATTTGCATTCACAGTGATAAGAATTTGATGTTGTGGAAAAAGGCAGGCTCCTGCTGTCCAGAAAGGAGACATTAATGCAAATTCCTGCCAACTTCCACGTGTAACAAAAGTATCACCGCTTTCATCTTGTCCAGAGAGTTCTCCCACCAAACCTCAGCGCAGAGAGATTTGGTGACCTTCTGTCTCCTGCACTGGTGGGAGGGATGGATGGATGGATGGATGGATGGATGGATGGATGGATGGATGGATGGAGGGAGGGAGGGAGGGATGGATGGATGGATGGATGGATGGATGGATGGATGGATGGATGGAGGGATGGAGGGAGGGAGGGATGGATGGAGGGAGGGAGGGATGGATGGATGGATATATGGATGGATGGAGGGATGGATGGATGGATGGATGGATGGATGGATGGATGGAGGGAGGGAGGGATGGATGGATGGATGGAGGGAGGGAGGGATGGATGGATGGATGGATGGATGGATGGATGGATGGATGGATGGATGGATGGATGGATGGAGGGAGGGAGGGAGGGATGGATGGAGGGAGGGAGGGATGGATGGATGGATGGATGGATGGATGGATGGATGGATGGATGGAGGGAGGGATGGATGGATGGATGGATGGATGGAGGGAGGGATGGATGGATGGATGGAGGGAGGGAGGGATGGATGGATGGATGGAGGGATGGAGGGATGGATGGATGGATGGATGGATGGATGGATGGATGGATGGAGGGATGGAGGGATGGATGGAGGGATGGATGGGTGGATGGATGGATGGATGGATGGATGGGTGGATGGATGGATGGATGGATGGATGGATGGATGGAGGGATGGATGGATGGATGGATGGATGGATGGATGGATGATGGATGGATGGATGGAGGGAGGGATGGATGGATGGATGGATGGATGGATGGATGGATGGATGGATGGATGGATGATGGATGGATGGATGGAGGGAGGGATGGAGGGATGGATGGATGGATGGATGGATGGATGGATGGATGGAGGGATGGATGGATGGATGGACGGACGGGTGTGGATACAAAAATGCTGTTAGCAAGGAATTTTCCTGCTTCTTTCTAAGCCATGGGATACTTTTCTCTCCCACGGAAGATAGTAGCAGAAATTCTGTAAACTATGAACACCTGTGACCTTGCAGAGCTTTTTTGATGGTACAGTAGAAAAATATTTTGACAATGGATGTTTAGGATTTTAGCCAATCACCCCAAGGGGTGGCTGATCCTTTGTCCAATTAGACTATGAAGAAAAAAGTCTGTAAAAGAGTTTGTAAAATAATTAAATAAATCAATCTTGCTGCACAATTCCTGCCTGCTGGATCTCTCTTCTCTCCTCTCCTCCCTACGGCTGCAGGATAAAGTAATATATGGGTGGATGGATGGGTGAATAGATGGATGGATGGAGGGATGGATGGATGGGATGGATGGATGGATGGATGGAGGGAGGGAGGGAGGGAGGGATGGATGGATGGATGGATGGATGGATGGATGGATGGATGGATGGATGGAGGGAGGGAGGGAGGGATGGATGGATGGATGGATGGATGGATGGATGGATGGAAGGATGGAGGGATGGATGGATGGATGGATGGATGGATGGATGGATGGATGGAGGGAGGGATGGATGGATGGATGAAGGGATGGAGGGATGGAGGGATGGATGGATGATGGATGGATGGATGGATGGATGGAGGGATGGAGGGAGGGAGGGAGGGAGGGATGGATGGAGGGAGGGAGGGATGGATGGATGGATAGATGGATGGATGGAGGGATGGATGGATGGATGGATGGAGGGATGGAGGGATGGATGGATGGATGGATGGATGGATGGATGGATGGATGGATGGATGGATGGATGGAGGGATGGAGGGAGGGATGGATGGATGGATGGATGGATGGATGGATGGATGGATGGATGGAGGGAGGGATGGATGGATGGATGGATGGATGGATGGAGGGATGAGGGATGGAGAGATGGAGGGATGGAGGGAGGGATGGATGGAAGGATGGAGGGATGGATGGATGGATGGATGGATGGATGGATGGATGGAAGGATGGATGGATGGATGGATGGATGGATGGATGGATGGATGGATGGATGGAGGGATGGATGGATGGATGAAGGGAGGGATGGATGGATGGGATTGGGGGTGGCAGCCCTACCCTGCCCACCCCAGCCCTCAGTCCTGCTGCTCCTGCTGCCAGGGTCCCAAATCCTGGCTGGGCTAGTCCCAACCCCAATCCCAACATTGATCTGGGTCCTTTATGAGGGGAAGCTCACAATTTAACCACTCCAGAACTCAGGGGTGGGACTTTGATGATCCTTGTAGGTCCCACATGCAGATGGTGGTTCTTGCAATATTGGGTGGGGATTGAAAATGCAGGGCTGGATCTGCAGAGAGGGACAGACAGACAGACTCCACTGCCCAGGGCAGGCCGGACACGGGGCTGCCCCTCCACCTCCAGCATCAGCTCCTTGGAGCAACGTGCTGCTCCCTTTTCCTCCCTCTGCCAAGAAAATAGCACCTATTTAGGAAGGCCTTTAAAGTTACCTGGCAGCAAACCCAAACCAAGAAGAAAGCGAAATCCTCAGATCTTAAATATAAATGATCAAAAAGCCTCCTAAAAAAAAAAAAAAAAAAGAAGAAAATCCTGAAAAATTAAAGAAAAAAATCGAAAAGTACACAGCTGACTTTTAACCTCGATGCTCTAAAGTCCACGAAGAAACCTCTGTTGCTATTGATTTCCATGGAAAATGCTCTGATATGCTCTGGATGGGCGGCGGGATGAAACATGAGGATCCAGGCGGGGATCGCGACCCCGCGGCCTCCCACGTTCCACCCACGCCCCGCCAACGCCAGGGAGCAGGAGCTGCTTTGAAATTCATTTTGGTCTCAAACAAGGCTGGACACAGGATGCTCCTTCCCGTGGTTTCTTTGAATCCAAATGTTTTGCAGCTGGAGCTGGGGATGGGCAGAGGAGGAGCTGTGGCTGCTGCAGCCGGTGGAGCTCGCTGGGCTCCGGCTGCCAGAGCTGGGCGAGTGTAGATACTGCAAGTTCCCAAAAAACCCCTCACTTATCTGGCTGGGGAGGAAGTGCTGCCTTAAATGCTGTGTGTTCAAACAGCAAACACTCGTCTGAGCCTCTGAAGGGCTTTGCACACAACACAGACACGTTTTTAATTCGGGGATTTCCCCCCTCGCAGTAAAAAGCATCCTCTATCAATATTCTTTTAGGATTTTCCTTCCTCAGTGAAGACACATTTTCCTCTTTCTTTCTCTCCTCTGGCTGTGCCATTGCCAGGGCTTGGAGCTTTGGGCTGTGTTTTCATAAAGAGTTTAGGGGAGGAAAAAATTCCACTGCTGTAAAACCACCAGGGTTAAAAACCCAATTTCCTTCCCAGCTCTATCACTGAGTTAAGAGGAGAATCCAGTCATTAGTGACTTGCAAAAGTTTGTGGTGAGAATGGCTAGAGCTGAGAGGGGATCAAAGCCTGGGTCTCCAGTGAAACCCACTTTCACTCCCTTCCTTTGGCTCCAGACACTGGGAATGGCCTGCACTCCTGCACTGAGTGAGCAGGGAATAAGGACTGACCCTCCTTTACTTGGCTAAATTAAAGAATATCTGAAAATGTCAAAACTTGCATCAAAATGAATGGGACTTAGATGCCAAAATAGCTTTGTGTGTGTGGCCCTTTAGGTCTTTATCTTGATTCAATATTCTTGGGAAGTCAGTGTGGAGTGAAGGATGGGTTTTCATCTCAGATTTTGCTGACTAAAAGTCATGGGCTGTAGGTAAATCTCACCTGGTAATATCTTACCCGTCAGAGCCCTTTCAAAACTCTGGGTAGCACAGGCATCCATCAGGGCTGACACATTAATTCAAACAGTCTTATTTTCACATCATTTAAGGCTTCTCTTCCCACTTTTGTTTTGCAATTGGAAATATTTTCGAGGCATAACACAACTGCCATCCTCACGCTGCTGCCTGCAACCACGGGGCCCGCAGGGACTGTTTGCATTCCAGTCAGAATTCACCATTTGAAGGGGGTTAGATTTAATCCCATCCAAATATGCATTTTGCTTAGGATAAAAGGAAAAATAATATTCTCTTGCTGAGACAGATGGAGCCCAGGTGATGCTGAAGGTGGTGGGGGTTTCTCTGCACCTCATCCCATCTGCAGGGGACAAAGATCAGTCACAGGAGCTGGGAGCTCTGGGTACAACCTCAGCTGCCACAGCAGGATTGATGCATCCACTGAGCAGAGACCACAGCGTGTGTTCAGACCATCCCAGGGAGAGGGGGCTGGGGAGAGGCAGGATCTGCTCTCACTGGGAGGAGATTTGCTCTGCAGGCTTGGGAGACCTACAGGCAAATCAGTGGCCAACATGACAAGCCCCAAACATCCTGGGTGGTCCTGCTGGGTCCCAGCAAGGTTTGTGTAGGTGACAGGGGACTTTCCTGTCCCTCCAGTGGGAGCAGAGACGATGCCAAGGCTTGGGGCAGGGGGTGAGCAGAGTGGGAGAGGCTGGTGCTGTTCACAGAATCCCGGTTTGGGTTGGAAGGGAACTTAAAGTCCACCTCGTTCCAACCCCCTGCCATGGGCAAGTTCAGCTGCTGCTTCCAGGCAGAGACAATTCCTGGTTGCCACTCCAAGGCTGTGCTCATGGGAATGCCCCTCCCAACAGCGCTGCCTGCCAGGACACAGCACTGCTCCCCCAAAATCGCAGAGCAGAGGCACCACAAACCTCAGCTGGTGGTGGTGTGGGGGGCAAAGTGTGGCTCTGGAGTCACTCACCTTCTTCTCTGCCAGGTTTAATTCAGTTTTCCTCATTTTCAGCCAGATTTGGAATACCTAAAAACGGAATTGCCTTTGAGGATCTCCTTCCCTTTCCCACCTTCAGGCAGAGAGACACAAAATAGGTCCCAGATGGAAAATCAGGGACTGGCCATGAAAAAATCTGCTTTGCTCATGGGGAGAAGACCTGGGGCTCCAACAGTTGTGGACTGAGGTTTTCTCATTCTTTTCCTGCTGCAGCTTGGGAACATCCTACTCTGGAGCTGCTACATCACCCCTAAGCAGAGGGAGAGACTGACACCAGCATGGGCTCCCCAGCAGGGAGTCTCATCCAGCTGGTTCGTGACAGGCAGAAAAGTCAAATTGCTGAAAATGAAATCTGGAAGTTAAAAAACCGGGGACATACCCAATGAAAAATGAAACATTTATTTCCCTAACATTGATTTTTTCATCAGTTTAAAAAATGTTCATTTGGAACACTTTCTTTTTCCCATCAGTAAAAAGAAATAAAATCACAGTATATAATAAACATTTCCCTGCTAAAAAGTTGATTTTGATGCAGCTCCATAGTTCATTTGTTCAGCAGTAACTGCTCTGCTGGATATTTGGATGAACATTTAGGGATGAAATTTAAGGAAAAATAGTTTGCTGAGATTTTTCTTCTCCTGGGTCATATCCAGTCTGTATTTAGGGACCAATTGCCAAAGTCAGCATTCCTCTTCCAACCAGCCCAACCAGCTGGATGTGGACACTGCTGCATCCACTCATCCCCCGGGATCAGACACGACCCAGAGCTGCCCTGGTCACACCAGCTACAAACGACCTCCTGGCCAAAATGCCTCTGCTCTGCACTCATTATAAAATTAACTTAAACAAGCATAAAATGAAATCTATGGAGCTGAACTGTTGGACAAACAGGAGATGGAATTAAGTCCCAGGCAATGCGCTGCAGCCTGGAAGATTGGGATTGTTCAGCCTGGGAAAAGCCTGGGAGGATTTAATTGTGGCCTTCCAGGACCTAAAGGAGCAGTAAGAAAGATGGTGTGAGACTATTTACAAGGGATGGAGTGACAGGACAAGGGGGAATGGCTTCAAACTGGAAAAGGGGAGATTTGAGTGGGATATTGGGAAGAAATTGCTTCCTGTGAGGGGGGTGAGGCCCTGGCACAGGGTGCCCAGAGAAGCTGTGGCTGTCCCTGGATCCCTGGCAGTGTCCAAGGCCAGGCTGGACAGGGCTTGGAGCAACCTGGGACAGTGGGAGGTGTCCCTGCCCATGGCAGGGGTGGCACTGGATGAGCTTTAAGATCCCTTCCAACCCGAACCATTCTGGGATTCTCTGATGAGTTACCTTGTGCCCACACACATTTGGTGTGGGGAAATTCCCTGGGTGGGACTCAGTTTCTCCTTGGCCACGAACCAGCCTGAGCCACTTCCCAGGGGCTGAAGGCAGTGGAAAAGCCAGAGCAGAGAGGTCCCTCCAGGCTCCTGTCCTGCCCCACTCCCGCTCCTGCTCCTGGAAGGGCCCACGCATTGCTCCTGACAAACACAGCCCTGCAAACAGACACTTGATTAAGGGTTCTTTGCTCCTACACTGGAATTGAATACAAAGCTTTTTTTTTTCCTTTTTTTTTCGTCCTAAGAAGCAGAAAGGAGCTCTCGGATCCACTCCTTTTCTCATCCCTTTGTGTGATCAATCATGGCAGCATTATTCTGGCCTCAAATGCTTCCAATGAGAGGGGATATCAAAGTGGGGTTTCCTGGGTGAGCTTTTAAATGTCTTGTGGTTTCTCAGCCCATTTTCTTCTCTTTGTGTGGTGCATCTCCCTCCCTCCTCTTCTTTTCTTCACTCCAGGAAAGCTGAGATTTCTTTTTAAGCAAAGAAAAAGTGGGTTTTTTTCACCCTTCTTCGTTCTGCTGCTACTTCCTCAGTGATTCCTCCTTCCTCTCCCAGGCCCCTGTTCACCTTGCCCTGAAGCACCATGAAGGGTGAAATTCTGGAGAGTTTCAGGGCTCATGGGGTACTTCCCATAGGCTGTGGATGGAAATGGGTTGAAGAAAGGCATGGCACAGACTGAGATGAGCACAGCACAGGGGCATCCATGGGCACAAATTGGGGAAATCAGCTGGGAGGCAATGGCAGGGGTTCCCTGGCTCTGCACTGGTGGCAGAAGGGCTGGAGCTCCCAGGTGAGCCCACACAAACACGTCTCTCCTGGCCCTGAATGTCTCCAGAGAGGACACTCCACATCCTCCCTTCCCAGGGCTCTGACACCCTCATGGAAAGGAGCTCTCCCTCAGTTCCTCCTGCTCCTCCATCAGCTCTGCCACACCCCGTCACCCAGCACAGCAGGGCTGTGACCTCCAGCAGCTCCTCTAAAGCAATTAAGCACTAATTTCTGAGCCCAGTGTCATGAGCATCTCACCCTTGGTAACCCCAACAGCAAATCCAGGTTTAGGGCAGCGTCTCCAGTCAGGATGATTTATTCTGGCAGTGATCAAATGATTTTAACAATTTTCCAGACAGCCATCATAGAGCCAAATATGTTTATGATGAGGACCAGGAAGAAAAAGCGATTTGTTTAGTTTGTTTTTATCAAGTTGGGCCCAGACACCCCTGAGTTGTTAAGAGAACAAAAGTCAGCTCCAAAAAGCCAGAGCTGCTTGATTACAACAGGCACCACAAGTGGGCTTCCTCCAGCACAGCAAAAGACTTTCAAAGGGCATAAATCAAAAATTGCAGCAGCGTGAAATTCGACCAAAGCAAGTCAAATGAGGTGTCCAAAGCCCTGGGCACGAGGGGCTTTCTTTAATAGCTTTGGTGACCTTTAGGGGTGGGCAACCTCTCATGAAATGAGAATTTCTCTGTTTGCATGGTTTCTCTGTAGGTAAGCTGAATGTGTAAGCTGGGAGAAAGGGAATGAGGGAATGCTAGGAATGGGAATCAGGCTTTGAATGAGAACACCCGGGAGAGCTGGAGTGCCATGGGCACACATCAGCTGGAAGACCTGATGGCCTTAAACCACCCTGCAGGTCCTGTGCGACCTTGGGAAGTCAGAGTGAGGGCAGAGGTGGTGGTTAAGGAGGAAGTGGAGGGCAGCAGAGTTGGAAGTCTTTGGAACACCCCATTCCAAAGGTGCCAAGATCCAGCTCTGCTCCTGCTCACAGCGCCTTGGGAATCGATTCAACATCATCACCAAAGCCTCGGGGCTCTGCTTTTCCCAGCCTGGCGCTGTCACATGGACACAGCAGACACCACACACACCATGTGCAGAAGAAGCTTTGGTGTCCCATCCCCAGGAACAAAGCCCTGTCGAACAAACCCGCGCATCCCGCAGAAGCTCGGCTTTGCCGGAGCACTCCCAGCCAGCTCCGGGAGTGCAAAAGCACTTTGCAAATCCACACCTCATCTTCTATTCCATTTAAATGATCTACCATCTTTAGCAGGGCTGAGCCTCTCCAGAGCCTGTATCCAAGGCAACGAGAGCTACCGGGGAAAAAATGGATCCAAGAAGTTATTAAAATCACAATATCCTCTCTGAGCAAGGTAGAGATAATGAGCGTGTTCTGCCGGCTCCGGCACCATGGGCTGGCTCCCAGCTCCTGCTGGGTGCAGCTCCTGGCTGCTGACCAAACTCCAGCGTGGGGGAGGCATTTAAGGTCCTAAAGTCACCGAGCAGCATGTCCACACCTCCAAACCTCAGCCCAAACCCATACAGCCCCAGATTTTATTCACTGCCTGAGGAATCGCTCTCCAGCGTGGGACAGCAGCGTTTCTAAGCGTTAGGAAGGGGCCTGGATTTCAAATTTACAGATATTTGGGGAATTTTAAGATGCTGAGGGATCAGTAGGTTGCAAAGAGGAAAATGCAGTACTGCCCTTGTGGTGCCCCAGATTCGTGTGCCGTAGATGAGGCTGGGACCCCAGGATGGTTCCCGGGTCCATTCCTTGGCACCTTCTTCCCTTTTCCACGCTGCAAGAGCGAGCACGGAATGTGGCGAGCCCAGACCCGGGGGCACCGATGGTCCTGACGTTTCTGATCCCAGAAATTCCCCAGACTGGGGAGCCTTTGCTGCGAGAGGTGAGGGGCCCTGGCTGGTGGCCTCCGTGTGCTGCTCCCCAGCTCCAGGGCTGTGCTGCAGGGATGAATCACCTCCGTGTGAGCTGCCAAGTGCTTTTATAAATCCCGGGATTAGGGGAACGTGTTCAAACGCTCGCTCTCCGTGTGCGCCGGGCACAGGGCAGCACCTCCCGGAGTCAGGCTGAGAGAGAGATCGTGGTGTGATTTGTTTTGATGTCTCAGGACCCTGGAGCCTCTGGTTCCATCCCAGAAACTCCCGTGGGAGTTGAAGACAAGCTCCCACTGATTCTACAATGAAGGGCAGCTTTGCCTTGCAAGCTCAAAGTCAAAATCTGGGATTATCTTTCCTCCCCACCTCTCCAGAGCGACGCACGACGTTAAAGATTTGATTTGCAAAGAGATTGTGCAAACATTTCCCTTTATCCTCCCTCTGTTTGAGCTCAGAGGTTTTGAAGCAAAATGCTGATCTCTCCTGGGATTTATACTGAAACCAAGAGAGTCGGCTGAGCATCAGTTCCATAAACTGCATCCATATTTGCTAAAAAAGGGAGTGGATTCTCCTCAGAATAAACCCAGGAGCAGCCAGAGAGCCGAGGTGACCATTGGAAGGGCTGCCAGTGCCTCCAGCAAACCCACAGCAAGTCTTAGGGCTGAGTTCCCAAGAATAAAGAGATTTTTGTGGGTGCTGAATTTTGCCACGAATATTTGTAGAGTCTCAGTAAGTGGGTTCCAAACAGACCCAGGTAATTATTAGCAATTAATGCCTGGTATTAACATGCAGGCTGACACCTAAACCACATCCCTGGGCAAAACTGTGGCAGCTCCACCAAAGCCACCCCCCACATCTGCATTTCCTGGCTCCACTGTGGGCACCAGAGCAATTTGTACCAACACCACTGCATCTCCACAGTCTGTCTTGTGTAATTACAGCAGCAAAACAACTGGAACACTTTATGATATTCCTCAGCTTGCAAAATTCTACCAGGATTGCTTTTAAAATGATGATCAACCAGAATTCACAGCCTCAATCACCGAATCATTAATTCAGTGGTTTTTAGTGTATTTTTCAAATGAAATGTTCAGCAAAGAGTATTTATTCATCCTTCATTGCTTTCTCGCTGTAAAAATAATCAAATTAAATTCCACTCTCAAATTCAAACAAGACTTTAGAGGCAGAGACAGCCAAAACACGTGTACGAGAACGGCACAAATGTTCATGGCAATTGCCCACCCATTTCGGATCAAAACTCCAGGCTTTGATCACTGGGTTAGTTTGGCAAATCCTGCTGGAATAATAGGAGCAAAATCACCTCATTACAAAAGTTTGGACCTTTTTTCTTGGTTTTCCCTCACTCCAAAATCAAAATTTTGGTGGCAGTGCTTGTCAGACAATGCGTCAGCAGCTTCCCCATCACGCCGCAGCACCAAGTACCAGCACAACCTCTGTTTCTCTGAAGAGATGATCACAGCAATGCCCCAAAGGCCCAAACCCATATTTGTTTGTCTTCCTTTCATCCTCCCTGAGCTAAAATATTTATGAGGTTTCTCTAAACTGCAGGCCTGGAGCATTTATATCTGCCGGGTTAAACACCCACACACCTGCTCTGAGCTGGGCTTTGGGCTTTGCTGCCCCTCCAGCCTCGCTGTCTGCTCTGGAATGTCCCTGTGCTTCCCCCTTCTGCTTCCTGCGGTCCCTTCCCGGTGCCCAGCACCTCGGGACAGGCTCTGCTCCGCTCTGGCACAAGGAGCATCACCCCAGCACCAACCCAGAGTGCCCTGGCTGTGTCCTGGGCAGGTTGGTGCAGTGACGGGGGGTAAAGCTGGCAAAGGCAAATGCAAAGATGCTGCCATCGAGGGAATCTTCCAAGAAGCCTCTGGGTCTCTTGTTGCTAGCCTGACTCGATGCTGAGTTTACTGGAAAGTGAAAAAAGAGGAACAAAGTGAGGGGACACGTCCCTCCACTGCCCCCAGTTTGTCACTGCCCAGGGGAGCAGCGTCTGCAGCCCAAGTTTTGAGGGGGAGATGGGCAGTTTTGGGGTGCTCAGCCCTGTGTCAGTGATTGAAGAAATTTCCTCTGCCCTCAGACAGCGACAGGGCTTGCAAGGAACCAGGAGGGATCTCCTCTGCAAGGGGCAGGAGGGAGATTTTCGTGTTCCTTTTCCTTTTCTTAAAGGAATGCAAATAGGGGAAGCAGCAGCAATCAGGCTGCCGGCCCCAGGACAGATTCTCTGGAACTTATTCCCCTCACCGTGGGGGTTTGATGAAGGCAAACTTTCCCAACTCGCTGCAGCACATGCAGAAAGAGCTCCTCTCCAAGGAAACGGGGATCTTTTGCATGTCCAGCATGTGGTCGGAGAAGGAGAAAGGTTGTGAAGACAGAGCCTGCCTTCCTACATGGCTGCTGTTGCCTTCCTTCCCTCCCTCCTTTGCAGGCAGGCACGGAGCATTCCCAGCTTCCCTGCACTATCGGGGTGCTTGTTTTAACTTGGAGAAGTAGGAGATGGACAGAGTTCATCTCTGCATCACCTGTAAATTTTGGGGACCACAGCATCCCCCAAAAAAGCAGCACCTAGAGCCATAAGGAGGCTGAAAGACCAGGCAGGACTGGGTTTGTCATTCCGTGTCCTGCCTGGCCAGAGCAAATTGCTCCAAACCAGGAGCCAACCCCCAGGTTTTGCCACCTCTCCAGCCAGGAATGGAGAACAGGAGCATTTTACTGGCCAGGCACTGAGGTGAGGAAGGTGTCACGCTCAGCCCTCTGCCAGGTGGATGCTGCAGCAGCCAGAGACGTGTGACACCCCAGCATCACCTACCCCAGCCTGCTCTGAACTGGGGAGATGCCAATTACCTGCTGTGAGGACACCCCGAGACCCTGCGCAGTGAGGTGTTTACAGGGGCACAGGTTGGTTTTGGTCACCTTTTGGGGCCACCCTGGGCAGACACTGCCAGGACTGAGTGGCTTTGCCCACGGAGGGGCTGCAGCAGATGTGATCCAAACTCTCTCCTGCTGGGAAGCTCCTGGCTGCGAGCTGTGCGTGGCTCTGAACCCGGCTGCATCTGCAGCTCCGCGTTTTCAGACACTGTCTGTGTCTATAATTAATTAATGTTTGTACAGTGCTTTTAAGATAAAGTGGCATATAAGTACCAACTATCATTATTATTAGGCCCATCATGATTCAAAGCCATCAAAAGGCAGGAAATTGGGGGTTTAAGAGCCTGGCAGCCTGGTCACACGGCGCTGCTGCAACTCACGGCTTTGTGCTCGGGGTTTTACTCGGCGGAGTGAGTTAAGTCACGGACGTCATCTGGAGATTTGCAGACTGAGCCCAGAATTTACTGACTTTTGTGTCTTGAGGGGAGAAATCTCTGACGAAAGGGACCTTCGTTAGGGAGTCAGGAAATAAAAATCTCCTTAATGCATCCATCCAAGGGACCTTCGAGGCCCCTTCCCAGGCATGTGCTCCCAGGCTGGGTGGCAGCAGTGCCTGCCCTGCTCGGTGGCAGCTGGCACCTGACACCTCCTCCACGGGCCGCCACTAAGGCAGGGGTTTGTCCCCTCTGTGTTCCCATTATCGGCACTGAAAATCAACGACAAAAGTACTAATTTCAGCTGAGTTCATTTTAAATGTCAGCCTCTAAGAATTGGAGAGGACTAATTAGGAAGGGGCAATGGGAACGGGGATGTTGGGAACTTTAATTTCACTCAGTGCAGCCAACCCTGAAGGGAATCCGGAGCTCGTTATTAGCGACACACCTTTAATTTGACTCCAATTTTGAGTCACTAACACTGACAGAGGTGTGCTAATGCCAGGCCCAGGTGTTTTGGGGCCAGGTGCTAACTGGGGGCTGCAGTGGGTGAGGCTGGGGATGAACAAACCACCCCAACTACTGGATTCACTGGGATGCAAGAGGGGCTGGAGGCTGAGCCCCCACCGGAGCAGGGAACAACAGAGGGGTGTCAGAAATTTCACTTAACTGCTCTTGCACTCAATCTATCCAAATTCTGTGCCAAGACAGGAGAGAAGAAAGGAGAGAAGGAGAGGAAGAGATAGAAGGGAGAGCTGAGAGGGCAGAGGCTGCCGCATCCTTCCCCCAGGGCAAGGCTGGCACACTGGTGCTATGAGCTCTGCCAGGTCCCCACCTTGTGCTTCACCTGCTGCTCTCCACCTGGTCACCAGCAAAAAGAGAACAATTTATTCCTTTTGCTTCCAGAACTGCTTTTATCCTGTTTCAAACCTTTTCATTTCCTGCAGGATGCTGGATTGGCACAGGCTTGGGAACATCTCCCCTCCCTGTCTACAAATTGCAGATCTGGAGCTCAAATGGACACAATCAAGTCCTGCCAGCAACCCCTGCAGTCCCTTCCTCCATCTGTCCCACAACTCAGAGTGTTTCCAGCCTCTGGTCCATAAACCTTTTTCTGTCTCTCCAGTACCAGCATCCACATGGGGTTGCAAATGCACCAAACGTTTGGACAAGGTGAGGACCTTCCCATGCACCCCTGTCCTGTAGGATCCTGGACATCCCAGCTGAGCAACTGGTGGTTCTCATAACCCAGCTGATGTGGCCCTCCTGATTCTGGGCAGATACCAGTGGGCAGTGGGGCTGAGAAGGGAAAGGCAAGTGGTGGTGGGTCCTGGGGCTGTCTCAGGTTTTCCTTTCACCAAACACCTTCTAGAAAGTGATCCAAAAAGTTCTTGGATTCCTTGGATTTCTGGATATTGTGGGACTCTGTGACACTGAACTCCTTAGGGATCCAGAGCCCTTTTGGAGTTCTGTGATCTCAAAAGCAGCCAGAGCCCCTCACCCCAGCTGTGCATCCGAAGAGCTTTGCTGGATTATTCCCAGAGCCTATGTTCCTCTTCAAAATATTCCCAGGGATGGAGGGATCAATTTCTGAAGTCTCCACTAGTTAATTGCCTTCCCTGTTAAAAAAGTCGCCACTATGACTGGCTCGGATCAGTTGAATTTCCCTGTTCATTATTTGAACCTTTCTGTGACACATTTTCACACCCCGCTGGGTTCTCCTGGTGCAGGTGCCTGCTGGGCCCTGCAAAGGCTCCATAGAGCCCACTCACAGCTGGGGGGCTGCAGTGGGGTCCTCCCCTTGCCCCCAGGGCGAAGCTGAAGGCTGGATCCTACTGACACACCCACCCATCCCAGCTTTCATCTGCCAGGGCCAGGCCGTGGTTGCAGAAACTGCCTGTGAAAACTGTTCTGAAATTTCAATGCTATAATTTTATCTCCCCGCAGAACTGACAGGCGTATTTCAACAGTGCTATATTATCAATTATAAGCCTAACAGAGCATGTTCTCCCATCTGATTGTTGGAAAAATCACTTGTCAAGGGCTGGTAAAGACCACAGCTGTCTCCTTGGTACAGACAGCGTGTGTGTGTATCCTGTGGTACAATGCTTTCCCTTTTGCTTCCTTTCTTCCTTTTTTCCCCTCTCTGCTCTAATAGGGGAGAACTGAATAAGGTGATTTCTATAGTGTCTTTACCCCGACAACGTTTCTCACAGCAAAGCCTTAGATGCTGGCAGTGCAGTGACAACGTTAATCAAACACCGCCGTGGGCACAGGGACGGCTCCAGAGCCTCCGGGGGGAAGAGCCAAGAACAGCCCCGTGAAGGACTCTCCCCTTCCTCCCAAAACAGGGTTTTTGCTGTTTCCACAGCAGTCTCCTACACCAGAGGCCATACCCAGGGCCCTCCAGTTCCTTCTGGGAGCGGAGCTGGAGCCCCATCCCTGTTTCACCTCCATCGGCCACCTCAGCTGTCATCTGCTGGAGCACCCAGGGGCTCATCCGTGGGACGTCACCTCTCTCTCCCAACCCTGGGACGTCACCTCTCTCTCCCAACCCTGGGATGATCCTCCTGGAGCACAGGCCATGGGTCTCCCTCAGAGATAAGGAGTGACAACACTTCCCACCGTGTTTTTGTGCTCTGGTGCGTCACCATCCACGAGGACACGATGCCAATTAGAGCTCCTTACAGGCAGGGCGATGCCAATTATAACCACTTACAAACAGGACGGGGGGATTTCTAATTATTAAAAAGCTTTAGCGCCTTAAAAAGCTACAACAAGAGAGCGAGAAAGAAAAGACTTAATCAGTTTTTCTTTGGAGTTGCCTCAAATTTGTAATTCAATCAAACCTCCCATAGCAGGAAGGATGTCTTTCTGATATTCACAGGAGCTTTCCAGGGGCTATAATCTCTGAGAGATTTATTCATACTTTCTGCATTAGCTTAAGACTGTTTTGGAAGAAACATCTCTCCCTCCCTCGCATCAGCAGAGCTCGAGAGAAGACATTAATATTAAAACAATTCAATTACTGTGACTTGGGGAGAACACAGGGCCTGGGGAAGGGCTGCTCGTGCCAGGCCAGCCCTCTCCTCTGTCCCGATTCCCCCTGCTCCTTGTTCTCAAAGAGTTCCCTGAAAAATGGAGCACAGCTCCTGAAGACTGAGAGGAGAGAGCCCAGCTCCCTCTCCTTACACACAGCTCAGGGTGTGGCACTGCTGTTTGTGAGCCCTGGGGTCCTGGGGACACCCCAGGTGACACTGGGGCTTCCCAGCACTGCTTTGGGCTCCATGGCATCCTCCCAGCCCACGCTCTGCCCCCTGCTCCATCAACCCCAAACTAAGTCCCATAATCCCAAAATCCAAGACTGGTTTGGGCTGGGAGGGACCTTAAAGCTCACCCCATTCCACCCCTGCCATGGCCAGGGACACCTCCCACTATCCCAGGTTACTCCAAGCCCTGTCCAGCCTGGCCTGGGACAGGCAGCACCCCAGGATTCCAGGACTGTCTGTGCATGGCTTTGAGGTGCCTAAAAAAGCCAGTCCTGACATTTTGCTTCCAAGCTCCCTCGTGCAGCCCCCAGGAGGACGGGTCCAGCCCCTCGGCCATCAGCAGCACCTGGCAGGAAGCAGCTGGACTGAGGCTGGGAGGAGGAGGAGGTGACTTCGTGGGGGGAGAAGGATAGGAAGTACTTTACACTTCAAAAGACACATCATCTCCTTGCTTCACAAGATCACAAGGAAGAAGGAGTAGCAAGGCTGGAGGATAGATTAACCTTCCTTCTCCCTGCTGCTTCCTTGTTCTATCCAATCCATCCTTCATGCACCAGCTAATTAAACATGAAACAAGGAGAGGGGGTGCTGAGCCTCATCAGCTCAGCTCGACGTGCAGCACTCCTGCTCCTTCAGCCTTGCAGCACGGAATGCTCTGGTGGGGATGGTGCTGCAGGAGAGCCACAGCACGGCCCAGAGAGGGACACACCTGCATGTGCACCTTCACAGGCAGCCCTGCCCAGCCCTAACCACTCTGCTGTGCCTTCCTGTCACAGAATCCCAGAATCCCAGGATGGTTTGGGTTGAGAACCTCAGAGATTATGCAGTGCCACTACCTGCCACAGGCAGGGACACCTTCCACTATCCCAGGGTGCTCTGAGCCCTGTCCAGCCTGGCCTTGGGCACTTCCAGGGATCCAGAGGCAGCCACAGCTGCTCTGGGCACCCTGTGCCAGGCCCTCCCCACCCTCCCATGGAAGACTTTCTTCCCAATATCCATCTAGCCCTGCCCTCCTTCACTTAAGGCCATTCCCCCTTGTCCTGTCACTCCAGGCCCTTTCATGACACCGAGCTGAGAATCCCTCCCATTGTTGCTGTAATTTCTGACTGTAAGAACACAGCCTCAGCAATCAAATTAAACCCCACTGCTCCTGAGTTACAGCAGTACAAGAGATGGATGCTGAGCTGCCTCTGGGAAGAGGATTCTCACGACCTGAGCTGGGTCCCAGCGGGGTCTCTGTGCTGCACGACACGGTTTGTTCTCGGCAAGATAAACCCGACACACGACCCTGCATGGCCAAGGGAAAAAGCCTTTGCAGAGGGAGGGCAGCTCAGACACGACACCTCTGCAATCAGGGGATGTCCACCAGTGCTGATTTTGCTAATGAGTTCACTGCTGAGGGCTGAGACCTGACAAGCTCATTGGAAATGGAGCCTCGAGTTCCACACAGCTCCCAGCTCTGCTGACGAACAAGTCAGGACGGGCATGAAAATCAGCTGATGGCAGAGAAGAGGGATCAGATTTTGCAATGGAAAGGAGTCAGATGCCTGGCTGTCACACTCATCTGCACATCTCTATCCATAAATCCAGAGCGGTGACATCTACAGCCCTCGCTATCAACATCCACATATGAAAACACGAGAGGACTTTGAGAGGGAAATAACATCGCTGTGATGAGATTGTTTTATCTCCCTCCCTGGCTCTCAGGGGCAGCAGCCTGAGAGCTGGAGATGTGCAGAGCAACTGCCAGCAGAGGGGAGGAAGGTACCAACGTGGGAGCCTCTCTTTTCCCAGAGGATGCTGTTATTTTTCCAGCTTGCCAGTTCCATGAGTGCCTGCTGCATGTGTGTGCATATGCCAGCACTCTGCCCAGGAGGAAACGTGCCTTTGGAATCACCCAGCAGAGGCACAAACCCGTCCTACCCACACAGCCAGGCTGAGGCTGCCCCAAACACAGCTTGGGGTGGGCACAGGCAAGAAGAGGAGATGGGAAGCTGCTCCCTGCCGTGGGCATGGGTGCCTTCCTCCCATCAGGACATGCCTCTCACCCTCCCAGGTGAGACCTGGCATTCTGCTGTGCCAGAGGGATGGGAAAAGGGGAGACTTCTTCACCCGTGCAGGCAGCAACAGCAGCTCCAGGAGTGGGGAAGGGCCGGGACCCAATTCACTGCCAGGTACCACAGACTTTGTGACTGTGAGCTTCTGTTTTCAACCTAATGATGGGCCCATCCTGTTCCCTTTGCTGGCGTGACCTCACCAGGGGAGTTATTACAGCAAATTCCAACCCAACACCCACCACTGGGATGAGGTGGCCAGGGATGCTCTTGGGATTCTCTGCAGCCCACAAGGCCTGACCTCCCCCCTCACTCTGTGACTCAGAAAAAGGGGAATGAAGAGACTTTGCAAAGTGGGAGGAGACCTTCAGGAGAACGACAGGTTTCTTTTGAGCATGTGTGAAGCACAGTGTATTCTTACTTACCAGAGGGTCTGGAACACAACTTGCTGCTCCCCACATCGACACCTCAACATGTTTGTCATCAAGGAGGCAGCTCTGCAGAAGGGAGCCACCTCTGCCACTCCAGATTTGCTTGTAAGAAAAGCAGGAAGTTTATTCTGTTACTGCCACCCAGCCCATTTTCTCCAGTTCCAAGCCTTGCTCTCCCTCCCTCAAACACCAATGATTCACCTCAAAAATATCCTCTCTAAGAGTTTCCAGCTTTTGTCCGCTTCACCAGAACAACCAACCAGATTTTAACTTTTTTTGTGTGCTAAAGACGTATTTACCTTGTTATAATCCTGAATGGGGCATTCTGAGGACTATCTAGACCTGAGGATTACATAAATCAAGCCAGACCACACTGTCTGAGACCGAGCCTGGTTGTGCCCAGAGCAGCAGGACTGGCAGCTGATCAAGGGATGGAAATACCCTTTCAGGTCTGCTCTCACCTGGCTGTGGCAGCCTGGCTCAGCAGCTCCTCAGAGAGGGCTCTTCATTCCCAGGCTTTGCAAACACAGAGAGGTGTGGGTACTGCAAGGCAGCACAATGACCTCGGAAAAGACAACAGGAATGATTTGACTGGAATGGAATCAAGGGACTGAGCTGCATTAACAACAGGAAATTGCTCAGAGAAAGAGCTTGCAAAAACAGGCAGTTCTCCTGTCCCATGGCAACTGGGGATTAAGTGTGCATGTAGATAGGGGATAAACATGCAGATCTGATCTGGAAAGCAGAAATTTACCTAAAAACAGTTTCACTGTCTTCAATCCTCCCTTATCTGCGCTGTTTTTCGCAGCCCACCTGCTGTTCTCTCCAAGGGGCTGGCTGGTTCCACACGGGAGGGATTCACTAAGGAGGAAGGGCAGCTCCTGCTTATCCAGCATCTTCTGTCTGCCCCAGAGGTGTAGCACATCTGGGAAGGAGCACTGGCACCCTCTGGGAGCTGCTCAGGCTCCCAAAAGAGCGTCCTTAGGAGCAAAGCATTTTGTACTTTCCCAGCAAGTTCAAGCCCCCTCCCTGACCTTGTCTCCCAAAGGATTGGGCCATTTCCAGAGAATACCCTAAACCATGGAAAACAAACTCCATGATCGCACCCAATGATCCCCTGAAGAGGAAGAGGAGCCCTGGATGAACCACAGGCCCAGCTGTACTCCTGAAAAATGCCCTGTTTGGCACAAAATGGCTGCTGTCAGCCCTGACCATCTGGGAGGCCTCCTGAGTTCACAGAGTCCTCTCCCTGTTCGTGTTAAAACTTTGTCTTGAAAAGCCTGATACTGTTCTGAGGCTGATCTTGACCTTCATGGGCCTTGGAGGTAAATTCCCCCTGCTTGGTTCTGGCTTTACAACACAATTATTGGCCCATTCTGATGAAATTCACCCCAAGCAGAGAGGCAGCCTGAGGCTCCTCGTCCTCAGCCAGGTTCTGTGCAGGGGCCATGAATGAAATTCAGCCTTTTGTTCACTTCACAGCTCAATTCCAGCTCTTTCAGGTCTGGATGTGAAATCCTTTTTTAAACAATTGCCTGCCTAATCAGACAACTCTGGGATCATCCCCTGCTCTCAGGGCAGCAAAGTTTCCTGCAGCAGCTAAGGAAGAGTTCACTTTGCTTTTTCCACACCTCTGGTGGCTAAAGCCTCCCTGGGCAAGGAACAACCCAAAATTATGGGCAGAGGGCTCTCGTTTCTGAAAGTCGTGGCTCTTGACAGCTCTCCACTCTCTACTGTCATATTGCTTCGGTCTTTGGTGATGTTTTCCCTCCTTTTCCAAGTGATCAAAACTGTGATCAGATAACAGTTTGAAAAGGTGTCCCCCACATTCTAAACTTCTCTTGAGATGGGGATTTTCTAAAAACCATCTCTTGTCTACATTTGGAGATGTAACTTGCCCCTTGCTGTCCTGTGATGCCCTGAAATGCCCAAGCATTGGTTCTGGGCTGGAAGGAAAGAATTAACGAGATAAGTGACACATTTGGGGGGTGCTCCTGCAGGGTGCCCCTGCAGTACCACCCTTCCCTGCCCCTGCACCTCTGGCTGGTACCAGTGAGGGACTCATGGAAGCAGAGAGGTTGGAAGGGGTCAGGGATCAGCAGTGAGACAAAACTGGCTGGGTTGAGCAAGAACAGCTCCCAGATGCTGCAGCCTCGTGCTGAGGAATGATGTCTGAGTGAGTCCTGTGGCAGCCACATCTCCATTTCACTCAGTGCCTCTCCATCCAGCCCATTTCGCTCGGATAGTGTGGGGAGACAAGCAATTAGAGCCCTAATCAATAACATCCACAGCCCTCCCTGCTTCGAGCTCCTTAATTGGCATCCCAGCGTCAGGGGAAGGTCAGGCCGGGGCTGTGAAAGCAAATGGGAAGAATTCTCAGTGCAAAGTGCAAACAAATCCCAGAGCAGGAGGTTCTTCTTCAAACCAGGTTTTGTTCAATAACCAGCGGAGAGGGGAGTGATGGGAGGAGATGTGGCTTTGGTGCTTCTGGAGAGGATAAACCCAACCCACAGCTGGCCAGGTGTGCCCTGTGCAAATCCCCTGCCCCCCCATGGATCCCCACAAACCCCATTTTGTAGCATTCCCTGGGGGTGTTTCCAGGCCCCACGGCCTAAACAGCACCTCCTGCCAAGGGGCTGCAGCCTTGGCCCCTGTGCAAGCCCAGGATGTCTGTCTGAGGAAGCAGCTGGAGCCACAACCGGCCACGTGTGACCCCACCACAGCCTCCCCCGGGGCCAGGCAGCCCCCAACACCTCCGGACCACCATTGCAGAGGGATCACATCACATCCCCTTCACATTCACCTGGACAAGCAGTGTTCAGGCTCCTTCCCTCAGCTGCTGACATTGGGAAAGGCTCCAGGCAGGACTGGACCTGCGCTGTTCCCAGAGCTGTCACCAGAAAACACAGCTGGGGAATTCCCGGCCAAGCCACCTCTGCCACATCCAAATGCTCCTCAGCTCCTCCCAGCCCCAGATAATCCTGATAAATTTTCTGAAATAGTCCACATGAAACGGGAAACAAGTCTGGAAGGTTTTGTTGCTGAGGTAATTTACTAAATAATCCATAAATGTCTAATTTAACAGGAGCCATCCTGCCTTGAAATCACTACCTGGAGAGTTCAAGAGCATATTTCCTTTTCTTGATGGAAGGGATAGAAAAAGAAATCCAGCAACCCCCTAAAACTGATGACTTTGTTTAAATTCCTTCCAGAACTGTGGTTTCATACCAAGAGACCCAGGCCTGCTACCAGGACATCTTTTTTTCCAAGAAGATGACAATTTAATTGAGCCAGCATTCTCTGTGCTGAAAAAAGGGCACGGGGATATGTGAACTGACACAAGGAGTATTTCTGTAAAACACTCACACACTTAATCCTGAGTGTGTGCTTAGCCCTGCTCTGGCTCCACGTGTCAGGAATGCGATGCCAGCCTGCAAACTCAAGTGCAGCTTAACAGATGAGCTTGAAGACCTCGAACGACCAACAGGCCAGACCCCATCCCTCACAAACTGCCTGGTTTCCACTGAACATGAGGCCAGCTCGTCCCAGCTGAGGATCTATTGCAAGATTTCCTACTGAAGCATTAAATTGGAGCAGTGTCCTCAGCCACCCCTGAAGGAAGGGGTGCTCCTTCCAGCAGCAGCAGAGGGGTGGAGGTGCCACATTCACCAGAGATCTCCTGCTTTGCCCTTTCCCTCCACTTCAAATGTCCCATCCTGAGTGCCAAGGGTGACATTAAGGAAAGCTTAATCCCTGCCCTTCCCCCTGGCTATGCTGGAATCTCGAGGCAGCGCTGAGTGAGGCCGTGGCCGTGTCAGTGTCACAGATGTGTCACTCTTGTCACTGCAGGCTCTACCTGGGAGAGAAATAGGCAGAAATTAGTGGCAGATAGGAAAAAGTATCTTAACATATCCAGTTGCAAGAGGGGGGCAGCTCCAGAGGATCTGTGAGACAGAGCAGCAGCAGCAGCCCCTGGGTAAAATCAAGTTTTGCATGGCCGAGAGCCTCTGTGGGCTGAGCACAGCTGGAAGAGGCACCTCAGGAGCTGGGGCTGATGTGGCTGCACAAAATCCCTCAGGATGGGGGTGATGGGGTCTGCACGAGGAGCTTTGGTGTCGCTGGGCTGAACACAGGGGTGAAGAACCCTGGTGATGCCTTAGGTTTTAACTTCCATATTATTCAAATCCTGCACTGCCCAGTGTGTCACTCTGAAGTTTCTTGTGGCCTGTTCACTTCTGCTCTCTGTGCTGGGCAGACATAACAAAGCCTCTCCGGGCCTGCTCTCCAGGGACACCCAGACTGTCCAAGGCCCAAAATGTGTAAACCAAAAGCTTCTAAAGGGGGGGGCAAGCTTGGGGAAACTACATCATTAACTGAAGCTTTAATTGGAGAATTCACCCTGCTATGCAAATGAACCAAACCTATAAAAGTGTGAAGAACTCGTGCCCTGCCGTCCACCTTGGGGCCCATCTCGGCAGCGGCCTCTGGCTCCCAGGGGTACCTTTGAAGGCCTTTCAAACAAATCCCTGCCTTGATTCCCTTACTCCTGCCCAGTCTCTCTTTTAAGTGGCCATCTTCAGGCATACCACAGTGCTCAGTGTGGGACGTGGGCACCTCAACACAAAGCTCTGGTTCCTTCATCCAGGCTGCAAAGAGGGCCTGAGGCAATCAGTGGGGTTTTTGACAGAATATGGAAGCACCACAAGGTTAATCCATGTCATGTTACGGTCCCACAGTGAGGTGTTGGCAGACTGGGAAGAGAACAAAGCTCATAAAATCCTCCTAGAACCATAAAATCCCAAAATGGTTTGGGTTGAAGGGATGTTAAAGCTCATGCCATCCCACCCCTCTGACATGGGCAGGGACACCTTCCACTAGACCAGGTTGCTCAGGGCCTAATCCAGCCTGGGCTTGGTCTCTGGTTTTCCCAAATCCATAAAGCACAATCCCAGTGAAACGGGCACCACAAACCCTGCCTGTCCCCAGCTCTTCCCCTCCTGCAACACTTCCCATTTCAAGAGAAGAGATTATTGATTGTTGAGCTTGTTGTACAGGCTGGCATGATTTATTTAAGCATGTGCCAATAAACACCAGGATGGGAGGCTGTTTTTCCAGCATTCCCACAGTGGAACACTAGAGGAAACAATAACCAGCCCTGTGATTGTTACTGTGGGACTTCTCCTGCCAATTACATTGAGTTACAAGTTTCAGTTATGCGATATAAAATAATTAACTTCATAAGGTCCAAGAAGAATTGCTTGCTCTCTATGAAGGATCTTCTTCCTCTGCTTTTTTATGCCAACAAAATATATAATGACTGGAGTTTAAAAAAACACCCTGCAGACTCCACAGAACTCAGTATTTCATCACTTCTGCTGCTCACCATGATTTTAATAACAAAAACAGGTTGTCAGGGTCATAAACCCCAGGTGAACATTCCTTTCCTGCTCACATTCCCGTGGGCAGGAACAGGACTTTCAGCCAGAAGAGCACTGCATGAAAACAAAGTGCATTTAGCAACAGCTCTGGGAGATTTGTCATATAAGGTTGAGCTTAATGAAAATAAAAATCAAATTAAAGATCTTGCAAAGTCTTCCTTGGGATTTTTCAAGTGATGAGATTTAATTAAAAGTAAGCAGGGAAAAAGGAAAGCACTGCATGGACTAAGAGGAACAACCCAGAAGCTGAATTGCATTCAGGAGTGTGAGCGGAGACTGGGAGGAAAATGAGGAGTAGTGAGCCCTGGTGGGGAAGGATTTTTCTCAGGGATGGTTTCACCTGAGAGCCTGGTCGGAACAGTCTGAGGGATCGCTGCAGACTGGAGGAGTCTCCTCCTGCCCCTCAGGTTTAACTGGGACGGAAAGGGGTGAGGGCTGGGACACAGAGCAAAAGGGGTCCTGGCACCCTGGTGCTGAAGATTATTTGTAGATACAAAAATGCTGCTAGCGAGGATTTTCTTGCTATTTTCTAAGTCCGTGAGAGACTTTTCTCTCTCACAGAAGAGGTAGCAGAGTATGTAAACAACCAAGCCACCTGCAACCTTGAAAAGTCTTGTTTATGGTATAGTAGAAAAATATTTTGACAATGGATGTTTTAGGATTTTAGCCAATCACCCCAAGAGGTGGCTGATCCTTTGTCCAATTAGACTATGAAGAAAAAAGTCTATAAAAGAGTTTGTAAAGTAATTAAAGAAATCAATCTTGCTGCACAACTCCTGCCTGCTGGATCTTCTCTCCTCCTCCTCCCTATGGCTGCGGGACACGGTGATATACCCTAGGGCCCAGGCCTGCGGTAACATTTGGTGACCCCGACGTGATCTGCACTCTCTGACGTGTCCTGCTGCTGCGAGCCAAGCCGAATTCCTCTAGAGGTACGCTGTTCCCCTTCCCCCCCAGGACCAGGAAGTCCGACAGGACTGAGAAATGGCAAACAGCGGCTCACAAACCGAAGCTGTGGTAATGGTCTGGGAAGGTGTGTTTAGTATAATGCACACCTCCACTCCTGAGAACTCAGTTTGGGAATTATTAGATTGGGCTACCTTAAAATGGATTTCCATGGACTGAGATACCGCCCTGGACTTGGCCTTATGGCAGGAACTTGGCTGTGCTGTCCGGCACGAACTCCTGTCTGGGGACCCAGCAGTGTTAGAATTATACCAAACCTGGCGTTCGTTATTTATTCTGCTGAAAGACCTTGACTGTAGCAGCCAAGCTGGCTCGCCTATTTCGGTGATGAGTGACGGAGGAATGTCCGAGGGGGCAAGTGATGGTGAATCTGAAAAAACACCCCTGGCTCCACAGGCAGAGACTGTGCCACCTCACCCTGCACAATCACAGGACTCCGCGGCCCCCAGGGACCCCACGCCGGCAGAGGCGGGGGTGTCGGGGCAGCGGGAGGGCGCACAGCCTGCCTTGCCGCTCAGCTCGGCGGTGGCCACGGCTTATCCAGGGCCGTGAATTAGCGGCTTAGTGAATTGGACCCCCGTGGCGGCTCCTAGCCCGTTTGCGCATGCACCAGTGGAGCAAAAGCGGCCTGGATGTCCCTTCTTAGCTGGCGTAGCACCAGGTGTGACTGCTCCAAGACTGCCTGGGTGTGGTCCGCTGCCCTCCTTGGTGCTGGACTGTTCTGCACTGCTGCAGAACCGAGCCATCGACCTTTTTAATACAGCATCTGCCTTTGCTGACAGAGTTACCAAACATATCCCGAAAGCTGGAGGACCTGCTCAGCTTGCAAAAGCAGCTGCTGCAGATAACAGAGGCACCCTGCTGTGTGGGATGCGCCGGGCCCACGCTGCCAGCACTGCCTGCTCCGCCTGCGGGAGCCGCAGCTCCAAACCAAGGAGCGGCACGGCCAGAGGCTAACCCGGAAGTAGCGCTGCCACGGGAAAACCCGAATGCGGCTGCAGAGTGGCGGCCGGGGGCAGGGGCACCGAATGCGGCCAGGGAGCGAGAAACGGCAGCAGTTTCGGCAGCGGCGCCGAGCACGGCCGCGGAGCAAGGGCCAGCGGCGATGCTGGGTGCAGCTGCAGCACAAGGGCCAGAGACAGCACCGAACGCTGCCACGGAGCAAGAGACGAGTGCGGCGCCGAGCGCGGCTGTAGCCCCAGAGATGGCAGCAGCAGCTTCAGTACTGGTTCGGTTGGGTCTGGCCGAGACAGCATCCTGTAAAGAGGTTGCTGTTCAAACTGCAGCGCAGCCAGCTGTAGTCTGTGCTGCCTGTTCTGGCTCTAACAAACTTAACCAAAGTGCCCCTCTCCCTCCATCTCTGTTCACTCCCAGCGTCTCTGAGTGGCCTTTGCCTGATGATTCCTCATTGGGAAGTGAGGCAGATGAGGTTCTGGCCCCAGGTCGTCAGGCGGCTGTAGCCGCGCGACAAAGGAAAAGGCTGCGCCGGTCTCGCCCCTGGACCTTTCAGGACTGCACGGTAACAGTGTGTCCAACCCATTATAATAGCTTCTTAGAGTCAGTTAAGATGCGAGCATTGGAGGAGGGTGGAGGTTATTGGAAACCCTTGGAATGCCAAATAGATTTGAGGATTCTGGGGGTAACCGGGGAGCTGTTACACTCCATCCGCAGGCTGTGCCAGAAGTTCAGGATGGTAGGGGCTCCCCAAAAGGGGAGATCCAAGCTTTCCCAGTGCATAAGGCTCTCCCAAATTCGAGTGAGCGTGATAAGCATGAGGTAATTGCTTGGAAAGTTGCCCAGGACCTGCAATCCAAGGTGGCACAACATGGGCTAGGTTCTGCTGAGATTATGCAGATAATAAGGGTGATAAATACAGATTTACTTGCTCCATTTGATATTAGACACTTAGGTCAAATTCTATTTCAACCTGTACAATTTACAGTTTTTGAGAAAACCTGGAGAAAGCAGGCCAACAAGGCTGCATTAGGGAATATGCAGCTCCCTACTACCGATCCTAGACAGACAGCAGGAATGGATGCTTTGATGGGGACTGGTCCCTTCTCTGATCCCAATCTACAGGGTAACTTGTCCTCTAGCGTCCTGCAGCAAGCTCAACAGGCTGGCATGGCTGCCCTGTTGAAAACCATAGAGTGTCTGTGCCTAGAAAGAGATATACTGAAATAGTTCAAGGGAAATCGGAGTCATTCCTCTCTTTTGTAGAGAAAGTTGCTGCTTCTCTCGAGAAGCAGGTTGAGGATGATGGGTTAAGACAGATGCTGTTAAGGCAGTTAGTGAGAGATAACGCAAACGAGGAGTGCAGAAAAATCATAGACGCCTTACCAGGGGATCCTGAGGTAACAGACATGGTCAAAGCCTGTGCTAAGGTGGGATCTGGGAACCAGAAAAGGTCTGCTTTGGCTGCGTTCCTGCAGCCTGTTCACACATCTTCTGATAGTGAACCAAAACAACCAAAACAGGAGAAAAAACGGAAGTGGCCTAAGCCAAGACAAAAAGAGAACACAGCAATCCCCCAGTGCAAGAGGTGTGGCAGGCCAGGGCACTGCTCGGACTATTGTAGATCCCGGACTCATGCTGATGGTCGGCCATCGCCAGGAAACTTCCGCCGGGGTGCAAGGAGGGGGAATTGCTGTCCGATGCAGTCGCTCCCCCAGAGAGTGGCACAGGTACAGGCACAGGCCTACCCAGCCACCCTAGAGACGGCACCCAGGGATCAGACGGGTTTGACGTCCACACCGCAGCCGCAGTCGTCTTAGACTCTAGCGGTATTTATAAGGTTCCCTTGGATGTATATGGACCCTTAGCCCAGGGATCCAGTGCAATGCTGGTGGGAAAACCTGACGTTGCCCATCAAGGAATCTTAGTGCACTCAGGAGTTATTGATGCTGACTTTAAAGGTCAGATTTGTGCTATGGTCTCCACGCAAAAACCCCCTGTCACTATTCCTGAATGACCTGCCTTGCTAAATTAGTGCCTTTTAAGTCTTGTGTCCCCAGGGTAGAACAACAAACTCACAAAGATAACGGCAGTGGATCTACAGGACTTCTGCAGGCCTTCTGGACTGCAGACATCTCTGACCAAAGGCCACAGATGACACGTACCCTGATCCTGCTGAACACCCGTCCGCCCTGGACTCAGCTTTGAGGTTTGATTGATGTGGGTGTGTACTAGTTTGAAAACAAACCAGTGGGAGGCACCAAGTCAGAATAACAATTTAATGGGGAAATTAAAGAAAAGGAAAAAAACGAAAAGAAGACACTGGTTCAAACTGACAGAGTCAAGATTCAACCTGACTCTCTGTTAGTCAGGGTGGTGGTAGCAGTCTGGTAAAATGGTGGCTGCACTCCTCTGAAGCCGTGATCCTGTAGAAAAGGGTCTGTTCTTCCTCAGAAGGTCCAGTGGTGGCTGTGTGGCTCCTGTCCTCTGGAAATCCAGTGGAAAGATTGTTTCTGGTGTTCAGAATCTCAGATTATATCCAGGATGGAATGCTTGGTTCCTCCCTCTGGGTGGAGCATCTCATAATGGGGTAATGAGTCATGAGGCCAAGTGTTGATTAGGCTCATTAACAGGAGATAGTCCGGAGGGAGTTATCTGGGAGTCATCAACAGCAGATAGTCCGGAGGGAGTTATCTCTGAGTCATGGGGCAGGACAATGATGGGCCATTAACAGAAAGATAATCTGGGGGGAGGAGGCAAGGAAACACTGCCTCACCTGATTTCAACAGCTCATGAGAACCCAGGACAGGGTGCTGATGTAACTATCATCTCCTTCTCTGCGTGGCCTCCCTCACGGCCTTTAGCCCCGGTGGGAATCGGCCATCGCAGGATTAGGAGGAACCACACAGAGCTATTGAAGCGAACGGCCTGTGGTGGTGAGGGACCCAGAGGGACACACAGCTACAATTAGGCCTTATGTTGCTACCCCTTCCCTTAACCTTTGGGGACGGGATGTGTTGGCAGCTTGGGGGGTACGGATTGGGACAAATTTTTAGCAGGGGTCACTGTGGACAAGGGCGCACAGTATCCTACACTGCCTTTGAGGTGGTTCATTAACACACCAATCCGAGTCAGACTCTGCTCAGTTAGTTGAATTAAGGGCTTGTTACCATGGCTTTTCAATGATTCTCACAGGAACCTTTGAATTTGGTTACTGAAGCCGACTAGAAAAAGCTTTGTATACCATTAATCACCTTACAGTACCACAAAATTCAAATAATCCTGTTCTTCTGAATCATTTTTTCTCATTGCAGTGTTCAGGTGAGACACAACTGCCCCGGGCAAAAGTCTGGGTGCAGAATTTACTCACTAACCAGTGGGAAGGCCCTCATGAGCTTATCGTTTGGGGTCGTGGGTATGCTTGCGTTTCCACAGATACTGGGGTACGGTGGCTACCTGCAAAATGTGTTCCCCCTGACCTACGGCACCAGAGGCAGAACAGGCAACCTCCAAATGATGACCAGAATGCCAACCATCCAAATGGCCACCAGAATGTAGATCATCAGCCTAATGACTCTTCTGATGATGACCAAGATGTCAGCCATGAGGCAGATGGTCCTTCTACAAGCAGAGACTGGGATGGTCCTTCCACAAGCAGAGACTGAACTTTAAAATTCTTGTTATGGAGTCAGATAGTTAAAGCCTTAAGGACATATTTAGAATTAATAACTGATGTAGATTTCTATTTAGGATTAATAGTAGAGTTGTTATATTGTAAAACAAAAAAGGGGGAATTATAGATACCAAAATGCTGCTAGCGAGGATTTTCTTGCTATTTTCTAAGTCCGTGACAGACTTTTCTCTCTCACAGAAGAGGTAGCAGAGTATGTAAACAACCAAGCCACCTGCAACCTTGAAAAGTCTTGTTTATGGTATAGTAGAAAAATATTTTGACAATGGATGTTTTAGGATTTTAGCCAATCCCCAAGGGGAGGCTGATCCTTTGTCCAATTAGACTATGAAGAAAAAGGTCTATAAAAGAATTTGCAAAGTAATTAAAGAAATCAATCTTGCTGCACAATTCCTGCCTGCTGGATCTTCTCTCCTCCTCCTCCCTATGGCTACGGGACACGGTGATATACCCTAGGGCCCAGGCCTGCGGTAATAATTATTGAGTTCTATAAAATCATGGAATGGTTTGGGTTGCAAGGAACCTTAAATCTCATCCCATTCCACCCCCTGCCATTGTCACAGACACCTTCCACTGTCCCAGAGTGCTCCAAGTCCCGTCCAACCTGGCCTTGGACACTCCCAGGGATCCACGGGCAGCCACAGCTTCTCTGGAGTGCCAGGGCCTCCCCACCCTCACAGGGAAGGGTTTCTCCCTAATCTCCAACCTAAACTTCCCCTCTCTCAGTTTGACTCATCTATTCACGTACATTTATTGACTACTTTCAGCCCTAATAAATATCCAAGATGTGTCGCTGAAGGTTCAGATTACATTTTGGATCCAAACTAGGTCACATTTGCTTCCAAAGCCAAAAATAAGCTCTTTTTCCAAACCCACAGGATAAACAGAAGCCTTTCCATCATCATGGAGCATTCTTCAGCCTGATGTTCCTTTCAGAGCACAGACCCTCTCATGCATAAATGCCATGGTAGGACAAGGATTCAGGAGTGGCGGGTTAATGTAATAATGTTTTGCAAAATGAGAAAAATAATCAAATAAGCCCTCAAATGGAAATGTTGGCATTCACTCCCAACAGCGCAGTGTCAAAAAAAAGGAGATTATAATTACCTCTAAGGCTCACAACAGCAAATGCAGTTTCCCACAGGAGTTTTACCTCCATAAATTAAAAAATATCCTAATTCACAGGTATTGGCTCCATTAAGCCCTATAGAAATCCTGCCACAGTCCTACAAACTGTAAAACTCATAATCCCCCCCTCAGACCTCGCAGCACTTGGGGGGTCTCCCGAGCTGAGGAGCAGGGAAAGCTCTGTATCCAGGTGCAATTCCCTCACTTTCAGCCCAGGATGTGCTAAGCAGGAATGACAGATGCCTGTGGACACTCTGGGAACCCTCAGCTGCAGGGTCTCAGAGCACATTTCAGCTATCACAGAGTGATAATCCCTCCTGCAACACCCACAGTCCTGACTAAACACGAGAGGAGAGACCTGAATTTCCAGGGATGGGGCCTGGGCTCGGCTCAGGTGCTGGTTTTGCTCCTTTGTGAGACTCCATGAAGCAGTACCAATATCGATCAATGCCGTTCTTTGGTTACTTCATTCGTGTTGTGCAACCCAAGGTGAAGGATCTCACCCTGCCCCTTTATCCCCAGGGTATTTTCTAGCAACTGGACGTAACCAGGGATGGGGATGGACTCAGGAATCTCATGGGACTGCTGGTTCTCTGCTTTCACTCTGAGAAAAAGCTGATGGGTTCAGAATCTTTTCGAACAAGTCCCTCATGCACCTTGATCCAGAGACCAGTTTTGGTGCTGAGGCTTCCCAGGAACCCCTCATGTTCTGCAGCTGCCCCCAAATTGGCAATTTCCTTTTAAAACCCCCCCAGTTTTATCATTTGCCTTTAAGATCAGGGCTGTGGAATTAAACAAAACCCACAGCAAAACAGAAGCATCTCCCTGTTCCTTGCCCTTTCCCTGCCGACCTGTGGACTCCAGGAGGAATGTGCAGGTAATTGTGTGGCTTCTTCTCCTTTGCCTCAGCTCCAACCACAGCCACAGCACTAATAAATGTTATTTACAAGTGTTTTTTGCTCACCCCATTGAATCACCATGCCCGAGGTGTGTTTCCAGGTCCTGACTTCCCCTTGGGATTTCGGGAAGGGGCTGGCTGCTGGCCACGGTCTCTTATTTAACCACCCAGCCTTACCCTGCTCTTTCATTTGCAAACCCACAAGGGTGTGTGAAGAGTTTGAGTCATCTCTGAGTCAGCTCCTCTCAGCACACAAAACCCGAGGCCAACAGCTGGAGAAAGGGAATTATTCTGGATGATGGAGAATAAATTGTCCTGGCACGAAGGCCTGAGGCTCCAGGCACGATCAGTCCTTGCAGAGGTTACTTTATTTAAGGGGAGGCTGAATTTAAAGGGGGAAACATGAAGAGAGGGGAAATGATGGATCTTTGCTCACTACAGACCCCGAGGAACAGCCACCATACCGCAGCCTCCCCCTCTGGAAGCCCCAGCGGTGGTGTCAGGCAGCTGAGGGAGCAGCAGGACCTGATGGGATCCCTCCTGGTGCTGCTGAGCCAGAAAACATCCCAGATACCTTAGAAACAGGGAACGGTTTGGGCTGGGAGGGACCTTAAAGATGGTCTCATTCCAAACACCACCATGGGGGGTTGATTTGATCTTAACATGATCAGAGAGGTTGTGAGAGCAGTGAGCTTATGGGGAAGGACAAAGTGGTGGAGCAGGAAAGATCCACAAGCTTTTGGGCTAAAAGCCTCTCGGGGGTGGCTGTGGGAAGATGCTGCAGGTGGAAGGAATGATGGAGCAGAAGGGTCTCTGCAATGGGGAGCGAGTGGGAACCAGTGCTGGAGAGCCACTGGAGCCAAGAGCACAGCACAGGCTTCGCTGCTGGCATTGATTCTCCATGGAAAGCATTTAGCCCTGATTGCAGCAGGTGTCAGAACAAACCCCTTCAATTAGATCAAGAGAGAGAGACTCGATGGGGAGGATGAGAAAATCAAGAGAAGCCATTTCATGCCAGACCCGCTTGGATCTGGCTCTGCTGGGCCTCAGGCTCTGACAGATCCCAGCTCATCCCACTGGGGTGTTTGATTCCAGGTCAGTGTCCTTGCTCCTCCTGCTCTTCTCCTCTGCTGATTTCTGATACTTAGGAAATAACCAGCTGGAGCAAAACTTCCATTTTGTCAGCTTTCCTCATTACTGCTTCTTGGGATTTTAAGTCTTCAGATATCTGATAAATAAAAATCCTGCCTTCCCACACAGCTCTGTGTCCTACACCCACCAACAAGCGAAAATAATAATTTTCTTATACGAAAACAAAAGTATAATCAAATAGTGTTTTTCTAGATGCCTGCTCACACTCCACGGTAGGAAATTAATTCCAGAGAGAATCTTGCTGAACTCCAAGGCCTGACAAACTTTTCATCCTGTAATCATTTTTCAGAGGAAGGGAAAACAAAATACATAAAACAGACAAATGGAAATATCACTAATCCCATCATGGCCGCAGAGGAAAGGGTAATAAAGAGAAAGATGACAGAGTGGAATTGTTCCACAGCGAATTTTCAGCTCAAGTTCTTTATCTCCTGAGCTTTCCAGCCCACTGCCTCACCTGGAGCTCTGCTGATGGCAGCCAAAGGTCTGCTTCCACTTCCAGGAGCTTTTGCCATCCCTGAGAGATTGTGCTGGAGGAGCAGAACAGCACAAAGTGGGGAGAAACAGCCGGAGATGCCACCACCATTCAGAACACAGGAAGATTTCGGGGTTCAGACTGAAAGAAGGGGATTTTGGTCAGATAAATAGAAGAAATTGCTCCCTGTGAGGGTGGTGAGGCCCTGGCACAGGGTGCCCAGAGCAGCTGCAGCTGCCCCTGGATCCCTGGGAGTGTCCAAGGCCAGGCTGGATGGGGCTTGGAGCACTCTGGGATAGTGGAAGGTGTCCCTGCCCATGGCAGGGGGTGGAATGGAATGAGCTTTAAGGTCTCTCCTAACCCAAACCATTCCATGATTCTGTGATTTGTGGATTTTTGTTGAATTGTTGAGTTTGTTAATACAGGATCCCAGAATCATTAAGGTTGGACAAAGCCTCCAGGATCAAGCCCCACCACGCCCACTAAACCTCATTGTGGCATAAGGAAGACAATTCCCAGCTTCCACAGAGGAAGGAAATCCCCAACTTTGGTGGCATTGGAAAATTTTAGGAGCATTAAAAGCCTCCACAGGGAGCATTAGACACTCACCCCATTTACACTGTGCACAGTAGAACTGGACTTAAACCCTGGCTTAACTGTGAGTAAAATGCTGAAATGCTTAAATGGACTGAGGTTCTTCACAAGGAACAGAATCTCTCCTTTCATACCACAGCCTCAATAAAACATCACTGATTCAGCTCCAGCCACAAACCACCATTCAGGCAGTCCTGCAATTGAGCTGTGGCCATCTCGTCTTCCTCTCTGGAGTCTGTGGCTGGCAGAGGAGCTGAGCTGCAAAGAAATTACCCCCTCCTCCAAAAAAACCCACCCCAAACCCCTCAAATCAACCCCCAAAAACTAATTTTGTGATAGTCAGCAACCAACCCTGTCAGCAAACTTTTCACATCCACCAATTATAGCTCAGTCCCCCCTCACTGTCACTCAAGTATCACCTACAAGATCAACCAGACCTTTATCCAAGTGTTTGGCATCTTTCTTGCAGAAGGATTCAAGGGATCTCATAGAGGAAAGCTGGGTTTAGTTTTATTTTTCTGTTTTAAGTCTTGCTTATTTAAGAATATTTCTCTCAGTGGTTAAACCCCCAGTGTTTTACCTGTTGCAAGGCAGAAAAAGCAGCACCGCTTGCTCAGGAAAGTAGCTAAAAAAACTCCCAGAGGTCCAGATGATTTATTCTCTCTTTGGTCCTTCAGACTCCTATTAAAAAATGGGTGAAGTTTAGCACTCTGAAAATTAATTGCTGACAACTTCCTGCTATGATGTATCTCTCCAGAGGTTTTGCTGGCAACTGAGAGTTGCTGCTCTGCACATCTGTACTAAACACTGTCTGCTGGCCATAAATCCCACCCGCTCCCCCTAGCCATGTGTGCCTCTTGTCCCATATATATTCCAAATGGGAGTGAGAGCCAGCTGGAGAGGCAGGGGGAGAGGGGAATTAGCCAGGCAGGCACTTCCCAGCCAGCCACAGAGAGCCCCAGCACTGGGCAGTGGCTCCAGCTAACGAGGAGGGCGAAGCAGAGACAGCCAGAGCTTTATTGATGATTTGGGACGACCATCAGAAAGCCCAAACAATAAAATCACTGGAATTGCTGCTTCATGCATGCAGGCTAAACCTCCTCCAGCTTTCCCCATCATTTCATTTCCCCCCCCTCGCCTTCAGGTAAAAGGGAAAAGCTGTTTTTGAGTGGAAATAAAAAAACCAGTGATGCCACCACCAAGCACAACCTGTCAAACTCCAGGCTCAGAGAGCTCCGAACTCCTTTTGTTCTTTTGAATGGGGCAGGAAAAGAGGTAATGCATGAAAAATGGAACAAGGTGTCAGTATTTATATCCACAAAGCCAAGGCAAAGGAACAGCTCCTTGATAATGGCTTTCCTGCTGCCAGCCTGGGAGTCCTCAAAGGGAGGGATAAAAGCAGAGCATGATCCAAGCAGCTCAGCTCGTGCAGAGGAAGAAGCTCATCTGAGACACGTTATTTGCCAAGCATGACCTTTGTTGGCTTGATGGGAATCTCAGGAGCTGGAGGTCTAAAGGTCTTTGGCACCTGGGAGGGGGAGCAGCACCCTTCACACGTGTGGATTGTCAGCCACACCACAACCATTGTTTCAGTTTTCTCTCTCATTAAGAGCCGATCCTTTTGCAGGTGAGGAGAAATGAGCAGAAAAATGTGGATATACCTTGGATTGATGTTTTTGACTTGGCTACTCTTGAGTTATTTCGATTTCCTCGTCCCACCTCTGGCAGAGCTGGCACTGCAGTTCCAGGAGGGAATCACTGCTCCCGCTCAGCTGCCGAAAACTGAGCGCTCTCTTCCTCATCTGCCGTGTTAAAATCCTTTCTCAACAGCTCGGGACCCACAGCTTGGTGCAGTTGGGAGTGGAGCCTCAGGGAAGCATCACCCACCCCCTGCAGAGGCAAAGCAGGGCTCCAAAGTCTCCATTGCTGAGTTTATTGTAAGGATAAGATCTTGCTCTCCCTTGCAGAAAGCAGACGCAATGAGGACATCAACCAGCAGGGAGGAAGGGTTGTTTAGTGTGTAAACAGGAATAATGATATTAAAACGAGTGATGGAGAGTTCAAGCGGAATATTGGGGGAAATATCCACCACGGAGAATCACTGAGCTCTGCCAGTCTCTGATGGGGAAAACACTCCTTGGCATGGTGAAAGCATCAGCCCTCCCTGCTCCAAAGATTGCCCCAAAGACAGAATTTTTGGTCAAGCCAAGTGCCACGAACCCTCCCAGCCTGTGCCATGCCTGTTTCCAGGGCTGAGGAGACAAGGGGAGTCTGAATCTCCTTCTCCTGCTTTCTTGGTGTTTTCTTTAAGGTGAACAGCTCCTGCCTTTCCTACCTGCAAACTCTGCAGTGTTTTCCAGCAAGAGCTGCCCCAGGAATATAAACCAGGCAGATTCGTGCAGAAAGAATGACAGGATTAAGTTTTGTTTTATGTTTCCTTCCTCTCAGGTGCTCTTGATGCCAAGAAGAGATGCAGATCCAGAAGGAGTGGAATATGACTCCACGATAAAACAACAATAGGTTGGATTGAACCATTTTAGGAGCGAGAGTAAATTTACAAAGAAAAAAAGAACCAACTTAAAATATAAATAGTTGTAGCAGGAGCACATCCCAAGGAAGCAGATGGTACAGTCTGTTTCACTCATTAGTTTTCAGACCAGATGTAGAAATTAGAAGTGATAAACAGCGTTTCTCTTTCAGGATCCAAAAGTGTTTGAAACACTGGAACAGGGTTGAGTAATTGCAGGGGAACATTCACAGAGGGATCTGAAGTCACTATTTCAGCACAGTGTGGTTTTTGTCTTTTCAAGTGAGTAGTGATAGGCCATGTTCCTTCATATGAGAAGGAAAATAGAATCAGGAGATCATGGAATGGTTTGGGTTGGAAGGGAATGTAAAGGTCATCCATTTCCATCCCCCTGCCACGGGCAGGGACACCTTCCACCAGACCAGGGTGCTCCAAGCCCTGTCCAACCTGGCCTGGGACACTTCCAGGGATGGGACAGCCACAGCTTCTCTGGGAATTCCATGCCAACCCCTCACCACCCTCACAGGGAAGAATTCCTTCCCAATATCCCATCTAACCCTGCCCTCTGGCAGTGGGAGCCCACTGCCCCTTGTCCTGCCACTCCAGTTCCTGACGTGGAGTCAGTTAGAATCCATCTCATTCTAATTTTCAGTTAGCATTTTTTATTATCTGCTTATTTATTCCATTCCTTTGTCCCCACACACTGCCCAGGCTCTCTGAAGGATGCTGTCACGCTGGACAGGCCGAAGCTTGGGAGATCCACAGGCATCCCATCACCCCCAGACAGAGCCCCAGTTCCTGATCCCCTCTACCTGCAACACATTCCCCCAGCTCTCTGATCAGCTCACAAGAATTAATCAATCTCCAGCTCCTGTTTTGTAGAGCAGACAAAACAAAATGTTGCTATTCCCATTTCTCTCTTGGCTCACAGATGGTCTGTGACTTCACAGGAGCATTAACAACCCCACCAGGCCCCCCAACCATCCATTATTCAGGGAGGGGAAGCGAGAGGCAGGGTTTAAACTTCCCCCAAATTCATGGCTGTGCCTGCAATAATGACTTTGCAAAGGCAAGAGGAAGCAGAATTGTTCAGAACGATCTTCTCCCAGCCCAAATGCACAGAGATGGAATCACAGAATCGTTAAGGTTGGAAAAAACCTCCAAGATCATCAAGTCCAACCTTTGAAAATCTTCAAAATCTGCACAGCTTTAGTGCTAACCAAGAGAACTTTCTGCAGCCTTTCAAAAATTATCACAACAGCACTTTTGGGGCAAAAAGCTGCAGTTTGGCATGGAAAGAATTTGTTTCCTTTTGTGTTGGAACAGGCAGTGCAGAAAGAATGGTCTGACATTAACAAAGAAAGGCATTCAGGGTAAGTCCGAAACAAAGAATGGGTTTCCTTCCTGGTGGACTGTGAAGCACTGCAGGGAAAACAGCACTGCCATGAGGAGAAACGCTAAATCCAAAGATTCTCTGGGAAAATGGCAGCTCCAGCTCCAGCATTCAACCATCCCCAGCCCCTCCTGGCTGCAAACCTCCCAGCACAGCTCCCCACATCACAGCAGCCTCTGTGCTCAGGGCACCAGGGAGGAATGGCCTTGGATCCCTGGGAAACCAGGTGCTCCAGGCAATTTATTCTATTTCAAGGAGAAGAGATTCTATGAGAAAAAAAAAAAAAAAACAGAAATCAATGCTTCTCACTTGAAAAATGGTCACAAGTCATAAATCCCATTTTGCACCAGCACAGCTGGGCTCGGTCTCTGCTCCCTCCCACTCTCCCTGGTTACAGGGGTGTTGAGCTCCTTGATTTCAAACATATTTTAAGGAAGAGCAGACCAGGCTGCTGCCAGCACACTGCACCCTGCTTTGGCTGGGCTGAAGACTTGGAAAAGCAGAGAGCTCAGGACTTCCACCTCCTCTCTCCGGAGCCTCGGGCAGGGCACCCTCAGCAGGGCCTGTGGCAGCAGCACAGCCCAGGGGTGCTCTGGCTCAGTCTGGAACTACACCAGAGACAGAATCACAGGGTTGTGAAGGCTGGAAATGCCCTCCAGAATCGTCAAGTAATTGATGATTTGACCAAACTGTGCCCTCCAAACCACGCTGTGAGGACTTTGGACACAGGCTGTCCCTCACAGCCACAGCTCTCAGCCCAGCCACTCTGCATCCCCCCACTCAGACACTCATTCCCCGCAGCAGCATCCTCTGGCCTAGGAACAACATCTGCCAAAATATTTCCACAGCCCTTCCAGCAGGCATTCACGAGCCTTTCTGGCACAAATGCACACCTGGAGCCATTTCTGTGAAACCATTTCTTTTTAAACCCAGCAGGAGAGAACAGCTGTATTTTATAGGGTTTAGGCTTTATGGGGAGCAGTGAATTTATTTAATTGCAATGTGGCAAGAGCACAGTTCTGCTTCTCCACTCCAAGGAAAGGCTGGAAAAGTGTCCGAGTGTTGCAGGGCAAATTCCCCAGTGCGTGGGCAGAGCTGGTGACATTACACACGTCCCCTCCTTTATTAAAAGCCTACATTAAACAGGGATTTAATTCCATCTACTGCTCTCAGTCCCCTCCCTGGAGTGCTCCTGTGCAGGTTAAGGTGAGAGGCACAGCTTGGTTGTGGCACCCAGCCAGGGTGCTGGGCTTGCTCCAACACCAAGGGACCCAAAAGGACCCGAATGTCACGTCTTGAGTTAAAAATTTCAACACTGCAGCTCTGGAGCAATAAAAGAGCAGATGGAAGCAGGAGATCAAAGAGGTTGTGCTGCAGAGAGCTGCTTCCAGGAGAAGTTACTCAGCACCTTTCGACTTGCAAAGCACCTCATTGTGGCAGGAGGGTTGGAACAGAATCCCGGAATCCCAGACGGGGTCAGGTTTATGGGACCACAGAGGGTCACCTGCTCCAGCAGGGCCATCCCAGAGCACAGGGCACAGGATTGAGTCCAGAGGGCTCTGGAATATCCCAGTGAGGAGACTCCAGCCCCTCTCTGGGCTCTGTTCCAGTGCCCCCAGTAAAGTTCTGCCTCCTGTCCAGGTGGAGCTCCCTGGGCTCAGGCCCTACCCGTGACTCTGGTGCCACTGCTGGGCCCTGGGAGCAGAGCCTGGGCCCTGCTCTGACCCTCCCTGCACCCAGGGACACCCAGGGACACCCAGGGACAGCCAGGGACTGAGGGCCCCTCTCAGCTGGGGCTCCTCTCGAGGCTGAACAGCCCCAGCTCCCTCAGCCTTCCCTGGGCAGGGAGATGCTCCAGGCCCTTCCTCATCTCCCCAGTGCCCCAGGAGCTCCCTGTCCCTGCTGTGCTGAGGAGCTCAGGAATGGACACAGCAGCCTGAGGACAGCACTGGCCAGGAGATGGGACACTGCAGCTGGGATTTGAGGTGGCTCGGGATCATCCCCAAGGATTTCAGTCCCGGCACCTGCTGGTGTTCCCATTGCCTTTGGTCTTGCAGCAAATTCAGCTCCACCCTGAGGCCTCACTGACCCCTCCAACCCCCAGCAGAAAACACCCAAACCAAACCCCTGCCCCATCCCTGGAGAGGCCAGCAGGGCTATTTACAGAATATCTGATTGCATCTCTCTTTGCACCCCCCCTTCCCCATTACCTCATGTCTAGGGCTTGATTTCAATCACAGCCCTATTTTCACACACAGCCCCAGCTATTTTTAGGGCTAAATAAGTAAATGGCTCATAAATAGCTTCTTGATTCCTACCAGTTCATGTTGCTCTTACATGTCCTACTTCTCTCCTCTGAAACTTTTGTCCCTCCCTGGTGACAACGTGTCACAGGGAGCTGTGCCCTTAAGTGTTTTCTAACGAGGGAAGTCAGGGAGGGAGAGGAACCAGGTTCCTGTAATTGCCTCAGCAAAGAGCCCAACATGCACTTAGACACGAGGATTAGGGGGCCTGGGTGACAACTTAATTTCACACCGCTCATGATTAGACCTGGTAGGAAAATTGATTTCTCTCCCTGCACTGCCCACATTCCAGCTCGGAACAAGCCACCCAAACTTTTCACAAAGGATAAATTGATAGAGGGAAATTAATTTCAAATTGGGTTTTCTTCAGCTAATCAAAGGCAGCCTCCTAATTAAAGCAGTGTGTAAACAGCAGAGGGAAAATGCAACTGCTGTCCTCTCCTGATGCTTCCCACCTGGATGGATTTGCCACACTGCTCAGGCCACAGGAGGAGGATGTTCTGCTCCTTAAAAGAGTGTGGAATGCTCTGCTGCGGGGTTCTGAACGGAGAGCAGCACCAATAGGGGTGGAGGAAGGAAGGAGCTGTGTGGTTCCTCCTGGGCAGCCCCGAGAAATGTGAATCAAAGTCACAAACCCAGCCTAGGTACCAGAAGTTGGGGTGAGGGCTGGCTGGGAGTCGGAATATTTGACACTGCACAGGTTTCCAGCTGGGAAATAGGGACAAACCCCCTTCCCTGCCAGTGCTGCTGGGAAATCTGCCCTGGCAGACGTGTGGCACTCAGGGACAGTTCTGCCACTCCAGGCTGGACCATTTTAGCCCCTCAATGTTGAGCATCTCCCACAACGTCCATCCCAACCACCCAGCTGCAGCAGCAAGTTTCTAACCCCATATCCAAAGTTCTATGATCCCATTGCTTATTTTAGGTCAACCTTCTTTAAAGAAGCCCAGCCCAAAACAGGGTGAGAGCAGCCTCCCCTACCCCTGAGACCTTCAGGGGACTTAAAAAACTTCAAACACTGAAAAACACACCAAGCAGCAGCCAGGCCAGGAGAAGAAACGTGTTAATAATGATGACAGCAAGAAAGCTGCAGCACAATCTGCTGCTCGGTGCCACGCCTTTGGTTGGAGTTAATCTTATTTGCTTTCGGAGGGTTTCTCAGGTTTTCAATAAGCAGAACATGAAAGCAGTGACAGGTTCAGCAGGTGCCTCGTTCCAGCAGGGAAATCCTGCTCTGGCAGTGAGGTGCTCAAACCACAAGAATGTTCTGTGCAGACTCCCCAGCACAGGCTGCTCCCACCTTTCCCTGTGCTTCCATCCCGTCCCTAGGGGAGGGTCCCCGGGGTCACCCCAGCTCTGTTTTGAGGTGGGCTGAGCAATCCCCACTGCAATTCTCTGCTGGCCCAGGACCCCTCAGCTGCCCCAGGGCTTCCCCAAATCACAGTGACACCGTTTCACAAGTTCTGGCACTGTGCACAATGGAGAAAAAAACCCAAACAACTCATGGCCACGGAGTCTCCAGAAACATTTTTGGGACTGCAGGAAGTACAGGCAGCTGCTGTTACGTCTCATGTGAGCTCCCTGTCCCAGAAAAGGGTTATCAACAACTTTTCAGGTGACAACTTGATTTGTATATTTATTCTTAAATACAGAGAGCTCTCCTAGAGAGGTGCCAAGTGACATTTGAAGTGGCATCCTTCTTAAGCTGAGAAGGACTGCTCTATAGTTTGCAACTTACTGTAGATGTTTGCTTGTCAGGGAAGGCTACAAACCTATTTTAATTAAAAGTGGAGCTGGGGACTGGCAGCTGAACTGAGCTGCTTTGAAAAGAAGTGCTGAGAAGAGTCTGGAATGAGTTTTAAGTTTCTAAAGTAGCCTCATGTTTTATATCAAAGGAAAGAAGGAACACCCCTCAATGGCATTTTACACAGTCACTGCAGGACAATGGACTGAAAGCCGAAGGTTCAGAATAATTCCACTGGGAATTAACCCTCCTGTGGGATGTTTGTTTTATCAGCCTGATGCCCAAGGCTCCTTACACTCACATTGTGTCTCCAACAGGCACAAATCCCCTTCCTCCCCCCAGCCATCAGAACCACGGGGCAGGGAGAGGGAGAAGAAAATTGGTTTGATTTGATACACTTAAACTGAATTTGGCATTTTAAGGAACAGCTGCACTTTTCCATGGACAATTAATTGAAAATGAAGCCCTGGGCTTCCCTGCGCAGCATCCTAAGGGGAAAGGGAGGAATGTCATCTATTGCTGTCCTTTGATGACCCCAAAACCAGGGCTGTGGGCCACCAGTGACTCTGTGCCTGTCACAGTTTGGCCACAGCTGCTCCTGCAAAAACATCTTGCACCAGCTCTCCAAGCACCACCTAATTGAAACATAAAAACACACTCCAGATTTTTTATAGCAGATACAAATACTGCTTCTCCTCCTGGAACATTTGAACGTTCAGGAGGAGAGCGTGGATCAATAATTCTTCTATTAGATAATTGAAACCTGCCTCTTGATTTACACTAATGCACTTGTTAAGCAGTAAGTGATGTGGCTGTGGGCAGGCCCGCAGTGCTGGAGCTGGGCTTTGATTCATGGGCTGGGAGCAAGTGAGGGGCTGGCCCAGCTCAGCTCAGCCAAGCCCAGCTTTGCTTTTTAGAGGGCTTTACCCACCCAACATCTGCCTGGGCAGCTGGAGCCATCAGGGCTCCTCAGGGCAATAAGCTCTGATTCTTGGATTTAAGGCGTCATTCTTTCTACTTAAATAAAAAGCATTTTTAAACCTCTGCCAGCGACCAAAGAGCCCAAAGGAGGCTCCTTCAGGCAGCCCTGGTGCTGATTCCCCTTTCACAGCCCCTGCTGACCTTTCACAGCCCCAGGACAGGGCAGGTCCCACATTCAGCTCTGCGATCCAGGAACCCCTTTCCCGAGCTCCTCACCCCAAATCCAGAGCAGGAGGGCAGCCCTGTGCCCAGCAAGGAAGGACAGCCTTGGGAAGTCCTTCCACTGACACACCCCAGGCCGTGCCAAGGACCAGCACTCGGCCAAGCAGTTTGGTTCATCAAAGATAAACACTTTGGCACTGCCTGGAGGGAGGTGGGAATGCCGGGATCACCACGGGACACTGCAGCAGCTCAGCCCTGGCTCGGGGCTCGCTCAAGGCAGAGCTCTTGGTGCAGTTCTCATTGACTGCATCACTCCTGGCTCGAACTCTGTGAAAAGTTCAGCTCAATTGTACTTTGTGGAAAGTTAAGCCATAATCAATGCATGAGCAGGCAGCCTGGTTCTGCTCCAGCACAAGCACGATTAATTCCCATCGGATGGGAAGCAGCAGGATCTGTCTTGCACTCATTAGCGCGTTACTCAGCTCCTCAAGGAGCAAACACTTCATGTGCCATTTTTGGTCAGAACTGCCTGATCAGTCATCCCCAGTGCCTCAGGGGAAGTCATGAATGTAGGACTTTTGCTCGCTAGAAGGGGTGGTTGGAAACCTGATGCTCCAAGGTCTGCCCACAACAGGAAACAAAAGCTGCCAGAAAGGTTCACCTCGAGCTGGCTCATGAATCACCTGCAGCAGGAAAGGACCTTCAAAGGCTGTGCCCAGAGGCGCTGGCAAGCACAGCTACACAAACAAGGTTGTGAAGAGCAGCTCCAAAGAGCCACCTGAGCTGTGTGGCTTCACCCCAGCCTTGCCTTTGCCTTGTTTACCCAGCAGCTTGTCCGTAATCAGAGTGGATAACGGAGTAAATCCCTTCAATTACACTTGCTGGGGCAGAGGAATGGTGACCTGTGGAGCACAGCTCACCCCCTGCCTGCCAGCACAGCCTCCAGCTCCTCCAGAGGGTCCCACCACCCTGGATTCACTGGGGGACAAGGGGAGGACAATGCCATTATTTTACTGCCCTCTGATAACAACATGCAAACGCACTCGAGCATTAAGTGAAGCTGCCAGGCAGCCATGGGAGGTGTAATTAATCCCTTGCTTATTAAAGCCTCTGGCATCTTAAAGAAATGCTGACAGCATTCCAGGAGCAGTCATTCTCTAAGTGTGAGTCCTTCCCCAGCCCCTCCTCACGGCTTACCCCAAACAGGAGGCATCCAAGGGCCTGGCTTGTGAGATGTGGGCTTTTAATTAAAGCAAGGTGGGTTTGGGACACATGGCAGAAATGTCACCAGCTCAGTGCCCACCCATTTCACCTGAGGGGAAGGATTCAAATATGGACCCCTCCGATTATTTGGCCCGGGTTTGTTGAAAGGCTTTTCAGTATTTCGTATTTTCTTCCCTTCCTTTTCTTTCTGAAAGAGGAAAGCACGAAAGGGGAAAAAGTCACCTTTTTCCCCTTTGTAGGACCCCAGTGCTCCCCTCCCACTCCCACCCAGCCAGGAGATAACCCAGGGATGTTTTCAGCTCTCCTCCCACTCCCCTGCTTGTCCAGCAGCAGCTGAAGAAGCACCCACGTGCTCACAGCTCAGGACAAGAAGGTGCAAGGAAATACCCCAAGGAAAGTCGGATAAATGGAGCCAGTGGAGAGTCTGTGCTGGGCTCCCCCCACAGCACCCAAGCTCTCCCAGCACGGCAGACACCAGCGATTGCACCAGCCTGGAGAGTTTCCAGCTGGTGCCAAAGCCCAGCTGGACACAGTTATCTCAGTCTAAGCCTAATTGTGCACAAAAAATAAATCTGAAAAGCAAAAATCTGCATGTGCTTCAGTGACCAACTACTGTGAGCAGACAGGGCCAGGGGATCTCTTCACGTTCTTTGCTTCAGCAACTGCAAATAAATGCACCAACATCTCCTCAAGAACAGAGCAGAAGTCAGGACAAGTCCCTGCAGCTGCAGAAAGATGTGGGAAGATCCCAGCAGACTGTGCAGGCTTTATGTCTCAGCAAGGAATGAGGGAGGTTATAGTGACAATTAAGAATAGAGAGAGCTGGCAGAGCTGCACTTCCCTTCAGCAAGGCACAGATCCTGGAGTTAAACAGAGGTATTTTAATGAGAAACCTGCATTAAGTGAGGTCTGGGCAGCACACAAACAACTGCTGATAAGAACTGAGAACACTGAGGATCCCAGGATGGTTTGGGTTGGAAGGGACTGTGAAGATCATCGTGTTCCACCCCCTGCCATGGGCAAGGACACCTTCCACTATCCCAGATTGTTCCAAGCCCCATCCAGCCTGGCCCTGGACACTTCCAGGGATGGGGGTTCAGTCACTGGCATGGTCAGCCCCAGCCTTCCTGGGAGCATCCTGAGCCAGTGCCCTGCCAGCAGCTGCTGGACAGGGAAGAAGACACCAAAGTCCTTTCCCCTTAATGAAGATTCAGTATTAATTGTTGCTGATCTCAGTCAGGGCCAGCAGTGGATCAGCTGAGCTGGAAGGTGTTGATGTGTTGCTCTGGAATGATCCGGCACTGATGGGTCTGACAGGGTGGCACCGACCCCGTGGTGGCAAACACTCCCCCTGCACAGGTCACCTGGGGTGGGCAGCACAGCTCTGGGCTTTAAAGGGGCACAGGGACACCAGAGGGGCTGCAGAAGTGGCCCTGTGCCAGGCACGGGGCTCCAGTGCCTGTTCTGCTCTCCCTGAGCCCCCGCCCACACGGAGGAGTTCACAAAAACACCCCCAGGCCTTGCAGACACAATCTGGTCTCCCTTTTTTTTTTGGACATCCCAGGAGTATCCCTTCCCTGTCACTTTGCTGGATCGGCTTCTGAAGTGATACTTACAGGAGTTATTCATAAAGTGAACAAGGGGTTTCAGAGTCGAACATGAAATTGCTTTTATCCACTGCACAAAATGACAAATCAGGCAGCAGTGCTGATGACTCCCTGGGAAAATCCACCTCCAGGAGGGCTCCATGAAGTTTCCTAATGCAGTCAGGGAAAGCTGCTGGGAAGGAGGGAGGCGAGAAGGGGGTCAGGAAGAGCTGCCTGATCTCAAACACGCTCCAGAGCAAGTGTTCTCAGCTTGTTCGCTAATCTCTTGTGACTGATCGCTGAACCAAATCCTCCTTCCCAGACAGAGAAGAAAAAACCCCAACAGGGCAACACTTCAACAATAAATAGGATGTCAATTAAACACGAGAGCATTCACCTGCACAACCAGCTCGAGGATGAGCCATTGATTCTCCCACCTGAGCCTGGACTCATCACACCTCTGGTTGCTGTGATGAAGTGTCTGAAAACCCCAGCAGGCAGAGAACAGCTTTCACAATGAGGTCACGGTGCATCTCCTCTTAGCTAATTGTTTCTTTTTATTTAGATAAATAAATAACAACTGTCACAATGGCCTGCAAATGGATTTGATGAGAAAAACCTATGGGATGAGTTAATTCACAGAGCAGATCCCAAGGTTCTGTCCCTGCCCCACCGTGTCTGGCTGAGCAAAGGCAGCTCAGATCACCTGGATGTTTTACAACTCTCCTATGGGAGGAGTGTAACTCCTCAGATTTTTGTTGAAAGCCAGAACTCAGGACTTTCTTAAAAGGAGGTCTCTTGTACAAATGGAGGCTCTGCCCCTTCAGCCTTGAGCAGGGACCCCATCCAGCCCTGGCCAGTTTGCATTGCCCAGAGGTGGGGCTGGGATTCCCTGCTCCAGAGCTCCTTCTCCTACCTCCAGCTGAGCAAACACTCATCCATCTTGGAGTGTGGGCTTTCAGAGCTTCACCAGGAGAGACTGACAGAGCTTCACTGAAAGGAAGTGCCTGGCTGCAGACAGAGCCTTGGTGGAGCCTTCAGTAGATTGATGCCAGGCTCTGCTCTGATCTGTTGGGCACCTTCATTCTGGGCTGTAAAGCACTTTGGGATGACATTGTCCCTCTGCGTGTGCCTGCAGCAACACCCCCAGCCCCTGTCATCCGCCTGGGGATGGTGAGCTGAGCAGACAGATGCACACATGGATTCAAATTGTAGCTCCTGGGCGAGTTCCAAAACACAGGTGGTGATTTCTGGACACTGGATATGTTATCTGCTGAAAAGCAAAAATTACAGTGATCAACCAGAAAGGAGCATTATCTTCCTTCCATCATTCCTCCTCTGGAAACCCTCAACAGGTCAGCTGCTTCCGAGCCTGCCCCGATCAATCACTGCAAACACTAAAAGCGGGGAGATGTCCTCCTTCCAGCCATTTGTCAAGTGGAACCTGGCAGGTTTTAGTCCTTTTATTAGTTCTGCTTGTGAGAGAAATTCACTTGAAGCCAATGCTTAATGCAGTGAGGACACAGTACATATTTCTGTGGGAGAGAGGGCTGTTACCCTGAATGCAGGGGTGGGAAGAGGATTCACAAAGCCCTGGGCTGGAAGAGAGAGGAAGAGAGAAGAAGAGAAAGGTGTCCCTTGCCTCAACCTGCTGTTCTGGACACACATTCCTTTATGCTGCACTTCAGCCTCTGCCTGAAATGTATTACAAGTGGGGGAAATGAAGAGTAGGTGTGTGGTGGTGGAAGGAAACAGAGCGAGCCCAGCACAGGCTGTGTGAGCTGCACCTGCTGATTCCTCCAGAAGAAATCCTGGATGGAGAGAGAGGACACAGAGGTGCAGCAGGGATGGTGTCACAGGCATCCCACCAGCTTTTCATCCATCCAAGTCCACACAGACTGCCTGGCATGGATCATTAAAGCTGGAAAAGACTTCCAGGATCATCAAGCCCAGCCTCTGACCTAATACCCCATGGCCACTAAACCACATCATGGAGTGCCACATGCCTGTGTCCCTCCAATGTGGCTTTTCCCAGTGTTACACGTGGCCCCAGAGCAGGATCGGCTGTACCTAAACCCCCTCTAATATTCTTTAAGCCTAGAGAACTCAGGCACAAAGGGATTATCAGAACTGCCCAGAGACCACACAGAGGAGAGCATGTCAAATTTGGGAATGGAGCTTTTATCTCCTAAAAACCTCTCTGGATCAGTGCTCAGTGGTTTACGTCAAACCTTTTTCGGCTGCACAGCAGCTGCTGGAGGGGTTTGGGCTTTCCCCTCCCAGGCATTTACACCGCGCCCGGCACTGCTGCTGCAAACCCAGCACTTTTAGAACCTCAAAAGGAGCAGTGCTGGGTGAACGCTGGGAGAGGAGGAACACAAACGGGACACAGCCCGCCTGGGACTGCTCTCTGCTCCCTCCTTGCTCGCAGCTCTCATTATTTTCCAGCAAGGGCAGCCGTGTTTTCCTCTCTCTCGCTTGTCAGCACGAGCTGACATTTGAGCTGTGCTGATGAGACCTACCAGGGTGAGACACATGTTTGTGGTCGCTTTGGGCGACCAGCTGCCAAGGCCTTTAACTGCTCCTTTTTGATTTTCCTGCCCAGCCGAGCTCTGCGCTTCCCTGGCAGTTGGAGCTGCGCTGCCTCCCGGGGATTTGTGCAGGAGCAGGGGCTGCTCTCACCTCAGCCAGGCTCTGCTCTGCTCTGGGAAGGGGCTGATGCTTTGTCTGGGGGTGCAGGGATGCTGGCTGAACCCAGGGGTGGCTGTGTCCTGCTGCACACTCAGTTTTTGGGGAGCACAGCCACGCTCAGCTGGCTCTGTCCCAGCGGCTCCATCTCCTGCAATCCCGATTAGTGCCATCCCTTTCTGCCCTAAGGCACATGAGAACATTGTCAGGATAAGCTCCAGCAGAAGCTGTGATCGTGATGCCACTCGTCGGCACAATGTCACTCTCCCACTTGTCCCAGTGGCGCTCTCCCAGTGGGAAACTGGCCGGTCCCCTGGGACTGACTGGGCAGGGAGAGGACTCTGCACAGGGACAAGGCTCCAAACCCCATCCCCTGGCTCTGGTGCAGCACTTGGACAATGTTTGACATCAAACTCTGTCTGAGCTGCCATCAATCACCAAATTCACAGTGCCTGAGTGAGCCACGTGTCACATCCCAGACCCTGTCACATCCCAGATCCTGTCACATCCCAGATCCTGTCACATCCCAGATCCTGTCACATCCTGGACCCTGTCACATTTTGGATCCTGTCACAGACAGGATCCTGTCACATTCTGGATCCTGTCACATCCCAGGTCCTGTCACAGACAGGATCCTGTCACATTTTGGACCCTGTCACATTCTGGATCCTGTCACATCCTGGACCCTGTCACATTTTGGATCCTGTCACAGACAGGATCCTGTCACATCCTGGACCCTGTCACATTTCGGATCCTGTCACATCCTGGACCCTGTCACATTTTGGATCCTGTCAGATTTTGGATCCTGTCGCAACCTGGTTCCTGTCATATCCCAGGTCCTGTCACATTCGGGATTCTGCCACATCCCAGGTCCTGTCACAGACAGGATCCTGTCACATTTTGGATCCTGTCACATTTTGGATCCTGTCACATCCCAGGTCCTGTCACAGACAGGATCCTGTCACATTTTGGATCCTGTCACAACCTGGTTCCTGTCACATCCTGGACCCTGTCACATTTTGGACCCTGTCACATCCCAGATCCTGTCACATCCCAGATCCTGTCACATTCTGGATCCTGTCACATCCCAGATCATTGGATGGGGACCCCGTGGTGCTGCTGCCCTAACAGGGGTTTGCAGCCACAAACAATTCGGGCCTGGCTTGATTTTGCTTTGCACATTCCCTGACAATTTATATCAGTGCATAAACCAGAAATAAAGCAGAAATACTCATTTCTCTTTCATGGACAGGTTTCATATTCATTTTGCAGGAGTAAAAATGAAACACAAGATGTGAGATGAAGGTGGTTTTAAGGCAGACATCCCAGATCGTTTAATCCAGTGGAAGTGTGACCATGTGCCACCTGTGTTGAAGGAAGTCCCACACCTTGTGACCCAAGAGAGAGGGGAACATCCAAATGAAAAAGATAAACCCACAGCATCCCCAGACCATCTTCCTTATGTCCATCCTGCTCTGATACTCCCAGAAAAGGCAAATAAACATAACAGTAAAATCCAATGTGCCCTGTGTGGACACTGATGTGTGCCACAGATCGAGGACAGCTTGTTTTTCCCAGTATGAAGCGCTACTCGGAGCTGTGAACGATTTCTGAACTGGAGCTGTTCTAATTAGTGAGGAACATTTAGGTCAATTACAACAGCGTGCTGGCCACTACAATTACTGTTATTAATTGTATTCGATTACACATTTGCAACTATTAAGTACAGTACCTGTGTGGGGTTTGAACTCAGCAGAAAACAGGGAAAAGTATTTAACACAGAGAAATGGCCAGGTAATGCCAGGCTAAATCCACCCCAGCCCCATGCATCATTTATCTCCTCTCTGCGTGTGCCTGGCTGATCCAGCACATGAGAGACTCAAAGGATTTGTTTTCCTTCATCCTCTTTTCTCTCTGGACCAAAGCCCTCTTTCCTCAGCTGTCCTGAACCTGCTGAGGCTGCTCGACTGCCCGGGCACGTGGGCAGCACCTCACAAGGGCAGGGCAGGACAGGTGATTTATCTCTCTCACAGGTGCCCATGATGCCTTTTCCTGGTCTTGAAATCAAGAGTCAAACACGGTTAGAAGGGGAAAAGGGATTTTACCTTGGGATTTATTTTAAGGATCCTTAGGTGCACACATCCAGGTCATATGCACTGAAATGCACCCCACAATGCACCCCCAAAAGATCTGGTATATCATTATAGGTGTTACTAATTAGCAGATTTATCAAAGATTCCCCAAGGAGAGGCTCAAGTGAGCCCCCCTCCCCAAGGAGCCTTCCCCTGGATGGTTCTATCTGAGTTTACAGAATGTGTTCTGGAGAGGACCTTGGGCTCTGGGGCACACTGATCCCTGGCTACGAAGCTTCTAAAATGTTGAGTCTCTCAGCTTGACAAACAAGTCCAAGAATGGAGGCAAAAATCACTTAGAGTACAGGATTTGTAGAAAGGTATAACAGGGGTTTAAAAGAAAGGGCAAAAAATCTTCATGGCATCACCCAGAGCAGGAAAATGCTGCTTTGTGGAGGTTCTGGCCCATCTTTCCCATGGCTACAAAGGCTCTTGCATTCCCTCCCCCACAGCCAGGACTTTACACTACTTAAAACAGAAATTCACTTTGAAGAAGTGTTTCTGTGTCCTACGATGTTAAACTGCTAATGGGAAAGGAAATGTATTCATGATTCACTGTATAAAAGCAGCCTTGGAGGAATGCAGATTGTATTTTCCCTCTGCAAACATTTGATCATCCCAATAAAGGAGCAGCCCCACCTTTCCCACCAGCTCCGTAAATCACAGGGAATGGAAACAACAGGTTTATGGTTGTCACGACGGTCGTTACGCGGGGTTTTATGGGTTCTGGAGAGAGGGGGAGCCTGTTTATGGGCACGAGGTGCCTCCTGAAGGACTGCGGGACTCTCTCGAAGTCATCCTGCTGCTCGAGTCTCTGGTTTAATATGGAAATGATCCTCCTGATTCAGCCAGCCCCTGGGCTGTGATCGCATTCGCCGGAGCTCCAGGCTCGCCTTCCCAGGCAGTCCCGCACAGGCAGGGAATGAGCAGAGCCTCAGTGGGTCCCGGCGGTTTTCCAGCCCTCATGCAAATCCCTGCTCTAGGATCTCATGGCCTGGGGCTGCTGAAGCACCCACACACCCGAGCCCCTTCAGGGTACGGCTCTGAGCTGCTTCTGTTACCATTAATTAATTCCATTGATTGGGGTTTGAGCTTACAGCAAGGATCAAGGCCGTGTTCCACAGCTGGAGTAGAAGGCAGCTTCAGTCCAGGAGTGGTTTTTATCACCACGTCCCATTCCCTGGGGAGCTGGACACTCATCTGCCACATACTCGGTATCCCCAGGAATCATAAAATATCCTGAATTGGAAGGCACCCACCAGGATCCTCGAATTCCACCTCTTGGGACCAGCAGAACTCAGGACTTAATTCCTGGGGCCACTCTCAAGGCTGCCTGAGACACCAACAACCCTTTGGAAGGAGGTCACCTCTTCCCAGGCAGCTTCAGAGGGAGCTGGCAGCGACCACCCCTCGCTTTTCCATCCCCTGAGATGTGCTGCACCCTTTTGTACCTGCAGTTTACTCTCAGCTTCCAAACCTCCAAGGAGACGCTGTCTGCTGCCTGGGCTATAAATAAGGCCAGCCAGTGCTGAGCCAGAACGTGTGGCAGTAATTTGGGTGATGATTTAAGGTCTGAACGCTCCTCCCAAAGCCTGGTCACCCCGAGTGACGCTGACACAGCCACAGCTGACACAGCTGCCCACGGGACAGCACCGCAGGGACCTGTCCCACTGCAGCCCTGGGCTCACACTGCCCCCTCCACCATCCCTCCCCTCCATCCCTCTGGCTGTAGGAGCTCTTTATTCCTCTACCAGAACATCTTTCCCCCTTTCTCCACAGGATTTCACCCTCTGGAATGACTCTGTACAGTGAAATATCCGTATCGTAACCCTTGGAAATGGTTTCATTTTATTGGAATCTCCTGCCTGTTTTACGGCCAGCTCTGCAGATGAGCTGACAATAAAAGAGGAGGAAGAGGAGCGTTTGAGAGGGGCTGAGCAGCTCCAACCCCTGCCAGCTCAGTGCTTCCCAAGGAAGCCCCCAGCATCTGGCAGGATTGAGGTTTTGCACATTTTTTTAAAACGCTCCCCCTGGTTTTTTTGCAGTATAAATTCAGTTTAACAGCAGAGCGAGGGTGCAGTGGTGCTCAGGGCAGGACGTGCTGATGAGCTGAGCCTCGTGCTGCAAGAGCAGCCTCCCTGTCCACCTCGCCTCCTGCCTTCTTTGTGTTTTAATACTTAGCCTTTTCTAAAAATAGCCCCAGTTCTTAGTCCTTGTAACATGGTCTTCATAAAAAGTAGTTCTTAAAGATCTCTTAAAGCTTTGCTTTAGATTTAATAAGCTGGACAAAGTGGCCATCCCAGGAAACAGGAGAAGAAACTCCCAGCTCCTGGTGCAGGGCTGACCTCAGAGACTGAATACAAACATTCCCCACAGGGTAATGCCAAACGCAGCTGCTTCAGTAAAGTAATGAAGACAATAAATCAGGCGCCCATTTAGCACCTTTTCCCCAGTAGCTGCTCTCCATCTTCCACCAGGAAGGGAAGGAATGACAGATGGAAGTCGAGCTGACCCATGGGAACGGTGAAAAGCTCTCCAAACCAGGCTGTGTGAGGAGCTCTCTGCCTGCTTTCCCCAGGCTCAGTGACACCAGCTTTGCATCAGGAAGGTGTTGCTGCACCTGAAATTTGGGTTCCAATCCCACAGCTGCTTATGAAAGGTTTCCCCCCCATAAGCAGGTGCAGGTATTGGGTTCTCTGACCAGTTCCTCACTGCTGTGATGTCCCAGCCTTGTTCCTGCCCCACTGGAGCCAGGATGGAGAACCAGGACAGGACCTGACCCAACCTCCTGGGCTATTCCTGAGCTCAGTTTAATGGCACTGCCCCTATTTGCAGTGTCTGTGCATCCTTGCAAGTCACCGATCTGGAGACGGGGTGCTGAGCAGACCTGTGAGGGACTCAGGCTCGTAGAAATAAATGGCTTCAGAATGAAGACTGTGAAAAGATTAATCTCTTTAAACTTATCAGGAAGAAATTCAAAAGGTAATTTGATTATAGTGCACAACCACTTTCACAGGAGGAAACTATCAGATACTGAGGGCTCTTTAATCTGGCAGAGATGAGCACAGAGAGAATCTCTTAGTGGAAATTAAAGGCAGGCAAATTTGAATTCAAAATAATGGGTGGGTTTTTTTTCAATGAGGTAGTGAATCACTGAACAACCCGGGAGCGTGGACTCGCTGTCAGCTGGGCTTGGATCTCTTCGCAAGACACTTCTTGTAGGGAGAAATTCAGAGAAATCAGCTCAGGGATCTCCAGTCCACAGCCAGAGCAGTGGGGATGACTTTACCCTCTGTGTGAGGGGCTTTGGACCCCCCCGGATTCGTGTAGGGTAGATGAGGAGATGTTCATCCACTGATTTGTGTTCTCAGAGCTAAAGGAAACCAATGGCAGCTGAGGAGCAGAGCCAAGGAACCCACAGGCTGGGATGATGCTCACTCCAGAAGAGGAAAATAAATGGGAAGAGGGACCCCCAGCAGCCAGCCCAGCACTGAGCACAAATCCCAGCAGCAGTGGGATGCACCATCCCAGATGTCCCGTAAGTGATGCTCCTGTTTGGCAGGATCTCACTCAGGAACAGAGGCACTTTAGAATTGATTATTTCCCTCCACAGCAAATTAGCAACAGAGTTTGGATGTTCATTGACAGGAAAATCTTCACATCCTTTATATACTCCTGGGTGGCTTCCCCCTGAATCCAGATATCACATCATTTATTTAACTTAGAGAGTAAAGTAATTAATACCAGGGAGTTCTGACTGCTTGGCAGGATATGCTGTTACAGCTAACAAATTTTATGTCTTTAGGCTTCAGAGCAGAACTTGATTTAATTTGTCCCAAGGTTAAGAAAGACGGGGAGGAAATTTGATGGTTCCAGATCACAAGTTCACTACAATTTATCACCTTCACCACGTGGTGTGGACAGACAGCACTCCCAGGTGGAGATGGCAGAAGTTTACTCAATCATCTTTGCTTTAATCCTGTGTTCATCCATTATCTACCACCATATGTCCCAAATATTCCGTGTCTCCCTGGGAGCTGCCTCCAGCCATCCCCAGCACCAGCCTGCCTGCCTCACCCTTGGGATGAGGATCCCCAAAATGTTGGGATTATCTAATTAAGGATAACACAACCCCAAGGAAAGGTAGGGAAGCATCTTAACTAGACTTTCCCCTAAAAGTTCTGTTTCAACTTTTTAAAGAGTCAGGAAATTCAACAAAATGTTCTGAATTGTGGAGCTGTTTTTAATTTTATTGAGAGAAGAGAAAGTGTTACACAGGGGCTGTTTCTTAGTCACATCCAGGTTGCTGGATTAATTTCTATGGCTGGATTTCCTTACTTAAAAACCAGAAAAATGGAATAATTCCTCCATTTCATTATGAGCTGATGTTTTCTACAGAGGAAATGCAGGCATAGAAAGGAGCTGCCCCCAGTACCCAATGTCAGCTTTGCAGAGCACCAAGTGCTCGACCTCACCACAGAATTCTCTTTAGGACCCACCCAGGGCACTTCCCTCCCTCAGCAGGGAATTTGGGAGCAATGAGGCTTTTAGAGCCTCTAGACCCAGTGGCCTTGGCCGGAATCTCACGGAGCAAAGGGAAGGAACGCAGAGTTTCCCTCTCAGAGCTGAACACCTGGCCAGGAGGTCACACTCAATTTGCAGAGCAGGGGCCACAACATCCCAACAGCTTCCGAGGGGCCGTGCACGGGGCTGCAGCTCGTGAGCAGCATTAGCCAGCAATTATGTACCAAAAGAGCTCCCAGATGTGCAGTGAATGTGATAACAAAATGTCCCAGTTTATGGCATTTTCTCCCTCCCTCTCACTCTCCCTCTCTCTTCCGTCATTGTCCTTTAGAAAGTGAACATGAGGAATAAAGCTCTATTTTTAGAAACTAGTCCAGGTCCTAAAAGGCTGGAAAATTAAGCACAGAGATTTCCATGGCATAAGGGAATCACACACCAGGCCAACTCAAGGCTCCCTGTTGGGGACCCTCAGTGGGGCCAGAGCTGTCCCCACTGAAGCAGCACCGAGGTGAAATCCAGGGAAGTCAACAAGGTGGGAAGGCAGAACTTCCACAGGTTCTTCCATGGGGAGAGGTTCCTCTCCCTGCACACTGAGAACTGAATTTGACTCTTCCTTGTCCATGTGATAAATGCTTCAAGCAGCAAAGTCACATTGTCAGGGCTTCAGAATGCCTTGAAGGGAACAAACCACTTCCTTAGGAGCTCTTCCTAAAGGTTAATCTGATTTTGAGTGCTGGGTTTGCACCGTGGTTCTCCAAACAGCTCCATACATGAATCCCTGGGTCAGACATGGCATTTATCAGTCTTCCAGCAAAAAGAAAAACAAGAAGAAACTTGCTGGGCAAGAAAACAAGAGGAAAGAAATGTTATATTTATGGCAAAGTCGTGTGAAGTTGTTTTGGATTAGAGTGATCACAAATTCAAATGGAAAATCCAGATGAATGTCTTTAAAACCACGTCTTCTCAGACACAGGGCTTCACTCCTGACACTCTGCTTTCCCCTGGAAAACTGTCTGGGAGTCACTTGGACCTGGATACCCTTAAAGAGATCCCAAGCCACCACAATTAAATGACCATCAGCCTTCTCCCAACCAGACCACTCCAGATTTTCCAAGAGAAGAACAAACATCCCACCAGGAAGAGCTGCCCTGGAAGTCCCAGGCCGTGCTGCAGCCAGCCAGGGCACGTGTCCAGGGGCTGGCTCCAATTCCTGCTGCCCTGCTCAGGCAGTTCCTTACATGATTTATCTTACAGATGACACACAATTATTACTGCTGATCACTTCAGATGACTTCCTTTGGGAGCACCTGGTGGCTGAAATGTAAGAGCACACCAGGGACAGAGCAGGCCCTTGTGAAACACCAGCCCTTGCGTGAAGTGGTTCTTTTGGGACACAGTGGGACCGTTTCCTGGGTCTCATTAATTCTCATTGATCTGTGGGTCAGATTGTCCAGCAGCAGCCTCTGTGCCACCTTCTCCACGCACAGGAACCTGCCACAAATCCTTGGCAATGTTTCTCCATCACAGCCCAAGGCTGGCGCTTGCTGTGGCTGCTCGTGCTGTTCCCCAGCACCTCCTACACAAACCACCTCGCTGCTGCTTGCACTTTTTATCTCACTTAGTTCTTGTCTCTCATAATATTTAGAGGCTCTTTGGGACACAAATAGTATTGATTTGTATGTACAACCACCTAGAACAAGGAGGACTCAGGTCCTCAGCCCAAATAATAAATAATAGTTAATATAGTTCAGACATGACCAGCCAGTTTCTACCTAAAAATGTCAATAAAGCAGGGCCATATTGATGCAAAGAGACATAAAATGTGAACTCCTTCAATACAGGCACTTATTTGTCTCTGTTTGTGAGGCCAGGAAGGAAAGAGCTGTTAGCAGTGAATAGTATTTTATTAGCATCATAAACCCCAAGAGCAAAGTTTGTGTCACAGAGAACTGCACATGCCTTTGAAGGCTTAATTTATGTTCCTGACTCCTCTTTTTTCTTTTTCCCCCATCTCTTTTTTTTTTTTTTCCAAACAGGGCCATAATTTGAAACAAAGCCCGGTAGAGTCTGAAGACACCTTTGGGTGAAGGGGATGTTCATGCAAAACCAAACCTACACCCTACAGAAATCCTGTCAGAGAGAGCTCAGTGGAATTAGTACATGAATCTGTTCTGCAGAGGTCCAGGGAAACTTCAGGAAAACCAGTTTGATGTGCACCAGGAGCACCAGCATTGGGGAATGCCAACAACCCTGAGAGGCAAAGCCCAGAAGGAAGAGCCAGATGGGGAAGAAGTGACTTCCTGAGGAGCTCCAGCAAATGGTGAGGATAGAAAAGCCAGCATGGCTTTGGTGGCTTTCCATGAGTTTGAGCTCAGCACATTTTCAGCTGAGGGGAGACACAGCAACCACACCAGCACAGCCCCACTCCACCAAAACCAATCCAACACGAGGGGGTCAAAACTCCTCCAGCTCCTGGTCATTCTCCTGCATTTGCAGCATTTTCCTCTCATCTGGCCCTGCTGGAGAGGGGTCAGGTTTCTGGGGATGCTTGGGAATGGATATCGCAATACAACCACAATCAAGCCCTGGTAATCAGCAAATTACAGCTTTCCATACATCCCAAAGCTTTTAACTCCCAGCTGCTTATCGTGGTCTCTTTACACGGTGACAATTCTGCAGAGCAGGTTCTGTGCCTGTTCCAGAGCTGTAAACATGGCTTTAATGACCAAATGGCATTTATTTAACATTCTGCCTGCTTTGGAGAGGGAAATCAGACAAGGTGAGTGCTGGAGGCACAGAATTAGGGGTTTATGACAAAGAAAAAGGCTGCATGAGGAACTATGGAAAGCTGTTTGTAGGGCAGGGATAAAGCTGAGCAGCGTGGGGCAGGTTCTTCAGGAGCCTGGGACTCGCTGCCCACAGAGCAGGGAAGGTATTTGTGGCTCTGAACAGCGAGGTGAGGTAAATCTCCTCTGTCACTGCATAAACACAAAGGTCTGGGAGTTCAGGAGGGAGCAGCCTTTGTTGGTAAAAATATTCCCATGCTCTCTGCTCAAGCAAGGTCTGTGAACTCCCACTCCACTCCAGCTCTGCATCGGTGAGGGAAGGGAAGCGCGGAATGAGAGCTGAGTCCAGTTCTGGCCCCTCACGGCCAGAGAGACCTTGAGGGGCTGGAGCGAGTCCAGGGCAGGGAACGGAGCTGGGGAAGGGGCTGGAGCCCCAGGAGAGGCTGAGGGAGCTGGGAAGGGGCTGGAGAATTCCTGAGGGAGCTGGGAAAGGGGCTCAGCCTGGAGCAAAGGAGGCTCAGGGGGGACCTTGTGGCTCTGCACAAGTCCCTGACAGGAGGGGGCAGCCGGGGGGGTCGGGCTCTGCTGGCAGGGAACAGGGACAGGAGGAGAGGGAATGGCCTCAGGCTGGGCCAGGGGAGGCTCAGGGTGGGCATCAGCAGGAATTTCTTTGTGGAAAGGGTGGTCAGGCCTTGGAACTGCCCAGGGAGGTTTGGAGTGCCCATCCCTGGAGGTGCCCAAGGAAAGCCTGGACGTGGCACTTGGTGCTCTGGGCTGGGGACAAGGAAGGGATGGTTCAGCACACCCAGCACAGCTTTGTCACTGCCTTTGCCTTTGGGATTCTCTCGGCACAGCCAAAAGATCATTGTCTGCAGGGGCAAAACCACCCTGCAGAAAAGGCTGAAGCCCCCATTAAGAGTTTATGATGTTCTTAATTACTCGCTCTGTGCTGGTGCCTCGGGAATCCCCTGCCCTTTCCACCAGGCTCAGGAATCCCATGTGCTGGGCCCTTTGCTGTTCAGCCAGAACACAAATGGGGTTTGCTGCCACAGGGATTTGACTTTTTAGGGCAGCAGAACATGGAAGAGCTTCAGGATGTGATTTGCAGAACACCGCAAAGGTTGCTGGCGTATTTCTTCCAGGCACAGTGAGTCAAACCATTGCACGGCCATCAAACTGGGCTGAAACAAAACCAGCAGGGTCGCCAGTTCCTATCTGTCCTTCTGAAGGAAAAAAAGAACAATTTCATTGTCCTGGAATGGTTGTGGGAAAAGGAAATGAGAAAGGATCATTCTACTTGTCTTCCACCTTGAAACTGCAGATATTGGTGCATATAAAACCACGCTAAGGAACAGTATCTTTCTCCTTCCCCCCCTTTTAGCAATTTTAACTTCTTATTTTTCTCCCTTTTTTCTTTCACAGCTTTTAACCTTGCCCAATTGTCCCTCTTAAATAATAATTAACTCCCTGGTTCAGCCAGGGAAGTGCTCTAAGGCTCCAGCAATTTTATTCTCTGTGTGATGCTGCGGGAGAGGATGGGAAGGAAAAATGAAACCAGGAGTTCCTCAAGAGTCACCCCTCTAGAAAAACCATTCCATGCCTGTCCCTGGTGAAGGGATCCTGCCAGATCCCAGAGGAACCCATCAGAGTGCTCAGTAATTAACAGGGAGAGAGGAGAAAGAAGGAAATACACGAGCAGGCAACCCTGTTGACTGCACTCTCCAAAATGTTCTCTCCCAACAGAGCCACGTCTTGAGTCGTGATTCCACACAACAAAATGATGCCTGGCCCTGGGTGACCCAGGAAAATGAGGAGTAAGGAGTTGTCTCCCCCGTGCTTTGGGGCTGAACGCAGCACTGAGCAATTTGGGGCTGCTCTGCAGCACAGCATGGGTGGAAAAACCCAACCACGATGAGTGGGAGAGCACTTCCTTTAATCACAAACTGGACCAAACGAATTATAAATTCAATTACAGTGCCACTCACCAACAAGGAACTCAAGACACTCAGGCTCTGAGTTCCATGAACTAACTGTAGGAGATAACAGGATTTGCGGGGAGCCGTCCTGTACCCTCGTTGTAGTGAAAATGTTGAGGTCTGAAGTGAGGCAGAGTGCGCTGGGTACAGTCTGAGACACTCACTGACAACCAGAGAAGTAGCGAAGTGTTCACTCAGAGCATTTTTCTCCTGCAAAATTGCTCATTCAGATACCTGGGTTTTGGACAGGGGAGACCTGCTCTGCTGTAGCAGTATCTCTGTGGTTACAGCAGTATTGACAGCAAACAAAACAGCCTCACCTCCAACAGCCCGGGGGCTACAGCGTGTTCCAGGCACTGTGTCCCCAGGGACGCCGGGTTCTGCCCAGCCACACGGATGCACACCCCCGGGCGAGAAAAGGCTATCTCAGGTTTGCCATGACTGAAACTGAGAGCGAACCCTGAGCTCCTGAGTTTCCCCTGGTTCCCAGCTCGCTGCCTCGAGCAGATAACCCCAGGAGCCAGGGATTATTAAATCACATCCCTCCGTCGGGTCGATATCCCGAGCTCTCTCCTCTTCCTGACCTATCCCACCATGAATAATGCACGAGCGAACGGTGGGGCAGTTCTGGCTGGAGCGTGGCCAGCCAAAGGGCTCTCTCAGCAGATCAAAAGCCAATCAAGTTCATTTCAATATTTATGTTTAATCCTTCATTCTGAAATGATAAATATTTCATGCTACACCCTTACAGGAAAGCAAAGCCAAGCAAAAGCAGAGGAGACACCGGGCCAGACAGAGTGGCTCTTTCATGCTAATTCCTGTCCAGGCAGACACAGCTCCTGATGCCATTAATATTCCTCAATCAACATGGATTATTTATTTGAGTCTTTCCAGAGCCTACAGGGACAGAGGTCAGAGCCGAGGAGCACAAGAGGCATGAAGGCAGGTTTGATTCCTGGAGCCAGGTTTCATTCCTGGGGGCTTTCACCAAGGTTTCCTTTTCTGGCCTGGTGCAAATATCCCGTGGCAGCATCGTAGTGCTGGCAGTGCCCAAATACCCTGACACCTCCCCATCCCACCCTGGCCTTCCCCAGAGTTATCCCAACCCACAGATCCCCTCAATACACCCCTCAAACAGGTGTCAGAGCTCCTGCCTGTCAGAGCCCTATCAAAGGTTTGGGTATTTTGATATTTGATATTTTTAGATCTATTGCAGCAGACAAACGCCTCAGCCTTCTTTGCTGATCATCCCCCCTCACCTGTCCATTCTCCAGACACCTGAGGATGAGAGATGGGAACAAAGCCAAGTGTGGATGCACAAGGAGGCACCGTGGTGCTTCAGAGCCCCGTGGGTTTTGTTGGCAATCAAACCCTGCCTACCTGGGAAGCAGCGAGGAGGAGAATCCTGGATTAAAGAGATGTAAATGAACTGAGGATGTAGGAGAAGGGACTGAGGGGTACCTCAGAGTTTTCTCAGAACCCACCTGCTGGCTTCTCTAATCATGACTTAAAGACAGCACCCAATTCCTAACCAGCAGTGTGAGGAACAAAGCCTTTTTGATGGGGATTCTGTTTTCCAGGGAGAACCATTTAATAAGTTTCACTCAGGAAGTCTCTGTTCCCAATAAAGACTTAACAAAGTTAATTAGACTAAACAGTAATTATCGTGTCTCTTCATTGTTCAATTATCTTGCTGAACTGGTGTTTCCTGATTAATTTTCTGATTAAAATGTATTAAATTGAAAAGCACTTGCAAACATGAGATGACAGGCTCTCTCCCATGCAGCAGGATTTCCGGAGGTCAGGGAGGCAGGGATGGTTGGCACCCACCGCCAAAATGGGCTGGCTCCACACCCTGCACAGCCAGGAGCCCAACTCGGAGCCTTCACTGATGTGCTCTCCAGCTTGAGACCCACCAACACGTCCCTGGTGTGTTCCTCCTCTGCACAGCTCCTGGGTGTCTCTTCCAGGCCCTCCTGTTCCCTGCACTGGCACAGAGCAGCTGTGGCTGCCCCACCCCTGGCAGTGTCCAAGGCCAGCTTGGATGGGGCTTGGAGCAACCTGGGATAGTGGGAGATGTCCCTGCCCATGGCAGGGGGTGGCACTGGATGGGCTTTAAGGTCTCCTCCAACCCAAACCACTCTGGGATTCTCTGATTCCTACTTCTCCACAATTTTACCTTTCTCGGAGGTTTTTCATGCACAAGCACAGTGCACTACAAGTCCCTGTGCTTGGAGCAGCCCTGCAGCACAGGAGGGAGGTCCTGGAGCCAGGTAACCCTGTTCCCAAGCCCAGTTCCTCCCTCCCACTGGATCCTGTAGTCTGGGCTCCCTAAGCTCCCAGCCGGCTGTGCCTTCCATCTGCCAAACACCACGGAGGCACCCTCTGCTCCCCCACCTCCCACCCACGACAGCAGCCAGTGCAGAGGAGGAATTCCCACAGTTGAGCTCACACATGGAATCTCTCCAGCCCAGCGAACATCTTTGGGTGCGGTACTGCATCTCCTGCTGCTTCCAGCATCGTTCTGCACTTCTCCCAGGAGCTCAGCTCCCTTCCGATTGTGTTTGACACCCCAGCTTGCCTAAGGTGGCCTGACCACAGCCACCCCCTGCATCCCTCAGTCAAGTTCTTCTGGTGGGATCAACAGACCTCCATGGATGACCTCATGGATCATTGCAACCTGCAGCATTTTGGTATCCAAGAGCAGAGACACCCCTGGCACTCCTGAGCCGCCACAGCCTCGCTTTCCAAGGCCCTGCTTTAGTATTCACCCGTGGCAATCCAGCAGTCACCGGCATTTTGAGCAGCCCCTCACACCATTTGCATATCTTTTATAAGACAAATCAGAAAAGGGGATTAATTTTCCTTTCTTCACTTTAATATCACCTGTGGCTGAGAAGAAACAAACAAATTCATCGCCTCCTTCCCCAAATCCTTGCGATTAGGTTATTAGAGCCCCAGACTTATTATAAATTGATGAAAGGACACAGCTGAGCCCAAATCCCACAGCGGGCTCTCTTTGTCTTCCACAAGGCTGGCAATTCTTGATTAACTCCCATCCGGCACGAGGCAGGAGGGATGAGCAGCATCCCAGACATTCCACGGTGACGAGCGCCGGCTCTGAGCGGAGCGCTCAGCTCCACACACGGCTGTGCAGGGAATCTGGGCTCCCAGCAGGCAGCCCGGGAGCTACAAAGGAATTTTCTTCCCTTTCCGCTCACCCTCTTGGAAATTCAACCCCAGCCTCGCTGCTGCTGCTGCTGCTGCTGCTGCTGGGACCAACCCAGGCTGGGGGGCTCTGAAAGGCAGAGAGCTGTCTGTCCCTTTTGGATATCCGTCCTCACTCCTAAAAGGACTATTCCGTAGTTTCAGCTCTGAGGGAGTTATTCCATGTTCTCATACACTCCAGATATGTGACTGTGGAATGGCAGCAGCAGCGTTTCAGGTTTCTCCTGCTCAGTGCCTTGTTTTGCCCTGTTTTAAGTCACACTGATAAAAGCAGGAGAGGTTCTGATAAGGAGTTAACTTTGTTTGTGATGTACGAAGCCTCCAAAGGGAGCTGCAGCTCAGCTAAGAATAAGTCTCTGTCTATGAGCTGAGAGCTCCCACCTCCAGATAAGATAGAGACAGAACCAGCATATACAGCAGCTCTATCAAACACACTTAGGCTGAAACTGTTGTTACAAACATCTACCACTGGTTTAGACTCATTCCAGAGGCCAAGCCAAAAAAATTGAAGTCTAATAACCCAAGCAGTTTTCATTTTCTTTTTTTTAATAATCATATAATCATAAGTAGCGAATCCAAGGGCTTCCTGGCTCCTGAGCTATCATTTGGCAAACAGCTCCAATTATAAACCCCAAACCTAATGACTGCATTTTCCCCGTGTCCCTCTGTGCTCACAGGAACATTTCTCCTGCACCAGGCTGAAAGGAGACGTCCACGGGGAGTTCGCTGTGAAATGCTGGATTTCAAAAGCCTGCGGCAAGTTGATTCATGTCTATTTAATTTTTCCAGGCAGTTTCACTGGAATGCTGTATATAAATCAAATACAAGGCCAGCAGCAGAGACGGACCAAGCTGTGGAAGGACTGTATGATTTTAATTAAACTACACACACAAATCAGGCAGGAGTGAAGGTGGAAGAGGAGAGAGAGAGAGAATTCTATCACTGGGGATAAGCCAATATTTTTGAGCAGGAAAACAAATAACCATTTACTGTGAAAAGTCTGATTTCAAAAGCAGCGTTTTGTCATTGTGCTGATTTTCATAATCAATTTAAATCTGGAGGAAACCAGGCTTGAGCACAGCAAACAAAGAGCCTGAACGGAAGTTAATTAGACTGTATCAGCTCAGCCTTCTCATCCTTTACTTACTGTCAAGCTTTATGGGCTCCAGCAGGCACTTCACTGCCAATCCTGCTTTGGAAACAGCAGAGCCAGCTCTGCTGGGGCTACAAGGCCATCATCTCCTGCAGTGTCCTGTGCAAAATCCCAGAATCCCAGACTGGGTCAGGCTGGATGGACCACAGAGGCTCATCTGGTGCCACCTCGCTGCTCCAGCAGGGCCATCCCAGAGCACAGGGCACAGGGTTGAGTCCAGAGGGCTCTGGAATATCCCAGTGAGGAGACTCCAGCCCCTCTCTGGGCTCTGTTCCAGTGCCCCCAGTAAAGTTCTGCCTCCTGTCCAGGTGGAGCTCCCTGGGCTCAGGCCCTGCCCGTGGCTCTGGTGCCACTGCTGGGCCCTGGGAGCAGAGCCTGGGCCCTGCTCTGACCCTCCCTGCACCCAGGGACACCCAGGGACACCCAGGGACACCCAGGGACTGAGGGCCCCTCTCAGCTGGGGCTCCTCTCGAGGCTGAACAGCCCCAGCTCCCTCAGCCTTCCCTGGGCAGGAAGATGCTCCAGGCCTCTCATCTTTCAACCTTTGCTGGACCCACACCTGGAGCTCCAGGTCCCTCCGGTCCTGAGGAGCCCAGAGCTGGAAAACTGAAGATTCTTCATCAAAGAACTGATCCACCCACGGCCACCTCTGCATTTGTGGGGTGTCACACCAAAGTTGGTGTCAGCCAGGCTGGCAAATGGGAAAATAGCAGGGAAGCCACAGAGTGGCCCTTAAAGGGCAGGACTTCTGGAAAAAAGCCTCAGGGCTACTTCTGTTCTTTGAGATCATGGGACTTGCACCTGAAGATCCAGTGGTTCCACAATAATTCCCACACAGGAGGAGGAGGATTCCGTATCCAGAGAGCTCTGGAAGATGCAGGAATGTGGCTCCACCATAAAGTCCTCATTAAGAAGCCTCTAAAGAGTCTGCACTGAGTTTCCCCTCTCCCTGCATCCTGCAAAGCAGAAAAACAACAGTGCTTAATAACCTATAAGGCAGTGTGAGGATAAACACATGGGATAGCAGGTCCTATGATAATGGAGCCTATGAATTCCTGGGATAGACTGGCATCTCCTTCCCTATCTGATAAACACATGGGATAGCAGGTCCTATGATAATGGAGCCTATGAATTCCTGGGATAGATTGGCATCTCCTTCCCTATCTGATAAACACATGGGATAGCAGGTCCTATGATAATGGAGCCTATGAATTCCTGGGATAGACTGGCATCTCCTTCCCTATTTTCAGACCAGGGAAACACCCAAGGAACGCTCCCAACCCCATCCAACAGCGGGATTGCGCTTGTCCCGTGTCCCTGCTAAGCCAGCTTACAGCAATTCCCGTGTATTTCTGCCTGAAGGATTGCAGCAGCCGCTGCCGGCAGGGCCGAAACGTGCCAGGCCCTGCAGGAAAACCTCTGTCCCACGCTCTGTGTCCTCACCAGACAAGACACAACAAGTGTGAAGTGACAGCGAGCGCCGTGTCACGGCCAGGGCTCGCTCCCAGGGCTCCTCCCGCGACTCCCCTGTGCCAGGGACATCGGATCCTGAGCTGCCCAGCGCTCCCGGCAGGAGCCGCAGCCCTTCCATCCTCTCCAAGGCATCCCTGAAGCAGCAGGGACCCATTAGCTCCGATTAAAGCCACAATATCCCAAATCCCGCGAGGGTCCGTGGTGTTGAAGCCGGAATGAATTTTGCAGGGTTTTTCTCCTCCCTTTCCCCACCTCAATCACTCTCAACTACGGGGCATGAATAATACAACGATGTGTTGCCTGGTGATTGCTGTTGTGTTTTCCTTTACTAACACAACCAGGGAAGGCAGCAGGCCCGAAAATGCCTGGAGGAATTGGTTGTTTAAAGACGGCTACCAAGGGGCTGAGGTGCTGCAGATGCAAGGTGATCCAGAGGCTGATGGCAGCCTGTCCTCGGGATGAGTTTTTGGGAGCCCACCAGCTCTATCCCATGGCAGAACTCTCCTCCCAGCCCCAGGGCACAGCTCCCAAAGCACTGCGGCACTGGAAGGGAGCAGAGGGCTTGGCTGAACCCAGTGTGTGGAACTAACACTGCTGTGCCAGGTGCTGCACCAGCTTTTACAGCAAAAACAAACAGGGCTGTAAAAAAGGAAGAGGCTCTCAATAAAAAGCAGGATATTTGGAGCTGAAGGGTTGTTTTCCTACTCCAAGTGAAGCTCCCAGAAGGCTTTGAGTTGGTGATATGGACTGGAATTGTGAAGCTGTGTTGGGGGAGGGTTAGGCTGGATTGAGGGAAAGGTTCTTTCCCCCAGAGGGTGCCGAGCACTGCCCAGGCTCCCCAGGGAATGGGCACAGCCCCGAGGATGCCAGAGCTCCAGGAGTGTTTGGACAACACTCCCAGGCACTGGGTGGGGTTTTTGGGGTGTCTGTGCAGGGCCAGGAGCTGCACTGGATGATCCCTGTGGGTCCCTCCAGCTCAGGACATTCCGTGATTCTGTGATTATCTTCCAGGACAGGGTTGCTCCTGTAAGAGAGAAAAGTTCATCCAGCTTTTTTTCCTGCAGGTTGGCATTTAAAAAAGAACACTGGACAAGTTCCCACCCGCTCTCTGAAAGCCCCTTGGAGTCCTGTCCCGTGGACACACAGAGGCCCAGAAAATGCAAGTTCTCCAAGCCATGCTCCATTCAGAACCCAGGGCAGGGGTGTTTCTGGAGCAAATCCTCCCTTGGGGTGAGTGCTGTGCTGCCTGAAAACAGCAGCTCCAGCCCAGCTGCTCCAGCCCTGCAGCTGAGGTGATCAGCAAGAAAATGGGCCTGGGCTCCATCCCTGGTGCTTCCTGAAGCGAGTCCAGCTGTGACCTGGACATGGTCTCGGTTGGTGCCTGGCCTTGGAGCTGTGCCCTGACACCGGGGCCTGATTGCCTGCTCAGGCTGCAAGCTGCACTTTGGGGGGCTGCTCCTGCACAGAGCAATCCCAGCTGCAGCCTTCAGATAATGCAGCACTACAGAGAAACATCAGCACTAAATGGTCCCAGAAGGTGTTTACTCCTCCAGGCCAATGGTGCTGCTCTGTACGAGCATGTTGGGCTTAAATGGAGACACTGGGACACCTCTGCTGTGCTGTGGGGAGGGAAAACCACGAGCTGCAATTGGGTCCAGCCTGATCCCAAGCAGAGGAGTCATTAAGAACTGGAATATTTCAATAAACCCCAAAACCTCAAGGAGTAAATGTTCCCGGTGTATTTAACGACGCAGCAGCCTCCGGTGAGTGTAAAGAGCAAGGCAATTAATAAGGTATATTTAGCACGCCAGGCTGAGGTGTGCAGCTCCCACAGCAGCTGAAACACAGCGATTTAAATCACATTTATCATAAAGATCAGCCTGGCTGAGCTGGGGCTGCTGCTCCTCTCACCTGGGAGTGCCTGCTCACTGCCTTGTCCATCCTGCTGGGACCCCCAGGTCGGGGCTCTGCTGGTGGCTGCAGCACAGCCAGGAGGCTTTGGGTGCTGTTGGACACCCCAGGTGCCCTGGGAGACCCCACTGAGACCTTATGGGATGTGCAGGAAACATGGAATGAGCAGCTGGTGCTTTTCCCCCACTGCTCAGTCCCCAGCCAGGTTCAAACCAAGGGAAGTGATGCCTTTTCCTGGTCTTGAAATCAAGAGTCAGACACGGTTAGAAGGGGAAAAGGGATTTTACCTTGGGATTTATTTTAAGGATCCTTAAGTGCACACGTTCAGGTCATATGCACTGAAATGCACCCCACAATGCACCCCCAAAAGATCAGGTGTATCATTATAGGTGTTACTAATTAGCAGATCTATCAAAGATTCCCCAAGGAGAGGCTCAAGTGAGCCCCCCTCCCCAAGGAGCCTTCCCCTGGATGGTTCTATCTGAGTTTACAGAATGTGTTCTGGAGAGGACCTTGGGCTCTGGGGCACACTGATCCCTGGCTACGAAGCTTCTAAAATGTTGAGTCTCTGAGCTTGACAAACAAGTCCAAGAATGGAGGCAAAAGCACTGAGAATACAGAAGCTGTAAAAAGATATAACAGAGGTTTAAAAGAAAAGGCAAAAAAATCTTCATGGCATCAGAAGGAGAGGCCTTTTCCAAAATAAACAGGAAAAAAGAAGTAGAAATTAAGTTCTCCAAGGTGTAGGATGCCATGGGTGCAAAAGTTTTCCTGGTCTCATGAACCAACTTGCTAAATTTATGGAACAGAAGTCCTACCAAGAAAACAGACTCACAAAGCTGGTTGTAATCCCAGTGTTCAAGGCCAGATACCTGAATAGACAATAAAAACCACAACACCTTTAAACAGCTGTGAAACCTGCCTAAATCCTTGTATCCCACATTAGCTGTGCCATGACATCCCAGAAAACATCGGCCACCCTGTCCAGCAGAATGCAAAGTCCTGTCTTCCAGCAGAATGTGACTTTTCCAAGGGTGAATAGATTTAAATGGTGTTGAATATTTGTGCAGAGAACAAGGACAGCTGGAGTTTCTGACCATAACAATACATGCTTGGGATGGCATGGAAAACTTCAGATTTCAGTGTTGAAAAGAAGTTCTGGTTACAAAAGGAGAAAGCAAGGCCTCCTTGAGTGAGTTACCCCCCTGCCTGGGCTGGGCTCAGTGGGAACACTTAGATGAACATCTTTTTTCCCCAGAAAATCCCACTTTTTCCCTTGGAAGTAATGATGCCAATTGTCCCACAAAGACAGAAACCCCCCCTGCTCCGAGTCAGGCAGAAACAAACACCACAACCCTGGCATTCCCAGTGCCACCTACCAGGGAGGGGACACAGCAACCCCCACCCCGACAACCTGAGCCCAAACCCCTTCCAGTGCCGATTATAACATTATATTTTTTTAACTTTTGGTAATTAAATATCCTCAGTTTTGATGAGAGCCACTCAAAAGCGCAGCAGTCGGGACTGCAGCTGGCTTTGAACAGATGAAATGTTTTCCCTGCCTTTGAACACACTCGCTGCCTGTTCCCAGCCTGTGGCCACCCAGTTTGCCCCGAGGTGCCTGGCACTCGAGTCTCCAGGATAAAAGGACCTGGTTGGAAGTGGAATTAGTATCCTGCATGGAAGGCTCTACTGCAGACAGAATCAAAGGAGGAAACAAAGACCTGAGCTAAGCAAAATCCCCACGCAGATAATTAGTTAAACTTCCAAGTCTTGACATTAAGCTTTTGGAAGCAAAACATTTGGGAGTCACGTAGAGAGCGTGACTTTGCAGCCAAGAAAAGATTTGGGGGACAGGTCTTGCATGGGGTTGTTTTATTGTGATTTGAGAAGCATCTGCAGGACCTTGGGTGTAACTGAGGGGTGACCTGTCCTTGAGGCAGCCCCGAAAGCAAAGCAAAGGAGGGGGACCTGCTCTTGGTGGAGAAGGTGGAAATCCCCCAGTCCTGTTTTTCCTGCTGCCACTTGCACATCCCAGCCCCTGCAGCAGGATTTGATGAGCCTGGCACCCACTGGCACGCTCCAAAACACCGTCCCCAGCCACCCAGAGGGAGCCGTGGTCCCACCAGGGAGCCTCTTTCCAAGAAACTTCTGGGAACAAACATTGAATGCTCTCAGGATTCAGGAGAAGCTGACAAGAGAGCTGCAGACCCAGCCAAGTCCATGCTGGGCTGTCACCACTGGCCAACACTCACAAACACTTCCCCTCCCCCCGGAAATATTTTCCCCAACTCTCCCCTGCATTAACAAACACTCGTTTTCCTCACGATAAAATCAGTCCCGCAGCCCAGGCTGTGGCAGCCCCGAGCTGACCTTACAGCTCTGCTCCCCAGCATCTGACAAAACTGTGAGAGCTCCTCAGATTCTCTAACAAAACATCTGTTTCCTCTGGAGCAGCTGCCACCTGGACAACACAGCCGGAGCCAGAGCTTTCCTGAGCGGAGCGTTACCTGCCTGTGGAGAATGCAGCCTCTCCAGCAGTGGCCACAAGGACACTTGGCACTTCCACAGCTCCTGGAGTGATTGCCAAACACCACAGCGGCCCCAGAGGGGGAGGAGGTGATTTTTGGAGGGAGGCAGGCTGCGGTGTGGGGATGGTTTGCCCTGGCAAGGTCGGGGAAGAGGCTGAGAACAGCCCAGCCTCCCTCTGCCGCTGTGGAAAGGGGCAGATGTGCTGCTGGCACACCGCGGTGGGTGATGGTGATGGTGGCACCTCACCAGAGGGATTCATCCCGCTGCACCCCTTCATTCTGCTGCTCCTCACGCCCTTGGAGCCAGGACTCTGGCAGGATTCATCCCTGTCCCAGGTGCCCGTTCCTGCCCACGGGCATCTCGCTGAGTTTAGTCAGGATGTGTCCCCATGAGCCAGCCAGACACTGACTCAGGGCTGAGTCACTCCAGGGAGGGTTTGTTCCCTGACTTTCAGTCCCCACTGATCCTGCTGCTGATGAGGAGCCCTCACAGACACTCCCAGCCCAGCTGAGTGTCACATCTTCCACCTGAGAGAATTCACTCTGCCATGGACAACATTTACAAGGGCGTGTGGTGACAGGACAAGGGGGAATGGCTTCACACTGAGAGGAGGTTGAGATGAGACAGCAGGAAAAAATTCTTCCCTGTGAGGCTGTGGCTGCTCCTGGATCCCTGGCAGTGTCCAAGGCCAGGTTGGATGGGGCTTGGAGCACCCTGGGATAGTGGAAGTTGTGCCTGCCCATGGCAGGGTTGGAATGGGATCATCTCTAAGGTCCCTCCCAACCCAAACCATTCCATGATTCTCTGGCTCTGTGATAACTGATCAGCAGCAATGAGAGGAAAGAGACCATTTGGATTATAGGAATTAAAGCTTTAGAAAGGGGTAAGATAAGAAAAAAAGGAAAAAAATTGAAAAGATATCGACTATTCTGAAGCAAACAAAAGCCACTATAGATTAAACAAACAATGCAGCCCAAACTTCTCCTTCCAGTGCTCTGACAGATAAACAGCAGCTTCCAATAATTAATTGTGTCCTGGCACAGCTGAATGAGCCACCATATGGGAGTGGTGACAAAACAACCTCTGTTTTTTGGTGGCAAATTGTGCAAATTGTCGACTCAGTCTGAAGCTGAGAACTGACACACCTCACTCCTCCTGCTCTCATAACAGAGCAGACAAATCCTTGAGGGACACGGTTCTTTGGGGGCACTGAAAATCACTCTGTGCAGAATTTGGGGTTTGATGCAGATGAGAATTCACACACTGAGAGGATGCTGCTGGGGGAAGCTGTGGTCACCTCCCTTGTCCTGACAGGGGCTGCAGCAATGGCTTTGTCACTCTCACGGCCAAGGAGGAGGTGGCAGCATGGCCACAGAGGAAGAGACTTGAAGGAGCACTGCAAAGGATCCTTGGGGATGGACTTTGCAGGGCTGGCGGCAGAGCAGGAGCTGCAGGAAGGAGAGGGAACGTCAGCCCAGCTCAATCCTTGCGCTGACTTTCTGATTCTCCACAAGCACTGAGTTTATTCATTTTATTTTCTCTAGAGGTATCCATTAATTATTGCACTTGAAATGGCTGAAGAAAAATGATACAGCAAAGCCAAGGAAGCATCTTGGAGAGGGTCCAGCCTGGCAGAGCTGAGATGCAAATGTGGAGCGACTCTTGCGGGGTTGGGTCAGACATAAATCCACAATATCTCAATTAAAGCTGCTCCCAGTTCACACCACAGACAGGGAGCTGTGCTCCAGTTCTGGGACTGATCCTGAATTTTACCCTGAGTGAAAGACAGGCCCTTGGAGAACAAAGTCCTCTGAATTCCTGGCACTCTGTCCCTCCGCTTCACGCTCACAGCTCTCCCCTCCTCTGCATTTTCATTTCAAATGAGACAAAGCACCACTGTCAATTTGGCAGCCAATGATGCCCTTAAAGCCACCTGCCCCTGGCTCCATCCCTCAGCCTCAGCCCCAGGCAGGACCACACACACCTGGAGCTGCAGTTATGGGATGGTAGTGAGGGAAATGCTGGAGTGGGAGTGCTCATCCTGCCCCCAGAGCCTCCTTGGCTAAAGGTCCCTTGGGAGCAGAAGGAGGCTCTCACTGACCCCCAGCGATGCCATCCCCACTCTGAGGGCAGTGTAGGACAGGTTTAATGGGCCCAGGCTGTGCAGGTGATTCACCAGTGCAGTCTCTCCCTCCGTAATGAATTCCTTCTAACTCCCAGCCTCTTCCCTCCAGGAATCCCCCGAACACCTTTAATTTAGAAGTGCCATAATCTACTCGCCTTCTGCTGCCTCTTAAAGTTGATTTCCTCCTCGGTGCTCTGCAGCCATGACATTTTCACTGCACTGCCTGTTCCTTTTGCTTGGGTCACTTTGGGATGAGGAGCCACAGGCCTCTGTCTCTGCTCTGGTCCTCCTTCCTATCAAGGTCCTGACATGGATTGCTTTTGAATTTCCTGCCTTTTTTCCCCAACTCAAAGAGACAAAAACTGCTGCCAGGGACTGGCACATTCCCATCTATCCCAAGCATCGTTGGAGTTTATGGGCTCACTGTACAGGAAGAAATTAGGTAATAATAAAAAATACACACCAAAAATACTCGGCTGTAACAAAAATTGATCCTGCCCTATGGGATATTTTAGTGCCTCATTATGGCACCCAGACCTCACAGAATAGCTTCAGTGACAGCAGAGGGTTTTTAAACAAACCAGTGGAGACTTGCTGGCTCCAGGCCCATGAATCCTGGTTCCCCCACTGACTTCCAACCCAGTTCCCACACCGTGCTCAGCAGCCCTTCCTTCTGCAAAGGTGTTTCCCATCCCACAGGAACTTCCAAGATCAGGGAAACAAAATGTTTTCTTTGGTCCTTGTTTTGAAAGGGTCAGGGAGAGGATGACAGAAGACAGAGCTGTGAATCCAGGGCCACTGGGAATGTCTAAACATGATTTAGGAACAGAAGTGGATGGGTTCAGGTCGTGGAGGAAGGACTACACTGAATTTTTGCCCTTGTATTTGTTGGTCTTTCCATGCTGGTCAGTCACTGCCAGTGAAATCACGGCTCTTTTGGCACAGTCCCCTTGTCCTTCCTCACATCTTTAATGACAATGCCAGCCCAGGACTCCTGGAAAACACAACCTCTGGCTCTCAGAGCACTCCAGACCTCCGGCTCTCCATCCCAGCCCAGGCCTCTTGTTCTGCTCAGATAATCCGAGGTGCCTACTCCAGCTCTACACCTAATGTGGCATGTGTCTCCAGGAGATTATTTGAAGTGGTTATTTTTATTCCTGGAACCTTCAAAGGCAGAGTTATTAAGTGTATTTAAAAGGAAGAACGGGTCCAGATAAAGCGGGGATGTAATTAGTTACAAGCTACTGTACTTTGATGACAAAGCAGCATTTCTGTGGAGCGGCAGCTCGGTGGGGTGTGCTAATTACTGATAGCAGTCACAGCCAGGGGAAGCCTGACACTCCTCTGATAAAGCAGAGCTGTCCACATCACCACAGGCTGGGTTTAACTCGCGGGGTTTGAGCCAAAGCCTGGATCCCGTAAAATTCACCGAGTGTTGGAAAGGGCAGAGGGGAATAAAGCCCAAACTTTCAGTGTAGTGGGAGGCCAGGTTACAGCCCAGGATCCTTGAGGAGAGACACCAAGGTGATCAGGGCAATGCAGCAGCTCTCCCACGAGGAAAGGCTGGGAGAATGGGGATTGTTCAGCCTGGAGAAAAGAAGGCTCCAGGGTGATCTAATTGTGATCCAGGACCTGAAGGAGCCAACAAGAAACGTGGAGAGAGACAATTTACAAGAGCCTGGAGTGACAGGACACAGGGAGTGGCTTCCCACTGCCAGAGGGCAGGGCTGGATGAGGTGTTGGGAAGGAATTGTTCCCTGTGAGGGTGGGGAGGGCCTGGCACAGGGTGCCCAGAGCAGCTGGGGCTGCCCCTGGATCCCTGGAAGTGTCCCAGGCCGGGTTGGACGGGGCTTGGAGCACCCTGGGACAGTGGAAGGTGTCCCTGCCTGTGGCAGGGGTGGCACTGGATGAGCTTTAAAGTCCCTTTCAACCCATGATTCCCAAAGAATCCGCTCTCTTTCCTGATGCAGCTTCTCCTTGGCCCGGAGCATTCCCCCAGCTGAGCCCTGCAGGGGCTGGAGGGTCCCACATCAGGTTTGACTCAGCCTTGCTGATGTCAGGGGAAGGCTTTCAGAGACTTGGGTTTGGCTCTGTCCCTAAATCAAACCACACCACTTGGCCCACGAGAAGATCGATGATGAATTGAAGACAAGTGGGAAAGGAAAGGGCTGGATCTGTGCAGAGAGAGAGGAGATGGTGGCAGGAGGCACAGGGGGTTTTGGAGGCGGGGGAGGATGCAGAAACGAGTAATTAGGGTCAGCTTTAAGAATGGTTTGATGCAGGGGTGCTGGCCAGCTGGGGGACGCTGAGGTGGCTGGAGGGGGAGACGTGAGCTGAGAGCCACAAAACCAGAGGCAGCAACACCCTGAGGGGGCTCAGCTCTGCTCCTCGACCTTCTGGGAGCACTGCAGAGCAAAACAAGTGTGAGTGTCTGTCACCAGGAGAGTGCCCGTCCCCATGGGACTGCCAGCCTGCTGCTGGCACAGGGAGCTCACAGCAGCCCCGGGAGAGCCACCAGCACGAGCCAGAGCCCCCAAACCCAGCTGTGAGCTCACCTGGAGAGGGGAGAGAAGAGCAGAACCTCCCCAAGGCCTTTCCCTTGCAGAGACACCCTGCAAACATCACAAGTGGAACAGCCAGGTGTGTGTTAGGGGGAGGACAGCTGTGCCAGGGGTTTTGATGAACCAAGGAATAAAAATCCCCCAAACTCCACTAAACCAAAATATCAGAGCAGCCCTGTTGGGATTGATGGGATCACAGCTCCCAGCAGGGCGTCTCTGCTCCTCAGGCTAGCGACCCTGGAGTGATAAAATGAAATTATCTCTCTATTCTGATGCTGGGGTGACTTTTTCTACTTATCAAAGTGATGGACTTTCACTGCAGTTTTGATAGGTTGGAGTTGTTTGGCCTCTTTGGGAAGACCTGAGGGTCTAAGGGCTGTCTTATAACTCAGTTTCACATCTTCAGAGTTCACCTTCTTCTTTCTAGGAGCTGCCTTCTCTTAAATCCAACTCCCAACACCAGCAGGTGATGGCTGAACAGCCACTCTGCAAACACTGAGGTGCACACCTTTCATCCAAGAGACATTTAAAGCCAAAAGCCTGAGCTGGAAGAACGCAGGACAGATCTGTGGTTCCCAGTGCCACTGCACTCGCTCCTAAGCAAGGAACTGCCTCTCCAAAGGGCAGATGAGCCATGGAAATGCAATATCCACAGGCAGACAGGAAAATCCATTCCCAGGACAGCTCTCATATCATCACATCCACCTCAAAGTGCAGATTTTTCACCCAAAAGTCAGGTGACACTGTCCACACACAGTGTACCTGAGGAGCAGAGCACCGGAGTGGAGCTTTAGGACCATGAGGACTGAAATGGGAACTTTCACAGCACCAGAACATGGAATTTCCGCTGAGGATCACTTGCATGGACCAAAGCCCGATGTTTGTGTTGCTTCCTCCACCATTCACACATTTCCAGGAAGGTGAATTGTCCATAATGTTTTTCGGAGTTCCTCAAATGCCATTATCTCCTTGCAGACTCTGTTCCTAAAGGATTTGTATTGTTTCTGCCACTGACCTGAAGAGGTGACAACAAACCCCTTGACACCCTCAGCCACAGACAGGGCAGGATCTGGAAATTTCTCTTGCCACACCAGTGACACGGTTCCAGATTTCCCAGTGCAGGGAAGACAAGGAAAATGGGAACCATTTCCATATTTATTGACAAATTCGATTTACAGTGTGGTTCCCACTTTGGAGAGAATATAAATTTCCTCTCTCTGTGTATCAGTCTTCAGCAGTCACTGGTGATGATGATTTCTGTGCCTGCAGACACTTTTACACCGGCTACAGCACATTTATCTGTAACACTTCTGAAAGAAAACGCCATTAAAATCCCCTCTTTAGGAGTGAGCTGTAAATTAGCTGTTACTGAGCAGACACGAGGTAAAAGCAAACCTTGTGTGTGTTTATGGCTCTGTGTCAGCGTTGCTGGGCCAGCTGAGCCCCCCTCCCCACGTTTTCACCCGGAGCCTGACAAGCCTTTGACTCACTCGCCCTCCTCGTGCTGAAGTGGGTGAGAAAAAACCAGAGAAGGTTCTGGCAGGTTTTATCTGACAATTTTTCGAGCACTTGACAAATAACAATTAGTTCCAAGGCTCTGCAAGTCAAAGTGCTCGTGAGCAGCCTTGTGAGCACAGCCCTGCTGGGTGTAAGTTACACCAGCACAGCTACAGAGAGCAGGGTTGGGGTTGGGGGACAGGGACAAGGGGATGCCAGAGAAATTCTGTTTCTGGCTTCTTTCTGCTGGGAAATTGTTCCCTGGGAGGGTGGGGAGGGGCTGGAATGGATTTCCCAGAGAAGCTGTGGCTGCTCCATCCCTGGGAGTGTCCAAGGCCAGGTTGGACAGGGCTGGGAGCAGCCTGGGATAGTGGAAGTTATCTCTGCCCATGGATAATCTGGATAAGCCTTGAGGTCCTTCCAACCCAAGCCATTCCATGATTCTATGAAAATTCAGGACTCTCAGCTTCACAATGTGATGCTTTTTTGGGAAAGCATTTCTTCCCCACCTACTTTTGCACTCCAGCAGTAAAAAGGTTCCTTCACCTTTGTGTTTACAAAGAGAAGGTGGGAACAGAACCCCTCAAGGCCAAAAAAAAAAAAAAAAAAGGAAATGAAATTAAAACAAAGAATCCCTTCTGCTCATTTTAACATTTTAACATTTTAACTCCCTGTTGTGTGCTCACTTCATGATGGCAGGACTGCTCTGCTATGTGTTCGTTTTCTTAATAGTTGTATCGTGATGCCAGCAAGGACACAGAATAAATGAGGTTTGTTTTTTCTTAATATCATAGATGGGTCTTCAGCTGTAGAAACTGGCACTGCTCCTCCAGAGTTGTCAGAGCCAAATTATGCTTACTCAGGGGCTGGCCTTGGGACAAAAATATCTTTTTAATTTCCATCTTACTTCAGGAAGAGCCTTAAAAATGCCCCTTTCTGCCCACGTGCTGCAGTCCCAGAAGAGCATTTACAGCTTTGCTGGCGGCTCTGGCCAGTGGCCATCACACACTGCTAACAAATGAGGGTAGTTCTTCATGTTGCAACCAGATCTGGAGAATTTGGGGATATCCAGGGCAAAGCCAGGCCAGGCTGCTGTCCCAAAGCACAGCCCCCTGCACCCTGTGTGACAGAGGGGCTGTGCAGAGCCACAGCTGTGCTCATTTCCACTCTGAGGGGGCTGCAGGGACCTCCCCACTTCTCAAACTTCCTTTAACTGAGAGATGCATCCTATATTTGTTTATCACAAAAACAATTATCAGCCAGCCCTGGAACCCGCTATTTGTTGTGCATCAGTGCTCATTTAGTTGTCTCTTTGCTGACTGACCATGCAGCAAGTGGGAGAGGGGAAAACCTAAACCTACCAGGAGATTAATGACAGGCTGCAGCAGAACAGATGTGTGGGAATAGCAAATGAGGCCACTCCAAGCTTCCTAGAAAAGCAATGACAAGAGGCTTTGCTGCAGCAGAAGAGACCCGCAGAGACAGAGAGGCTGAGGCTTGCAGGTGTGAGACCCCCATCTCCACTGGGTGGGCACTGCTGCGCTCAGAGACAGCAAAACTGAACAAGAGATCAGCTCCAGACTGCTGAAATCACAGGATCGTGGAATGGTTTGGGTTGGAAGGGACCAAAGCTTGGCTTTGTTGCTCCAAGCCCTGTCCAAACTTCCGTGGAGCTCCCTGGGCTCAGGCCCTGCCCGTGGCTCTGGTGCCACTGCTGGGCCCTGGGAGCAGAGTCTGGGCCCTGCTCTGACCCTCCCTGCACCCAGGGACACCCAGGGACATCCAGGGACACCCAGGGACACCCAGGGACTGAGGGCCCCTCTCAGCATCTCCTCAGCCCCAGCTCCCTCAACCTTCCCTGGGCAGGGAGATGCTCCAGGCTCTTCCTCATCTCCACAGCCTCCTCTGGCCCCACCCCAGGAGCTCCAGGTCCCCTTGTCCCGAGGAGTTTCATCCTTAAATACGCCCTGAGGATTCCTTTGCAGCCACACTGATGGCAGCCCCACATGTCCCCAAGCCCCAGAACAGTCTGGCAGCCTGAGCAAGGCGCAGCACCAGGACAGATGTTTGAGCGTCTTTCTGCTTCCTCTGGGCTCAATTCACACTCTGAGGGAGCGGAGGGAGCAGGCTCACAGCTCCCTTCCCATGCTGGAAATGAAAAAAATCAGAGGCTTCTCAGTCTGGCAAGACAGCTCTGAGAGATGATGAGCTGTCAGCATGGAGAATGTCACCAGGTGCCAGGCTGCTGTCACCAAGCTGTGACACAGGGACAGGGGGATCTGCTCTGATCTGCCCTCGTAAATCCAGGGTGACTCTGCTGCACTCAGGGCAGGGCCAGCCCCGGCCATTTCAGCACAAATCCCCACAGATTCCCTGATCAATTCAATTTTTGCCCTTAAGGGAATAAGGAGTGAGGAGAGCCCATGGGCTCTTCTGCTTTTCCTACAAACCAAAGCAACCTCCTCGGCCCCAGGGGGAGAACACAAGGGGAAAGACAGCTCTGGCCGTCGCTGCTTTGTCACCTCAGCCAGAAAAGAAAGAAAGAAAGAAAGAGATAAATAAATAAATAAATAAATAAATAACCTAAAGTCTTCACTGAAAATCTAAAAAGAAAGCCTAAAGCCAGGCTGGCATTCCCTGAGGCCTCTTCTCACAGCCTGGGCCTGTGGAGTGTTGGGGATGCTGGTGGCTGGCACTGCTGGGGAAGATCCAAGAGCAGGGCTGGGGAGGGAGAGAAGCCAAGGAGAGGCAGAGCAGCAGCATCACACCTTCCTCACACCTTCCTCACACCTTCCTCACACCTTCCTCACACCTCCAGCACATGCCCATCAATCACACCTTCATCAACCACATCTCCAGCCAGAGCAGGGCGAGCACTGACCTGTGATCAACAGGCAGGAACAGGCCTGGAGATGCCCAATTTTCCTCCTTTCCATCCTCCTCCCCATCAGCCACGGGCAGCCCTGGCTCCCGATGGATATTCCAGCCCGGGACATCCTCCAGGGACGGGCTCAGGCCGTACCTGCAGGACCCAAGGTGGACATTCTCCAGCACCATCTGCTGGTTTTATTTCTACTCACAGGCGAGTGATACCGCAGCCCCTCGGAGAGGGAGGAACTCGTGTGCCACCTGCACCAGGACCGTGCAGGTGTTTTCCTGTGGAAAAACAACAGGTTTTGTTAAATGAGATGTTTTACCTGAGCAAATGTTGCTGCTTGTCCGTATTTTTCAGTGTGGGATACTCCCATGTGAGAAGAAAATGTAAGTTCTCACTGTATTTTTACTTTGCTGCTTCTTGAGAATTATAAAATGAATTATTTTGATCATCTGGAAAAGCAATAAAGGGAGAATTTGTGTTTTCTTTTTTTTTTTTGGCAGAAACTGTTTGCTGAATCTGACCCAAATTCCCAGACAGCTTTGCCTCCTCCACTCCGAAACTGCATTTCTGGTGAGTAAACTCTTTGTCACCCAAATTACCCAGGTCTGCTGCTGCCACTGAGCCACCCTCTCCAAGCAGAGTTCATCCTGCCCGCTCCTGCTGGGCAAAACAAAGGGTTTAATTTGGGATTAATTCTCTTGGAGCTGAGGAGGGGAAGGAGGGAACATTTTTGGGCTGTGCTGGTACCAGGAGGGCTGTCTGCAGCTCAGCCTGTGCATGGAATTCTCATTCCCCGAGGATTACGGCTGTGGCTCAGCCAAAGCATCACACAAATCCTGATTCTTTTCCCTCAGCCCTTCCCAGTGCGTGAAGCCGAGCAAAAATCCAGAATGCAGGCATGGAATTGGAAGAGAAAGTTCAGTTTACAGTTCAGTGCCTCTCCTGGATGCTGCCACAGGTGAACCCAGCCCAGCATCCCCATCCACACAGGGAGATTTATGGTTAGACTGGAGGTGAAACATTGCAACTCTCAGGATACTCCAGCACAGAAATAAATCAGCAAGGGACAGCCCAGAGGTTGAGGAGCAGGCAACAAACTCTGCCCACTTCTCTCTCGGGCAATGTAGCTGAGCCCTTCTCAAGCACACCCTTATTTTATTCACCATTTCACCCCCACCAGGGGGACATCCCACATTTTCCAAACAGGAGAACTTTAAGTTCAGCTTAGACAAGGAACCATCCACAGGGGCTTTATTGAGTTGTATGAACCAAAATTCCAATGCTGAACCTCCCTCCCTGGAACTGGAACAGCGACGCTTCACACGCTCCGATGGCAGCAAGCACGGGAGGCACTGAGGAGTAGAAAAGCAGGTCAAGAGGCAGGACTCTGGATAAATAAAGTCACTCTGTAGGAGGATTCTTCAAGAGGGACCCCAGAGTGCTGTCACTGCAGGGACCAGCTGCTCCACGCACAGTCTCCATCCCTCCCCCCCTTTGAGCCGGAGCAGGGAACGCTGCCCAAAGAGAAGCCTCGCCTTTAATCTGAGGCGAAACGGAGATCTTCACATGTCACAGGAGACTTCACACACAATAGGGATGAATAAAGGATAAGAAAAGAGTGGATGGACCTAAACAGATGGATTCTATATTGGCATTAAAAGTCAAACCTCATTTTTCATCCAGTCCTGCCCGTAAAGCACTTCCGACGGAATCCGCTCAACGCAGTCGTTCCTATTTTACCCTGTGTTAGTAAATCTTCCTTTGTGACAAGGCTGGAGATAGCAATCAGTAACCTCTCCACTCCATTCTTCCTTCACAGGCCTTCTTTTGAGGTGGAATAAAGAAGAGCTCGCAGGAACAGGAGAAAAATGGGCTGATCTATTTTGCCATTAAAGCTGAGCTTGGCTTGGGGTTATCGTCAAAGCTGCTCCCCAGCAAAAAGCACATCTCACTTCTCCCCACTCGCAGCCCTGCTGCTGGGGAAACCCACCAAGCTGAGAAGTCAAAACAAGATCACCCCGTCCTAATATTGATCACCTTACAAGTCCTTCTTTTAAAGTCCTTAATTAAACCCAACACCCAACTTTGCCTGTTTCCCCCTAGTAGGGGATCAATATTTTATCATGGATGCAACCAGCAGGAAAGAGCCCCCTGTGTGTTCCAGAGGGGCTCAGGAGCCCTGGTGAGACCCAGCCCCTGCCTTGGAGCTGTGTTTGCTCCAACTCAACCAACACCAGGAGCTGGAGGGACTCACCAAGAAGCAGAGCCAGACTTTTGAGCACCCACTCTCACCACAAACAGATCAATTAATCCCTGATAGGTGGCTTGATCAGCTCCCAAGGGCACAGGAAGGAAGGCAGGCAGGCAGGGAGGCTTTCCCAAAGCCACCCCAGTGCTCAGCACTCCTGCACTCCCAGCACAGGCCTGTGCACTCTCCTCACCCCCACTGGTACCTCTTTAGCCCGAGAAGGAGTTGCAGCATGCACTGTTTGACAGGAGATATTCCAGGTGTTGTCATGGCAATGATTTATGCAGGAATTAGTCACTGCAGCACTGCTACAATAGACTGAAGAACAATAGGAAAAACCACACATTTCCAAGTTCCTGTGATACAGAGGCTGAGGGTTGGGGAAAAGAGATTAAATTCCTTTCACCCCTCTGATTCCGGCGGTGACATTTAAACAGCTCAGGGACAAGTCAGTGCCTAATCACAAGTGTTATTAATAGCAATGTGACAATAACCCAAACTTCATATTAAACTCTGCTGGCAGTTGCAATTGTATATTCACTACTGGCCCATTTCTGAATTAATTGGGGATTGAGTAACAACTGGAGCAGAGAAGAAATTATTACATTTGCATTGTTATATAATGAGGAAAGAATCAGAGTTTACTGGCACCGGGGTGGTTTATCCCATGGGCCCCGCTGCTGTCAAAAGTTCTGCTGACTGTTTTAAGCCATGGATCCATGCTAGGTTATATTAAGCTTCAGCAAAAGGCAAAAAAAAACCCCACCTAAAACTGTAAGAAAGAAAAAAGTTCAAAGTGTGAGCACTCAGAAGCTGGGAAATTCCAGTGCTGAGACTGAACCATCTGAATTCCCACTTTGTTATTACTTACTGGAACACGGTTTTTCACTGAAGGATGCAGTGGTTCGTGTGTATCTAAGGTTTGGCAAAGGCACGAGCCAGGGCTGGCAGTCAGATTTAAAAACAGGTAGAGCTTCTCCCTGTAATCCAGGGAATCATTCCTGACTCCCACGTGCTGATAGCCCCACCACTGCTCCTTGGATTACAGGGCAATCAACCTCATGCTTTCCATGCCTCCGAGACTCACAACAGGCAGAGTTTTGTTCAGACCAGAACAAAACCCAGCCAAGGAGATGAAAAGGTTATTTAGAGCCCAACTTGGAAATCTGCACCTCCCAGTCTTCCTGTTCTCAGGGACTCGGGGCTTTTTTCTCCTCTTAATACCCGGAGCCTCAGATGGAATTTTCCCATTTTCATGGAATCACAGGAGGGTTTAGGTTGGAAGGGAGCTCAAAGCTGTCCCAACCTCCTGGGCAGGGACAACCTTCCACTGGCCCAGGCTGGCAGGGACCTTCCACTGGCGCAGGCTGTTCCCAGGTTTTGAGTGGAGGCTCTGACAACAGGGTCACACTTTGAAGCTCACTTCACATTTAGCAACTTTGGCCAAATCAGAGAATAAGCCCAAGAGGTGCCACTGCATTTTCCTGCCCATGGAATAAACAACCCCTACGTTTCACCATCGCTCCTGAGGCCAGGGGAGTTACTGCCACACTCTTCCTTCTTTGTCCTGGGAATCTTTCCCAACTTTTTAGTGGTTTCACCATCAAACTCTGCAGTTCTACCCAGTGAAAGCAGCCGAGCACGGAAGGTACCTGCCCAAACGACACCAGGCTGTGTGGATGCCTCTTCAGGAAGAGGAATTTTTCTCTGGTTGCTTTTTATTTGTTTCCCTTGAAATCTCTCTGAATTGAGGGAACACCTGTGGGGATGAGGAACTGGGCAGGGAGTGGTCAGGCTTTGCCCATTTAAAGCTCTGAGCAGGAGAAAATGAACATCACTTTGTCCTCATTCTCCTTTATTCTCCCAGCCTTCTGCACCATTTCCATTCACAGGAGTGCCTTGTGCCCTCCAAATTTAACTCCTGACAGGAGAGAAAAAATAAACACAGAGACAGCAGAGCAGCTGCTGAGAATTTAGGGATCTCAATGTTCCACAGTAAACATGACAAGCTTTGATGATGGGTGGGAATGCCCTTTTCCCTGGAAAATCCCCAGCTTCAGGCATTTCACACTTGAAAAAAGAAACCAACAAAAAAACCAAACCAAAACCCAAAAGGATTTTGGAGGAAATATTTTGATAGGTGGCACATGGAGATGTAAACTTGGAAGAATCCAAACCAGCACTGGGCATCCCTGCATCCCATTGGGTGTCTCTGCATTCTCACAGGCTCCTTGGATCTGGCACTTCGCTGGAATTTCCTCTCTACCACATCTCTCGAGCATGGAAATTCTCCAGCTGCACTGAGCGTGCTGAGCTGTACAAAACCTGTACAAAACCTGTACAAAACCTGTACAAAACCCAGCAGCAGGGACCCCGTGCAGCACGAAGGAATCCGCGCTAGAGCTGGATGGGGAACGACTCCTGCATTTAGCAGAGGAAATGTTTTCCCTTCAGCAGGAAATGGAGCGGGCTCTGCCATCCTGAGGAGCAGCAGATGGGACAGCAGAGCTGGGAGCCAGATCCAGGCACTTCCAGGCTTTCAGCAAGTGGAATTGCTGGGCAGGTGCTCCGGCTCCAAAGCAGAGGTAGGCAGGATAGAAGTGCCAAGCAGCCTGCCTGCCATGGCTGCCTGCATCCCTGCAGAACCACAAGCGCTCTGTCTCTGCAAACAGATTTGTCAAATTGGCAAATTCTGAGGGAAAACAGAGCAGCATCACTTTGCAGCAAAGCTCCGTTCCCAGCCCAGGATCAGCTGCTGGGATGAACCCGATGCACCAGCAGCACTCAGACCCCAAAGTCAAATTAGCAATCAGAGCCCCTGCAGAAAGAGCAGGCCAGGCTTTATGCAGTGCAGGCTATCATTGCACTGATGTCAACAACCCCCGGGCTGGTTTGTGCCAGCTGAGAGCCGACTCCTCACATTTTGCATTTTTCATGCACTTTGTGTTTCTCTTCCAGCTCTCCTGCCAGCACCTGCCTGCAGCAGCGAGGGGAGAACTGCCAGCCTGACCTGGAACAAACCTGTTGGGATGATCCTGGCATAGATTTGCTGGGTCACAGTTAATTGTAGCTAATTGTCATGCTGGATATTCCCAGGTTTCCCCCTGGAGTAGCTGTTGGACACCCTGCATTTGCTCTGGGTGGATTTGCCAATCACAGAATGGCTTTTTTGGAAGGGAACTTAAAGATCCTCCAGTTCCAACCCCTGCCATGGGCAGGGACACCGGAGTCCTTATGGTTGTGCTCAGTTAATGGCTTTGCTCTCCTTCCTTTCTGCTTTTTGACCACTCATCCAAACCCATCCAGTGTGTGATTCATTGGAGTGGAGGCTTCCAGACCTGCAGGTCAAGGACTCTTGTCAGGTACTCCGCTTTCACTGATCTGCCACTTTCTCACATGAGTATCTTGGCTGGGTGAATGAAGGATGAACATCCAAGAAGAGCATCCCAAATGTTTGCCCAGCTCTGAGGAACACAAATACTCCAATGTTAACAGCTCAGGTCTGGGCTATGGATGTACGAGGCCTTTTTTAACAATCCTGCTCTGAATCACCTCAGCACTCCTTCCCACTTCTCTTTTCCAAGGAAAAGAGCCTCCTTTTGCAGTTATTCCCCAAAAACCACCCCCTTCCCATGTGCTGACTGACACAACGATCGGTTGATAGCTCCAAGCACAGCCCTTCGTGCTCTCCAGGAGGGAACAAAGGAAGGATTTGGTCTCACAGCCCAGCCCTGCCCTTCCCAAAGCTGGGTGAGGTGGCAGAGCTGCCTCTGTCACAGCACAGGGACACACAGGGCACCGTCTGACCCTGCCAGCTGTGCCCAGCTGCAGAGGGAAGGACTTCAGTGATGTCTCTCTCCTCCAGTGCCCACTGCAGCCCAGCTGTGCTGACATTTGTTCATCCACACACACACACCCCACAGAGCCGAATGGTGGGAAGCAGCCTTTGGACAAGCAGGAGGAAAAGCTTGGCTGGGAACCTCGCTGGCTGGCAGGGTTTTATCCTGAGCCTGGAAACCTGCAGCTCTGGACATGCCTGAGCACACAAATGCAGCACGGCTGGGTGGGGAGGCTTTACCAGGCACCAAGCAGGAGCTGGATGTTTATTTTTCCTGGGTAGTTTTGAGGGAAGGCTTGTGGCAACATCAGAATGTGATAATTGGGATGGAAGAGGCAAAGGGAACTTGGCACAGAAGCAGGATAAACTCGAATCCCTTAGAACAGGGAGCGGGAGCTGCTGTCCCCTCCATTCTCTCAGTTTGCCATTGTCATGTAAGGCGGGTGGGAGGAAGTGATAGCTGCAGAAACCAGGCAGCAGGAGAGCCCTCACCTGCAGTCATTTCCTGATGAAAGCAGTGCCTGAACCACTGAGGAGTCAGAGCCAAAGCCTGGAGGGACAGAAGGGCCCGAAATGACCAAAGCTTGTCTCCAGAGCTCAGAGAGCTGCGGGCCTGGGTACCTGAGTGACCCACCCAGGGGACCCCCAGCACTGGGAAGATCCCACAGTGACCCCAGTAAGCACTCAGGAGCTCCTACAAGGACTCCCATCAGCACTGGGAGCTCCTACAGTGACCCCCCCAGCGCTGGGGAGATCCCACAGTGACCCCGAGTCCCTACAGTGACCCCCAAGCCCTGGACACCTCCCACAGTGACCCCAAGTCCCTACAGTGACCCTGAGTCCCTACAATGACCCCCAGCACTGGGGAGATCCCACAGTGACCCCGAGTCCCCACAATGACCCCCAGCACTGGGGAGATCCCACAGTGACCCCGAGTCCCTACAATGACCCCGAGCACTGGGGAGATCCCACAGTGACCCTGAGTCCCTACAATGACTCCCCAGCACTGGGGAGATCCCACAATGACCCAAGTCCCCACAATGACTCCCCAGCACTGGGGAGATCCCACAATGACTCCCCAGCACTGGGGAGATCCCACAGTGACCCCAAGTCCCTACAGTGACCCCCAGCCCTGGACACCTCCCACAGTGACCCCAAGTCCCTACAATGACCCCCCCAGCCCTGGACACCTCCCACAGTGACCCTGAGTCCCTACAATGATCCCCAGCTCTGGGGAGATCCCACAGTGACCCCGAGTCCCTACAGTGACCCCCCAGCACTGGGCGGGTCCCACAGTGACCCCAAGTCCCTACAATGACCCCCAGCACTGGGGAGATCCCACAGTGACCCCCAGCACTGGGGAGATCCCACAGTGACCCCGAGTCCCCACAATGACCCCCAGCACTGGGGGTGTCCCACAGTGACCCCCAGCCCCGGGAGGTTCTGCCTGCAGGGAGCTGATTCCCCACAGCCTCACCTGGCACTGACAGTGGCTGGGTCAGAGCTGGGTCACAGTGTCCAGCTCCCGGTGTCAGGGCATCTGTGACAGTGACAGCGGGGTCACTCTCCTGCCTCGGAGTGAAGGAACAGCTCCCAGCAGGAGAGAAGCTTCCAGGGAAAAGTGCCTTTCCCTTTCCATCTCTAATGTCATCCAGGTGGGGTATGCAAAACTCCAGGAGCAGTAACGAGGTCATTACATTCCTACTAATGTCTGCAACTGGTCTGGCAACACACGTTGGCACGAGACCAGAAAGTTATAGCAGCAAGGTGATTAGGGACAGGTAACAGCCAAAAATACAAAGGGAGATTAATTAATAATTGATGGTGTAGGTAGAACACTGCAGAAAGTATAATTAATGCTGAACAAACTTGATATAACTCTGTCTTGTTAAAGGCTAATAAAATGTTTCAGTGCTCTTCTGAATCTGGGCTTTTAAAGCTCCTGGGATCAGCCCATCCAATAAAGGGGGTCTGCAGAGCTCCCCTGACCAGGGCAGCCCCTGCTCTGTCCCCCTGGGGAGGCACACGGGGACATTTCCTGACCCCATTTCACACAGAGCCACACACCCTCCTGTTGGACATGCCTGACCTGGAGAGAGGCCAGAGGAGGCTCCAGGATGAGCAGAGGGATGGAGCAGCTCTGCTGTGGGAAAGGCTGGAGAGCTGGGGTTGTTCAGCCTGGAGAAGAGACCAGGGGTGACCTCACTGTGGCCTTGCAGGACCCAAAGGGAACTTACAGAAAAGATGGAAAGAGACTGTTTACAAGGATGTGGAGTGCCAGGACAAAGGGGAATGGCTTCAAAATGGAAAAGGGGAGATTTGGGTGGGATATGGGGAAGAAATTGTTCCCTGGGAGGGTGGTGAGGCCCTGGCACAGGGTGCCCAGAGAAGCTGGGGCTGCCCCTGGATCCCTGGCAGTGTCCAAGGCCAGGCTGGACGGGGCTTGGAGCAGCCTGGGATAGTGGAAGGTGTCCTTGCCCATGGCAGGGAGTGGAATAGGATCTTTACAGTCCCTTCCAATCCAAACCATTCCATGACTCTACTTACGTAGCCCTTCGTTCTCACACTCCGGTTTTATCCAGGGGCCTTTTGCAAACCTCATGAATTGCTGTGGAAAAAGCCATATTTAAGTTACCTCACTCACTGCCTCACGACTGGAGCTGCTGGTGAGTGATTGGAGTTGGCCAAAAGCAGCCAAGGAGGGAGAGAATCGGAGCCCTGGATCCTCACCTGAGTCAGTGAGAAGCCGGTGGCTGTCATTGCTGAACTCCGGGCAGCCAGAGCCCTGCTCGGAGCCACCTGCAAAGCTCTCAAGAGCTGAGGGGCAGGAAAGCACTGCAGGTGTCTGAGGACCATCCAGTGCCCGGGATTCTCTGATCCCCATGACTGCTAATGCTGGGAACATCCTCAGCTGCAACAAATGGGACCTGAACCGCAGCAAAATCTCCGTCCTGAGAATCAGCATCGTCCCGTTCAGATCAAAGAGCTTCTCCTCAGATCACAGAACAGAGGGGAAAAGTCCCTCTCTGTCTAACAGCCAATATGAGGTATTTATTCAACTACGAGAGGAGCATTAAAACATTCAAGAGTTGCCATGATTAGGAAAATAGCTGTGAAATGCTCGCATTTCCATGTCCTGCACTGGCACAGCGCACAGGGACTGTCCTTGGAGAAGGTGACACTCACAGAAGAGCCACGAGCAGGGGGAACCAGGGAGAGCCCTCACCGAGACACAAAACCTTCCCTGCTTGGTATTAATTCTGTAATTGATTGATTGATTGGTTGATTGCCTGTGTCTGCCTGGGCTCCTGGCTATGCCATGGCTCAGGAATCAGAACCGCCACGATCATTCCCTGACCCCAAATCTTGTTGAAAACACTCCCAGACCCCAAGTCTGGGCTTTGAAGGAGCTCCAAGGGAAGAGCCTGACAGGGCTATGAACAGACTTTAGACAATTAAATGAGCCAAGTTCACAGCAGCCCAGCTCAGTCACGTTCTGAGGCACAGGGTGGGATTGGGGAGTCCTGTGCAGGGCCAGGAGTTGCACTGGATGATCCCTGGGGGTCCCTTCCAGCCCTGGATATTCCATGACTCCATGACTCGTGGCTGAGCTGCCAACACCCCATTATTCAGCGTGGTGGCCCCACACAAGGGCACTCAGGACTTGTCAGTCCCCCCCACGACTCTGCTCTGCCCCTGAAGGGGCCCAACACTCCCCAGCCGAGGCCGGGGTGAGGATTAACCAGGTAATATTGACAAAGTGCTCTGAACACGGCAAACTCGAGCTGCTGTGCCTTTGTTTACTCATCTGCTAAGTCAGGAGCATAATACCCACCCCAGAGGGTTCGCAGGAGGCTTATTGAGTTTTTGTTTGCAGAGCACTCGGAGATCCTCGACGAGAAACGCGGCAGGAACATCAAGGGTTGTTGTGATCAGACAGGCGGGCACTGGAGACTTCTTGGCCAGCTCTGGATTCCAGAAATAAAGTGGGAACAAATCAAGGCCGGCTCTCAACCCGAGGCCGGTTTCTTTGTTTTATCAGAGAATAAAGAACAACTGAAGAACCAGGCTTGTTCTACCCACAGTGGCAGGGAAGGACTCCAGCCGAGGATGGCTGGGAATGTGATGGGCTCCCAGGAACCTCCACCACCAGGGCTGATGAAAGCAGCCCCCCCATGTCTGTTTTGGAGCAAAACAGCAAAGAAAGCATTTTTAAACAGCACTGCTGGCTATTCCCTGGCTTATTTCCTGCAGCACACGAACCACGAGGCTTTACTTTAACCACCATGAGCGAATGGATGCTCCAAGGTGTTTGCTTCCATCATGGGGCTCTGCCAGGTGCCTTCAGGCTCCTGAGGAAACCAGTGATGAAGAGGACGGCAGGAGGGCCATGGCTGCCTCTTGTTCTTGCTCTGAAGAGAAATGCATCTCCTTCCTGGAGACATCTCGCCCCACCAAACCCTCCTCTGCTCGGCATAATGAGGGCATCACTCTTTGCAGGTAGTTTTTGAAGCAGCTAATTATGCTGTGCTGTGGGAAGCTGCTGCGCATTCCTCATGTTCTGGGTGATCCAGGAGAGTTTAACTAGGAATAATGGGACAAAACTGTGCAGGGAATATATTAAGCCTGCATCAGGCAGAAGCTCCAAGCAGGGATGCACATCCTGAGGAGAGACAGGAGAGGGATCATTTTATACTGGGCAGGAAGGGGACATCTCCCAGGGGTGCAGCGGCTGTTATTTAGTCTCTTTGGGCACCTAATACTGGGACTACTTTCACTGAAGAAAGAGAAAACTGAGGGAATTAAGGAGACCAACTTCACACAATTTAAAATGTGCACCCACTTGGAAAGAGTAAAAGGCAAATTAATCATGAAACAGCCTGGAATGGGAGAGCTTGGAAAAGGAAAACAACAAAGAGGTCATGTGCTCACTGAGCAAGGGCAGGGGATCACGAAAGAGCTTTTGCCTCATCTCATTTCAAAATCCCCAAGGGCTGAGAAGGAGCAGGCGCATGGAAGGACTTCACTGAATCTCCAGCTCCTGCTGCAGGGTCAGGAATCTCACTGTGAGGTCAGAGGGCTCCTTTTCCCAATATTGGAAGGTCTTGCAACACAAGGTTTGCAAAGAGCACCGAGAGCTCTTGAGTTAAATCAGGAGAAAGTGAAGCACATCTGGCAAGCTCTAACAGAAGCAGAAAGCAAAGTGTGGAAAGGAATTCAGGAGTTTGTGCCCAAGGTTTCTGCTGTCCCCCTCTCCCCCAGTGCAGCCACAAGGCCGGGGAGAAAGGAACATTTATCTGCCTGGTGACATCCCTCTCCCGTTCTCCAGATTATGTGTGGAAAGAAGAGATCCTTTTTTACCCTGAACTTCCTTTTTTTTACCCTGCAAGTCCCACCACTTCTTTTCATTCCCGGCTAAACACTACAGAGTGTCACGAACGCAGCAGTGTTTAGCTGCTAATAACAGGCAGCAGCAAACACCTCCTTAACAGAGCTGCTCTTTTCCCTTCCCTGCACTAATGCTCCTGACAGCCTCTTTTACAACCTCTTAACACCTACCGGAGCGGAGCTGGCCTCGCACAGCTGACCTGGGCTCCTTGTCTGCGGGTCCTTCTGATCTGCACTCGAATGCAAATGTGCTTCAAGTCAGCCCTTCAAGTCTCAAAATGCTGCAGTTCTCCAGGGGAGCCTAGCAGATGCACTCCGATGGATTTTAGGATGAGATTCCAGCAGGGCTGGGTCTAATCAGCAAATCAGGACTTAGCTTCCTAAGGGGTTTTGTTTGTGTGTTTGTTTAACATGAAAGACAGAGCAGAACATTTGAATAACGCAGGATTAAGGAAGGATAAGCCTGACCAGCACGATTTAACAATCTCAGAGCCAGAGACCAGCATCAAGAATCTCAGGGAGCTCCAAGCAAAGCCTGCACCAGCAGAGCCTGGGGATGCTGCTCACAGGCTGAGGATGCAGCAGGAAGGAGGATGGAGATGCTCTGCCCTCCTGCACCCTGGGAAACCCAGCCAAAAATCACAGAACCCCAGACTGGTTTGGATTCAAAGGGAACTTAAAGATCATCTCGCTGGGATGGGCAGGGGCAGCTTCCTCTAGACCAGGTTGCTCAGCCCCATCCAGCCGGGGGAACCTTGAGCTCAGTGCTCAAAAGAAAAAGCTGTGCCACAAAAATGTCACCTCACCCAGAGCCTCCCTCCCCTGAGCTGCTCGACAGAGCGAGGGTGATGTGCTCCCAGGACTTGCAGTGCCTGATTTCTCTGTCACACCTGCTGCTTCACGAGAGAGACACAGAGCAGGAGCACGGCAGCGCTGCTGCCTTTTGAGCCCAGCTAAAACCATGGGAGCGCAGACTGAACGTGCTCCCCTCGAGGAGGTCACTGCCCCAACTCAGGCTCTGCAACGTTCCCTAAAAATGGCAAAAATCCAGCGCCACTCTGAATCCCAGCACCCTGCAGCACAGCCACCCCCACCTGCTGCCCGTGAGCCTCACCTATCACTCCCCACCGCAGGGAGGATGGAGGCTGTGAGGCTGCAAGCGAACACAAAAGGTTATTTTCATGTTTTATGTGTTTCAGGCTTTGCCCGAGGCACTCCGAGGCGGTCTGCAAAGCTGCCTGGAGTCCCTCGGTGTTTGTTAGCAGCTGGCGGGCCCAGCAAGTGGCAGCGTAATGAAGAGTGTAAGTGGAAGAGTGAATTTGAAAAAAAATACCCCACCAAAACCAAGTGGCAGCAAGGTTCCCAGCACAGAGATGGCTCCACACGACCGCAGGCACTGGGGCTGGAATCCTCCTCCTCCTCCTCCTCCTCCTCCAGGGCTGTCCCAGCAAGGACAGGGGCCACAGCCAGCCTCACCTCCAGGAGCCCCCGGATTTACAAGAAGGTAGAAATGTCGATTTTTGGCAAGGGAAGGATGCAGGATGAGCACATGCAGGTGCCTGCCCTCAGCTCTGCTGCCCACGGACTCTGCCCCAGCTGGGCCCAGCAGAGGTCCCCTCTCGGACCAGCAACACCTGCAAGAGAAACGTGACTTCTCTGCAGGGAGAACCATGGTTAGAACAGGACAAAAATCACCCAAGACATTTGGATTTTGTTCTTTGCCTGTGCAACCTGATCAATGCACGCTGCCTGGGTGGTGATTCTGCTCACAGGACCCTCAGAAAAAGGAGAAGACAACAGTAAACTGATAGTCAGGAAGTCTTGTATCTCTTGGAGCAATATTTAGGTGGCCTCAATCCCACCCACACACTCAGGCTGTGGTTTTTGTCACCTGATTCCAGCCTTCACAAGCACTTTCCCCAAAGCAATGTGACCCTGGGGCTCTGCAGGTCCCCCCCAGGGCAGGGCACGGCCTCCAACCCCCAAACTCTCCATCCCCACCAGCCCCTAAGTGCATTTTCCAGACACCACTTTGGATCAACTTCCTTGGGCAGGGCCATCAATTCTGTCCAAATAAAAATTAATGACACTAATAAGGAAGAGAACCCACAAATCTTCAGTGAAGCTGGTGAGTATTTGGGGAGACAAATGACTCAATTAGGGAGGCTATTGAGGAGCCCTGAACCATGGCCACGGTGAGCACAGGCCCTGCTGCTCCCTGTAGCCAAGGGAACGGGGCCACTTTGCTTCCCAAAAGGGCCTGGCCCCTCCTGAGTTTTCCAAAAGAGCCTTTAATGGCTGTACATGGTCTGTGCTTGTCCCCGAGTCATTACAAATGACAATAAATAATCACCACCCTGTCACAGCCAAGGCAGACGAGGTTATGCATTGTGCAATCAACAGGAGGAGGAAAGAAAAGGGAAAAAAACCCAACAAAAACCAAAATGAGAATCCAAATCTGCCCTGCAGGGCAGGTCTAGAGCAGCTTACCCCCAACACACTCCCTCCAGTCTCCACCATGCAGGGGCCAGGACCATGAGACAGCAACAATTCTCCTTCCAACAACAACATCTGCCTGCAGCTGCATCCCTGCCATGGCAGGGGGTGGAACTGGATGAGCTTTAAGGTCCCTTCCAACCCAAACCACCCCACAGTTCTGCGATCTCCATCAGAGTCTGCACTGCAGCTCCAAAAGCTTCCCCTGGAGCGGGGGAAGGCAGAGGAGAGGAGGGAGCAGGAGGCACCCCCATCCCTTTCTCCTCGTTGCCCTTGCTCTGAACAGGCTCACCAGAGTGATGTGGGAGGCACAGAAGCAATTTCCAGCCCTACAAGGCAAATGTGTCCATCTGCAGTGTCCCGGTAAGGTAATACCCCAGGGCCTCCCCCGCCTGCTGGGAAATTTCCATGGAAATGGGGCTGTGGATGCAACCTCACAGGCTCTGTTCCCTGGTGCCCAGAATTATGCAAAATGGCCCCTTCCAGACAGAAATTTCTGCCACTTTTGGCTGCTCTGTGAGTGAATTCCCCGGCTGCACAACCAGTGACAGACAGGCTGAGGGACAGTGATTGGCAGAGTCATTGAAGCAGTGTCCCCTCAGTGATAAGGGATCATGTAGCACCTGTATTATCCCTGAGGACTCCGTGACCAACCTTCCCTCTCCTGCTGCCCGGCTACAGCTCCTCAGTGCCCAAAGGATTCAGACACGAAGAGAAAAAAACCCCAAAGCCTCATCACACAGCAGGAGGGCAACGGCAGATCCAGGATGGGCTGTAAATATATCACAGAATCATCACGGAATGATTTGAGTGGGAAGGCTCCTTAAAGATCATTCCAACCCTGCCATGGGCAGGGACATCTTCCACTGTCCCAGGGTGCTCCATGCCCTGTCCAGCCTGGCCTTGGGCACTGCCAGGGATCCCGGGGCAGCCAGAGCTGCTCTGGGCATATGAGTGTTCAGCAGATCTCTCTCAAAAACAGTCTATTGAGCACACATTTATATATCCAAGCAAACCAGCAGAGATAAAACCTGCACCTGTTTGTGCCTGGACAGAGAACCCCGTGGTTGTGCAGAGCTCAGCATCCCGAGGAAACAGAGCTGAGTGTTCCTACGGCCCTGGAATGGCTGAGTCTGGCACAGGATCAGAGGCCAGAGAAGAGGAGGCTGCAGGAGCAGAGACAGCCCTTGTTGCTGACAGCGAGGTCTCCAGTCTGAGAAACCCCAAAATCCTCCCCACCCCACACCACCAACCTTGGCAGGAGCCCCCAGGATCTCGCTGGATGCTGTGCTGGATTTGGATGCAGCACGAGGGGTTGGGATGCCACCACCTGCCACCCCGGCAGCAGGACCCAAAGGCCACATCCTGTCCCTGGCAGAGCTCCAGAGCCTTCCTCCATCTGCCCCCGCTCAGGGGAGCACTGCAGGTCTGAGGGCTTTGGCTACACTATTTAAAACATAAATGAAAGCAGCCCCTGAGCTCATCCATTTTCAGAGCAGCTGATTTGTCCCCAGGGAGCGGCTGGAGGCGATGGGGGGAGGGAACCAGCGCTCTCCTTTCTGTTATAAAAATAACAAAAAGTGATGAATGACCCTCAGAGCCCAGGATGGGAAGCAGCAGCTTTTTCCAGCCCGAGACAAATTACTGCTGTCACTGCAGGTGGAGCCGTGATTTACCCACGATGTACCCGGGCCAGCTCCTCGGCAACCCGGCTTTGCCAGCCCCGCTTATCTCATCTCCAAAGGGTTTGTCTGGCTTAAGATCCAAACGAGAGCAACTGGGGAACAAGAGGCGAGGCAGCACCAGCCGGGGATGGCAGGAGGAGCATCCACATCCCCCCGTGCTTCCCGGGAAGAGCAAATCCAGGAGCTCACCAAGGAAGGTTTTCGCAGCGCACCAGCCGAGTCTCCATCGCTCCCACCGAACCTATTCCCTCCTCCATGTATTTCCAAGCGCCATCTATTGGCACCTCTTCCCATTAACTTTCTCTAACCCGAGCCCAGACAAGGAACATTTCTCCTCACAGGCAGCAACTCGAAAATTGTGGCTCAGATGGAGAAGCCAAGAGCACACAGGAGACAATCCCAGCGCCCAGCGCCGCGTTTGCACAGGGCCGGCTGGGTTTCCATTCCTGATTTCATGTGGAACCCCCCTTATCTGCCAGGCATCTCACCCCACGTTAATGGATTCATTTATGCAGGACAGGGAATTGATAGATTTAGTTTGATTTTCGTTTCATAAGCCTTCCTCCCCGAGCTACATTTCTTTTTTCATTAATGTGCTGATGGAGGAATAAACTTTTAACTCCGAGGATCAGCCCTGTCAAACAGAATCTCCTCGGCTGCCCAGGAAGGGGAGGGAGCTGGGCTGGAAAAGGGCTCCCAGCCAAGAGAGCAGCCTGGCAGGTGATTTTAGAGAGCCTGCTGAGTCCTGTTTCCTTAGTTCGCCATCCACTTCTTCCATGGAGGTTCTAGGCGTGGTTTTAACTCGCTCCTCTGCAGTGTCTCACACAGAGCTGGCTGCAAAATCCCTCCTGGGAACAGGAGTCCTTGGGGAGTGAGGGGACAGGCAGAGAGCGGGGAGAAGGGTGTGGAAAACCAGAGATTGAGACAAAAGTAAACTGGAGAAGGAAAGCCTGGGCTTACAGCAAGGGGAATTGCAAGAAAATCCAGCTGAAGAACCGAAAGTGTCTCTTAGGAGCCAGATAATGACACCCCAAAAGAGATTCCTCCTGAGCCTGCCCTCAGGAACTGGGCTTTCTCCCCAAACCTTTGGGATGGGCTTTCTCCCCAAACCTTTGGAATTATGTTTTCTCCCCAGACCTTTGGGACTTGGGTGAGCTTTCCTCAGGGCTCCTCCACGTGAGCCACAAAAAGCACAGTCTATCTTCCCCCACTTTGCATAAAAGATGGAGTTTTCCCATTTTCATGCAGGCACACGGCCTCTGCTCATGCATACATTCATTCAGCTCCTCTTCCAGCCTGGATTCCTTCGGAGAGCAGATCTGTTATGGCAATGCAAACACAAAACACACCAAGAGGCTTCCAGATTTTTCCGACCCCAAACACACTTTACAGATGAGATGTAAATCCATGGGCGATCTATTCATGCCCCTGACTCACCCATGGAAGTGAAAGATCCCCAGCAAAAACCCCACTCAGCTCAGCTCAGCCTCAAGAAACCAGCTGCTCTCCCTTATTCCATGTTTTTGTTCCACTTTAGCAGCTTTAAGGCCAAGCGGTGCAGAGCCAAGCTCTGATCAATAGGATCTGACAGAAAAGCAAGGAGCTCTTTTTCACTCTCCTGCTTGACTTTGGGCCTTCCCATGGCTGTGCTGCAAAGGGAAAGCATCCAAACCCCTCTCCTGAAGGATGCAGGCTGGAGAGCATCTGGCGTTGGAGCCTTGCTAATGAGAGCAGCACCGGCTTTATCCACACAAATAAGAAAGATCCCTGGAGAGTTGGGAGTTCAGTTCTGAGTCACGGCCAGGAATTTAGGCAACGAATACAAGGCTGAACCAAATTAGTAAGAAAATAACAAAAAATTTTCGAGCTGGGGACTGTTCCTGCGCAGCTGTGAGAGCCAAGGGGAGAGGCCAACAGAGCCCCACAGACCCCTCACGGAGGCATCAAGGAAAACGTGATTAAATCAATTTTCTCCTCAAGACAAATCCTCCTGAGCAGAGCGAAAGGCGATGTCCCGAGCGTGACAGCGAAGGTGTTAATTCCTCTGTAAATAGGGTGCGAAATGCCACAACATCAGATGGGGTTTCTACTCACTTTGCTAATTATGTTCGTCTGTCATCGTTCCGCTGTGCAGCAGGAGAAGGGCTCGGCTCCGGGAAGCAACACACAATTTTTAGACTTGAGTGGAAAATTTGCCAGAGGCTGTTTTGTCAGAAGGAGGGGGGGAAAAAAAAAAAATCTAACATATGATCTACCAGCATTTCTGTAAGGAGTTGTTTTTCAGAGTCCTAACTCATAAATCCCGCTTGGGCTCACAGAGATGGACAAACAGGGGAAGCAAAGAACAAGTTCGTGGTGTCAGCCAGCAGTTAAGGACCCTGACATTTTACTGACAGAATCTTTCGCTGTTCCCACCGAATATTTTTGTGCAAATTTGGCTTTTTAGGTGCCACCACTGCAGCTTCACCTTGGAGCTGGCTCAGGCACAAGGGTGTGACAGAACTCGGTCACTGCACAGTGCAGGGGTCTGTCAGGTTCATCGCTGAGCCTCGATGGCCCCAACAGCTCCAGCTCATCCAAATTCCCACTTATTTTCCCTAGGAAGCCTCACCGAGCTGCGTTGGTTTGATGCAGGACCTGGGAAGGGCAATTTGGAAAGTTTTGCCCTTTCACAAGGGCCTGGAGTGACACAGGACAAGGGGGAATGGCCTTAAGCTGAAGGAAGGTAGGGTTAGATGGGATATTGGGAAGAAATTCCTCCCTGGGAAGATGGTGAGGGGCTGGAATGGATTTCCCAGAGCAGCTGTGGCTGCCCCTGGATCCCTGGCAGTGTCCAAGGCCAGGCTGGATGGGGCTTGGAGCAGCCTGGGACAGTGGAAGGTGTCCCTGCCCATGGCAGGGCGTGGGACAAATCTTGAATGTCCCTTCCCACCCAAACCATTCCAGGATTCCATGACTGTGACATGCTGACTGTACTTGCCTCCATGCAGGAATGAATTCCTCCATTTGCCACCCTCAGTTCTCCCTCTGAGCCAGACCCCACCTGCTGCAGTCCTGGGATCCAAGAGAGGTGGGATGACCCTGCCTCAGCCTTTCCTGGCCCATTTACTGCCTCCTCCTCAGCCACCTGGAGCTTTCCAGAGTGCTCCTGCCCTTCCCGGGGTGTCCCAGGGTTAACAGGGTGGGAGGTTTGTGTGCAAGGAGTAAATAATGCTCGTTTAGGATGATGCTCTGCCTACCACAGGCCAGGGACCTTCCTCCCTGCTCACCCCTGCTTGAACGAGGGCAGGCTCAGGGAACGATCTGAGCTTGACAAAAGAAGTCTGCAGTCCCACAGAGTCCATTACAGTCCCTGGTCAGTCGTTCTGTCATTAATTATCCTCAGGAGCAGAAATATGCACCTTCTTGCTTTGAATTTCTCTCAGCCGAGCTCCTTACTCTTGTTTTATCCCAGGAAAGTAGGAAGAAAATTACCTTTATTGACTTACAGCAGGTTACTCCTCGTTTATTGCAGGTATACAGAGAGAATCAGCCCCTCTGGAGTTATTGCTGATTTACAACAGGGAAGCAGGTACACAATTACTCGTGGTGATTTACAGCCGAGTTACCCGTTATTTATTCTGGGTATTTAAGGGTATATCCACATGGGGGCCCTAAGGAAAATTAAACCAAATTAATTTTAAAGTAGATTAGTTAAACTGTGTGAGACCATGACACAAACCCTCCTCTTCTGAATTAAAGAGGCCTTAATGCATTTGAGTTCCTCTTAACTCCTTCCCCAGCGAGAAGCAGCCCAGCCCAAGCGGTGCTACCGAGGAACTGCCACGGCCAAGGAGGAGGAAAACCAGCCCAGCTCATTGGAAAAGGGATCATTGCTGCTTTCCAACAGGAAAAAGAGAGTGAATCCCACCAAATTCAGTGGTGCAACAGCTCTGACTCTCACTGGAGGGCCTGGGCAGGTTGATGGAGCACAGAACTGATCAGAGTCTTTACTACATTCCCATCAGCTCGTTCCCTCAGCCCGTTCCAGAGGAGGATGGGGCTGTTACACTTTATTCAATGTTCCTCTTTAACACTCCCTGGTTTGACTCCTTCATTTCTCCTCCCAGAGCTTCAGTTTTTCTCCAAGGCCGAGAATTACAGAATCCTCGAATCTTTAAGGTTGGAAAACAGCTCCAAGATCAAATCCAACCACAGCTGGACTTGCTGTGCCAAGGCCCCACCGTGGCCCTGCCAGAACCGCTTTGGTGCACTGGGGATGCTGGGGAGTGTGGAGGCTCCTCTGGAAAATGAGGCCACAAATCTCCTGCACCCACAGTGGCTTCCAGCCACACAACATTCCATGGTCCGGTGGCCCTGGGAAGGGATGGGATGGCCCAGGAAGGTCCCTGGCAGAAGGAATGAGGGCAGTTCCAAGGGTTTTGCTCTCCAGCAAACCCCAGTTTGAGAATGAGCTTGGCTGGTTGTCTCGGTTTGAGACAAATTTGGAGGAACATCCCAAATGAACGTCCTCGGATAGAAGGCAGGTTTCAGCTGCCCCTCCCCCACCAGCTTCGGGAAAAAAAATTCCTCGGAGGAAAGTGAAAAAAGATCCCTATTTATTTAACAAGCAAAGTGCACACAGGCACGGGAAAAAAGAAGGAGTAATGTTAAATAATGAAACCTCTCGCTGTGAAGGAAACCTGGGTAGTTTCAGAGCTCTTTGTAGGTGATGGCTCCGCTCTCTCCGGAGCTGGGGTGCATCTTGGGCCCCCCCCAGGCTGGGGTGTGGGGCCTCCTGGTGATGTTCTGGTGTTGCTGAACAGTCCAGGAGAAGAAGAAGAAGTTGAAGTCCCAGGAAACTCCTTGCTCCAGCTACGAACAAGAAGCAAGCTAAAAAGCAAAGAATTTTAACTCTCTGTCTCTCTCCTGAGAAACAGAGCCCAAAGCTGGGAAAAAAACCCAGGAAGGTGCTTTCCTTGGCTCTGCAGCAGCAGGGCCGCAGGGCAGTGTGTGTGTCCTTGAACACAAAACTGCTTGGCTCTTTCCCTTTTCTCTCAGACCCAGCTTAAAGACACAGAAAGGCCCAGGATTCCCGTCGGGCATAGAGCAGGAGATAGGGGACACAGCATCAGAAAGTCACCCCAAGGCACTGGTGCACCCAGATTCCCTCTGTTCTCCAAAGGGCAGACCCCCACTCCTGACAGGAAAGGCAGTGCCAGCCTAGGGGTGGATTGAAGTGAAGGATGAGAGCACCAGGAGGGAGATCCTTCATTCCCAGCTGAGGGAACAGTGCCATGGAAAACCTCAATTTTCTTCCATCTTTTCTTTCAAACTCCCTTTTACTTCCTTTCTCCTTTTCTTGCTCCACATCTTCCTCTCCCTTTCCTTCTCACTCTCACACCACGTTTTCCTTCTGTTTCGAGCTCCCTCCTCTGCCTCAGCTCACTCACATTATTCCTTGTGCAAGACAGCAAAACCTCCTCCTGTCTCTTCCACTCGCTCCTCTTTTCTCTCACATCTTTCCCGTCTTTCCCGTGACCTTTTCCTCCCGCTGCTGCTCTCCCAGGTGTGCCCAGGGAATCAGCCAGCACTGGGAAAAGTTCTCAAGCAAAACCACTGGGGCCAGCTCCCAGTCTGCTGAGGTGAGAGATGGAGAACACCAACAAACACTTCCCAACAAAACCAGCTGCGGCCAAACTGGGAAGGAGCATTTTCCAGGAGAAAGAGCAAAACGTTTCCATTCTCTGTAAGCATTTATGAACTTCCCTATCCACCACCAGGCTGGAACCTGGACTGGAGGTGGAACTGGCTATTTCCATGTGACAAAAGCTTCCTCGTGGCCTTTTCCTCCCTTGATTTAGTGAACAGTCACCTCCTGGACAGAGGGAAAAGGTTTCCTGCACTAATTATATTTATAAGCACTGTGCCAAACTGGGCTGCACTGGGGCTGCTGGTGATGACCTCGTTGGTGCTACAAGAAAAGCTCTGAGAACTGACCAGGCCTGGCTCTGTGGCAGCCTCAGGTCCCACAGACTCCCTGTAATCATCCCATGAATTCCAAAGGGTCAGCTATTAATTAAAATTCCCCTTTTGATGCCAGGGCAGGAATCTGTCTGGGAGCCTGGCAGGATGGATGAGGGGACTGATGGCCAAAGCAAGGGCAGGCCACTGGTGGCTATGGAAAAGGGCAGCACCCAGGGATGCTTAACTCACCTGTTTGAGTCAGACTTGCGTGGCTCATCCTCATTCTGCCCACCTGGGACAGCACTCATTAAAAGAAAAACAAGGTTTAAAGCCTGCAAGAGGATTTGGTGGGGTTTTTTCCCCTTTCACAATAACCTGTGAGTGTACATTACTCACAAAGCCGGGGGAAGCTGAGCTCTCAGATGTGTGTGGCTCTGAGGACCCAGCAGCGCGACCACTGCTGCAGATACAAATCAAATAAGGCATTTGCCAAATCTAACAGACTCTGCCACCTTTGATCATGTTAATTTTTCTGCTCCCAGTTCCTGCTGTAATGTTATTTCATGAGACAGTCAACTTTCAAAAGAGCAGAACAAAAATTCAGCTTCCCATCCTCGGGCCTTTGAAGAAAGTCTTGGAAATGTAACTCCAGTGTCAGCGTTCAAAACCCAGGAGCTGAGAGGAGAGGTCACGCTTGGAGGAAGGCTGACCTGCATTTTAAAGGGTGCTGCTGGCTGGGACAAACTTTCAATGTAGGGACTGCTCCAGTCACGGTGTCTAAGAGCTGAATTTAAATTCAGCTCAAGCACTTGGGGTTCAAGGAACTCGTCAGCTTCCTCTGGAGCGGGCTTTAGGATGCTTGGATATGGAGGGTAACCCTGAAGTACAACCCCCACTCTGCACAGCAGCTGCACAAGGCATCCACCTCTTCCAGGAGCTGAAAAAATATCCCAAAAACTCCACAGCCTTCCAACACAAGAAGTCTGGCTGAAAGACAGCCTCTGGTGTCAAAACCTGGTGCTCATGGAGGCCAGGTTCTGCCCAGGGTGTAGATGCCCCATCCCTGGCAGTGTCCAAGGCCAGCTTGGACAGGGCTTGGAGCAACCTGGGACAGTGGAAGGTGTCCCTGCCCATGGCAGGGGGTGGAATGAGGTGATGTTTAAGGTCCCTTCCAACCCAAGCCATGCTGTGACTCCAGGACCCTCCGTGGACGAGAGGAACGTGGCAGCGTTGCAAACAGCATGAGAATAAACAGGGGGGAGGTTTACAGAGCCCAGCCTTGGCCAGCACTGCAGAGCAGGGGTGAGCTTCACCTTCAGTGAGTTACAGCACAGCTCAACTCTGCTTTTTGTTGTTTTTTTTTTAATTTAATACACAACCTAATTGCAGTCTGAGTGCAGAGCAGCGGAGCAGCCCGGCAGTAGCTCTTCGGAGCTGCTGGGTTATGAGCAGGGAGATGTTTATGGCCCCATACATTCCTGGGATAATCACTTCCCTGACTCATCCCCTGCTCCATACTTCCTAAATAATGGGCTGGAGCATCACTGATCAGCCCAGATGCACCTTGTGAGCAGCTTTGAAATGCAGAGATGAGGAGTACACGGAGTCCAAGGCACTGCAGCCTGCTCCATCCAGAGGAAAAACTCCTTAAAGACAAGGAGTGCAAGGTTTGGTTTTTCCAAAGGCACGGATGAGATCGGCAGGGCCCAGTTGCTGCTGGATTTTAATGAGACTTAAGCACTTAAGCTGCCGAGGAAATCCCTGCTGACAATAAGGGCACCGTGGGGTTCACGTGTATCCAGCTGGATGCTTGGGAAGCAGGAAAAGCAGCAGCTGCTCTGGCTGAATAAATGCTCTTCTCTCTCCCAGCACAGCCTCAAGCACCCAAAGGTCCTGCTGAGTGCAACAGGAAGTTCAGGAGACCCCACCAAACCCTTGGATTTACTTTCTGCTCTGCTCCCAGCTCATCTGAGGTGTGCCTGAAGCCCTTTCACTACTCTATCCCAGTTTTCCCATGGGGATGACAGTCCAGGCTCTGGAAGCAGGGTTCCAGAGCACAGCACTGGCTGCTGGTGGTGGCAGCAGATCCCTGTCCATCTCTAAGGAGCTGATAACCCAAATACTGTTATTATCCAAGGGGAGGAAGCCCAGGGCTGAGCTTCAGCTGAATTGGCACAGCTGGGATGAAATTGTGCCTCTCCAGGTCCCAGAGAGCAGCAGGGAAGTGGACACAGGACACTCATGGTGGGCACAACTGAGGTGACCAAGGGGATCAACTCCAGCATTCCCACCTCAGCCTGAGCAGAAACAAAGGACAAAAGGAGAAAAGGCAAAAGAATTCACCTGGAGTCACACAAGAGCCAGGAACACCAGGCCAGGTGTCTTCCCTGTCGGTCCAGACTCCCTTGATCCCAGAAAAACCAGCGCATCCAAAACACGGCACTCCAGTGGGACACAGCTGACTCCTGCAGGAACTGAGGGTTCTGCTCTTCCTCTCACCCCAAAAGCACCGGGCATCCTCCTCCGGGCCCCTCTCCCCAGTCCCCAGGACGCCTGTTCCATATCCCTGCTCCCGGACGCCGATCCATCTTCCCCCTGTCCACCCTGGCTGCAGCTCCTCCTTGTCTCCCCTGCCTCCAGGAGGGCTGAGGGCTCCCAAGGGATCCAAACCGTGCTTCTCATGGGGCAGAACATGATGGGCTGATGTCCTTTGGACTCACACTCCCACTTGTCCCAAGCAACGTCACAGAATCCCAGAATTCAGGTTGGAAAAGCCCTCCAAGAGCATCGAGTCCAAGCTGTGACCCATCCCCACGCTGTCACCAGCCCAGAGCTGGTGTTCCTTGTCCAGATGTTCCTTGGACACCTCCAGGGATGGGGACTCCATCACGTGGTGCAGACCCCAGAGAAGACCCCATGAAGGGTCTGTCCGAGCAGAGAACTGTCCCCTGAGGGGTCACTCCCAAGGCTTGGACACCCTGCAAATGAGGCTTCTGCTCAGAGGAGCTGCTCTTTGGTCCCTTTCCATTTCATTGTCCTTTCATTCCCAGCAGAGGGAAGGCAGCCAGAGCTGTTTTCTCCCGAGCGTGCTGCAGGAGCGAGCTCCCAGTGCGAGGCACCCGGCAGCTCTGATCCCGCTCCCCTGCCCTCCCAGGGCCATCTCCCAGGACTGCCTTGGAAAATCTGACGGCTCCTCAATGGAGAAGGCTCTGCTCTGCCACCAGGATTGTTTATTTTCTGCAGCAGCTGAGTGATAAATCAAGCTGACACCGCCCAGGCACCGCGAAGCCTCCTCAGCTGCAGCGAGAGTCGTGCGAGGTTTTGTCGGCGCCGCTCGGAACATTCCCAACATTTAACTTCCCTTTGCAGCAGTGACTCGGGCACGGGGAGATGGATGGGGGTGACAATGCCAACACCTCCCTCCTCTCCCCAGGCACACCGAGCCAGGAGCTCCATCCTGGCTGTGCTGTCACAGCCTTCCCAGCACTTCTGGAGCACTCCAGAAGCACGGCCGAGGCAAAAATGTGGATTTTAACTCTGAAATTCCTAATGAAAATCCCCAGGGCACGGCCACCCCGGTGTCCCCTGGGAATCTGGGTGATGTTCCCAGCAGGAAAACAGCTCTGGCTGTACCAGGGAGAATTCCAGACCAGCTTCTAGTTCCTACTTTGGACAAGAGCTGCAAGGAACTCACTCGTGTCCTGTGGGAATGTAACAGCTGAGATTTTCCTGAGACGATCCCACCAGAACTCAAAGGCTGCCCAAGCCTTGCATGCTGCCTTGCAGCTAAAAATATTCATATACCTCACTTCTTGTTGGATTCCCTTCCTTTAGAACAGAGGAGAGCAAGGTAAGTTCAACCAGCAACCTGAATTTAAGCCACCCTAAATCTGTCCCAGGAACACACAGAGCCTAATCCCTGTTCCAGAGCTCCAGAGGTTATTCTGAAGCAAACCCCAAAACCAAAAAGCTGCTGTAGCATCACCCTGTGCTCAGAGATCCCACATTTTCAGACCTTTTCTGACAGAAAATTGTGCATATTTCAAAATCTGGGAGAGGCACAAGGTGGAAGTCCTAATCCAGGTGGCAGCACCCCCGTGGTCCCACCTGTGATTTCCCAAAGCACACATTTCCTCAGGAAATCAGCAGCTGAGTTTGCACAATCCTTTAATCCCTGGGTGGAAGATCCCCATTATCTGTCCAGTACAAGACACATTATTAATGGATTATGTTTGCAGCAGGTAAAGGTCACTTTTAATGCTTTTAATGATTTAAAAATGGATTTTCTTTTCAGATTTACTATTTTCAAGCATCTTGGCTGTGAAAACCCTGCCCAGTAAGTAATATGAATTAAAAGGGAGAGCTCCAACTTGCTCAGTTCTCCAAAAGAGAGCCCAAAAGGGATCAGTTGTAATAGATGGTGGCCAGTGGCGATGTGGGAGCCAGTCTGGGCAGAAAACGCAGACCAGGATTTCAAAACCCCACCAAAATGAAAAACTTTCCTTTAAAGAGCAAGTTCAGACACACTTGCTGTCCTCCCAGTAAGTAACAAGTGGCTCTGGGTGGCCAAATCCCACCTTTGGCTGCACAAATATCACAGGACCTCGTTTATTTGGTCTCTTCTGCATGAATTGGGCTGTGAAGCGCAGGCACCTCCCAGCCCAGGCTGCTGAGTCGGTCCCATGACATTTGTTCATGCTGAGCCTACAGGGGAGTTTAAATGAAAGGAGAGGAGAGACAATCTCAGCTTTATCACCCAGTTCCACTTGTTCTTTCACATGTACCCAGCCCTTTTTCCCCGCAGGCAGAGCAGCCCTGCCTCTCCAGTGGGACAGTGGGATAATCATCCTTGCTGTGGAGGATCCCTTCTGCTCCTCCTCAATGCTGAGAAGTCAGGGAGGCCTCAGATGTGCAGCCAGGCTGACCCAGTGACAAAGGACAACTTGTTTAGGCTTAGGACGTTGCAGTTTGGTTCTGTCCCACCCACGCAGCACAAGGAGCTCAGCAGGGGCTTGATGCCTTCTAAGATCCAGCAATTCCCTCTTCCCAAAGAGGCTGAGCTTGATAAGGCCAGAGCATCACAGCCAGGGATGGCACAGGCACTCAAAACCTTGCCAGAAAATCTCAACCTGTCCTGAACCTTTGGCTGAGGCGAGAGCAAGCTCAGATTTCCAGGAGCTGTAAAATCCTCCTCAGCCCCAGGGCTGCACACCCAGACCTTGGTGCAAATACAAACGTTGCTATTTTAGGAAGCCTCACTAATGCAAGACACCGAGAAAGAAACAAACAGGGAAGCCACAGGTGTCTGATGGGATGGAAAATAAGGTGTCAGCTCCTGGGTGGGACTGGGCTCCATCCTCCCTGTGGATTCACCTTCTGCTTGGACCACAGGAGCCTCGGCACCGCCTTCCCACACGCTGGAGATGCAGCAGGAGGCAGCAGCCCTGCTGTTCCACCAGCTCTCGTCTGTCCTCGGGAATCAACTCATCTGAGCAAAGGCAGAACTCCCTGGCCAGGGGCCAGTGTCCGTGCCAGGCCGGGATAATCCATGGGAGGAGTTCAGGAGCTGATGGCAGCACCTGGCCCAGCCCACTCAGCAGATGCTCAGGGGTTTTCCCTCAGCGGTCACATCACCCCCTGGTGCCCTGATGCTCCCATTTCCAGGGGCGCAGCACCCTGGGATGTGTGACAGGGTTGTCACCAGAGCAGTTGGAGGATTCTCCCTCCAGAACAAATCCAAGCTGCTCAGGGCTCCTCGGCAGGCAACGCTCAGAGCTGATACCCAGCATCACTCTGCAAATCACCTCTGCAGGGACAAGTGCTCGCCACACACAGAGGTTTGTCCCCCAGAGCACGGAGGGGATGTTCCAAGAGCTGGTCAGGACCCAGGGATTCCTGTAACCACGGAGGAGCAGGGGTGTAAGCAGCCAGCACGTGACAGTGGCCACTGACATCCACACCAGGAGCAGGAGAAAACCTTCCCAGCCAGGGGTGTGGGTCTGGACAGTGCAGAGCAGATTCCCAGGAGATCAGCCCAGGTGTGGGACATTCAGTGCTGCACTGAGCTCTGCACCAGCACAGGGAGCACAGGAGGGGAAATTCAGGGTCTTCCCTGGAGCCCAGGGGCCCAAAGTGACCATTCCAGCAGCAGGAGATGTTCCAAAGGCTGCCCTGCAAGCCCAGGAGCTGCAGGAGTTTTCATCTTGCACTCAGCTCTTTCCAAGGCTGGTGCTGATCTCAGAGTTCACATGGAGAGAGCAGCACAGTTCCCTTGATTCCCACCTGGTGTCTTATGGCCTGAACAGGTGCAGGAACCACGGAATGCCAGACTGGTTTGTTTGGAAGGAACCTTAAAATCTCATCCAGTGCCACCCCTGCCACAGGCAGGGACACCTCCCACTGTCCCAGAGTGCTCCAAGCCCCGTCCAACCTGGCCTTGGACACTTGCAGGGATCCAGGGGCAGCCACAGCTTCTCTGGGAATTCCATCCCAGCCCCTCCCCACCCTTCCAGGGAACAATTCCTTCCTAATATCCCACCCAAAAGCTCCCCTTTTCCAGTTTCAAGCCATTCCCTGTATCCTGTCACTCCATCCCTTGTCCAAAGTCTCTCTCCACGTTTCCTGTCAGCTCCTTCAGGCACTGGAAGGCCACAATCAGGTCACCCCAAAGCTGTGGGATCAGCCCAGGACAGGGGGTTCTGGGCGTGTCCAGCCCCTCATGCCCCAGCATCCCCAAACCCTTCTCCCCAGGATTCCCTTCTCCCTTCTCCCTTCTCCCCAGGATTCCCTTCTCCCTTCTCCCAAACCCTTCTCCCCAGGATTCCCTTCTCCTTTCTCCCAAACCCTTCTCCCCAGGATTCCCTTCTCCCTTCTCCTAAACCCTTCTCCCCAGGATTCCCTTCTCCCAAACCCTTCTCCCAAACCCTTCTCCCTTCTCCCAAAGCCTTCTCCCCAAGATTCCCTTCTCCCTTCTCCCAAACCCTTCTCCCCAGGATTCCCTTCTCCCTTCTCCCTTCTCCCTTCTCCCAAACCCTTCTCCCCAGGATTCCCTTCTCCCTTCTCCCTCCTCCCTTCTCCCAAACCCTTCACCCCAGGATTCCCTCCTCCCTTCTCCCAAACCCTTCTCCCCAGGATTCCCTTCTCCCTTCTCCCAAACCCTTCTCCCCAGGGCCATTCCCGACCTGTCCATCTGACACAATCACTGCATCTCCAGTAACGTCAATCATTAATTCCAAGTCCTCCCTAACAGCCCTGATAAGTGCTTTGGGATAAGGGAACTTCAGAACACCAGCAAGCCACCTCACACTGCTCACTCACAATTTTCTGTTATTCATAACAATCACAGGGACTGGATGGAGCTGCGTGGCTTTTTAGTGGGAAGTGTTTTAAAGCAAGTAAACCCTTCCCTTTGTAATCTTTCAAACACTCCATAAAAATATCATAATGCATCACGTCTGCACAACTGTTCTATGGACTATTATGCTCTTTAAACCACCCCTGAGATGAGGTATATTTAAACAAAAAGAGCTTTTAAAAATAAAATCATTTTGCATCGAGATAGCACCTCCTTGCTCTCCCGGAGCTTCACAAACCCAAATGCCTCCCTGTAATCGTCCTTCTGATTGCCAAGTAAATGAAGAGCAGTGGTTAATGACCACCAGGCACTGGAGCACTGGCAATGGCTGGGAAGCACAGCTCAGTCAGGCAGGAAAAAATGCTCTGAAGTTCTTCATTCCCAGGTAGTGACACCCACCGAGCCCGGGCCAGGCACCTGAGAACCTGGGCAAGGCTCTCAGATAAAGCTGCTCCCAACAGGAGCAGAAGATCTGAATCCAGTGCTGGAAGGGGAAACCCAGGCACAGGATGGTGCAGGGAGAAGGAGCAGCAGCAGTGCTGCTCAGCACCGTTCCCATCACTGATGGACACACCAGGTCTCTCAGACAGGTCCTAAAGGATGCTTGTGCCTGCTGCTGGTGGTGTCTGTCTGTCCTGCTGCACAGCTCAGGGCATTACCCAGAGCAGCCATTAAGCACTTTGCTGTTACAATTCAACTGGTAATGGTAAATAAACATTACAGTGCTCCAGCCCAGCTCGGAGAACCACAGTTATTTACCCCAGCCACAGATCTCAGCCCTGTGAGTTTATTTGCCGTGTCCTGGAATGAAGGAAAGCCACTCATTCCTGTAGGCACCTTCCCTGTCCCGAATCCATTGCTCCAGTCAGACAGCAGGAGTCAAAAATCATCACATTTCCTGGCAACTGAAAAGTTACATAAGGAATTTGTTTCCCCCCAGCTCCTGCACGTGGCAAACAAGCTGGGCTTTGCAGAGGCAGAGAGTGACAGGCAGGGCCAGCACAGCCCTGACAGCACCAGGCAGTGCCCTGGCAAGGAAACCTCCCTGAGCTGGGATCTGGCACTGCACACGCTCCATTCTGTACCTCTGAAGCTCTGTAAGACTGGGAGGAATGGGATTGTCCAGCCTGGAGAGAAGAAAGCTCTTGGGGAAACCTAATTGTGGCCTTCAGTGCCTGAAAGGACCCACAAGAAAGATGGAGAGAGACTTTGGACAAGGGTCTGGAGTGAGAGGACAAACGGAATGGCTTCAAACTGGAGAAGGAGAGATTTGGGTGGGATGTTGGGAAGGAATTTCTCCCGGTGAGGGTGGGCAGGCCCTGGCACAGGGTGCCCAGAGAAGCTGCAGCTGCTCCTGGATCCCTGCAAGTGCCCAAGGCCAGGCTGGGTGGGGTTTGGAGCAGCCTGGGACAGTGGAAGGGGTGGCACTGGATGGGATTTAAGGTCCCTTCCAACCCATTCCACGATTCCCTTGGTGAGGTGCTGCGAAGGACGCACTGCACACCACAGCCCCAGACCCACAAATCAGCTTTTTATGGTTCATTTTCAGGACTGGAGGGTTTCCAGCTGGCTGGGCACAGTTTCCTGGTTTCCCCTCACCTCATTACTCTTCTCTCCAGTTTGCTGGTGGTGAGGAAATCGATCCATGGCTTTCTGGTTTCTCAGCAGCCCCCTCCCAGCTCTGACATCCAAACCGGCACCTCCAGTTGGGTTTATGAAACAGAAGAATCTTCCCCTTTCCTGCAGAGACCTCCACTGCAGCTGTGACTCTCTGAGAGCCCTTTGCAGCACAAATCAGAGCTCCCACACCAGCAAGAGGCTCCGATGTGGCTGTAGAAGATGAGACAAAGGACATCAAACACAGGGGAAGATCCTCCAGCTTCTGCCAGGAGCACAGCCTGAGAGAGGCACGAGGCACACGGGGGGGGTCCCTGCTGGTCAGCAAAAGCCTTTGGGACACAGAAATCCAGGGGAAAACGGGAGGAATCTCAACAATATTTCACTTGGAGATGCAAAATACTCCCAGCAGTCCTTCCCCCACCCCACAGACAGAGAAATAAAGCAGGATGCAGCTCCAGGCACACAAGGAAGGCACAGGTGGGGTTCCAAGAGAGGCTTTCCCAAGTGATCCCTTCTGCTTGGAGAGCAGCCTTAAAGGGATTTTTCCTGACCCAGGGATGGGGAACAAACCTGGATCTGCACAGAGCAGAGCCAAAGAGCCAACCCCAGGCACCATCTCTGACAAAAGCTGCAAACCCCACTGCAAGCCCAGCAGTTCCCAGCCAGGACGGGCAGCCTGAGCCCCCCAGGTCACGGCCAGGATTGGCTTCAAGAACCCTCTCCATGGACAGGAGCACGAGAAGGAAAAGGAGATAAGGGCCCCTTAGTCTGGCCTGAGCCAGCAGGGGATCTCCAGGCTCATTATGCAAAGCACAAGAAGAGAAAAATTAAGTCAAGACGGGAAAGAAATTGTTTTTGTTTGTGCCAGCATCATTTAATAAAAGCAGATTTTCCCTGCCCTGCAGCAGCCATTTGGTTGCTGAGCTGTGTTTTGTCTCTTGCCCTGACCCCTCTGTGTTTTGCTTTGGACAGACACTTTGAGAATAGTTCAGCCAGCAACTTCCAGCCATTACTATTAATCACAATTTTTGTGTGTCATTAATACATCATATCACTTTAAAGGTTTCTTTCACCACTCAACTCTCAGTCCACGTTGTCTTTCCAAAGCTGGATCTCATCTACTCATAAATTCTTTCAGGGGCTCAGAGAGAAGGAAGAACCCCCTCATTTTTCTCTAATTGCCTAAACACTCACCCCAAAAGAACCACTCTTCTTTTGCATCTCCAAGCCAACCACACAAGCTGGGTGCTTAGCAGGAGGTTTTATCAGCACCACAACACACCCTGGACAGAGCCCCAGGCTGCACAGAAATCCTTCAGAGGAATTTTAGGTGAGGGAAGAGCAGGACTCACTGAACTGTCAAGATCCAGGCTGAGATTGGATCTCTACAGACAACCAGCACAGCTCTGGAGAACATTTCCTGTCGCTGCTGTCCCCAGGGACGGCGAGAATCACGACACGGAATTCCAGGATAAAATGGGATTGTTTAATTAATTATCACCTCATTTATATAACTTGATTTGCAGTAGAGAAATGACATTATTGGCTGCTGACCCTCCACCTCCCAGAGTGATTGGCTGAATGCTACGACCCCTGTTTCAAAATATTTTCTTCAGTGAACCAAAACAAGACCGTGCAGGTGCGAGATCGAGAGTTATTTACAGAACCGTTTTTCACTGTTTCTCAGCTAAAGCACGAGAAAGGAAAACTTCACCAGATTCTTCAGCAGCTGGAAAATTCCTCTGCTCCTGCTTTTTAGCATCCACAATTCCCCACCGGTGAAATTGGATTTGTGCTCCCAGGGGGGATGTTTGAAACCCCAGGCTGCATTTTGGCCAACGTTTCCCTGCTTGGCTTCTCCCTGTCTGCCAAGGGAAGCTGGAAGGGCTGGGCACTAAAGGGCTCTCAAAAGGATCATCATTGCTCTTGAACACCTGGGAATTGAATCGTCTTTTCCCTATACCTTAGATTGGGTTGATTTTTTTTTTTTTAAATTTTTTTTTTTTTGGCAAGAATATTTTAATAGAATTACAGAATGGTTTGGGTTGGGAGGGCTCTTGAATCCAGTTCCACCCCCTGCCATGGGCAGGGACACCTCCCACTATCCCAGGCTGCTCCAAGCCCCATCCAACCTGGCCTTAGGCACTTGCAGGGATGGGGCAGGCACAGCTGCTCTGGGCAGCAGAGCTGTTTTCAGAGGGTGTTGCAGGAGTTGCAGGTTTCTGCAGCATTTCTGCAGCACTGTCTCATGTGCTGGTTCACTGATTACCATCAGCTCACTCCTCTGGCCCAGGGCTCCCTGTCCAGCCTCTGTAGTGTCAATCCTTTGGCCCAGCTCTGGCAGTTCCTGCAGCTTCAGGAATTGCTCATCACCCCAGGACTCGATTTTTGCTCTTTCTGCTCTCCTTCACGGCCACTTGGATCCCATTCTTCTGCCACCTCTGATCTGCCCTGATGAAAACCTGGAGGATGAACCTGCTGTCCCCAGGGCCCAGCTTCCCCACCAGGCTCTCTGGACACTGAACACCACCCACAGAAGGCTTTTCCTCCATCCTACTGCACCTTCACATCCTGCTCACAGCTGTGACTCCAAACCCTTCCACTCCAGCTGATTTTAATGAAGATTTGGTGATTTCTCTCCGGCCCCAAGACTCAGGCCACTCCTAATTGCAAATCTCTCCCTGGGATTTGCCACATCCACCCGACCTGCAGCTGCTCCCAGATGTTCCCCAAGTGCCACAGGCAAGGATGGAAGGTTTGGGGAGGGACATCCCTGGCACATTTGCAGGGCTGCACCTGAAACCTTCCCCACAGCTTTGGCCAGTCTGTGATTATTGACTTAATTCCCTAAAAATGGAGGCTGAAGCACAAGGAAAAAGGAACCCTGGGATGAAATGTTTGCCTAAAAATGACGGTGGGTCAAAGCACCAGGGAAAGGGAAACCTGGAATAAGATGTAGGGAAAGAGAAACTCATGGAAAAAGAGAGTTGGGGGAAAAATCAAATCAAATCAAATCAAATCAAATCAAATCATCCACTGCCATGTGGGTGTGTCCCTTTCTCCGAGGATGTTCAGGGACCTTAATGTCACTAAAAAGCACCTGTGTGCTGTCTCTGTCACTGAGTCAACATTCAAAAGCTTCAAATCTTGTTTTCCTTTTGTGTTCCAGCCCTAGGAGAGGAAGGACAGATTGAGCTACTCCTTACCCTTCCCTTCGTACATAATTTATCAAAAATAACAACTCCCTTTTCCCTAGAACTGCTTTGAAGGTTCTCTGTGTCGTGTCACAATGAACACAAAAAACCGACCATTTTTATAAACATTGATGAGATTCACACCAAGATGCAAAAATCAAAGCCTAAATCCAACTGAAATTACTTCATTATGTAACTTTTTGTTTGCAGCAGTGGTGTGGATGAAGCTTTGGTTGGTTTTATTTGGGGTTTTTTGCAGAGGTTGAGGGCTTGAGGTTATTTTTCATGTGGTTTGTATTAATGCCCTGGTCAGGTTCATTTATTTTCCTTGTTTTTTGTTGTAGGTCAGCCTCTAAGAGCCACTGGGATGATTGTTTGTTTGAGGGGAGAAGCTGGATGATTTCATTTGCATTTCTTGCACAAGGAAACTCTCACTGCACAGACACAAACCTCAATCTCCATCTCCTCGTCTCTCCAGCACCACAAATATCCCATTCCCCCTGGATTTTTCAAAGGTAAAATGCCTGCCAAACATCCTGAGATCAGCTCCTGCTCTTCCCTGCAACACCCACAGCTAAAAATACTCCAGCAGCAAAATTCTAGTTTTAATCTAACACTGGAAGAAAAAAAAAAGTTCAGCCTCCTCTTGTGCTTCTGCGAAAATAAAAACAGCTGAAGGAGAGAACTCCCGGAATCTCAGTGTTTGCTCCACTTGAAGATTTGGCACAAAACTTTCCAGGTCCCCTGTGAGGAGCTGGTGCAGGATGGAGGGAATTCCAGGAATGGAGAGGTGGCACAGGATCAGTGAGGCTGGAAAAGCCCTCCAAGGTCACAGAGTCCAGCCTGTGCCCCATCCCCTCCTTGTCCCCAGCCCAGAGCACCGAGTGCCACGTCCAGGCCTTCCCTGGACACCTCCAGGGGTGGGCACTCCAAATTTCCCCTTCCAAGGCCTGGCCACCTTTTCCATGGAGAAATTTTCCTTAATATCCAATTTAAACCTCTCCTGGTTCAACTGGAAGATGTTCCCTCTCCTCCTGTCCCTGTTCCCTGGGAGCAGAGCCCGACCCCCCCGGCTGCCCCCTCCTGTCAGGGAGTTGTGCAGAGCCACAAGGGCCCCCCTGAGCCTCCTTTGCTCCAGGCTGAGCCCCTTTCCCAGCTCCCTCAGGAATTCTCCAGCCCCTTCCCAGCTCCGTTCCCTTCCCTGGACTCGCTCCAGCCCCTCAAGGTCTCTCTGGCCATGAGGGACCAGAACTGTCCCCAGCTCTGGAGGTGCCCTGGCAGTGCCAGCACAGGGGACAGTCCCTGCCCTCTCCTGCTGTCACTCCAGGGCTGACACAACCCAGGTGCCCCTGGCCTCCTTGCCCACCTGGTGCCTGACCACCCTTCTTGGTCCTACTGCCATTAAACCAATAAAGAACGAAAGGTTTGTGCAATTCCTGCCCTTTTTCCTCTTTCCCGAGCTTGGAGGGCAATTAAACAACACCAAAACCACCAGGGAGAAGCTGCTCTCCCCACCCCTGTGGTTTCCTGCACTCAGTTCCCACCAGAGCAGCCTGGCCAGGCATTCCCTGCTCCAACAGGAGCCTTCTGCTCCCCTGCACTCACAGGAGGCACAAGGTGTTCAACGAACTCATCAACTCATCCCAAGCAGCTCCCAAACTCATCCCAAACTCATCCCATGACCCACACTCGGTGCAGAGCATCCCTGACACCTCTGTGGATCTGTTTTCCCTCCAGGGCCCGTTTCATCACCCAGAGACACTCAAAAATCCCCAGCTGCACCACCCGACCTGTGACACCCAACTGGACAATTTCAACTCCTCCCTTTGATGTGCCACAGCACCTCCTGAGCTCCCTACAAATGTTACTCTCCACTCTTCAACACTGATACAAAACATCCCATTTTTGCACCATTTCAAACAGCTCTGAATTGTAGAGGCAACTCTTTATCAAAGCCATCTGAGGAGATGAAATAATTTTATCATCTGTCCTTTGAAGAGCTGATTTTTTTAATGTTTTTTTTTTTTCTCCCCCCTCTCAAATATCCAGGCAGTTCTTGCAGACTGCAAAATATTCTGTTGTTTCTGTCGAGTTCTGGACAAATCTCTTGATTAACGCCCCCCTCAAGCAATTCTCCCTCCTTTCTGGTTTTTTCCCCTCTTTCACAGCATTTGCTGAGGGGAAGGCACGTTATCAATAACGGGGATTGCACATGATGGAATCTGATTGATAGGCTGTAATAAACGACATTATAATTCAAGCAGTGGCCCCGATAAGGTAATCTGATACATCAGAAGTGCAAGAAAGTGGAAATATCTGCAGAAAATGATTGTGGCTTTTGGCTATATTGCTGTTTTCCTCCAGCCATCCAGCACGGAGACTGTGGCAGGGAACTGAGGGGCAAAGCTCTCACATCCAGAGGAGACACACATCAATCAGATGTTTGCAGGGAGCTGAAGTGATTCTTTTTAGTAGATCCATCACCAAAAGTGGTATTTTTAATAGATCCAGCACCATTAGAGGGAGAACAGAGGCTGGAGGGCTCCTAAAGCTGGGGAAGGGGAGGTGATGCTCCCCAGGAAGAGGGGGGCAAAGGCTGGCTCTGGGGTCGGGGCTGTGCTGGGGTCACCCCAAAAGGAGAGATCCCACCCAGCAGGATGATGGGAATCATGAGCTGCTTCCACCACAGCATCTTCATCTCTCAGAAATATTCCAGCCAGACACAACTATTCAGCAGTGAAGGGATTTCTTAATGGACCCTGCTGGTAATTAGCACAGCCAGAGCCTCCTGTCCTGCAGCCAGGGCCGAGATGACAGCAGAGCCTCCACTTTGGGCTTCAGGGAAGGCCAGGTCAGCTCAGCTCTTCACCAGGCCACATCTTAATCACTCTGCAATTCCTCTGCAGCTGAAATAAATCCCAGGTCCTCTCACTGCCTGAAGTTCCCTGGCTGTCATGTCCTGAGGGAAGCTGTGGAAATGAACTTTCTCCCCTCACAGTGGCACACAACACTCGCCGTTGGCCTGGAACATATTAGCAAATATTAAACCAAAAACTTTGTGTAATTGGAGGGAACAACTGGAGGGAACAAGACCCAGCAGAAGATCTGTTCTTGCACCTCTGAGGGTGGCACCAGCACTAGAGACTGAACCCCCAAGTCCTGTTCAAGTCCAGGAATTCCATCAGCCAAATCCTCTCTCTCCTCCCTTTGCCCAAGGTGGTCCCAGCTGAGCTTTTCCCGAGGCTCAGGACCCGGCTGGGAGCAGCAGAGGAAGCTGCAGGTCCTACCCAGCAGCTGGAGCCCAGATCTTGTGGCTTTTTTATTTTCTGAGAACATTTTACCAAACTGCACCACCTACCAAGCAGCCTCAGCAAATATTCCTTACTGCCCAGTGAGGAATATCCCTGAGAGGATCAGCCAAAGTTTCCAGAGAAGCTCAGCTGTGGAGTGCAGTTTTCTCCTTTTTTAAGCAGTGGATTCCTCCAGCAGGTAACTTTGGCCAGGACAGCTCCCCTGCAGATCCCCCTCCATCCTTTGGCGAGGGTTTTGTTTACACACAGGCACGTTTTGATCTGCTGATTTAAAAACTTTCAAACCCATCAGCCCCAGCTGGACATCAGAACATCTTCCAGGTGGGTAACACAGCAGCCTGCCCTGCTGCCTAACTGGGGAGGCAGAGTTGTCCTTATTAACCTCCTTATTGTCCTCAGGAAGGATTCTGGGGGCATCTTTCCTGAAGAGACTCGTGGGGAACATCCTTATTCCTGATTCTGCTGCTGAAATCCAAGGTGAAGCTCCTGGTGATAAAGAAGTCTCTTTTCATGTCTCCTCCTCATTTTAAGTACCTGCTTTGGTTTATCTCAGATTGCTCCAGCATTTTGGTCCAGGATCCTGCCTGCACTCCCACTCTTGCTGCACGGGGCCACAGGGATTTCTCCACGAGACTTCGGAAGTCAAGTGGTGGAATCAGTTTAATGGGGAGCCTCGGAAAAGGGTGGGATCTGGCTGAGCATGGAAAGAGCTGGGCTGGGAGGGTGGGATGAAGATGATGAGGGTTAGGAGGGTGTTGAAGGTCACTGGGGCTGTGGAGACCCCTCAGGCCAAACCTGCTGGAAGAACAAACCCAGCCCCACTTTGTCACAAATCCCCCCTATTACTGTATCCTGCAGCCGTAGGGAGGAGAGGAGAGAAGAGAGATCCAGCAGGCAGGAATTGTGCAGCAAGATTGATTTATTTAATTATTTTACAAACTCTTTAATAGACTTTTTTCTTCATAGTCTAATTGGTCAAAGGATCAGCCACCCCTTGGGGTGATTGGCTAAAATCCTAAACATCCACTGTCAAAATATTTTCCTACTGTACCATAAACAAAGCTCTGCAAGGCCGCAGGTGTTCATAGTTTATAGAACTCTGCAAATATCTTCGTGAGAGAGAAAAGTCTCTCACGGGCTTAGAAAGAATCAAGAAAATTCTTGCTAGCAGCAATATTGTATCCACACCCCCCCCAAGGACAAACTCCTGTTGTTCCTTCCCTGTGTTTTCCTGGAGCACTCACCAGGAGCCTGGAATGGTTGGGTGGGAAGGGACCTTAAATTCATCCCATCCCACCCCTGCCACGGCAGGGACACCTCCCACTGTCCCAGGCTGCTCCCAGCCCTGCCCAAGCTGGCCTTGGGCACTTCCAGGGGTCCAGGGGCAACCACAGCCTCTCCTGCTCCTGGAGTGTTGTAAACTTTTCTCAGTGGCCAAACTTAAAGAAACTCCACTGGAAACGAAACAGAGCTCTCAGAACAAGAGAGCTCAGAGGTACAAAGAGCAGATCCTAAGAACCACCAGCTCTCCTCATCTAAATCCTTCCTCTGTTTCCTTTGGATGACATTTTCTGCCAAAAAGTAAGAACAAAACCAAATATCTAAATGAATATATCGGATTTCTGTTTCTGTGCGAGTGAATCTCAAAAATGCATAATAATAAAAATACCTGCATATCCACCATCCTGCTGCAGTGACTCGGCAGAACTGAACTCCCCTTTTAACCCCTTGGAATTTCTCATCCTTTCATATCCTGCAGGCAAGGACAAAGCCGGGCCCTGTCTGCTGCTCCAGTGCTCAGAGTTACCTCCTCTCCCTGCAGTGCCAGGATCATTCCAGACACAAATCCACGCTGACCTGGATCCTTTGCAGGACCTGAGAGCTTCGTTAGGAGCTGCCCTTTGGGAACAGGTCAGGATTATCCTCCTTTTATAGATGGAAAATGGGATAACTACAAAGGGATTCTTGCCACATCCTCATAACTACATTAGAATTTAACCTTCTGCTGAGCTGGACCTCAAAGACACCTCAGCGAGGTCCATTTTATGCTGGGTGTGAGGAGGAAGATGAGGGTGGACATTCCCGAAGGATTCAGCTTCAGGCTGTGCATCCATCCCCACAGGAAAGATTCCCATGGATGCTTTTATGTCCCCTAAACATGGGAGGCAATAAATAACTGAGGATTTCAAGGATGGAGCCATCCAGCTCTGAACGTTTGGGGCAGGGGGCAGAGCCACCCTTGTCACACTCAGGTGGTGCAGGGCAGAATCCCCCAGCAGTGACAACAGGACAAGGGGCCAGCTGAGTGAGATTTCCCCTGCCCTAAACTGGCTCATCTCTGGAAAGAGAAAAGGTAAAAACCTGGGTCCAGATGCAACATCTTAAAGAGGAAATAGCTGGGGCTGTGCAGAACAGGATGGCAGTTCCAAAGACATCTGCTTTTGGAATATAAAAAAGGTCTTTATTTCAGCTCTAAAGTGCCCATAAAACCATAAGGATCCATGAGAGGCTACAATAAATGCACCAGACCTTTCCTATAGTGTGTGCAGAAGGATTTTTTAAAAGTGCATTTTTAATTATTAAAGTCATGAAAGTAGCGTATTTCTCTGTGCAGCAGCAGCCTCTCGCCACAAGGATGTTTTGGGGATGGAAAGGGCCCTTTTAGGTACAACCCAATTTGATGAAGGTGAATTCTTTCAGGGAAAGGAAAGAAATTGCACCAGTGAATCAGCTCCCTGTGCTGTTCCATTTTAAAAGGTTCCCAAAGGGTGACTCAGGGCAGGAATGGACCCACACAGGCAACAACAGCAAAAAAAATCCCCACAAGACTTTTCCTGGAAGCAAGAGCAGCCTTAAAGAACAGGGGTGGAAATGACTGTCACCACTTTGTCCCTGAAAAGGGCCTGTGCAAGGAGAAACACCACAGAGGACGGGCAGTGCTGATGGAATTACCCAGCTGGGGCTGGCAGGAGACCCCTCAAAGCAAAGCTGTTCCCATCATTTCTTGGAAAACCACGACCTGGTTTCTGTCTCCTTCCCCCTGATCTTCCCAACGATCCCAAGTTACTGCCAGGGGCACCTGACCAAGCCAAAGCCAGGCCCTGGTGAGGCTGGAGCAGAGCTGGACACAACTGTTGGTCATTCCCCAGCTCCTTGGGCTCACACAGAACAAAAAAACCTCAACTCAGAGTAATTCAAGAATCAGTAAAAGCGTCCAAAGGAGGCTGCAAAGAGGGGGAAGGGTCTGCAGGGGTCACACGAGGAGTGGATGAGGGCACTTGGTGTGTTCAGCTGGAGAGGAGGAGACTGAGGGGAGACCCACCCGGGGCTGCAGCTCCCATCTCTGCTCTCTGTGGCAGGGACAGGACCCAGGGAAGGGCTGGAGCTGGGCCAGGGCGGGTTTAGGTTGGATTTAGGGAAAGGTTCTTCTCCCAGAGGGTGCTGGGCACTGCCCAGGCTCCCCAGGGAATGGGCACAGCCCCGAGGAGCGTTTGGACAGCGCTGCCAGGGATGCCCAGGGTGGGGTTTTTGGGGTGTCTGTGCAGGGCCTGGCGCTGGATCAATGATCCTTCATCCCTTCCAGCTCAGGATATTCCATGATTCGATAAATCCACCCCAAACAACCCAGCTCAGGCAGCAGGAGGCTGAAGCTCACGCAGGAATCCTTCACAAGGATCCTTCCACATCCCCATGCAGGTGCTCCTTCAGCCTCGTGGTTCCTCCTACTCTAAACCAAAGTTAACAACAGTTTTCACCCACAGGAGGCACGGTGAGTGTAATTTAACTGGACTCCAAAAGGTGTTCACATCTGCTGATAATTAAGTTCAGCTGAGTTTCAATAAGCTGCTAAATCTGCCCAAGGAAACCCAGGAGTCCAGGGCAGAGGAGCTGGAAATTCAAAGCTGATTCCCCAATTCAAGACCTCAAATGGAATATTAGCTTTCCTCTTTTTTAAAAGAGAGAAAAAGATACATTTACCAGGCTGAAGAAACATACAGAAAACAACAAAAAAAACCCCTGACAAAATGACACAGCTTCTCAAACAGACAAGAAATAAAAACTCTGAACAGCATTCCCTGAAATGCAAGTTGTTCCTGAACAGATGAAATAAGGGAGGGGGTGTGGATTCAAAGCCCAGCACTCTGGAGAGCGCCGAGCACTTCCCTGCTCGAGAAGAAAATGCTTTCTGAAAAGGTTTTGTTGAACTCATTTATGGGTAATGTAAGTTACAGCTTAGTAGTGTGGTATAAATATTTTACATGCCACTACAACGAGCTTTGTGCTGAGAGCCCAGGAAATGTGGGGGTTTATTTGCCATTGTTCTGCAGGAATCAATTCCAATTGATCCGTTTGGAAGTGCTGGTGCTGCTCCCGAGGTTCTCACAGTCCCTGCTGTTGGTTTAGTTGGGTAAACTCTGGGAATGGAAATGGCTTTTTTTTGGTTGCACAAGCAGCAAGCAGGAGTCACCTCCGGAACCTCCTCCAAGGGAATGTGGAGGATTTGTAGGAAGTGCTGGAGGTGCTGTGGAAGTGACTGGGGAAGGACACGGAGCTGATGGAGCGAGGCCAGAGGAGGCTCCAGGGTGATCAGAGGGAGGAAAGGCTGGGAGAGCTGGGATTGTTCAGCCTGGAGAGGAGACCAGGGGTGACCTCACTGTGGCCTTGCAGGGCCTGAACGGGCTACAAGGAACATGGAGAGAGACTTGGGACAAGGGCTGGAGGGACAGGACACAGGGAATGGCTTCCCACTGCCAGAGGGCAGGGCTGGATGGGATTTTGGGAAGGAATTGTTCCCTGGGAGGGTGGTGAGGCCCTGGCACAGGGTGCCCAGAGCAGCTGGGGCTGCCCCTGGATCCCTGGCAGTGCCCAAGGCCAGGCTGGACATTGGGGTTTGGAGCAGCCTGGGACAGTGGAAGGTGTCCCTGCCTGTGGCAGGGGGTGGGAGAAATCTTTAGTGTCCCTCCCAACCCGAACCATTCCGGGATTCCATGATCTGAAACACTGCTGAGAAATACCAGCAGCACAGGGAATGAGCTTTGCTTTATGTCACAGAACATCAGTGAGCCAGAAGGCCCCGAAAGGCCCAGCCGGGCCCCGGCTCCCCCTGAGCTCTGTGTCCCTCCCTGGTGGCTCCAGGTCCCTCTCAGGTGGCTCCAGGTCCCTCTCAGGTGGCTCCAGGTCCCCTCTCAGGTGGCTCCAGGTCCCTCTCAGGTGGCTCCAGGTCCCCTCCCTGGTGGCTCCAGGTCCCTCTCAGGTGGTTCCAGGTCCCTCCCTGGTGGCTCCAGGTCCCTCTCAGGTGGCTCCAGGTCCCTCTCAGGTGGCTCCAGGTCCCCTCCCTGGTGGCTCCAGGTCCCTCTCAGGTGGCTCCAGGTCCCTCTCAGGTGGCTCCAGGTCCCCTCCCTGGTGGCTCCAGGTCCCTCTCAGGTGGCTCCAGGTCCCTCTCAGGTGGCTCCAGGTCCCTCCCTGGTGGCTCCAGGTCCCTCTCAGGTGGCTCCAGGTCCCTCCCTGGTGGCTCCAGGTCCCTCTCAGGTGGCTCCAGGTCCCTCCCTGGTGGCTCCAGGTCCCTCCCTGGTGGCTCCAGGTCCCTCTCAGGTGGCTCCAGGTCCCTCCCTGGTGGCTCCAGGTCCCTCTCAGGTGGCTCCAGGTCCCTCCCTGGTGGCTCCAGGTCCCTCTCAGGTGGCTCCAGGTCCCCTCCCTGGTGGCTCCAGGTCCCTCCCTGGTGGCTCCAGGTCCCTCTCAGGTGGCTCCAGGTCCCCTCCCTGGTGGTTCCAGGTCCCCTCTCAGGTGGCTCCAGGTCCCTCCCTGGTGGCTCCAGGTCCCCTCCCTGGTGGCTCCAGGTCCCTCTCTGGTGGCTCCAGGTCCCTCTCAGGTGGCTCCAGGTCCCCTCCCTGGTGGCTCCAGGTCCCTCTCAGGTGGCTCCAGGTCCCCTCCCTGGTGGCTCCAGGTCCCCTCCCTGGTGGCTCCAGGTCCCTCCCTGGTGGCTCCAGGTCCCCTCCCTGGTGGCTCCAGGTCCCCTCTCAGGTGGCTCCAGGTCCCTCCCTGGTGGCTCCAGGTCCCTCCCTGGTGGCTCCAGGTCCCCTCCCTGGTGGCTCCAGGTCCCTCCCTGGTGGCTCCAGGTCCCTCTCTGGTGGCTCCAGGTCCCTCTCAGGTGGCTCCAGGTCCCCTCCCTGGTGGCTCCAGGTCCCTCTCAGGTGGCTCCAGGTCCCTCCCTGGTGGTTCCAGGTCCCCTCTCAGGTGGCTCCAGGTCCCCTCCCTGGTGGCTCCAGGTCCCTCTCAGGTGGCTCCAGGTCCCTCCCTGGTGGCTCCAGGTCCCTCTCAGGTGGCTCCAGGTCCCTCCCTGGTGGCTCCAGGTCCCCTCCCTGGTGGCTCCAGGTCCCCTCCCTGGTGTGCTACAGCTGAGATCAGCTCCTGCTGTGCTTCCTGCAGGCTCCAAGCAGCAATCCCCGTGTGCAGGGCAGGGGGTCTCAGTCCTGGAGGAGAACGGGGTGGGAAGAGCTCCAGCAGCTGGGGAGCCACAGCACCGACCTGCCTCTGCCACCTGTGCCACCCAAGCACAGATTTACCCTGCCTCTGCCACCTGTGCCACCCAAGCACAGATTTATCCTTCTTCTGCCACCTGTGCCACCCAAGCATGGCTCTATCCTTCCTCTGCCACCCATGCCACCCAAGCACAGATTTATCCTGCCTCTGCCACCTGTGCCACCCAAGCACAGATTTATCCTTCCTCTGCCACCCGTGCCACCCAAGCACAGATTTACCCTGCCTCTGCCACCTGTGCCACCCAAGCACAGATTTATCCTTCTTCTGCCACCTGTGCCACCCAAGCATGGCTCCATCCTGCCTCTGCCACCTGTGCCACCCAAGCACAGATTTATCCTGCCTCTGCCACCTGTGCCACCAAAGCACAGATCTACTCTTCCTCCGCCACCTGTGCCACCCAAGCATGGCTCTATCCTTCCTCTGCCACCCATGCCACCCAAGCACAGATTTATCCTTCCTCTGCCACCTGTGCCACCAAAGCACAGATTTATCCTTCTTCTGCCACCTGTGCCACCCAAGCACAGATTTACCCTGCCTCTGCCACCTGTGCCACCCAAGCACAGATTTATCCTTCTTCTGCCACCTGTGCCACCCAAGCATGGCTCCATCCTGCCTCTGCCACCTGTGCCACCAAAGCACAGATCTACTCTTCCTCCGCCACCTGTGCCACCCAAGCATGGCTCTATCCTTCCTCTGCCACCCATGCCACCCAAGAACAGATTTACCCTGCCTCTGCCACCTGTGCCACCAAAGCACAGATTTATCCTTCCTCTGCCACCTGTGCCACCCAAGCACAGCTCTGTCAGGCCTGTAACAGTGAGAGTTGTTTTCTCTGCCCCTCAATAAATGATGCTTCCAGAGCACCAGTCCAGCAGGCTCTGAGGTGGGCTCAGACGGGCACTGAGGTGGCACCAGTGACCTTCAAGGTCTGTGCTGGGCTGGGAGGGCTCAGCCACAGAGTGTGAACACAAACACCCACGGAGCAGTGATGAATTCCTCCTTCTGCTGTTGAGTCAGAGCCAAATGCCAAATCAGCCACAAAGCCAGGACAGAAGTCACCAGAGTCCTTCAGTCCTTGCCCTCTCCGATTTCCTGGAACAAACTTCCATCCCAGCCCTGTTGAATGTAATTGTTTAAACAAGGACAGCTATTTTTACATTTCAATTTGCCTCGGCACGTGTCTAAGCAAAGCAACACGAACAAAAGGGACCTGTCTTCAGCTGATCATAACGCCATCAAATTAAAAGTTTATGTTCTTTAAACACAGCAATGCCTGTCTTTGATGCCTCCAAAAAAAAAAAAAAAGTGGTTCACAGAGGAAATCACAGAGCGTGAGCAGGAGTGGAGGTGGGAACCAGGTGCATCAAAAGGAGGGAAACAAGCACTGAGCTAATGAACGTGAAGGCTTTGACTTGGCTGAGTGGGATGGGATTTGTCATCCTCCAAAGCATTGTTTTTGTATGGGAAAACCAGAATATTTCAAGGTTTTTGTTTTTTTGTTTTTTTTTTTTATTTCTAACAGGACAAAAGATGAGCTGCACCACTGGCTGTCACTCTGAGCTGGGAGCTGCCACTGAATTTATCACCTCGATGTAAGAATTTCCCCTGGACTTCTTGTCACTTTTCTACCTGTCCATTACACAGCAGGAAGCACCACATTCGTTCCCAACAGAAAACTGCATCCCAAAGGCTTGGGAATAGAGCGGGGAGTGATGAAGCACTGGAAACCCCTCAGCAGGGGACGTGGCTGCCTCATCCTCACCTGGAGGCTCTGAACCCTTCCCGGGAGGGGCAGATTGGCTGCATGGGGCTCCAGGCAGTCCCTGCTGGAGGGTCACACTCCCTGTCAGGTGAGATCATCCCGCAGCTCATCCTGGTCCTAAAAATCTCAGGCTCCCACGGATTCCGTGGTATCATTTCCCAGGATGCATGTGCTAAAATTAGGGGGGGGAAAAGGTGTTCTGATTTAAATTCACCCTCCAGGCAGGCTCATTTCAGAAACTGCAGCTACTTACTCTGAAAACATTTTGGTCTGGAAACCTTATGAGATTCCAAATGTTTTATACATTTTACTGCTGAGTGGGCAAGAAATAGAGACTTGTCCTTTCAGTTTTATCAGCTCGTGTTCAAAATGATGGAGGACAGGCAGAGCTGTGACAGGGAGGCTGTTGGAGCTCTGCTGCAATTTGGGAAGTGTTGGGGTTCTCATCAGGCCCTTGCTGAAGATTTAGGGCTGCTCCTATTTCAGCTGAACCATCTTTACCAAGTCTCACTTCTGCATCCCACAGTTCACTGCAATTCTGTCCTGTACTAGGAGTAAGAGAAATAAATAAACCCAAAGCAGACACAAAATAAAAGTCACCTCCATGACGAGCACCCTTCCCTGGCAACAGCCTCATTTCCTTCTTCTCTCACTTATAAATAAAAAAAAAGAAAAAATTTAATTGCAGCAGCACATTTAGACGGGAAAATAAAAGGCTTTTTATGCTGCTGCCGCTGCCCACAGGGTTAACATTTGCAAAGGGCTGAGAAAGAGCCTTCGGACATTGTAATTAAGGGCTCTGAGGGCTCCTCCCAGCACACTCGGGGTCAGCGCAGCTCCTGCAGCTCTCTGGGCTCCAGGAAACTCCAGCACATCCCAGTTGTACCAGCAAAGCACGAGCCTGGCTGGGGCTCTGTGCTCAGGGGGTGCAAAGCTGCACCCCCCAGCAGCAGCACCCGCACAGGACTTGCTCCAGGACGTGCCTCAAGTTGTGCCAGGGGAGGTTTAGATCCCACATTAGGAACAAAGTTGGCCGCAGAAAGGGTTGTAAAGCATTGGAAGGGGCTGCCCAGGGCGGTGGTGGAGTCAGCATCCCTGGAAGTGTTTGGAAAACAGGTGGATGTGGCACTTGGGGATGTGGTTTAATGGTGAACACGGTGGTGGTGCTGATGCCTTTGGTTTTAAGTTTCGTGGTTTTCAAATCCTGCCCGGTGTGTAACTCTGAAGTTCCGTGGGCCCTGTCAGCTGCTGCTCTCTCACGCTGGTCACACATAACAAACCTCTCCACGTTTGCTCTCCAAGGACACCCAGATTGTCCCAGGCCCCAAAATGTGTAAACTTGGGGTAATTATGTCATGAACTGAAGTTATAATTGAGAATTAACCCTGATATGCAAATGGACCAAACTGATAAAAGGGTGAAGAACCCGTGACCCGGGGTCCATCTTGGCTGGAGCCTTTGCACTGCCCAGGGTGCCCCTTTGAAGGCCCTTGCAATAAACACCTCCTTTTATTCTCTTATTCTTGTCCAGCCTCTGTTTTTAGGTGGCCACCCCAGGCTGGGTCAGACTTGGAGATCTTAAAGGTCTTTTCCAGCCTTATGGATTTATGAACCATCTCCCAGAGGCCTTGGCTTTGCCAGGGACCTCCCTTGAGCTCTTCTCAGGGAGAGCAACACCCTCCTGCCTCCCAGGAGGGAGAACAGCTCCGGAGCACAGTGACACTCTCAGGGACAGCCACCCCTTGTCCCTGCCCTCCCTCCAGGCACCCAGGAGGAACCCAGCTTGTTCCCAGGATGCCAACTGGGAGCTGGCCTGGCTCTCAAAGCAGTTCTGGTTTCTGCCTCTAAACCGAACAAGTCTGCTAAGATGACATCAAAGAAGAATTATCATGGAGCAGTCGGGAGAAATTTCCATCCCTAACACACCTCTTTCACTCTCCGTGCCTGCCTCATTAAGGAGGCTTCGATGAAATCCTTTCAAAAACACACGGCACAAAAACAATGGAGTGATTGCAGTTTGTGAGGAGCTGGGATGCAATTAGCATATGAACATCAAAATGGTTCTGCAGCAGCTACGTGCTGTCTATACCTTTTTACATTCCCAGGTTTTGGGGCTTGGCTCTCTTTTTGCAATTCTGTTCCAGTTCCTACCCTTCAGCTGAAGTCCAAGGTTCAAATAACCAGGGCCAGCTTGGGCAGGGCTTAGGACTGGTCTAGAGGAAGGCGTCCCTGCCCATGGCAGAGGTTGAAATGAGATGGGGTTTGAGGTCCCTCCCAGCCCAAACCGCTCCAGGATTTAGTGATATTTAGATGATTTTTAGCAGGAAAACTGTCCAAGGGAGTGGAGCCAAGCAGCACAAACTCACAGTGGGTTATAGAGCAGTTCCTGCCAGCCCTCAGCAGCCCCAGGGCACAGGGAATGGTTCAGGTGACAGCAGGCAGAGGTGAATGAATGTGCCACCAGAGAGCCTTGGAACATCATCCCAGTCCAACAGAGCGTTGGGAAACAGCTGCTTCTGCTGGGATCTGTCAGAGACAACAGCTCAGGGGGGTTGGATCTTCATTCCCTGTGAGCCATGCAGGTGTTATCCTGGGGACAGAGCGGGGCAGGTGACAGGGACTGCACCCAGCCCATCCCTGCAGCCCAGAGAAACTCACTCGTGCAATTACCCTGCAGCCTGTTATTGATCAGCTCATTAAATAATCAATAGTTCCCTTGTGAGAAGGCTTCCTGTTTCCTCTACACATCTCATCCTGCGCGATCTTTGTGCCCTGAAGCAAAGGAGGAGACTTCCCCGAGTCTCACTTGGCACAGATGGTGCCTCAGCTCGGGGCACAGCAGATGGGAGGACGCTGCCTGCGATGCTGAGGAGTTAATAAACGTTTCCCTCCACACACGTGGCTTCATTTCTCTTTTCTCCACGAATTAAGAACATTTCTCCTGCCCTGTTCACCACTTCCTCTGGTCCATCCACTGAGTCACCTGGATCCTCTTAGGTCTGGTTTAAATACAGCTACTCCCCCCTCAGTGCTCCTGGTGGCCACGTCATCATTTCCTGTGCAAGAGCTTTACACACTGGATTTACAGGGGAATTTTAAAAGCAAAGAATTACACAGCACCTGGGCCACCCCTCTCTCGACCATCCCTGTGTCCCACCACCACAATTTCATTTACTGTCAATAACTGCTTTATTCAGGAATTAATCCCTTGCAGCCACCCAGGAGGTCGAAAATCAGGATTTTCAGTGTTAAAGCCACAGACGAAACCAAAGAAACAATGCCATTAGTTAGGAGCAGCAGCCAACTTGCACAATTCTTACAAAGGTGAATCGTTTCCCCTGCTCTCCAAAGGCTGCAAAGACAATCTACCTTAATGAAGAGGCTCTGAAAGCAATTCCAAGCCCACGCAGCCCTGAGGTGGCAGAGCTGTGCTGGCATTGAGCTCACAGAACTGTTCTGCTCTCAGCAGCCCCTCATTTCTGCCCCTTGCTGCCTCCTCTGGCTCTTTGCTGTTCCACTGTGTTGCTGAAGTGGCAGAGCTGTGAATATTCCAGCCTTTCCAGCTGTTCCATGGAAGGGGTTCCCCTCTTCCCCAGCCACAGCCGGAGGGAAGGTCATTTTTGCCTCCGCTGCCATCCCTGGCTGAGAGGAGGTTAATAAATATTTATAGGGCTAAATGCTCAGAGGTGCAAACAATCGAGTCTTTTGCAAATGTCACTGAGTGTGACACAGAGTGTGCAGATCCCTGGGTGTGACACAGAGTGTGCAGATCCCTGGGAGTGTGGTATGGAGTGTGCAGATCCCTGGTGTGTGATACAGAGTGTGCAGATCCCTGGGTGTGTCACAGAGTGTGCAGATCCCTGGGAGTGTGACACAGAGTGTGCAGATCCCTGGGTGTGTGGTATGGAGTGTGCAGATCCCTGGGTGTGACACAGAGTGTGCAGATCCCTGGGTGTGACACAGAGTGTGCAGATCCCTGGTGTGTGATACAGAGTGTGCAGATCCCTGGGTGTGTGACACAGAGTGTGCAGATCCCTGGGAGTGTGGTATGGAGTGTGCAGATCCCTGGGTGTGACACAGAGTGTGCAGATCCTTGGGTGTGTGATACAGAGTGTGCAGATCCCTGGGTGTGACACAGAGTGCAGATCCCTGGTGTGTGACACAGAGTGTGCAGATCCCTGGGTGTGACACAGAGTGTGCAGATCCCTGGGTGTGTGATACAGAGTGTGCAGATCCCTGGGTGTGTGGTATGGAGTGTGCAGATCCCTGGGTGTGTCACAGAGTGTGCAGATCCCTGGGTGTGTGATACAGAGTGTGCAGATCCCTGGGTGTGTGGTATGGAGTGTGCAGATCCCTGGTGTGTGACACAGAGTGTGCAGATCCCTGGGTGTGTGGTATGGAGTGTGCAGATCCCTGGTGTGTGACACAGAGTGTGCAGATCCCTGGTGTGACACAGAGTGTGCAGATCCCTGGGTGTGTGACACAGAGTGTGCAGATCCCTGGGTGTGACACAGAGTGTGCAGATCCCTGGGGGTGTGGTATGGAGTGTGCAGATCCCTGGGTGTGACACAGAGTGTGCAGATCCCTGGGTGTGTGTCACAGAGTGTACAGATCCCTGGGTGTGTCACAGAGTGTGCAGATCCCTGGGTGTGTGTCACAGAGTGTGCAGATCCCTGGTGTGTGACACAGAGTGTGCAGATCCTTGGGTGTGACACAGAGTGTGCAGATCCCTGGGTGTGATACAGAGTGTGCAGATCCCTGGGTGTGTCACAGAGTGTGCAGATCCCTGGTGTGTGACACAGAGTGTGCAGATCCTTGGGTGTGACACAGAGTGTGCAGATCCCTGGGTGTGATACAGAGTGTGCAGATCCCTGGGTGTGTCACAGAGTGTGCAGATCCCTGGGTGTGTGTCACAGAGTGTGCAGATCCCTGGGTGTGTCACAGAGTGTGCAGATCCCTGGGGGTGTGACACAGAGTGTGCAGATCCCTGGGTGTGATACAGAGTGTGCAGATCCCTGGGTGTGTCACAGAGTGTGCAGATCCCTGGGTGTGATACAGAGTGTGCAGATCCCTGGTGTGTGACACGGAGTGTGCAGATCCCTGGTGTGTGACACAGTGTGCAGATCCCTGGGTGTGTGACACAGTGTGCAGATCCCTGGTGTGTGGTATGGAGTGTGCAGATCCTTGGGTGTGACACAGAGTGTGCAGATCCCTGGGTGTGTGGTATGGAGTGCAGATCCCTGGATGTGACACAGAGTGTGCAGATCCCTGGTGTGTGACACAGAGTGTGCAGATCCCTGGGTGTGATACAGAGTGTGCAGATCCCTGGGTGTGTGACACAGAGTGTGCAGATCCCTGGGTGTGTCACAGAGTGTGCAGATCCCTGGTGTGACACAGAGTGCAGATCCTTGGGTGTGACACAGAGTGTGCAGATCCCTGGTGTGTGACACAGAGTGTGCAGATCCCTGGTGTGACACAGAGTGTGCAGATCCCTGGGTGTGTCACAGAGTGTGCAGATCCCTGGGTGTGATACAGAGTGTGCAGATCCCTGGGTGTGTCACAGAGTGTGCAGATCCCTGGTGTGTGACACGGAGTGTGCAGATCCCTGGTGTGACACAGAGTGTGCAGATCCCTGGTGTGTGACACAGTGTGCAGATCCCTGGGTGTGTGACACAGTGTGCAGATCCCTGGTGTGTGGTATGGAGTGTGCAGATCCTTGGGTGTGACACAGAGTGTGCAGATCCCTGGGAGTGTGGTATGGAGTGTGCAGATCCCTGGGTGTGTGGTATGGAGTGCAGATCCCTGGGTGTGACACAGAGTGTGCAGATCCTTGGGTGTGACACAGAATGTGCAGATCCCTGGTGTGACACAGAGTGTGCAGATCCCTGGTGTGTGACACAGAGTGTGCAGATCCCTGGGTGTGACACAGAGTGTGCAGATCCTTGGGTGTGACACAGAGTGTGCAGATCCCTGGCTGAGCCCCAGCAGGGTGGGCAGCTCCTGCCTTTTCTCACACAGAGAAACACAAACTGCTCTGCCACATCTGGACAGATCCAGAGTGGCCCTGCTGAGAAGGGATGGGGGAATGAGGGGCTGGAAGTGTCCAAGGCCGGGTTGGACAGCGTTTGGGGCAGCCTGGGACAGTGGAAGGAGTCCCTGCCCATGGCAGGGGTGGCACTGGATGGGATTTAATGTCTCTTCCAGCCCAGGCTGGTCTATGATAATCATTCCATGAGGATGACTTCCATCGGCTCAACTCCCACTCTGAACATCAAAGCAAAACTCTCCCAGGTCTTTTGGCCAGTTCAGGGACCACTGACATCCGTGACAGAGCAATTCCAGAAGAACACAATTCCAGGACCTCACCGTGTCCTGCAGACACACAACGGGCTCTGTCCAAGCAGTCTGCAAACTAAACACACAAGAAACGTGGCTTTGCTCCATTTTGCCAACAAGGCAAGTGCCCAAAATTCTACAGAGCCCCGTGCTCAATAAAACGTCCTCAATCCCAGCATTTCACGTACGAACTCACAATTAAAGGTATTTGGTAACTCCCCAAGCACTGCATCATCGCTGAATTTTGGCTGCTGGGACATTGTCCTGTACCTGCTGCTCTGCATCCCATTGTGCAACCCCTGCGTGTTCCAAGGCACTTTGTGCCTCTGCAGAAGGAGTCAGAGGTGCTGCTCCTTCCATCCAGCACAGGATTGAAGCAGCACCTCCCCCAAATTGCCCCAAAATGCAGGGTGTGGCTTTTACTCGAGTGGAACTTGTCATCTGGAGAACAGAGGGCTCAATCCTAACGTGGGAAATCACAGACGCTGCAAAGGGCAATGGGGAATGTACAAACATCAGGGGAAAAAAGGCAGAAATTGCAGTTATTGAGTGAACAAGGTACAAGGAAAAATCCGTGCCCTGGCAGGTGACCTCCTCCAGGCTGTTGTGTTCTCTGAGAGCTGCGAGTGTTTGTGCTGCAGCTTCAACAACTGTGGATTCTGGGGCCACTTGGCACTGGGAAATGACAATAATTTCTTTGTTTGTGCATTAATGGAAAGGGGAGGAATCAATCTGACCAGCTTGGGGATGAATCTTTAATGCAACGTGCAATAATGTGCTGTCACTGGGTGAGGATGAGCCATAAATAACATGGAAAATCCTTTCCCTGCTTGTTTGCATCTCAGGCCATGTGCAGCACCCTTGGTGACACCCAGAGATTCTCAGTTCCCAACCTGCGTGTCCTGGGGCTTCCAAAAGGAAGGATTTCTAAATTCCTGCCAATTAATTGCATTATTTCTACTGCTGGCAGGTTGAAAGCGAGTTTTTAAATGAACACAATGGGGTTTGCAGCCTCTTTTTGTTTCCCCCCTCAGTCCAATGTGTGCAGGGTGTTTTTTTGAATTATTTAAGCCCACTGGAAGTCACTTGAACACCGAATTTTCCAGCAGTGACATCAGTGCCTGGGAACTGCTGACACTGTGGGCCTTCCTGACTCGGCCATGGAGCCACTTCAGGGAAATGGAATTAGGGAATATTGAATTTTCCCCACGGATTTCCACATGGAGACCAGTTGTACAGGCACAGGGATGGGAAAATTCCAGGCTTCATTGGTTCAGGTGACTCCACACAGGTGCTGAGTGACATCCACGGGGAGCAGGGACTGAGGTGGGACTCAGGGAACATTTACCATCCTGGGATGGGATTATCAACCAGATTTGTCCTCCTGGGATGTGATTATCAACCAGATTTGCCATCCTGGGATAGGATTATCAACCAGATTTGCCATCCTGGGATGGGATTATCAGCCAGATTTGCCATCCTGGGATGGCATTATCAACCAGATTTGCCATCCTGCCTCCTGCCCACTGCTAACACCTGGAGCCTGACCTTCCTCAGGTAATTCCCACATTCCAGAGGGGAGGTCCTGTGCTAAAGCCCTGAACCCACCTGACCCAGAGGAGTGGACACAGCGTCTCCCTTATTTTGGACATTTAAGAGAGACACTGGGATGAATCCCACACGTGGATTATGATCCAGAGCTCACCCCCCAAAAGCCAGAATCCTCCACAAAACCAGGACAAATATTCAGAATTCTGTTGGGGCTCTCTTCCTCTCCAGAGCCAATTCCAGAATTTTCCAGAGGAATTTCCTCTGAGCACACAAATCCTGCACTCCCTACCTTTGGCACCACTGGCACACCAGCAGTCCTGGCTGTTGGGGATTCTTCTGTTGTTCTTTCCAAGCCCTGTTTTGGAAACCAGCCAGCCCTATTTGCTTCTCGGGCAGAGGATATGGAATTACTGTAAATTATATTGAAAAATTAGATTTATTCACCGCTGTGATAATTGATCTCCCAATCTGTCTCGGAGAGTTAGCAGCTGGTAAGAAAATAAAATGCAATTTGAATTTTTATTTATTTTTTAAGCGCCCCACTTTAATTCAAGCATGACAACAAATAAGGGGGAGAGGACAGGGTGAGTTTCTCACTTGCCAGTCCTCGTATTAAATCCTGATGATAAGAAAAGAAAGCAAGAGGTGATTGCAGAGGTGTTTGAGAAATTCACAGAGCTCTGCAGGGGGGTTTGATACCCTTGCACATAATTATGTGTAATTGCACCTCAGCCCTGAGCAAAGGGATTATGGCCAAGGATGAGCCTGGAGTGGAATCCCCGGGCTGGGCTGTCACTCTGCTGGAGCTGCTGCTATTGATGTTGACAAACCAACATTCCACAAGTGACTCCAGGAATTCAGCTCCTCTGTCAAAGCCTCTGTAAGTGGGCCCATCAAATCTCTGACTGTTTTCTCTCAGGCCCTCAGAGGGAGAAGAACCAGCCCCAAAACCTGGCGTTCGTGATGGCTCCTCTCATTAAGGCTCTTCTCTGTCAGCCCCTGCTCAAATCACATCACACATTACAGATGGAGACAGGATTTGGGTTTTACACCGAGATTAGCTCCGAGGAAATGTATTTTTATCTGCTGGGAGCAGAAAGAAAGAACTCCATAATTCACCATAACCCAATCACTTACAAAGTGATCGGCCGAACAGTGTTTGCAGGGGCTTGAAAAATCTCATGCTGTCACCAGTAATAAAATAAGAATGATAATCCTGCTCCCTGGCTGAAGGGGAGCACGGGAATGGACACATCATTAAAAGGCAGGATAATGGTGTAAGGGAGAGGGGGAGATCCTGGCTGGAGCCAGCACAGTCTGGCAGCCCCGTTTACAGCAGCAGAGAAACACGATGGCTTCTCAGAATTGCCAACCCCTGAACTTCGAACGTGGACCAGCTCTGACTTCATTTCACAGCATCACTGAGGCTGGAAAAGCCCTTCAAAGTCATCAAATCCAAGCTGGGATCAATCCCCACCTTGCCACCAGCCCAGAGCACTGAGTGGCACATCCAGGCCTTCCCTGGCCACCTCTCCAGGGATGGGCACTCCGAACCTCCCTGGGCAGCCCCTTCCCATTTCCCTCTGTCCCTCCTGGGGATGAGGAGCAGGGAGGTTTGGGGGAATTTGGCACTGAAAGGGAGGTTTGGAAAGACTCAGTTCTCCCTCAGCCAGTGGAGGAAATAGAGAGGAGGAAATGGAAGGAACCAGAAGGAAATAGAAGGAAACAGAAAAAACCAAAAGGAACCAGAAGGAAATAAAAAGAAATAGAAGCAAACAGAAAGAAGCAGAAGGAAATAGAAGGAAATAAAAAGAAATAGAAGCAAGCAGAAAGAAGCAGAAGGAAATAGGAGGAAACAAAAGGCCTGACCTGACACTCAGGCCAGCAAGTCAGACTGAAATATTTCACCAATAATTCACGGCTATTGGACAAATATAATTCATCCTGGCTGTATTAGAAGCTTTGACACATCATGAAACACATTATTAGCTGGAGTGACCTTTTATTTTCTAATTACAACAGTAAATAACATCACAGAAATAAAAAAGTAGTGCAGAGAATCCCAATGTAGCAGCAGTGCCACTAAAACCAAACCTTTCTGGTGGCACAGGGAGGGTTAATCAGCCTGAGAATTCAAAATCATTTTGTTCCACACTTGTGCTGTGGCATTTGCACAGATTATCAGTGGGGTACAGCAACAAGAGCAGCTCACGTAGCTTAAAAAATACATTATTTATATATCTATTATATACATATAATAACATATAATGAAATAACAAGCACCCAGGCAGGCCAAGTGTATTTTTGTTCTCTAATCTTCACGTCCAGAAGCCACCTCACTTGCAGGATCATCCTTCTCTGTCTGCAGTATTGTTCCAGCAGTTGAGTAGGTTAAGAACATTTGTATTATTATTATTATTCCCACTATTTCTGATTTGCATGCTAATAGTTATCTAGCAGTTCAAATCTCAATTAGGAGCCCACACAGCACAATTCATGGCGAGGTTGTAAATGTGGAAATGTACTCAGGCTCACAATGAAGGCAGCTCATCACCCAGCACTGGGTTTAGTGTTATTAATTTGGTGTCATTGAAAGGCTTCAGAGTGCTTGCTTCAGTTAATGCACGTTCCTGGATACGTTGGCTGCTTTTTATTGTGATGGATTTTATGTTTCAATCACACAGAGTTGCCCAGGGCCTTTCAACAGGGCTTTTTTTATTTCATAAAAACAAGGAAAATGAAATGTCTTGGTCCATCAGCGCCTCTCCAACAGGATTTTCCTCACCAGCGCTTGGGATGGAACAAACGCTGCAAAACTGCTACAAAAAATGGAATTCCTCGAGCCAGTCCTGAGCAAGAGCAGCAGTGAGGGGGCTAAATGGGGATTAATTACTGCCTGAATAAACTGCCATCCCTTAAAATCCCATCATCATCATCACCTCACACGCCAAGTCCTCATCCTGGAGTTCCCAGCTCTGCCCTACACCTTCTGCACACCTCTGGAAAAATCCCGTTGTGCCTCCAGTTCTCAGTTTTCCCCGGTTTTCCCTTTTTTTTTTGGCTTCTCAGCATGGTCAGTGTGACTGCCAGTGCACTGAGGGCTGTGAAACCAGGACACAGAGCCAAGGACAGCAACAACCTCTGCAGAGAAACCACAAACACTAAAAATAAAGGGGCGTTTTGCCCTGCTAAGGACAGAGCTGACTCGTTCTGCTTATTTAGGAGGTTTCAGTCATGGTGTTAACAGGTTATTGGGACGTGATTTCGGTGCTGTGTCCCCCAGCACGGTGACAACAGCCACATCAGCAGCTTCTGACACACAGGAGCCTCTCCTTCCTCCCTTCCTGCACTCGACAGCAACCTCCAGGTAATTATCCACAAGGGCAGAGCCCCTGGAGAAGCCATTTCTCACTCCACTGCTGCTCAGGGGCCACCAGGTTAAACAAGTGATGGAAAACCTCTGGGAGCTGCTCTCCTGCTTCCCCTTGCAGCCCTTCGTGCACGTGGGGGTCGTGTCCTCCCCCCTGGACAGGGCTTGGAGGGGGTTTATGGCACCTTGGGGAGGCAATAAATTGGCAGCAGCACAGGAGAGATCCGGCTCGTGGTCAAAGGACAGCTGCAAAGAGGGAGGAATGGGGTAAAAAAGCTGCTGAAGATGTTTTTGTAAAAGGCACAAAGCAAAAAAAAAGCAGGTTTTGGGGAAAATCAACGCTCCAGTTTAGCCAACTCCAATACTGGGAAGTGTTTAAGGACCAGTGTAACCACACAGAGCTTCTGTTTCCACAGGGAGTGAGTCACATCCCTGGGACAAGGGGTATTTGCCGATGGAAAAGGCGTCGTCCCTCCCACCAACCACCTCTGAAGGACTTTAAAAACGCTGATAACACCCCAAAAGGAAGCAAAGCAAACAGGGGGAACGGCAGGGCTGAAGCAGCACAGAGCCACGGCTCCTCCGGGGATTCTGGCTGGATTTTGGCACCTCCGGTGCTGTGAGCAGAGAAAAGGATCCAAGCACTGGTGTGCTCACCAGACCCCTCTGATCATCGGCCCTGCAAGGGCTCCTCATGATTAAACACAACTCAAAGAAGGTTTCTTAATCATGACTTATTACTATGGTAACACCAGGCAGTCAAAGGGAATTATGCAAGGACCTCCCCAGGGGTGGGAGAGGGAGAGGCAGCTCCGGTCACGGAGCACCTGGAGCTCAGGCAGGGATGGAGAACACAGAGAAAAACCTGGCCCAGGCTTCTCCTCACTAATTAGTAACTCAACAATTAATATTGCAGAGCCACCTGGAAGCCCAATCTTTCCCTGAACCACTGGGCCTGGTGCTGTACAAACCACAGGCTGCTCAGAGACAGAATTCTGGTTGCAAATCAAAAGGCTGAGGGAATTGGGATTGCTCAGCTTGAGAAAGAGAAGCTTTGGGATGTCCTAATTTTGGCCTTCCAGTGCCTGAAGGGAGCCCACAAGAGGATGGCAGGGGCTGGAAGGAGATGATCCTTAAGGTCCCTTCCAACCCAAACCATCTTGTGATCACATCTTGCAATAAACACAAAGTTTCTTGCTCCTGAAGTGAAAGAGGAGGAATTTACCCCAAGCCACACCATGGATTTCCCCACTTGCACATTCCCTTGAAGCCTGACTTGGGGAGGGCACTCTCCCTGGGGTCAGCACAGAAATGGACCTGTTATTGTTATTTCTGGGCTTTGTTTCACACCACAGTCTCCAAAAAGCACTTGTTGCATTACAGGGGGGCAATAAAAACCCTTTTATATCCCTACAAGGAAATGATTAGATAACTACTCGGCAGTAAAGCAGAACATATAAGAAAGTGCTGTTCTCATCATCATTCCTTGAAGCATCTTGTCATTATTATTAGGAAATGATCTATTTGTGCCAGGCTAATTCATATGGACTGTAATTCCAGGACATAAATTACCCTGCCATGTGTACTCAGAGCAGAGCAACAGCAGCAGAGGTGCTGAATGTTCAAACCAATTTGTTAACAGGCTTTTCCTCCCCAACCTACTGCCCTCCTTTTCAATCTGCTGCATCCCAAAGAGTTTCCAAGGGCAGATATCCATATATATTTATTAGAAAGCCGTGCCCTAAAACATCTGAGGTTACCTCTTGGAACTTATTCACAGGCTCTGTCACAGGGAGAGTGGTTTAATGGTGCAGGAAATACATCTCTGTAAAGCTGTGTACATCCTGCTTTGGTGGTGACAGAGAGATTATGGTCCATCAAATAAGTAAATTAATTTAGTGTGTGTGAAGGAGGACGGCAGCAAAGGAGAATTCCCCTTGTGAAACTCGTTCCAAGCACCAAGCTCCTCTTTCCTTGTCTACAACCACTGAACAGCTTCCAAGAGTTTTCCAAAGTGGCCAAAATATCCACAGACATTTTAGAAGAAGTGTTAGAAGTGTTCAGAAGTGTTGAGAAGGTTCTGGAAAGGTTGGGACAGAACCTCTTGTCCCTCAAGTCTCTGTGGTCAAATAGTTTTTCTTCCTTGCCCGCCTGGTACCCACTCCAAGGTGAAGAACTGCAGGCACTTCTCCCCACAAAAGGATGACAAATTCCTCATCCCTCCCCATCAGAACCTTCCTCCTCCTGCTCTGAACACACACGGATCAGCTCTGCCTGCCTTGGGTCTTTTTTTTTTTTTTTTTTTTTTTTTGGCGACGTTTCATTTTCTTCAACCATTTCTCACCGAGAGGGCGAACAGAGGCGAATTTTAAACAAACCCCGAGCTGTGACTCCGCTGCCTCTGGCATTTCTCAGCCCTGTTCTCACCCTGTTAAACGCCGGCTCTTTGCAGGGAGGGAACGGGGGCTGACAATCCGTGGCTTTGCATAACAAAAACCCCGTTTAGTCGAGCAGTGGGGGACGGAGTCTCTTCAGGAAACCAGATAATCCAGAAACTGGTGCTAATAAGTTATTGACTTTCCCACTGCTCTTCCAGGAGCAGCTCATGGCTTCCGGTAATCGCTTTGCTTCCACCCTCAGAGTCCAGCTGTGGCTCTTGGAAGAGCTCATTTATGGCAGCTTGTGATAATGGGATATTTTAGCAATGTCAGCTTTTGCACAAGATATAAAAATCCGCCGATTTACTGCCCCCTGCTCCCATCGCAATCAGAAAAGGCAAAGAAACCCATAAAGTGTGTCTCGGTCACATTTAGGTGAACACGACTCCCCTTTCCTGCCCTGCCCGTGTTTGGATCGAGTTCAGGCCAGGCACAGAGGACCTGCACGTCCTTCCTGCCCTGGTGATGCTGTGCCAGGAGCTCAGCTCGGGTGCAGAGGCAGCTGCCAGGATGCTGCTACCTGAGGCCTGGGAGATGTTATTTTGCTCCAGTCTCTGACACCAACCCCTCTTTGTCCTGCCCAAGAGACAGAATCACGCCAGGGTTGGAAGGACCACGCTGGACCCGCAGGTCCTGCTCTCCCCCCAGCCTGTCCAGGTGCCCGGGGTTGTTCCTCCCCTGGTGCAAGATCTGCTTTTCCCTTTGCTGAATTCCAGACAGTTCCTCTGTGCCCACCTTTCCAGCACTCTGGGGTTCTCCTCCCAGTTTTGTGTCACCAAAGAACTCGCTGAGAAGGCTCCTGCCCCTTCAGCAAGGCACTGGTAAATAAATTAACCCTGGGGCCAGGACTGAACCTTGAATAGTCACAGAACTGCTTCTGATTCTGGTCGTGGCCTGGCTCTCCAGGACACCCCCACAGCTGGAGCTAAATTTTAAATTTAAGGCTTTAAATCAGGCAGCTTGAGCACAGCCAGATGAGGGTTTGGAAGTGCTGGTTCCAGGATTTACCTGAGTGAAATTCAGGGCAGTTCTCAGGGCTGCAGCTGTGAGCAGATGTGACACAGGCAGCTCTCCCTTCTAATTGCACCAGACTGCACCTTCTTGGGGACCTGGAGTCTCTTCTGCTGCCTTTCCAAAGCACCTGGCACAGCAACATGTTGATGAAAGTAGGCTCCCAGGCAAGGATCTGATGCTAATTAAAAAGATGAGCACGCCAGACCTTCAGTCTATAAATCAACAACATCCCCTGCCACGACCACACAGTCAATTTACAGCAGCTGAGTTCTTACTGTGGGGGGGGTGTGATGCTTCAGCAGCCAGAGCTGCCCACAGGTAACCCCAAAAAATGCTTCACATGGACCAGGGAAAAAATGCTTTGTTAGCAGGGCTGGAGGAGAACAGAGGGAGCACTTTCCGGGCTGGAGGCACTTGGAAGGCACCCCTGTGACTTGGGAAGGTCAGGAAAGGCTTTAGAAGAACCAGGGTCTCTCCAACACCTGCCCTGCTAATGAGGCACATCCATCTCCACCCAGCACACCCAGTGTTGTCCTGCCTTTGGTGCAGCTGATTTAGGAAAGCCAAGACTTGCACATCGGTGTTTCCAATAAATCCTGACTAAATTATCACAGCTGGGCCCTTCTGCCCTTAAAAGCTGAACGTTTTCTACAGTAGCAAGGCAAGTTTCTTGATATGATGGCAGGAGGGAAAAGGGGGGCAGGGAAGACTTTCTGGAGTTGGAAGGAGAGAATAATAAATATATTTTCCCCCTTTAACGGAGGCAGCTTTTACAGCGAAGCTAAAACACTGCAGGGACTCCTGGGGATCAGATCCTGTCAAAGGTTTGCATTTCATGGCTGAGCTTTGAAAGGTGAGGGCAGTGCATTTGCTGGGAGACAGAATGATAACTTCGTCCTTCAGGCTGAAATAACAGAGCTGAACATATTTCCATTCAAACAAGAGCAGAATCCCCGGGATAAAGGGTAAGTGGGTGTGGATGTGCGTGCTGGAGGAGAAGCAGAACACAGAACATCACTGTGAGGGTCACAGGGGAGATTCTGTGCCCCTAGGAGGATGCTCTCAGGGGCTGGGCAGTGCCTGACCTCCTGGGCTCTGGAAAGCCACAGCAGGGAAAGCTGGAATTGGTTATCACAGAATCCTCATGGAACGGTTTGGGTTGGGAGGGGACTTAAATCCCATCCTGTTCCACCCCCTGTCATGGGCAGGGACACCTTCCACTATCCCAGGCTCCTCCAAGCCCCGTCCAACTGGCCTCAGACACTTCCAGGGATGGGCATTATGAGGCCTGATAACAGCCCTGCACTTCAGGGTTCAAAGTTTGCAAGATGAGCTGAAGGAGGAAGAGCTGATCCACAAAACCCCTCAAATCGCTCCATCCCAGGGAGAACAGCAGGGGAGAAATCAATAACCCCAGCAAGAAACTGTAATAACAGCTGACATTTATCCAGCATGGATAGCCAGGTGTCCCCAAACACTTGACAGATATTACAGGCTGAGCTGATTTACAAGCAGGGATCTGGCTCCTTGCACAACATCGATTCCCACACTGAGGCAAAGGAACTCCTGTGGATTTCGTGGTAACCTTCCCCCACCTCTCCAGGGTGAGTGTTGGGATGCTCTGACCTTCCACATCCCACATGGTTTAGCGTGGAATTTCCCTCCACCAGGAATAAGGCAGCTCCCATTCGGGGGAGGTAACCATTTGTTTTGGGCAGCTGCACAGAAAACATCCAAATATTGTGAGAGAGGCTCAGAAGCACCTTCACGGTGCTCTGCTCACCTTGTAATCTCCTCCTTCCCATCAGGAGTCCAGCTCACACATCCCTCTGCTTTCCATTAGACAGGGAACTATTCCAGGCAGCTCCTCACCCTGGATTTGCCTTTGGCACAGCAGCTCAGCACAAGCAGCAGTGACACTTAGAACAAGGTGTTTCCTTGTCTCTGCTTCAGCTTTACATTCCTTCTACAAAGGGAAAAAAGGAAAACGTGAGAGGGGATAAGAACGGGATTCAAAGGCTCAGAAAAACCCCCCAAAACAAACAACAACCCCAGTGCCTTGGAGCTGGCAGGGCAAGCACAGCTCTGATGGCACTGAGGGCTCCAGGAGCCCCAATGCTTGCTAGGCTCGAGGCACTGAAGTGACACCACTCCATGTGATGCTGTCCACTGCAGCAGGCGGTGCTTTGTCTGTGCTGGAGCCCAAACAGGTCCAGCTACACTGAGGGGGTGCTGAAACCTCTGTAATTTAAAGAGATCTGAAGGGAAGACAGAATCAGGCTCAGGTGATGAGGGAAGGGGGTGTCACTGAGTGTATTGGGTTTGCGTGTCCTGGTTTTGGTAGCAGGGGGGCTACAGGGGTGGCTTCTATGAGAGGCTGCCAGAAGCTTCCTCCATGTCCAGCAGAGCCAATCCCTGCTGGCTCCAAAGGTGGACATGCTGCTGGCCAAGCCTGGGCCAGTTAGAAATGGTGGAAACAGACTGAAGAAGAAAATCAAAACAAAAAGCTGTTGCACAGTTGGAATTGCAGCCAGAGAAGAGCAAGGTGAGAACTTGTGAGGGGAATAGCTCGGCAGACACCGAGGGCGGGGGAGAGGGGGCAGAGCTGCTCCAGGCACCAGAGCTGGGATTCCTCTGCAGGCTGTGGTGAAAACCATGGTGAGGTGTGCCCCTGCAGCCCCTGGGGATCCACAGGGATGCAGAGATCCCCCCGCAGCCCCTGGGGATCCACAGGGATGCAGAGATCCCCCCACAGCCCCTGGGGATCCACAGGGATGCAGAGATCCACCCGCAGCCCCTGGGGATCCATGGGGGATGCAGAGATCCCCCCGCAGCCCCTGGGGATCCACAGGGATGCACAGATCCCCCCACAGCCCCTGGGGAGCCACAGGGATGCAGAGATCCACCCGCAGCCCCTGGGGATCCACAGGGATGCAGAGATCCACTCACAGCCCCTGGGGATCCACGGGGATGCAGAGATCCACCCACAGCCCCTGGGGATCCACGGGGGATGCAGAGATCCACCCACAGCCCCTGGGGATCCACAGGGATGCAGAGATCCCCCCACAGCCCCTGGGGATCCACAGGGATGCAGAGATCCACCCGCAGCCCCTGGGGAGCCACAGGGATGCAGAGATCTCCCCACAGCCCCTGGGGAGCCACAGGGATGCAGAGATCCCCCCACAGCCCCTGGGGAGCCACAGGGATGCAGAGATCCCCCCGCAGCCCCTGGGGATCCACAGGGATGCACAGATCCCCCCACAGCCCCTGGGGAGCCACAGGGATGCAGAGATCCACCCACAGCCCCTGGAGGAGCCACAGGGATGCAGAGATCCCCCCACAGCCCCTGGGGAGCCACAGGGATGCAGAGATCCACCCGCAGCCCCTGGGGATCCACAGGGATGCAGAGATCCACTCACAGCCCCTGGGGATCCACGGGGATGCAGAGATCCCCCCACAGCCCCTGGGGAGCCACAGGGATGCAGAGATCCACCCGCAGCCCCTGGGGAGCCACAGGGATGCAGAGATCCACCCACAGCCCCTGGAAGTCCACAGGGGATGCACAGATCCCCCCGCAGCCCCTGGGGATCCACAGGGATGCAGAGATCCCCCCACAGCCCCTGGGGATCCACAGGGATGCAGAGATCCACCCGCAGCCCCTGGGGATCCATGGGGGATGCAGAGATCCACCCACAGCCCCTGGGGATCCACAGGGATGCAGAGATCCCCCCACAGCCCCTGGGGAGCCACAGGGATGCAGAGATCCACCCGCAGCCCCTGGGGATCCACAGGGATGCAGAGATCCACCCGCAGCCCCTGGGGATCCACAGGGATGCAGAGATCCACTCACAGCCCCTGGGGATCCACGGGGATGCAGAGATCCACTCACAGCCCCTGGGGATCCACAGGGATGCAGAGATCCACTCACAGCCCCTGGGGATCCACAGGGATGCAGAGATCCACTCACAGCCCCTGGGGATCCACGGGGATGCAGAGATCCACCCACAGCCCCTGGGGATCCACGGAGGATGCAGAGATCCACCCACAGCCCCTGGGGATCCACAGGGATGCAGAGATCCCCCCACAGCCCCTGGGGATCCACAGGGATGCAGAGATCCACCCGCAGCCCCTGGGGAGCCACAGGGATGCAGAGATCTCCCCACAGCCCCTGGGGAGCCACAGGGATGCAGAGATCCCCCCACAGCCCCTGGAGGAGCCCCCACCAGAGCAGGGGGATGCCCGAGGAGAGGCTGTGACCCCGTGGGAGCCCCGTGGACAGAGGGGCCCCGCTGGAGCAGCCTCTCCTTGCAGCACTGACCCCGGGGCAGAGTGACCCCCGGGCTGCAGCAGTGTGAGGGGGCTGCTGCCCGTGGGACGGACTCAGGGTGGAGAAGTTCCTGGAGAACTCTCCCGTGGGAGGGACCCCAGGGTGCAGCAGGGGAAGGACTCCTGTCCCTGAGCAGCGGGCACAGCCAGAGGGGATGAACTGACCACAGCCCCCATTTCCTGTGTCCCTGTGCTGCTGGGGTAGAGCTGGGAAGGAGGGAGAGGTGGGGGGAAGGTGTTTTTAAGGGTTTATTTGACTTCTCATTATGCTGCTCTGATTTTGTTGGCAATAAATTCACTTCGTATCTCTAATTAGAGCCTGTTTTGCCCATGATGAGTGATCTCTCCTGCTCCTTATCTCAACCCATGAACCCTTCATTAAATTTTCTCTCCCCATCCAGCTGTGGAGGGGAGTGAGGCAATGGATTTGGTGGGTGCTCAGAGTCCAGCCAGAATCAACCCACTGCACCAAGCGTGCACATCTGCTTCACACCTCACCCCAAGGGGCAGCTCACCCTCTCCAGAGCTCAGGGTTGTTACAGGAGGTCACAGAGGGCAGAGACACCGAGCCAGGTGCTGCTCACACACAGCAAAACACCCAAGGTGTGGAGCCACCAATCTCTACGAGACAGGGCACAACTGCCTTGTCTTCCTCTGCACTCCAGCACTGCTCTGGAGAGGGACTTCCATTCAACATGGAAACACCACATCCCCACCTCTCCCTCACGGCTTGGAGCTGCTGCGTTTTTCCTTCTAATAACCATGTAAACATATGGGGATTTATTCTGATGATCAATAAAATAATCCTTGAATTTTTCATGTGTTTTTCACCTCGTGTCTTCCCCCTCAGGGCACTCTCTCCATGCTGCACGAGGAGCGTGGGAGGAAGCGAAGGAAGCCGGAGCAAGGAGCCAGCTGGGCCGTGGATGCCAGGATCACCCTTTGCACTGGAAGCAGCACCACTGCCTCGTGCAACAGAGGAAAAACACCGAGGTCTGAAACCCCTCACCCCTTCTCCTTTCCCTGAATGGAGCCCGGGTTTGATCCCCTCAGGTTCCCCTTTCCTCTGCCCCTGAGGATATCCCCCAGCGTGGCTATAGTGGCACCCTGAGTTGGCTGATGCCAGCTCTGGAATCAGCCCTTCCCACAGTCCCCTCCCTTGCTCCTTCCACAGATTCCCGACTTTCAAATTAAACATGCAGGAAAGGTGGGAAGTTCTGTGTGGGGAGTCCAAAAGAAAAGCAGCACCAACAGCCCATCCCAACTTCTTCAAGGGCTTCCTGAATTCCCACTTCACATTTCTCCCTCAGAACATCAGTGCTGCTGAGCAGCTCTGCCACTCTGGGACGTGTGACAATTCCTCTGCTATTCCCATAAGCCCTGGGAGAAGAGTGGAGGATGGATTTGCACGGAACTGCTGCAAAGTTTCCCAGCTCGCTGCAGCTTGAAATCACAAAAGAGGAGCTGGATGGGAGGTTGTTGAGACAGATAAGACACAAAACACTCCTCCTTTCAGGCAACAGATTCTCTTCCAGGCCTTGGATAGCTGCAAAGAAAGAGGAAAACTGTTCTCAACTCTCCAGTGATTGTTCCATCAGCATCAGCCTCATTCCATCAATCAGTCTAAGATTCCAACTTGGAATTCACAGTAAACCAAGACACTGGGAAAAACCCTGAGGAAACAGAATAAAAACAATCCTGTTGCCAAGAAATCAGCTCCCAAAGCCTTTGCATCTCGTCCCTCCAAACGCTGAAGGACAGAGTGAAGCCTTCCCAGCTAAACCTGCTGCTGGTGTTCTGATTGCTGCTCATGTCCTCGCTATACTTGAGCTCCTTCCAGATAAACAAACCTGGATTAAGTTTTCCAGTATCATAATCATAATTGGGGAAGAAAATTAAAATCTCACTGCTATTTGTTCAGCATTATAAAAGTGACTGTGTCAGGCCTAACAAGCATCATTAGTTCCACTGAGAAGCCTTTCAGCTCCATGCAGGGACCAGAGCTTGGTTAAACACCCATTGAGATGTTGTTCCCCAAGTCAGATTTTTCAGCTGGGTGACTCAACAGGCTTTCCCTAATTCGCCAGTCACCAACAGCAACCCATAAACCCCCCCAAAAAAAGAGCACTCAGAAGGATTTCTGGCAGCTCCCAGTCCCTAGAACAGGGTTGGGGTGAGGTCATGTGCTCTCCTTATACTCAAACCTCTGCACACAAGGGATGTTATAAATGAAAAGCAACGTGGAATGTGATGAGGAGCCAGGTAAAGGAGCTTGGATGGCAGGAATTAGGCTGAACCTTCTCCCAAAGGTTAACTTTGTCCAGTGCTCTCCAGGAGGAAGGGCTGGGGTGGTGCCAATGGCTGCACTCACTCTCCAGCAGCTCTGAATTAGGGATTTTAAGTTCCCTCCTCAGCAGTGGGGTCTCTGCAGCTGCTCCCTGAGACCAAGGGAGATGTGTTATCACTCACCCTCCCCAAAGCCTCGGCAGCAAACAGCCAGCCCGAGAGGATTTACGAGGAGCACACCAATCCCAAATCCCTCTTGTTAAAGTTTATTGCTATGGTAAATCTCCGCTGCAGAGGGAGGTTGTTGTAGCAACGCTTTGCCATGATTTTAACTTCACCTCTCTCTTCTCCTGCCCCCAGAGGTGTCATCTCTACCATGGAGCTGCTCAGTGAGGTGGCAGAGGCAGGGGATGCCCTGCACAGCTCCCTGGAGCATCTCCCTCTCCTGCTTCCCCCTGCACTCCCCATCCATTGCAGGCAGTTCTGCATCTTTTTTGGAGAAAAGCACTGGAAACACGTTACAAACACACCCACTGCCAAAGCAGCTCCCCAGACTGAGCCATCCTTGGCACAAAGTTAAGGATGCAGCCTCCAACAACTTGGATTAAGCTTTTTTTTCTCCCTTATGAATTATGAATTTAGGTTAGGAAGAAAACCCTTCATGGACACCTGCCTAAATCCAGGTGTATTTTGACTGCACCACATTTATGGTGGTTATCCAGTTTGTGGTACTCAAACAGAGCAGAGGGTGCTCACATTCACTTCTACCACTCCTGTCAGCAAGAATATTCCCTTTGGACCTTCCAGTCCTCAGACGAATTTCACCAGAAGGAGCCAGACAAGCCCACAGACACTTTTGTTTCACCTCTACACCTCATTCAGCTGTAGCCTCGTGTTCCCCGCACGAGAGCCCAGCACTCCCACCTTAACAGAGGCTCTAAATAACATCTCGCCTTCCTTTCCTTTCTCTGGTTTTTCATCTTTCCTAACTCCACGCTACATTTCTTCCCTGCAAACACCCAATTTAGATGGCATCAGGAGGTGCTAACAAAAAATGCTTCACTGTCTTGTCAGCAGATTACAGAAAGGCGTCTCATTCAAGTTTATCCAGTTGGAAACAGAAGTAATTGATGTGAACTTGAAAAATATATGATTTGGAAGAGGGGGGTGGGGGAAGCTTCTCGCCAGCATCGCTGTTCCACCCAGCTCATCCCTCGGTTGCTCACCCGGCGCTGGTTAATCAGGAGCTCCATTATCACCTCCCTTTGCCGCATTTACCTCGGGCACAAGGATCTGGGATGAGGACAAGGTGTAAATGTGCACGTGCTGCAGGTCCTGGTCCGGCTCTGCTCTCTGCAAGTGAAGCTGCAGCGAAGGGAGAACCAAGGATTCAATTAGGACAGGGACTGCGTTTGCCCAGGCAGGGATGTTGTCTGGGGCGGGGGAACTGGAGTGAGGTCCCTGTTCCTCCTCCCTCGGTCACAGCTGCGCCCTCTGACAGTGACAGCTTCAGGAAGGCAGGAGCAGCAGGGAATATTAGAATCCCAGCATAGCTTGGGTTGGAAAAGACATTAAAGCTCATCCAGTTCCACCCCCTGCCACTGGCAGGGACACCTTCCACCATCCCAGTGATAAGAATGAAATGGCCAATCAAAATTTATAAAGAAATGACATTTATTATGCGACCGAAATATCGCTTTCAAAAGCCACGATCGAGAAAAGCAGCACCGAGCCCGGGGTCGGAGCTGGGTGAACACGCATAGATCTGATCTCCATCGCACCAGACATCCCAAGTTCACGCCTGCTGCTTTGGCTGGTCCCTTCTTATACAGTTTTTGGGTGAAGTCCGAATTAATTCTATTCTTCTCATATTCATGAAGTTTTCTTGTCCCGGAGTTGGGCTGCACAAAGCCTTTCCTGGGTCTGATGAATCGTCCGTCCTGGGTGATGAGTGGGTCATTTCTGCTGATGGATGGGCCATCTCTGGTTCCTGGAACAGTTATTTTTAGTTCCCGGAATGTCCGATTCCTTATCAGATGAGATGTAGATACCAGAAGGTGGTGATCAAATCGTCATAGTGCAAATGTCCCGGTGATAAGATCCAACTCCACCTAGGTGGAATCCTCACTTATTGTGAGAGAACTTCTTTTGGTGTTGTGAAATTTTTCTCTCAGCCAAGCCGGTGGGGGGGGGGGGGGGTTTGAAACTTTGTCTCTACATGGTCTGATTACATTCTAGTTATATATATAATAGCACGAATTACATACTTTATTTATAACACCAGGTTGCTCCAAGCCCCATCCAACCTGGCCCTGGACACTCCCAGGGATCCAGGGGCAGCCACAGCTTCTCTGGGCACTCCATCCCAGGGAAGAACTCCTTCCCAAATCCCATCTAACCCTGCCCTCTCAGTTGAAGCCGTTCCCCCTTGTCCTGTCATGCCCTTGTAAAAAGTTTAGGGAGTGGTGACTCCTAAGCAGGGCTGAGACACAGCAGCACTCCCCGATCCCCAGGGCTCCCAGCATGAGGAATGTCCCAGCATCTCCCACAGCTGCACCAAACATCTGCCACGCCACGCTCAGGAGATGGGAACACAAGTCCCAGCACAGCACAGGGTCCTGACATTCCCTCTGGATCTCCCAGGGCAGAACCTGACTCTGAGCCACGGTAGCAAATTAAAGCCCTTTTGCCCAAGACACAGAAGTACCCGTGGGTGAGCACTGACATTTCCCTCGTGCAGCTGCACCATCGTATTAAAACCAGAATTACTCTGTGCAATCAGCTCTCCTCATCCCAGCTAAACAACCCCTCCCAGCCCTGCTCAACTGTGCAGGGTTGCAGAAGTGCAAAGCAAGTCACTCCAAAGCACAGCTTGAAGTCATTGTTATTATTATTATTATTTCTATTGCACAGAGCACCCCCCAGGTGAGAGTCCAACCAGAACAGGTGTTGCACATCCTTTATTTCAATTAAATACTGTAATAGGGAGAGCAGCCCAAGGCTACAGGGAGCCAAATTAGAAAATTGCATGGAAAACACAAATAAAATGGATCAGAGTCACTCAGGTGAGGCTCACAGGAATGTGGCTGCCTGTTCCTCTGGGCAGCTCTGCTATTAAGGAATGAGGTTCTCAGGGAAAGGCCCTCTCACAGTGACATCTTCTGCTGACACCATGGCCAGTGGCTTCTGCTGAAGGGGAGGAACAAATCCTGCCTCGAATGGATCCTCCCAGGTTTGTCTGAGACTCTCACAGAGCTGAGAACTGAACTCAGGCAACTGCTGTTGAACGTCCAAATTGTCTGCAGCACCAAGGTAAGAACTCACATGAGCCCAGCAGCTGAAAGCCTTTGGAAGGATATTTTCCCAGCAGGCTTTAATTTTGGAAAGGAAAAATGGACTAGACTAGCAGCTCTCTGCTACCTGCCCAATACAAGCACTGGACATCATCACTTTGCCAAGGCAGCTCACCTGGGAGTCCAGGAAAGGAGGCTTTTAAAACTCAACCATAACAGTTTGTCCTCCTCTGCTCCACGTTCCGGGGTCCTGCATCAAAGCAGATAAATAAAGCACCCAACTCCACGCCCACGCTGCCAATAAACTGGGATACTTTCCCTTGGGATGGAGCCATTCCGGAAGGGAAGCAGCATTTACAAAAGCTGACACTGATTTCGGGAGAAATATATTTGGAACAGTGGAAACATGGCACTAAAATCCGCCTCTCCTTTTCTTTGAAATTAAAAACCCCAACACAACCCTTTCCTCAGATTCCTCCCCAGGAAGATGAAGCCAATTTTCCAGCATCCCAATGAATATTTCAAAGATGAGTGTTTCCTTAAGCTAATTGTTGCCCATTATCATGGAATTAAAAGCCAAATGGATTGAAGGCAATTGAGCCTCATTGCTTTCACTATTCTCTTTTCCCCAAAGACATTCCTGATTTTTAACTCCTCGGACCCTTGGGCTTTCAGACAGGTTTTCTGACAGGTTTTCTCACAGCATGAGAGCCCAAGGAAAGGTTCATGAACTGCAGAGGGCAGAAGGGACAGGTGGAGAGGCAGGATCCATGGTGAACAGTTCCTGAGGGAATTCCAGCAGGCTGGGAATGTGCTCCCACCAGTTTACATCCATCCCCTGCCTTCCCCCTGTTTGTAACCCACACACTGACCCAGGGCATCGCTCCTCCTGTCCTCGCTACTCACCACATTGGCTTTTTCTGTGCTAAATCCCACAATTCAGCTTCCAATCCAACACCCTGGATGCATCCCTGCTCCCCAGAACCCTGGATGCATCCCTGCTCCCCAGAACCCTGCTTGGCTGCACAAACTGCTGGAGCAGGGCAGGTACAACCTTCAACAGCAGAGCTTCACCTTGCACTGATCTCCAAAATACAACTGAAGGACTTCGGATTTTTAAATTTAAAGTCTGACACAAGCAACAGCTGACAGACTCTGCCCTTTCCTGTTGTCACAGCTATTCCACCTACTCAGAATCACCGGGATTTTTCCTTCAGGTCCCACCCACTTTGTTTTTTGCCTTTTCCCAGGGTTGGCTCCTCATTGCAGCCCCCAGGACAAAGCACCGAGCAGCTGCTTGTTCAAGGAACAGCCCAAGTGTGCATTGGCCCCTCTTAAACCCCGGCACACAGAGCTATTTGTTACTCAGCTGAAAGGCTCCCAGGGAAGCTTTTGTGACTGAAATGTGACTTTTCCCCCTTTCCATAAAGGAGGAAAACAAACCCAAGCAACTCCTGCAGGCAGCTTCCCATTTATTGCCACCTCCTCCAGCAGTGTGCACTGGGGACTGCCGTGAGGAACTACAGGAATTGGGAATGAATTCCTGCTTTTGCCACCCAGACCCAGACCCTGGCCACTGCACAAGGGACTAAACAGGACTGCAGGTCTGTTCTGCAGCTGGAATTTCCTTTGGGAAAGCTGTCAGTGCTCTCGGAGTCCCCGCAGGTCTTTGAAGGAGGCCTGAGGAGCGATCTCAAGGAATGCCAGTCATGCCGAGCTCAGCCTTCCCCCCCTCCCACACGGGGCTTTTGTTCACTCGCTGTTTACAGCTCAGAATTACTGTCATCATAAATGTTGAATCACAAGGCTGGAATCGCAGGGAAGGATTCCTGCTTTGTTTGTGGCTCCCTCCTTTGTTGCCCACCTTTCCCCCCCCTCCCGTTTGGTTGTGTTCCTCATCCAGTTTATGTGACACGCTCAAGTCTCGGAGGGATGAGAGCTATGGCAACAGGAGTTGTGCAGCTAATCCCTGATGCAGAGTGCTGAAATCACACCGTGCAGCAGCACATCAATTCACGAGAGCAGCCCTGCTTTCATTCATGTTAAACTTGGGGAAAGAAGTGCCAGAAATTCTGTGTGAGGGGAAAAACTCAGGGCAGCAGGTCCCGTGTGGGTCAGGGCAGTGGGTTTATAAAGCTGGAGCCTGGTCATGAGAGGAGGTGGAAATGGAGCCTGGACAGGTCAGACCAGCCTGGACACATAACAAGAAATGGCAGAGCCTGTGGAAGTGGTTGGAAATTGGTAAAGACTCACTTCTGTTGCATTTCTGCTCCAGGTCACTATTTCTGCTCATGGGCAGGGGGTGATAATTCGATATTTCACCCTCACAACCCTCCCTAAACTTTAATTCCCTCCAGCTGGTCCCAGTCTGAGCCAGATCCCCCAGGGACAACACCCCAAACTGCTCCAGCTGGGCTGAGCCCCCCTCCCTGCCCAGCCCAGAGACCCCCCAGCCTTGCTAGGCACTGGCACGACCGCCAAGCACCAGCTCAGCCCCTCAGCACCACCAGGAACAAACTCCACAAACAGTTCTATTTTTCAGAAAACCCCTCTGCTCTCTTTCTACCTGGAAAGATCACTGGTGTGGAGCTGTCTGTGCTGTGTCTGCTCTCCAGGACATTCCTGGCTCTATAAACACCAGGGAAAACCCCCCCAGCTGCTGTGGGACACCAAGAATCTGCTCCAACCTGGGCAGCCCAGTAAAAAAAAAAACAGGAATTGAACAAATCTCCTGAAATACCTGAACACTGCACGCATTTAAAAAAACCCAAGGAAAAAGCAGGGAACCAAACCTCACTTGTGCTCTCCATTCAGCTCTGCACTGGGAATTAATCCATGATTCACAACTTCCCATCCGTGGGCTGAGAACCAACTGGTTATGAATGAATATTTTTGCAAGCTAAAGAATGTGCAGGGTCTACTCTGGGACAGCTTTTACACCAAAACCACAACTTTACAACCAACACCTGAACCCCAAAAAGAGCTGCACAGACTCACTCTAACCTTCACCTCCTTCTTGGAGAGATTCAGTTGCTGGAGGGGGAGAGTTGAGACCCCCAGACCCACAAGGGGATGGGATTAGGGAAAAATCCCTGCCCTCCACAGCCAGAAATAAAGGATGATGCCAGACAGGTGTGGGCTGTGCTGGAATTTGGGTGGGATTCAAGCAGCACCCTTTTTGTAACCACGACAGCGAGAGGTGTGAATGGAGGGCTGCTACAGAGGAAATTATAATTTAAAATAATTTATGTTCTCATTTAGATGGCATAACTTATTGTAAATAAAAAAAATAAGTAAGTAGAAGCTTTTCTTTTTAAGGGAGAAAAAAAAATAGATTTGAGATTGGGCAATAAAACCAGCAAAAACTGGAGGAGCCTCCTCGGGGTCCCTCTCCTCTGCTGCTCCCCCTGCAAGGAACCACCTGAGCTGTTACTGTTCCCCAAATCCACCAAAATCCTCGGGATAAATCAGATTCCCCAACAGGGCCTCGTGGTGTCAGTGAGCCAGGCACTGTTTTATTCTTGGCCAGGATTTGGGTGTGTGGCTGACAAAGCTCTGGCCTCCACACAGACCCTGATCCAAACCTTTTCCACTTATTTATACATTTTGAGCAAACAAAGAAATGAACGTACCCTGGCTTTAAGCCACACAGTTCTCTTCATCATTTAGCATGCCATTGATTATTGATTTCTTGCTCTTCCTGCTTACCTGGCCCACATCCTTTTGTCCTTTTATCAGCAGGGGCTTTCCAAATTTCCAGGCCTGGATCTCCTCTGTATCTCCTGGTTACTCCAACATCCTTCAAGTGCCATAAATTTAAGTTCCCAAATTCAACCTCCAAGTCCTTTTGGCTCAGTTTGTTGGAGCTGGTCAGGGTTGGTTTCAGCAAACTTAAATGTTTAAGGTGACTTAAGGATCAAAGTAACAACAAGGGCCTGCGAGGAAACTCAACAGGTGCTTGGCTGAAAGCGGGCACTGCTCACAATTAATTAAAAAAAACTCATTAAAAATGAGTAAAGGAAGTTACAACATTTCCAATGCGACAGCTTTATTGAGCTTCAGGGAGAAGGGTTCGGGACAGGAAGGGGAAGGGGAGGGAAAAGGAAGGGGCGGGATCTCCATGCCTTGCTTGGCAGGGGCTTCCAGAACCTTCCACACACTCCTGGAAGCTCAGCAGCTCCAGGATTCAGCTGCTTTGAATTTTGAAGGTAAGTTTTGTTCACTGGTTTTTTTTTGTTTGTTTGTTTTAAGTTTTTTTTTGTTGTTGTTGTTCAGTGTTTTCGCTTTGGGGAAAGTTTGTTCTTTCCCCTCGGCTCTATGTTAGGGGGTATTTTGGGAGTGATGGATGTGTGGGGTGAGCTCTCCCACGGGAATTGTCCATGGCACCGCAAGGTTTGCAGTCAGATCCTCAACCTTCAGGTGTGTGGGAGTGAATTTGGAGCAAAATCAGCTCCCGAGGAGCTGGGTGTGCTGTTCTTCACCCCTGGAATGATACCTGTTCTTCCAGGTGCACAGCCCTGGAGAGTTGATATTTTCTTTTTATTTATTTTCCTTATTAATTTAATGCTATTTTTACCGATTTCCTTATTAATCTAATTTAATTCCTTCATTTTATTAGTAAACTTCAAGTGGGGATTGGCTTTGCAACACCTGCCTAGTGCTGAGTTTGCCTCTATAATTTGTGCTCAGGTGTTGCTCCTCTGAGCTCTGGTTTAGGCTGGAGAGCTGGAATAGAAGCTAAGTTTTCCCGACTTTTATTAGGAAATAAAGCAGTGCAGTTTGGCTGATTCTGCTGGTGGAGACTTGGGGGAAGGAAAAGTGTGAGCACCTGGAAAAATCCCTGATGAGCCTTGCAGCTTGCATAGAAACATGCGAATAAAGTGGTTTTTGGAGCCATATGGAGAATTTGACTTTGTTCAAGCTGCACCTCAACATCTGCTGGGTACCTGGGATGGCTCAAACCACAGGCACCAGCATTGTGTTTTCAGTGCTTTTGGAAATCCTGCTGCTCTGGGTATGGAGGGTTGTGCTGCTGTTTTTATTCCAGCAGTGCCCGTGATGTGCTGGGTACAGGTTTAGGAATATGCATCCAAAAATTCAAAAGAGGCGGTGTACCGTAGAAACATGTTCCCATAAAATCCTTGTGGCATCTTCATGGGAAGCTGGCGTGTTTCAATTAATTTGTGAACAGAAGTTGGATGTGGGGGAAGCCCAGGGATTCCTGAGCATGGCAGAGGCACTTTAGGAAAAACAGTGGGGTTTAAGGAGAGGGATGAGGGGCAAGGCTGCTCCTGAAGTGGCTCCGGACACAGCTCTGGTGGCTGTAAGGAATTGTGGAGTGGTCCCTGGCAGGAGCAGCTTGTCCTTGCCTGTGTTCAGGAAAAGGGAATTTTACGTGTGCTGCTGATAAACTTTGAGCCTCTCTGCTATCGCTTTATGCATGTCAGGATTTGTCAGGGTAGGAAAGCAGATTATTGCAGATACTGCAGAGCCAGGGGCTCCCCGCTGTGGGTTTGGGATCAGCTCTGGGTGGGCACAGAACAGCTGGGAAAGGGGTTTTTTTGGCTGCCCTGTGCAGGTGAGCCTGAAAGTGCCCCCAGTGCTGGCAGAAAATGCTGTTTGTGCTTTGAACTGGGGCCTGTCTGACAAATTGGGAAGCACCTCCCCTAAATTTCCAGGGGTGCTGAGCAGAATGTGCTTCCTGTACCTGTTGGAACATTCTGTTAGGTGGGACCTGTCCTCGGGACTGAGATGTTGGTGGCTCCATAGACCGGGCAGAGCATCTGTACCCACCAAAAGTGCTAAAAACACAAGAGCCTCCCTTCTTCCTGGGAGAATCCATGGCAGGAAGCTTCCTTAATCCACAGAACCCCCAAACAGTCTGAAGATTCCTTGAATGGAATAGTCCCAGCTAATGGAACAAGACATATTCAACCCACAAAATAGAAACTAAATCCAACCATGGGAATTAACTGAGAGTATCTGAGGTAACATAATTATTTACCTAATTCTGAGCTTTGGATGTACCTGGGGGCTTTCATTGTTTCCCCATAAGCAAAGAGCAGCTTGGAGCCTGCACAGAATTTACTTTAGACAGAAACAAGAATAAATAGAGCAACAGAAGTGAAATCTTTATTTAGAGCAGGTGTGCTGGGCTCCTCTCTGCCATGCCACATTAATCCGGCCTGCAGCGACCACAGCTGCCCTGCCAGAGCTGCAAACCTCGGGAACACAGAGGGGCAGGAGCAGGAGGGGATTGCCCATTGGAAATTCTCCCTGGCTTTGGTTATTTAGATGCAGTTTTCATTTTAAAAGGGTTGCAAAGCAGTTTCAGGCTACTTCAAAGCAGTGCTCAGGATAGAAATGTGCTTTTCTCTGTCCTGGGGGAGGGTGGGGAGAGGACGGTCAGGCAGCTGATCCTGGGGGGGTACAGCAGGATTTTTAGTCTCTGTTTGGAGGGGCTGAGCAGACTGAGCTTAGGAAACCTCAGCCCAGCCATCCCCTCTCTTTCGGGGCATTTATTGCCTCTCTGAGGATGTTTCCAAGTGCTGCAGTCCCTGCTCTGGTGTTCAGAAAATGCAGAGTAGAAAATACTGAAATCCTCAAGGGCTGCTGAGGAGGGAAGCAGGACCTGTGGTGCTTGGAGGGGAAGAAAGCAGGTGAGGGAGTGGGGATGATCTCCACTCCTGGTGGTAACCAAATCCCTGCTGAAACCTGATTAACACAGATCACTTACTTTAAGATTCTCTCCTCAGGTATTTTAAGGAACCTTTTATTGTTCCCAAGCTCCCTTCGAGCTAAAATTTTGCCCTGGGAAGAGGAAGGTTCTTTTAGCTTTGGCTTTTCTGTCAAGGTCTAAGCTGGTCAGTAAAAAACAAAATTCCCTTCATTTTTCTGTTGCGTGTTATTCCTCATGTGCCTGCTTTTGGGATAGGGTTTGTTTCCTAAAAAGCAAAGAGCTTGGTGTTGGGATGAGTAATTAGAGCAGTGAATGTCAGTGAAAACATGAGGTTTTTTGGAAGCACGAGGGGTCGGAAAGGCATTCTTGCCTCAGCAGGGAAGAGGAGGGGGATTGGAGAAAGGGTGAGGTTTGTTTACAGGCTCCTGAGCAAAGGTGAGAGATCTGAGCAGTGAAAAGTTCAGCGCTGATAGACTTGTTAAAAGTTGCCCTTGACTGCTTACAGGCATCATTTTAATTTAAATGTAATAAAAACCTGAAAGGGAAAATTAAGATGCGGAAAGCAGTTGAAAAGCCTGTCTGAAGACATCTGCAAAATGGTTTTATTCCGAGCAAATATAAGAAAACTGTTGGGGTTTTTTATTGTCAAACAATAATTGTGCCTCCATTTATACAACGGCTTTTTACAACCAAATCTCTTTCATAGATTGCTTCCAAAACAACGCAGAAGTTGATTTATTTTTAAACCCTGTCCCCATAACCCTCCTCTCCCTGGTGATTGAGCATCTCCATGGTGGCAGGGAGTGGCTGGAGCTGAGGTTGTGAGGGAATGGGGGGGGTTTGGCTGGGGCAGAGCAAGGCAGGGACCTCCCTCAGCCCCTTTCCCTCGTGCTGAGCCTGGTGGCAGTGCCCTGACCTGGACCCACCCTCCCTGTGGTGCCAGCGTGGCACGAGCTGGGTTAAGGATGGGGGAGGATTGTTCTGCTCAGGGCACCTTTATCTCACTTGGGTGTTTTTCTTTTCCTTGACCCAGTCCTTTCCCAGTCCAACTTTGTCCAGGTCGCAGTAGAAGTGCTCCCTGTGCTCTCAGCTCTCTTCCGTGATCATTTTGGCAGAGATGGATCTTTGCATTCCCCTTCAGTTCCCAACCAGGCCTGAAAATGAAGTGTTCTGCTTGCAATAAATACAGAAGTCGAGGTGCCCGTTTTCCATACCCTCTAAAAATCCCACTGCTGTCTCCAGAGGACAAGGAATACTTCTGTCCCACAGGTCCCACAGGCACAACCCTGTCAGGTTTCCAGATCTGGGAATATTTTGGAAGATTATGCAGTGTAATCAGTAGATCATGGGAGTGGGGTACTGAGGTGTAGGAGCTCTCTCAGCTGTGCAAACCCCTTTGGATTCAGCTGCACAATATATGGGATTTTCTGCGTGGGGTGAAATGGTCACTGCTCTAATGATCTGCATTTCTCTGTCCTCTTCTGATGGCAGCTCAGAGCACTGTGAAATGAGGAGGTTTTGACCTGTTTGGCTGTGTCTGATGTCAGGAAAGCAAAACAATGGCAGAACCTAAACCCAGAAGCCCCAAGAATCCTGACTTGGGCTTTGTGCTTAGAAGGCAGGAACTGAATCTTTCCCTGGGTGAGGAACTTAAAACCTACAGCCAATTAATAACTGCTGTAAAATAGTGCTTTAGTCTGGAAGTGCTGACAGAGAATTTAGTGCACCTTATGGAGGGCAGGGGGGTTACAGATTAATTAATTAAGTTTTGGAAAGTCTGTAATCCTTGGACAAAGGGCTCTGTAAATGTAATATGCAACAGCTATTGCTGCAAGCTCCTCTGGTTTCAGATGGGCTGGGGACATGAGGTGCCTTTAAAAGAGAATCACTGAGGTGACCAGGCCAGGCTGGCCAACCTGGGATAGTGGGAGGTGTCCCTGCCATGGCAGGGGGTGGCACTGGATGAGCTTTGAGGTTCCTTCCAACCCAAATCATTCCATGATCCTTCAGAAAGGAGAGCCTAGCTCATGATGTGGTCAAGCAGAAGGCTTGAAGGCCTCTCTGTTCTGGGGTGTGTTTGAGATTTGGGCTTCTGAGACTCTCTTGGGCTGCCTGGGGTGGTCAGGCTCCTCCAGGTGTTGTTGTGTGTCTGTACCCAGAGCAGTTTTGGTGACTGCAGGGACCACAGCCCCTGGTCCCCTGTCCCCAGCAGCAGTCACTGAGTGGGGTCAGCTTCACTGCCCCAGGGCAGCACCTGCACAGTTCAGCTCAGCTGATCAAGCAGCACCTCGTCCCTGAGTGTCCTCCTGCAGCTTTGTCCCCTGCTGTCCTGGGGACAGTGACAGGGTTGTGGGAGCCTTTGTGTGGCTGGAAGTGCCCTGAGGACAGGACCCTGCAGTGCTCAGGACAGTGGGGATGTCACGGACACCCAAAGCTCTGTACCCTGTGTCGAGCCCCAGTGCAGGATGTGGCTGCTGTGGCCTGGCTGAGGAGCTGCCTTTGTCCCCGTGTCAGTGGCTTGGGGCACCAGGACGTGTCTGGCAGTGCTGGTGGAACCAACCGAGGGCTTGGGACCTGTCACACCATGGAAAGGGCCATCTGTGCTGCTGCCAGGAGCCCGCACTGCTGTCACAGGGGCTTGTCCCTGACCCCTGGGGGGATTAAGCCATGTCCCTGCACCCCAGCGTGGTGGCCTGGCTGTGTTGCCTGGCTCTGAAGGCAGCTGGCTCTGAGCATCCCGTGCTTCACTCTGGATCCTCCTGCTGAGCCAGAGCACGGTTCCCTACCACAGGAACCTGCAGCATCCCGTGACACTTGGCAGCTGGCAGGGACTGTGAGAGCCACAGGAACAGAAACACTCTGGGCTGGCTGTTCTCCGGAGATCCCAGGGCTCTGAGGTGCCTCTGGAGGGGCTTGGAGAACGGTGGGAAGTGGCAGAGCTCCTCAGAGAGCCTCGCTGGGGCCAGGCAGCAGCATATGGGTCTCACATGCTTGGGTTGGCCCTGTCTGCTCCTGGAGTAATTGCTCGTCTGGCTGGAAGCCATTCCAGTTCAGATGTGGAAAAGGAGCTGCTGGTGACACTTCCCAGGTTTCAGTCCCTTCCCTCCCCCCCACTCCTCACTGTCCTAATTAAATTTAATATTAAAGTAAAACATTAAAGACATTATCACAGAGCTTTCATCTGACACACATAAGCCTCTTCCTAATTTGCTAGGTCATTAGCAAGGCAGAATAAATCGAAGGGAGCGTGTGGAGGCTCCAGGGGTGGCGAGTCAGCATTTTGAGACTGGGGGAGTGGGTTTTTGGGTGAGCACGTGCTGGGCTGGGCGGGCTTGGCAGCCTTGGCTTGTCCAAACCTGGCACTGAACATGGCCCAGAGTGGGGCCAGACAGGGCTGCTGGACCCGTGTGTGCTCCAGGGGTTTGTGGGGCCAATCCAAGTGTGGGGTCTCCTCTCTGTCCCTCTCCTTCCCACATCAGGACACTTTCTTAAGGTGTATTGGAATTTGAGTTGGGGTTTTTTGAGCCTCTTTGCACCTCTCCAATATGAGGATTTATCTCTCCTGTTTTGCTCAATGGAAGCAGGAATTGTGGAATTCCAGGGACTGGAGCTGCCATAAAGCTGTGGAGAGAGAAGGAATCTTTCTCCTGCTGCTTTGGTGGTCACTGGGTCACAAACCCTCCAAAGAGACCTCTGAAATGGCACTGAGGTGTCTCAGCAAGGAGAAGGGATTGCACAGCAAATGGGGCCGGAATGGCTCTGTTTTGCCAGGGATGTGGGAATCAATCAGCAGCTCCCTTCAGGCTGGAGTCATCCAAGGGGCTTTGTCTGGATATTGGGTGACTCTTCAGGAAGCATTAACCACGTGCAAACTTTGAGCTTTCCTGACAGGAGGAGGCTCAAAGTTGGGTTTTTTCTCTCAAAAAAAATTGCAGATTAAGACTGCCATGGTTGTGATTCCAAGTATTGCTCTACCAGTGCAGGGAGAGGGCTTGGGGGAGTGGGGGAACTCAGACCCTGCCATGACTCCCTGAATTCTTGGGAATATTGCACATTCTGGGCAATTTAGTGGGTGCCATGAGCTGTATGATTCAAATGGTTTCATTTCTGGAAGTTTTAAGTATGTGAAGGTTTATATATATGTATTTTTTTAACACATATAAAAAATACATTATTAAAGGTCCCTTTCCACCTGAACCAGTCCATAACATTTCACTCTTGGAGAAACCACTCTGAGTGTTGTTATTGTCTGGGAAGGTGCTGATGCTGCTAAAGCCTGGCGCTGCTGGATTTGATTCCTGCCATCCCGCCTGATGTGGATAATAGACCAAAAATAACCAGGGCTGCTCTGTGTTGGAAGGGAACATCAGCGTTCCTGCAGCCAGAACAGTTCTGAGGAACTGCAAACAAATCACTTTGGGCTTCATTTACAAGATCAGGTCTTGCTGTACAGGTTGGGCTGTCCTGAGGGATGTTTTGACTTAAATTCTGGAGTAGAAGCTCAGATGCAGCGAGCTGGGCTCACTGGAGCTTGAAACAGGCTGGGACCAGGAGGTTTGATTCTGCCTGGTTTGGGAGGGGCTAAAAGATTTGATTCTTCATTTTCGCAGGTTTGTCTTTGCATATCAGAACCCAGATGAAACCTTGAGCTTTTCCATTGACCAGGGTAATTCTTTGGCCTTGCATTGCAGTGGGAACGATGGAGCTGAGCTGAGGTGTTCCCAGGGCAGCAGCGAATCTAAAATAAACTGTTTTGTAAAGAAACACTGAACTATTTCTGGGTTGAACCTTTGTTCCATTGGCCCCAACTCCTCTGTTGGGAAACCTTGGCCACTCAATGCATGCTGCCACTCCAGGGAAGGATCTCCAGGACCTTTCCAGGTGAGGAGAGGCTCTTTGATGAACATTTTCTCAGATGGCACAAACTTGAAGCAGTAGTTTTGCATTTGCTTGATGAATCTTCTCCCCAGCATATGCTCAGTGCTTGGATGAATGAGTTATTTAAGTGTATTTGAAGGTTATGACAGACACCTGTAAACAGACAGATATTGATAAAAATGTCATTTGGAAGCAGATCTGTGCCTTTCTTGCAATTCAATTACTCCTGATGGCGAGGAGCCCAGAGCTCCCAGCACAGTGCATTAACCCAGAGTGTGATGGACAGGCTGCCCTCAGAGGGAGCACGAGCAGGGCCTCATTCACCTCTGGCTCTGATGTAACTGCAGGAGTTAATGGAGTTGTTTGTAATTCACACGGGAGCGGAAGGGGACTGACTCCAGACGTGTCCATGGGCTTCTTGTGGACCTTGTGTCAGCTGAAGGTGCTGAGGGATCCAGACTGACCTCTCCTGATGTCATCCAGCTGGAGGTCTGGCTCCAGAAAAGCTCCCCTTGGAAGATTGCCTGGGAGTTGCTGCCCTAAGTCATGCAGGGAGGAGTTTCTGTGGCTCTTCCCAGAGAAGCTGTGGCTGCCCCATCCCTGGAAGTGTCCAAGGCCAGGCTGGAACAACCTGGGATAGTGGAAGGTGTCCCTGCCCATGGCAGGGGTGGAATGGGATGAGCTTTGAGGTTCTTCCAACCCAACCCATTCCATGATTTTATGACTCTTTACTCATGGAAAGAGCGGCGAGACCGTTGCTTCATCCGGGGGCTGCCTTCCTTGGGGGAAGCAAACACAGCCAGATGTGCTCATTAAAAATGGATTCCCTTCACCTACCAGCTCTCCAGGAGCTCCTCAGAGCTTGTAAGTGGGAGTGTTTGGCTGGGATGGGAATTATTCCTGATGGCTCCGGTGTTGGACACACGGGAAGCACTAACACAGCTTTCAGTGGGACACAGACACTGCGAGTCCGTCAAGCTGTTCTTGACCTCTTGGTTTCCTGAGAGGAACTTCTTCCTTTTGTTATCTTCCTCCAAGCTGGAGAGCAATGGAATGTGGATGGAAGTGGTTCTGCTGTGCAGCTCTCACGTAGGGCAGGAGCCCAGAGCTGCCTGCAATGCAATGATTATTTGGTGGCAGTGCGAGCATTCAGAGAAGTGAAAACAAAAAGCCAAGGTTAATGGAAGTTGCATTTCATCTGGATTGCTCTTATTTCCTATTTTATAAGCTCGTGCTCCATGCAGGTGCTTGGCTTATATCTTCATGCTGTCAATAAAGCCAACGTGTTTGAGCAGACAGGATTAATGCAGATTTTAAGGGCTATATTTAGAAGTAATTTAGCTATCATCAGTCAGAAGGGTGGGGAGAGATGTGATGGTTATTCATACTGATTGAATATTCTATTGATAGAGATACTTATTAACCCTAACCGTGTCTTTCCAGCGTGTTTTCGGGTCTTGAACAAGGAAAAAAATTGAACTTTTTTTCAATTTGAGAGAGAGAGAGAGAAGCAGAATTCATGTGTTGGGATGGGCTTGGAGGGAAGCAGCAGGCTGGTTAGTGGGGCCTGAAATGGGACCCCTGGAGCTGGGTGGTGGCAGTGGGATGGGTGCAGTGTGAGGTGACAGGAATGCTGGAGCAGGGAGGGGCTGGCTGATGGGTTTTTATGGCACAGGTGTTCAGGGTGTTTAGAATTTTGGGAGGTGCTTGAGCTTCTGTTCCTGACTGAGCACTGAATGGACAAGCTCAGAGCAAACTTTGGGCTTTCTTTTTTTCTTTCCCTTTTTCTTATTTTCCCCCAGGGATGTGAGGGAGAGGGAGGAATCTCTTAGGGAGTGATTCCTGCTCAAAATGCTCCTGCTCTGAGTGATGGTAGTGAGGTTAGGGAGCCATGAGGAGTGTCACCAGTGGTGTGACAGCAGGAGAGGGCAGGGACTGTCCCCTGTGCTGGCACTGCCAGGGCACCTCCAGAGCTGGGGACAGTTCTGGTCCCTCATGGCCAGAGAGACCTTGAGGGGCTGGAGCGAGTCCAGGGAAGGGAACTGAGCTGGGAAGGGGCTGGAGAATTCCTGAGGGAGCTGGGAAAGGGGCTCAGCCTGGAGCAAAGGAGGCTCAGGGGGGACCTTGTGGCTCTGCACAAGTCCCTGACAGGAGGGGGCAGCCGGGGGGGTCGGGCTCTGCTCCCAGGGAACAGGGACAGGAGGAGAGGGAACGGCCTCAGGCTGGGCCAGGGGAGTTGGGGTTGGATTTTAGGGAAAATTTCTTTGTGGAAAGGGTGGTCAGGCCTTGGAACTGCCCAGGGAGGTTTGGAGTCCCCACCCCTGGAGGTGTCCAGGGAAGGCCTGGACGTGGCACTCGGTGTCCTGGGCTGGGGACAAGGTGGGGATGGGGCACAGGCTGGACTCAGTGACCTTGGAGGGCTTTTCCAGCCCCAGTGATCCTGAAGAACCAAGAGTTGGGCACTCTCTGCAATTCCATCTCCTTTCCCAAAGCCTCTGCCCTGCACTCGCCGCTCTCTCGCCGCGTTTCCTGAGCAGAGATTTCATTTCAGATAGTGCAGCCACTGCTCTGCGCTTCCAGGAGCATTTATAAAATGGAATTACCAGAAATAATCACGGTGATTAACATACAGAGTTACAAAAAAGGGAAGATTAATTACAAAGCCATAATTCATCTGCAAATATGAACAGTGAGGAAGTTCGAGGAGTTTAGCAGCCGTGAGGTGCCCCTTAGGATGTGCATCCATGGAATTCGGGCTGTGCTGAGCTTCCTGGGAAGAAGGAAGGAAACTGAGGCACTGAGATGGAAAATCACTGGTGTTTGTTATCCAGAAAATCAGATGGAATGGGATCTGAAAGCCCTGACTCTGCTCCTTGCCGTGACTGGGGGACAGAAATCCGTTTTCATTACACTGAGTGTTTCCTGCATCAGAATTTGTAAAAGTTGCCCAGGAACTCGGTGGCACTGGTGAGAAATGACTCTGTCTCCAGTCTGCTGAGCAGCTCTGGGTGGTTTTATGAAGGGAGGAGGGTCTGGAGGTGATGGGAGGCTGCACAAAGCTGTTCCTCCCAGGGCAGGGGTTTTGGGTTTATTACCACCAGTATAGGGGAGGGCTGATTCCTACAACTAATTGCCTTTTTTTTTCCTGAAGATGCAAGCAGTTGATAATGGCAGTAATTAACACCGTAGAAACAAGGTCAAACCCAAGAACATTACCCACTAAAAGTCACTTTCCCGAAAGTCATGGCAAATTCATTGCCTTGGAGTAGCTTTAAAAAAAAAAGAAAAAAAAAAAAAAAAGGAGGCAACTGATGATGAGCTGTTTGAATTATGTAAATGCTCAGGTATCCATGGGGTTTGACCTTTTTGCAGATGTAATTTAGCATTCAAGACACTGTCATCTTGCTGCCAAAGTCAAATTAGATGCTTGCTACTGCAATTGATAGCTGATAGCAGATCTCCTTCCAGAACAGGCAGTACGGAGAGGCAGGGCAGGCAGGCAGGGTGTGTTTGCTGCAGGGCCGGGGAGCTGCGTTCTGAAATACAAAGTGGTGCAAGAGTCCTGGATGCAGTTCAGGTGCGCAGTGTGCTTTTATAAAAACATGCACCTGCTGCCTGAGGTCAGCATCCACGGTCCTGAAAGGCTCAGGAGCTCTCCAGGATTGTTTTGGGGTTGCTTTTCCCAGCAGGATGGCTCAGGGCCAGGTGTGCTCCTGGACACAGGAATGGTGGCATTGTACGAGATTTTGGTGCCCAGAACTGCTGTGTTTCCACACGAGGATGAAAGGACTCTAAGGCAAGGGAGGGTTTTTTGGGAACGATTTCCCATGAAGTGCAACCCCAAAGACTGATGCCCATGAAGTGCAACCCCAAAGACTGATGCCCATGAAGCACAACCCCAAAGACTGATGCCCATGAAGTGCAACCCCAAATCCGTGCAGGCTGCTGCTGTCCCCAGCCCATGGGTTGTGTCCCTGTGTTGGCCTGGCTGTCCCCATTTGTCACCTGGCAGTGAAATCCCCCATTCCTGGGGTGCCAGGTGGCTGAGCCGATATTCCCCCCAGCTCTGATTCCCCCCTCTCCAATCCCCCCCGGCTCTGATCCCCCCGGCTCTGATCCCCCCCAGCTCTGGTTGCCCCCAGCTCTGATCACCCCCGGCTCTGGTCGCCCCCGGCTCTGGTCGCCCCCGGCTCTGATCCCCCCGGCTCTGATCCCCCCGGCTCTGATTTCCCCCAGCTCTGATCCCCCCAGCTCTGATCCCCCCGGCTCTGATCCCCCCTGGCTCTGATTCCCCCCTCTCCAATCCCCCCCTGCTCTGATCCCCCCAGCTCTGATTCCCCCCTCTCCAATCCCCCCCGGCTCTGATCCCCCCGGCTCTGATTGCCCCCGGCTCTGATGCCCCCAGCTCTGATCCCCCCCCAGCTCTGGTTGCCCCCAGCTCTGATCCCCCCCCAGCTCTGGTTGCCCCCAGCTCTGATCCCCCCCGGCTCTGATCCCCCCCCAGCTCTGATTGCCCCCAGCTCTGATTGCCCCCAGCTCTGATCCCCCCCAGCTCTGATCCCCCCCAGCTCTGATCCCCCCCAGCTCTGATCCCCCCAGCTCTGATTGCCCCCGGCTCTGATCCCCCCAGCTCTGATCCCCCCGGGCTCTGATCCCCCCGGCTCTGATCCCCCCAGCTCTGATCCCCCCCAGCTCTGATCCCCCCCGGCTCTGATCCCCCCAGCTCTGATCCCCCCAGCTCTGATCCCCCCCGGCTCTGATTGCCCCCAGCTCTGATTGCCCCCAGCTCTGATTGCCCCCAGCTCTGATCCCCCCAGCTCTGATTGCCTCCAGCTCTGATTGCCCCCAGCTCTGATCCCCCCCAGCTCTGATCCCCCCCAGCTCTGATCCCCCCGGGCTCTGATCCCCCCAGCTCTGATCCCCCCCAGCTCTGATCCCCCCCAGCTCTGATCCCCCCAGCTCTGATCCCCCCAGCTCTGATCCCCCCAGCTCTGATCCCCCCCAGCTCTGATCCCCCCAGCTCTGATCCCCCCAGCTCTGATCCCCCCAGCTCTGATTGCCCCCAGCTCTGATTGCCCCCAGCTCTGATCCCCCCCAGCTCTGATCCCCCCCAGCTCTGATCCCCCCGGGCTCTGATCCCCCCAGCTCTGATCCCCCCCAGCTCTGATCCCCCCCAGCTCTGATCCCCCCAGCTCTGATCCCCCCAGCTCTGATCCCCCCAGCTCTGATCCCCCCCAGCTCTGATCCCCCCAGCTCTGATCCCCCCGGGCTCTGATCCCCCCCAGCTCTGATCCCCCCGGGCTCTGATCCCCCCAGCTCTGATCCCCCCGGGCTCTGATGCCCCCAGCTCTGATTGCCCCCAGCTCTGATTGCCCCCAGCTCTGATCCCCCCGGGCTCTGATCCCCCCGGGCTCTGATCCCCCCCGGGCTCTGATCCCCCCCGGGCTCTGATCCCCCCCGGCTCTGATCCCCCCAGCTCTGATCCCCCCGGCTCTGATCCCCCCAGCTCTGATCCCCCCCGGCTCTGATCCCCCCAGCTCTGATCGCCCCCAGCTCTGATCCCCCCAGCTCTGATCCCCCCCAGCTCTGATCCCCCCGGCTCTGATCCCCCCAGCTCTGATCCCCCCAGCTCTGATCCCCCCGGCTCTGATCGCCCCCAGCTCTGATCCCCCCAACTCTGATCCCCCCCAGCTCTGATCCCCCCAGCTCTGATCCCCCCAGCTCTGATCCCCCCAGCTCTGATTGCCCCCAGCTCTGATCCCCCCAGCTCTGATCCCCCCAGCTCTGATCCCCCCAGCTCTGATCCCCCCAGCTCTGATTGCCCCCAGCTCTGCTCCCAGTGGCCTCCCCACCTCCCCTCACACCCGCTCAGTTTCTCCTGCCCCCCGTGCAGTGGCTCTGGGGGAACACCTGCTCTGCCCAGCCCTCCTTCGTCCACAGCAGCTGGAAAAGCCTCTGCTGCCCTGAGGGTTCCCTGTGATTCCTGACCTGGGCTGATCCCCAGCCCTGCACAGGCGTTTTGGGAGTAGTTTGGAATAAAATGATCTTTAAGGTCCTTTCCAATCTACACCACTCTGTGATTTCTCTTTTTGCCAGCACAGCAAAGCCTCCCTGAAGCTGTGGTTGCACAGGTAATGCTCCCTGGCCAGATCAGAGTTATCCCAGGACTTCTGATCCTTTCCCGGTTTCTGTGCAGCACTTGGGGGTGTTTTGGATTCAGATCTAATCTGTCCTCTGGACCTGGGGAGCTCTGCTCACACAACAAATCCAGGCAGGAGAAGCGTTTGCCTGGCTGGGACCAGGGCATGGAGTGACAGGAGGGGGGAATGGCCTTCAGCTGAAGAGTGCCAGGGTTGGCGTATTTCTTCTTCCCATATTGGGAAGAAATTCCTCCCTGTGAGGGTGGGGAGGAGCTGGAATGGATTTCCCAGAGAAGCTGTGGCTGCCTCATCCCTGGAAGGGTCCAACGCCAGGTTGGAGCAAGCTGGGATAGCAGGAGGTGTCCCTGCCCATGGCAGGGATGGAATGGGATTATCCTTAACTTCTGTCCCACCCCGAACCAGTCTGTGACTGGAAATGCACTCACTGCAGTTTGTCACAGGGACACGAGGCACAACCAAGGTGCAGATCTTCAGGGTGGTTTTGGTGGTTCCTGGAGCCTGTGCCAGGCAGCAAATCCCTGTGAGACAGCAGGAATGGAAGCTGAGGCTCTGTGTGTCCCTGGGCAGGGCCCTGGATGTGTTCTCCCCCAGTGTTACCCCGGTAACTCCCCTGAATTTGCCCTGTGTTTCCACAGGAACAAACAAGAGCTCCGAATCCCTGGAATTGCTCCTCAGCTGCTGCCAGGGATTAACTCTGGGTCTGCTGCAGGTTGTAGCTGTTCAAGTGCTTCCCACCCTTGTGCCTTCAGCTTTTGCTGCTCAAAACAGAGAACTTGGCCGGTGGGATTTATCCTTTTCCTTTCTGAAGGGTTGTTTTGGGATGGGGGTTGCTGTGGCCCCAGCTTCTCCCAGCGGTGTTGCTGGGCTGTGGCTCTGGGTGGGAGCTCTTCCCTGGCTGCAGCTGTGCTGCTGTTGCTGTTTCATGGTTCACTTCCAATGCAGAGTTTGGATTTCATGCTTCATTATTTTTTCCTCCCCGTTGTGTGGCCATTTGTAAACCGAAGGTGAATTGCACGATGTGTTCCTGCCAGGCATGCAGAGAGCACACATCCTGAGGAGAATCTGGAAATCTTTCCCCTCTTGGATGCAGGGATGATGTTTTTGTGGGGCTTTTACCACTCAAGTCCTGGCACTTGCTGCAGTTGAGTCCCTGTGTCCCTGTCCCCTGGTCCAGGATCCCTGGGTGGATGTTTTAGTGGAGGGATTTTCCCCCAGGAAAGGATTCTGCCTGTCTGCTGCTGGGATCAGGGGAGGGAAAGGAGTATCTTGGCTATCCTGGCTAATGCCAACCCTGATGGTGGCTCTGCAGGTGTTTTATGGGAATATATGGAATCCTGGAATGGTTTGGGTGGGAAGGACCTTAAAGCTTGTCCAGTTCCATGGGCAGGGACACTTCCACTATCCCAGATTGCTCCAAGCCCCATCCAACCTGGCCTTGGACACTTCCAGGGATCCAGGGGCAGCCACAGCTTCTCTGGGAAATCCATTCCAACCTGTCCCCAACCTTCACAGGGAGGAATTCCTTCCCAATATCCAATCTAAAGCCACTCTCAGTTGGAAAATCTGCCTGGTTTTTTGAGTAAATGTTTGCATTTTTCTCTCAGTAGCAGCTGCTGAGGCCCCACGCACCTTTGCAGCTGACTGTAAGTAGGATCCCACAATAATCATCAATATTTAACTAATAAAAAAGGGACTTTCATGTTAGGGAAGTGTTTTAAACCAGCCAAGTTTTAATGTGCAAACTGTTTTCACTTTTCATGCGTTCTGGTGAGTGTTTCCCATTCATTATGGATTTAAAGACTCGTGTTCCAGCCTCTATTCCACCCCCCTTCCTCAGAGATCTGTTACAAAGTGAGCTGGATCTCAAACACTCCCTAAAGTTAAACTGAAGTGGTGCCTCCACTTTTAGAAGGAAAATGTCTCTTTGTGGAAGGAGGGGATTGAATTGTGTGCAGGTGAGGAGTTTATTGGTTCAGTATTCTCCCCTCCATATTTTGGAAGCTGAAGTTGAAGTTGAACCATTCACTGGGATAAAAATGGGGGGGGGGGAAGTATATCAAGTCCCAAAGATGTTTTATCCAGAGTACAGCTCATGGAGCCTGATGCTCCTGGACCAAGCCAGGAGTGTAACAGGAGAAAAAAGGGTTATTGGAGTTCTTCCTGCATGGATTCATTGTTTGTATCAGCAATGTTCTCCAGGGAATAGATGATCCTTGTGAGCACACAATTACAGATGGAAATGGCCTCCAAAAAGGGGTGATTGCATCCATAACTCCATGTGAGGGTTGGATTGGCCCTTGGCAAGGGAAAAGGCTGCCCAGGGCTGGGCAGTGCTGCCAAGCTCCAGCCTGGGCAGTGGGAGCTGGGACAGTGCTGTCGCAGGGATCCCAGTTCCTGGGGGGTTCCCAGTGAAACCACTCCATTTCCATGCTGGAAATGCTGCAGGAGGAGCTGGGCTGGGCCAGGTTAACTCAGCTTTACCCCCCCAGCACCTTTGTGCAGAGCTCCAGAGCCGGGCAGTGCTGCCAAGCTCCAGCCTGGGCAGTGGGAGCTGGGACAGGGCTGTCGCAGGGTTCCCAGTTCCTGGGGGGTTCCCAGTGAAACCACTCCCATTTCCAGGCTGGAAATGCTGCAGGAGGAGCTGATGGAGCTGGGCTGGGCCATGTTAACTCAGCTTTATGCCCACTTTGTGCTCCAGAGTCTGAGTTCCCTTTTTGAGCATCGCAAGGATGAGCTCCCCAAAGGTGCCGAGATAACACGTTTGCCTCGGACAGGATTAACTTGTCCTGACAAAAAGCCATTTCCCAGCCAGCCAGGGCTGGGTTTTACCCTGGAGCTGTGCCTGCAGAGCAGAGGCAGAATAATTTTTGCTCATTAAAACGAAGCATTTGATAGCAAAGCTGCCTCCCCCCCCTCAGCTGGGCTGCCCAGCACAGACACAAAGCATTGACTGGAGGAAAACCCAACTGCACAGGAGTTTGCTCTCCCTGCCAGATCCAGACAATTAAGGATGCTCCTATCTTGGCATCTGCACTATTATCTGCTTGTGTTTCTGTGTTTGGTGTTATCTACTCGTGTTCCTGGTGGTTGGAGCCATATTTATGGATAAAATAATTTTGTCTAGATTGAATTTTGCTGCCGTTTGCTGGCCCCGTCAGAGGGATTTGTGAGAAGGAGAATCCTCTGAAGGGGACAAAAAGGGTTTCATAAATATATAGAGAGGTGCAGAGTCCCAGATGGCCACCACATGAGTTGATTTACATTAGAACACCCCCATTTTTCCCCTGTTGCCCCCCTGGCTTTGTCCAGGAGCATCAGGCTCCACGTGTTGTATTTTGGATAAAATATCTTTTGCAACTGATATCTTTCCTCCCCCCTTTTTACAAGATGCTTCTTTCTGGGTGAACGGTTTGGCTTCAGCTTCCAAAATATGGAGGGGAAAATACTAAAGTCAATAAACTCTTCATTTGCACACAATTTAATCCCCAGTTGATAAGTGGTATCTTCAGAGAGTGAGACAAGCAATGGCAGCAGCAGCAAGGAGTCATTTAAAAAAAAGAAAGCTCCCAGAAATGAGCTGCTGTTTACAGGGCTCAGTGCAGTGGTTAATAGTCATTCATGAAATCACACAGTAAAATCCAAGTGCACTGTCAGCTCTGTCACAGTGACATTGAGCTGTACAGGTAGTGTACAGCAGCTCCACATTACACCCTGTGACTTCATGTTTTAGCTAAAATTAGGCTTTGTTTTCTCCTTTTAAACAGGAGAGAAAATGCAGGCTGGAGCAGAGGAGAGAGAGGAGCAGGGTTTCTTGAGCTGGAGAGATGAAATTGAGACTCTAACTATTCTGTTGCTCCAGCAGAAGGTTCTATCCCAGTTTTGTGGTGTCTTTGTACTGGTCTAAGCCGTGTCTCTGTCAGTTTTTTCAGTAAACTCCACCAAAGCTACCTCAGACCTGGGGTTCAGATGTGTTCTCACACTGTAGGAAAACCGAGGGGTTTGTAGCTCCTGTTTGCCCCCAGTTTTTGTGGGATTATGTAAATGCCTCCTGTGAGTTGAAGGGGCTTCAGTGGCTCCCCGTGAATCCAGTGTCATCCCTTGGCCCTGCCCCCTGAAATGTTCCTTAATAAACGGGTGCTGGCACAGGCAGCTGAGGAGCTGCTGTTGAAAGAGCTGAGTAAGTGCTGAGGATGCTGAGAGCAGTGGCTGAGGAGAAAATGGCTCTGTCAAGCTTTGCTGTGCTCACTTGTCGCAGGTTTTGGGCAAACAGCACTGTCAGGAAGTTGGAATCGTGGAAAATCCTGGCTTGGAAGGGATCCACACAGATCATCAAAGTCCAGCTCCTCCACACTTGAACCAAAAGGGAACTGAATTGTCTCAGTGCAGGAATCTTGATCCCAAACCCTCCTCACTCCGTGGGTGGATGACTTTCTCTTTGTGGTGTTCCTGGAATTCTCAGTCCACTCTGAAACATTCCTACATTTTTGAAGGGTATCACAGTTTGTTCCTGCCATAATGTGTTTATTTTCTCTTCCTTCCAACAGATGTTGAGCAATTAGAGAACATGGCAGAGCAACATATTTATACAAATGGAAGGAAGTGAGGAATAAATGCTGGGAATATTTGGCTTCCTAGTAAGATTAATTCAGGAGAGCACAAATGGGGAAGGAGAGCCCCAGCAGCACGTGGGCATTTGTCAGGGTCTGCTAACTTGCAAGATACCTCATTAGCAGGGGGAAATAATTACAGACACACCTCATGGCTCCAACTGTGAGTCCATTGGAGAAGAAGGAATGGATGACAAATTGTATGGAATGTTTAGAATGGAGTGGTAAGAGGGGTGGATCTGTTTCCCGGCTCTTTTAGGGAATTCTTAGCAGGTATGGATCCTGTACTGAGCAGGATGGTGGGATGAGCCTGTCAGCCTCCTGCTCCGGGTGTGATACACTCTGCCAGGGAAAAAATTGGGAAAATGGCAGCAAATCTCCCTATCCCTGAGCCAGTGCCTGGAGATGTGCAGAGAACTGCAATGGCCAGGATTTAAAGTACTCCTTCCCTTCTTTTTTGGAATCCCTGTCAAATCCTTCAGAACCACTGGCATCCAGCTCGGAGCAGTTTCTCATAGATGCAAGAAGCTGCTCTCAAAATCTTGTGTTATGAGCCAGGAGGTTGGAATTGGAGCTGGGAGTGAGCTTTTAACTAATGTTCGTCTGCTTCAGCTTGAACAAATGAACTGGAGAAAATAAGGATTTGCTCTGATAGCACCAAATTCTGCGTGAAAATGGGGTTTGAATTAGAGCTCCAGGAGCAGTGGTAGGTGGGCAAACCACTGAACTCTTAATCCCCTGCTGATTTGTCTGTAAGAAAATCTTGTTTAAATTTAAAAAGAGCCCAAACCAACAAACAAAACAACCATGACACACAAACCAACCATACCAACAGTTGGCCAATCAATTGGAATTTTTGGTAAATGCTTTTGTGGGAGAATGTGTGGTTTAGGGACTGTTCCATGAACGGAAGCTGTGGGGAAAATGCACAAATAAGGCAGGAGTTGGGTTTAAGGATTCCTGTGCAGGAACAGGATTTGCTGGCCTTTGGAAGGGGATGCTTGGATCTCCTTTTGCTCAGCCACGCTGGGTACCCAGGAGTCACTGAATGTGCACTAAAGCATCCAGGGAGTCTTTGCCCAGGGCGGGCTCAGCTCCACCTCTGCCAGCCGTGTGCCAGCTGGGCAGATGTTCCTGCATCTGCCTTGAGGTGGGGAATGGACTGGGTGACCTTTGGAGCTCCCTTCCCTCGCTGCACTCTGTGCCTGAGTGCTGCACACGTCTGCCAGGAGCACTGTGAGAGCACAGGCAGAAGGGCTGGCTTGGATGTGGATGCTTCCTGCTCTTCATCCCTCAGCTGGATGCTTCCCTCATCCCAGGAGATGCTGCCATGCCCTCCCCTTATTGGATATGTGATCAATAAGACATCTCTGCCCAGCCCTGCTTCTGCAGCAACATCTGTGAAAGATGAGGAGCAGGGGCAAGTTTCAGAAGAGGAGATAAAATTCGCAACCCAGCCTGTTGGATGTGTTCTGAGCATGCTGCTCCTGCCCCTGGTTCTGTCACATGGATTTCCCTGCTCAGCAGCATGGACACCTCCCTGCATCTGCAGCTGGATTGATAAATCCAGGCTCCATGGAGTCTGCTCCCTGCACGAGATCCTGGTAGTACAAGGTACTTACCCATGTCTGTCCCTGCACGCTGCTGCTGGGAGGGCAATATTTAAAGCACAGCTGAGAGGCTGCAGGAATTTAAGATGCAGGAACTGGCTCCTGGCTCATCGACATAAATGAGCCATCTCAAACATGTGAGCCTGGCTGCTCGGAGCAGTTGGAAGTGTCAATCCTGAAGGGTCTGGGTTCACAATTTCTTGTTTGCTTGCTATGCCAGACACAGCACATCTTGAATCACAGCACAGTGTCCCCTGGTAGCGTTCCTGGGAGTCTGGTTCCCAGAGGAAAGGAATCCAGTTCAGCAGCACTGTTTGGGTGGTTTCTCTGAAAGGCTTCCATCCAGATGATGTGACAATTTGCAGGCAGCAGGGGCTGGGATGGGGGTGCTTCTGAATCAGAGACAAGGCTTGGAGATGGAGAGGAAGGAGGAGGGTGGGAGAGTAATAAAAAAATGAGAGAGTGTTGGATCTGGCTGGGGCTGGGGGTGTAGGAAGGAATAATTCACAGAATCAGGGAATGGTTTGAGTTGGAAGGGACATAAAGATTATCCCTGCCATGGGCAGGGACACCTTCCACTGTCCCAGGCTGCTCCAAGCCCCAATGTCCAGCCTGGCCTTGGACACTGCCAGGGATCCAGGGGCAGCCTCAGCTTCTCTGGGCACCCTGTGCCAGGGCCTGCCCATCCTCCCAGGGAGGAATTACTTCCTCTGTCTCCTCCAAACTCTCTGTCAGTTCAGATCTGATCCCCATAGTCCCAGACACATCTCCTGGTTCTCACATGAGCTGGATCTTTGTGGCCAGCAGGTTTTTGGCCATTTCCCCTCTCTCCTTCAGCCACCTCTGCTGACTGTGCCTTGCTCCCTGGGCAGCCCAAACTCTGATGCTGTCGTAGCATTCTCCAGACTTGGGTGCCAGTGTGGGTCCAGCCCCTGAGGGTGCTGCTGGAGCACCCTCAGAGCTTTCCCCCTCGAACACAGACCTCGTGTGTTTGCTGTTCTTGCTCAGCTTTGGAGCACTTGTGCTTTTTAGCTCAGGGACCATTTTTCATCTTGGATGAAACCATCACCCCTCCTCTCCTTGGTGGAACCATCACCCCTCCTCTCCTGTGGGCTCTGAGCTGCAGTAATCTCAGATGTTAGCAAAAGAATAAACTTTTTAGCCTGGAATAATTGTGTTCTCTATCAGTGACAGAATCTATTTGGGTTTTTTCCCCCCCCTCCTTTAAGTGGCAATTTTACACGGTAGAAAACTTTTTAATTCTCTTCTGCAAGCTACATATAAAATATAACAGATAGGCAAAAATGGATTATTAAAGCTATCTATTTTTCTTGGCATTCCTGTAATTTAATAAACTTTGAGTTCTACTTCTGCAGTTCATGACATCACCAGAATAAACCCCATCCTTTGATTAATGGCTGTTCAATCAATCCCCCTCCCCACATTATCTCCAGTTTAATGGGAGCCAAGCTAATTCTGGAGAAGTTTGGGTTGGGGAGCTGGACTAAACTACTTTGGGACAACTGCAGTGGTGGCAACACCAGCTGGGGGAGATGTTGAGAGGAAAGGGGGAGAAATGCTGTTAAATGCTTGTGAGGAAAGGTGTTTCTGTCCCAAAATACTGCAACCCTGCGTGTCTGCGCCTCCTACAAGTGGCTGTTGCATCCTTCAGCTTCCTTGGGCTTTGCTGGGGCACCAAGGGTTGGATTTTTACCCAGGAGAGGGGAGACTTCCCCCAAAATTGATGAGAGTTTTGCAGATCTATCAGCAGGGCAGGGCAAGGGTAATTTGAAAGGGAAAATCTGCTGTTTAAAGGCAGAAAGTGCAGTGCTTTCCATCCTGGAGTTCTCATCCTGCCTGTGCTGCAGGGCGACACTCAAAGCCAGCGTAACAGATGATTTTTAACATTCACAGCTGGTTTGGGGTTTAGTTTTGGTTGGTTGGGTGCCTGAGAAGGATCTGCTGTGCAGCCACCACGGGGCTTGCACGTCCCTTCCCTTCAGAGCTTTTAGTGATGCTGCTGCCTATAACTTCTGTGGGAGAAGAGATGCACTGAGGCTGTGCCTGGTGAGGAAGCTGGGAGTGGTGAGGAGGCAGCAGGATGGAAATGAAGCCGACCCTTCTGCAGTGGGGCTGCCCTGCTGGGACCGTGCCACGCTCAGCCCCTGCCAGGAGGGCACGGCGGGATCACGGTGCCACCGTGTCACGGGTGACCCTTGTTCCCAACAAGCTGCATCCGTGTCACCTGCAGTGTCCTCACGGTAAGGGCCTTGTTAGGGGACTTCCAGGAGCTTGGAACAAATCCCTGGAGCCCCAGCAGTGCAGATGGGTTTGCTTTATTCACGGAGGGAGACGGAGGATTTTCTGTCAGGAGCCAGCGTGGCTCGTTAGAGCCACTGCTCCCAGAATCCCAGGATAGCTGGGGTTGGAAGGGGCCTCTGGAGGTCAGGGCAGGGACACCTGGAGCAGGTGACACATGAATGTGTCCAGGTGGGTTTGGAATGTCTCCAGAGACAGAGATCCCTCTGCATTCCCTTCCCAGTTTGCTGCACTTGCTTTGCAGTCAGAAGCACTTCTCCATTTGGGTTTCCTGGCTGGGAAAAGGAAGGGCTGGGACAGGGATGGTTCTGTGTTGGGATGTGCTGGGGCAGCTTCAGCTTCGTGCAGGAACATTGGGGACAAGAAATGGGACCCTGCTCCCGTTGTTGCCATGGACCCCTTGGTGTGTTGGAGTGAGACAGAAACTCAAGTCCCCTGGTGTTGACAAGGAGGTGGCCCCAAGTTGTCCCAGGAGAGGTTTAGGCAGGGTTTGGGGGAAAATTCCTTCATGGAAAAGGGTGGTCAGGCATTGGAAGGGGCTGCCCAGGGAGGTGGTGGAGTGCCCATCCCTGGAGGTGTCCAGGGAAGGCCTGGAGGTGGCACTCAGTGCTCTGGGCAGGGGACAAGGTGAGCATTGGTCCCAGGCTGGACTCGATGACCTTGGAACTCTTTTCCAGCCTTAGTGATCCTGGGATTCTATTCCAAGGTTTTATGATACTCCAGCTGTTGAAGCATCTCCTGGTCTGTCACACCCCGAGTGCCGTGATCCTTTTCCTGGTGGAGGGAGCTTCTGCCACCACAAAAATCTGGGAGAAATGAGGCAACCATGGGCAAAGTCTCACCTTCAGTCCTGACCAGCTGTGCAGAAAATCCCAGAAACTTCCCTAGCATTCCAATATCTGACTTATTCCTTGTTTCCCTGTGTCCCACTCCTTCTCCTTGCACATATTGACCGTTGGCTCTGGAGTGCTCCAGAAAATAACCAGCTGTTCCCTTAAGTGGATTTGGTCAATCCCTCAAGCTGACAGATGATTTTTATTATGTACTATTACTTAATGAACTCTTTTGTGGCAAATGTAATTCAATCCAGATCCTGATTCCCAGTTTGTCATCAGTCCTTTTATAAAGGAAGAAAAATGGGAAAGGACTTGATGATTCCTTTATCTTGTTATGCTAATTGTGTTAGGAATATTGGAGGAAAACAGGCAGTGCATTGAACGGGAGAAAAGTCCAAGCTTCCACTCCACTTAAGGAAAATGGGAATTTACTGGGGCAGAACAGACCTGGCTTGAGCCAAAGGAAATGCTGATCCAAGTTCTGGCTCGGAAAACCATAAGTAAATAATTATTTTGCTCTGTAAAATTATTTTTCAGAGGAACCCTGGAGCAGCCACAATGGAGGGAACAGATCCTGAAAGAGAATCTTGGGGAAAATTCAGCAATGAGTTAGGAAAGAAACCAGGATTTGCCCAGGGAGCTTCACGTGACATCCAGTAGTGATGGAATGCACTGGAAGGGAGTTTGGGAATTGGTCAAGGTAGAGGAAAAGTTTTGTGACTTTTGTGCCCTCCAGATCCTGGTTTGTGTCCTTGAGAATTTATTTTCCTGTGGTTTGTGCCCTTAAAATAGATGGATGAAGCCTCAGAGTTCTCACTTCCCAGAATTCAGCTTTTTATTTTGTAAAATGGGGGTGATTTCTCTTTCCTGTCTCCTGCAGAGGTTTGGGAGAAATGCACTGGGAAAGGCTGGAACTGCAGATTTCCAGGTATGAGGAAAAAGCTGCTGGGAACTGGAATACTCCTGTAGGTGCATGTGGGAGCGCAGCCATGAGGTGGATAATGGGGAAGAATGGAAAATACTGATGAGGATCTTCATTTGGTGTCTTTAATCCCATGCTGGAAACAGGGCAGGAGTTCTAGGTGGAGAAGCCATGTAATCCTGCCAAGACAAGACAGGGATTTTGGGTGGAAAAACCCATGGAATCCTGTGCTGGAAACAAGGCAGGAGTTCTGAGGAGAGAAACCGTGTAATCCTGCCAAAATAGGGCAGGAATTCTGAGGGGAGAAACCAGGCAATCCTGGCAAAACAAGGCAGGAGTTCTGGGAAGAGAACCCATGTAATCCTGTTGAAACAGGGCAGGAATTCTGAGGAGAGAAACCAGGTAACCCTGCCAAAACAAGGCAGGAATTCTGAGGAGAAAACCCCTGTAATCCTGGTGAAACAGGGTGGGAATTCTGCATGGAGAAGCCATGTAATCCTGCCAAAACAAGACAGGAATTTTGGGTGGAAAACCAATGTAATCCTGTGCTGGAAACAAGGCAGGAGTTCTGGGTAAAGAAACCGTACAATCCTGGCAAAATAAGGCAGGAATTCTGGGCAGAGAAGCCATGTAATCCTGCTGAAATAGGGCAGGAATTCTGGGTAAAGAAACCATGTAATGCTGCTGCAATGAAGCAGGAATTCTGAGGAGAGAAACCAGGTAATCCTGGTGGATCAAGGCAGGAATTCTGGGGGGAGAACCCGTGTAACTCTGCCTTGGTGTGCCAGTGTTCCTGACTGAGGCAGGGCTGTGGTTTAGACCCTTTGTGCCTTAATGATCCTCCAGAGTCATCCCTTACTGGGCCTGGAGGGAGCTTGGCTGATCCTCATATCCCTGGTTTACCTCAGGGATAGATCCAGTTCAGGCTGCTTGTCTCTAAGAAATGAAATGTTGATGAAACCACGGAGTGGTTTGGGTTTGAAGAGACCTTAAATCCCATCCAGTCCCACCCCTGCCATGGGCAGGGACACCTTGCACTGTCCCAGGTTGCTCCAACCTGGCCTGGGACACTTCCAGGGATGGGGTGTGACAGGTGGGCTCTTTACTGGTGTCCCCCCTCTCATCTTCCCAGATTTGAGGTGCACTGGGGCTCTGAGGTTGTTGTTGCTGGTGCTGCTGGGAGTTGGGGAGCTTTGGCTGGGATTTCTCCCGGCTGCCGTGGTGTTCCTTCCACAGCCTTTCAGTTTGGTTGATGTCACCCCGCTGTCCCCTTCCCCACAAGGCGAGGAGAGTGAGGAATGTTGATGCTTTGTGGCAACACTGGAGGTTCCTAATTGCTTGTCTAATTTATCTCAGTTGAAATTTTCGCTCGCAGCCACGTGCGGAGGAAAAAAAAGGGGCCAGTGGGCACATCGTGCCAAGGCATGAATTCCTCCTTATAAATTGTCCTAGAGCACCTCAGCCATCTGGGTAACCCAAAATAGATGCTGGTGCAGCGTGGAGAGAGGAACAGTGAGGAGTAGAGGAGTTCTGTAATGTGCAGAACGTCACCTGGAGGATCGCTGCGAGATTGTTTATCAACCTCCCAGAGTAAACAGACTCCGTGAATTTCATACTGGCTCCAGCTCGGGCTACACCACGACGTTGCTGTATTTACATAAATGGGATTAAAAGGGGAGGAAGAGCTGAATTTTTTAAGCACAGGAGGAGAGAACAAATCTGGTGTTGGTGTATGAGGGACTAAGTCTAAAGCTCTGTGAGTCACAGAGTGGTTTGGGGTATAAAGGACATTAAAGCTCATCCCATTCCACCCCTGCTGTGGGCAAGGACACCTCCCACTATGCCAGGCTGCTCCAAGCCCCATCCCACCAGAAGGATGCTCCAGCTTTTGCTTGAATTATGACCCACACTGAAGCCTGTCCTCTTAGGAAGTGCTTTGCCTGCAGAGATGAAGCACATTTGATCCTCCAAGAATGAAGGTTCTCCACCTTTTGTAGGACCTGTAACTACTTGCAAAACACCCAGGCTTTTCCAGCTGTGGAGAGTGAATTCCCATTTTAACTGGCACAGGTGCAATATCCTCTTAAGCCAAGCCTAAATGTGAATTTTGGAGCGGGCTGACTCAGTGGTGTCAGAAACACACACTCAGATCTCTGTCATTGCCCTGAGTCACTGGTGTTGAGGCTGGGCGAAAGTTTTGTGGTGATTTGTTGTGACGGGGCTCCCAGAGGCTGTAAAATCTCATTTAATCAGTCTGGTACCTCTGACCCAGCCAAGTGGCTGAAACAGAGCAGCCCCAGCCTCCACGGGAGGAAGCAAAGCTGCTCTGCAGGGGTTGTCATCAAACTCAGAGCCTTGAAATTCCCAAGTGAGACACCCAAGGGGATGTAATGAAGCAAGATTCCACATCCAAGCTTTATGGCTTGGTCTTCACTATTAAAACTCAGGTTACCCTCTGGATTACCAGGAGTTTGAGGGAATGAGGCAGGAGCGAGTCGTGCACCACACAGGCATTGAGTGTTTTGTGTTAATCTCCCTCTGAACACACAAATAAAGTCCCTATCTCTGAAATTCGCAGCCAAGTCTCTCTTCTATCAACCATCTTTATTGCACCAGCACTCAATTCTGAGCAGCTCGGGCATTTTTCATAAATAAAACATTTTTATTATTTGTCTCCATCTTCCAATACAAAAAAAAAAAAAAAAAAAAAAGCCAAGAAAAAAAAAAGCCCCCTTCTTATTCTGTCATCCTTAAAAAATTTCTTTCAGATGAATTGTCATCCAGCTGTTTCTCACCCTATAAATCATAGGGGATTATTCGAGATGGAAATGTTCACTTTGGGGAAAACATGAAGTCCTTATAGGACTGTGGGACTTTGATAAATAGCAGCTTTTCCTCATGCTACCAGGACAGGAAAACTGAATTCCTTTAAAATTTTGCATGGTTCTCGCTGGCAGAGGAGTTGAGGTTTGTCCCTGCGGCTTCTCCAGGAATTAAACCCAGGAATTCAGTCAAGCTTCAGGGGATTGCATCAAACTTCCAAATTCCTTCCTTCTATTCCTAATAATGGAGCACTTAGGAGCCTTTATCCATTTCTGGGTGGGTTTTTTTTCCATTTTCTGGGAAGGTGATCCAGAGGGAAGGATGAGCTTTTCCTCTCTATCCCATAAGCCACTTATCCATAACTTGTAGGACAACAATCTGCTTCCTTAATTTGTTTTTTTTTACGGATCAGAAAGCAGCTCTCAGTATTGTGCCCTGAGTCTGGAGGAGGAGTTCCACTCTCTCCTCACAAAATTTGTCTCTGTTTATTCCCTGGGAGAGTGGAAAGTCTGAATGGTTGGGAAAACTGGAAAATGGAGGGAGGGAATCTCAGCCTTGGCCGCTACTTTAATGCAGTAGAAAATCTGAAGTACTTGAGTTATATTTAATTATTTTTATCCAGTGTTGCAGGAGCTCCTGTAAAACAACAGAAGGTTAAAGGCATTAATAAACATGGCATTTCCTCATTAATCTCTGGGATATTTGCAATTAGGAGGACATGCTTTGGCTGTAAGCAAAGTCTGTTTCAGGTAAGTTACTTTTCCAGGCTGTAGTTGTGCAACACAGCCCCCAAAACTTGGGAATTAGCAGTGAAATCTCCTTGGAGGGCCACGAAACTCTGACCTGGAATTTCCTGAGTTGTGAGACCAAATCAAATTGTAAGAATAGAACCAAACCCTTTGCCCAAAGCTCAGAACTCTCTGAGATGAGGAGACTGCAAAGGAGAATCAGTTGGTTGTGTCTTACACCTCCAGCCTGAGAAATTCAGTCCAGAAAGCTGGACAGGAGGTCTGGACACGCTCCAGGGGTTTTGTCTGTCCTCAGATGCTTCGAGGAATTTGTCAGCCACAGAATCCCAGAGTGGTTTGAGTGGGAAGGGACCTTAAAGCCCATCCAGTGCCACCCCCTGCCATGGGCAGGGACACCTTCCACTGTCCCAGGTTGCTCCAAGCCCCGTCCAGCCTGGCCTTGGGCACTGCCAGGGATCCAGGGGCAGCCCCAGCTGCTCTGGGCACCCTGTGCCAGGGCCTCACCACCCTCACAGGGAGGAATTTCTTCCCAATATCCCACCCAGATCTCCCCTTTTCCAGTTTGAAGCCATTCCCTGTGTTCTGTCACTCCATCCCTTGTGAATAGTCCCTTTCCATCTTTCTTGTTGTCCCCCTCAGGTCCTGGAAGGCCACAATTAGGTGCCCCCAGAGCCTCTCTTCTCCAGGCTGGGCAATCCCAGTTCTCCATGGTCATGAGCTTCCATTTCAGCAGGAGGAGGAGCCTGGACTGGGTGTTAGAGAAAAGTGGGATAGCAGCCCTTGGCATGGCACATGACAATTCCTGAGTGGAAAAGGCCATTCCAGCAGTTTCCAGTCCTGGACTGGGCATCACCACAGAGCAAATATTGCAGTGCTGCCCCTCCAAACCCCCCAGGTTCCTGTGGGACCTTGCAGCGGGATCGAACGATTGTGTGTTCCTTCACGACACATCCACGTGCCTGCAATGGTCACCTGCTCCAAATCCCAGTTCTTGGCGGTTCCCTCCTCCAAACACCCATTTAAATTCCAGTTTGCTCCTGCCATGTTCAATAATTTAATGTGTTATCAATTTCCTCTTCTTAGCTGGAGGGAATGACTGATGCTCTGTGCACACACTATGGGCACATCTATGGTTCATAAACAGCTAAAGTTAGGAAATTCTAAATTGTAAATGTATCTAATTATCTCTAATCATAGGCTCACTGTAATTAGTGGGATGCTGGCTCCCCTCTATTTTTAAAGAACAGAGATATTCTCTGTAATAAAAACCTCAACAGATTTGTGCCGTGGGTATGAAAATAGAACATTGTTAGACTATTTTTGAGTACAGAAACAACTTTCTGCCCCGTTTTCTCAAAGGGATTCCTGTCTGGTGGCTTCACAGGCTGCAGCCTTTCCCTTCTGTTCCTCCATGGCTTCATCTGGAAAATTCTCAGTTTCCTCATCTGTGAAGTTATTTTTTTTGAAAGATGAACTATCAGTTAACACTTCCATGTCCCAAGCAGGATGGGCCAGGTTTGCAGGATGTTCTGTTGGGACGTTTAGAACTGGACACGTGTTAATTCTTGTTCATTGTGAGCTGGATTTGTCAATTTTTCTATTTCGGGAGCACACAGTAAATATTATCCTATTAATGCAAAGAGCATCCTTCCCTCTCGCCCCATTATTTGTCCTGCGAAACATGATTTGGCATAAATTTTTCTGTGCTAAATTCAGCTTTTCTTTGTGAAGATCAGCTGTTTACAGTAGCTTCCCTATAACACTTTAATTTTCAATTTTGCTCCTTTGAATGCCGCTTTCGCATCTTCCTGTAAATATTTTGATGTGTCTGTGGTTGTTTTCCTTTAAATGTTGTGGGGAAGCAAATGCAGCAGCTGCTTAGGGTGCTTCAGAATTTGAAGTAGTCGGATTTCATGGGACACACTTGTCCCAAAGAAAATTGGTTGTGGTGGAAAAAAAGCAGGAATGATTCGCCTCATTAGCTGGAGGATGTACCCCGTGCCTCAGGCTTTGTTTCAACAGGTGAAACACCTCGGGAAAGGTGTAGGATCACGGAGTGGTTTGGATGGGAAAGGATCTTAAATTAGCTCATCTCATCCCACCCCGTACCACGGGCAGGGACGCCTTCCCCTATCCCAGGTTGCTCCAAGCCCTGTCCAGCCCGGCCTTGGACACTTGCAGGGATGGGGCAGCCACAGATTCCCTGTGCCAGCGCTTCCCCACCCTCCCAGGGAAGGGTTTCCTCCCCAAATCCGGTGGGCAGCACCTGGAATTCGGGGACGCTGCTGTTGTCCATTCGGAGGAACCAGAGCAGAGTTTTGGCGGGGCTGGGGGACAAGTGGGACACGGAAAAGCGGGATAATAACTGCGGGGAATGTGGCATTCCAGCCCGGCTCCGGCTGCGGGTGGCAGTGCAGAGCAGGATTTGCGTCCCGGTGGGCGCTCGCACGGCAGACAGGATTTCTGTGTTTAGTGAGAGGTGATTTCGCAAGGTGAGACGCGAAGTGAGTGCTCGGGGTTAAAGACGGGCTGGGAAGCAGCGCATCCCTCGCTGGGGGTGTTGTGATCGGAGAAGTTGGGGGTGGCCGGGATGGTTCGTGCTCATCACAATTGTCCGTTCCGTGAATAAACGCAGAAATTTTTTCTTATTTATTCTGGAGAGCGTTCAACCCTAAACCTCCGTGGTTTTTTTTTTTTTTTTTTTTTTGCGACGCAAACCTACCCGGGAGGAACCCCTGGATTTGAAATCGCTGTGAGCCGATTGCCCGGCAATAAAGTGGGATTGTGGCTCCTCAATGCCTTTTTTATGCCTGTGGATCGTCGCTGGTGCATGCAGGGCTCTTGGCTCAGCCTCTGCCCTGCGGGTGTGCAGCTTCGGCTGGGTGCAATATTGGGCTGGGGGGCATCGCTGGCTGGGGAGGGGACAGCGAGCGCATGGAGCTGTGGCCCCCCGTCCCCGGAGCTTTCCCCGGGGGAGCTGTGCCTTCGCACAATCGGGGCTGTTTGAATTGATGCTGCAGCTTACACAGACATAAAGCAACTCTTTCATGTGCCAGCCCTGGTTGCCTTGGCTCTTGGCAGCGGCTCCCGGTGTAGGCAGTGCGAGGATTGAAAAGCAGAGGGGACGGAGGGAGAGGGAGAGAGAAGGAGGATTGATCCCAGGGTGGAGGGACAGAGCGGCGAGCCCTCGATATAATTTGTTTTTTAGCTGTCAAATAAGCTCGTTCAAGGCAACCGGAACACGGCCGAAGAAGGGGGTTTTGCAGCAAGGAGCTGCAGCAAATGCAAAGCCGGGGGAGCCGGAGGAGCAGGGGGATGGGTGGCCAGGGGAGCCCCCGATGTGGCCCCGGCACAGCCGGGGGCAGCGGCCCGGGCCCGGTGTGGGCACCGGCGGCAGCGGCCCGGCCGCGCCTCCCTCGCACCCCGGGGGGAGCGGGGGAAACAGGGATGGACGGGGGGAAAAGGGGGATGACAGCGCTGGAGAGGGGGATGTCGGGCTGGCAAACACCCCCTGTTCCACAGGGCTGTGGGAGAGGGGCAGCTCCGAGCCTGTCAGGAACGTGAAGTCGGTGCTTGCCGAGGAGGGAGGAGGGGGAGGATGCTCGAGCGTTCCAGAGTGCCTTTTTCTTCGTTATTTATTTATTTCCTTAAGCTCTGGTGTCGTGTTCGAGTTGTTTTCCTTGTCCCTGGCTCTGAGCATCATTAGCAAGATAATGAAGTTCCCGAATGTGGCGTTAAGTGGCTGCATTCCCATTCCTCCCTCCCTTTTCCCCATCTTGCCTGCAGCTCCAGGGACCGGCGTACCGGGAGATGTTAAAACAAAAACAAGGGGAGGTGGTGCCGGTGGTGCTGGTGGTGTTGGTGGGGGAGAAATGGGGCTCTGCCAGCCCTGCCAAGGGCAGGAGCTGCCTGTTGGCTCGGGGGAGGGGGCACAGCCTTCCCAGCTCCAGGATGCCTCTGGACCAGTCCCACCAGTATCAGGGGACCGCTCTGTTGCTGGGAGCCGTGCTGCGAGAACAGATAGGGAAAAGCGGGGGGGGGGGGGGGTGTCTGTCGTGACCTGTGTTTGCAACAAAATTTGCTTCATCACAAAAATTGTGTCAATAGCATCAAGTTGTTTATTGGGGGGGGGGCTGTCTGAATAACAGAGATGTGTGTGTGACAGAGAGAAATGGGGGCTGGGGGGCTCGTTCCTTATCAGGAAACCTGTAGTGTCAAAAATAAACACCCTGCTGGAGCCCAGTCTGTGTGGGGTTTGGTGCTGGTGGGAGGCTGGTGCCGGGTTGGGGAGGTGGGGTGGGGGGGGGCACCCCCAAGGCAGCTCCGTGTGGAGGCTGCACAGCATCCCCCTGCCACAACACCCCATCGAGAGAGGGAACAAAGCTCCGGGAACGATTAATCAAGTGGCTTAATAAAAAAAAAAAAAAGTATAAATCCCTGAGGGCTGCGTGGTGCTGGTGGTGCTGCTGCCGAGGAGCTGGCTCTGAGACAGCCACCGGGAGGGACGCGCCAGCCCTCCCCTGCTCTCCTCTCTTCTCCTCTCCTCTCCTCGCCTTCCCTCTCCTCGCCTCTCCTCTCCTCTCCCCGAGCTGCTGCCACACTTGGTTCATTCCAGCTGCAGAAGCTCAGAGCCTTCCATGCGGTGGGATTTTTTTTTTTTTTTTTCTCTCCTGGGCTGAAAAAATTAAGGGAAAAAAAAATAATAAAAATCACAAGCCTGACCCGCTTCCCCCCCCACCTCCCCCCTCCTCCTTCCTTTCTCCTCTTCATCCAGCCGAGCCGAGGACCATCCCAATCGCCAAGGGGAAGGCAAAAAGGGGGAAAAACCCAACAGCAGCGACCGGCAGACCCCCAGCACGCCCCGTTCCTGCCGCTGCCCTTTGACATGCAACCTTCCTTGGGATGGGACCAGCCGGGATGCAGCTGCAGCTTCGGAAGGCACTGGTGGAAATTGGGGATCGTGGCTCTCATGACGGCGGAGGGGAGCGCCTGGAGCCGGGCGCTGCTGCTCTCGCTGGGGCTGCTGGCTGGATCGGCGATGGGTGAGTGCCGTGGGCAACTTCTGCACGAGCATTTCTTCTGCATCCCCAGCTCCGGGGATGAAAGGAGCGGCGTTGTCCCCCCGCATGGGAAAGGGGGTGCGGGGCGTGTGGCACTGGGGTGGGTGGCAGTGGGGTGATGGCACTGGGGTGATGGCACTGGGGTGTCGGCACACGCTGCCCTGGCGTCTTGGGCACGGCACCGAGGGTGTTTGATTCAGACCTTTGGAGCTGCATCCTTTGGGAGCAACAATTTTTTAAGCGCTGGGGTGTGATAAAGGGTGGCTTTCTATGATCTCATTCCCCTTCCCCGGTGGGTCAGGTTTGGGCACAGGCGCTGGTGATGTGCAGGATGACTGTGAAAAATGCCAGCACCGCTTTCCCCTCTGTCTTTCCCTGGCATCTTAATTCAGGATTTCACTACCCTGCTGCTTGCCCACAGCTGATAAAACAGATTTTTGGATGCCTTGCATGAAGATGGAAGCACTTTCCTCCTTTTCCTCCTGCCTTCCCGGTTGAATATCTCTTATATATGAGCTCCTTGGCCTCAGCATCCTGGTTTTTATGAAATATGCATGTTTGGGCTTGAAAGCTGAGGAAGGCTCGAATTTGGGGGCAGTTTGCTTGTGTCTCCTACCTCATTTCCGCAGCTGCCCTTGTAGCCAAAGCAGATCCAGGGACTGAAGTTTATTTCTGGTGTAAACAGCAAATATTTAGGGACTGTCCTTCTGTGTGTGTAGGAGGGGGAAGAGTGGGAGAGCCGAGTGCTGGCAGTGGCTGCTCTCCACACTGTGCAGTGCCCCGATTTCCAAGAGTTTCCAAGTAACGTTGTCTTGTCTGCTGTATCCTAGGCTGGAGGAATGCCTGTTTGGGTGTTGATGTGTATAAAGTCTTGGCTTTGGGGGGGGAACTTTATCTGGAATGCAACACTGATTTTATTATGTAAGGCAGGTTTCCTTTCAGGGGCTCAGGATGAGGATTAACTGCTCCTCCTGAGCACTCTGGCAGTGGAGCTGAACAGTTTTGCTGACTGGGAGGATCTGTTAGGAAAGGCTGTAAACCCACCCAAACGACCTACAGGTCCTAATAAAGGCTGAATATTTATTCTGGTGGCTATTTTTCATTTCTTCAGTGTGAACATTCAGCCTGTGCACTGAGGAAAACCATTCCAGCAGCTTCTGCTGAGCTTTCCTCATACGAGCAGACTGATGGAGAGATACCTAAATCTCAGATTTACTCTATCAGGGGCTTACAGCTTTTTTTCTTCTTCTGAGCTGTCTGTGGCTTATTCACACTGGATCTTCCAGGCTTCACTCTGTACCTTGCTGAGCATTTAATCCTTTCTTCTCAGGCCCCTGGTCCCTCCTGTCTGCATTTAGAGCTCTCTGTTCTGGATCCTTCAGCCAGAGGTTGATGCTCTGGGTTGTTTTGCTTTGTGAGCAGAAGACCTGCGAAAGCTTTTTAGATCTCAGATGGTTTCTTTTATCTGCATGAGTGCCAGAGGCATTGATCAGTAATCTCTTTAGATTCTGAAGCCCCAGACATGATGGTTTTGTGGAAGCAGGATGCCAACTTTGGCGTCAGTGTCTGGTGCTGGGTACGCAGGGACGCACACGGAGGGAGGGGAGGCACCCGCCCTTTGCAGGCTCTGTGGTGGGTTTGGGGTGTAATCCCGGGAAATCAGTTCAGCCTGGGCTGAATCCTGAACCACCGTGGAACAAAGTTCCAAGAGCTCCAAGCTCTCCCGTTCCCGGCGGGGTGTAGGGAGCAGTAGCCAGGAGTTCCCATAGTGTGGCAGCAGAGCCGTGTGTGTGGAGCTGTCAGCGAGGAGTTGGACATAAAAAGGGGAGAAACGCTGCTCCCATCACATCAGCTGGGCCGTGTCTGCAGTCCTGCTGCCCAGAAATGGCCTTCTGAAAACTGGCACAGGGCGTGTGGTGCCTTCAGGTGCTGCCGTGTCCGAGGGCAGGGTAATGGAGCTTCCCTTGGGGAAGGATGGGGCTGGAACGGGAGGGAGGGTGCTGCTTGGGGATGGGAAGTTTGCTGTGGGTATGGAAGGGGGAGAGGAAGTGGTTTGTGTGGTTCCCCCTTTCAGTTTTAGGGGTGCAGTGATGGTTTCACGGGGATAGGATGGGCAGAGGGCACTGGATTTGCCTTTGGCTGTGGTTGATGGTGACCCCTGCCCGGCCTCTCGAGTGTGATGGTTCTGGAATTCCGGGTATCGATTGTCAATCAGGTGGGCACAGCAGTGCTGCCCGCTCCTTTCTGCTCCTGTCTGGGGAATCAGCTGTGCTCCAGCACTGAAAGGTGCATTTGAGGCTTGTGTAGGCCCCGTGTGTGTGGATAAACACAGATAAAATACCTTTTAATGGCCTATTATAAAAGGGTCTTGACACCATTATTTACAAACTGTGCCTTATTAGTCAGCACCTTGCGTGGTACTGGGTTAAGGGAGGATGCACCAGCTTGAAACACCATCTCATCAATTTAGACCTCTGTAATTTTCTTTTTTCTCAATGGGAAATAGTTTTTGCCAGACTTTTCTTCTGAAGAGTGGAGGAGCAGGAAGCTGTTTATGAATTTTGTTTATGAATTTAAGATGTGGGCAGGAACAGAGGACAGGAGAGGTTTCATTGCAGACATCTCAACCTGCACTGATAATTCCAATCCCCTGAGGGACCACGAGGGGTTAAAGAACATTCCCTGTTGTCCCACGTTTTTAATCAGGTGTGGACCAGTGTTAGAAATATGAGGAGAAGGTTCAGTAGGAGGTGCAGTCAGTAAATCTGGTGGTTCTGGATCAAACTGAAATTTAAAGACCTGAGCTGGAGACCTGCTCTGTCCAGATGCACACTGAGAACATGGAATGGGATGTAGGAAAAACAAACCAGGTTCCTGTTTTAAAGAGCACAGCTTCCAGCCGTGTGTAAGGCTGGTTCATACCCTCGGTGTGCTTCTCATTTCAGCCTCCTGTTGAAGTGATGGCCCCTTCAGTTCCTGTTAGGGATGTTTTGGATCCATCCATGAGCCATCCTTGCTTGTGGAGGGTGATGTTGTGTGGTCCTGCTGCAGGTAAATGTAGCTTAGAGAGCACAAGTGCATCCATCCGAGGTGGTTTAGGGGAATTCTCCTCAGAAAGTCCCGTAACTGAAATACAAATCCACTGAGGCTGTTGTTCAGACAGACAAATAAAGTCTCGAGGCTCTTGGTGAGAAAAGAGGAGCTTGTGAGGGACCACGAGTTGTGGGAGCAGAGGGGTCTCTGATGAGCTGCAGGGGAGCCACCTGCCCAGCTCCCATTAATCAGCACCCAGGCCTAACGAGCTTTCCTGAGCCCAGAGCTCAGGGGAGGGGGCTGCACCACCACAGGGTGCATTTATGCTGTAAATCATCCCTTTATTTTGTTCTCTTGTCTTAAATCCTCACTTGGGAGTTCCCAATGAGGAACATCCACATCCAGCACATTTCCCCATGGAAGTGTGTGCCCTGAGCTGTGGCCAGAACTCTGCTGCAAGCTTGGGATGTTTGGCTCACAATTCAGGGAATCACAGAACCATTTGGACTGGAAAAGACCTTTAAGGTCACAGAATCCATCGTTAACCCAGCACTGCCTATCCCACCTTCTGCCTTCCCATTCCTGGCAGATTTCCCTGTGCTGGAAGTTGTTCCTTGCCTGTCCCTCTGGTGTTTTTTTCGCTGTGGCTGCTGAGTGCAGCTGAAGAACATCTAAACCCCAGTGTTCCTCCCCACTGAGCTGTGCCCGTCCCTCGGATGCCTCCCGGGGCAATGCCGGATCCCGCTGCTGCCGGCTCCCAGCTGCGCCAGCTGCAGGGAGCACAGGGGGCTGGTTGCTCCTCTGCTGCTGCCTCCCCCTCGTCAGGAGCTCCTGTCAGACATCAGGATGGGTGTGGGGAGTGAGATCCAGGCAGTCTGCCCCGGATCCCGTGGATGGATTCGGGCTCCAGGTGTGGCAGAGCTGTTTAGGGGATGTCAGTGCTGTAGGGGATGTGTGTTCCTATAAAAACTGAGTATTCCTCCCTGCTTTGCTTCTAGGGGATGGTTCCTCACCCCCCCCCCAGGCTGCTGTCAGCCACTTCACCAGTGCTCCAGGGATTTCCAGCCGTGGAATTACTGTGTGGTGTTGCTGCCCTTCTCCGGTTTCTGAGAGCCCAGCTGGTTGGGAAATGCCAAATTTCACAGCTGTGTTTCTGTTCCTGCTGCTGCCCCCCGACTCCTGCCAGAATTTGGCCTGGATCTTGACCAGAGGAAATTGTTATGATAATGTTGAGGGTTAGTTGGGGGCAAGGTCAGGCAGCCTTAACTGGTTTTGAGCCCACAGCATTGCAAGAAAAGTCTTTTTAACTCCATTTTTATCAGGAGTATCCTGAGACACAGGGCTGGAGTAATTTTTCATGGGCTTTAGTGAAATTATAACAAAGCTCTGTTTAGCTGAGTGGATTTTACATAATACTTCTTTACTCTCCTCCATGTTTCTAGGCATGGCGAGATGCAGAAACACCATGAATAGGCCTAAATTTAAATTAGGCTTTTTTTTCTAACAGAAGATAGAGCAAATTCAAATGGAAGGGGAGAGATAAGACTTTTAAGGGCTACAAAAAAAGGAATGATTAAGTAGTAAAGATTCTGTACTGCTGGAATTGTTGAGTGCAGCATTGAGCTGTCTTCTTGACGTACACAGCAGCCAGAAATGTCAGAGGTGGTGGAATCCTGTTGATTGGCTCTAAATCCAGTGAGGAATGATGGGAAGGGAAAAGGCATCAGGCTTTAAGGGGAGTTTAAACCAGGTGAGGCTTCTTGCTCCCCCTGGGAAGAGGTGGGAACCATCCATCCTGCCTGGTAACTGAGGATTTATGGTCCAGCTCAGCGTTTTAATTTTCACTGCTCGTTGAAATGTTTCCCTGAAGTCAGTTTAGTGAGAGCTCCAGTGTGTGCAGTTCATCCTTGGCCTGGAGATACTGCAGGGCAGGAGCCCAGGTGAGGCTCTGATCCCACCCAGTGTCTCTGCAACCTCTGAGAGCAGAGACAAATTCCTAACAAATGACTCAACCTGATCTCTGAGGTTTCTCCCGGCCCAGACCACTCCATGGAATAACTCATTGCTTCATGGAGTGACCAGCACAGGGTTGTTTGGGGAGTTCAGGGCACAGCAGAAAACGTTGGCAGCTCAGCCTTAACCACGACGTGGCTTTTCCTGGTTTATTCCTCAGTTGTCCACCAAGGAACGTGAGGCTCCTTGCTGTGAGGTGATTTCAGTGTGATGCCTTAAGAGGCCTCCCAGGAGCAGAGACTGGACAGGAGTAAGGGAATCAAGGCAGGGATTTGTTTGAAAGGCCTTCAAAGGTACCCCTGGGAGCCAGAGGCCGCTGCCGAGATGGGCCCCAAGGTGGACGGCAGGGCACGAGTTCTTCACACTGTTATAGGTTTGGTTCATTTGCATAGCAGGGTGACTTCTCCAATTAAAGCTTCAGTTAATGAGGTCATTCCCCTCAGCTTGCCCCCCTTTAGAGGCTCTTTGGTTGGCACATTTTGGGCCTAGGACAGTCTGGGTGTCCCTGGAGAGCAGGCCCAGAGAGGCTTCGTTATGTCTGCCCAGCACAGAGAGCAGAAGTGAACAGGCCACAAGAAACTCCAGAGTTACACACGGGGCAGTGCAGGACTTGGAAAATAGAAAAGTTAAAACCTAAGGCATCCAGTGCAACTCCAAGGTTATTTCCTGCTCTGAGGAGAAGGCACTTCCATGGCTTTCGGTGGAGTTGGGCTATGGAGATGAACCCAGTGATAGTAGCAGCCACAGTTCGGTGTTTACACAGCGTTTCTGGGGAGTGAAGTACAGTGCAATTATGGAAATGGATGTTCTCTGCTTGCAGCAAACAGGATGCTGTGCAGAGATCTGCAAAATCTCTGTGCTGCCTCCATGCTCTGCAGTGGCAGCCAGGGCTGGTGGTGGTTAATGTGTAATTGGGACAATCCCATTGATTAAAGGAATCAAATCAACTCTGTTTCAGTGTCTTGGCCCCATGGACACAGCCAGAATGGAGACTGCAGGGAGCTTGGATGGAAATGATTTTACACCTCCCTTGCATGAAAGTGGATGAGAGTTTTTGGGGTGGTTTTCCCTCCTTTTTTAATGGGACTTTACAGCGGGTTATGTGGTGTTTCTTCTTTCTTCCCAGTGTCAGGTGCATTCCTTGACTCAGCTCCTCATAATAATGTCTTGTCCTTCTAAGGCACAAGCATCACCTCTGGGAATAAACTCCCTGGTTTTGAGTGCACACCATGGTGTGCTGATGGAAAGAGAACTGGGGGCTGTGTCAGAGTCCTGCTGGTGCTGGTGATTCCCAAGGGGTCAGAAAAATCATGGAGTAAGGAGATGTGATGGCTCTGACTTCCACTGGAAGAGGGTTTTGTAACCATGAGGCCTGGAGCAGCTGTGGCTGCCAGGGAGGTGTGGGATAGGGGAGTAATTAAAAAAAAATCAAATCCTGCCCCATTGTTGACTGCAGAAATCTGCTGGGAAATGAACCTGTGGCCTGCATTGGGGGAATGAAGGTTTGTAGAGGGTTGAAGGAAGTGGAACAGGGTGCAGAAACACCCGTGCAGCCTGTGGTGTTGGGGTGTGACAGTGTGGTGTGATTATCAGCAGTGTCATTACCTGTCCAGTGAGGTGTAAACACTCAGAATCCTGGAATCACTGAGGTTGGAAAAGCCCTCCAAGGCCATCAAGTCCAACCTGTGCCCAGTCCTCACCTTGTCCCCGGTCCAGAGCACTGAGTGCCACATCCAGGTTTTCCGTGGACACTTCCAGGGATGGGCACTCCAAACCTCCCTGGGCAGTTCCAGTGCCTGACCAGCCTTTCCCTGCAGAAATTCCTCCTGGATGCACCTGGAGGTGGCCCTTGTGTGGCAGAAGGAACAGTCTAAACGATCGACAAGTATTGTGTGTAATTCTCAAGTGCTGGAGGACTGTGGAAGAGGTGGAAATCACAGCCCAGAGGGCCTTTCTTCCAGTGTTGCTGGAATTCTGCTTGTCAAGCCAGCTTTGGCTTCGGACAACACGTGAGAAAGGCCACCAGTGTCACCAGAGGCAGCTTTGTTTGTGTGGGCACCACCTGGCCAGGGCTGGAGCTGCAGCCAAGTCCTCACTACAGAAATTCTCAAACCCTTGCTGGCGTTTCAGCTTCTTCCTTTGTTAATCCTGAGTGTTCTCGGAAGGCAGCTCCTCTTTCCATCCGACCAGAAGGAAATCTACAGCTTCCCATTTCCTGCTGGTGAATGTTATCCCCTTCCCTCCTCGTAAAAAGGCATTTCTACTCCTGTTTCATTCCTGGGCAGAGCAGTGGGTGCCCCAGGAGGTGCAGGGAAGGTGGGAGGCAGAGGCAGGAGCAGGAAGGCCTGGCCAAGGTCACCCAGCAGGGTGTCAGCAGAGCCAGGAGCAGCCTGGATGTCGCTCCTGCGTCATCCCACACTGAGTGCCAGCACAGGAATGTGATGCTGCTGCTCCTGAGGTGGTTTTTGAGAAGCCTTCCTGCTGCAGATGAGGTCTGTGCAAAGGCATTTCACAGTGGTTACACTGGAACAGAACAATTCCTCTGTCCATTTATCAAAATGTCTGTGATTCCTGTTTCAAGACGGATAAAACAACAGTGAATATCAAATAAAGGTGTCTTTGTCCAGAACACTTGAAAACAAAAGGAAGGGAAGGTTTGTTCCTCTGACCTCTGGAATGTGAAGTCTGTTCTGTCCTGGTGAAATGGCTTTATTTGGGTTTCATCCACCTGCCTTGGGGGCTCCTACATTTCTTTCAGTGTAGAATTTTACCTGTTCCTCAGTTGTCACTTCAGTGTAGACCAAAACACGGTCACAGCCTGATAATCTCGGCCCCAGCTGCATCAGAAGGTGCAAGAAGGGCTGGAATAGCCAAGAAAGATGAGTTAATCACAGGCAGAGAATTAACCACAACTGGGGATTTGCTGCTTCAGTGCTCTCCTGTTATTTGCACACTCCCCTGACTCGCAGGAGTTGTTAGAGCCCAGTTCCTGCTGCTTCCCGTGGCTGTGGGCACTGGGGAATCCTTCAGAGCCTCACTCACTCTGCTTCCCTTCCCCATCCCTAAACCAGGGATAAATAGAATTTGCAAAATGATTTACAGATTTATTCTGCAGGGAGAGATCTTGGGATGTTTGCGAGGAGCTTTCAGCAGGTACAAATTGCACGAGGTTGATTAACTGCACAACTTTTACATGCTCTTGGTTCTCTCCCTTGATTGCGTGGAGTGAATTCAAGCGTTTCATGTACAATTTGGGATTAATTGTGAATGACATTTTGAGGTGAAAGTTGTCTGTCTGCTACTGAACTTCAAGTAATATTGTCAGAAAAAGTCAGAAATGAAATCTCATGCAGTTTGTGTTGCAGGAAGGATTTGCACAGCTCCCGTAATTCGTACAGAATTGCCTCCACAGTTTTTATATGTTTAGATCCATGTTTTATGCAAAGACTGCAGCTTTTAAAAGCAAAGTGTACTCCCTAGAGATGGGAAGGTAGGAGATTTGCACTGAGAATTTGCCAGAAGCATCAGGGAATTGGATCCCGGTCTTTAGCAAAGCAGGATATTGGCAGAGGATGGTCTGGACCTTCTGATTTTAACCTGCCACAGACTCTGCCTTTGAAGCAGTTGCTTAAATTATGTGAGCTCCAGCTTCTTGTCTATGGAGGGGAAAAATAGTGCTGTACTAATAATATTATCTAATTAATTAAGAAGATGAATGCCTGCAGGATGGCAGAGATCAAATGGAGAACTTGTTTCCTTGTTATGGTTCCTGTTATTTATCAGCAGTTTATCAATATTTTGTTCAGTTAATTTAGTGAAAGCAGAGTTTGAAATAAGAATTTTTTTTTTTGGTGGTATTTATGTCGTTGCTTTTGGAGTCGGATGGCCTGAGGTGGAGTTTATTCCCTGAAAAATCAGGAGTGGGATTTTAGGCACAGAAAGTTTGTTGAGGAGCGTTGCAGTGGGGAATGATGTGTTGGGGTGTAGTGGCTTACACAGGGTCACATCTTATCCCCATTCCTCCCTCTCCAGGTCTTTAAATCCATTAATCCCAGCAGGATTCTGCCCTCCTCTCCCTGCTGCTGGCAAAGGAGGCTCTGCACCTTGCAGAGGCTGTGGGGAGCTGTTAAAGTCAGGGGTACAGAAAATTGCAGCTCATTTCTCCTGTGACAAAGGCACAATTCAATGTTCCTTTCCCCTTTATCCACCAAATAATAACACCTAGAAAAACACATTTCCTCCTGGAAAGGGGAGGAAAATATCCCATCCTGCAGAAGGATAATGGAGCTGATGCTTTTCCAAAGGCAATGCCATTTTTAAAGATGCTCCTTGCATCCCACAGCATATTGTTTATATCCCTCTATTGTTGTTTTGTCTCCATTAGGGAAAGGTCAGGCATGGATCCTGGACACTGGGCATCTGTCAGCAGCATTCCCGAGGGGCTGGCATTAAAGTTAAGCACCACTCAGGCTGTTAATATTAAAATAACACCCTATTTTAAAGTAGTGAAGGGTTTTAGAGTGTTGAAGTATTTTAGAATAATGAAGGGTTTGAAGGATGGGGAGTTTGTCCCTCATTGTGTGGGGACTTTCTTCCAGTGTGGGGCCTTTCTTCCCAGTGTTGGGTTCAGCACAGCCTCTGAAGGCAGCAGCCCTGGCCTGACCAGGAGGACAATCTGCCCTCTCTGAGGGCTCCACTTCCCTCTCTGCAGGCTCTGGTGTCCTGTCCTGCAGATCCTGCAGCTCTTCAAAGCTCTTAAACCAGCTGGATTGGAATGTCTCTACTTTGGTAGGTGCTTTAATGAAAATCGGGTTTAAAAGCCCCATCAGAGCTCCTGTGCCGAGGGAACAAGGGGTGGAATTGTCCCTACACAGTCGGGAGAGCCCAGAGATAAAGCCCAGGGTGGGTTTTGAGTGAAGTTCTTTGGACTTGATAAAAAAGGAGGAAATGCTTCCCTGTGAGGGTGGGGAGGAGCTGGGAGGGAATTCCCAGAGCAGCTGTGGCTGCCCCTGGATCCCTGGCAGTGCCCAAGGCCAGGTTGGACATTGGGGCTTGGAGCAGCCTGGGACAGTGGGAGGTGTCCCTGCCCATGCCAGGGGTGGCACAGGATGAGCTTTGAGGTCCTTCCCACCCAAACCATTCCAGGATCCTGTGGCTGATGCTACCCTGGTGTCTCACAGGCCCAGGGCCCTTCTCCAGAGGCACAGGCAGGGCTGGTTCTGCTCCTGGGCAAGATTTAAGGTATAAAAAACCAACCCTGCGAGGTCTCTGCTGTTGTCACCTCTTGGTAAACACCTGGACATCTTCCTGCTGAATTAACTAATTTTATTTAAAAAGAGCAAGTTCATTTCACTGAATTTAAAATACCGGCTCTGGGGAAGCTCTGTCATTTGTTCCTCCTGGGAGCACTTCCCAATCTTAAATTAGAGAACAAGTAATGACCTTTTTGTGCCCAGGAGTCCAATGCTGAGGGCTCTTACAGGGAGTTTTTTGCCTTTTTTTCCGTGAAATGCAGTTAACAAATGAGACTTTTGACAAAAAATCCCCAATTTGAACGAACAAGTCGATTCAATTCACCCCCCGTTAGCTCCTTGATTGAGAGCTATGTAGATTGAAGAAGAAAGGTATTGATCTGCTTTGGGGATTGAAAACTAAGATGAAGTGGAATATGTCTGTGGGTGAAAATGAGGTTTTAAATGGATGGAGGAAGTGGGAGAAAAATAAAACACAATGTAGTGTTAATGGAAGGGAGTTCTGGGTTTCTCTGGCGGTTGCACAGATGTGGAGAGGTCACAGGATGCAGAAACTGTTCAAGTCGTGGAAAATCGGTGCCTGGCACAAGAATTCTTCTAAACTGGGTCAGAACAGGACAGAAAAGTCTGGTTTTGTGCTATGAGAGCATCCATCAGTTACCAAGATGATGTTTGGACAGAGGGACATTGCCTGCTGAACAGAGCTCACAGCTTTCAGTGCCTACGGATGATCTTTAACGTCCCTTCCAAACCATTCCACGATTCTCTGAAGTAATAATCGAGGTTTTGCCATTGTAAACGTGAAATTCATCTCTAAATGGACTGAAAAATTCAGTATAATTGAAATGTTTCACTCTTTCTCCAGATAATCTGGTAGGAGCCTTTTGTAGCTGTTGTTGTTTGGGGCATGTGACGGGCTTGGGTTTTTTTTGGCTCATTGGGTGAAGTGAATTATTAACTTTTATTTATTAACTTTTCTCTGTACCGTCAACTCCAGGTGACTTTCATTGATTGCTCAAGGTGACAAGGAGGCATTAGGTAATAAATATCAAGTGCTGCAATACTTAAAGGAAGTGAATATGAAAGTGCTGTTAACGGAATCAAGTAAAAATTGGATTTATATCCTAACAAAAATTCCCAGGAGAAATTGCTTTCTGTTTGGCTCTTTTTGTAATTCAAATCCAATCACACAAGTGTGAGCTGTTGTAATACAATTGCCTGGCAGAGGGGTTTGTTGGAAGATCTCAGAGCACTTGTAAACACACAGAACATTTCACTTTGCAGAGCGTGGGGAGATGAGAATTGTGGTGCACGAGTGAAGAGCTTTTAATAAGTGGCGTCTCTGCTTGTTCCGAGTGATATTTTTGATTTATTTCAGCTCTGGAGGTGTGAGATGCTGGGGATGGCAGTGGGCAAAGTGGTTTCTTCTGTTTTAGCTTCTCTGGGTCCCTGTTCCGAGCCCTGGGGACTAAAAAGGGTCTGTGGCCTCCTTGCAAGCACCAGAAGGGGACTTGTGTAACTTCTGGGCTTTTAGAGAGTAAAAAGTGCATGAAAATACAGCCTGGGTAATTAATTGATGTGTAAAATCTAAGTTAGAATCCCAAACATGGTGGGGAGGGGAAAAAAAACCCCTTGGAACCCCCTCGGAGCTTAGCACAGGTTTCTTTGGGAAGGAGCTCTCCCCACTGTGCTCTCCTTAAACCATCAGCTCTCCATCAGGGAAATGATGGAATTGCTGATATTGGGAGAATTCCAAGGGCTGAGGGCTTGTAGATTATTAGGGAGATGGGGATTTGGAGCCCAAGATCTCCCTTAGGCCTTGAGGGAACATTGAACTTGACAGGTGGACACAGAGCTTCAGTGGCAAATGGAATCGAGCTGGTTTCAAGTGTTCTGTGGTGACAAGGTTTGGTGACAAGGGCAGTCCAATAATGAAAGATTTTCTTGAGGAATTCTTTAATTTTGGCTCCACTGGGTCTTGGGATGGATTTCACCTTGAACCTGGCTTCACCTTCTTCAATTTTTATTTTCTTTTTTGAGATAATCCTAACACCCGAGATGAAAATGCCTTTGAGCCCACTGGATAAACCATTTAAATGCAAATATTATTTTACTGCAAAATAATTGAAATACAAATTGAAAAATCTGTTTTGGCGATAATAATTAGCACCTTGTAAATGAGACAGTAAAAATGCTGCTCGTGAGTGGAGTCCATTTGCAGATGCTGGGAAGAAGGTTTGTCATCAAATCAGCTTATGTTTTCTGAGTTTAATTCCAGTTGGGGGTTGAGATGATCTGGGTCATTTTTACAGATATCTGTCAGTGGAGGTGAGAAAAACTGAAATCTTTGCTGTGTTCCTCTTAGAGAGAAAATAAAAGTAAAATTTTCAGAAGGTTTTGAATCAGGCTGAACATTTTCATTGAGGCTCAGACTCCCAGGACAAGATTTTCAAGGATATTTAGATGCCTAAATAAGTGGAGACTTGCCCAGGGAGGGTTTGTAAGGGAAACGTGGCTGCACAGCTCAGGTGGGGTTGGGAATGCTCCAGAGCATCTCTCTGCAGTTCTTGGGTTATAAAATATTTGTAAACCTGGGGCTTTGAAAAGCCTGGGGCCTTTTGAAAAGGATTTGTGAACTTGGGGTGGGTTTTGTGGTGTTTGTCACAAAGGGGTCACCTGGTGGCTTGACACCTTCTCGTGATTCCAGGCTCAGTCAAGGCCTCCCAGCGTCCATCTCAGTGCCTTAACCATGCCTTAAACCATAATTTTTTTGAGGGTAACTCCTGCTTTGCCAGGCAAATTGCAGAGAGAGAGGAGCTTTGAGGTCCCTTCCCAGCCAAAGCATTCAGCAATTCTGTGGTGGAATCCAAGGGCACTGCAGGAGCTGAGAGGCCATGGAGGGAAGTGCTGGGAATTCCCGGCGGGGCTGTTCCTCACGCCAGAATCTGCATTAATTGGTTAATGCCTGTGGAGTGCTCTGGAGATGGAAGCAGTTCCATAAGTGCCTGGGTTTATTATTCTGCTGACAATGGCTGTGGAGAGGAGTGGCAGCGCTGAGGGAACAGTCAAAATTGATTAAGAGACAATTCTGAAAGGGAAAGTTTTGAGGGAAGGAAATTACATCCCTGGAGAAGAGACCAGTCTGGCTGAATATTGGGATAACTGTGGTGCTTCTGGAGCTGAGCGAGTGATCTCAGGTGATGGCTGGTGTGCCCAGGGTTCCTGTTTCCAGCAGGGGTGGTGCAGCTGTGGACTTCCTGCAGATAATTGGTTAATGAGTGGCTGCTGGAAGTGTGGGAAGCATTGGGAAACCCAATTGTTTAGGTTTGTTTGGAATATGAAAGCCACAGAGTTTGAAACAGAACTTGTGAAATCCAAGAGCAGTCTGGAAAAATCCTGGGATTTTCTGGGTTGTGAATCACGAAAGCTTCAGTGTGTGTGTAGGCAGCTCCAAAGGGTTTTCCAGCAGAGATGAGGAAGAGCTGATGGAAGTTTTCATGAGGCATTGAGGAGCCTTGGTAGGAAGGATTGAAGTGGTCTGATGTCCTTGGCACAGGAAGAATTCCGACTGGGATGTGCTGAGGGTGATCAGAGGTGTATCCTAGAGGAGTGAAAGCACAGCTCTTACTTGTCCTGGAAAACAGGAAGGAGATCAAATTATCCTCCATAAATACACCCAGACCAGGTAAAACAGGCTGGGGAGAACTGTTCAAAGGAAAATGTTGGTGTGGAAAGAAATGGCCCCAAGCTGTGGCTTTATCCTGAATTTCCACTGTTGCTGTTTAAGAAGCTTCCTGCACATCCTGGGGGTGGGTGATTTGTGGCATTTGGATGGAATCCTTGATTCCAAACACGTGGATGAGCTGCTTTGCTCCTGTGTCCTGGACACACCTGCAGCCACTGGCTTTGCTCAAAACACTCCTGTCGGGCTCATCTCTGTTGCTGAGCTGCCCTGGGCTGAATTCAGGTTCAAATTCAGGTTCAAATTCAGGCTCAAATTCAGGCTCAAATTGGGTGTTTAAGGCTGGTAGAGAGGAGTGATCACTCTGGGCTGGGTGCAGCAGTTCTTTCCTTGTGTGTGTCTGGCTGCTTCTTCCACACCACTTCCCAGGGCCTCAGCAGGAAGCCCCAAACAGCTGGAGCTGCTGGAATCCAGAGGCAGGAATGTTGTAAAGGAAATAATCTGGGACTTGATGAACGTGGCGGACGCTGGTTTGTGTGCAATAGCAAGCACCAAACTCTGTCACTGATGGCTCAGCAGACACAGAAATTTCTGTGTGTTTACAATCCCTCTCCTTTCCCTCTCCCAAGGCCTGTCAGGAAGCGCTGGAGCTGCTCCCTGTGTGCCTGTGCTTAGCAACTGAGCCTGGCAACGTCAGGGCACCAGCGGCGGTGCTGCGGCCCTGGCTGCCTCTGGAATCGTAATTTGGGATGAACCATCCTGCTGCCGCTTTTCCAGGGCTTCCAAAGCCTGGAGCTTCGTTCCCTGTCCTTCAGGCTTCCTTGAACACGCCCAGCCAGCTTTCCTGCCACAAACCAGGCGAGCTGGGAGCGAAACCCTGTCAGGGCGTGTGAAGTTTTTCCAGGAGTTTTCTGGCTCGGTCACGTTGTCCTGTGCTTGGGGTGAATTCTGTGGATGTGAAGAGCTCCCGTGACACAGCTCCATGATTTCACCTGAATCCGAGGCTGCTGCAGTGCCACAGGGGCCAGACTTGACTTGTGGAACATCTGTACCAGGAAATGGATTTGCTGCTCTGAGAAGTGGAGAGGGCAGAAACCTGGGATTGTGTTTAAAATCTTATCAACTGTGGCTGCTTAATTAGATTTTTAAAGTGCTTAAAGCACTGGTCTCTTTCTGGGGCATTCAGGCTTTTTGTTTGCTTGGGGTTTTTTCAGGATATGAATGTCTGAACTCCTTCAGCTGAGGTGCCCTAGAGCCCTGTGGAGGTCAGTGGGCCTGGCAGAACGAATGCCCCTCGTTCTCATGCAAAGGGCACGGAATAAAGTCACTTTTGTCACAGGACAGACACACATGTGGTTAGTGAGACAGGGTACAAGGAGAGGAATTGGCTGGTTTGCTGGGCCTGCAGAGAGCTCGGGGTGGGTGTTGGGCTCTGTGCAATCCTGAACGTGTCTGGATATTTATCCCGGGCAGATCAAAGAGTCTCTGTCGTGCTGAGGGCTCTGAGAGCACTGTCAGTGCCAGACTGCTGCCTGCTGCCTCACCATGCTCCTCTCCCCTCCTGTCACTGGGGAAGCAAATCGAGCATAAATCTCTGGCAGCGAGCTGGGCTGGTCCCTTCACGCCGAGGGACGGGCAGGGAGAGCTGCTGTGACCCTGCTGTCTCTGCATTTGCAGTTCACACCAGGCAGGGCAGCGAGTGTGAGCACCTCTCAGGGCACTGACGGTGCTGCTGCTCCCTGTGCTGCCGTTCCCGGCGTCCCAGTGCTCTGCAGAGATCTGATCCCAGCAGGGAGCAGCTGTGCCAGCTCCGTGCTGTGCCCAGGCTGCAGCCAGGGACGCTGCTCTGGTGCCACTGCCAGGCTGAGGCTCCCCTGCTGCTGGCAGGGACTGTCCCACTGAGTTTCTGCAGCTCTGGGTGTGATTCCGTGGCACTGTGGTTGCAGAAAGCCTGCAGGAAAGCCTTGCAGAAAGCCAGGCTGGGCTCTGGATGGCTCCACGTCCTCCTGCACTCCCTGTTAGTGGCCATGGGAAGGGCTGCTGTGGAAGTGGAGCTCAGCAGGTGTGTTCCATGAGACCAGTGCAGCTCCTCTCCTGGGTGTTTCTCCCTGAGCTTTGAGGAAGTTCCCTTCAGGATTTACCATCACCCTTTGGCAAAGAGAGCACAGCCTGGAGGTGTGGGGGGTGTGAGATGTTCCTAATTCTGTTTGTGGCCAGTGCTAACAGCAAATGCTTTGGGTGGCACCACCGCCCTGGGATTTATGATGTGGTGCTCAGTCCATGGAGTGGAGTGGGAAGAGGCAGATCTTCAGCTGGGATAAGGAATCCTCTGGAATCCTGCCCTCTGGTACTTGGCAAGGACAAAGAGATGGCAATGGGGCAAATCTTCACTGGTGACTGAGCAGGTGACTCTCAGGTCACTTAAGGCAGGGTCAGTGTGGGGTGTTGAGCTTGGCTGATAGGAGTCCTGTGCCTTGTTCACTGCTGAAAGGTTCAAGGGCTTCCCTTTCCCTTTCCCTTTCCCTTTCCCTTTCCCTTTCCCTTTCCCTTTCCCTTTCCCTTTCCCTTTCCCTTTCCCCTTGTCTTTCTCCTTCCCTTTCTCCTTTCCCTTTCCCCTTTCTCCTTCTCCTTCCCCTTCCCCTTCCCCTTTTCTTTTTCCCTTTCGCTTTCCCTTTCCCTTTCTCCTTTCCCTTTCCCCTTTCCCCTTTCCCCTTTCTCCTTCCCCTTCCCCTTCCCCTTCCCCTTCCCCTTCCCCTTCCCTTCCCCTGTTGATGCTGTAATCAGTAATTGAAACTCCTCACCAGTATTGACCAAGCAAAGTTTTCTTTGTTGTGCACATTTCCAATGTTTCCTGACGTTGAATCCTTTGCCGTTGGATCAGCTGGTGGATGGAGCAGTGTTTGTGTCTCCACCTGGAGTCAGTGCAAATCAAATGCACAGGTTTTGCAGGTGGCTGACTGGAAATGGTCAGGAAAATGTGTGTTCATTAATGTGCCTTGCTAAACCAGACTTTAGACTTTGGTACTGCTGATATTAAAACCGACGTGTTACGAGAGATTTTCTAAACTCTCCTTAGAACAACTCCAGAGGAATTTTTCAGTATTTTCCCACTATTAGTCCTGAAGCCCTCCTGCCTCCTCTTCCAGCAGGAGGGAATCCATCTCCCTTTCCCCTCACTGTGTGAGAGTCTCCCCTCCTAAACACTTGTCCTGTTGTCTCACCTGCTCTGATTCCGTTTGGATTGGGAGCTCTGCAGATGGCAAAGTGCTCCATCAATCTGCTGGAGTGATTGGGAATGGTACAGCGAGCACCTGGTGGGAGCCAGCGATTGATTAGATGACAATCTTTGTTTAAAAAAACAGGGATGAGGGCCGGGAAGGCTGAATCCCTTCTGTTCCCAGGTCATTCCAGGGCAGGGATGGCACAGGGGACGCTCAGGTCATTGTGCCATGCTCGCCCTCCCTGAGCTGCCTTCAGCTGGGGTGGAGTTGATTCCACCAGAACAGGTGGAGCCCAAAGTCATGGAATAAATGAATCCAACAGACTTTTCTGTGGACTTTTCATGGAGGTTTTGCAGGGGTGCTCCACAGACTGTGGGGGTGATATCTGCTGTTACAACAAAAGTTGGGAAGGGGAGTGGTGCAAATGGAGTTGTGCTGGATAATGTGGGATCTGGGCATGGAATAAGGGCGGGACGTGCAGCTTCGGGCTGGGGTAGAGTTAATGTTCCTCCCAGGGGCTGCTCTGGGGCTGTGTTTTGGGTTTGTGCCGAACACGGCGTTGATGATACAGAGGTGTTTTGTTAGTGCTGAGCTTGCCCAGAGCCAAGGCCTTTCCTGCCCCTCATACGGCCGTGCTGGGGAGGGATTGGGGAGTGTGTGGGAGGCTGGGAGGAGACATGGCAGGGACAGGTGACCCCAAGTGACCAATGGGGTATCCCAGAGCATGTGACATAAAATGGGTGGACAAAGGCAGAAGGAGGGGACATTTGGAACTGATGGTGTTTCTCTGCTCCATGTGAAGGGACCCTGCTCTCCTGGAGGTGCTGAGCACCTGCCTGCCCACGGGAAGCAGGGAATGAATTCCTGGGTTTGCTTTGCTTGCGTGCACGGCTTTTGCTTTCCGTGTTAAACTCTTCATTTCAGCCCACGAGTTTTCTGGCTTTTACCCTTCCATTCTCTCCCTGTTCCTGCTGGGGGGGGGATGAGGGAGCAGCTGTGGGGGGATTGGGGTGACACTGTGAGGACAGGAGGACTGGAGCCCCAAGGGGAAATCTGGCAGCTGCTTTTAGAACCAGCGGCGACTCCAGCAATTCCCAGCATAACCCAGGGCAGCTTTTCCTTCCCAGTCCCTCCCAGCAGCTGGAGTGTCTGGCCTGTCAGGGTGCTGCTGTGTGCTGGTGAGACAGGACATGTGTGCAGTGTCATGTTCCTGGGCTGTCACATTCCTCCCTGGAACGGGTTTTGCTGTTACCTGGAGCCGGACGTTTGCTGGGTGTTTTCACTGCTGCTGTCAGAGCTGCTCGGAGCTCAGTGTTGGAGGGATGTGCTCTCCACAGGCTCAGCCATGGATTACAAACTCAAAGGATGATAAAGCTGGAAAGACTTTCTTCAAAGAGGGCTGGAGGAGAGGAGGGAGTGTGCCAGGTGACATCCCAACATCGGGGTGATGCAGAATGAATGTCCACCCCAATGTCCAGCTGGGATTGGACTCAGTGTCCAGTTTTTGATTTGGCACTTCAGGACAGATGTGGCACAGCTGGGCAGAGTCCAGAACCCCACCAGGGGGTCAGAACCATCACTGAAGAGGGAAGCATTGAACAGATTGGGCTCATTTATTCCGTAGTGGTGCTTCCCACATTTTTGGGTGTGTAGATTCAGCATTCCCGGTGTTAGGTGCCTTTCTGTCTCTGTAGGTGCTCATGGCATTTCTAGAGAGCTGAAAAAGCCTCGTGTCCGTTCTCTTTCCCTTTCCTGCCTTTCACAGATTCCCAGTGGCTTTAGAAGCTGCAGGTCTGCAGCTCCCTGTCTGGGGAGAACGAACCACGTAGGGAGGAGAAAATACCATGGTCTGAAGGAATAACGGGATGGATCTGATGTGGAGGAAAGGCAGAGCTGGGGTGATTTTGTCCAGGCTTTTCCTAATCTGAAACACAAAGGTGTCATCTGGAAGACACACTGGGAATGCTGTGGGCTGACAGAGCAGTGTGGTGATGCCTGAGGACGGGGCAGAGACACCTGGAATTTCCAAACTGCCTTTTCCTGTGTGGGTGTTGGTGGTTTTCACGTGTGTGGTGGCTCAGTTGGAGCTTTTGTGGAATCTCAAACGTGTGTAGGAAATTCTCGTCATTTTCCAAGACAGTATTTTTGGTTGGGAAAGGAAGGGAGAGCACACGTGGGGAAATCTAAATATGTTTTCACTCCTTTTGTTCCTCTCTTTTTCCTTGGGAAGGCCTTAAAATGGAATTGCTGGGCTGGAGCAGTGCCTGGGTGTGGGAGCTCTGCAGTAACAGCCTGGGCAGCACTAAAAGGGACAAAGTGATGGCAGGGGAGAGTGAGGGGAAGGGTTGTGTGTGCCCAGAGACCCGTGGTGTTTTTGGGATCTGCGGAGTTGTGCCGTCCTGCTGGAAGCTCCCAGCCTGCAGCTGAGCTGAGCTGGGGCTTTGGGTTCTTCCTGGGCTTGGCAGTGCTGGCACGAGCTGAATCCAGAACAAATGCACTTTCTGTGCCCTTGCAGTGCCCAGCTCATTACTCCCCGTGCTCAGAGGGAAGCGGGCTCGGGCTATCTGAGATGTAAATCAGCCCCTTGATGATGCTCTTGGATCCGCGGGCTTTTGATTAAGTTATAGTTAATGGAATGACTCTGCATTATTTATTACCCAGCAGGCTTTGATGGGAGACTGGAGGTTAAGCTCCAGCTCGGAGAAGGTGAATCCTGAGGGCAGCAAGGCTTGGATTGATCCGGGGTGGAGGTGCTTTCCCTGTTTGCTCACTGAAATTGGGTGAGGCAGAGTCAGAGCCGGGCTGGGAGTAAACTACTCCGTGTTTGTGATCAGCTGTAATGACTTGGTAAAGCACCGCGTAAAGGAGGCATCTTTAGTGCCTGATAAATGATTCACAACAGTAAACAACGGGCAGAGGAACCTTTTCCCTCTTTAGAAGGCAGAGCAAACAATGAAAGGAATCGGTGCGTGTGGGTTTGGAGGGCTCCGAGCAGCAGCGGAGGTGAGCAAACCTCGGAGGTGCTGCTGGCCAAGCAGGATTTGCCCCTGGGGTTTCAGCGTTTGTGGGGCTGCACGATGTGGGTTTCAGTTCTCCTGGGGAGAGGTTTTTGATGCGCCCGTGTTTGGTGGAATGGCTGCAGAACAGCACGGAGTAACAGCATTTCTGTGTGAGGAGCAGTAACTAAAGCAAATGGCAATGCCCCAAACTGCTGCATTAGGGAGGAGGCAGCCATGGATCCTCAATAAATGATGCTGCTGAGAGCAAGGCACTGTGCATGATTTGATATTTGTTCCCACTGAATTGTGCAATGACCATGCATCAGTGTTTGCTAAATTAGATTTCGTTTCTGCTGAGGAGCAAAGTGCAGCAACTTGTATTTTAGGAAGCACTTCAGAGAGAAATTCAGTCTCCCTCTCTCTCAAGCGTTGCTTCCTTGGATAAGAACGTGGTGTGAACCAACAGCTACAATTCTTCCTTGGTTTACACCACCCCGGATCTGGCCTGGGATTTAAGTTTAAGGAATTGAAAGTAGGTGGAAGATGATTTTTTTCCCTACTCATTTCCTTTGCACTTGTCACGTCAGACAACGCCTTTGTTATTGTTGTTTACCTCTGACAGCTTGGTGGAGGTTTGTAGTGATGCAGTTTGGATGTTCAGGTTTATCTCAGTCTGGAGCTGCTGGAATTCCCCTTCAGGCAGGGGTTGGGGGGGAGCAGCAGCCAGGGCAGCTCATTCCTGGCCTCAAGAGTTGCTTATTTGAAGGGAATAACAAAATCCTGTTGCTGCGAATGTTCCTGAACGGTCGAGTCTCCTGGTTTTCATGCACATAACCTGGTGGGTTTGGGCACTGTGCAGTGAGTGCCACCACTGCCACCTCTGGGACACTGAGGACATTGGGAACCAGTGGATGCTGCCCCACTGCAGTGACTGGGGTGAACTGGTGCTGCCCCAGAGCCCAGCCAGCCCTGCTGCTTTAGGGCCGCTCTAAAGCTGCAGTGACTGGCACCAGAACAGTCCTGGCTCGTGTGTCGAGGTGAGTTTGGATTTACAGTGGAACTGAAGCTCCCACGAGTCTCTGGCTCCACTCCTGGAGCTTGTCCTGTCAGAAGAACTCTGCTTTGGAGTACGAGGATGTTGTTGCTGCTCCTGCCACCCTTCCTTTCTCTTCATGGCAGCCCCACAACGAAGCTTGGGGAGTTTGGAACTCTCCTCTGTTCAGCTGATATTACTTATTTTTCACTGCAGTGTCTGGTCACGTTAAGTTCTGTACCGTGGGGATTAACCGTGTGGTACAAACTGCTGTGGGCAGCCCGTGGCTCAGAGCTGCAGCTCTTCTCTGAGAGTACTGCAGAGTAAATATTCCATCCTTTCCCTCGTGAGGAGCCCAGGGGGAAGCCAGTTAGTCTGGGGATTGTTCAGAGAGTGGCTCTTGCACAGAGGAACTGTTGGAAATGGAGACTTGGTTCACTTGGTTAAACCAACGTGTAAAAGAATTGAAAAACTGAGTCACCATCAGTGAATTATCATTGGTGGTGTCCCAGACCAAGATGTTTTCCCAAAGCCACGTGGGTTTCCTTAAAGGACTCAATGATTTTGGAGGTCTTTTCCAGCCTAAATGACTCTGTGATTCCTTGGGCTGTGGTTTTTCCCTGCCCTTAGGTTGTGATCCCTTTGGAGAAGGGCTCTGAGCAGTGCCAGCCGTGGGAACGCCGTCGTCCTTGTCTGGAAGTTCCAGTGAAGCAGCGCTGATGGATTCATTACAGGGACACACTCCCAATAAACCACTTTCCGGAATTGAGAGGGGCAGGAGGTGTTGGCAGAGCCCAACTTGGGATCAGCTCTGCTTTCTCTCCGTCACAAATCGGACGAATGCCCACAAACCCATCCCTGTGATGAAGCCGGGGGGTGTCACACCCTCCGGAATGTGAGCCCATGGATAAGAGATTAGGAGCTGGAATATCTGCAGAAACGCACCTGAGCTGAGGTTAAAAGCAAGGCTGGGAGGGGGGGCTGATGCAGCACTGACCTCTCTGGGCGAGGAGTAGGAGGTGCCTCGTGTCAGACTTTGGGTTGGGGAGAATGTGCCAGAAATTTTGGGAGAATTGTCCTCTGTCAACCCCAAATCCACCTGGAACTTCCCAGCACAGGCACCGCCGCTGCCCTTTCATATCTTTCTACTTATTTGTGCTCCCGGGCCAAAGGGATGAAGGGAATTGTTCTTGCAATCTTCAGAGGAGAAATTTTGAATTTTAGATAAGGTTTTGTCAGTCAAGGCTGAGCTGAACTAACTCAGACCTGGAAGCAAATGATAGAACACATAAATTCCCTCAGCTTCCCGGATTTCTTTCCTTGCCTGATGACTTTTTCCAGCAATGTCCAATCTAAATGAAGTTCCCTGCTATTACAGCTATTACAGAATATATTACTGCCCAGTTTGGCAGCTTTTGCAAAGCTGTTCTTTGTTTGCAATAAGCAATTTTCTTCTATCTGTGCCCAGAGCACCTCTGGGTCAACATCGTGAACATGCAAGTATTTCAGTAGATTGATTGGATGCATCATAAAACTCTGTCTTATTTTTCTATTATTTATTTGTTCTTTCAGAGACGTTTATGTCCATTTGTGGCACTGGTTGCACAGGGATGGGCTGAGTTGGTGGATTTTGGAGCTTCTGTATGACCTTGGAAGCGTTTGGAACATGATGTCTCTGACCTTGAATTTATTTCCTGAGCTTCGTGCAGCCTTGGTAGCTTTTATACCATCAGGAAATGGAGAGACACAGCCTCCTTAATTTCCCATTTGCCTTAAATTGTTCTGATGAACTTATGATTAAAATAAAAATGAGCAGGAGGGACAGTTCAATATCCCCCTGCTGCCTATTGAGCGTCGCTGTGGTTGGAGAAAGGATTCGATTGAATTGGAGAGCCGAGCTCGTGGATCTTTGGTTGTTAAAACAAACTGGGGTTCATTTTACTTCTCTGTGATCACAGGAATATTCCCAGTCCTGTGCAGCTTTCTGGCACTGAGCAAATGGCTTTTCCAGTGAACTCCCCAAGATAAATGGAGCCCAAGTGGAGGAGGGAGGTGGATTCTTCTCTAATGTAGTGACAAAAAGCCCTGAGAGAGGCAGGTGCCAGATGCTATGGAAATGCAAAATACTCCAGTTAAGGAATCCTCCCTCACTTTTAATCCCTGGTGGATTGCGGGGCTGTCCTGCCTCTCATTGATACAATGAACGTGCTACAAAAAGATTCCCTGGGTAGTAAATGGGATGGGCCGTTTTAGATTCATAAAACCACGAACTCCGTCTTGCAGGGAGAAGTTCCACGGAGCGTTTTTTGCACCCAAAGTAGGTCAATCTAATTATAATTGGCTTTAATGAGCACCACTCTGCAGCTCTGTACCTGTAGCTGCTTGGCACTCAGAAGTGCAAATGCCTTTGCTGCCTTTGAAAAAAAAAAAGGCAAGGAGAAATCAAAGAAGTAATTTCTACTCTGATGCATTTCGACTTGAAAGCCTCTGTTGTCCCCATCAGCGGGGTAAACAATCCAGCATGGGTGGGAAAAGCTGGAGCAGAGGCAGGGATCAGCAGCTCAGAGGATAAAGGTGAAACTCTGATTTTGGGCCACCAGATTGACCCTTCCATCTGTCTGGAATTGGGCTTTGTGTGGAGGAATTCTTCCAGTAAGGCAGGGAGGGTTGTACCAGTTCAGAGTGAATTTGTGCCTCCAAAGACATCCAGGTAGAGTAGCAGGGAAGGGAGAGGAAAACAAGAAAGGGAATTTGTCATTTAGGCTTTTCTCAAAACACATTCATGTACCTGTGTCCCCAGAGAGAAGAAAATCTCATATATCCTGTAATTGTACATTGTGGCAGTGGATCTTTGTCTTTGGCATGCAGTGTTCCCAGGTACTGCTTTGGGCAGGGGAAATGGATTTGAGATTTGAGGGAGGTTTTAGGTGTTCCACTGGTGTTACAGGAGGGGTTTTGCTCTCAGAAGATGCTTTGGAGCAGCTCCTCAGAAATACTGATTGAAGGTGTTTGCTGTGTGTGGAGCCAGACTGAGCACAAACCTTTCAGAACTGGCTGAGAGGGACCAGCAGCCCTCCAAGGCAAGGTCTGGCCAACAATTTCTTTGGTGTCCCCCCATCAGGTCTGATAGGGGTGGGGGATGGTGCTGCTGCTGTCTCCTATTCCAGTGAACCATTCCCAGCATCGTGGAATGGTCAGGGTTGGAAGGCACCTCAGAGGATGGTTTGTTGGGTCAAACCTTGCACTGTGTCCTGCTCTTTCTGGGGTCAGGACAGGTTTATTCCTGACCTTTGGCCATGCAGGTTTCAGGCAGCCTTGGCCAGCCCGGCTGCTGTGGTGGCCCAGCCCCTCACTCCGTGTGCATCCATTCTGCTTTCCCAGGGTGAGGGATGTGGCACTGCCTGCACACTCCAGCCCTTCTTCTGCCTCTTGTCCGGGTGGAATTGAGGGAGGAGGAGACAGTCAGCTCTGGCATCATCCCTGTGCTGTTCTGGGACCCAGCAGGGCCTGGCACGAATGAAATCCCAAATGGGATGGGGAGAACGCTGGGTTTTGTGGTGGGCTGGGGAAGGGTGGCTGAGGAGGGAGCTGTCCCCAGGGACAGGCAGCAGCTGTGAATCCAGCTGTGCTCACAGCTGCTGGGAGCAGAGCCCAGGATGTGTCTGGGGGTCTGGGCTCCACATCCCTGCGGGGAGGAAGCCACAATTTCATCCTTAGATTCTACTTTTCTCTGTTTCCTGGGACAAAGAAACCTGGTGGGAAGAACCCTGTATGGTCTGTGGGGATGGTGAGGACATTCACTGTTCACCTGACACCCTCTGACTTTGTGCTTTTGTCTTTTCTCTTGCCAGCCCAGAACTGCAGTCACACATTGCAGGGCCCAAACGGGACAATACAGAGCCCAGGCTTTCCCTATGGATACCCCAATTATGCAAACTGCACGTGGACAATCACTGCTGAGGAGCAGAACAGGATACAGCTTGTTTTCCAGTCCTTTGCATTAGAGGAAGATTTTGATGTATTATCCATCTACGATGGGCTGCCTCAGCAGGGGAATCTGAGAACGAGGTACAGTGTTCATTACAGTGATGTTTATAAACATGTTCCCCCTTCCTGCTGCTGGGATTAAATCTCGCCTTGCATGTTTATGCTGCAATAAACTGGGAGTGTTTCTCCATGAGCAGTTCTTACAGTTGTTTTGATTTCTTATCTCTGATAAGGCTTGAAATGTTTCTCTGAATGCCTGACAGTAGTGATTTATCAAGAGTCATCCTAGACATCCAGAGTTAATTAGGAAATGGAGCAGGAGGGAAGCAGAGTTAATGTGCAGAGAGCTTCCCTGAGACCAGACGAGACTCTCAGAGTGGGAGGATGGGCCGTGGGGTTCAGTGATAGCTCTGCCAAAGGTTTTGTGGGTTTTCCCCCAAAATCTGGGCTATTCCTTAACCCAGAGTCCATCCAGCAGCTGGGGGGGGCGTATTCTCTCACATCTGTTGGACCTCCAGGGCTAAGACACACTCAGTAACCCACTCTAGTAGGAAAACTCTCCATGGCTTCTCAAATGACACTTCCAGTGTTCCTAAAAACTTCTGTGGGAGGCTGATTTGGATGCGTCGCTGTGGCAGCAGATGCTCCATGAGGTGTCAGACGTGTGAGCAGCCGTGATCTCAGCCCTCCAGATGAAACCAGCCGGGTGGCTGGGGACACGGCTGCTGGTGCTGCTGGCAGCTCCAGCCTGACAGTAATGCATTCCAAACCTCATGGAGCAGTGGCAGCATCCAGCCTCTGAATCCCTGGCGAGAGTGCTGGAGCCCTGGCAATCGATTTTCCTTCCAGCCACTTGAGTTCAGGACAAATCCTTTGACCTCAATGTCTTGTCTAACCCGAGTGGAGCATCCGAGCTGCGCCCTGGTGGAAATCAGCTCTTTATGTAGATGATTTCAGTTATGCAAATAAGTCATCTCTTCATCTCGCAACTGTGCTTGAGAATCACGTTAATTACGGGGCTTCAGCCTTTAATCAGGAGGTTCAGTGCTTTGCTTTGGGGATAATGGAAAGGTGGAAAATTGGGGGGAAAACTCGGCTCAGGAAACTTTGTGTGGTGAGAAGTTAATGCTGCTCTGAGGTACTCACAGGAGTATTGTGGTTGTAAGTAGAAGTAGCAGAAAGGGACCTCCCAAGGCTGAGTTGGGGGAAGGTGAGGAGGCAGAAAAGGTCCTCCCTCAGCATCCCTGGTGAAGCTCAGGTGCAGCTTGGGCAGGTGAATGTGAGCTGGGGAATGGAACCAGCAGCAAAAGGCACGTGGGGATGTTTCATGTGGGATGAGGGGTTCGGGAAGTGGAGTGTGTTTAGGGCAGGAAAGGGAAATAAAGAGGGGAAATAAAGAGGGGGATTTCTAGAGGTCTGAAAGCACTTAGAGAGGGCTTAGGAAAGCAGAAGATGAACTCATACATGGTGGACATTTGCTTTCTTCCCTTGGACATTTCTGGATCAGTAACTTCAAAACCTGGAGTTGGCTCCTTTGGGCTGTTTCGTGTCTCGCTTCTTCCTTCACCAATTGTAGAGTTTGGGCAACGCTCTGAGGCACAGGGTGGGACTGTTGGGGTGTCCCCTGATCCTTGTGGGTCCCTTCCACCTCAGGAGATCCCAGATACGATTTTTGGTGCATCAGTGTCACCTCATTAAACTCTCTTGCCTAACACTGGGTTATTTTTTTTCCCTTCTTACTCCCTTTTTTCCCTTTCCCATGGCCATCAATTTTGCTTTTTTTTCCCTGCCTGCTTTCCAAATGTTCTCAATTCATCACCGAGGCACGGCCCTGAAGATGGATGGCCACGTGTCGCTCATCAGAGCTCACCCAAAACGAGCTGTGAGCAAGGGGAGAGGAAGGGACGACGGATTGCTTTGCTTCTTCCCTTCTCAAACTTGCATTTCTGAGCATCAGTGATACAGTTCAGGTCCCTCCCAACCCAGACCATTCCAGGATTTCCTGGGAAGGGGTTAATGTTGTGTTCATCGTGTGCTGGCAAACACCCTCTTGTCTTGCAATTTAATGTGGTGTGAAGGTTCCCTAATAGAATAAGAGCAGCCCTAATCCAATGAGGCGTTTGCTAATAAACAGCTTTACTGGATATTAGGGAATTTGCGTTGCGTGTTTGTGATGAGGACGTGAATATTAAATGGGTTTCAGTGCCTTAATTTAGACATGCAGGGCTGTTGTCATCTCTCAGTGCCATGACTTTGCTTTGTTTGCTAAAATCAGAGCTCGTTTCCAAGTCTTTGCTATTTCAGCTTCTCTCGAATTACTGGGTTTTTAGAATCCTGGAGTGGGTTAGGTTGGAAAGGAACTTAAATTCCATCTCATTCCATCCCCTGCCATGGGCTGGGACACCTTCCACTATCCCAGGTTGCTCCAAGCTGGCCTTGGACACTTCCAGGGATGAGGTAGCCACAGCTTCTCTGGGCAGCCTGTGCCAGGGCCTGCCCACCCTCACAGGGAAGGATTTTTTCCATGTATATAACCTAAACTTCCCTTTTTGTCGGTTGGAACCCATTCCTCCTTGTCCACTAGAATTTTCCTTCCAGCAGGGACCACTGTGGGGGAATTTTCTGTGAAACCTGAGAGCTGTGGTGGCTGCGGATTTTTCTCTTCCTTGATGAGGGACATCAGGATTTGGTTCCTGTCCAGGACTTGCCCTTCTCTTGGGCTCATTACACCAGAGCAGACTCTCCCAAATTCTCATCCTTCAAGTTCCCAACTGCTGTGGGATCAGGGAGTCATGGGGAGTCCTGCTCTGACTGTGCAGTTATTCCAGAACAGTCTTTTCCCAGTTCCCATTGTGCCTTGTGATTGTGTCATTGTTCGGAGGTCGCTCCAATCAGGTTCTCTTCCTGATTGCCTTCCCACTGTGCTGGGCTCAGAAGCTCAGCACAGACCTGACTACAATTTGAATACTTGGGGTTATTTATGGCTCTGAGATTGCTGTGGGGTTTGGGAGACTCTCTGCACCTCTTTGTGTCAGACTCTTGCTCCATGACGTAACCAGAGTGGGCACGACAGACCCACGTGGCTTCCCCCAGCTTTTTCATCTGCTGGTAATTTGCAGGACGCCTCTAACGTGAGAATCTTAAATCAGTTGCAACTTCCCTGATTTGAAGCTTCAGGCTTGCACCCAGATCCAGGGAAGGCACATTTACAGTCTCCCTGTGAGTCGGGCGCTTCAGCTCCCTAATTCTGTTTTCCCCAGTGAAACCCGGTGAATTTACACTCCAAATGGAAGTGGTCAGCTTAGAAAATCAGATTTTTTTCCATTCCAGAGATGTTTAAAACTACATTGGGAAGCCCAGGGGACAGAATATGGGATGTTTCTACCAGGAGTGACTCCTCACTTGTAAATGTGCTGAGCAATGCTGGGGTTTCTTAGGCTCTTCCAACCCTTGGGCTTCCCTTGCCGCCTGTTGTGGGCAGGGAACTGTGTCATCCTCTGGTCTCTTTCCTGTTCAAACAAAATGTTTCAGTGATGCTGAGTTTATTTGCCTGAGAAAACGTTTGTTTGAGGCTGTGCATCCAGAGAAAAACAACTCCCAGCGCCGCGGCAGTGCCGGATGTGTTTCCACAGGCGTCGCTCAGAGGTGTTTATTGACACAGCTGGCAGGAACCTGCCCGTCCTGAGGAGGATTTTGCAGAAATTGCCGTGGCTGCAGAGTCTGCAGGGTCTGGGGAAACGTTTGCAAGTCCTTGCTGCAGTGGGGTTCTGTGCAAAGCAGAGAAACCCCGCTGCTGGCACAGGGCCCCGCTGCTCACGCCCCGCATCTCGCAGCGTCTCCTGCTCGAGCTGCTTCCAAATCCTCATCCCTCTTCCCTGACACGGGGCTGGAGAGTGAAGAGAAGGATTGCCATCAATCTGCTCTGTGAGCAGCTCAAAACCACATCTTGGGCCACATTTAATTGACTGAAAGTTTAAGTATTTTGTTTGAACTCCCAAAGGATGTGATCCTGGTGATAAGAGCGGAGTTATCTCTGGGCTGACCTAATTACAGCTGCTCTAGGAATTACCTGCACCTTGCATGTTTCTCTTGATAACCTTTTAATTACTCTCTGAAAAAGCAGCCTGGGTGACTTGTACTTAATTACCAATCAAGAGCACAAAGCTTTTGATCTTAAAAACAGCAAAAGGGAGGAGGAGAGGAAGGGACAAAGGGAACTGGGGAGAGGAGAGAGTTCCCTCAGTGTTCCTGTGGCTTGCAGAGATGCAAATTCGGGATGAAGCGACATTCTGGGGTTCAGTCCTGGTAAAGAAATTCCTGGAAAAATAGCATTTGTCACCTGGGAATGCACAGAGCTTGTGTTAGGAGTTTATGTTGAGTCACCTCTGGTCCTGTGACATATTCCTTTGTCACTGCCTCATGTCTCCAAGGTGACTACAGTTCTTTTTGCTAAGGAGAGGGATAAATAAAGCAGAGGGCCAGCTAAATCCTTTGTCACCTTTAGTAAACATCCGAGTCCTACCTCCCTTTCCCCCTCAGCAGAGTCTTTTGTCACTTCCCATTAACTCCATGGGAAAAGAAACACAACAAAACCCCACTTAAATTTATGTTCTCTGCTTTGTCGGATAAAATCCACTTTATTTTTTTTTCCTCCCTGGGAAGGGACGTGTTTGAGCTGCTCCAGCAGCTCCAGGACCCTTCAGCAGTGTCCCTGTTTTGTTCTGAGGAAGTGCTGAGTGTTTAAACTCCGTCTGCAGGATAATTGATGAAACTGGAGCTGAAAGTCGGGGAGAGGTAATGGAGTTAATGCAACTGCAGCAGGGCTCTGCAATTTCCAGAGGCTCGATTCAGTTTTTCCATATTTATTAGCAGAGGGTGCATCAGGAGGAGTGATGAAAGCAGCTGATTCAATCAGAGTGGGAGCTTTTTCCCTGGCACCATGTGGAATGTTGTAGGCTTGGGAGGAGGCTTGGCACGGATATTTTGGCAGCAGAGATGGGGAAGGAGCAGTTCTATCCTGGGTTAGGGGTTAAGGGACCTGCTCTCAGCTCTGCTGCCCCAGGTGTGAGGTGTGGCACACAGGGGGGTTGCCTGTTACTCAAATAATATTTTCTTCCCCAAATTGTTTTTGTTTTCCCCCAAACTGCTGATTAACCACCTTTCTAGGGACAATCTCTCAGCAAAGCCTGACAAACCCCACCCTTGGAAATGTCCAAGGGCAGCTTGGACAGGGCTTAGAACAACCTGGGGTAGTGGAAGGTGTCCCTGCCCATGGCAGGGGGTGCCATGGGGTGAGATTAAAGGTCCTGGGATTTTATGCCTCCTGCTGCAAATTAAGGTGTGTGAAGTGGATTAACAGTAGGAAGATTTTCTGTAATTGGGCAGCATCTACTGGATTTTAATTAAGACTCTGCCCTGGAACAGCCTTTGATGGATCTGTGAGCCCTGGCTGCTGCTGGTGGGTGAGGCGAGGGTTTTTTAGGATGAGTTTAAGTAGTGCATGGAAATTCTGGGGAGGCTCACGGTGTCCTTCATCTTCCATTTCCATGTTGGTGCAATTCTTTAAAGCCTCCTGTCCCTCTGGCCTGGAGCTGTGGAGGGAAGGGAGGGGTAATGCCATGAGGTGCCTCCTGTGGGACAGGGCTGGGGTGTCCCCTGGCCTGGCTGAGGCAGCAGCAGGAGCTCGTGGGACTCTGCTGGGGACCTCTCACAGCAGAGCACACAAAACTTCCCCCCTCAGCCTCTCCTTGGGGTTCCCCTGCTCTGTGTGACAGCACTCAGGTCATTCCCAGAGCCCAGGGTCGTGTGTTCCTCTCCAGATCCCCCAGCTGATGGTTGGTTTTCCTTCAGGGGAGCTGTTCAGGTGACCCCAGCCCTTGCAGACATCAGGAGATGGTGAGGGCTGGATGTGAGCACTGCAAACCCTGGAGCGAGGGCTCCAGGTAAGTGAGAGCTCAGATGGCTCTCAGGGCTCACTCCTCCTTGTCAGAGATGGCTCATGATAAACACAACTGATGCTCTGCTAAGAAATGCTCTCTGGAGTTCTGGATCAGGTTTATCATCTCTTTGTGCCTCTGTGCAAGAGCTGTGTAAAGTGACACAGCCACAGCCACCTCGAGTCATTCATTTCAGACACAGCTGCCTTCATTCCTGAGCAGCAGTGACAATCCTAGCACCAGTGGGGAGTTTTTTGGGATGAGAGGGAGCGAGATGAGATTTTTTTAGCAGTGGAGGGAGGGAAATTGAACCAACCCATGGCTCTGGCTTGGTGCTTCTCGTTTTTAGATTGCTCTGGGAGGTGTGAGGAGGGTGAGGGCAGCCCAGGGAGGTTTTGGCTGTTGGCTCGTGGTTGTCACCCAGGTGCTCTGTGATGAGGAGGTGGCTCCAGGCTGGCCCTGCTTGGGTAATAACCTGTCACAAAAGTCTCTGGACTTAATACAGAACCAGATCTTCAAAAATAAATTCCTTTTTAACCAAGAGGTCCTGCCATCAGTGAGCAGGAAGGTGGCACTCCCCTCTGTGGGGTTCGGTGCCAGGACGGGCTGGGCAGTGCAGCAGTGGGGGAAAGGCAGAGCACTGGGATGTGCTGGGAATCCCTCCCAGGAGCCAGCTCAGTCCTGCCCAGAGCCCAGGAGCTGCTCTGCTCCCTGGGCAATTCCCTTATCAGCTTTCCCAGCTGGAAAATGTCCTAATCCCAGAAGCACAGAAAGCTGCTGGCCTGAGCACTTCTCCATCCCGCCTTCCTTGTGTTTCAGGCTGTCTCAGACATTTGTGCCTGTTCTTCAGGCCACAGGACACTGGATTTCTGCACTGGAGGGCTGCTGTGAGCCCTGGTATTCCCAACACCACCACTGTGGCAACACCTGTTTGTTGTTCCCCACTTGCCCTGTGTTTAGCAGTAAACAAACCTTGTGTGATTTCCAGGGGGTTCCAAGAACTCATTTCTCCCATTTACTCGATTTCACACCCCTGGTGGCTTTTTTTTCCTTTTTTCCTTTTTTTTTTTTGAAGAAAGACAGAAATAACCCAAATCTGCCAAGTTCTGAATTGAAGCCACTGAGCCGTGCTTGGGTTCTATCCAAACTTGTCTTTGTTTACTTGGAATGTCAGCTCGGATTTGCCAGGGGGTGACTGAGATTTGATGAACTTTTCTGTGAATTTGTGTTTTTCTTCTTCGTGGTTTGTCATAACAAGGCCGAGAATAGAGGTGCCAGAGTTGGATTTCATGGAATCGTGGAAGGGTTTGGGTGGGAAAGGACCTAAAAGCTCATCCAGTTCCACCCCCATGGGCAGGGACACCTTCCCCTATCCCAGCTCCTTCCTGTGCCGGGACCCCGGGGCTGGAGGCAGCTCTGCAGGTGGGGTCTCACCTGAGCAGGGCAGAGGGGACAAAATCCCACTGCAACCCCAGAAAATCTTGGAAAAATGAGCGTGGAAGGGACATGAGAAAAATAATAAATCACATCCGACTCCACGGTCTTCCCACTCCATTGCATTGCATGGAAAATCAAATTTATTGAAATTTGATGCTCTGTACCTGTCCCCAGCCTGAGCCATGAAGGCCTCGTATATCTGAGCTGGCTGTGCTGCCTCTGGGCTCTATAAATAACACTTTTCTAGCAGGAATTGACCCAAACCCTGCTTTAAACGAGTGGAGAAATCCATCCAGGCCGGGATTTATGAGCTCTGTCACTGTCCCCTGAGCCTGTGTTGGTTAATGAAGCTTTGTCAGTGTCAGAGGTAAGCAAAGGGCTCTGGGCCTTGATGGATTGTGCTTGGCTTGGGGAAGTGCAGCTGATTCCTGAGACTGAGAACTGTGCTGGATAAAATTCCTGGGAAAATTGTGGGTGTTTATGGCACTGGGAGAGGTTAAGGGACAGGAAAAACTGGGGGTTTTGCCCCTCGATTGTTACTGTCGTGGTAGGAAAAATAAAAGGTAGTGAATGTCAGAGCCGGTGGATTGGATTAGTTTGGAATCCATTCTCCAGCAGCTGGGATGGCTGGGGTGGGATAAAATGGGCCATGTGGGGTTGACTGGTGAAACAGGAAAAGATCCAAGGAGTTGCTGGTGCTTGGAGCACTCCAGTGCAGGCGTTTGCTCTGTGCCTGACTCCCAAACAAAAGCAGTTTGCCTCCGAGCACAGATCCCTCCACCAGGCTGGGTAAATCCGAGTGGGAACTGCGGCTGCTGTTCTTGTGTCGCTGCAGGATCCTTTTAAGCTGGTTGAGAGTTGGTTTTATTTGGTCCAGAGCATCATTTCAGCCTTGCAGGGATCCAAATGAAAGGACAACTGTCTCAGTGACACCAGCGAGCTGTGCCTGGCGGACAGAGCTGCCTTTTAAGTGTCTGCAGCGTTTGGGAGCTGGGAGTGCTCTCAGATCATGCTCTGCTTGTTTTATTGATGATTAATGAGAGTGTTCATGTTAATGTGCTCTGAAAAAAAGCTGACATCTCACTGTTACTGCGTTTTTTTCTTTCATAAATACGGGGAAAATCTAATGAAGCCACTGAGGGAAGAAATTCCTGCCCCAGCCAAGCCTGAGGAAATGCCAGGAGAGAGCGAGCTGGCTCCTCAGGTGTGGCTTTTATCCACAGCCACTGGAAACAGGGAAAGTTCTGAGGGAAAGAGAAGGGATGAGATGCGTGAGAGAGGCTGAGGCAGCAGCACCTGGGGTACAGCCAGAGGGGATCAGCCAAGGCTGGGAGGAGGAGGAGGATGCTGGAGGGGCTGCACAGCACAGGGGTGGCACTGAGGACCCAGGAAGCCTGGCACCCAGCGAGGGGACAGCCCCAGCCCTGCCAGCCCCAGTGTCCTGCAGGTACCACAGCCCTGCTGCCCGGGGCTCTGCCAGCTCTGCAAAGTCCTAAGGGTTCCCTGGGGATCTGGCCCAGCATTTGGAGGAGTTCTTAAACCCCTTCAGGATGAGAGATGATTTCTAAAATGAAGACCTTGTTAGGAATGACAAGATGTTTTCTTTCCCCATAGACACTTTCCCCACCAGCAGCTGTGTCTTTACAGAAATAATCCTGCCTCCTGTGCAGAGATCTGAGGTGGGATGGATCCCTGTGGGGAAATTCCCAGATCCCGTGGATTTGTGCTTTTGTTCTTGGTGTCCATGCCATGGGGCAGCCTTGGGGAGGACATCTGTGAGTGACCCCAGCTCGAGGCTGTTCGCAGCTTCCCCTGAGAGCTTAAATTCCAAATGTGCATCCATCTGTATTCCTGAAGGTGTTCCCCCTGCAGCAGCTGCGCTGCGACGCTCCCACATCCTTCATGACACCGAGGAAGTTGGAAATGTTGATTAATATCACTTTCCTCGTGGCCATTTTTCAGATGCAGCACCCAGCCCCTTTCCCTGGCTCCAGTATTCCCTCCTTGCCCTGTGCACCTGCACCAGCTGGACAAGGCACACGAAACTGGATCAAAGTCACTTGGAAGTCACGGGGCTCTTTCTGTTGGCCCCAGTGGTGATGGATGAGTTGAATCCCTCATGAATTCAGCTTTCAAACAGCTCCAGGTTGGCTTTGCCCTCTTTGCTGGGAGCGTTGGGAGAGGACTGCTCGTTCCAGGCTTTCCCAAAGGACAGCTCTCCCTCTGAGCCGTTGTTTTCTCCACACACAGTAGCAGAATCACAGGATGGGGAAGGTTGGAAGGGACCATCAGGAGCTGGACTTGGAGGATTCTTGTGGATGATTCCAACCTTCAATATTCTGTGACCACAGAGGCTCAACTGGTCCCACCTCAGGGCCATCCCAGAGCACAGGGCACAGGGTTGAGTCCAGAGGGCTCTGGAATATCCCAGTGAGGAGACTCCAGCCCCTCTCTGGGCTCTGTTCCAGTGCCCCCAGTAAAGTTCTGCCTCCTGTCCAGGTGGAGCTCCCTGGGCTCAGGCCCTGCCCGTGGCTCTGGTGCCACTGCTGGGCCCTGGGAGCAGAGCCTGGGCCCTGCTCTGACCCTCCCTGCACCCAGGGACACCCAGGGACACCCAGGGACACCCAGGGACACCCAGGGACTGAGGGCCCCTCTCAGCTGGGGCTCCTCTCGAGGCTGAACAGCCCCAGCTCCCTCAGCCTTCCCTGGGCAGGGAGATGCTCCAGGCCCTTCCTCATCTCCCCAGTGCCCCAGGAGCTCCCTGTCCCTGCTGTGCTGAGGATCCAGAGCTGGACAAACACCCCAGATGTGCCTCCCAGGGCTGGGCAGAGGGGCAGGATCCCCTCCCTCAAACCTGCCTTAAAAGGATCATTATCCCGGGGTGGTGCAGGGGTGCCAGGCTGGCACTCAGGGAAGGGTGCTGTTTACCCTGCCCACAGCAAGGAGAGTGCCTCATTTGATGGGAAATTCTCCCTAATAGGTGCCTTTAAATGACAGGCAGGAAAAGCTCGCTGAGCTATGGGGTGTTGTAATTTAATGCTGGGTTAAACGATACAAACCAGTGCATTTTCATTAGATGTTCTGAGACACTTCTCCAGCATTTATGCTTTAAAGGCTGCTGGATTGCCAGCTGCAATAACTGTTTTGATTGCAGCCTGAGCTGATGGTGGGCATCCTACCAGAAAAATAATGGGCTGGGCTTTAATTATGGCACCTGCACTCCCAAAGGGGTGCCTGCGTCACCGGGAGCGGGACAGTTGTGCTGCATCCAGAGGGATGGGATAATGTGCAACAGATGGAGCTGAGGGTGTTTGGAGCAGGGCTGGGCTGTCCTGGCTGCCTGTTGGGGTTTGGGGGAAAAAAAAATGTTCAGGTGTGGTTTGAAGCTGCTGAGCAGAGCAGTCAGGGGGGCTCTGGCTGGGGCTCAGCTCCTTTCAGGGGTGGATGGGGCAGTTTTCCATCGGTGGTGTCACACAGGGGAGGCAGGAGGGATCCACTGAGGGGCTGGAGAGTGTCCAGGGAAGGGAACAAGAGCTGGGGAACTCCTGAAGGAGCTGGGAAAGGGGCTCAGCCTGGAGCAAAGGAGGCTCAGGGGGGACCTTGTGGCTCTGCACAAGTCCCTGACAGGAGGGGGCAGCCGGGGGGGTCGGGCTCTGCTGGCAGGGAACAGGGACAGGAGGAGAGGGAACATCTTCCAGTTGAACCAGGAGAGGTTTAAATTGGATATTAAGGAAAATTTCTCCATGGAAAGGGTGGTCAGGCCTTGGAACTGCCCAGGCAGGTTTGGAGTGCCCATCCCTGGAGGTGTCCAAGGAATTCCTGGACATGGCACTCGGTGCTCTGGGCTGGGGACAAGGTGGGGATGGGGCACAGGCTGGACTCTGATGATCCTGGAGGGCTCTTCCAGCCTCACTGATTCTGGGATTCTGTCCTGTCTGGTTCCAGGCTGAGCCTTGGGCCAGGTGGGGGTTCTCACCTGTGGAGGGTGCTTTTCACTGCCACCAGCTCTCCCAAACCTGTCCCAAAGCAGATTTATCTGTCCTGCTGCAAACTGGGAGCCAAACCAGGAACGTCTGTGGCACACCTGGAGCAGTGCACGAGGGATGCAAACAGAGCAGAGGATTTCTGTGTTGATTTGTTTTGGATATATTGATTTTTTGCAAGGGCAAGCTTATCAAGTGGCATTTCTGGCGCTGGTTTCGTTTGGTTCCTCGCAGCAGGAGCAGAATTAAGCCAATGAAAAACACATTGCAAATCTCACACAATCAGTGCTGGCTCCAAGCACGTTAAGGGGATAATCACTCAATAATCCATTTGGCCAGAGGTACAGAAGGAATGGAATATGATTATTCCTGCTGTTATTACTGCCCTCACCTTCATAAAAACAAGGAATGGAGTTCGCTGCTTTTTTGCCTCGTTAGTGTGTAGTTTTTGATTGCTGCCCTAAAGATCAGAGATGGCAGAATTGCTGTTTGCTGGGGAATGATGCCATGTTCTGTCTGCCATTCCCGTGGTTTAAATTGCTCTGGCATGCAGATTCAAGGAGGAAGGCAGGAGAACAGTCACCAGGCAGGGATTCCTGCCAATCCTGGCCCTCCTGGGGCTTTGGAAAGCAGAGCTGAGGTTTTGAACGTGGACACTGGTAAATGATTGTTCCTTCAAGGGGACGCTGCCTGGGCTCTCACTTGGACAAGGACATCAGAGGAGGAAGAAAAAAAATCAGTTGTGTGCATTAGTTGGAGGCTTAGGAGGAGAAGTGGCTTTTATGGTGACTTCAGTGAGAACAGGAGCAATTCCAGCTCGTTCCCAGCGTGGGATTTCACCACAGGAGCAGCCAGGGAGGGCTGTGGGGCTGAGGGTGGGGGGTGCTGTACAGATATTTTCCTGATTGAAGCAGCATTTCCCGCTCCCTCCTGACTGAGTGTGGTTTTAGCACCACTGATGGAGCCACGCTGGATGTTCTGTGGGCAGAGAGGGGTGGAAGAGCAGGGTTTGGTGCCCTTTGGTGCTGCCAGGCTGCCCATCCTCCTCTGCTGGCTCTGGGCACGCTGGGGACACACGAGGATCCTCTGAGGAGCAGTGCCTGCAGAGCTGCTTGGCTTTATTCCTTTCTAGAGGTTCAGGAAGCCCAGAGGTTCCCCTGGAAATTGTCTCCTCAGTCCATGTGGGCTCTGTGGAAAGCCTGAGAACAAACTCAGTGACAATTTCATGCCCTCGTGCACAGGCACTTCTCTTTTAAAGCCCTGTAAGTAGAAAATACCAGTTGTGTTGGAATAAATGCTGCAGGGCAGTGTTGTTTCGGGTAACACTTAATTCCTGTGGCTCCTTGGGGACAGCAGCTCTTCCTTACAGGTAAAGGACATGTTCGTGTTGCCCTGAATTAAAAGCAACATCTGCAAAGTGAGATCCTCTTAGCACAGGGACTGTGAGCAGAATCCACGATGCCAAAAGCTCAGTTCAGATCCACTCTGGGTAATAAAAAGCCCAGGCTGCATTCACAAATCCCTGGGTGATGGTATGGGCTGATCAGGGGAAGATAAATCAGCAGGTTCTGCTTTTGTTAAAGCTGGTCTGGGCATTTCCTGGATTTTTCTGAGTGCACGGATGTTTCAGCAGGCCACTCTAATTAAACTGCCAAATTAATTAATAAAAACAATGACACTTTTACTCAGCTCAGTAAAAACCGAATCCTTACGGATCCTGGAAGCTTTTATTGATAATAAACAGGAGCAATTGTCCTTCCAGCTTGTCCAGACACTGGGTTTTGTGCCGAGGGCTGGTCAGTGCTGCTGTGCTGACATTAGAACTTTAAATCACGGGCTGGCAACTCTGTGAGCTCTGCCAATAACTGGAAATTTTGCTTCAATAAAGTTCTCAGGCAGAGCCCGTCAGCTCTCATCAGTCAGAGCTCAGTGTGTGTGAAATAATATTTAGGTTTGCTAAATGACAGCCAGAGAGAAGAGGAGGGAAGTTCCCTCGCTGTCTCTGGGGGCTGGTGATGAGTTTAAGGAGGAATTGCTGGGGCTGGGTGCTCACAGAAACTTAAATGGTGTCCCCCAAATCTGGATTTGTTCTGTGGGTGCCTTTTCATTCCATGTGAGGAGAGAAAACACCCTGAACTAAATCATATTTACAGGTATTTCTTAAAGGGTCAGAGAGCTTTGTAGCACAGGTGATCCTTTGCCCTCCTGGCAGAAAGTCTGGCTGCTGTATGTGGGATAAACCTTGGAGTGTGTTGTAAGAAGCTTTAAATTCTCATTTTTGCTGTTTATCTCATGCTGCTCCTGCCCTTGGGAACCCTTGAGCACTCTTGATCCCAAAGGATACTGAGTTCCTTCAGTTCCTGCTGCTCCCGTGGTTTGTAAAGCTCTGGGTTTGGGGCAGCTCAGGGATTGCTCCTGGATTCCTGGCCTTGGTAATGGCAGGCAGGAGTCCAGTATGGGATTTGTTGAGGGTTTGGGATTAATGAAAAGCGGTAATAAACAGGCTTTTATAATAAAGTCAGGTGTCATTTAGCCCTAAGTCCATGAGGGAAGCAGGTGGGAGGCCAAGACACGAGGGCTGGGAGTTTCTGGGTTTGTCCAGTTTCGTTTTGTTCTCTTCACTCTGATCTGGGCCCGTGTCCTGGGCAGTTCCTGCAGGGCAGCTCCCACATCCTCTCACTCAGTGATTCCGTGGCTCTGGGCTTGGGTTTTTACCTCAGGGGGGAGGTGGGAGCCATCCCAGTCTTTGCTGCGCTGCATTTGGGATCTGTCCCCACATAAAACCCCCATCCTTGGCCTTGTGCTGGCAGGGATGGCTGGGTGAGGGTGGGGAGGATTCCTAGAAACTCCCAGCCTTATCCACTGTCCAACTGCAGAGCCAGCACTCCGGAGGCACCACATGAAAGGGCTTTAATTAGTTGCTAACATCCATTTTTTGCCTGGTTTTGTGTTCAGTTTAGAGCAGTTTGCAGAACGCTCAGTCACTCGCTGATATTTCTACTCCAGCGTTCTCAAAAACATTTTAAGCATCAGTGAACAAAGCCTTGGGCTCACTCAGCACCCCAAAATCTCTCTCCCATGGCGTGGATGGGGGTGGGTTCTGCTCCAGCATCCCAAGGCTGCGTTTGGGAGCGCCCCAGGGCAGGCTGTGAAGCAGGGAGGGCTTTGGGACAGGAGCAGTGAGGAGCCACAGGAGTGGAGAACTGCAGGAGCAGTTCCTGTGGCCAGGCAGGAGGTGCAGAAAGCCCAGGATTTGCTGCTCTCAGGCTGTCCTGGTGTCGGAGTCCTGCAGCTCTGAGCTCCTTCCCCAGGAGCGTGGTGGGATCTGCCCCACTCCTGGGTTTTTTTGGGCAATGCTGAGTGTGACCTCGCTGTGGGGTTTTTTTGGGCAATGCTGAGTGTGACCTCGCTGTGGGGTTTTTTTGGGCAATGCTGAGTGTGACCTCGCTGTGGGGTTGTTTTGGGCAGTGCTGGGTGTGACCTCGCTGTGGGGTTTTCTTGGGCAGTGCTGGGTGTGACCTCGCTGTGGGGTTTTCTTGGGCAGTGCTGTGTGACCTCGCTGTGGGGTTTTTTTGGGCAGTGCTGGGTGTGACCTCGCTGTGGGGTTTTTTTGGGCAGTGCTGAGTGTGACCTCGCTGTGGGGTTTTTTTGGGCAATGCTGAGTGTGACCTCGCTGTGTGGGGTTTTCTTGGGCAGCAATGCTGAGTGTGACCTCGCTGTGTGGGGTTTTTTTGGGCAGCAGTGCTGAGTGTGACCTTGCTGTGGGGTTTTTTTGGGCAGTGCTGAGTGTGACCTCGCTGTGGGGTTTTTTTGGGCAGTGCTGAGTGTGACCTCGCTGTGGGGTTTTTTTGGGCAGTGCTGAGTGTGACCTCGCTGTGGGGTTTTTTTGGGCAATGCTGAGTGTGACCTCGGTGTGTGGGGTTTTCTTGGGCAGCAATGCTGAGTGTGACCTCGCTGTGGGTTTTTTTTGGGCAGCAGTGCTGAGTGTGACCTCGCTATGGGGTTTTCTTGGGCAGCAATGCTGAGTGTGACCTCGCTGTGGGGTTTTTTTGGGCAGTGCTGAGTGTGACCTCGCTGTGGGGTTGTTTTGGGCAGCAATGCTGAGTGTGACCTCGCTGTGTGGGGTTTTTTTGGGCAATGCTGAGTGTGACCTCGCTGTGTGGGGTTTTTTTGGGCAGCAGTGCTGAGTGTGACCTTGCTGTGGGGTTTTTTTGGGCAGTGCTGGGTGTGACCTCGCTGTGGGGTTTTTTTGGGCAGTGCTGAGTGTGACCTCGCTGTGGGGTTTTTTTGGGCAATGCTGAGTGTGACCTCGTTGTGTGGGGTTTTCTGTAGGGCAGCAATGCTGAATGTGACCTCGCTGTGGGGTTTTTTTTGGGCAATGCTGAGTGTGACCTCGCTGTGTGGAGTTTTCTTGGGCAATGCTGAGTGTGACCTCGCTGTGGGGTTTTTTTGGGCAGTGCTGAGTGTGACCTCGCTGTGTGGGGTTTTTTTGGGCAGTGCTGAGTGTGACCTCGCTGTGGGGTTTTTTTGGGCAATGCTGAGTGTTGACCTCGCTGTGGGGTTTTCTTGGGCAGCAATGCTGAGTGTGACCTCGCTGTGGGGTTTTTTTGGGCAATGCTGAGTGTGACCTCGCTGTGGGGTTTTTTTGGGCAATGCTGAGTGTGACCTCGCTGTGTGGGGTTTTCTTGGGCAATGCTGAGTGTGACCTCGCTGTGGGGTTTTTTTGGGCAATGCTGAGTGTGACCTCGCTGTGGGGTTTTTTTGGGCAATGCTGAGTGTGACCTCGCTGTGTGGGGTTTTTTTGGGCAATGCTGAATGTGACCTCGCTGTGGGGTTTTTTTGGGCAATGCTGAGTGTGACCTCGCTGTGGGGTTTCCCAGGGTACCAGTGCTGAGTGTGACCTCGCTGTGGGGTTTCCCAGGGTACCAGTGCTGAGTGTGACCTCGCTGTGGGGTTTTTTTGGGCAATGCTGAGTTGTGACCTCGCTGTGGGGTTTCCCAGGGTACCAGTGCTGAGTGTGACCTCGCTGTGGGTTTTTTCCAGGCTGACAGGATTCCAGCTGCCTGCTCCCATTGTCAGCACTGGCCTCGTGCTGTCCCTGTGGCTCGTCAGCGACTACGCCGTGAGTGCCCAAGGCTTCCAGGCCAGCTACGAGGGTGAGTCCAGGAGGGGCTGGAATTGCACCTGAATTCGGCTGGGGGGTGGGAAATGAGCTGTACCAGGATTTAGACATCTGTGCCTCGTTGTTGTGTAATTTAATCTGGTTTTTCAGAATTTAAATTGCTGGTTCCTTCCAGCGTGGTTTTGTTTTTCGTCTCAGCCATCCTTTAAACTGCACTCTGAGTGAATGTCTGGGAAGGGTGGGTGATGTGGGTGAAGGGATTTTCAGGAGCCATGTAGGCACCAGGATATTTGAATTACTGCACTTTTTTTTTACATTCTCTTCGCCCATTTGTTATTTTGCTTTTCCCTGCCCCTGCCTCCTCAAGTCCTGAACTCACCCCCCGTGTTTGCTGCCATAAACGATGCCTGGTGGTTGTGGGGTGAAGGGTTGTGTGTGAAGGCTCCAAACCCTCAGGTGCTCTGGGCCCATGGAAGCCTCGGATACCTGGGAAAAGCTGTTTTCTGGTGGAAGTCAGGTCATGATGTTCCGTGGTGCTGCTGGGGGAATGACAAATTAACCGTGTTAAAATTCAACTTACGCCGCTGTTGATTACTGAACCTAAAATGCTGTTCAGCTCCCCATAAATGTTTTTTTTTTTGGAGTCCTTAAAATTATCATTAAGGCTGAGAACTTCTTGGTAATGAGTCCAGCCGGCCAATTAGCCCGGACGTTCAGCCAAGGAAATGCCTTCACTGACACGATGGTGGAGCCTCTCAGCATTTCCTGCTCTCAACAATTAAATTCTGTTCAAAACCCTCTAATTTCTGATGAAAACCTCTGCTCTGCCTCGAGGCACCGAGGCACTGGGATGGTTTTGCCTGTGCTGGAGCTCACAGGGCCTCAGTGGGGGCAGCAGTGGGGGCAGAGCTCGTCCCAGGATCTTCCCACTCATCCCCATAAGGCCGTGGAGCAGCTCTGGGTGTTCCCAGGGGTGTTCCCTGGGGAGGCTGTGGGGGACAGGTGAGGATTTTGGGACGGGTGAGGATGTCAGGATAGGTGAGGGTTTGGGGTCAGGTGAGGGTTTGGGGTCAGGTGAGGATTTTGGGACGGGTGAGGATGTCAGGACAGGTGAGGGTTTGGGGTCAGGTGAGGGTTTGGGGTCAGGTGAGGGTTTTGGGAGAGGTGAGGCTGTCAGGACAGGTGAGGATGTCAGGACAGGTGAGGGTTTGGGGTCAGGTGAGGGTTTGGGGTCAGGTGAGGATTTTGGGAGAGGTGAGGCTGTCAGGACAGGGGAGGGTTTGGGGTCAGGTGAGGGTTTGGGGTCAGGTGAGGGTTTTGGGAGAGGTGAGGCTGTCAGGACAGGGGAGGATGTCAGGATAGGTGAGGATGTCAGGACAGGTGAGCTCAGCACCTGTTGGGAGGAAAGACAAATCCATTTGCAAAACCTCTGCTTTTTTCCCCCCCCGAATTATTGCAATTTTCTGTAGATCTGCCCATTTGCAAACCCTCTGCTGGAACATCTGCCAGCCTCTGTGCGAGACCACGTCACTCCCAAATCCTGGGACAGAGGACACGCAGCTGCTTTTGCACTTTCTTGACATTTCGAGTTCATTTTTTGGCATTTACACACAGCTCCTTGTACACTTTGTAATGGTTTTTTATTACCTCGATGCCGCAGGAAATCTTGTACAAAGGCTCGCACCAGGACTGCCCTTTAGTCACACGCGTTTGAAATGATCTGGAGTTTATTTGACTGGTGATTAGGAGGCTTTCAGGGCTGTAACTGAGGGGGAAAATAAATGTATTTAAAACTTAACCTGAGCCAGAGTGACAGAGAGAGCGTTTGGGTAAATCAGAGCTCTATTTTGAGGGCGGGAGAGGGGTTCTCTTGCTGTAAGTGCCACTCTGAACCTTCCCCAAAGCAAAGCATTCGCGGTTTGGGTGTTAACTGAGGCTGAAGGAGGTGATAAATGTGGTTTGGATGCACGGGCCGGGCTGCTGCTGGAATGCTGCTTCAGTTCCTTGGGAATCTGTGACTCCGGGAAGAGCCTGTGACGGGATAATTCCCGTTGAAAGGAAGAACAATGCATCAGAGTCCTGCAGTAAATGGCTCCGTTCTGATCCGATATCAAAGGCCGCTCATTGTTCTCCTCCTCGCTCGGAGCAATGGTTGGGAAATGCACCAAAAGAAACAGAATTTTCAAATCGGAACAAAAGCTCTCAGGAACCTTTTGAAAAAGAGGACAGGAAGAAAGTGCAGTTGGAGGCATCAGAGTGGCACAAAAACATTGTGCTCACGGTGGTGTCTGCCCTGCCCTGACCTCGTCAGCTGAGGCTGGTGTTACCTCGGTGAACATTCTCCTGCCTTACTTGGGGAGCTGGTGTCTGCACGATGAGATCCCTGATGCCTTGAAGTGGCCACCTAAAAACAGAGGCTGGACAAGAATAAGAGAATTAAAGGAGGTGTTTATTGGAAGGGCCTTCAAAGGGGCACCCTGGGCAGTGCAAAGGCTCCAGCCAAGATGGACCCCGGGTCACGGGTTCTTCACCCTTTTATCAGTTTGGTCCATTTGCATATCAGGGTTAATTCTCAATTATAACTTCAGTTCATGATGTAATTACCCCAAGTTTACACATTTTGGGGCCTGGGACAATCTGGGTGTCCTTGGAGAGCAAACGTGGAGAGGTTTGTTATGTGTGACCAGCGTGAGAGAGCAGCAGCTGACAGGGCCCACGGAACTTCAGAGTTACACACCGGGCAGTGCAGGATTTGAAAAAGAGAAAAGTTAAAACCAAAGGCATCAGCCTCAGCAGCAGGGTCTGGATGGGGACACAGCCACGTCCTGAGCATTCCTGGTGTGTTTGCTGGGCATTCCCGGTGTCCCAGCACACACAGCTCAGCTGGACATGGCTCTGGAACAAGGACAGGCTGGGCAGGGCTGGAGGGCTGTGAAAGGACATTGTCACTGCGGGAATCCCAGGCTGAAATACCCCCCCGGGATCAGCGAGTCCAAGCTGAGCCATCCCCACCTTGTCCCCAGCCCAGAGCACTGAGTGCCACATCTGGGCCTTCCTTGGGCACCTCCAGGGATGGGCACTCCAAACCTCCCTGGGCAGCTCCAAGGCCTGACCATCCTTTCCATGAGGAAATTCCTGCTGATGCCCACCCTGAGCCTCCCCTGGCCCAGCCTGAGGCCATTTCCTCCTCCTGTCCCTGTTCCCTGGGAGCAGAGCCCGACCCCTCCCCAGCTGCCCCCTCCTGCCAGGAATTGTAGGGACAACGTGGAGCCCCTGGAAGAGCAGAAGGGCAGAACGAGCTCCAGGATGAGCTCCTGAGCTTCCCTGGAAGAGCCCCAGGAAGAGCAATCAGGAGTTGCTGTGTGGCTTGAAAATCTGGGAATGCACCCCCGGGCTGCCCCTCCTGTGGGGACACCATGGAGCTCCTGGAAGGGCAGAAGGAGCTCCTGACACTGCCGAGCTGCTGCTCCAGCCCCAGGTGCCAGAGGTGCAGTGGGATTTGAGGAATAAGAGCTCCAGCACTGCCACTCTTCCTTCTTGACCTCGTGGGTTTGGGACTTGACTCCATTCCTGTGCTGGAGGATCTCCCTTAATCCTCTTTTCCTCGTTGTGTGACCTCCTCATGTCTCCTCATTTCCCTGCTGGCTCCTTCCTGCCTGCTCTCAGTGCCTGCCCCTCCTGCTCCCCATCTCCTGCTGCCTGCTGGCGTTTCCCTCCAGGTGCCACATCCCAGCACAGAGCTGGGCAAAAGGCAGGGATTTGGTGCTCCTTCCCCTGCAGGCTGGGAAAAGGCAAAGCTTGGTGCTCCCCTGGCCCAGCCCAGCCACCTCTGAGGTGCAGAGCTCTGCCAGGGCTGCAGAGCTTTGGGGTGAAGGGCACCAGAGGTTTGGTGGCTCTCCCCAGATGTGGCACAGCTGGTTCTGCACCTCACCCTGCTGAGTTCGCAGCTTCCAAGTGGCCCAGCAGGCTCAGGGTGTTCCTTGTTTGGGAATTCCTGTTCCTAGGTGCACTCAGAGCTGCTGTGGGGCTTGGAAATCCAGGAATGGGCCCCCCAAAATTCCATCTGGGGAGAGGAGACGGGCTTAGATCAGCACAAATCACTGGATTTAGTGACTGGTCTGGAAAAAGAAACGAGGGCAACCATGGCAGGACCAGTGGGAGTGAAAGTGGTCAGCTTTTTCTTGGGGAATTGGGAGAACAGAGAGAATTTCATTTCCATTTCAATAAAACACTTTGATCTGAAGGAAATTTTATTACTTAGGAGCTTCTAGGAACCACAGGCAGTTCAGGGAGCTCCATTTCAGCACGTCTCATTTAGAAAATATTGAAATTAAGTGCTTTCATGCTTTCAGCATCCCTAAATTTGTTTTCTTTCCCCATTAAGTGTCCCTTGAATTCAACATGATTTCCTAATTAGCCCCGTTCACCCTCAGACTGGGGGATTTTTCCTTCTTTTCTCACTAAAGGATTCTTCTCCCAAGCCCAACCCAGCTGTGGAGTCCTGAATTTCCTTTCAGCTGCAGAATTTTGGAGACAGCTATAAATAATCCCAGTTAAATTCGACTGGGACGTGAATCCTGACAGCCTCATCTGGTGAAAAATCTTCCTAAAAATGGAGAAATGCCCATTTCTTGCTGGCCCTGGAAGATGAGTGAGGCTGGGCTGCAAAGGGAATGAATTCCTCTCCCTGCTGCCTCTCACCTGAGGAATTCACTCAAAAGAAATTGGGCAAGTCTGGGACAAAGAGAGGAAAAGTGAAACAAATTGCACAGAAATAATAAATAAAGCAGGGGATGGAGGGCTGGGAGTTTATTTGCTCACTAATGAGGGGATAAAAGAAGATTAAATTATTAAATTAAATTCAGATGTTATTAAATCATCACCTCTGGATGCTGTGTTAGACCCAGAGGGTGACAAATAAAAAGGGAGTGAAGGAAAAATAAAATCACAGAATTGTTTGGGTTGGAAAAGATTTCCCAAATCTGACCTTGGACCAATCCCCACCTCGTGAAGCAGAGCAGGGGTTGTATTTTCATTTCTGTCCTTGTCAGGACACAGTTTATAAATCTGTAGAAGAGGGATATAAATAGATATATTAAAAAGGGATAGAAATATTTTATATATATATAAAAATATAGAGGAAAAAAATATTTTCAAGGGGTACAAAGGCATATAAATAACTACAAATATGGAAAAATAAACAAATATAAATATTAAAAAATATATTAAAAATATAATATAAAATATGTTCTAAAATACAAAATTTATATCAAAAAATAAAATCTTTTTAAAGGAATAAAGAATAAGAAATAATAATAAAAATAATAAAATGAATAAAATAAATAAATAATATAATAAAAATTTAAGAAATAAAAATATAATAAAACCATATGATATAATAAAAATAATAAGACGTAGTAAAAATAATAACAAAAATATCTAATAAGAAATAATAAATATATTACAAACATTAAATATTAAAAATTTAAATACATAAAAGTATTAAAATGCAAATATATAGATTATAAATATAAATATTAAAATATATTATGGTTTAAGTGTAACTAGATATAAAATACACCTGTGTTGAAGTAAAATATAAAAGAAGAGGGCTCTGTAAAAGCAGAGGGGCCCAATAATGTCAGATGCTATTTTTTTTTAGGAATACTCAACTATGGAACTTAGAATTTTAATTTTAGGGTGGGATTTTTTTGGGGTGGGTCTGGATTTTTTTTTCCCCCAAAAGCAAAGTTCATTCCAAAGCCCCTGGAGGGACCCAGGGCCCTTTTTTAAAGGGATACAAAAGGATGTAAAGAGAAACCAATAAGTGAATAATTTAAATAAATACAAATATAAAACACACGTATATTTAAGGAAAACCTAAAAGAAGAGGGGTATAATAATTTTGGATGCTATTTTTTAAGGAATCCTTATTTTTGTAACTCCAAGTTTGAATTTCAAGGTGGGATTTTTTTATTGGTGGTCTGGATTTTTTCCCCTCCCCAAAAGCCAAGTTAATTCCAGGGCCCTTTTTTTAAGTGGTGCAGTACATATCCATATAAACCAGTGAGTAAATACTTGAAATAGAAATATGAATATAAACCACACATCAAGTTAAGTGAAATATAAAAGCAGAGGGATGCAGTAATGCCAAATGCTGGTTTTTTTAGCAATCCTCATCTGTGTGGCTTCAAGTTGGAATCAAGGTGGGATTTTTTGGGGTGGCCTGGATTTTTTCCCCCCAAAAAAAGCCAAATTCAGTGGGAATTCCTGGAAAAAGGAGAATTCAGTGGGAATTCCTGGAAAAATGAGAATTCAGTGGGAATTCCTGGAAAAGGAGAATTCAGTGGGAATTTTGGAAAAAGGAGAATTCAGTGGGAGTTCCTGGAGGGAGCCAGGGCCCTGTTTTAAAGGGATATAAAGGGATGTAAATACACACCAATATACAGCAATAAATGACTATTTTAAATCTATATAAACTGCACATATTGGGGTAAACTGTAGGAGAAGAGGGTTCTATAAAAGCAGAGAAATTCAATGTTCTTTTAGCAACCCTTCTCTTTCTAACTTGGACTTTTAATTTGGGGGTAGGGGGGTTTTTTAGGGTCTTGATTCCTGCCCAAAAAGGAGAATTCAGTGGGAATTCCTGGAAAAAGGGGAATTCAATGGGAATTCCTGGTAAAAGGAGAATTCAGTGGGAATTCCTGGGAAAAGGAGAATTCAGTGGGAATTTTGGAAAAAGGAGAATTCAGTGGGAATTCCTGGAAAAAGGAGAATTCAATGGGAATTCCTGGGAAAAGGAGAATTCAGTGGGAATTCCTGGAAAAAGGAGAATTCAGTGGGAATTCCTGGAGGGAGCCAGGGCCCTGTTTTAAAGGGATATAAAGGGATGTAAATACACACCAATATACAGCAATAAATGACTATTTTAAATCTATATAAACTGCACATATTGGGGTAAACTGTAGGATCTTTTAGCAACCCTCCTCTTTGTAACTTGGACTTTTAATTTTGGGGTGGGGGGTTTTTTAAGGGTCTTGATTCCTGCCCAAAAAAGGAGAATTCAGTGGGAACTCCTGGAAAAAGGGGAATTCAGTGGGAATTCCTGGAGGGAGCCACAGCCCTGTTTTAAAAAGAAACAAAGGGATGTAAATACACACTAATATACAGCAATAAATGACTATTTTAAATCGATATAAACATAAACTGCACATATTGGGGTAAACTGTAGGAGAAGAGGGTTCTATAAAAGCAGAGAAATTCAATGTTCTTTTAGCAACCCTTCTCTTTGTAACTTGGACTTTTAATTTTGGGGTAGGGGGGTTTTTTAGGGTCTTGATTCCTGCCCCAAAAAAGGAGAATTCAGTGGGAACTCCTGGAAAAAGGAGAATTCAGTGGGAATTCCTGGAGGGAGCCACAGCCCTGTTTTAAAAAGAATCAAAGGGATGTAAATACACACCAATATACAGCAATAAATGACTATTTTTAATCTATATAAACTGCACATATTGGGGTAAACTGTAGGAGAAGAGGGTTCTATAAAAGCAGAGAAATTCAATGTTCTTTTAGCAACCCTTCTCTTTGTAACTTGGACGTTTAATTTTGGGGTAGGGGTTTTTTTTAGGGTCTTGATTCCTGCCCCAAAAAGGAGAATTCAGTGGGAATTCCTGGAAAAAGGAGAATTCCGGGGGAATTCCTGGTAAAAGGAGAAATCAGGGCCAATTCCTGGAAAAAGGAGAATTCAATGGGAATTTTGGAAAAAGGAGAATTCAGTGGGAATTCCTGGAAAAAGGAGAATTCAATGGGAATTCCTGGAAAAAGGAGAATTCAGTGGGAGTTCCTGGTAAAAGGGGAATTCAGTGGGAATTCCTGGGAAAAGGGGAATTCAATGGGAATTCCTGGAAAAGGAGAATTCAGTGGGAATTTTGGAAAAAGGAGAATTCAGTGGGAATTCCTGGAAAAAGGAGAATTCAATGGGAATTCCTGGGAAAAGGAGAATTCAGTGGGAATTCCTGGAAAAAGGAGAATTCAGTGGGAATTCCTGGAGGGAGCCAGGGCCCTGTTTTAAAGGGGTACAAAGGGATGTAAATACACACCAATATACAGCAATAAATGACTATTTTAAATCGATATAAACTGCACATATTGGGGTAAACTGTAGGAGAAGAGGGTTCTATAAAAGCAGAGAAATTCAATGTTCTTTTAGCAACCCTTCTCTTTGTAACTTGGACTTTTAATTTTGGGGTGGGGGGGTTTTTTAGGGTCTTGATTCCTGCCCAAAAAGGAGAATTCAGTGGGAATTCCTGGAAAAAGGAGAATTCAGGGGGAATTCCTGGGAAAAGGGGAATTCAGTGGGAATTTTGGAAAAAGGAGAATTCAATGGGAGTTCCTGGAAAAAGGGGAATTCAGTGGGAATTCCTGGAAAAAGGAGAATTCAATGGGAATTTTGGAAAAAGGGGAATTCAATGGGAGTTCCTGGGAAAAGGAGAATTCAGTGGGAATTTTGGAAAAAGGAGAATTCAATGGGAATTTTGGAAAAAGGGGAATTCAATGGGAATTCCTGGGAAAAGGAGAATTCAGTGGGAATTTTGGAAAAAGGAGAATTCAGTGGGAATTCCTGGAGGGAGCCAGGGCCCTGTTTTAAAGGGATACAAAGGGATGTAAATACACACCAATATACAGCAATAAATGACTATTTTAAATCTATATAAACTGCACATATTGGGGTAAACTGTAGGATCTTTTAGCAACCCTTCTCTTTGTAACTTGGACTTTTAATTTTGGGGTGGGGGGGTTTTTTTAGGGTCTTGATTCCTGCCCAAAAAGGAGAATTCAGTGGGAATTCCTGGAAAAAGGAGAATTCAGTGGGAATTTTGGAAAAAGGAGAATTCAGTGGGAATTCCTGGAGGGAGCCAGGGCCCTGTTTTAAAGGGATACAAAGGGATGTAAATACACACCAATATACAGCAATAAACGACTATTTTAAATCGATATAAACTGCACATATTGGGGTAAACTGTAGGAGAAGAGGGCTCTATAAAAGCAGAGAAATTCAATGTTCTTTTAGCAACCCTTCTCTTTCTAACTTGGACTTTTAATTTTGGGGTGGGGGGGTTTTTTAGGGTCTTGATTCCTGCCCAAAAAGGAGAATTCAGTGGGAATTCCTGGAAAAAGGAGAATTCAGGGGGAATTCCTGGGAAAAGGGGAATTCAGTGGGAATTTTGGAAAAAGGAGAATTCAATGGGAGTTCCTGGAAAAAGGGGAATTCAGTGGGAATTCCTGGAAAAAGGAGAATTCAATGGGAATTTTGGAAAAAGGGGAATTCAATGGGAGTTCCTGGGAAAAGGAGAATTCAGTGGGAATTTTGGAAAAAGGAGAATTCAATGGGAATTTTGGAAAAAGGGGAATTCAATGGGAATTCCTGGGAAAAGGAGAATTCAGTGGGAATTTTGGAAAAAGGAGAATTCAGTGGGAATTCCTGGAGGGAGCCAGGGCCCTGTTTTAAAGGGATACAAAGGGATGTAAATACACACCAATATACAGCAATAAATGACTATTTTAAATCTATATAAACTGCACATATTGGGGTAAACTGTAGGATCTTTTAGCAACCCTTCTCTTTGTAACTTGGACTTTTAATTTTGGGGTGGGGGGGTTTTTTTAGGGTCTTGATTCCTGCCCAAAAAGGAGAATTCAGTGGGAATTCCTGGAAAAAGGAGAATTCAGTGGGAATTTTGGAAAAAGGAGAATTCAGTGGGAATTCCTGGAGGGAGCCAGGGCCCTGTTTTAAAGGGATACAAAGGGATGTAAATACACACCAATATACAGCAATAAACGACTATTTTAAATCGATATAAACTGCACATATTGGGGTAAACTGTAGGAGAAGAGGGCTCTATAAAAGCAGAGAAATTCAATGTTCTTTTAGCAACCCTTCTCTTTCTAACTTGGACTTTTAATTTTGGGGTGGGGGGGTTTTTTAGGGTCTTGATTCCTGCCCAAAAAGGAGAATTCAGTGGGAATTCCTGGAAAAAGGAGAATTCAGGGGGAATTCCTGGGAAAAGGGGAATTCAGTGGGAATTTTGGAAAAAGGAGAATTCAATGGGAGTTCCTGGAAAAAGGGGAATTCAGTGGGAATTCCTGGAAAAAGGAGAATTCAATGGGAATTTTGGAAAAAGGGGAATTCAATGGGAGTTCCTGGGAAAAGGAGAATTCAGTGGGAATTTTGGAAAAAGGAGAATTCAATGGGAATTTTGGAAAAAGGGGAATTCAATGGGAATTCCTGGGAAAAGGAGAATTCAGTGGGAATTTTGGAAAAAGGAGAATTCAGTGGGAATTCCTGGAGGGAGCCAGGGCCCTGTTTTAAAGGGATACAAAGGGATGTAAATACACACCAATATACAGCAATAAATGACTATTTTAAATCTATATAAACTGCACATATTGGGGTAAACTGTAGGATCTTTTAGCAACCCTTCTCTTTGTAACTTGGACTTTTAATTTTGGGGTGGGGGGGTTTTTTTAGGGTCTTGATTCCTGCCCAAAAAGGAGAATTCAGTGGGAATTCCTGGAAAAAGGAGAATTCAGTGGGAATTTTGGAAAAAGGAGAATTCAGTGGGAATTCCTGGAGGGAGCCAGGGCCCTGTTTTAAAGGGATACAAAGGGATGTAAATACACACCAATATACAGCAATAAATGACTATTTTAAATCTATATAAACTGCACATATTGGGGTAAACTGTAGGATCTTTTAGCAACCCTTCTCTTTGTAACTTGGACTTTTAATTTTGGGGTGGGGGGGTTTTTTTAGGGTCTTGATTCCTGCCCAAAAAGGAGAATTCAGTGGGAATTCCTGGAAAAAGGAGAATTCAGTGGGAATTTTGGAAAAAGGAGAATTCAGTGGGAATTCCTGGAGGGAGCCAGGGCCCTGTTTTAAAGGGATACAAAGGGATGTAAATACACACCAATATACAGCAATAAACGACTATTTTAAATCGATATAAACTGCACATATTGGGGTAAACTGTAGGAGAAGAGGGCTCTATAAAAGCAGAGAAATTCAATGTTCTTTTAGCAACCCTTCTCTTTCTAACTTGGACTTTTAATTTTGGGGTGGGGGGGTTTTTTAGGGTCTTGATTCCTGCCCAAAAAGGAGAATTCAGTGGGAATTCCTGGAAAAAGGAGAATTCAGGGGGAATTTTGGAAAAAGGAGAATTCAGTGGGAATTCCTGGAAAAAGGAGAATTCAATGGGAATTCCTGGGAAAAGGAGAATTCAGTGGGAATTCCTGGAAAAAGGAGAATTCAGTGGGAATTCCTGGAGGGAGCCAGGGCCCTGTTTTAAAGGGATATAAAGGGATGTAAATACACACCAATATACAGCAATAAATGACTATTTTAAATCTATAAAAACTGCACATATTGGGGTAAATTGTGGGATCTTTTAGCAACCCTCCTCTTTGTAACTTGGACTTTTAATTTTGGGGTGGGGGGGTTTTTTTTAGGGTCTTGATTCCTGCCCAAAAAGGAGAATTCAGTGGGAATTCCTGGAAAAAGGAGAATTCAGGGGGAATTCCTGGAAAAGGGGAATTCAGTGGGAATTCCTGAGAAAAGGAGAATTTAATGGGAGTTCCTGGGAAAAGGAGAATTCAATGGGAATTCCTGGGAAAAGGAGAATTCAGTGGGAATTCCTGGAAAAAGGAGAATTCAATGGGAATTCCTGGAAAAAGGAGAATTTAATGGGAATTCCTGGGAAAAGGAGAATTCAGTGGGAATTCCTGGTAAAAGGAGAATTCAGTGGGAATTCCTGGAAAAAGGAGAATTCAGTGGGAGTTCCTGGTAAAAGGGGAATTCAGTGGGAATTCCTGGAAAAAGGAGAATTCAATGGGAATTCCTGGGAAAAGGAGAATTCAATGGGAATTCCTGGAAAAAGGAGAATTCAGTGGGAATTCCTGGGAAAAGGAGAATTCAATGGGAGTTCCTGGGAAAAGGAGAATTCAATGGGAATTTTGGAAAAAGGGGAATTCAATGGGAATTCCTGGGAAAAGGAGAATTCAGTGGGAATTCCTGGAAAAAGGGGAATTCAATGGGAATTCCTGGGAAAAGGAGAATTCAATGGGAGTTCCTGGAAAAAGGGGAATTCAATGGGAATTCCTGGAAAAAGGGGAATTCAATGGGAATTCCTGGGAAAAGGAGAATTCAGTGGGAATTCCTGGAAAAAGGGGAATTCAATGGGAATTCCTGGGAAAAGGAGAATTCAATGGGAGTTCCTGGGAAAAGGAGAATTCAGTGGGAATTCCTGGAAGGAGCCAGGGCCCTGTTTTAAAGGGATATAAAGGGATGTAAATACACACCAATATACAGCAATAAATGACTATTTTAAATCTATATAAACATAATCTGCACATATTGGAGTAAACTGTAGGATCTTTTAGCAACCCTCCTCTTTGTAACTTGGACTTTTAATTTTGGGGTAGGGGGGTTTTTTAGGGTCTTGATTCCTGCCCAAAAAGGAGAATTCAGTGGGAACTCCTGGAAAAGGAGAATTCAGGGGGAATTCCTGGAAAAAGGGGAATTCAGTGGGAATTCCTGGAGGGAGCCACAGCCCTGTTTTAAAAAGAAACAAAGGGATGTAAATACACACCAATATACAGCAATAAATGACTATTTTAAATCGATATAAACATAAACTGCACATATTGGGGTAAACTGTAGGAGAAGAGGGTTCTATAAAAGCAGAGAAATTCAATGTTCTTTTAGCAACCCTTCTCTTTCTAACTTGGACTTTTAATTTGGGGGTAGGGGGGTTTTTTAGGGTCTTGATTCCTGCCCCAAAAAAGGAGAATTCAGTGGGAACTCCTGGAAAAGGAGAATTCAGTGGGAATTCCTGGGAAAAGGAGAATTCAATGGGAATTCCTGGAAAAAGGAGAATTCAATGGGAGTTCCTGGAAAAAGGAGAATTCAGTGGGAATTCCTGGGAAAAGGAGAATTCAGTGGGAGTTCCTGGAAAAAGGAGAATTCAGTGGGAATTCCTGGGAAAAGGAGAATTCAGTGGGAGTTCCTGGAAAAAGGGGAATTCAATGGGAATTCCTGGAAAAAGGGGAATTCAGTGGGAATTCCTGGGAAAAGGAGAATTCAATGGGAATTCCTGGGAAAAGGAGAATTCAGTGGGAATTCCTGGAAAAAGGAGAATTCAGTGGGAGTTCCTGGAAAAAGGGGAATTCAATGGGAATTCCTGGGAAAAGGAGAATTCAATGGGAATTTCTGGGAAAAGGAGAATTCAGTGGGAATTCCTGGAAAAAGGAGAATTCAGTGGGAATTCCTGGAAAAGGGGGAATTCAGTGGGAATTCCTGGGAAAAGGAGAATTCAGTGGGAATTCCTGGGAAAAGGAGAATTCAGTGGGAATTCCTGGAGGGAGCCAGGGCTCTGTGGATCCCTGAGGAATTCCCGGGGGTGAAGCTTTTCCTTCCAAGACACCGCCTTTGATTGCAGCTGCACCAAATTGGCTCCGCAACCACGCGGGGCTGCTTGAAAAAGGAACAATTAGGGCTGCACGAGCACTGCTCATTTTCGGGAATTAGAGGCGTTTCCATCCCCAGGGAAACAGCCCCGAGGAAATGGAGCTGTTTGGGATAAATACTCGGCTCTTTCTCAGGCTCCTTCTTCACAGGCTCTTCGCAGAGTTGTGCAAACAGATGGAGAAAAGAGAATTAAAGGCAGCTTTGGGTCCCTCCGGGAGCGTTCCTGGCTCTGGGATTTGCTGGGATGCTGCTGCACTTCTCCCTTTTCCCGGCTGGAGTTTGGTTTTGAGGCCGCAGTGGCTCCGTTGATGGATGAGGTGAAAGTTCTTGTTGGTTTTGGACGCTCAAGAATGAGGATTTTTCTCTCCAAGTGGCCCAAGTGAGCTGCTGGGTTTGATGGAGCGGCCCTGGCCTTGGAGGAGGAAAAACCCGAAGCAAATAAAGGCGAAATAAACTGAAACGCACAAAGCGAACAAATGAAAAACCCACAAACCCTAATGAGCTAAAAACCACAAAGCCAAACAAATTAAAAACTCACAAACCCCATAAATCCAAATAAACTAAAAACCCACAAACCCAAATAAGCTAAAAACCACAAAGCCAGTCAAAACCCCATAAATCCAAATAAACGAAAAACCCACAAACCCAAATAAGCTGAAAACCACAAAACCAAACAAACGAAAAACCCACAAACCCAAATAAACTAAAAGCCACAAACCCAAACAAATTAAAAACCCACAAACCCCATAAACCCAAATAAACAAAAAACTACAAACCCTAATAAACTAAAAACCAGAAACCCAGACAAAACCCCACAAAACCCAAATAAGCTAAAAACCACACAGCCAGTCAAAACCCCATAAATCCAAATAAACTAAAAACCCACAAACCCTAATAAGCTGAAAACCACAAAACCAAACAAACGAAAAACCCACAAACCCAAATAAACTAAAAGCCACAAAACCAAACAAATTAAAAACCCACAAACCCCATAAATCCAAATAAACTAAAAACCCACAAAACCAAATAAGCTGAAAACCACAAAACCAAACAAATTAAACACCCACAAACCCAAATAAGCTAAAAACCACAAAAGCAGTCAAAACCCCATAAATCCAAATAAACTAAAAACCCACAAACCCAAATAAACAAAAAACTACAAACCCTAATGAACTAAAAACCACAAACCCAAACAAAACCCCACAAAATCAAACAAATTAAACACCCACAAACCCTAATAGGCTAAAAACCACAAAAGCAGTCAAAACCCCATAAATCCAAATAAACTAAAAACCCACAAACCCAAACAAAACCCCACAAAACCCAACAAATTAAACACCCACAAACCCAAATAAGCTAAAAACCACAGAACCACTCAAAACCCCATAAATCCAAATAAACTAAAACCCACAAACCCTAATAAGCTAAAAACCAGAAAACAAAACAAATTAAACACCCACAAACCCAAATAAACTAAAAGCCACAAACCCAAACAAATTAAAAACCCACAAACCCCATAAATCCAAATAAACTAAAAACCCACAAACCCAAATAAAGGAAAAACTACAAACCCTAATAAACTAAAAACCAGAAACCCAGACAAAACCCCACAAACCCAAATAAGCTAAAAACCACACAACCAGTCAAAACCCCATAAATCCAAGTAAACTAAAAACCCACAAACCCAAATAAACAAAAAACTACAAACCCTAATAAACTAAAAACCACAAAACCAAACAAAACCCCACAAAACCAAACAAATTAAACACCCACAAACCCAAATAAGCTAAAAACCACAAAGCCAGTCAAAACCCCATAAATCCAAATAAACTAAAACCCACAAACCCAAATAAACTAAAAACCAGAAACCCAAACAAAACCCCACAAAACCCAACAAATTAAACACCCACAAACCCAAATAAGCTAAAAACCACAGAACCAAACAAATTAAAAACCCACAAACCCCATAAATCCAAATAAACTAAAAACCCACAAACCCAAATAAAGGAAAAACTACAAACCCTAATAAACTAAAAACCAGAAACCCAGACAAAACCCCACAAACCCAAATAAGCTAAAAACCACACAACCAGTCAAAACCCCATAAATCCAAGTAAACTAAAAACCCACAAACCCTAATAAACTAAAAACCACAAAACCAAACAAAACCCCACAAAACCAAACAAATTAAACACCCACAAACCCAAATAAGCTAAAAACCACAAAACCAGACAAAACCCCATAAATCCAAATAAACTAAAACCCCAGAAACCCAAATAAACTGGAAACCACAAACCCACACAAACTAAAAAAAACCCCAAATCAACCACCCCAAAGCCCCACAAGAGCCAAACAAACCACAAACCCAACCCAACAAAAACCCCACAATCACAAACAAAACCCCCCCAAACCCAAACTAAACCCCCACAAACCCTATCAAAAACCCCACAAACCCAAACAAAAACCCCCAAACTCAAACAAAAACCCCAAACCCAAACTAAAACCCCACAAACCCAAACTAAAACCCCACAAACCTAAACTAAAACCCCACAAACCCAAAATAAACCCACAAACCCAAACCAAAACCCCACAAAACCAAACTAAACCCCACAAATCCTAACAAAAACTCCACAAAACCAAACTAAACCCCCACAAACTCAAACCCAAACTAAACCCCACAAACTCAAACTAAACCCCCACAAACCCAAACTAAACCCCCACAAACCCAAATTAAACCCCCAGAAACCCAAACTAAACCCCCACAAACCCAAACTAAACCCCACAAACCCAAACAAAAACCCCACAAACCCTAACAAAAACCCCACAAACCCAAACTAAACCCCACAAACCCAAACTCAAACCCCACAAACCCAACCATAAGAACAGCCAAAAGCCCCACAAAGCCGAACAAACAGAGAAAGGGGATTCTCTGGGCTGGGAGAGGAGATCCCTCAGGTTTGGAGAGGAGATCCCTCAGGTTGGGAAAGGAGATCCCTCAGGTGTGGAGAGGAGATCCCTCAGGTTGGGAGAGGGGATCCCTCAGGTTTGGAGAGGAGATCCCTCAGGTGTGGAGAGGAGATCCCTCAGGTGTGGAGAGGAGATCCCTCAGGTTTGGAGAGGAGATCCCTCAGGTGTGGAGAGGAGATCCCTCAGGTTGGGAGAGGAAATTCCTCAGGTGTGGAGAGGAGATCCCTCAGGTTGGGAGAGGAGATCCCTCAGGTGTGGAGAGGAGATCCCTCAGGTTTGAAGAGGAGATCCCTCAGGTGTGGAGAGGAGATCCCTCAGGTTGGGAGAGGAGATTCTCCAGGTTGGGAGAGGAGATTCTCCAGGTTGGGAGAGGAGATTCTCCAGGTCTGGGAAGGAGATTCTCCAGGTTTGGAAAGGAAATTCCACCCCTTCGGTGCTGGTGGAGGGAAGGTTTTTGGTGAGGGATCAGCGAATCCAGTGGCATCCCACAGCTCCTTTCAAAAGGACAGAGAGAATTCCTGGTGGGATGCAGAGTCTCATGGAAATCAGGGCGGGTTTGCTGTGGATATCCAGGGCTGTGTTCCAAATTTCGAAGCGTTAATGAGGGGCTAAATGCAAAATGAGCTCGGAATATTCATGGGAGCTTCCCATTTGGAATCCTGGAATGGTTTGGGTGGGAAGGGACCTCAAAGCTCATCTAATTCCGACTCCCTGCCGTGGATCTTCCTTCCACGATCCCAGCTTGCTCCAACCTGGCCTTGGACACTTCCAGGGATCCAGGGGCAGCCCCAGCTTCTCTGGGAATTCCATCCCAGCCCCTCCCCACCCTCACAGGGAGGAATTTCTTCCCAATATCCAACCAGAACCTTCCCTCCTCCAGCTCAATTTGATCAGCTTTCAGCAATTTTATTGCTTTCAAATTCCTCCTGAGTTTGAGAGGCTGTTTGTGGGCTGGGGCAGTGTCAGGTGGAACTCTCTGACATCCTGTGCTGGTTGGAAAGTGGGGAAATAATTCCTAAATATCCACTCTGGATCTTCCCCATCCCTATTCCTGAGCAGAGTGATGCCATGAAGATTTTTGCCCTTTCCTTTATACCCCTGTTATACCTTTTTTACAGCTCCTGTATTCCCAGTGCTTTTTGCCTCCATTCTTGGCCTTGTTTGTCAAGCTGAGAGACTCAACATTTTTAGAAGCTTCGTAGCCAGGGATCAGTGTGCCCCAGAGCCCAAGGTCCTCTCCAGAACACATTCTGTAAACTCAGATAGAACCATCCAGGGGAAGGCTCCTTGGGGAGGGGGGCTCACTTGAGCCTCTCATTGGGGAATCTTTGATAGATCTGCTAATTAGTAACACCTATAATGATATACCCGATGTTGGGGAAGGGGAGAGAGAGGTGGAGACAGAAGACAAAGACAGAGATAGACTCGGTGGGGTGCATCTCAATGCTTATGACCTGGATGTGTGCACCTAAGGATCCTTAAAATAAATCCCAAGGTAAAATCCCTTTTTCCCCTTCTAACCGTGTGTGACTCCTGATTTTAAGACCAGGAAAAGGTATCAAGAGAGCTGTGCTCAAGCTGTTCATTAAAAACACAAAGTTTGTAGCCCTTCACAGCCTGTGGTGATAAAGCCACGGAGAAGAACAGCATGGCAGGCTGTCAGATCCTGGATTTTGGGCTGTGCCAGCACAAGGCCTTTAATTTCCTTCTTTTCTGCAAGGAATCAGTCCCTGGGTTCCATGGGAAACCAGGAGAGCAGGGCAGGATTGTCGATACCCTTGAGTGACGGGGTTGTTGCACACAGGGCAGTGTCTGCAGGAGGAGATGGATAATTACATTTCAAGCACAGCCCTGCATTGATTCTGTCCCCAATTAAATGTTTTCCACCTCATGGCAAAAATTGGGCTGGTAGCAGGTTTGCCCTTGAACGGGTTTTTCGTGGCTGCTCTTGGGAATTCTTTCTGGAGCCGTGTCCCTGTTTGCTGTCAGCCTTTGCAGCTCCTGTTCCATTTCTTGTGCCATGCTTTGGAAATGAGGGATTTGGCACAAATGGTCCCTGTTGGTGACATGTGTGGAGAGGTGGATGGGAATCTGGAGGGACAAATAGCACCTGGATGGTGAAAATCCCTCACCTGGGCTTTCTATCCCAAATTAACCTGAATTCCTGCCAGTGCTTTGGGTCTGTGCCAGCACTGGGAGAACTGGTGTCGGCCTGGCAGTGAATAAATACCTTGGTTTGGGTCAAAAAGACCCAAAAAAATCCTCCTTCAGCATCCCGACAGGAGCTGTTGTTTCATGGACAACTTCCAGGGCACAGAAAGCCACCCGAGAAGTCCAAAGTTGGCTTTTAAATCCTGTTTTGCTGTTTATTTCCACTTCCCTCTGGAACAAAAAGGACAGAACAGAGCTGGAATTGTTCTCCTGGTCACAAGCACATTCCAGCCAGTGCCATTCCAGCCTCGGGAGGGGAATGAATGGCAAATTGGCGTGGCAGGGGTGACTCAGTGCTTTTTGCCAGCCTTGGCAGGAGCTGTGCCAGTGCTGCTCCCTCGGATGCGGATCGTGTCCAACAAATTTGGGATGCAGAATCCAGCAGGCGAGCCAGGTGCGTGCCCCTGGCCGTGCTGATGAGCTGGGGGCTGCAGCAGGTGCTCCTTCAGGCACTCATCAACCAAAAATCTCGATGAGAGGGTGAAGAAATAAATGGAATTGTAGCTGTGCTGGCTGCTGGATTTCCCTGGGAATTGGGGAATCTGGTTCTCGACACTTCCTTAGGTGGGAAAAGGCTCCTGGGGCAGAAAGCGGGGGTGGGGCTGTTTGCTGAGTTTGGCTCTGGATCCAGGAGCTCTCCATGAGTTCCCAAGGTCAAATATTTGTGGGGTTCATGCAGGAGCTGCAGCTGAGTGACCTTTAAAGCTCCATTTCCATGGATTTTCCTGCCTGTGCCTCTCCTGTGGCCTGGGGTGACCCTCAGCTGGTGTAAACCAGGTGATTCCAAAGGATCTTCTTGGTGTAGTCACTTCATTCCAGAGCTTTCCACAGGGTGGGAAGCTCACATGGATTTTGGGGAGGATCCAGTGGATTTCCTGGGATGCAGGATGGACCATGGGATGGCTGAGCTGCCAGGAGCTCGAGGTGCTGGTACTGGAGTGGGATGTTTGGAGCTGTGGCAGCCTGGAATCCCTGCCCTGGGAATGCCAGAGCTGCTCACTGTGGGATTCCTGTCCTGGACACCGGGGTTTGGTGGCTGTGGCTGTGCTGCTCCGACTCCTGGGTGTTCCCGTTGTTCCAACAAAGGCAGAGGGAAAACTTCCACTGAAATCCGTGTGGTTTTGGGATGTCCTTCCTCCTTTTCCCCTCCCCATCCAGCCGAGCAGAGCCATGTTCCAGGGGCAGATGCTTTTCTCTCCATCAGGATTCCAGACTGCCCCAACTCCCTGGAGAAGGAAGAGTCAAACCTTCCCGTTCTTTTTCCCTCTTAGCCAGACAAAAGATTTTTATTACTTCAATGAGCTCCCAGCCAATCTCTCTTAATATCACACTAATTGATTTGGAGGCTTGGAAGCAGCAGAACTAATTAGCATTTGCTGACTCAGCCCCAAGCCCCCCTCGCCTCCCGGCAGAGGATGGAGCAGATATTGACCCACGTTTGCTGCAGCCCTAAATGAAGTCGAGGGAATATTAAGTGTCTCCTATTGGCGTCGGATTTGCATATGCAAATGAGCCCAATCAGCGCTGGAGAGCGGCAGTGCTAATGCTCTGCAAATAGGAGCCTCTATTAAAGCATTTAAGCAAACTCAAGTGACACTCGCTGGGCTCCAGCACTCGGAGGTGCCACTCCGGGGTGAGGGAGGAGAGGCAAAAAGCAGTGCAGGAACCACTGAGGGATCTGTGGAGCTTTAATCTGGCCCATTTTGGTGCTTTAATCTGGCCCATTTTGGTGCTTTAATCTGGCCCACTTTGGTGCTTTAATCTGGCCCATTTTGGTGCTTTAATCTGGCCCATTTTGATGCTTTAATGTGGCCCACTTTGGTGCTTTAATGTGGCCCACTTTGGTATTTTAATCTGGCCCATTCTGGTGCTTTAACCTGGCCCACTTTGGTGCTTTAATGTGGCCCACTTTGGTATTTTAATCTGGCCCATTCTGGTGCTTTAACCTGGCCCACTTTGGTGCTTTAATGTGGCCCATTCTGGTGCTTTAATCTGGCCTACTTTGGTGCTTTAATCTGCCCCATTCTTGTGCTTTAATCTGGCCCACTTTGGTGCTTTTATTTGGCCCATTTTGGTGCTTTAATCTGGCCCACTTTGGTGCTTTAACCTGGCCCACTTTGGTGCTTTAATCTGGCCCATTTTGGTGCTTTAATCTAGCCCATTCTGATGCTTTAACCTGGCCCACTTTGGTGCTTTAATGTGGCCCACTTTGGTGCTTTAATCTGGCCCACTTTGGTGCTTTAATCTGGCCTACTTTGGTGCTTTAATCTGCCCCATTCTTGTGCTTTAATCTGGCCCACTTTGGTGCTTTTATTTGGCCCATTCTGGTGCTTTAACCTGGCCCACTTCGGTGCTTTTATTTGGCCCATTTTGGTGCTTTAATCTGGCCCATTTTGGTGCTTTAATCTAGCCCATTCTGATGCTTTAATCTGGCCCATTTTGGTGCTTTAACCTGGCCCACTTTGGTGCTTTAATCTGGCCCATTTTGGTGCTTTAATCTGGCCCACTTTGGTGCTTTAATCTGGCCCATTTTGGTGGCATTTGGCAGTGGAGGGCTCGTTGTCCTTTAATCAGTGAGTTATAAAATATCCCAGATTGGGAGGGACCCACAAAAATCAAAGTGCAGCTCCTGAACACCCCAAAAATCCCACCCTGTGCTTGAGGGCGTTGTCCAAACCCTTCTTGGAGAACACCCCCACAAATCTGGGGGTTCTGGATGTGGCTGGACAGGGAGAGGAGTTGGACAATCCCTCACTGCTGTCCCAGGGATGATCCCTCTGGGCCCTGCATCCTTTTATTTCCTGCTGATGTCCTGGTTAACATCTTTTTCCATGTTTATGGCTGTGTGGTGTTACCCTGCCAGGGATGAACAGACCCTGAGAGAAGGCAGCTTCAGTTGTGTCCCTTCTTGGGGACGAAACAACAAATTTTAGGGCAGGAAGTGGGAGCAGCTCAAACAAGGATACAGGAACTGGCTCCAGGGCTGGCTGTGGCCCCTTGGAAGGGCCGTTCTCCAGAGGGATGGGATGGTGATGCAGGTCAGGGACCAGGATCCAGGGGGGATCACTGAGCACAAACCTTCAACAGGGAAATAACAGCTCAGGATTCAGATTTTTAAAGCCTGCAATTCACGTTTTCAAAGCCCACAATTCACATTTTCAAAGCCCACAATTCACATTTTCAGACCCAACAGGATTTCAGTTGACTTGGAAGGCAAAGTGACCCAAACCTTCCCTTACCCCTGGCTGTGATTGGAAGACAAACCAGGGAATTCTAACCGTGAACAGGAACTCTGGAATTTTTGAGGATTCATTCTCCCAACCTCGATCCTCTGGGGAGACACCATTGGGAAACCAACACAAGGAGATTAAAAAAAAATTAAATAACAAATTCAGATTGCCAAAACCCACAGTTCAGATTTTTAAAGCCCATGATTCAGATTTCCAAAGCCCACAGTTCAGATTTTTAAAGCCCACAATTTAGGTTTCCAAAGCCCACAGTTCAGGTTTCCAAAGCCCACACAATTCAGGTTTTTAAAGCCTGGAATTCAGATTTTCAAAGTCCAAAGTTCAGATTGCCAAAGCCCACGATTCAGGTTTCCAAAGCCCACAGTTCAGGTTTCCAAATCCCACAATTCAGATTTCCAAAGCCCCCAGTTCAGATTTTCACACCCAACAGGATTTCAGTTGATTTGGAAGACAAAATGACCCAAACCAGGGAATTCTAACCAGGAACAGGAGGAACTCTGGAATTTTTGAGCATTAATTCTCCCAACCTCAATCCTCTGGGGAGACACAACTGGGAATCCACAGGGATCCACATCCAGCCCGTTGAGCTCTGTGAGGCTGCTCTCCTAAAACCCCTCATTTCCATCCCTTCTTGCCCCTTTTTCTTGCCTTCTGTGGATAATGGAGAGCCATTTCTGTTCCATCAAGGAGTCTCTTTGAGTCCTTGGATGCCTCTGGGCTGGTGTCAAGTGTGCATTTCCAGCAGAAGTCCCCATTAACGAGCTGGGCACAAATTGCAGCCCCAGTGCCAAGGCAGTTTGGTTAAAAGGCTGCTCCGTCCTTCAGTGCCACTCCAGCAGGGACAGGAGCTCTGAGGAGGAAGGTGGATGCTGAGAGTGATGTCTCACCTCTGGAAAAATTCCTTGTGGCTCTTCAAGCAGCTGTTATTTTTTGTTTTAATTTTTTTTTTTTAATCTCTGTGTGTTGGTTTCCCAGTTGTGTCTCCCCAGAGGATCGAGGTTGGGAGGATTAATGCTCAAAAATTCCAGAGTTCCTGTTCATGGTTAGAATTCCCTGGTTTGGGTCACTTTGTCTTTCAAATCAAACTGAAATCCTGTTGGGTGTGAAAATCTGAACTGGAGGCTTTGGAAACCTGAATATCTGAGCTTTGAAAATGTGAACTGGGGGCTTTGGAAGTCTGAATTGGGGGGCTTTAAAAATCTGAATTCTGGGGTTTGGCAATCTGAACTGTGGGCTTTGGCAATCTGAATTCTGGCCTTTAAAAGCCTGAATTGGGGACATTGCAAACCTGAATTGTGGGCTCTTATTTCCCTGTTGAAGGTTTGTGCTCAGTGATCCCCCCTGGATCCCGGTCCCTGACCTTCATCACCGTCCCATCCCTCTGGAGAACGGCCCTTCCAAGGGGCCACAGCCAGCCCTGGAGCCAGTTCCTGTATCCTTGATGTCCCTGTGCTTCTCTCCCTGTTCACATTCCCAGAGTTTGCAGTGTTTAATTCCCTTCCTGATGTTTGTCTTTGCTCTCAGGCTGTTGAGCACAGCCCCATGCCCCTGGCAGGGGAGGCAGCTGCTCAGAACCACAACTTTGATTATTTTGGCCTTGTGACACGACCAGAGCTCTGAGTACCAGTTCAGCCCTGCAGGAATCCACCAGCCTGGAAAACATTCCTTGTGCCATAGCATTCCTAAATTTAGAGGTTGCTGTGTAATGATTGTAAAATTTCCCAGCTTGTGTGTGAAGAAAGGATCACTGGAGAGGATCTGGTGTTGCACCAGCTGGGATTTCTGCAGGAATTCCCATCGTCTTCAGCTCCTCTGTGGTCCATGGCATGTTCTTCCTGGAATGTGTGTTTGAGTGTCCACACCTTGACTTAGGGACACAAATGGTCCTGGAGTGGGATCTTTATTTGTGTCTCTATCCCAGCTTAGGGACACAAATGGTCCTGGAGTGGGATCTTTATTTGTGTCTCTATCCCAGCTTAGGGACACAAATGGTCCTGGAGTGGGATCGTTATTTGTGTCTCTATCCTGACTTAGGGACACAAATGGTCCTGGAGTGGGATCTTTATTTGTGTCTCTATCCCAGCTTAGGGACACAAATGGTCCTGGAGTGGGATCTTTATTTGTGTCTCTATCCCGACTTAGGGACACAAATGGTCCTGGAGTGGGATCTTTATTTGTGTCTCTATCCCAGCTTAGGGACACAAATGGTCCTGGAGTGGGATCTTTATTTCAGTGTCTCTATCCCAGCTTAGGGACACAAATGGTCCTGGAGTGGGATCTTTATTTCAGTGTCTCTATCCCAGCTTAGGGACACAAATGGTCCTGGAGTGGGATCTTTATTTCAGTGTCTCTATCCCGACTTAGGGACACAAAGGAGCCTTCCATCCCCTACACAGATCTCAGAGGGGCTTGGGTGTGTGGCCTGCTGAAAGCACAGACTGGACCCAGCAATCTGGGTGGGAAAAATCGGTTTGAAGCTCCAGCTGGGAAGAGGCTGGTTGGATTTGATGGAGGCAGGGGAATTTCTGTGGGAAAGCAGCAGTGGTTTGACCAGAATTGCTTTTAGGGGATTGCTGTGAACTGGATTTATCCTTTGTGGCTTTGAGGCCTGGGAGTAAAAAGCAGCGACAGGAACCTTCCTTGAGTGAGGGACAGAAAACCCATCCCACAAAATCCTCCAAGATGTGCTGATTGGGATCTGAGCTCTCAATCCACCCAAATCTACCTGGCCTGGCTGGTAATTCCTTCCCCTTTTCTTCACCTGATGGAATTTCTTCCCAGTTTGGGGATTAAAATGTCATTTGGCCAAGCAGACCCTGGTTATGTGTAAATAAATTAACTCCCAAGGTTTGCTGGGAGAGCCCTGCTCCAGCTGTAGCTTCAGCTTGGAATTGCTGGGATTTCTGGGAAGAAGGGGGCTGGGAGGATCCCCAGCTCCTGTCCAGCTGACCATGGCACTGGTCAGTGGGAGGAATTCCGTGCTGGAGAATTCAGAGGTGTTTCCTCTCCCTGTCCCTGCAGGGATTCCATGCTGGAGAATTCAGAGGTGTTTCCTCTCCCTGTCCCTGCAGGGATTCCATGCTGGAGAATTCAGAGGTGTTTCCTCTCCCTGTCCCTGCAGGAATTCCATGCTGGAGCAGACTGAGGTGTTTCCTCTCCCTCTCTCTGGGTGTTCACAGCCTGAAGCAGAAAGTTCCACGTTTTGGGGGAGGGATGGATCCAGCCCAAGAAGATCAGGGCTCCAGCAGCTCCACTCCTCCCCTGGCGCTGAGCAGGAATGAGGGATCCATATTCTTGTCCTTCTTATCTCCTCTTATCCCCTTCTCCACATCACTTTTTTGGTCTCTCCATCTCTGGAGAGCCCTGGCAGTGCTGTCCTGTCCCTGAGGAGCAGGGCAGGGCTCTCCTGCTGTCCAGTTACTCCTTGAGAAGCGGGGAAGGAGTTGGGAGATGTGGAAAAGCTCGGTTGGTGTCACTGTCCCACACAGGGCACCCCCAGCAAAGCCTCAAGAAGAAAAGGCTCCTTCCCCTCCTCCCGTGCCTGCTGCTTTGGGGTTTGCTCAGCTCCAGAGGATCTGTCTTAATTCAAATTAAATGAGTATTTAATTAACATTATCGCCGCTTCCAGAGGTGCACACGGTGCTGATTTGCCTCCCTGATTCCCTGCACCTCACCTTGAGCGGGATTTTGGTGGGGAAAGCAGCGGGATCAGCCACTGGGAATGCAGCAGGAAAAAGGCCCCTCTGCTGCCAGAGTGTCCCTTGGTGTGTCCACCTGGAGTTGGTCATTTGAGGGATGATCCCTGTGGGTTTCCAGCTCAGGATATTCCATGATTCTCTGGAAGTCACGCCTGTGGACACAACTTGATTCTTTCTTCATTATCTTATTCTTCTTACTCTTGATTCTCTTATTCTTCAGTATCTTGTACTTCTTATTCTTTATTTATTCCCTGGGATTTCCAGAGCTGGAATTCTGTTACTGAGCCCCCAAACCACCATGAAGCCCAGACTGATGTGCCCAGCCCTGACACAGCTGCAGGCTTTGAAGGATTCTGGGCAGTTATTTTGGGGTTTTGCCTCAAAAAGCTGCTCTCAGTCCCTATTTTTCCCCCCCAGCAAATCTGGTGGAGCTCTTGGCCTCTGCCACACCAGATTTTCTGATTTTTGGCTCAAACCAAGGTGTTTCGGGCTGTATAAAAACTGAGAAGAGTTTCTGTGAGGAGGGGACATCAGCAGGCCCAATTTGCTGTTAAAATTCTGATTATTTTGGGCTGAAATGCCTGGGGATGAACCAGCACCATCCCAGTCCTGGTTTTTTATCAGCTGCTGCTTCCAACAGCTCCTCAGGTGGAGAAGGTCATGGTGGCCCTGGGATGTTCCCTGTGAACCCTCTTGTGTTGTTGGAGAGGAAAAACAGATTATCCAAGCACTGAAGGACTCAGTGGTTTATTACTATTATTATTATTATTACTAATAATAATATTTTCCACACCTTGACAAAGGCATTTTTTGCTGTAGGTACTGGTAAAAAAACGGTGTAAAAGAGCAGGAAATCCAACAATTCCAAATGAATTGAGAAGCTGAACTAAACATGCCAAAATTACTCAGGTATTTCATCTTCCAGGCAGGTGCTGAGGGATAATTTCACTCCAAAAGTGAAAAACTCACCCAAATCAGTCAAATCTCATGTAAACACCGTTCCCTCCCCAGTTTTGTGCAGAAAACTGCAACAGGTCCCAATTTGTTCCTGCAAATTGGCTTTTCCACATTTCCCTTTGTGCTGGGAATGTTTAATCCCTAATGATCGCCTCCTAATTCGGAATTTTTTTGACTGCAAGAACTTTAATTACTTAAGAGTGCTTAATTAGCAGATGTGGAGGGCTGATATGAGTGATGCCCACTCGAAAGGGATGAAAGCAAACCTCTCTTGAAAGGGAATTTGGAGCATCCTGAACCTTCCAGCAGCAAATCCGTGGCCATCAGCTCTCAGGAAAAAGGAGGATTTTAGGAAGTATTTTGTATTTTCTGGGCAGTGAACGTCGTTGTTCATCATTATTGCAACTGCAGCTGGTCAAGAGGGATGGTTTCAGTTTGATTTGCCCATTTAATGTCCTGTATAAACTTCATTATGAGAGAAATAATTGAGTTTCGGAGAGTGGAGTGCACGACCTTTAATTTATGCAAGAGATGGGGACCCAAATGTGTTTCTTAAGGCATTAATTTCCTGTAAGTGGAAATTTTTATTGGCTCTGCCATAAAATTCCTCCTGTTGGGTTTTAGACTGGGCTTGCAGAGGATGTGAGGAGTGGAATTCCATGCTGATCATTTCCCAAGGCAGGATTTTGGGTACGTTTTATAGGGATTAAGGAAAGATGATTGGTGTCCTGTGGGTTTTACATGAACCCAACAATTCCCAACAAAAATCCCTCAGCCAAGGCTGCTGTGGAAGGTGAATTTTTGCTTTTCCAGCTCAAATTGTGCTGCCAGCCTGAGGTGTGACAGGCAGGGAGATAAAATCCCTCCTCTGCTGTGGAAAAAAGGAAGAAAACAAGGAAAAAACCCAAAATATCCCCCCAAGCAACCAGCAAAACCCAGGGAAAAGCTTCTCCTGAGGATTTGAGCTTTTCCCCACTTGTCCAACAGCTCCATCCATCCCTGGACACACAAACTCACCTGGCTTTGTGTTCCTGGGGAAAAAGGAAGGGAAAATAAAGTGGATCCACCTGCACAGGAGCCCTGGAAAATCCCTCAGGGAATTCCTGGAGTGTCCTCGTGCTGTGCCCACTCTGGGTCAGTCCCACCCTGTGGAGAGAAACAGTCTGAGAGGTGTTTTTTTAATATATTTAGCAAATATATTGATATATTTATCATATTTAAAAGAATACATGAATATATAAACTACATATATAAACATATTAGATATTAATAGATTATATTAATATATAGTAATAGATGAAATAAATATACCAATATAATAAATATTTAACTACATATATGAACATATTAAATACATATAACAATATACAAAATACACATACCAATATAATAAATACATTAGCTACATATAAGAACATTTAAATATACATTAATATAGTAAATAAACATACCAATATAATAAATATATTAGCTACATATATCAACATATTAACTACATGTATTAATATATTAAATCAATATACCAATGTAATAAATACATTAATTATGTATATCAACATACTAAACACATATATTAATATTTTAAATAAATATACCAGTATAAGAAATAAATATATTTACTACATATATGAACATTTAAATATGCATCAATATAGCAAATAAATATACCAATGTAATAAATATATTAATGACATGTATCAATATTAAACACATATATAAATATATTAAATAAATATACCAATATAATAAATAAGTATATTGACTACATATATTAACATTCAAATATGTATTAATATATTAAATAAGTATACCAATATAAAGACAAATCAATTAACTACATAGAGCAACATATTAAATACAACTATTAATATATTAAAAAAATATATTAAATAAATATATTCCGTATTCTGCATGATAATTACGGGTTTATATAGAATATATTATATTTATCAATAGATTTACCATATTTATCTGCAGCCAGCGAGCTGCAGAAGGGCTGATAAAATCAACACTCTGCTTCCAGAGAGGTCACTCCTTGCTTTGATCAGCTCCCAGATGGAATTTTCTCCAGGCTGGGAGAGAGTCCCTTGATCATTCCTGGGATTTGCATGGCAATGATAACCAGTTCCTTGATAAAAGGGTAACAGCCTGTACCCCCGGGGCTGTGCTGTGCCCTCGGGAATTGCACAGGGATCCCACCCCACGGGGACAGATCCCACCCCACAGGGATAGATTCCAGCCCAAAGGGACAGATCCCACCCCACAGGGACAGATCCCACCCCAAAGGGACAGATCCACTCCACAGAGACAGATCCACCCCACAGGGACAGATCCCAGCCCACAGGGACAGATCCCAGCCCAAAGGGACAGATCCCAGCCCACAGGGACGGATCCAACCCCACAGGGACAGATCCACCCCACAGGGACGGATCCACCCCACAGGGACAGATCCCACCCCACAGGGATAGATTCCAGCCCAAAGGGACAGATCCCACCCCACAGGGATAGATTCCACCCCACAGGGACAGATCCACCCCACAGGGACAGATCCACCCCACAGGGACAGATCCCACCCCACAGGGATAGATTCCAGCCCAAAGGGACAGATCCCACCCCACAGGGATAGATTCCACCCCACAGGGACAGATCCACCCCACAGGGACAGATCCCACCCCACAGGGATAGATTCCAGCCCAAAGGGACAGATCCACCCCTCAGGGACGGATCCCACCCCACAGGGACAGATCCCACCCCACAGGGACAGATCCCAGCCCACAGGGACGGATCCAACCCCACGGGGACGGATCCAACCCCACGGGGACGGATCCCACCCCACGGGGACGGATCCCACCCCACGGGGACAGATCCATTCCACAGGGACAGATCCCAGCCCACAGGGACAGATCCATTCCACAGGGACAGGTCCCACCCTACGGGGACAGATCCATTCCACAGAGACAGATCCCACCCCACAGGGACAGATCCACCCCACGGGGACAGATCCCAGCCCACGGGGACAGATCCCAGCCCACGGGGACAGATCCCACCCCACGGGGACAGATTCCAGCCCACGGGGACAGGTCCCATCCCACAGGAATAGACTCCACCCCACAGGGACGGGTCCCACCCCACAGGGACAGATCCCACCCCACAGGGACAGACTCCATTCCGCAGGGTTAGATCCAGCCCACAGGGACGGGTCCCATCCCACAGGGACGGGTCCCATCCCACAGGGACGGGTCCACCCCACAGGGACAGATCCACCCCAAAGGGACAGATCCCACCCCAAAGGGACAGATCCCACCCCAAAGGGACAGGTCCCATTGGAGGCTGGAGCAGAGCAGTTGGGCTGAGGCCTCTCTTTCCCCAGGCTCCCAAAATTCCCATCACTCCAAGGATGAACTCTGGTTCTGTACAATCTGTGCTGCTTTGAATTCCCATTTTTCCAGGCTGGAAACTTCCCATTTTTCCTCCTGGCTGCAGAGCTGTTTGTAGGGAGAGGTGTGGAATCCCTGAGGAGATGCCCTGAACGCCTCTCTTCATTTCCAGTCCTGATTTTTCCCCCCTGCCCATTTCTGCCTCATCATCCAACCAATTCCAAGTCCAAACCAGCTCCATGCACAATTTGGAATCACAGAAAAAGCTGGAAAACACCTCCAGGATCACCAAGTCCATGAATTGCCACTAAACCCTGTCCCAAGTACCACATCCATGTGGGATTTTCACACTTCCAGGGACGGGGACTGCCCTGGGCAGCCCATTCCAATGAAGAAATTCCCTCAAATATTCCCCATATATGTATTTAGGAATATTTATTTCCCTACATTCCCTAATCTAAACCTCCCTTTGAGGTCATTCTTTTCATTCTGTCCCTTGTTCCCGACCCCCACCTGGCTCCACCCTTTTTCCAGGTAGTTTTAGAGAGCAATTAAATCCCTCATGAGCCTCCTTTTCTCTCCCAGCTCCCTCTGCTGCTCCAGCCCTTTCCCTGGATATGCTCCAAAGGGTGCCTTGTGCTAAGACCACTCCAGGAATTCACAATTTTAGCTGCAGAAATGTTTTACAAGAATTCCTGTAAATCCAGGTGTTTCTCCTCTGCTGGATCAGACTTCCCCATCCAGGTATTTGTGTGTTGGGAAGGGCTGGATCCCAACAAATCCCATGAAATGCCGGCAGTGCATTTTAGCCTGAGGGAGAAATATGAGCTCATCCATTCCAAATAGCTCCTGGTGCCAAAAAAAGGGATAAAAATGCACATTTCTGCCTGGGAATCGTGGCCTCCATCGCTGGGAATGAGCAGTGGAGAATGGAGGGTGGGGAATTTGGCAGCTCTGGTGTTATTCCATAAACAGGCGGCATGGCATGGCTGGATATTTTCAGCTTTGCACAAAAGCTGAGGGAAAAGAAAGAGGGTGGGTAAAAAAAGCCTGGAAAAATGAGTTCCAAGTAACCCATTCAGAGCCCAAAAGTGATTCCGGAGCAGTTTTCCCTCTTGATTTCTCTCTGAGGGTTTTTAGGAAGAACCAGTCCTTAAACCACCTTGGAGCATCTGAGATTTCCCTGGAATTCTTGTCTGCAGGGTCCCTAACTTCCCTCTGGGCTCTGTTGGAGCTGGCTGTGTGGGAATTTGATCTCCTTGTTTGAGGAACACGTGAATTCCATGATGGTTTTGCCCTGGCCTTGTGGAGGAAGCAGATTTGCAGGAATTCTTTCTTTCTTCTCATTTTCCTCCCCATTTTTACTTCGTTCTGGGCAGAGCTGGTGGTTTTTCCATGGCTGAGTGTCCCACCTGTGCAAATCCATATCCATTTATCCCCTGGATGTGGGAACATCTCCTTCTTCAGCCTCTTCCCAACCCCTCCATCCCTTTCAGAGTTGGTTTTGCTGCTGGAATTTTTTTTCCCCCCAGTGCTGTGTCATTGGATTCCGTGAATTTCCCCCCCCTGCAGATTTAATCCCTTTAGTGCTCCTGCTTTGTAGGGCTTGGCTGGAGCTCAGGAATGTCTGAGATGGGCATTGGAGCCATCCTGGATTTAATGGAACCTGGAATTTGGCATGGAGCGAGTTCTCCTTTCATATTACAAATGACATAAACCCTGCTCAGCGTGAGGGAAACAAACAGGATTTGAAGCACAGGAGTCTCCAGAATCCTAATGGAACTGACAGAGAGGTGATTCCAAAATTATCCAGAGAAATGGGAGCACTTTGTTCCACAGGCTGTGTCAGAAATGGTTGGATCTGTGCTTTTTCAGAGTGTCCTGGACAGCGACCCAGGTCCCAGACTGTTCTGGAATTCATATTCCAGACATTTTGTTCTATATTTATAAATATTTAGAGATTTGATGCTCTGAAGGAAACCAGAGGAATCTTTTTTTCCCCACTTAAAATGCCTTGGAATAATGAATATTGTTTTTATGAATGCAACCTCTCATCCTAAAAAATTAAAGCAGGAGCAGAGAATGGGAGGAAAAATCCATCCATTCCCTACGATAATCCCATTAATTGTGTTTTATTGGAATCCCCACCTGAGTCCTGGTGGTTTTATCCTAAACCATCTCTCAGCATCTTCTCCTGATGTTTCAATAATGGGATTTTGTGTCCTCACGAGCTGGTGGCCTCAGGTGGCTGCTAAGGAAGGAATTCAGTGGGGGAAAAAAACCTTCCTGGAAGTCCAATTCCTTGTTCCACGTGTGTAATTCTGCATGAGCGGATCCTCAGCGGGCCAAAGCAGCTGGAATTTGGATATTTTACAGGAAAATCCATGTTCTGCTGCGAGGGCAGTGGAGCAGAGCACAACAAAGCCCCGGAGCAAAAGCTTTGTGAGCAGCAATCGGAGCCCTGGAATTCTCCCTGGAAATTCCTTCCAGTACTGGAAGCCAAGTGGCTGGGATGAGAGGAGGGATAGCCTGAGTTTTTTTGTGGAGAAATCAAATGGGAATGGAAAATTTTGGGAGCTTGGAGAAGTGTCAGGTTGGCGTGTTGAGCTTGTCCAGGTTGTACAGCCCCTGACACCCTGATTTTTTTGGAATTCTGGGCTCTGCAGCCCCTGAAATCCTGATTTTTTTTGAAATTCTGGGCTGTGCAGCCCCTGAAACCCTGATTTTTATGGAATTCTGGGCTCTGCAGCCCCTGAAATCCTGATTTTTATGGAATTCCTGAGCCTGCAGCCCCTGACACCCTGATTTTTATGGAATTCTGGGCTCTGCAGCTCCTGGCACACCTCTTTTTATGGAATTCTGGCCTGTGCAGCCCTGACTCCCTGATTTTTATGGCATTTTTGGACCTGCAGCCCCTAACACCCCTATTTTTATGCAATTCTGAGCCTGCAGCTCCTGACAACCCCATTTTTTGTGGAATTCTGGGCTCTACAGCCTCTAACAGCCCAATTTTTACAGCATTCCTGGGCCTGCATTCACTGACACCCCTATTTTTATGGAATTCCGGGCCTGCAACCACAACATCTCAATTTTTATGGCATTTCTGGGCCTGCAGCCTGACACCCAGATTTTTATGGGATTCTGGGTTCTGCAGCTCTTGACATCCCTATTTTCATGGAATTCTGGATTCTGCAGCCCCTGAAATCCCTACTTTTATGGAATTCTGGATTCTGCAGCCCCTGAAATCCCTACTTTTATGGAATTCTGGATTCTGCAGCCCCTCAAATCTCTACTTTTAAGGAATTCTGGGCTCTGCAGCCCCAGACTCCTTGATTTTTGTGGCGTTCCTGCCACAAGTGAAGGTTCCCTTACCAGAAATCCCCTGAGAACTGACACTGAACAGAGTCCCAGCCTGGATGAGCCAGGACTGCCTTCCCAAAAACCAGGGCTCAGGAGGGAGCCCCAACTTTCCCCCCAGTAGGAATTACCTGGTGGAATTGGGAAGGGCAACAGCAGCTTCTCTGTGGTGGTCTGATGTGTGATGCTCATTTCCCTCTGGCTGTGATTTCAGTGAAGCCCTGATTTTACTGATCTCAGTCAAACCTGATTTCAGTCAAACCTGGTTTCAATAAAACCTGATTTTAGTAAAACCTGATACCAGTCAAACCTGGTTTCAGTAAAACCTGGTTTCAATAAAACCTGATTTCAGTCAAAGCTGGTTTCAGCAAAACCTGATACCAGTAAAATCTGATTTTAATAAAACTTGATTTCAGTCAAACCTGATACCAGTAAAACCTGATTTTATTGAAAACCCGATTTCAGTCAAACCTGGTTTCAGTAAAACCGAATTCCAGCAAAACCTGGTTTCAATAAAACCTGATTTTGGTAGAACCTGATTCCAGTCAAACCTGACTCCAATCAAACCTCCCAGTGCTCCCAGGAGCAGGTGGGTGGATGTCTTTAAACACCACAGCAGTGGTTCCAGTTTCTCTCCTGTGAGGGATGGGAGCAGCTCAGTGCCTCCCCTGTGATCCCAGCTGGGAGGAGTTTCTCATTCCCAGACATTTCCAAGATGCTGGAGCTGTCTGGGACAAAGCTTCAGTGGACAAAAGGCTTTGGAGCTGTTGCAGTGGAGGCCCCAGGAGCTTTGCAGTGGGGAGTTCATTAGGGAGAGGCTCCTTGTGTAACTCCCTCCCTCCTTTGTGGCGTGCCTGGAACTTTCATCAGGTAAATCACGTCCTGGAAGTGTTCCACGATGGCAGGAGCTGGGAGGGAGAGGTCTCCCTGATCCTGGATGTGTGGCTGCTGAGCCCGGCCCTTGCTTTGTGCTCTGTGAGGATGGGAAGGTTTAATCTGCCTCCCAAGCAGCCTTTTCTCTGCTCCTGCTCTGATCTTTCCTCGCCTCAGCCCCGCTGGCTGTGCTGCTTTGGAATGGATTTAATAGCTCAGTTGTTTGGACATGATTAAAAATGGAATGAATGGAGAGAAGCAGTGAGAAGATGAGCAGCTCATGAAAGGGTTTGGGCTAAAAATACCTGGTTTGGCTCGGTATCACCAAACCATGGAATGTCCTGAGCTGGAAGGGATGAAGGATGATCCAGTGCAGCCCCTGGCCCTGCACAGACACCCCCAAATCCCACCCTGGCCATCCCTGGCAGTGCTGTCCCAACACTCCTGGAGCTCTGGCAGCCTTGGGAAGCTTCCCATTCCCTGGGGAGCCTGGGCAGTGCCCAGCACCCTCTGGGGGAAGAACCTTTCCCTAAATCCAACCCGACCCCCTTGTCCCAGCTCCAGCTGTTTGCTGGCTCCTGTCCCTGTCCCAGGGAGCAGAGATTGGAGCTGCCTCTCAGGCTCTTCTTTGCCTTCCTCTCATTTCCCCTCTGATGCAGAGCTCCACAGAACAGAGATTTTATTTTACTCTTTGCACATTGAATCCCACCTCACAGAGGGGTTGTGGAAATCCTCACCTCTGATGGGGCTGAACTTCCTCCCAAGCTCTGCCTTGGGGGATCTGGAGGGGTCAGAGGGGTTTGATCACGGTTTGGTGGGGCTTTAACAGTGAGTGTTCAAGGCATGAGCAGATGGGCTGAAGTTGGGGATTGTGCTGCTCTGCGGTGGGTGGGTGAAGGGGGACCTGTGGAATAAACAGGTTTTGTTCCTTCTCCTTCCTCTCAGCAGCGGGAACATCTGCACAGAGGGTGCAGGGCTGTGGCTGCTCCTCCTGCTCTCCCAAAATTGAAGTAGGGTTTGAATCTGCCCCTTAGAGAGGGCACATTTGTGTTGCTTACCAACAGAGTAATTAAAGTACCAGCTAAAATCGGGAGTGGATTTGGAAAAATGGAATAGAAGTGGGAATGGGGATTATTTTGAGCTGTTTCTGTTGGATTCTTAGTGAAATTCACTTTTTTTTTTCTCCGTGTTGGAACTGAACGTGGTAATTTTGTGTTATATTTACACCCCTTTGAGATGGTTTTGCCCAGAGTTCTTTGATCCAAGTCAAACCTTCAGCTTTCAGCTCCGGGAGGGGAAATTTAAGCAGTGGTTTTGTCCCAGAGTGGAACAAGATTCAGGCCACTTGTGAGACCTTGAGGTATCTGGGGTTTTTGGGTTCAGTCCAGCCCTTTCTCTTCCCACTTGCTCTGTGTCCTTCAAAGCGGATCCGTGTCCTGTTTCCATGACAATGTTTGTACAGTAGATGCCTTGGAGTATGGATATATAGATTTTTCCATTTGTAACGTCTCCCTGCTTAAATTCCTGGACTATTTAAGGTCTCCTTGAGCTGTTTGGAACATCTATTCCAGATTAGTGTTCCGGGATAGACACCCAGCTTTGGAGCGAAGCTTCCCAGTGCCGTGTCCAGGGAGAGAGGAGGGAATGAGGTGGTTTTTCCCGTTTTGCTGCTGAGTAAAAGGGGAGGATGGGAGCACTCTGTGTGTGGTTGGTGTCTCTCCAGGTTTCCCTGATTCTGTTTCCCTCAAGAAGAGGGGTTTTGGGAGAGCACTGCCAGCTCTCAGGTCTTCCATCCTGGAAAGGTTCCTGGCAGCCTCTCTGGCTGCGCAGGTGGGGGTTGGACATCTCCCCCTCCCTCCCAAACCCTTCTGGCAGAGCAGAGGGCTCAGAAGGGGCTGCTGGTGATGGGAAGTGGCAGGCAGGAGGCAAATGTCCCTGCAGGGGGATTGGGAATCGTCCAGAGCACCTCGGCCACGGCCTGAGGGAGGTGGGAGTGGCACCGGGAGGTGACACCTGTGTGCTCTGAGCCCCGTGCTCGGCAGTGGCAGCACTGCCACCTCTGTCCCGGGTTTGGGATGTGCCCCCTCTGTCCCGGGGTTTGGGATGGGCCACCTCTGTCCCGGGGTTTGGGATGTGCCCCCTCTGCCTGGGGTCTGGGATGTGCCCCCTCTGTCCCGGGTTTGGGATGTGCCACCTCTGCCCGGGGTTTGGGATGTGCCACCTCTGCCCGGGGTTTGGGATGTGCCACCTCTGCCCGGGGTTTGGGATGGGCCACCTCTGTCCCGGGGTTTGGGATGGGCCACCTCTGTCCCGGGGTTTGGGATGTGCCCCCTCTGTCCCGGGGTTTGGGATGTGCCCCCTCTGTCCCGGGGTTTGGGATGTGCCCCCTCTGCCTGGGGTCTGGGATGTGCCCCCTCTGTCCCGGGGTTTGGGATGTGCCACCTCTGTCCCGGGTTTGGGATGTGCCACCTCTGTCCCGGGTTTGGGATGTGCCACTTCTGTCCCGGGGTTTGGGATGTGCCCCCTCTGCCCGGGGTTTGGGATGTGCCCCCTCTGCCCCGGGTTTGGGATGTGCCCCCTCTGTCCCGGGGTTTGGGATGTGCCCCCTCTGCCCGGGGTTTGGGATGTGCCCCCTCTGCCCGGGGTTTGGGATGTGCCCCCTCTGTCCGGGGTTTGGGATGTGCCACCTCTGTCCGGGGTTTGGGATGTGCCCCCTCTGTCCCGGGGTTTGGGATGTGCCCCCTCTGCCCGGGGTCTGGGATGTGCCCCCTCTGTCCCGGGTTTGGGATGTGCCCCCTCTGCCCGGGGTTTGGGATGTGCCCCCTCTGCCCGGGGTTTGGGATGTGCCACCTGTGCCCGGGGTTTGGGATGTGCCACCTGTGCCCGGGGTTTGGGATGTGCCCCCTCTGTCCCGGGTTTGGGATGTGTCACCTCTGCCCCGGGTTTGGGATGTGCCCCCTCTGTCCCGGGGTTTGGGATGTGCCCCCTCTGCCCAGGGTTTGGGATGTGCCCCCTCTGCCCGGGGTCTGGGATGTGCCCCCTCTGTCCCGGGTCTGGGATGTGCCCCCTCTGCCCGGGGTCTGGGATGTGCCCCCTCTGCCCGGGGTCTGGGATGTGCCACCTCTGTCCCGGGTTTGGGATGTGTCACCTCTGCCCCGGGGTTTGGGATGTGCCCCCTCTGTCCCGGGTTTGGGATGTGCCACCTCTGTCCCGGGGTTTGGGATGTGCCCCCTCTGCCCGGGGTTTGGGATGTGCCCCCTCTGTCCCGGGGTTTGGGATGTGCCCCGTCTGTCCCGGGGTTTGGGATGTGCCCCCTCTGCCCCGGGGTTTGGGATGTGCCACCTGTGCCCGGGGTTTGGGATGTGCCCCCTCTGCCCAGGGTTAGGGATGTGCCCCCTCTGCCCGGGGTTTGGGATGTGCCCCCTCTACCCGGGGTTTGGGATGTGCCCCCTCTGCCCTGGGTTTGGGATGTGTCACCTCTGTCCGGGGTTTGGGATGTGTCACCTCTGTCCCGGGTCTGGGATGTGCCCCCTCTGTCCCGGGTTTGGGATGTGCCCCCTCTGCCTGGGGTCTGGGATGTGCCACCTCTGTCCCGGGTTTGGGATGTGCCCCCTCTGCCCGGGGTCTGGGATGTGCCACCTCTGTCTCGGGTTTGGGATGTGTCACCTCTGCCCCGGGGTTTGGGATGTGCCCCCTCTGTCCCGGGTTTGGGATGTGCCACCTGTGCCCGGGGTTTGGGATGTGCCCCCTCTGCCCGGGGTTTGGGATGTGCCCCCTCTGTCCCGGGGTTTGGGATGTGCCCCCTCTGTCCCGGGGTTTGGGATGTGTCACCTCTGCCCCGGGGTTTGGGATGTGCCCCCTCTGCCCGGGGTTTGGGATGTGCCCCCTCTGCCCGGGGTTTGGGATGTGCCCCCTCTGTCCCGGGTTTGGGATGTGCCCCCTCTGCCCGGGGTTTGGGATGTGCCCCCTCTGTCCCGGGTTTGGGATGTGCCCCCTCTGTCCCGGGTTTGGGATGTGCCCCCTCTGCCCGGGGTTTGGGATGTGCCCCCTCTGTCCCGGGTTTGGGATGTGCCCCCTCTGCCCGGGGTTTGGGATGTGCCCCCTCTGTCCCGGGTTTGGGATGTGCCCCCTCTGCCCCGGGGTTTGGGATGTGTCACCTCTGCCCCGGGGTTTGGGATGTGCCCCCTCTGTCCCGGGGTTTGGGATGTGCCCCCTCTGCCCCGGGTTTGGGATGTGCCCCCTCTGTGCCTGGGGTTTGGGATGTGCCCCCTCTGTGCCTGGGGTTCGGGATGTGCCACCTCTGTCCTGGGTTTGGGATGTGCCCCCTCTGTGCCTGGGGTTTGGGATGTGATCCCTCTGTCCCGGGTTTGGGATGTGCCCCCTCTGTCCCGGGTTTGGGATGTGCCACCTCTGTCCCGGGTTTGGGATGTGCCACCTCTGCCCCGGGGTTTGGGATGTGCCACCTCTGTCCCAGGTTTGGGATGTGCCACCACTGCCCGGGGTTTGGGATGTGCCACCACTGCCCGGGGTTTGGGATGTGCCACCTCTGTGCCTGGGGTTTGGGATGTGATCCCTCTGTCCCGGGGTTTGGGATGTGCCCCCTCTGTCCCGGGGTTTGGGATGTGCCCCCTCTGCCCGGGGTTTGGGATGTGCCCCCTCTGTGCCTGGGGTTTGGGATGTGCCCCCTCTGTCCCGGGGTTTGGGATGTGCCACCTCTGTCCCGGGTTTGGGATGTGCCCCCTCTGCCCGGGGTTTGGGATGTGCCCCCTCTGCCCGGGGTTTGGGATGTGCCCCCTCTGTGCCTGGGGTTTGGGATGTGATCCCTCTGTCCCGGGTTTGGGATGTGCCCCCTCTGTCCCGGGTTTGGGATGTGCCACCTCTGTCCCGGGTTTGGGATGTGCCACCTCTGCCCGGGGTTTGGGATGTGATCCCTCTGTCCCGGGGTTTGGGATGTGCCACCTCTGCCCGGGGTTTGGGATGTGCCACCTCTGCCCGGGGTTTGGGATGTGCCACCTGTGCCCGGGGTTTGGGATGCTCCTTCAGGTGAGGAGTGTGCCCTCAGAGCAGAGCTCGCAGCCTCGTGTGGCTGTTCCTGCACTGCCTCTGGAGCTGGGAGCAGGGGATGTTCTCCTGTTCCAGGGACAGAGGGGCACAGGAGCCGTCCCTCAGAGCAGGATTCCCACTGCATCAGAGCATCTCTGCCTGATGGATCTTCAAAATCCCATTGGTTCTGTGGGATCTCTGGGAAGCTGCTTCCCTTCTGCTGCAGATATGACCACTCTGAACACTTAAATGCCAGGATTTTTGGCTTTTCCTTGTTTGATTAGTCCTGTGGCCGTTTTCCTCTCTCCCCTTCCCTGCCTGCCTCAGTCTTAGCTTCTATAATTACCCTTTTACTCTCCATTAAATAGGTTGGGTTTGTCCAGGAGAAGACAGGGCAGGTCTGAGCCCCAGCATCCACCATCCATCCACCTTTGAGCCACAGAAATCAGAGTAAGGTTCCTGAAATCAGGATAAATTCTCATCCCTGAATAGATTCAGGCACTGGGGAGATCCCATGTGGGGCTAAAAGAGGTGAGCCCTTCTCAAATGCTGCCTGTGCGAGCAGGGCTGAGCCCTGGGCGTGTTTTTATGACATAATTGGATCACTTGAGCTGTGTTTGCAGTGAAGGGGATGAAATTACCATCTGGAGGTTTGGGGTTTGTTGGTTTTTTGTTTTTTTTTGGATCAGTTATGACCACAAATTAATAATGAGGCTGTAGAGCTGGAAGCAGGTGATGACCAAAATTGCTGTGGCAGCTCTGTGGGCTGTTTGTGGCACCATCCTTGGGATGGTTTTGGTTCCTGGCTGTTGATGTGAGGCTGTGCCAGCTCAGCCTCCTTTGGCTTTTGCTATAAGCTGGTGTCATGTTTTGATATCAGTGGTGGAATATTTCATTTTTCCCCTCTTCCCAAGGGCAATTCCCACAAGCTCTGTGCTCTCACTCACTGGTTCATGTCCTGCTCTGGGAGGTTGATGTCCTGGGAAGTTTTGTCTACAAAATACTGGCAGTTTTGGGTAGCCAGGCTTCCCAGAGAAGGAACAGAGCAAGAGAAACTGCGGAAGAAGTTGATAAATGAGAAGGGATAAATTCTGAAGGCAGTTGGAAAACAAACAAGTTTATCCCTGTTTATTTGTGGGTGTGAGCCAGGCCTTATGGAGTCTGAGAGGAACTGAAGCAAGTGGAAGCTGTGAATTCCAGGGGTTGGTGGCCCCGGCTCTGAGGAAGTGGATTATTCATGGTTTCACCTTGGTGGAGCTGAGCTGACTCAGTCTCTCCCCTTGGGAAGAGGGGAGAGCAGGAATGTGCTGTGAGATCCCCACCTGCCCTTCCAGAGGCTCCTGGGAGCCGGGAGTGAGGGCTGGGAGAGGGAGAACTGAGCTCTGTGTGATGCTGGTGCCTGTGGGGACACCCAGGTGACACCTGGGGCACCACTGTGTCCCCAGCCCTGCCCTTGCACCCCTGCCTATTCCAGAGGAGGGGGCTGGAAGGAGCAGCAATGCTGAGTTGTGGTGGCTGCCCTTCCTCTGCTGTGCAATATTTATTAAAACAGATGTAGCTGGCTGCAACTCCCGTTCCTGGGTGAGGAGCCAACCGCCAGAGGAGATCAATGAGCAGACGAACAATGTGGCCTCTAAAGTTGGAAGTGGCTTTTTTTCCCCCAGAACAAAGCCTGTTCCGCACCCAGGGCCGCTCTCCAGCGAGGAGCAGAGCAGACCAACACTGGCACCCAGTGTCTGCACGGGATCAGTTCAGATTTGGGATCTCGGACCTCTTTTGACGCTGAGCCTGGGCTTTCAGGCGTGATGTGCAGGATGGAGCGAGCTCCTGATGTGCCCTGGCAGCTCGGCTCCCCGGGGCTGCGGCCGCGATTCTGCTCTGCTTTGGTGCCCGCTCTGCTCTCGTGGTGCTGATAACCCGGCTCTGCTGCTGCCCTGAGCTGCCGGGAGATGCGGCTTTCCCATGGAATGCTGAAACCTGGCCTCAGGGAGGGAGAGAGGGAATGTGAAACCAGCCTCCTCCCCGGGGAAAGCTTTCCGAGTCACTCTGCAGCTGCTAAACGCCGGTTCAGTGGAGCCTTTAAACACGCACTTAAAGCCGTTCCTGCTCAGCAAAACACTTCACCAGCCCCTTTAAATGAAGCCGTGTTCAAGTGTTGAGGCACTGGGAAGCAGCGGGGCTGGAGCGTGTTCAGGGAGATAAACACATCCCTGACGAGGATCCTGCTGCATCCCAGGCTGGGGCGGTGGCTGAGGAGCTCGGGCTCTGGAGCATGAGCATCGCCAGGGGGGGAGGTTGTTCCGGAGGGGCAGCAAAGGATTCCTGTAGCCAAATTCCCGTATTTCCCACAAGGGCACAGAGTGGGTGCTCAGACACGGGGGAAAGTTCTCAGGCTGCCAGAGAGGAGGGTTGGATTAGAGATGAGGAGAAATTGCTCCTTGTGAGGGCTGGGATGGAATTCCCAGAGAAGCTGTGGCCGCCCCTGGACGCTGGAAGTGTCCAAGGCCGGGCTGGAGCAACCTGGAATAGTGGAAAGTGTCCCTACCCGTGGCAGGGGTGGAATGAGATGAATTTTAAGTTCCCTCCCAACCCAAACCATTCCATGATCCTGTGATTTGTATCTGCATCCCAGCCAGGCTTTCTCTGCTGTGCTCAGCAAGTGCTGGCATTTATTGGAAAGCCCCAGCTGCTGAGGATGCTGCCACATCCCGCACACACGTGGGATCATCTGTTCCCGAATTCCCCCTGATCTCACGGCTCTCACATCTTGTGCTATGCCTGCAGCGTGATGATTTAATCAAATCCAAGCTCATCCTCTCCCAGCCTCTGGGATATCCTTGGAAGTCGCTCTGAAGTTGCCGTAGCACATTCCAGAAAGGGAAATTGAAAATTGGAACTGAGTTTCCAAAAGAAAAATCCCCAGAACTGCTCCCACAAACAAGATGGATGAGGAACCATTTAGGTTGCTATTATCCAAAAGTAACTTTCTGGCTGGTTTTTAGTGAACAGAGAAATATTGGAGGGGGGAAAAAATAGTTTCCATTTAGCTTTATCTCTGGCTGTACTGGAAACAAATCATGGCACAAAAAAAGAGGGATAAAATGAAATGGAAACGATCCCATTTATTTCCTTTGCTGTAGCACACTCTGGACAGTTCTTGTGAAGATTAAAACTCGTCTGAACTAAAGCAGATTGCACTAACACACTGCTGAAAGATCTCAGACAGTCCTGGAGGATCCCTGGGGTGCTTGGCCCAGAAGTTATGGATGCAGAGTGAGAGGAAATGGGCCTGGGTGGATCTTTCCTTCCCTCTCCGTGTTCTCCTCTTCAATTCACTTAATTTTTGAATTGTGATGGAAATCTTAGGGATATTCTCCTTAAAAAAAAATCCATTTTTTCCCTTAAATTTCTAGGATCCAGTGCAGGCTGGCTCATTAAGAGACTATCCCCCTGCCCTGGCTCTCCTGTTGATTCCTGTGGATATCTTGACTTCTGACCCTGCCAAAGAGCCAGGAGAGGCAGGAAAATGCAAAGAAGGGTTAAAGAAATTTTTCCAAAATGCGAGTGGGGATTAATTTGGAGCCGTGGGTGCAGCACTGGCTGAGCCAAGCGCTCGAGGTCAGTGAGTTTTTTACTTTGCCTGCTCCATGTGGTGTCGTTCTGTGGGATTTATAAATTTATAAATTATTGCCTGCTCTGGCAGGGCCTGCCTCGCCCTCCTTTCCCTTTTATTGGGGTTGAAAATGAGCTGGGAATGCAGAGATGCAACGTGCAGCCTCGTGTCATAAAAGTTAGGCTCCTTGATAAGATTTCAAGGTTAGAACAATGATAGCGTGGAAATCTCTGTCGTAAACCAGCCTGGGTAATTCAAGCCATAAAAATGCTGCTTTTAGCTATGTAAATAGGGTGATAGAGTGGAGCTGCACACCCTGAACCCCGGCTCGCCTCATATTCCAACAATATCAACAGAGAAGATGGAGCTGGAGGTTAATTGGAATAGGAAACAGGGAAGGTTTCTCCTCGAGGGGGGGTGAGGATGGATTTGGGTTTTGTTTGGAAGTCCCTGGGATAGGTCAAGGAGTTGAAATCTTTGGATGTGGTGAGCAAGGAGAAGAGCAGCTCTTTATTTTTAATTTTCTTCCCTTTTCTTTCCCTGCTGACAGTGAGAGCTCTGGGGGCTCGGGAGAGGCTGATGAAATTAGGCCGAATGCGTTGTGATGGTGGGACTGTGGCCAAGGATGCGTTGAGTCACATCTAATGACTTAAAAACTCCTAATTAATTTCGAATGAACTGGAACAAGGAGGCACAGCTTGACGAGCACCAGGTTGTGAAAGCTCCTGATGTTGAAAACTCGCACTGGAGCGATCCTGGGGCGAAGAAAGTTGGGAGCAGCCTGGTTCAAAGGAGTGGAAAGAAATGGATGTGGGAACTAGAGGTGGAGGGGATGAAGCTTGTGGTGCAGATCTGCAGTTCTGGGAGCTCTGTGGCAGCTCACAGTTCAACAGAGCAGGGAGAAAGGGAGGGGAAAAATGAAAATCGGTGGGATGGGGCTGCTGGTGCAGGGCAGCACTTCTGGGAGCTCTGCAGCAGCTCCTGGGAATGGGTGGTGGAGATGCCTCAAATCTCTGGTTTCCATTTCCAGTTTGTTCAGTTCATTTTCAGGGGACACCCTGTGAAATCTGGGAGTCAGGTCTGCTCTGCTCCTCACAGATCTGGCTGCAGGAGAGAAAGGGATAAAAGCGTGGATGAAGGAGGATCCTGGATGGTGCTTCCAGGGGGAGATCTCAGGATCACAGAGGGGTTTGGGTTGGAAGGGACCTTAAACTCATCTCATTCCACCCCCAGTGGGCAGGCACACCTCCCACTGGAATGGAGGGTGAGACACAAATCCCAGGAACACCTGAGGTTCCAGAGGATGAGACTGAAGGGGCCCAAACTGAAAGGGAAGAGAGAAGTTAAAAAGCAGAGATGTGGAGCAGGAGGAAGTTCACTGGAGCAGAGGTCACTCTTGTGCCCTCCAGGTTCCTTTTTGCTGGAGGAGTGACCTTGAGGGATGACCGAAAGCTGCAGGAAGTGGGAGAGCTCCAGGTCCTGGTGGGTTTATCCCTGACTGTTTTCCATGCCCTGGCACGTGAGGGTTTCTTGCTGAGAAGGTGCCATTGTGCATCAGGCCATTGCCTCACATCACCTCTGCAACAGCCTGGTGATGCCCTGAGGGGCCTCCCAGAAACAGGAGTAAGGGAATCAAGGCAGGGATTTGTTTGAAAGGCCTTCAAAGGTACCCCTGGGAGCCAGAGGCCGCTGCCGACATGGGCCCCAAGGTGGACGGCAGGGCACGAGTTCTTCACACTGTTATAGGTTTGGTTCATTTGCATAGCAGGGTGACTTCTCCAATTAAAGCTTCAGTTAATGAGGTCATTCCCCTCAGTTTGCCCCCCTTTAGAGGCTCTTTGGTTGACACATTTTGGGCCTAGGATGGTCTGGGTGTCCCTGGAGAGCAGGCCCGGAGAGGCTTTGTTACGAACAGGCCACAAGAAACTTCAGAGTTACTCACTGGGCAGTGCAGGATTTGGAAAACAGAAAAGTTAAAACCTAAGGCATCAGTGGTTCCCCTTGCCAGAGGTTCTGCTCTGCTTCTGAGCTGGCCTTTAACACCCCCAGGGTGGCTCCTCTGCTGGGTCACCTTGGCAGGGAGGTGTCCTGGGCACAGCCAGCCCTGGGACAATGACATTGGAGGTGCCACTGCAGCGGGATAATCCCATTTCCTTTCCTCCCTCGTACAATCAGATAAGGCTTTGGCAGCTGTTCAGACCCAGACAGATGAAATAAACTGCTCTGAATTCATCGTGGGAAGAAACAGACTCAGCTCCAAAATGAGTAGCAGGACCTTCCCTTCATCTGCACAGGTCTGCTCCGTGGCTGTGCTCATTTCCATACAATCACTGGGAAATACTCTCCTGATTGCCAGGAACAAAGCTTTGATAGGGAAGGGGAGAAGAATCCCTGCTCCTAATCTCCAGTGGAACTGGTAAATGGGGGAAGACAAAGCTCTAATAACATTATTCTGGGCGACATCTGAGGTAAATAATCCGGGTCTATTAATCCCTGCAGCAGTCAGGGCTCTGGCTGGTGGAAGCAGCCAAGGATGAGCAATAATATAATGTAATATTATCTGTGCTCAGGGGTGTTGGAACAGAATCCCAAATCCATGGAAGCAGTGGCTGCAGCAACTCAGGGAGTCACTCAGCAGGGATCCAAAGGCCTGGGGACAGTCAGGGGTTCAAGGATGTCTCCAGAACCTTGGATCCCTCACAATCTGCTGTGGGATTATCAGGGAGGACAGAGCTGGGGAAGGTCCTGAGGGAGCTGGGGGGCTCAGCCTGGAGGGAAAGAGGGGCTCAGGGGGGACCTTGGGCCTCTCCACACTCCCTGTGAGGAGGTGCCAGTCACTTCTCCAGGGGCTAAGGAAAGGAAATGGCCTCAAGGGCAGGTTCGGGTTTGATATTAGGAAAGATTTCCTCACTGGAAGGGTTGTTCAGCCCTGGAAGAGGCTTGGGAGTGGAAGCACTGGAAAAAGTGTGGATGTGGCATTGAGGACTGGGTTCAGTGGTGACCATGGTGGGGGTGGGCTGGGGGGTGGAACTGGGGACCTTGGAGACCTTTTCCAGCCCAAACAAGGCTGGGATTCTGTGCAGCTCCGATGCAGTGTCCTTGCACTCTGCTCCTCCCCGTTCCAGGGGAAGGGAGATTTCAGCAAGTCATGGCTGGGGCTGACCACGTGGATCCCAGAAGGGTTTGGGTGGGAAGGGACCTTAAAACTGATCCCCTCCCACCCCTGCCATGGCAGGGACGCCTTCCCCTATCCCAGGGTGCTCCCAGTCCCGTCCAACCTGGCCTTGGACACTTCAGGGATGGGAAATCAGAGATTCCCTGGGTTCTGCACCTCGAGTGAATCCTCCCCTGGGCAGCTCAGCCCAGCTCTGGATGTAACCCCAACCCCTCTGGAATCATTTCCACCTCTCCATGAGCAGGAATTTGAAGATCTCCTTGTCTCCTGCACGTTGGTGATTTAGAAACCCTGATCCATGTTCCTGCAGTGACCCAGGGCAGTGGGGGGTTAATGCTGCTCCCCCCAAAATCTGCTGTGCCTGCCCTCCTGGAACCAGATCTGGAATGTGCAGGCAGCCCAGTGAAGCAGAATTTTAATCTCAGATCCTGTTTTTCAACTCTGATTTTAAGATCCCATGCAGGTCAGGGCTGTCTGATTCTTCACAGTTCATTAAGCAGAGAGCAGCTCGTGGTGGAGATTGACTTTTAAAAATGATGGATTTTTATTTATAGTGGAGTTCTACTCATTAATTTTAAAGGATGGAAGCATAAAAGCAGGAATGGGTTCATTTAAAAAAAAAAAGAAGTGACATTGGTAATTTAATTAAATTGGGGGTTTGAGTATCATTACAGAAAATGAAACATTAGTTCTGGGCTGCTTTTCCACCCGTTTGGGTTTGACAGCATTCCCTGCTCCCAAAACCTGCCTGGGCAGGGATATTTCCAGCTGGAAGCAGCTGCTGAACTTCCCAGCTCCAGGGGCTTTGTGGGAGGATGTAAATAATGGGTTTGGGGGAAGAAACGGTATCAGGAGTTTGGATCTGCCCCTGTCACTGTGCAGGGAGGGGCTGGGGGTGGCTGGAGCCCGGGGCTGGGCTTGGGGACATGCAGGTGTGTGACCAAAGATCAGAGCCACAGCAGGAAAACCCCAAAATCTGGGCTTGGGGACACTCAGGGGTGAGCAGAGCTCACAGGCACAGCAGAAAACCCCAAAATCTGGGCTTGGGGACACTCAGGGGTGAGCAGAGCTCACAGGCACAGCAGAAAACCCCAAAATCTGGGCTTGGGGACACTCAGGGGTGAGCAGAGCTCATAGGCACAGCAGAAAAACCCCAAAAACTGGGCTTGGGGACACTCAGGGGTGAGCAGAGCTCACAGGCACAGCAGAAAACCCCAAAAACTGGGCTTGGGGACACTCAGGGGTGAGCAGAGCTCACAGGCACGGCAGAAAAACCCCAAAAACTGGGCTTGGGGACACTCAGGGGTGAGCAGAGCTCACAGGCACAGCAGAAACCCCCAAAACCTGGGCTTTGAGACGTGCAGGTTTGTGATTAGAGCTCAGAGGGACAGCAGAAAAACCCCAAAACTGAGCTTGGGGACACTGTGTAACCAGAGCTGAGAGTCCCAGTAGAAAAGCCCCAAAACTGGGCTTGGGGACACTCAGGTGTGTGACCAGAGCTCAGAGTCACAGTATAAAAACCCCAAGAACTGGGTTTGGGACACTCTGTGTGACCAGAGCTCTCAGGGACAGCTGAAAAAACCCCAAACTGGGTTTGGGACACTCAGGTGCAGCCAGAGCTCAGTGTCACAGCCTAAAAACCCCAAAACCTGGGCTTGGGGACACTCAGGGGTGACCACAGCTGCTTTGGGACACTGTGTGTGACCAAAGCTCGTAGGAACAATAGAAAACCCCCTGAAAATCCCCCAAACCTGGGCTTGGGGACACTCAGGTGTGACCAGAGCTCAGAGTCACAGCCTAAAAACCCCAAAACCTGATTGAAGCAGCTCAGCAGTGGATCTGAACGTGCCATTGGAACAAATCCCATTCCAGGTGGTGTTTAAGGTGGAAATGGGTTCACCACAAGCCCAGCTGGTCACTCTGGGTGCAGGGAACTGCTCCGGTGTCCTTTTGGGATTAATCCTTCCTTCCCCTCCTGTCAGGGATGCAGAGACAGACCAGGAACATCCCCCTCCCCATCCCAAAGCGCTGCCCACGGCAGGATTGGGGGTTTATGTCCCCTTTCCCCAGCTGCCCCAGCCCTGGCTGGGTTTTTTCCCCTCTCTCTGTGTGCCAGGGCATCGTTTCCCTTTGAATCTCACCCTTTCCCTTGGCAGGGCTGCAGAGCAGAGCTCCCTCTGCTCCTACAAATTCATCTGCTCCCTTCACACCCTGACAAACTCATTTCCAGGGCTCGGCCATCCCTGAGCTGGGAATGGGGCCTGTCCCTGCTCTCCCAGCCCTAATGAAAAGGAACCATAAGAGGAGATGCTGCACAAGGGCCTGATTTCAATTTGATTAAGTCGTTTTTAGGCCTGCTTGTCTTTTCCCTGGGTTTTATATCGGCCTCTAAAACCCTGATTGGAGTCGATCTCTTCTGGAGTGGCTCGTGGAAAGCTGTGGGGTTTATTTAAATTCCCTGGAACTGCTGTGCACAGGCGCTGCCTGAGGATTTATTGGCATTTCAGCTGCAGCTTTCCCATCTTAGATTGGAGTATCCCACATTTCCCCTGATTTTGTTGGGCTCTGTTTTGCCTTAAGTGGAGCTGGCTCCAGCTGTGTTTCAGTCTGGTTTGATGCAAAATCTGGATTAAACATTGGGAATTATAAATCTTGGTGAACTGAAACATTGGGGTTTTTTTTGCCAGGCAGGCAGTTTCGCTGGGTTTGGGGCGGTTTTAAGGTGTAAAACAGCCCTGCTTGTACTGCAGGGACTGCTGAAAAATGGCATCTCTGGGTTTAATCCAATGAAGCTGAATATGGAATGCAATCAAGTCATATCAAAGTGGGGGAGAGAGGTTTAGTAATTAGGAAGGAATTCCTCCCTGTGAGGCTGGGAAGGGGCTGGGATGGCATTCCCAGAGAAGCTGTGGCTGCCCCGTCCCTGGAAGTGTCCAAGGCCAGGCTGGACGGGCCTTGGAGCAACCTGGGACAGTGGAAGGTGGAATGGGATGATCCTTAAATTCCTTCCTGTGGTTTAGAAATTGCTCAGACTGGCGAGAAAGGAGAGCATCTTGTTGACTCAGCAGCTTGGGGAGGGATTTTCCCTCCTTTATGTGGCTATTTGATAAAAAAGATATTTAAATGCTGACTCCAGGGGGCCTGACGAGTTCTGCTACGACACTGGGTAAGCTTTGAGGTTGCTCACGTCGGTTAATTCTGTTTTAAACGATGAGGATTCCATTTCAGGTGAGGATTTACCTCAGCCCTGGGCCAATTCCCTGTCCCTAACCTGCCCCCCTTCCCTTTGCAGCCCTGCCCAGCCACACGTGCGGGAACCCGGGGCGGCTGCGGAACGGGATCCAGCAAGGGACCACCTTCAGCATCGGGGACAGGGTGAGGTTCAGCTGCAACCCCGGCTTCTTCCTGGAGGGCCACGCTCTGCTCACCTGCCAGGCCAGCTCAGGCAACGGGGCTTCTTGGGATTTCCCCCTCCCAGTCTGCAGAGGTAAGGAGATCCCCCCTCGAAACGGGGTTTAAGGAGCTGTTTGGGGTGGGGGGGGGACGACTTTGTGGGGCTTGGTTGAAAGGGGTTGGAGGGTAAACGTGGTGTGGTTGATGCGGTTTGGATTGTGGTTAATCCTTTTTAATGGGTTCCTCGAGGCTGCTTGGGGTTTGGGGGATAAGGGGAGGGTGGAAAGGGCTTGGAGTGTTGGGAATGCTGCACGGCTGCTTTAGCTGCAGTTTCTTGGGCTGAAGTGGGGAAAAAGACCGACTTTACAAGTGACAGGACAAGAGGGAATGGCTTTAAACTGAGAGAGAGTAGGTTTAGATTAAATATTAGGAAGAGATTCCTCCCTGTGAGAGTGGGGAGGGGCTGGGATGGATTTCCTGGAGAAGCTGGGGCTGCCCCTGGATCCCTGCAAGTGTCCCAAGGCCGGGCTGGAGCAACCTGGGACAGTGGAAGGCATCCCTGCCCATGGAATGGGGTGAAATGAGATGATCCTTGAGTTCCTTCCCAACCCAAACCATTCCATGATCCCATGATTATCCAGAGCATCCCCTGCCCATGGCCTGCAGGTTTTCCAGCTCAAACACTGCAAGATGGGACTGGATTTTCTGCTTGCCAGCGTCAGATTCCCTCTCCTGTGGCACATCCCAGGGTGACTGTGGTGCTCTGCTGTAGGAAGAGTGGATCCATGCAGGGCTGGGACGTGCCCTGGGTTGGGGATGCTGCAGGGGAGGTAAAAGCTGCCCTAGGATTGAAAACAATTCCCAACTCCCTGCCAGTTTAGAGGCAGGGAAACTTCAAATTCCTTTATCAGTGGAGTGCCTTGCTAATTCTGGTCCCACGAGGGCTGGAGAGTCTGTAAATACACAAATGTCTGTGTTGTTCTACCAGAAACATTCGCTGCTGCTCTTGAAGCCTCTGCCCCTCGATTCCTTGTGTACTTCAGCAGAGCATCTCCCATTGATTCTTTTTATTGACTCTTCCTGTGCAGTCAATCAGCACCTCCGAGCTGGGCTGTGAAGCTGGAGCTTAAAGTGAGCAAAAATTGTTTGCTTGGGATGTTTTTAATGCTCCCTCGGATGCGTTACACGGTGAAGGATGCCTGTTGTACCTCTCAGTGGTGTTGTTTTGGGGCACTTTGCTGCTGTTTTGGGGCCAGGAGCGTTTAGGGAGTGTGAGGAGGGGCTCAGAGTGACTTGAGAGAGGGCTGCTTATCACTGGTGTTTTTTAAAGATCAGTTATGGTGCTTTTCTCTGCTTATCCTTCAAATTAGGACTGGCTTTGTCACTTTTATAATACTTCTGGTTTTTTAATTTTATTTTTTGAGTTTCACTGGAGGTGAAAATACCCAGAGAATCGAGGGCTGAAGGATCATTGTTTCCAGCTCCTGGCCCTGCACAAACACCCCCAAATTCCCCCTTGAGAGTGTTGTCCAAAGCTCTGGCACCTTTGGGAATGTGCTCATTCCCTGGGGAGCCTGGTCAGTGCTCCAGCACCCTCTGGGGAAAGAACCTTTCCCCAAATTCATCCCAGTATTCCCTCAGGAGGAGCTGCAGCCTCTCTGAGCTCTGCCCTCAGTCTCTTCTGCTCCAGCTGAACACCCCAAGTGCCCTCAGCTGCCCCTGCTGCCCCTTCACCATTCATGTCCCTCGTCTGGACACTCTAAAAGCTGAAATTCCCTGAAATTCCACCTTGGGAATGGGCAAAGCAGCACCTTGTCAGGAGAAATGGGAATTCCCTGCATGGATGGAGCAGTTCCTGTGCCCTGACAGCATTTCCCTGCTGGCACCTGAGGGAGGCAGAGGCCTCTCCTTGCCCAGCTCCGTTCAGTGTTTGTGGAGGACACCCCAGGGAGGGAGGGAGGGAGGGATCAGTGCTGATCCCAGCTGGTGCTGGAGCCGAGGGCTGGCATCATTTCCATTTCTGAGATCCCCTCTCCTGCTGGAGTAAAAGCCCAGTTCTGCATTTCCATGCTGAACTGCCAAACCCTCTGCTTTCAACGCTGCCCTTCCAGTCTGGAGTCCAGCACAGGGGCTGGAGGCTCCTGAGCTGCTCCAGGAAGGAGGAAAAATCCAGGGAATGGCTCCGAGGGCAGCACAAAATGTGCTTTTCAGCTGCTCTGGTGGACTGTGCTTGGAGCTTCTTGAAGGCAGCCACTTCTTTTTTGATGGATTTGGTCCTGATCCTTCAAGACTTCTCCTTGGAAGTTGCACTTGAAGTGTTTTTTGGAAGGCAGGGAGCAGAAACATTCCCCTGGAACACTCAAATCTTGTTCCAGGAGAGCAGAGAGCAGCAGAGCCAGGCTGTGGGGGGTGGGTTTGAAGCCCTGCTGTGCTTCCAGCAGCATCAGGGGGCTCCCAGGAGCATCCCAGTCTTGCTTGGCTGACAAACTGGGGACACACGTTTCACCTGGAGCAAGGAGCAGAAGGATTTGCATCCTATCAAACAGGTTTTCCCCTTCTTCTGCAGGGAAGAAGATGATTCCAAAGCTCTTGCCTGAAGGAGGATAAATATATTTAATACATTTATCTTTCCCTGAGAGCAACGAGATCTTTGTGGCCTGTGTGGATTGCAGTGAATCCTGTTAAAATTGGCTTGTTGGTCATGGTCACTGGGAAGTTTTTTAAATGTCTTTGTAGGTGTTACTTCATTTTCTAATGGAAGTTGGAGATGGGATCCTGATAAATTGGGAAGAAAAGTTCTCTCAGGCTGAGCAGGTTAAAACCTGGGGAGCTTTCTTGGGAGCAGACCTGTCCCGTGTCACTTTAAAGGACAGTGGTTGGTTGGAGACTCTTCCCTTCCCTCTCCCCTCCTCTCCAGGATAACAGAGAGGAGTTGGAGGATTCCACCCCTGATCCAGGGTTTCCTTGTGCTTTTTCCTGCCTGCTTTTCCCCTGCTCTGTGACATTCTTGTCCCTGGATCAGCAGCTTTGCCTCTGCTCTGCTCTTGATGCATTGAAAGAATCGACGAGAAATTCGTGGTGGGAAAGAGGAGGAATCCAAGGGTGTTTGGGAGGGTTTGCTGGGACAGGAAGGTGTTGGAATGCTGGGCTCATCATTCCTCCTGCACAGGAATTGTCTGCATTCCCCACTCAGGGTAATTCTCTGGAATCACAAACCTGGGAATGAGAAAGTTTTCTTGTAAAGGACGAGCGCAAACCCAGCGGGAAGGGAAAGGAGCAGAGAATTCCAGCAGGGTCAGGAGTGGCTCAGTGGGATGTGTGTGCAGAGTTGCACCTCACCAGCAGTTTGGGAAGCACAGCTGGATCAGGATGGATCCCTTCAGCCTGGATCCATCAGGTCAGGCTCCTGGTGCTGGGTTTGGTCCCTGCTGGCCTGGCCGGGGGGCTGGGAGTGCTGGGATCTCCCCAGGGATGCCACCTGGGCTGGTGTGGAGCAGAACAGCACCTGGGGCAGGGGTTTGGCTGTGGAATTGGGGAATTTGCCTCTGGAACTGGAAGTCCTGACTAGCTGTGAAGCCTGGACTAAGCTGAGGTTTATCCCATGCCTAGAAAAATCCCATCCTATGTCAGAAATCCCTGGAGCGCCCTCCTCGTTGCATCCCGTGTGTTTTACACGCTTCCTGCCCAATTCTTCTGCTCTCAGGAGTGAAGTGAGGCCAAGTTCTGAGCCTAAACAGGGCTTAGGCTGAGCCCCACAAGCCGAGCTGTTATTTTTATCCTGGCAGTTGGAATGCTGGGGGCAGAATTCCCAGCAGGCTCGGGATGCTGCCTCCTGTGAGCAGCCCTCGCCTGTGCCAGTGAGCCTCCAACCACTCAAAGCCTTTGGAGCACTGGAAAACGATCCCAAAACATCCCAATCTGTTGGGAAAACACACAGGGAGAAGTCTTTTCCCGGATTTTTTGGTGAATTGAAGCAGAACTGGTGGGTTTATGGTTCTGGTGGGCGGCGGAGTCAAAGCTCAGCAAAGCCAGAGGAAAAGTTGGGAACGTTTGTGGAGCTCCATTTTGGGCATATCAGATCTGCACCACCTCATTAAAAGTGCTCTGCCTTACCACAACTCCAGCAGCTGCAGAGGCTGGGCTGTGCCCAGAATAATTGGAGGGCTGCTCAGGAAGGTTTTGGAAGATTGTAGGATGTGTTTGAGCAATAACAGCCTCTCCAGGCAGAGGGAGTGTGTGTTTAGAGGGGGATGGGAAGGGAATGTATTCCCCATGAAGTACCTTGTGCAGGGAAAAAATTGTCAAGGAATTGAAACTAAGAACTGCCCTCTTAATAATGAATATAATGGTAATAAAAAAGCCAAACCACGGTGCCCTTGGCTGGCTCCTCAGTTCCTGTGAGTGTGCATAAAAGCAGAGGAGTCCCTTGTTTAAGAATTCTAATGTAGCACTGAATCAAAATTCTTCAGCCTGTTCTCCACCCCCTCCTGTTCCTTCCAGTCCCAGGGGGTGGTTTGGAGTTTTCCATGGACCTTTGGAGGTCCCATTGGGTGTCTCGTGCAAGATACATCCAAATTTGAAGGAAATTTTGAGGCCTAAGTGAGAGATCTTCCAGCCTGAATTTATTTGGGATTTGAACACAAGTCCTCAGTGTAACTTTAATTCACTGACAGTGCAGCAGATAGGATCATGGAATGGTCTGGGTTGGGAGGGAGCTTAAGGATCATCTCATCCCATGGGCAGGGACATCTTCCACTATCCCAGGTTGCTCCAAGGATCCTCCAGCCTGGCCTGGGGCACTTCCAGGGATGGGGCAGCCACAGCTTCCCTGGCAAACAGGTGACTGTGACAGGGAGCAGAGCACTGAGCCAGGATGTTGGTGGCCTTTTCCAGCCCTCATTTGGGCTGCTGGAACGGCCCAGGAATTTCCATGGCTGGTTTTTTAATGGTATTTTTTGCTCTTGCTGTGAGCTCTGTGATTCCCAGTGTGTGCCACCCCTGGCTGGGCACAGAATGCCAGCACGGTGCGCGTTGGAAGGGACCTTAAAGATCCCTCATCCCATGGGCAGGGACACCTCCCACTACCCCAGGCTGCTCCAAACCTCGTCCAGCCTGGCCTTGGGCACTTCCAGGGCTGGGGGAAGTGCTGGCAAAGGGCCTGATCTGTGCTGGGAGGTGCCAGCTCGGTGCCAGCGGTGCCCGGTGGCGTTGCCATCCGTCACGGGAGCGTGTCCCTCCAGATGGCCGTGGGGGAGGGAGGCTGGCACACACCTGGCTCGGGCTTTGTGTTCCAGCTTTCATTAGTCAGAGGTGAGAGAGAGGTGCAGCTCTGCTCTGGAGCAGCTGCTGGCACAGGGCACTGACTCTGCCAAGGGCTGGGGGCTGAGGATGCTCCGGAGCAGCCCCGTGGAGGGGTCCTGCCCTTGCCATCCGTGCCCTGCTGTGCCCAGCACATGTTCCCAGCTGGGGGGAGTCTCAGGAAGGGCTGTTTGAAAGGATGGTTTGTGGTGCAAGGAAGAGTTTGTCATGTAAAGCCCCGAGCTCCTTGACTGGAGCATCTGGAATGCTGCTCCAGCGCTCCTGGTGAAGTTCCCAGGCCTTGCTCAGCCACGTTCCCAATAAAAGCTGGGAGCTGCCCCCTGAGCAGGAATTCATTCCTGCTTTCCTCCACCTCCCTGCCATTCCTTTTAGATCCTCCTTTTATTGCTCTGCCAGCTCCTGCTCAGGAAATCCAGGGAAGCACCTGTGGGAAGCAGGAGATGCAGCCCAGGAACTGTGGCTGCTGGGTTGCTGAATGAGGGGTTAAGTTTGCAGCACTCTGATTTTGGCAGCCACAATCATTTCCTTAAGAAATCTCAGCCAGCACAGACATGTAAGGCGGGAGTGTGGGATGCTTCACTCCCTTTTCCATCAGGTTTCTGTTAAATGTGGTGTTTTTACTCCCAAGTCCCGTTGTCCCAATCATTGGGAATGTTTCTGTGGCTCAGGAAGGTGCTGGGATCTGTGTGAGCTGGGAATCAACCTTTCCCTGCTGTGATGGGAGAGTGTTCACGTGTCTGAAACCCCTCTCAGCCACTGATTTCCTGGGATTTTCCTCCCCCTTGCTGGGCATGGATGGGAGGAAAGTTCTGGGAAAAACCTCAGAGGATCCTAATCAGGAAGAGGGGACATCAGGAGGAATTTCCTCATGGAAAGGGTGGTCAGGCATTGGGATGGTGGAGTCACATCCCTGGAGGTGTCCAGGGAGGGCCTGGACGTGGCACTCGGTGCTCTGGGCTGGGGACAAGGTGGGGATCTGGGATGGACTTGGCGATCTTGGAGGGCTTTTCCAGCCTCACTGATCCTGGGGTTCTGTGATGGAACAAGAAACTTGGGCAAGAAAACATGAGGAAATCGTGTCTGACAGGGAGCTGTGCAGGGAACGGGCTCCTCAGGAGAGGTGGGAGCAGCTCTGGTACTGGGGGTGTTTAAAATCAAGCCAGGAGCCCCTCCCTGGCTGATCCTGATGGATTTTACATCCCTCAACATCTTCATCCTTAAGAGTGGGCAGTGAACCCCTCCTGACCAAAGCAGGGGGGGTTGGCTCTGAATTTGGGCTCCATTTCTGGGCAGTTCAGGGCTCACCCCTCGCGTTGTGTTGCAGCCGACGACGCCTGCGGAGGGACCCTGCGGGGCCAGAGCGGGATCATCTCCAGCCCCCACTTCCCCCTGGAGTATGGCAACAATGCAGACTGCACCTGGACAATCCTGGCTGAGCCTGGAGACACCATTGCCTTGGTTTTCATGGATTTTCAGCTGGAGGATGGCTACGACGTTCTGGAAGTTGCTGGCACAGAGGGATCCTCGCTCTGGTAGGTTCCTGCTGGCATTAATTCCTTGTAGGATGCTTGGGGTGGTGCTCGTGGTCTGTGTGGGCAGAGCCAAACTTCTCAGGGTGGTCAGAGTGAGCAGTTTGTGCCTGGAAGACAGGAAATTCCCAGTGGCTTCCTTCTGAAAGTTGGGATTTGCTTGGTGAGCTCTGCAGTGAGCACTGGCTGCTTTAAATCCTGTTCTGTGCAGTGAGAGGCCGTGGTGTGGCTGGGGGGGGGGAGAAGAAAGAAAGAATTAAAAATAACCCCAAACAAAATCACCTCTGAGAACTCCTCAAACCTTGCCACGCTCAAGCCTTGGTTTTGCTGAATTTTCTGGTTGTTGCTAAACCCATTGCTGGTGAGGAACTTCTGGAAATGTTTCACCAGATCCACTCGTCCCTGGGACAGGAGACAGAACCCCAACCCCCCTCTCATCCCAGGGGCTGCCTGGGAAACACTCTCTGAAATATTGCTTTTATTTGGGATAAAGGCCAATATTTCCAGTATTGAGGAGCTGCCCCAGTGCTCTGAAGGGAGGAGCATAAGGAACTGCAGAGGGAATTTGATGTGTTCCTGATAGCAAAGGACAGGGTGAAACTGCCCTCGGCTGCAGATGGTTAAAAGTCCTGGCTGGCAGCAGGTGGAAGGTCCTGGGTGTTGGTTTTAAACCCAACTTCCCTCTGCAAGGGAATTATGAAGTGTTTGCAATAATCAGGTGTTGTGTGGGATGATCAGCAGCGAGTTAAATCGTGATTATTTGTGAGGATCCCGTCGCAAATCCCATTTATTGGAGTGATTTATCCTCGCTGGCAACTCTGGGGGAACGGGACTGGAGCGTTTAGGATGTATTGATGGGAGGGAAGTTGCCATTTACCACGTACCAATTGTTTACCATTCCCTGGCCCCCTTGGAAAATTAGATGTTGCTGTTTGATGAAAAAAAGCCCAGCCTGGTTTTATTAGAATTCATTAATATTTTAGGGCACTGCTGGTTTGTGCTGCAGTGAGCATCACTGAGCTGTGCTGGCTGGGAAGATGGATGGAGCTGGTTAAGAAACATTATTCAGCCTGGAGGTGTTGCCAGAGCAGAGCTGTGTCTTGTCATATCAAAAATAAAACAAAGCCTGGCAGAGGGAACCTGCTGGGGAAAAAAAAGTAAAATAAAATTAATAAACTCCTCGTAAATACAGCAGGGGAAAAAACTTTAAAAATGCCAATTGTAGGGAGTGAAAGCCTGGCTTCGAGCTGGGCCTGTAGTGCACGCACAATCCTTAAAACTGAGCTTAAAGCTGGGTTTAAGGGCGCCGAGTTTTACAGGTGTCACTTTGGGGGATTGTTGGAGGGAATAAGGCTGGATTCGCATCCCTGCTCCCCCTCAGGTGTGCTGCATCCCTGACTCTCCCTTTCCTCCCAGCTCAGCCCTTGTTGGGATCCCCTGGCAGCCCCCTCAGTGAGCCCAGCACGGGCCCCAGCAGCAGGAATTCCCCCCTGGGAGAAGCTGTTCCTGCTTTTTGGGGTGCATCCCTGAATTCCACATCCACAGGAGCCAGCCACACCCCCCAGCCCGTTCCAGGGCACCTCACTGAGCATTCCTGAAGGGAACTTTGCAGTCCCACCAGTGGGATTGCAAAGAAGTCCTGTTTGGAATTTCATCTCTCCAAGCTGGCCCGGTAATTAAATTCAGATGAGTCAGTTCTCAATAATTTTTGCCCGTAGGGGGAAAAAAACCTGGTGCTCCTACCTCATCTTCACCCGTGCTGGTGTGATTCAGCAGGAAAACGGAGCTCAAACCCCTTTTTCCCCTTCTGCCTGTGAAAAAACTGGTTTTAATTATTGGTAGTAGGGCAGAGAGACTTGCAGCCAATTCTCTGGGAGTCTCTCGCAGCTGAATATTTCATTTTCCGAGCATTCTGAGTGGTTTTAGTCACGGCCAGGGCTGGGCACAAATAAACAAAATTCAATTTCATCAGAAGGATAATTCCTGTGAGTTTCCAAGCTATGGAATGGGATCTAATGATGGTATTTATGAGCCCATTAACTCAGCACTTCAAGTAACCTTGACTTGACCTGCTCTTAGAAAAACCTGCGTTACCGTTCACCCTCCTGGCTTTAAAAATGGATTTTTTTGGGCTTTTATTTATGAGCCAGCTTGCTTTAAGTGCCTTCACATTGATCCCACGGCCTGGAGAATCCTGAGCTGCGTTTCCTTTGCTCCCCAGCCTGTTGGATGTGAATCCTGCAGGAAGAATTCCAAGGGAAAGGGCACTGCAGGGCTGTGCCAGGCAGAGCAGCAGGGGCGGAGGAGCTGTTTGAGGCAGATTAATAAAATCACACATTTACAGCTCTCTCAGCTGCTCCCACGGCTCTGTCGGGGGACCTTGGGCCCAGATTGCCTTGACAGGTGAGGAGTAAAATCCTGCTGAGCAGGGAGCAGGAGGGGGAAGGAGCAGGCTGGGATGAGCCTGGCGGAGCGGGAAGGGCGAGCTGGGGTCTCCAGGCTGGGAGGGGAGATGGGAAGCACGGCAGGAGCTGCCCTGTTCTCCTTTGGCCCATCCAGGTGTGATCCTGCCCTGTCCTCAGGGTGTGGAATGCACCTGCTCCAGTGGGAACAAGATGATCTTTGGGGTCCCTTTCAACCCAGACCACTCTGGGATTCTGGGATTCTCTGGTATCCTCACCCCCAGACTTTCTCTTGTCTCCCAGACTTGGGGTTCTCTTCCCTTCTCTCTGTCCCTGAGAGATCTGGCAGGATTAATGCAATTCCTCCCTCTAAACCCAGGGAAAAGAGGAAAATCCCCCAGAGCAGCTCGAGTCCTTCCAGGGCCTGATGGTGTGCTTTGTGTCAGGATCTGCTGGAGCTGGGAATTCCCGGTGCTGAGGTTGTTGGGAATTGCTGCTGATGGTCCCTGGCTTGTGGCACCTGCTCAGAGCCTCACACCCCAAAACCTGTCAGGCTGAGCACCCAAACACCCCAAAATGGGTCTGATGTGTGCAGCCCCCAGGCTGGCCCTGGGGGCCCTGCTGGCAGAGGTGTCCCAGCCTCGTGTGCCCTTCCAAGGGCCCTCCCCAGCCTGGGGAGGTTGGGCCTTATCCCCAGTCCTGGCCTGGGCTCCTGCTGCTCCTGTGGGAGTGCTCAGAGGGGCTCTGGGGTGGCTGAGGGGACAGCGTGGGACAGCAGGAACTGGGCTCCTGCAGCTCAGCACTGGTGGCTGCACTCCTGTCACACCTGTACCCGTGTCACACCTGTACCTGTGTCATATCTGTCACACCTGTACCTGTGTCACACCTGTACCCGTGTCACACCTGTACCTCTGTCACATCTGTCACACCTGTACCCGTGTCACACCTGTACCTGTGTCACATTTGTCACACCTGTACCCGTGTCACACCTGTACCTGTGTCACATCTGTCACACCTGTACCTGTGTCACACCTGTACCCGTGTCACACCTGTACCTCTGTCACATCTGTCACACCTGTACCCGTGTCACACCTGTACCTGTGTCACATTTGTCACACCTGTGCCTGTGTCACACCTGTACCTGTGTCACACCTGTACCTGTGTCACATCTGTCACACCTGTACCCGTGTCACATCTGTACCTGTGTCACACCTGTACCCTCTGTCACACCTGTATCTTCTGCCACCCCTCTGTCACCCCTGTACCCCTGTGCCCTCTGTCACCCCTGTGCCCTCTGTCACACCCGGACCCTTCTGTCACCCCTGTGTCACCCCTGTCCTCCCTGTCACACCTCTGTCACCCCTGTACCTTCTGCTGCCTGTACTCTGTCACACCTGGACCCTTCTGTCACCCCTGTCACCCCATACCCCCTGAAATCCCTGTGTCACCCCTGTGTCACCCCTGTGTCATCCCTGTGTCACCCCTCCACCGTCCCCGTGTCCCCTCCAGGCTCAGGGAATTCCGGGATGTGCTGGGCAGCCCTGGCTGAGCTCTGAGCTCCCCTCGGAGTAACTCCATGGTAAAAGTTTGCTCTGCCTGGGCAGGGACAGACCCACATTGCCCTGGCTGGTTTTATTGGCTGCATTTTAACAAATGAAACCACAGAAATCTGTCTGTCTGTCTGTCCTGTCCTGTCTGTCTGTCATTTGGTTGGATCTCATAGAGCTCATCTGGGATCTGGGTCTAAACTTAGGCACAGAATAAATCACCGAGCTGCTGCTGCTGCTGCCAGAGGAGGTGTGGGAATGACTCATAATCCAGTTTCTATCCAGGGTTTGGCTGAGCCCGGGTGTCTGTGGGGATAACTCCGGGGTCCAGCGCAGCAGGGACAGGCAGGACAGGGGAAAGGTGGCACCTTGTGCAGGGCAGAGCTCCTCTGGAGCAGGGAATTTCAGCGTGGTGGAAGTTCAAGAAGGCAGCCCAGGGTTTGCCACGCAAAGTTTGGGTTGTGCTGTTGATGCCACGAAGATTTTTTGCCTTTTCTTTTATACCCCTGTTACACCTTTCTACAGCTCCTGTATTCTCAGTGCTTTTTGCCTCCATTCTTGGCCTTGTTTGTCAAGCTCAGAGAGTCAACATTTTAGAAGCTTCGTAGCCAGGGATCAGTGTGCCCCAGAGCCCAAGGTCCTCTCCAGAACACATTCTGTAAACTCAGATAGAACCATCCAGGGGAAGGCTCCTTGGGGAGGGGGGCTCACTTGAGCCTCTCCTTGGGGAATCTTTGATAGATCTGCTAATTAGTAACACCTATAATGATATACCTGATCTTTTGGGGGTGCATTGTGGGGTGCATTTCAGTGCATATGACCTGGACATGTGCACCTAAGGATCCTTAAAATAAATCCCAAGGTAAAATCCCTTTTCCCTTTCTAACCATATTTGACTCTTGATTTTAAGACCAGGAAAAGGCATCACTGTGGGGTTGAACCAGGAAGGTGCTGCCACCACCTTTTCCCCCAGAATGAGAGCTGGCAATTCCAGGGCTGTTTGTTCCACCAGTGGGACCCTCTGGAAACCCCAGCTCCTGCCAAATGAATCGGTTCCATGGGATAAAACCCCCGAGTCCCTTGCTGGCCTGACTCTGACAGAGACTGTCTGGGCCGTTCTGGGGTTTCAGGAGATGTTTCTGGTTCTGAGAGAGGAAGTTTACTTTTAGGATGAAGATGGTTTCTTTAATAACGAGGCTTTCCAGTTCTTTTATATCCCTGTTGTGTTTTGTGTGGGTGGGAGGGACTGGGATTTTCGTTGGGAATTGTGCTGCTGTTGCTGCTTTATCCTGGTGTCGTGGGCTTCAGATCACAGAACGCTCCGAGCCTTTTTGGGTTTATTTTGGGAGAGTTGCATCAGCTGTCACATTGCCCCAAGTGCCTCCCACTCCTTGAGCCTTCCCTTGTCATTCCCCCCTGGGAACCAGTTTCTCCTCCTTGATTCTCTGCTGATAATCCCATGCTCAGGGAATGGGGTGGGAGAAGCAGGGCTGCAAGTGAGGAACGGCCGAATCCACGGAGTTTATTCCTGGCTGAGTTCAGTTCCTCCCCCTCAGTGCCTCGTCTTCATTTTGCCTCTCCAGCCTTGGCGCTGCATTTTCCTCCCTTGCACAAAAGCTTCTCTTCTCTAGTTTTTCATTTAATTGGTGCAGAATTCCTTTTGGCTTTGTCCCGCGATTCCCTGGAAAAGGAACCTGCCCCAGCACGTGCATGGGAATTATTTCGCACATTTCCAGCACAGCTGTGCCAGATGTGAGGGCAACACGGGCCCCTCACTGTGCTCCAGATGTTGGGCATCTCCCATGCACCAGGTGAGCCTGGGAGAACCAAGGACCTTGGAATTCCAGGTTCCTCTGGTTGATTTTATTTTCCTTTCTGGAGCTGAGCTGGGAAACCTCTTGGAGCCATCAGCCCTTTCTGGAGGGACGTTTCTGAAATTCTCTCATTTCCTGAGACCCCTTGGGGCCATCAGCCCTTTCTGGAGGGACATTTCTGAAATTCTCTCATTTCCTGAGACCCCTTGGGGCCATCAGCCCTTTCTGCAGGAGCTCTCCTGATGTTCTCTCTAGTTTTCCTGTTCCTGAGACCCTCTGGAGCCACGAGGGGCATTTCTGAACTACTCTCTTGTTTTCCTGTTCCTGAAAGCCCTTGGGGCCATCAGCCCTTCCGGGAGCAGCATTCCTGAAATTCTCTCATTCCCACATTCTGTCCTTTCCCTGTTCCTGCAGACAGCTGAGTTTGGGGAAGGTTTTTGAAGGCATCATCAGTGTTTCAGCAGCTCCTCTCAGCTCCCTTTTCTCATCACCACGTGCAGCTGACCCTCCCCTCCCCACCACCTGAATCAGTCTCCTAAGTGGTTCCCAATAGTCATTAAAGCTCTGGGATGCTCTGGGATCCCCTCTGGATGCTGCTCATCCCGTCCCTCTGGCCAGCCCCACTCTGTTCCCATGCCTTGTGCTCTCAGAGCTGCGCCTTCCGGGGGTCACAGCATCACATGGTGGTGCCTGGTGAGAAACTCCTCAGTGTGGGCTCCTAATGAACCAACCCCTTTTCTTTATATCAAAGCAGCTTCTGATCCTGCCGTGGCAGCCCTGCAGCTTTCAGCTCCCAGTTTTCATCTCAGAGCTGCCTGTGAAGTCCATGGAAAGGCTCTGGCTCCGGAGGGTCTGTGAGCCAGGACTGTGTGGTTTGGAATCTGCTTTTGGGGCTGCCCCTGCTGCTGCTCCCTGTGCAGCTTCCTGGGATAACCCTGCAGCATCCTGCAGACTTTTCCCAGCACCCCAGTGTGGGTGGGAGCTGAGGAGGGTCCCTCTCTCTTCCCCCTGTGCCTCCCCAGCAGCTGCTGTTCCTCGCAGGGATTCTGAAAAGCAGATTGCTTCCAGTGATTCTCATCTCACACTTGCCACTCTTCGGGCAGAATTTGTCCAGGCTGTAATTACTTTTATTTGCAAGCTGACAAGAATTATCCTGCCCTGGGCGTGCACGAGGCTGGAGCTGGGAAGGGTTTTGTGTGTCTTGAAAGAGCTTCTTTCATCACCAGTTAAAACCCAGAAAAATGGGAAGGTTTCCTTTCCCTGTGCAGTGATTTGAGCTTCCCCATTGCAGGAACTCCTGGATCCTTTATCTGGAATATTCAGATGTTTTTCTTTTTCCATAGGACTGGGAAACGTGGATGAAGTGGCTTTTGAAATCCCTATTTAAATGTCAGTTACGTCTTCTTTGGGGTCTGGAAAATCAACTTCCATATTTAATTCCGTCGTTCTTCTTCCCAAAGCGTTTACATGCTTTTAATTGGAAACTAATCCCACAAAGGCTTCAAAGCCCTAAAACTTCGCTTTAGTAGGGAATAGTCTTCCTGCCAAATCCCCTTCTCTCTTAGAAGGTGTCTTCCCTGCGGAGAACATTCTGGAGAAGGTGGAACCAGAGCAGTTCCAGTTCCTGGGAGCAGTGGAGGTCCTGTGGTGGGGAATTTCCAGCCTTTGGAATTCCTGCCCTCCAGGCCTTCTTGAATATGGATTTTCTGTGTGGAGAGCAGGAATTTGTAGGTCAGGGAGCTGTTTCTCCCTGCTGGAGCCCTGGATGCTGGGAGGCAGAGCTGATGGCTTCCCAAGGGAATTCCAGCCATCCCTGAGCATCCTTGGTGCTGTTGGGAAGTTCAGGGATTGGGAATGCTTTGGACAGAGAAGTTCCTGCAGGGTGGTGCTGCCACAGTGTCCCAGAGCTCCCAGCAGTGCAGAAATAACTGGGAAATGCTGGAAGGAAGGGTAAGATGGGATGTGGAGGCATTCCATAGATTTTTTTGTATATGTTCCTGGGAGAAAGGGAAGGTTTCAGCTCCTTCCCACGACCCAAAGTCGTGGCTGAACCTGGAGCCAGCAGAACCCACTTTTCCCTGCCATTCCTTCTCCTGGGAAGCATCTTTTTCCCAAATCCTGCCCTGGAACATGGCAGGGAGAGGGAAACTCCTGGGACAGGGGACCCATGAGCTCTCCCCATCATGTTCCAATCAAACAGGATCAGATCCCATTCCCACTCTCCCTCCAGTCTTACTTTTCCAGGCATTCATATGATGAATTCCATTTGCTGCACAGTGGAAAACTTTTAATGAATATTCAGACTGGCAAGAAGATGCTTTTAGGCTGAACATGACCCTGATAATGGTTTCATTGCCCTTTTTATCCCAATTTGTCCTTTCTTTGTTATTTGGTCACCTCAGGGGCAAAGATCCCCATGGAAAGGCCACTGCTGTGTGCTCCTGCATCCCAAGGGATGAGGTGCTGGCAGGGAAAAAACATCCCTGAAGGTCATTAATTCTTAATTTCTTCCTGTGCTTGTCCTGCAAAGACATTGGAAGAGTAAAAAAATCGAGGTTTTTGCAGGAACCCTCAATAGGTGTAATCTGAAGAGAGGTTTTTTGAGGCTGAGTCTGACACGCCTGGCTGGAAGCTGAGAAAAATACTGGAACCTCCTTCAGGATGTGACCCAAAAGACAGACTGTAAAGCAGTGAATAACACCCGGGTTTGGCAGGGCAAGGAGGCTCAAAGTGAGAGCAGGGGTTGTCAAAAGTTGGAAATCTGGGATGCTCTTTAAAACACCTGTCACAGTGGAACACCGATTCTCCCAGCTGAAGCAAGCATTTGGACACGTGTTGGTGGGAAAGATCAGTGCCTTCCCTCCGAGGTGTTCAGGAGCTGTCTCTGCCTTCCCGCTGCGTTTTCCCATGTTCAGACACCAATTCCTGTCATTTTTGGGAGGCTGCGGCGCCGTTCTCTGCAGCTGTGCCCGTGTGGGGAGGTCTCCCTTTGCACTGGGATCCAGCTCGCTCAGGGAGCTGCGTTTTGGTGTCAGGATGTGTCTGCCAGAGCTGATAAGAGTCGTGTTCTACAGCGCTCCTTATCAGCAGCTTCAAAGGGAGCGGCGCAGACGCCTCGGCTGCTTTCAAAGGCCTCTCCCTGCTGGGCTTTCTCCAGGCCCCACTCTGGGATGTTTTCCTCCTATTTACAAGTTGTTCCAGGGGTGGAATCATTCGTTTTCAGATGTCGGCTGCCTCACAAAATCTGGTTTAAATGCTCTTTGCCTGCTGGGTTTGCCTGGCTGGGTTCGCTGCTCCCCGGATCCCAGCGCGCGCCCCTTCCCTGGGCTCGCTTTCCCTCTCTCCCTGGAGGTGGGAACCACCCCTGATGGATCCATTGCGTGCTGAATTCATCCCTCTGCTGTTAAAATGATGTTTTGGGGGGATGTCTGGGCCTCAGGGGAGGAAAATGTCAGCGTTTCGAAGAGCAGGGAAACGCTGACGTGTGTCGGTGCGGTTCCTCTGGATAGGGCAGAGGAAGCAAAGTGTGGCATGGAAAAGCTTCTGGAGTTTAGAGTTGGAATTGTGTTTTCAGAGCTGGTATTTGTTACTCCTGTGGTGTTTTCAGAGCTGGGCTGTTGTGTTTGTTACTCCTGTGGTGTTTTCAGAGCTGCTATTTGTTAACCCTGGTGAGTTTTCACTGCAGTCTGTTGTATTTGTATGAATACCTGGGATCTCTGTGTCTTGACACATCTGGAGTACAAACCCGTATCTATCTATTTATTATTTAGCCAAACTTCTAAGTTTTCCAGCTCTAGTCCAGGCCTGGGGGCCTCTTGGCCTTGAGTCCCAACCCTGCAGTTCATGTGGCAGAAAATGACCCCTGTTCTGTTGTTTGCTTTGCTGCTGCTGCTTTAAAAGCTAAAGGTGCCCTGGCAGGGATCAGTGGGATGAGCAGGGAAGTGCAGGGTCTGTTTTCTGTTCTGGATCTGTGAGCTGTTCACAGGGGAGCTGCTGGATTCCTGAAGGGAGAGGGAATTGCCCAACAGCACTTGGGGTTTGTTTAATGCAGCCTCACCCGAGCAGGGTCAGATCTGAGGGGTGAAACCCCAGCTGAGCATCCTCGGGGGCAGATTTGCCTTTCAAGGGCTTGCTGTTTCCTTAAGGAATTAGTCCCAAACCTGAGAATGAGCTGTCAGGCAGGAATGGGAGGGATTTCTGTGACAATCATGAATTCCACAAGCTTCAAAATCCAGTGTTTTCCTGCCTGCCCTGGGAGCTGCCACTGCTGCTGGCTCCTGGCACGGGGATGGTTTTGTCTCCCAGACTGAAATCTGGTCCCATCAGCTGTTAAACACAGGCACTTAAGCCGAGGATCTGAGCTCAGATCAGGCTGCCCAAAGCCCAGATGGAGGCAGCTCCTGGGGCTGGATCTAGGGAATTGCTGAGTTTTGCTCCTTGGCACAGTTCTGTTCTGTCCTGGCAGGTCGGGATCTCTTTAGCTCCTGCTGGGCCTGGCTCTGACACTCTTGGCTGGTTTTCAGCAGGGATTGGTTGATTTTTGCCTCCCAGGGACCTTTCTTGTGGCTGGATTTGGGAGTGGGGATCAGGAAAATGCCTGGGGCATCAGTAAATATTGGAGGATTAGGAATAAACAAAATGCTGTTGACAATTCATGTCCAAGGCCTGCTTTCCTGGCTGGAATTCCCACAGAATCATGAAGTGGTTTGGGTTGGAAGGGAACTTAAAACTCATCTTGTTCCACCCCCTGCAAAGGGCAGGGACACCTTCCCCTATCCCAGGCTGCTCCCAGCCCCATCCAGCCTGGCCTTGGGCACTGCCAGGGATCCAGGGGCAGCCCCAGCTGCTCTGGGCACCCTGTGCCAGGGCCTGCCCACCCTCCCAGGCAGGAATTCCTTCCCAATATTCCTTCCCGAGTCCATTTCTCCATCTGTAAAAGAGCAGTGACACCTGAATCTGTAAAGTTCTGGCATACTGGGAGGGTTTGGGTTGGAAGGGAGCTCCAAGCCCATCCATTCCCATCCCATCCAACCTTTCCACTGTCCCAGGGTGCTCCAAGTCCCATCCAGCCTGGCTTGGGACACTTCCAGGGATGGAACATCCACAGCTTCTCTGGGAAATCCAATAAACTGTTATAAAACCTGAAAACTCCATCAGCCCTTTCCATGCTTTTAAAGCAGTTCCATTCCTTTGATAATTCCCAGTTGGAGCACAGGGGGAATTCCCATCTCTTCCTGCTCTCCTTTGTCCCTTTGTCTTTCTCCCACTCTTTCCAAATTAATTTTATAATCATCCTTTAAATGATGGAGCAGCTCAAATTAGCTCTTTTAGCTGGAATTACCTGCATTAAAGATCTCCCTTAAAAAAGAAAGGCATAAAGGTAATTAATAGCTTCAATTATAATAATGGGCCTTAGCTTGTGCTTTTCTCTTAGAAAAACCTGGTTTTGATACGTCAGCTGTTCTTAAAAGGGGAAAAAAAAATATCAAAAGTGCTTCAGGCTGGAAGTTGGCACGAAGGAATTTGGAAATCAGGTTGTTCCCTGTGTAATGTGAGAGAATAAATTCCTCCCATTGATCCTGGAGCAGTGCCCTGTGCTCCCAACAGCCCGGTGGGAAGGGGAGTGTTCAGAGAGGATTGGGGTTTTTTGCCCCTTTTTTTGCTTTGTGTGAGTTTAAAAACCAAAGGATATTTGTTCAAAGCCACCCTGGAATTTCTGGAGCCTGGAAGTGAATCAAAGGCAAGGGGAAACGAGAGGGAGATCTTGAAAGAGGTTTCAGAGCTGCTCTGTGGTGGCTGAGGGGGAGGCTGGGGATGGCAGAGCTGATTCGGGGCCGTGGGGCAGGACCCAGCTGATGGAACAGGGAGCTCCCCTCAGCCCCGGACTCGGGGTCCTGCCCCAGGGAGGGTCCCAGGCTGGGATGGGCAGGAGGGACCTGGGGATGCCCAGGGCTCCCTGCTGCTCCTTTGGACTCGCTTCTGCTGCTGCTGGGCCGCTGGGTGCTGTGCCCAGCTGGGTGCTGTGCCCAGCTGGATCCCGTATCCAGGTGGGTGCTGTCCCCAGGTCGATGCCATGCCCAGGTGGGTGCAGCATCCACATGGATGCTGTGCCCAGCTAGATGCTGGCTCAGGTGGGTGCTGGAGCAGGTAAAGCCTGTGCCCAGTGTGTTCTGTGTCCAGGTGTGTTCTGTGCCCAGGTGTGCCCTGTGCCCTGCTGGGTGCTGTGCCCTGTGTCCAGGTGGGTGCTGTGCCCAGGTGTGTCCTGTGCTCAGGTGGGTGCTGTGCCCTGTGTCCAGGTGTGTTCTGTGCCCAGCTGGGTGCTGTGCTCAGGTGGGTGCTGTGCTCAGGTGAGTCCTGTGTTCTGTGCCCAGGTGTGTTCTGTGCCATGCTGGGTGCTGTGTTCTGTGCCCAGGTGTGTTCTGTGCCCAGCTGGGTCCTGTGCTCAGGTGGGTGCTGTGCTCATGTGGGTCCTGTGTTCTGTGCCCAGGTGTGTTCTGTGCCATGCTGGGTGCTGTGTTCTGTGCCCAGGTGTGTTCTGTGCCCAGCTGGGTGCTGTGCCCAGGTGTGTTCTGTGCCCAGGTGTGTTCTGTGCCCTGCTGGGTGCTGTCCCCTGCTGGGTGCTGTGTTCTGTGCCCAGGTGTGTCCTGTGCTCAGGTGGGTGCTGTACCCTGTGTCCAGGTGTGTTCTGTGCCCAGCTGGGTCCTGTGCTCAGGTGGGTGCTGTGCATGGTGGGTGATGTGTGCTGTGCCCATCTGTGTTCTGTGCCCAGGTGTGTTCTGTGCCCAGCTGGGTGCTGTGTTCTGTGCTCAGGTGGGTGCTGTGTTCTGTGCCCAGGTGTGTTCTGTGCCCTGGTGTGTTCTGTGCCCAGCTGGGTGCTGTGTTCTGTGCTCAGGTGGGTGCTGTGTTCTGTGCCCAGGTGTGTTCTGTGCCCAGGTGTGTTCTGTGCCCTGCTGGGTGCTGTGCCCTGCTGGGTGCTGTGTTCTGTGCCCAGGTGTGTTCTGTGCCCTGGTGGGTGCTGTGTTCTGTGCCCAGGTGTGTTCTGTGCCCAGGTGTGTTCTGTGCCCAGCTGGGTGCCCACACCCGCTGTTGCTGCTGCCAGTTCTGCTGTCCCGGTGCAAACTGGGACGTTCCCAGTGAAATCTCCCTGGCTTTGCCTTTTCCTGGTTGCGAGCAGTGCCAGGAGTGCCTGGATCCCTGTTCCAGCTCAACCCCGGGATTTGGGGAGGCCCCCTGGTTCCTTGGGGTGAGCTGTGCTTGGGAAGTGGCTCCTGATTCCAGGGAATCACCCTGGACTGGGCAGCTCTCTCTGGTTGGTTTGATGAGCACAGGCTGAGGGAAGCTGAGGAAAAATCTGCTGCTCTTTTTAAACTCGGCCACTTCACCCTCTGATTTGAGCCTCATCTCCAGTTTAAGAGAGGAAAAGCTCCTGAGTCTGATGGCTGCACTTGATCATCCTAAAAGTCTTTTCCAACCTTGCCAATTCCATGATCTGCGTTGCCACATTCCCTCAGAAAACCCTTTTAAAAGCAGAAATTGAAGCAGGAGGGGCTGTGCTCAGCATCTGCCCCCCCAGAAACTCAAAGCAGAACAATCTCAGTGATTGGCATTCAGAACATTCTGTCATTGATTATTTTTTCTCTCCAGCTTTTAAGGAACTATAGATTTTTCAGCCTGAAATTAATATATCGGAATTTCTGTGGGCAGCATAAAACCCTCATTAAATTTTGTAATGTATCAAACAGCTTGCAATTAAAATTCATTTTGAGGCAAGTTAGCAGAAGTTTTGTTAATGTTTAGCATCTTTATGGGTGTCATTCTTTGGAAATTTGGACTAATTGAGTCCAAAGGGACAAACTCTCGGATTCTGCATTTGCTGTGGATGCCAGGCCTCGCTTCGCTTTTGGCGTTTTTCCCCTTCCTTTATGCAAGTCCTGATTTTAGCAAGTTGCCAGGAAAGTAACTTATTTTGGTTTTTTTCTGCCAAATTGCCGAGAATCCATCTTCCTAAATCTCGGGAAGACTGCAGCAAATCTCTGGGAAAGACAAGCAAGGCTCCACTGACTCCAAGGTGTTCGTTGCTGTGAAATACGGGAGGTTCCAAATTGGGTTTTTTTTAGGTTTTCCTTCTAAAAATGTCATTCAGAACAAGCTGCTCTGGGCATGTAAAAGCCTTGGCTGGGCTCGTGGTTGTATCCTGAAGATGGGAGGTTTCCTTGACTGGAGGATAAACCAGCCTGAAACATTTGGAACGTGAATTTTCGTGTTTCTTACCCCCCTTAAATATTTCCCCTGCGATCCCAAAGCAGTTCATGGGGAGCAGTAAAAGCAATGGGAATTATTTCCTTGTGGAATCTGAGACCAGAACCTGACCTGGCAGAGCTCTAAAAAATTCCCCTGGATGAGGAGAGGTCAGAGTTTGCAGAGTTGGTGGCTTGAAGACTCTTCCCAGCAAAGCCGGATTGAATTTATCCCAAATTTATCCAATCCAGGGAAAAAAATCTGGAGCAGGGCTGCACTCCTCAAACACCATCAGCAACATCCTGCTTGGAAGTGGCTCTTAAAGACACTTTATTGATTGAAGGGGGAGAGAGTTCATCTGAACTGTGGAAAATTCTGGGAATTTCCTGCTGGATTTGGCTGCTCTGAGGCTGCTCCAGGCGTTGATTTCAAGGCAGCAGCACAAATAAAGCTGTCACTGCACGGGGCTGGAGCTGAGGGGTCTCTGAGCAGTGGGGTCCTGCACAGGAGGGGCTCAGATCCTCTAGAACACGTGGAATTCCAGAGAATTCCAAGAGATCCTGCACAGGAGGGGCTCAGATCCTCTAGAACACGTGGAATTCCAGAGAATTCCTGGAGGTCCTGCACAGGAAGTGCTCAGATCCTCTAGAAGATGTGGAATTCCAGGAGGTCCTGCACAGGAGGGGCTCAGATCCTCCTTGAACATGTGGAATTCAAGAGAATTCCAGGAGGTCCTGCACAGGAGGGGCTCAGATCCTCCCAGAACATGTGGAATTCCAGAGAATTCCTGGAGGTCCTGCACAGGAGGGGCTCAGATCCTCCCAGAACATGTGGAATTCCAGAGAATTCCAGGAGGTCCTGCACAGGAGGGGCTCAGATCCTCCTTGAACATGTGGAATTCCAGAGAATTCCAGGAGGTCCTGCACAGGAGGGGCTCAGATCCTCTAGAACACATGGAATTCCAGAGAATTCCAGGAGATCCTGCACAGGAGGTGCTCAGATCTTCCTTGAACATGTGGAATTCCAGAGAATTCCAGGAGAGTCCTGCACAGGAGGTGCTTAGATCCTCTAGAAGATGTGGAATTCCAGAGAATTCCAGGAGGTCCTGCACAGGAGGGGCTCAGATCCTCTAGAACACATGGAATTCCAGAGAATTCCAGGAGGTCCTGCACAGGAGGTGCTCAGATCCTCCTTGAACATGTGGAATTCCAGAGAATTCCAGGAGATCCTGCACAGTAGGTGCTCAGATCTTCCTTGAACATGTGGAATTCCAGAGAATTCCAGGAGAGTCCTGCACAGGAGGTGCTTAGATCCTCTAGAAGATGTGGAATTCCAGAGAATTCCAGGAGGTCCTGCACAGGAGGGGCTCAGATCCTCCCAGAACATGTGGAATTCCAGAGAATTCCAGGAGGTCCTGCACAGGAGGGGCTCAGATCCTCCCAGAACACGTGGAATTCCAGAGAATTCCAGGAGATCCTGCACAGGAGGTGCTCAGATCCTCTAGAACACGTGGAATTCCAGAGAATTCCAGGAGAGTCCTGCACAGGAGGTGCTCAGATCCTCTAGAACACGTGGAATTCCAGAGAATTCCAGGAGAGTCCTGCACAGGAGGGGCTCAGATCCTCCCAGAACATGTGGAATTCCAGAGAATTCCAGGAGAGTCCTGCACAGGAGGTGCTCAGATCCTCTAGAACACGTGGAATTCCAGAGAATTCCAGGAGGTCCTGCACAGGAGATGCTCAGATCCTCCCAGAACATGTGGAATTCCAGCGAATTCCAGGAGATCCTGCACAGGAGGTGCTCAGATCCTCTAGAACACGTGGAATTCCAGAGAATTCCAGGAGGTCCTGCACAGGAGGGGCTCAGATCCTCCCAGAACATGTGGAATTCCAGCGAATTCCAGGAGATCCTGCACAGGAGGTGCTCAGATCCTCCTTGAACATGTGGAATTCCAGAGAATTCCAAGAGATCCTGCACAGGAAGTGCTCAGATCCTCTAGAACATGTGGAATTCCTGGAAGTCCTGCACAGGAGGGGCTCAGATCTTCCCAGAACACGTGGAATTCCAGAGAATTCCAGGCTGGCTGCAGCTGGTTGTGTCCTGCCACGTGACCCTGCTGGCACATCTGGCCTGGTCCAGGAGGTCAGGGCTCTGCCAGCTCCATGGAATCCCTCCTCCCCCGGGGCAGGATGTGGTGTTTCCCTCTGAACTGGATAAATTTTCCCCTTTTCCAGCCTCCCTCAGGGTGGGAATGTGCCCGTGAGGTCCCTCAGCTGCTCCCAGAGGTTTGTGCAGGGCTCTGTCCCATCTCCCACCTCATTAATGCCGGATCATCACTGACCCCGTGTTGTGAAGGTGGATTTTTTTTTTCCCCAGCAGAAAGTGAACTCCGTGTCTGCTGCCTTTCCCAGAATTCTGCTTCCTTTCAGACTGGAGAAGGTTCCAGGATTTTTAATCTGTTCAGACCCTGGGAAATAGGGAATGATAGGCGAGTGGGCAGTGCCCTGACCCCCATCAGCTGAGGGGACTGAGGGCAGAAGGTGCACGTTGATCTCCGAGGAGCTGGGGGAGGAAGAGAAGCTCGGAGCAGCAAAGGGCAGAAGGAAAGCAGCTGGAAAAAGCAGGAAACAACAAAGCAGAACCCCCCTCAAGAGTTCCTTGCAGCTGGAAAGACTTCACCTCGTGTTACTGTCACCCACAGAGGCTTCTTGAAAAGGACATTTTGCCCTTGTGCAGTTCTCCCTCGGATCTCTGCACTCACTCGGGTGTCGAGGGCTCCTCATCTTCCCAAGAAAGCCATGGAGCACCGGGGCCTGGAGTGGCCCCAGCCCTGCTCAGCTCAGGTTGTGATGCTCAGGCCTGCCCAGCCCTCCCAGAGCTTTGGTCTCCCAGCGAGGAAGGATCGATGTGATTTTTGTGTCTGGGAGGCAGGGCTGGGGCTCGCCCAGCACCGGCATTAAGGCAGGCAGGGAGCTTTGCTGTGGTTCCTCAAGGATTGGGGTCACCCCTGGCCATGTAAGCCTTGCTGGGACTGAGTGGGGTGAGTGTTCTTCTCTTCCCACGCTCCCAGGCACAGGGTGGGGTTGTTGGGGTGTCTGTGCAGGCCAGGAGTTGGACATTGGTGATCCTTGTTGTGTCCCTTCCAGGATATTCCGTGATACTCGGGTTATTCCATGATTCCATCGGGGTGTTTATGTGTGTGTGTGTGCCCATCTTCACCCTCCTGGTGCAGCCAATAGCGTGGATCATCCAAATAAATTCATCCCCAGTTTGAGGATGGCAGCTTGGCCATCCCCATCTCAGTCACATCCAACTTGATCAGCAGCCACTGGGACTGTGCAGCTGATGGGGAAGGGGTAGAAAATGAACTTTGTCAAATCAAGCAATTTCTTAACCATCATCAATCCCATTTTACCTGGGGGCTGGGGTCTCCTTTGGGGTAATCTGATGATGGTTTTATTTTTCACGTAGAAAAGAAACGAATATTTTTTTGACCCTAGGATGGTTTGGGTTGGAATGGGTCTTAAAGATCAGCACAGACGCAGCCTCAACCCCAAAGCAGCACCTTCAAAGGCTCAAATCCTCACTGCAGCCTCGAGGAGGAATTGCAGGGGTTGCTTTGGAGGGTTTGTTTTGGTGCCAAGCTGTGGGATATTCCCGGTGTATCCATGAACACCGACAAGGCCACGTGTGGGAGCACCACTGCAGAGAAATCTGTGAAAAAAAGATCATGTAACCCCTGACATAACGTAGATGTTCTTAATTTGGGGTGTTCGACACATTCTGGGGTGTTTCACACATTCCTGGGGTATTTGACACCCTCCCCATGAGAACCTCAGCTCCCATCTCTGCCTGATGGAACTGGAATGTTGTGGCTTTAAGTGAAACGAGGAAGTTCCCAAGCAAACCCGCACTTGATCAACGTAAAGGATGAATCCTGGGAAAGCCAAAACTGGGTCTGTCAAGCTGCTGCTCCAATTGCACTTCTGAGAACTCAGCTGCTGCTTTTTGGGTGGGGGGGGGAACTAAAAGGAACAGATGGGCTTGGAGTTGGGTGGGGGTGGCGCACGCTGGAAGACCCGTTCCATTATCTGCCCTCAAACTGGGACTGGGGATTCCCCCTCCCCAAGGACTGCAGGGCAGGGGGCATCGTCTGTGCTGCTCCTGGGAATAGGAGAGCCTGGAAAACTGTGGACTGCAGGGCAGGGGGCATCATCTGTGCTGCTGCTGGGAATAGGAGAGCCTGGAAAACGGCGTTGGGAGCGCCGTGTGCCGGCTGCGGGGATGAGTTCGTTCCTGCGGTGAGCTGGGATGTAAATCAGAGCTAACAAGGGGGGCAGGCTGGGCTGCCTCTCCCCGAGCTGTGCAGATGGGGGTGAGCTCTGAGGTGCTCAATCTGTGCCTTCCTGCTTGCAAGATGGGCTTCAAAGAGCCGAGCTGTTGTTCCCCTCGCCGTGGTCCTGGTGGCTCTCAGCGCCTTGTGCCGCCGTGGCTTTTGGTGCCATTAAAATCAAGCTGTGAACAAAAGCAGGTTATTGATTCTTGAAACCGGGAGGATCCTTTGGCAGGCAGTTAATGAGCAGAGAACTCTTCCAGCCTCTGATTTTTCTAAGGGTGTTGAAGTTGTAACATCTCAGTTAATGTGTGACAAGGAGCCTGCAAAGCCTCCCAGTCATCCAGAATGAATCTGTTCCTAAGTGGGGGTTTGGCTGCTGGGGATTGGTCCCAAAAACCTTTTGAGTTTGAAGAGTGAGAAGAGAGAAGAGGGTCCCCCTCCAATGTCACTTCTTGCTCTTGGGATTCACTGGGGTGACTCTCATCACCCTCTGGGGCCACAGACACAGCCTCAACCCCAAAGCAGCACCTTCAAAGGCTCAAATCCTCACTGCAGCCTCGAGGAGGAATTGCAGGGGTTGCTTTGGGGGCTTTGTTTTGGTGCCAAGCTGTGGGATATTCCCGCTGTATCCATGAACACCGACAAGGCCACGTGTGGGAGCACCACTGCAGAGAAATCTGTGAAACAAATCTGTTCATGAGTCCTCCAGTGCTTCCCCTGCTCTTGCTGCGGCACAAGAGCATCTTGTGCACGCAAAGATGGAAATTGCTGGGGTGAGGAGAGTGGAGCTGGAGGAGGGAGGTGGGCTGGAGTGCCACTGTTGCCTCTGAACGAGAGGGGATCTCTGCAGAGGCACAGCTCTCGTGCTGTCGATGGGACTGCGAGTGCAGCAGCCACGTCTCCGTGCTGGGACTTCGTGGTTTTGTGCTCAATAATTGGATTTTTTCAGTCTGGGTGTGGGGGAGTACAGGAAATTCTGGGTTGTTTACCCAAACTTTGAAGTTCTGAATGCGTCACGTAGCTGTGAGCCAACGCCTGTGGTGGCAGATGTGTGTTTGTGCCCCTGGTCAAGCACAGGGAAGTGGATTTCAGAGGGATTTCAAAGTGGATCTGTCACTCCTGGCTTTTCCCTTCTGCTCTGAAACTCGTCCCCTTTGAAGCCCCTACATGGAGAGGGCAGGGACAGCAAATCCCATCCTGGACAGCTCTCAGGTGAATCCATTCAGCTGACCTGAAGGGAACGTTGTCCAGGCAGTTCCCAAGGTGTTTTGAACTCATTTTTCCCTGAGCAGTGACGAGACAGGCAGCACTAGGATAAAAATTACATTCCTGGGTCTGTAACAATGCCATTAACATTAGTTCTGAGCACATGAAAAAGGTGCTGAGGCTCCCAACGAGCCAAAATTGTGCCAATACCCAGAGAAACCATTTTCTGCAGTTGGTTTATTGCAGGTTTTAACTACAGCGTGGAAAGCAGAGGAAGGAACCCACCCCAGGCCCCCGGGACACGTTCCCCCCATAATATCCATATTTATCACTTACCCCCCTCCTCCATCAGCTGCCTGCAGCTCTTCCAGGATCATTGTTTCCTCTCTGCTGCTGGAAGGCATCTCCCAAACTGTTATTTCTCCTTGTTAATGCTTTGCTCTCACAGTTATTTCCATCTCCAGTCTCCACACCATTAGTGGGAAACACATCCAGGTGGATAACTACTAATTTCCAGTGCACTGTTTCCCATCCCTTCCTGTTTTCCTCTCGCTAGAAGATTTCCTGCTGCAGATAACTGGAATTTTACGGTGTGTCCTGAGCTGGCAGAGTTGTCCTTCAGCCTCTCAGGTGGCGTTTCAGCTGAAGGGACTGGCGGGAATGGCCAGACTGGGGAGTTTACTGGGGTGTGTTTGTAAAAAGTGGATGTTTGCAGGCAGAGCTGCGGGAACTTGGAGCCATTCCTCAGGACCAGCCCTGTGTGATGGGTTCAATCGAGTGGAACCCGTGCTCCAGCTTCCCCTGAGCCTGATTTTGCCTGAGTGCCGCTTGTTTATGGCGTCCACGGGCTGAGGGATGGGGGCACGCGAAGATTCCGTGAAAAGCGTAATTGCCTGGGTGATATCTGGGGCCTCTCTGACCACTTCATATTTGTAACGTGCCAAAAATAGCTGCTCCTTCTGCTGGAGCCACGGCTGCTGCAGCTGGGAATAGATTTTAATTGATGGATCCTGTCAGGCTCCCAGTGGCCGTGCAGGCAGGAGAACCATTAAAGTGAGATTTCTTGTCCCTGCTCACTTAAACACTCTGCTACCAGCTCATGGCGGCCTTGCAGTTTTCCCTTAATATCCCCAGCCTTTGTACCCATATCCTAGGGCTGTATCCCGGGATTTTAGGTTTCCCAGCAGGGAGAGCTGCTGGTCACGGGCTTTGTGTCCTGGTGTTAGAGGTGTCTGAAGAATGTGTGTGGTAGTGTGCATGGAATAAGGGGCAGGAACACCTCGGGAGTTGTGTGGAATAGGGGCAGGAACACCTCGGGAGTTGTGTGGAATAAGGGGCAGGAACATCTTGGGAGTTGTGTGGAATAGGGGCAGGAACACCTCAGGAGTTGTGTGGAATAAGGGGCAGGAACATCTTGGGAGTTGTTTGTGTGGAATAGGGGCAGGAACACCTCAGGAATTGTTTGTATGGAATAAGGGGCAGGAACATCTTGGGAGTTGTTTGTGTGGAATAAGGGGCAGGAACACCTCAGGAGCTGTTTGTGTGGAATAGGGGCAGGAACATCTTGGGAGTTGTTTGTGTGGAATAAGGGGCAGGAACACCTCAGGAGTTGTTTGTGTGGAATAGGGGCAGGAACACCTCAGGAATTGTTTGTGTGGAATAGGGGCAGGAACACCTCAGGAGTTGTGTGGAATAGGGGCAGGAACACCTCAGGAGCTGTTTGTGTGGAATAGGGGCAGGAACACCTCAGGAATTGTGTGGAATAGGGGCAGGAACATCTTGGGAGTTGTTTGTGTGGAATAAGGGGCAGGAACACCTCAGGAGTTGTGTGGAATAGGGGCAGGAACATCTTGGGAGTTGTTTGTGTGGAATAAGGGGCAGGAACACCTCAGGAGTTGTTTGTGTGGAATAGGGGCAGGAACACCTCAGGAATTGTTTGTGTGGAATAGGGGCAGGAACACCTCAGGAGTTGTGTGGAATAAGGGGCAGGAACACCTCGGGAGTTGTGTGGAATAGGGGCAGGAACATCTTGGGAGTTGTTTGTGTGGAATAGGGGCAGGAACACCTCAGGAGCTGTTTGTGTGGAATAGGGGCAGGAACATCTTGGGAGTTGTGTGGAATAGGGGCAGGAACACCTCGGGAGTTGTGTGGAATAGGGGCAGGAACACCTCAGGAGTTGTTTGTGTGGAATAGGGGCAGGAACACCTCGGGAGTTGTGTGGAATAGGGGCAGGAACACCTCAGGAGTTGTGTGGAATAAGGGGCAGGAACATCTTGGGAGTTGTTTGTGTGGAATAGGGGCAGGAACACCTCAGGAGTTTTTTGTGTGGAATAGGGGCAGGAACACCTCAGGAGTTTTTTGTGTGGAATAGGGGCAGGAACACCTCAGGAGTTTTTTGTGTGGAATAGGGGCAGGAACATCTTGGGAGTTGTTTGCTGGAGACTTTTGGAGCTTGGGGAAAAGGTGGCGTTGAACTGGGACTCTGGGATGTGACCTTGTGTTGCTGGGATGTGACCATCCCTAAAGGAACCTGGGCAAAGGCTGTGGTCGACAGGAGAAACCTCTCTGAGGCTCCTCCAGCAGGGTCAGGGACCTGTGTGGGTTTGGGCTCTGAGTTTGTGCACCTTCCCAAGGTTTTTTCCTGGGAAAAGCTGTGTTTCTGTGTTCCCTGCACCCTCCTGTTTGCCCATCTGGATTAACTGTGCCTCCTCCCCAGCTCCAGGACCTGTTGCTGGAGGACGAAAATCCCTCCTTTGCAGAGGGAGCCTATTTTAACTCCTGGTTTGGAGAGGACTCGTGGCTGTTTTCCTCGTGGATGTGCAGGAACATCCATCCCCACCCCACTCAGCCTCCCCGTCACCCACGACGGCGCCGGCTCCGTTAAACCGGAATTACTGCCCTGCCCAAAGACACCCCAGCGAGCCAGGGTTTGCTGCAATAACAACTCAGAACTTTATTGGGACTTCCCAAGGCACTGCAATCACAGGTGGGAACTGCACTCTCAGGTAGGAACGGCAATCTCAGGAATGGCAATCTCAGGTAGCAATGGCAATCTCAGGTAGCAATGGCAATCTCAGGAATGGCAATCTCAGGTAGCAATGGCAATCTCAGGTAGGAATGGCAACCTCAGGCAGGAACGGCGGTCACAGGTAGGACATGAGGAAATTCCGCAGGCTCGCCGCCTTGGTGGTGAAGGAGACCATGATGTTCCTCAGGGTCCTCCTCTGGCTGGACATCCTCAGGCCCCTGCTTCTGCTCCTGCGGGCCCTCCTCCTGCCCCTCATGTGGTCGGCCATGTCCTTGTACCTGTCCTTGTCTCTTTCGGGCAGCCTGCGCCACATCTGGCCCAGCTTCTTGGCCGTCTGCGTCATGCTCAAGTTGGGGTGCTTCCTCTGGAGCTGCCGCCGGTGCTTCTCCATGAAGATGAAGAACGGCGGCAGCGGGCGCCTCGAGGACCTGAAGCGGACGCTCTTCCCGTCGCGCCTTCCCCTCCTGGCCCGGAGCCGGGAGCGGGCCCTGCCGAGGCGGCGGCGGGGCCTCTGGATGGTGATGCGGAACAGCATCGTGGTGCTGGGTGCCCTCCTCGAGCTCACCGGCCGGGCCATGGCCGCGCGTGGCCGGCCGGGCTGGGCCGCTCCTGCTGCTCCCTCTGCTCTCTCTGCTCTCTCTGCTCCCTCTGCTCCTGGGCCCCGCTTCCTCCGGTCGCGCTGCTGGGAGGCTGCGGAGGAGCGCGAGGCTGCGCTGCCCCTCGGCGCCGGCCGCTGGACGCACTGCGCAGCGCGGAGCGGCGACGGGCCCGGCCACCGCGCCGGCGTCACCGCGCCGCTGTGACGTCAGCCTGAGGGGGCCAATGGGCGGGGGCCAGGCTGGCTCCCTGCGGGGCTATTGGCTGCAGGGGGGTGTGAGGTCATAGTTGGGGTGCTGGAGCGGGTTTGTGTTGACGTGGGAGCGCTGCCGTGGATGGAACGTTGGGGCGGGCGGTGGCGACGGCGCCGGGCCGTGGTGACGAGAGGTTCCCGAAGTCCATCGGGAGGGGCCAGGCCTGGTCTCTGTAATCCTGTTGGCTGGAGGGATGTGATGATGTCATAACCAAGGTGGTGGAGCAGATCTTGGATGAGTTGGGAGCGCTCCACGGATGGAATTTTGGGAGGCGCTGTGGTGACATCACTGTGCAGCGGGGACGCGTTCCCAAAGTCCATCGGGAGGGGCCAGGCCTGATCCCTGTAACCCTGCTGGCTGGAGGGATGTGATGATGTCATAACCGTGATGATGTCACGGCCGTGGTGATGGAGCAGGTCTTGGTTGAGTCGGGAGCGGAATATTGGGACATGATGTGGTGCCAGCACTGTGCCATGGTGTCAGCACTGTGCCGTGGTGCCATCACTGTGCCGTGGTGCCATCACTGTGCCGCGGTGCCATCACTGTGCCGTGGTGCCACGTGGTCTCCCAAGCCCACCAGAAGGGGCCAGATCTTCTTCCTGTAACCTTGTTGGCTGGAGGGATGTGATGATGTCATAGCCATGATGATGTCACAGCTCTGGTGACATCACAGCCATGCTGACATCACATCCCTTCCCCCAGGGCCGTGCCCTTGCTCCAGCCCCGGGATTTTGGCTCCGTTTCTCACCCAGTGTTTTACAAACCTGTAACACCCGAGGAGGGAAGCAGAGGCCTCGGATTTTTTGTCATGATAAAATGTGGAGCCGCCGCTCGCCGCTGTGAGGTGGCAGCTCATAATGGGAAAATGGTTTAGTAGCAGCCCTAAAAATAATTGTCTGTGACAGCTGTTCCTTGGTTCCTGTCAGGAGAACCACTGTTATTTAAATCCACAGCCCTTGGACTGCATGGCTAATTTATTTGGGTGGACTTCTCATTAATTTGAAAGGTTCTGTGGGTTTAAAAGCCTTCATTAATTACGCTCCAGCCGATGAAAACGCAATAAGGTTCTGCAGGTTTGTCTGGGAAGAAAAGAAATTCCCAGCGGTGTGTTTGGTTGTTTCCAAAAGGTGCAATCAGTCGTTGCCAGGCTGAGGTGAGCTTGGCTGTCCCTGTCAGAATTCTTGTGACTTGAGGACAGGACTATGAATAAAACAAATTGAAATTTTGACCACTCATTCCGAGTACAAGGTGATTTATTGAAGTTCCCAGTAGTGTTAAATATTCATATGTAGCCGATTGCATAAGTGCTAAATTATGAAACAGCCCCAGCTTCTGTAGAACTTGTCTCTTCCAAAAAGGTAAAGATGGGGGAGCAGAAGCCTTGGAAGTCGGGAGTCATCCCTGAGTTACACACGGGTCACTTTGGAATTGCGTCATTCCGGTGCAGTTAGGACTTGTGCAATTGCTGGGCTGGTTAATCCTGGCAGAGAGGGGCCGAGGACTCGTCGGGCTCTGTGGAAGCTCCTGGTGAAATGCAGCCTGGACAGAAGGTGCTTCCCAATTCCCCTCCATCACAGGGTGTTCTGCAGCGACCTCAGCCTGGGGAATCAGCTCCGTTTGTCCCACCAGCCTCGCTCCTCTCGTGTCCCGGCTCTCCCTGCGAGCCGAGAGGGTGATTTGCATCCCATTTATCTCTCCCACTCTCCCTTCCCTTCTTTCCTCTGCTCTCCAAAGAGAACGTGCCCTGGTGATTATTCTGGGGCAATGAAATAATTTCATTCCAGCAGTCACAGGTCCCTTCAGCAGGTGCTTTATTATCGCAATAATTCAGCCTAAGAGACTTTTCAGCCTCCCCAGTTCCCAGAGTTCAGGAGCTACAAATAAAACTCTTTTGCTCTTCCCCTGATTTGGTTTATTTAGCCTCTTTTTTTTTTTTTTTTTTTTTTTTCCCTGTGTTCTTTCCAGATCCTCCCCAGGAATTACATTCAAATGTGGAATTGATGCTGTTCAGTCCAAGTGCCTTAAGGGGTGCATTGTGTTAAAATGCACATAAAGGCAGCTCTGTCCCACTTGGGCTAGGTCATTTATAAAATTCACTTTGAATCGAGGCCATTTATCTGAAGTCAGCACAGTGTTTGCTCATGTCCCTGGATTACCTACATCCTGCATCAAAATAGGTCACCTGGGTCCAGGGAAATCTGGGATAGAAGTGCTGGAATAAACACAGGGCAGGGCTGGGGTGGGACACATCCATCGATTCTTTCTCCCACACGGAGTCGGGTTTAATCCACCACCACTTCTGTGGGGCCTCTGCAGGCAGAGACACCAGAATAAAGCAGCTTTATTGCTCCAGTTTCCTCTTTCATTAGAGAATTTTTGGGTTTTATTTAGGATTTTCACGTGGAACAGTGATTGTTAAGGACAAATCATTTGTGGGGAGCAGAACCCAGGAAAACCAGGCTTTGGACACACTAAGACACTGCAAAGCTTTTCCTGTGGCTGCTCCAGATATTTGTTTAATCCTAGGAATACACATAACAACATCCTGGAATTGGTGATTCAAGAGGATTTGTGTTCATTTTCCTGCCTGGACCCGAACAGGTGCTGGGGCTGTGCTGAGACACCTCAGTGCCGTGATCCCACCAGGGCAGAGGGTCCAGATGTGTCCTGAGACTGCCCAGACCTGATTAGGAAGGAAAGATTTTGCCACCAGTCTGGGCAGAAACAAAATCTTGGTTGTGGACCTGTTTGGGTTTGCAGTGAAAAGCAGAATTTGCAAAGCTTGTATTTAGCAGAGAATATTGTAGCCAAAGAGGAAAAATGAAAAAAAGTCCACAAAAAGCCACAAAACCCCCCAAAAAACCCTCACAGACCTTGGCCACTGCTCTGCCTCCCCTGTTAGGTAATGAGTGTTGATGAAGGGATGGAACTGGCTCCAGTTTGCCGTGGTGGGTGAAAATTCCATGCCAGGAGGAGACTGGAAAAACGAAATAGGAATAGAGGTTGTGCTTTGAAAAACCTCTGGGGTGACCCTCAGCAGTGCTGGAGGAGGGATGGCAGCGGGGGATCAATTCCTGACGGGAAGGACTCCTCACTCCAGCTTGCAAAAGCCAAGGATCAAGTCTCCCAGGCTCTGGAATTCAGGCACAATGAGGATTCAAGGGATTCCCAAGGAATGCAATGAAAAGCTTTCACCCTAAAAGAAGAAAACAACACAAGTGGGAGGGATGTGTTCCGTGTGTTCCACGTCTTCCAACCCAACCCATTCCAGGACCCCATGGCTCTGGTCCCCTTTGCTCTGCACGAGTCAAAGGCAAGCCAGGAAAATTAACAGGAGGAGAAGACTCTGGGTGAATTGCAATTAAAGTTGTGGTGAAGCTGTTGCCAGAGCTCTTCCAGCAGCGCTCCCAGTCCCTGCCTCATCAGGAGCAATCCCTGGAATACACAGCAGCTCCTCATTGGAAAGAACAAGTTTTTACTGTTACTTGAGAAAAACTGGAAGTGCAAACAGCCTCTTGACAGAAACCATCAGGCCAGACCAGAAAAAAAACCCCAAAACCTGAAGCGGGAAGATGAGAAAACTGTCACTGCTCGTAATGATGTTAATTAGGAGGTAAATGAATGTTGACATTTGAGAGCTGAGCTGAAAGGATCAGACGTGTGAAGGTGTGGAGGATCTCTGTGGAGTCTGATGGAGGGAGAAGCTGAAATGTCTGAAGGATTCCCATTCCAGTGGGAGCAGAAGAAAGGAGAAGGTTCAGCGTTGTCTTTGTTGCTTCTCATAATGACACGGGGCGAATCCAGCTTTTAAAAGCTTCATCTCTCAGACTCTGCCCTCTGATTTGGGATGGCAGGAAAAGGTCTCAGCACAGAGATGGGGCCTTAAAAGTCCCAAGGTGAATAGGAAATAGTTTATTTTATTGATGCCTTTTCCTGGTCTTAAAATCAAGAGGCAGACACGGTTAGAAGGGGAAAAGGGATTTTACCTTGGGATTTATTTTAAGAATCCTTAGGTGCACACATCCAGGTCATATGCACTGAAATGCACCCCACAATGCACCCCCAAAAGATCTGGTGTATCATTATAGGTGTTACTAATTAGCAGATCTATCAAAGATTCCCCAAGGAGAGGCTCAAGTGAGCCCCCCTCCCCAAGGAGCCTTCCCCTGGATGGTTCTATCTGAGTTTACAGAATGTGTTCTGGAGAGGACCTTGGGCTCTGGGGCACACTGATCCCTGGCTACGAAGCTTCTAAAATGCTGAGTCTCTCAGCTTGACAAACAAGTCCAAGAATGGAGGCAAAAAGCACTAGGAATGCAGAAGTTGTAAAAAGGTATAACAGGGGTATAAAAGAAAAGGCAAAACTCTTCATGGCATCATTATAATCTGGTGCTGTTGTGGTGGATTTTTGCATTTATTACAGGTACAGGTGCTCTCAGGTGTGCCATGCTGAGCTCAGAGGCTCCGGCTGAGTCCCAGCAGGTCCCTCTGTAGCTCAGGGGTGCTCCCTTCAGCTCAGTCTGGGTGCCTGAGCTGCTTTCGTGGTGTGTGCTGTGGTTTTTCCTCTTGCAGAGCAAAGGGGACCAGAGCCATGGGGTCGTGGAATGGGTTGGGTTGGAAGACGTGGAACACACAGGACACGTCCCTCCCACTTGTGTTGTTTTCTTCTTTTAGGGTGAAAGCTTTTCATTGCATTCCTTGGGAATCCCTTGAATCCTCATTGTGCCTGAATTCCAGAGCCTGGGAGACTTGATCCTTGGCTTTTGCAAGCTGGAGTGAGGAGTCCTTCCCGTCAGGAATTGATCCCCCGCTGCCATCCCTCTCCTCCAGCACTGCTGAGGGTCACCCCAGAGGTTTTTCAAAGCACAACCTCTATTCCTATTTCGTTTTTCCAGTCTCCTTTTCCCTGCCATGCAGTCAGGGATCAGGGAGGTCTCTGCCCTGGGAAGCAGGGCTGGCTCAGCAGGTGTTTCCCAGCTTTAGGGCCTTGTGCTTCCAGATTCTCCTGGGAATGCTGCAGTGCAGCAGGAGAATCATCTCCCTGGAGCTGCCTTGCCCTTGCCCTGCTCACTCCATCCTCAAACCCCATTTATCCCCTTTGCAGTGTGGATTTTATGCTCCCAACTCCCTCCTTTTCCCCCTTTATTGTGCTGATGGGGAAGCAAAGGGGACGGGAGGGGAATGGTCCCTCCCATGCTGCTGAAAGCTGCACACCATAAACTCTTTACCTTCGTGTTGCCTTTTATTCCTGGCCCTTTGTAATGTGAGTAGTTACTCCTGTTTCCCACTTTAATGCAATTACACCACACTTCTCCTTCCCCATATCCCAGGAAGCTGCTCAGCCTGCTCAGCCATTACACGGCATTAAATGGAGTAATTGCAAGATTAGGTTCCTTGGGCCGGGCCATAAAGAAATGCCATTAGAGAGGAACTGCAGGAGAGTGCCTGGAGAATCAGGCTTTGAGGTTGAAAGCTCTGCAGGCACATTTTTATTGTTATTGACCACCTCAGAGCCTCTGGGAGGAGGGAGCCAAGGGCATTCCTGGGGTTTTTGTCCTCTGAGAAAGGAGTGAAGGCAGGGGTGGCTTCACACGGGGCGGGTGGGATCAACTGGGCCGTAGGCTGTTGTCTTCAGTGAGAATTAAAAATGTAATTGTCAGCCCTGTGAGGCACAGCTGGAGTGTTTGTCCAGCTCTGGATCCTCAGCACAGCAGGGACAGGGAGCTCCTGGGGCACTGGGGAGATGAGGAAGGGCCTGGAGCATGTCCCTGCCCAGGGAAGGCTGAGGGAGCTGGGGCTGTTCAGCCTCGAGAGGAGCCCCAGCTGAGAGGGACCCTCAGTCCCTGGGTGTCCCTGGGTGTCCCTGGGTGTCCCTGGGTGTCCCTGGGTGCAGGGAGGGTCAGAGCAGGGCCCAGGCTCTGCTCCCAGGGCCCAGCAGTGGCACCAGAGCAACGGGCAGGGCCTGAGCCCAGGGAGCTCCACCTGGACAGGAGGCAGAACTTTACTGGGGGCACTGGAACAGAGCCCAGAGAGGGGCTGGAGTCTCCTCACTGGGATATTCCAGAGCCCTCTGGACTCAATCCTGTGCCCTGTGCTCTGGGATGGCCCTGAGGTGGGACCAGATGAGCCTCTGTGGTCCCCTAAACCTGACCCACACTGGGGTTTTGGGATTCATCCCCCCAAATGCGTTTATTTGGCTGATCCCAGGTGAAGGTGTTCCAAAGCTCTGTCTGTGTTTCATTCATGAGGAGATCGTTTTCCTGCCTTCTCTGATGGTGTCACCAAGGCCATCACCTTGCCAGGACCCAGGTGGCTCATGGCTGTCCCTGTTCCCTCTCTGGGCTGGGGATGTAAAACTCCTGGCTGAGCTGATGTGTGTGGAAGTGAAGCGATCCCTCCCTGTATCCTCAGGACGTGGTGCTCCCAGCACTTGGACCTTGTCACCAACATCCCCGTGCTTCATCCTGAGCCTCCCCTCACGCGGAGCTGGGCTCTGGTGGCATCCCCAGAGCACGGGGGGGACATAAAGGACAGGCAGAGCCACCTGTGAGTGAGGGCAGGGGACACAGGAGCTGATAAGGAGGTGACTGGGGAGGAATGACTTGAAATGCTGCATGTAAATGTGGGAGTGCTGCGAGTCCCCAGATAAGATGCGGGCGGGTGAGATAACGAAGGTGCAGGGAGGGCTGATCTTGGGAATGCTCCCTGATAGCAGCTGTGTTTGGATGGAATTCGCTGCCTGCTTTTCCTTGATAGGGAGGTGACCTCCCTCTGCTGCCCGCCGGGGTTTGGGGTTGGTATCTGGGTAATATTTGTCAACAGAACAGACCAAACACCGCCTTGATCTCTGTTCTAACGCACCTGCTGTTTGTTCCGGGGATTTTCAGGAGAGAGGCAGCGAGGGGAGGGTGTGTAATTTAATCTGCTGGCTGTAAAAATCCATTTCTGCTTGTACTTGTTGGTAATTTAACTGTGACACAGCAAATATGAAATGACTCGAGTGCACTTTGATAGCGCTGTTGTAATGAGGGGTGATCTGTACCCACAGGTGCTCACAGTTTGATGGGCAACTGGCACAATTGGGGTTTTTCCCTTTTTTTTTTTTGTTTATTGTCCTCCAGATATTAACAGGATTTTTTTACCACTGCCCTCTCTGCAGTACCTTCACCTGCAGTTGTCCAGGGCTCCATAAAATAACCGGTTTTGTTTGAACTAAAGAAAAACTGACTAGAGGAGAAAGACCAGGTTTGGATCAGGGTGGGTTTGTTCCAAGGAACTCCAAGGGCAGAGCAGGATCTCCTGTAAAATGAACATTTTGTGTGGTCACCAGCAGGTTACAGATGAAATCCTTGCATACAGAAGGAGATGTAGGAGTGCTGATTTTAGAAAAAGAACAGAAATTATCCCTTGGAGTGAAACCAAACCTGTCAGTCCTGGCTGGTTTTGTCTGTCTGGGGAGATGAGTGCCTTGAGTACCTGTCTGGGAGGGCTGAAAATAGACAGTGAGGGGTTTGGGATGTAGGAAAATCGCAGCCTGCGGAGGCTGGGGGTGTGTGCTGGGAGTGCAGTGGTTTGGGAATGCAGGCACTGGGAGAGCTGGAGCTTCCCAGGCTCCATGGTATTGATCCCATTGTCCCAGGGGAAACTCGCACAGCTCAGCTCCAGCTCCTGGGGTGATGTCTGGGGTGATTCCTGGATGAATGGAGCCCTGCTGGAATGTGGCACCTGCTCCTTTTTCCTGTGTTCCCTCCATTCTCCCCCCTGTTGCTGGTCAGGCACCACGGTGTTCCTGTGGGAGCTGGTTTTGCTGTAATCCAGGGAAAGCTGCCTGGTGGCTGACCCAAAGGAATATTTCCAGGAGCTGTGGGTGCTGTGAAATGCTCAGAGGAGGTTGTGGCCATCAGCTGCTGCTGGCTCTTGTCCCTGAGGTGCCACAGGCAGGTCCCAGCCAGGAGCAGGTGCTGCAGGCACTGCAGTAATTTGGAATTCTCACATTTTCCCACGTTTTCCTGCCCTGGAGGAGATCTTGCTGCTCTTCTGGAATCACAGCACCATCCCAGCACCAGGTCTGGGCACTCCATCGAACCCTTTCCCCCCACACATCCATCCCTGGGTACACTGGATTCCCAGTGGGATTCCACTGAAGAGCTCAGGGGCACTCAGGGCTGTTCAGAGTTCATAATTTTCAATTCTCATTAAGGATGATGTAATTAATTCAGACATAAGGCAGCGTTGAGTCAACCTTGACACGTGTCCTGTGAAACTCTCAGCCATTCAGAGAATCCTGGAATGCTTTGGGTGGGAAGGGACCTCAAAGCTCATCCCATCCCACCCCCCGCCATGGGCAGGGACACCTTCCACTATCCCAGGTTGCTCCAAGTCCTTTCTGAGCTGGCCTGGGACACGGCCAGGGATGGGGCAGCCTGTGCTGTGTCCCAGGACTGCACTGGAAGGAGCAGCAGATGAGGAGTGGGGAATGGGAGAATGGAAGCAGATGAGGAATGGGGAATGGGAGAATGGAAGCAGATGAGGAATGGGGAATGGGAGAATGGAAGCAGATGAGGAGTGGGGAATGGGAGAATGGAAGCAGATGAGGAATGGGGAATGGGAGTCTGGAAGCAGATGAGGAGTGGGGAATGGGAGTCTGGAAGCAGATGAGGAGTGGGGAATGGGAGTCTGGAAGCAGATGAGGAATGGGGAATGGGAGAATGGAAGCAGATGAGGAGTGGGGAATGGGAGAATGGAAGCAGATGAGGAATGGGGAATGGGAGAATGGAAGCAGATGAGGAATGGGGAATGGGAGAATGGAAGCAGATGAGGAGTGGGGAATGGGAGAATGGAAGCAGCTGGCGGAGATGTCAGTCCCTGCCTTGCCCCAGTTGTCCTGCCTGTCTCCAGTGATTGGTTGTGCTCAGGGACAGGTTTCCAGAAGGTTCTGTTGGTGGCCTGTGCGTGTCTGTCCAGCAGAGAGGTGCAGACAGAGCCACGCTGTCCCTACGATCCCACGCCCAGGATGCTCCTCCCCAAAGCCCTTTCCCGGTGTTCCTGGCTGTGCTGGATTCAGCCCCAGCCCACGCCCAGGATGCTCCTCCCCAAAGCCCTTTCCCGGTGTTCCTGGCTGTGCTGGATTCAGCCCCAGCTCCTGGGCCAGCCTGGCACGTCAGGAATGCAGCACTCGGCTCTGTGAGTCCTTTATTGCTGGAAGACTTCGGGAAGAAGAGCGGCTCTGGTTCTCCCAGACAGGGAGCAGCTGTTGCTGGCAGAGGCTGCCCTGGGATTTGTGCCAGTGAAATCTCTGCTCCTCCTGTGTCCAACTCCACAGCAGACACCGGCTCATCCCACTGATATCCAGCAGACAGCGTGGAACAGCCGGAATGAACAAATCCTGCTCCCTCCTCCCAGCTTTGGGCTGAGCAAAGCCATTTCAGAGACCTTCCCAGGACTCGTGGAGCTGGGCTGGGCATTCTGGATGTGACATCAGCCCTCAGATTCACGGGTTTTTGTTTGCTCCAATCCATCTGGGTGACCTTGGCTAATTCTCCACCTCTTTCCCATGTTTTGCCAGTGGCAGGTGGAAGGTTTTTGGGATATGGCAGGCTGTGTCCTCGTGGCCTGTCTGGGGTGTGAAATTGGAATTGTTCACAGTGCAGAGATTTTAATGAGCATTTCCTAAAGGCCAGAGTGCATCAGGCAGTGAGGGGAGCTTTTGTCTCAGTAGGAAACAAGCAGCACTGGGAACTTGATGATCCCACCTGGGAATTCCTGGCTGGGTGAAGGTGGGAGGCACAGGGGCAGCTGGAATTTAAAATGAGGTTTTTTCCCTTTCCTGAGAGCTTTCACCCAGGGAATCCCTGCAGGGGTTACTGCTGAGTGGGTGCTGGAATGTTTGGATGGACACAGGAGCCCTCACTTTGCTGCTGAGAAGGGGCCACTTGGTCCTCAGAAATAACAATTGATTCTCTTGTGGTGAATTCCAGGAATTCTCTCAGCAGCAAACACTCTTGAAAATTGATTTTTCTAAAGAATTCACCCAAAATGATAAGGCCAGGCCTGTTTTATGCTCCCTGCTTGAGTTATTCAGTTGCTTCCTAGAGTAAATAAGACACTGCAAACAGCTTTTCACAACTCCTTTCGTGGCAGGAAGAGCCAAAGCTGGGTTGGAAAGGATGAGTTGGGAAAGGAGTAAAGGAGGAAAAACCAAGCTTTATTTCTCTCATAGCCTCATTGAGTGGAAGTTGCTGAAAAGCACTTTTCTTGTCCCTGCTGCTGTTAAATTAAAGCTCCAGCATGAGTTTATCAGGGAATGAAATCTCAGAGCTTCCCGGAGGCTTTAAGCAGGTGACTCCTTTTTTTTTTTCCTCCCTGAAGAGTCATTGAGGACAAGGTGGAATTCGGGGCAGAAATAAGAATTTAGCTGAACAATTTGTTGCTTTAGCTGGTGGCTGGCACCTCTCACAGGGCTCCCACACCCTGGCAAAGGAAGGATTTATTGCTGTGCAGGTCTCCCGTGGAATAATGTGGTGTAAAATGACAATGTCAGAGCAAGTTAAGGATCTGCTTCGTTCTGAGAGACTTCCCTGCAATAATCCCGAGTATTAAACTTCTGGAGACGCTGCAGGAATTACCACAGGGACCATTCTGAGCAAACGACTGCTCCTTCAACATCATCATTACCCAGGCTTTGCTCCCTCATAAAAATTCCTCTCAGTGATCCCAGATAATCTTTTGTGTTGCCTGTCTTTTATTTTTCAGTGTAAATCAGCAGCAGCGCTGCCCTTTGAAGGGAGGGAAGGAGCTCTGAGCACCCTGGTCCGGTGGAAGGTGTCCCTGGATCCAGGGGAAGGATTGGATAATCCTTAAGCTCCTTCCAACCAAAGCGTGCTGGGATTCTGTGAGAAGATTTTTGTGAGGACAGCATTGATGCAGGGGTTTGGAGGAGGAGGAGGGAGCTGGGGTGGGAGAAGCCTTCATGCCTGGTGCTGTCTGGAGTTGAGAGGGGTCAGAGAGAACCTGGAAGTGCTGATGCAGTTGGTGGCATCAGTAAATCGTGACCTGTACTCCTCCAGTCCCTGCTCTCTGGGTAAATGCAGGACCTGGCACAAAACCCCAGATGGGGACAGGAACCTTTTCCGTGCTGTACAAAAGGCAGGAAGCACAAATAAAAAACCAGCGTGTGGAGATGACTTTTGCAGAGCCAGGTGTGACCCCAGGCATGTCTAGACTGTGCAGCAGATTGTAGCTGAGCAGAGGCCCCAGCCCCGCGCTCGGGGCCATCCCGGCTGTGTCACCTTGGCCGCGTCCCCTCGGTGCCTCTGTGGGACACAGAGATCCCTGCTGGGCTGCCCGGGAGGATTCACTGCTCCCAGGCTGCTTTTCTGGGAACGGTGCCCAGCTTTTGTTTCATTCCTGCCCAATCCCAAGCACCTTGCTCGGAGGAGAGCAGGATCAGAAATTAAAAAGGTAAACGCGGTCCCCGTTGGAGACAATCTTTATCTGGATCTTTTCCTCCTCCCTTCTGCTCCTTTTGAATCTGATCCAATTAACGCTGGATTTCCTGCCTTTTGTAGCTCCAGCTCAGAGCTTTCCCAATATTTGATCTCCCTCTCTCTTTTTCTGGAGTTACAACATCCAGGACATGGATATTTGGGGAATCTTCAGGGAGGCCTCATTTACTTGGATGACCTTGGAGAGGAAGGGAATGATTTCTTTGCCTCCCACTGCCCCTGCAGCCACCTCGGAGGCTTTAATTATTAATGGTTTATCCTGGAGCCATTGGCACTTTGGATGGGAGGGTGCAGCAGGGATTCCCATGCCGTGTCCCAGGATTGTGTGGATGCAGTTCCATGTGCACGTTCCCACTGTGTTCATCGTGGCTCTGTCCTGTACCTGTGTCATTGTGTTCCTGGCAGGGACACCTTCACTGCTGCTGGAATATTTTTCCATTGATTTTTTCCAGTTAAATGATGCCTTTTTTTTGAGGGGCTTGTGGTGGAAAAGCTGAATTCTGGCTCTGGAAATCCCAGAGCCTGGGCTGGCTGGGAGAACACCTTCTCCCGGGTGCTGGGGACTGAGCAGAGAGTGGAAAAAACAGAGCAGGTCAGACCCTGGAATGGGAATCTTGTCCTGGTTTTCCTGACTTTCCTTGCTTGGCCAAAGTGGGGGATTATTTCTGTTAGATACTGATCAGATAACCCTGAATCTGGAGATAATTAATTGGTTCATTTGGGGGATTTGGGAGCAGCCCAGGTGTGTCCTCTGCCACCTGAGGTGGGATCACCCAGTCCAGGCCTGGTGCCTAGAGAAGGGAGGAGGATGAAGATAAACACTTCTTTCCCAGGATTTTAATCCTGGAATATCCTGAACTGGAAGGGACCCACAAGGATCATCAAATTCAACCCCTGGCCCTGCACAGACAATCCATGTCCCATGTCCCAGTTTTCCAAATGCTTCAGTTGCCTGCAGTATGGAATATCTTCATCCTTTCCAGACTTGAGACAGAAAATAACCCCAAATCCTCCCCCAGCACCATCCCCTTGGGTGTTCTCCTCCTGCCTGAAGAGTGCAGCAGAACAAAGCCAGCTTTAGCCCACTTTTTAGGGCAAAGTTTCTTTGGAAATCCGGCAGTGGAGATGCCAAAACAAGGCCCTGCCACACACTCGGTGTGAGGATGGTGAGATTTGGCTCTGAACTGTTCCCTGCTCACGGCCCTGCTTTCATCTCACCTCCCTGCCCTCCTGATTTCAGGGACATCGTTATCCTGAATATATTTCCCCTGGGATTCCAAGGAAGGAATTTCTGTGCAGTTCCCTGTCTGAGGATGGGCTCTCGTGTCTTTACTGCAGAACTCATCGTTTCTAAAGCTGAAGTTGTGGCAGCTTGAGCTCGGCACAGAGGGAATTCCTGGGACTGGAGAAGCCATTCCAGAGGCTGATGGTGAAGGACAAACCTCCCGTGCTGCTGCTGGGGAGGAGCAGGAGGAGTTTGGGTTGGGGCAGTGCCGTGTTTGATGTAAGAGGGAGATTTTAGGGCCGTGAGGGGATTCTTGGGGTGTTTCTTCCCCTCTTGCCCCCATTTCTTCTGGCACAAGGAAAAGAGGGGGTGGAAACAACGTTTTTCCTCAATTGAAAGGGTTCTGCTCATTAATTCTGAATGAAAACTGGAGAAACTTGCAGGAGTTTGGAGGATGTGGTGACGTGACAAAACTCAGCTGATGTCCTGGGGCCCTCCTCATCCATCTTCCTTCCACGAAGGAAAAACTCAGGACCACCTTTTTCCTTAATATCTATATTCAAAAATGGGAGAAAAAACCCCATCCTGATTTCCACAAACCCCTCCAAGCTCCCCAGACTGGGGTTTTCAGCCAGCATTGCATTGTTTGCTGATGGGATCTCCACAGTTCTCCAGCAGCTGTGGGTAACCCCAAGCTTGGACACAAATTCCCAGAAAAGCAGCAAACAAGTTCTGGGGAAGCAAATTGCCAGGGAGAGGAATGGAAAGGCTGATGAAGGCAGATTCAGGCACCACAGGAACGTGGGGCTGGAGCAGGGAGGGAGGGAAGCGACTTTTCCTTGATGGGAGCTGAAGGTTGGAACAGGATGCAATTCCATGGCTTCACAGGGGGTTGGAGGCGATGGAAGAAGCATCCAGAGGAGCAGGGTGGATCCCTGTTGAGTAGGGATGGAGAGGGGAAAGGGGTTTGTGATGCTTTGGAGGCTTCAGTCGGGCCATAAAGTGCACGGCAGCAGTGCCTTAAAATGTTCAGGGCCTAAAGGGGCTCCAGGAGAGCAGGAGAGGGGCTTGGGACAAGGGATGGAGGGGCAAGATGAGGGGGAATGGCTTCAAAGTGGAAAAGGGGAGATTTGGGTGGGATATTGGGAAGAAATTCATCCCTGTGAGAGCGGTGAGGGGCTGGAATGGAATTCCCAGAGCAGCTGTGGCTGCCCCCATGCCTGGGAGTGTCCAAGGCCAGGTTGGATGGGGCCTGGAGCAACCTGGGATAGTGGGAGGTGTCCCTGGAAGGTGGAATGGGTGAGCTTTAAGGTCCTTCCAACCCCAACCATTCCACGATTCCCTGCTGCTGCACTCCTTGTGGAGAGGCCACCACACAGCAGGAGCCTTTCTTAAGGAATTTCTCGTGGCTTTGGGCCTGGAGATCGGGACTGAGCGGATTCTGGGGATTTGGCTGGAAGCCACTGCTCAGCTCTCCCTCAGCCGTGGCCGTGGTGCGAAATTCGGATCTGGAGTAAACAAGCAGATGGTTCCACCGAGCTCTTTGCAAGGGGAATTCTGCTCCCAAACCCAGCTGCAGCTGGAAGTGATGGAGTAAAACAGCCCTGACACTCTGAGAGTTCAAATTGCTCTGTCTGTGGAAACTTGGGAATGTGGGTTCTTCATGCAAATACCCACAAGTGGTGAAGCCTTCCCATCTTTCTGTCCCCAGGCAGGAATTTTTCGTGGTCTGAGCACAGGAGAACTCCCAGCACAGTCAGAGCTCAGCACCAGGTCAGGAATCCGGGTGGGCTGTGGGTGTTGCCATCGCTCCAGCTTCATAAATCAACTAAAAATAAATAAAAGTAAAAATAAATACAAGCTTCAGCCTGTTCTGAGGTGGAGGAGGTGGTGGGAGGACAGGACATGCTGTTGCTGTCATCAGTCGGAGCCTGTGCTGGAAGAACTGGTGGCAATGGTCAGGGACTGGATTAGTCCAGGCTTTTGCCTGCAGGCAGCACCATTAGGCCTGGCTTACACCTGTCCCCGGGGCTTTGTCACCTCCCCTGGTCACAGCCCCTCAGTTCCCCTCAGCTCTAAAAGGGAGACAGAAACTCTGTGCCCCCAAAGGGGGATTTCAGCATTTGGGGGACTTGGGGCCATTATTTATCATCAGCGTGGAGCTGATCCTAAAACTCCGATGACATTCCCATCCCACGGTGCCAGAGGTGAGCCAGAAAAATCACTCTTTGCTCCGGAGAACTCCCAGGTTCTGCTCTCCTCCTTCCCGAGGCTGCTTTGCATTCCCTTGTCGTTCCTACTGCTGGAATTCGAGCAGGTTTTTCATGGAGCTGCCAGGAATCCGAGTTGCACTTCCCAAATCTTGTTTTCTCCCGGTCTCTGTGACGTTTTTTGCTGCGCCGTAAAAGAGATTTGTAGAAACTGCAGGAACAAATGAAAAAACGGAGAGGAGAGGAGAGAGGAGAGAGGAGAGAGGAGAGAGGAGAGAGGAGAGAGGAGAGAGGAGAGAGGAGAGAGGAGGAGAGGAGAGGAGAGGAGAGGAGAGGAGAGGAGAGGAGAGGAGAGGAGAGGAGAGGAGAGGAGAGGAGAGGAGAGGAGAGGAGAGGAGAGGAGAGAGGAGAGGAGAGGAGAGGAGAGGAGAGGAGAGGAGAGGAGAGGAGAGGAGAGGAGAGGAGAGGAGAGGAGAGGAGAGGAGAGGAGAGGAGAGGAGAGGAGAGGAGAGGAGAGGAGAGGAGAGGAGAGGAGAGGAGAGGAGAGGAGAGGAGAGGAGAGGAGAGGAGAGGAGAGGAGAGGAGAGGAGGAGAGGAGGTGGCACCTACAGAGTGTGACGGGTGACTTGTGCCTGAAACCCTTGAAGTGGTGGCATCCTCGGCCACTTCAGAGGTCTTTTGCAATGTGATCCCTTCCTTTCCCCCCTCTTTCCTCAAGGTGCTTTTCCTTCTGGAGCTGAGAGGTGACGGCAGCAGGGGTGGCCACGTCCCTTTTCCCCCCCGAGTGTCTCAGGGATGCCGGACACGAGCAGGGCTGCAGGAGGGACAGGGCTGAGCCCGTGCCTGCTGTGAGCGCGGCCGAGCTGCCACCAAGGCGCCGCTTGTCGCTTCCAGCGAGCCTCTTCCATTATTAATGTGACATCTCGGAGGCAGCCGGGATCAGCTCGGTCCCTCCTGCGTGTCCGGGAGCGCGGCTGAGGTGACCTCGCTGTGCCCCGCTTCCCAAAGGGAGCGACTCCAGTGCCCGGCGAGCTGGGAAACCTGCAGGCTTGGAGCTCCAGAATTTCCCCTTTCAGCTCCTTGGGCTCCCTCTGCAGATTTTAGCGGGATGAAACATCCCCCCTCGCTGCCCCGCCAGCCTCGTTTGTCAATGAAACTCCGGGTTTAATGGAATTTAAGTGCATTGTTAGGGTGACAAAGCCCCGCACGGAGGGCTGGGGCTGGTGTTATTTATCCGGTGATAAACACAGCCCGGCTCCTTATCAGCACATCTCCCTTTGCCTGCCCGGGGAAAACAATCTCTGCAGCAGCCCTGATAGCAGCGAGGCTTCCGAGGAAATTCTAATAAAGCTGTAGCAGCTTTCGGGGGGGGGGGGGATTTGCGATGCAGCATTAGCGAGCCTCAGCTGCATTCGCCTTCCTTGTGTTGTGCTGAATGAGGAGCTGTTTGCTCCTGGATGGAATCGTTATAATCGTGTTTGTCACCTCGGCGTGGTGGGGCTGGAACCAAGCGCTGGTTTCAGGGTGGGAGTGTCGTGGGAAGCACCTGGGTTCTGTCACTTGGCTTCTTTTGATTGGAAATTTATTGTCTCTTTAATTAGCAGCGAGCGTGGGAGTCATTATTTTATTAATTAATCGGGGGCAGCCCTTTCTGTCCCCATTTGCAGGGGGTCCAGAGGTCTCCCTGTGGATGCAGCACTGGCACAGGTGTTGTGCAGGACCCTGTTTTCCTTTCCAGGATAACTGAGGTTGGAAAAGCCTTCCAGGATCATCAGATCCAACCTGGGACCAATTCTTGTCCCCAGCCCAGAGCGCTGAGTGCCACGTCCAGCCCTTCCTTGGGCACCTCCGGGGATGGCAGCTCCAAACCTCCTTGGGCAGTTCCAAGGCCTGACCACCCTCTCCATGAGGAAATTCCTCCTGGAATTTCCAACCTCCTGATGTCCAACCTGAGTGCAGAACAAAGCTGGCTCCTGGCAGGAGCCCCCTCTCCTTTCAGCCTTGGCACCAGCCACGTCCCTTCTGAAGCATCTCAGAATTACCCAGACGCAGCTTTGAAGTCCAGACCTTTGGTGGGACCTCGGGAACGTCCTGCACTCGAAGCTCTGATGGGATTTCAGCTGCATTAGGGTGAAAACTGGGAATATTTCTGTGTTCGTGGCCAGCTCAGTGCTTTGCAATCACCTTTCTGCCCCAGCTGCATTTTGCTCCATGGGAAGCTGTGCCTTTGGGTTAAAGAGGTTTTCACTCTAAAACTAAAAATCTAAATTTTCTGAATGCCTGGGAAATATTTGCCTCTGAGATGAGCTTGTTGCTCTTTTTATATCTAACATGGATACCTATTGCCTGTGTGTATAAACGTGTGGAATGTCCATGAAATCCAAGAAAAACTAATCCACAGTGGGCGGGGTTTGTGCATAAATCACTGCTAAATGTAATAAAAAGCCCTCTGAGACACTTTCACCTGTTGGGTTGCTCAGCTGTGACAGTTCCAGAAATGCCTGTGGACCATTGAGTCACTTCTCATTAAAGTGAAATTAAACCCGAACAGAGATCCAGGAGAATTCAGCCTGAGATAATTTTGAAACATTTCAGAGGGGAAGGAAAACAGCAGAAAAAATGAGATTATCAGGCCCCCTGGACAGTGGAAATTGGTTTGGCTTTGGCTCCAGTTGAGCTCCATCGCCCCAAATCAGCCAAGGATTCGGCTTCTGCTCCTTCAAAGATGAGCTGGGGAAATGCCACATAAAAAAAGGAAGAATTAAGAACTCCAGTGCAAAAGTTCCTGCAAAAAGAAAAAAAAAAAAAAAAAAAAAAAAAAAAAAAAAAAACCAAAAAAAAGGGGATTGATTTGGTTCCAGCCAGCAAATTTCAGTGGGAGAGGGCAGGAATTAAAGGTGCTGTCGACGATGGAAGTTTTGCTGCTGCTCAGAAACACTTTCACCTTTTGAGGGAATGCAAGGGAAAAAGAAGGAAAAGGGAAGTGGGGGATGAATTAATGGGATTTCCCTTCCAGCAGCAGCTTCTGGAAGGAGCAGGGACAGGCATCCCTGGAAGGGGAAGCTTTGGGAGCGATTTCTGCTGTTACCACATCACTGGAGTTCTGAGGAAGGGAACAACAAGGGGTGGAGGCCAAAAGTTGCTCCTGAAGGATTTACCCTTAAGCTGCAGCCTGGGATTAAGGCTGAGACTAAGCCCAGATCAGGAGAATTCCTTCATTTCCAGTCCAAGGCTTCTGGCTCAGCGCTGGTGGCGTTTTTTGGACTGGATTGATTTGAAGCAAACCTGTCCCATTCTATCCTTTCCATCAGGATCTGGAGCCACTGGATTCCCTGGAGTTTGGGGTGGGGGGGGGGGGTGGTGTGAACATGCCAGGAAGTTTTCCACACTCCCAGCTGGAAATAGCCCGTCCTTAAGGAAATTCCCCTTCTTTTTGGGGAAATGAGGAGTGCACTGCTCCTCCTGCAGGAAGAAGCTTGGTTAAATCCCTCCCTGGGGTTAAGATGGGTCTTAAAAATATTCCAGTGGGGAATTCCAGTCTTAAAAAACATTCCAGTGAAGGAGGGGACTGGGAAGCCTGGAAGGGGCACATCCTTCCAAGGGAAATCCCTGCCTGGTTGGTCCCAGAAGTTCCTTTTCCTTGTTTATGGGGTGTTTTTTTTACAGAATTCCCTATCATCAGAGGGTTTACATGTCCCAAACCTGCCGCTTCCCAAGACCTGGGGTGATTTGGGATCTCTCCCTGCCCTTCCTGAGCCACTTCCAGGCTCTGGAGCAGAGTTAAGATGCAGGTGTGCTCCTCCCATCCCTCCAGCATGAAAGGAGGAACAATAACTGGATCTAATTATTCATTTTCCTTGTGAAAGTCCATTGTGAGGAGACGTCTCCTGTGACCAGAAAATGAGGTCCAGAGGTGCTTAAGTATATTTTGTTTAAGAGAGCAGACAAGCTCAAGTAAGATGTTCAGAATTAATGGTACAGCTCTCCTGATGATTTGAGGAGAGGTTTGGATGAAAAGTTAAAAATACAGGTGAAGTGAATAATAACACACAGGGAGATCAAGAGCTGCTGAGAGGTGTCCCTGAGTTGCACTGAGAGGGAAATGAATCCCAGAATTGGCAGGATGGTGCAGTGGAATGAAGGATGGGAGGGAAAAGGAGGCTCTGGCTGGGCTGGGGATGGGGCTCTGGGGAGAAACTGGGGGTGCTGGGGCTTGGGCTCAGTTCTGTGCCCTCGACAATTCTGGTTAAACCAAGTGTCCACAGCGCTGAATCCAGTGTGAATCGTGGAATTCCAGATTGGCTTGGGTTGGAAAGGACCTTAAATCCCATCCAGTCCCACCCCATCCATGGGCAGGGACACCTTGCACTGTCCCAGGCTGCTCCAAGTCCTGTCCAACCTGTCCTGGAACATTTCCAGAGGTGGAGGTGATCCGGGTGTGTTCTTCTCCTTGGATTTCCTGTTGACTGCCAGCCATGACTCCTCCATCCATGGGAATGCTGATTCCCCCTCCTCATCCTCATCCTCGTCCTCATCCTCCTCCTCTTCCTCCTCCTCCTCCTCTTCCTCCTCCTCCTCCTCTTCCTCCTCCTCCTCCTCCTCCTCCTCCTCGATCTCCTCCTCGTCCTCCTCGTCCTCCTCCTCGTCCTCCTCCTCCTCCTCCTCCTCGTCCTCCTCGTCCTCCTCCTTCTCCTCCTCGTCCTCCTCCTCCTCATCCTCCTCCTCTTCCTCCTCCTCGTCCTCCTCCTTGTCCTCCTCCTCGTCCTCCTCCTCCTCCTCCTCCTCCTCGTCCTCCTCCTCCTCCTCCTCCTCCTCGTCCTCGTCCTCGTCCTCCTCCTCCTCCTCCTCCTCCTCCTCCTCCTCCTCCTCTTCCTCGTCCTCCTCCTCCTCCTCGTCCTCCTCCTCCTCGTCCTCCTCGTCCTCCTCGTCCTCCTCGTCCTCCTCGTCCTCCTCCTTGTCCTCCTCTTCCTCCTCCTCGTCCTCGTCCTCGTCCTCGTCCTCCTCCTCCTCCTCCTCCTCCTCCTCCTCCTCCTCCTCCTCTTCGTCGTCCTCCTCCTCCTCCTCGTCCTCCTCCTCGTCCTCCTCCTCCTCGTCCTCCTCCTCCTCTTCCTCCTCCTCATCCTCGTCCTCCTCTTCCTCTTCCTCCTCCTCTTCCTCCTCCTCGTCCTCATCCTCCTCCTCCTCATCCTCCTCCTCATCCTCCTCATCCTCCTCATCCTCCTACTCCTCATCCTTCTCCTCGTCCTCCTCGTCCTCCTCGTCCTCGTCCTCCTCGTCCTCCTCGTCCTCCTCGTCCTCCTCGTCCTCGTCCTCCTCCTCCTCGTCCTCCTCCTCCTCCTCCTCCAGCCAGGGCAGGGAAAGGCAGAGCCAAGTCCAGGAAGATGGAATATCAGGGAGATTCACCCAGAATTTGTGGTGGAGGCTCCAGGAGGACCCAGGATCCTGGCTGATGTCAGGGGTTATCAGCAGAGATCCAAGGGGGTGGCAAACCAAAAAAAGAGAAATAAAATGAACACAGAGGTTTCATTAAATCAACAAAAGCAGTTCTTGGGGGGAGGGAGGAGAAGATAAAACATCCCCAGTGACGCCCTTTGCTTTTATTTGAAGCTGGTTTTGGACTGCACCCCGATTTTGGGCAATTCAAGTTCATGTTTAAATCCATCCTCTCCACATATTTCACTTGAAATAACGGGATTGCAGCTGGAATTCCTGCCTTTAGCTGGAATTCCTGACCTTTGACTCCTGCACTGGTTTGCAGCATCCATCCACACCAGGAATTCTCACTGTGTTTGGGTGCATTTAAGAAGAACTAATGGCCAAATGCATGATTGGATTAATTTCAGGGTGCTTCAAATCCGTGTGCAAACATCTCCTGCTGCTCCTCCAGAGCTTCTGCCTCACTTTGTGACACTTCATTGATTTTTTTTTTTCCCTTTCCTTTTCTTCCTCTCCGTGTGGAAACAAATGAAAGCAGGAATTGGGGTTGTAAATAGATAATGGGACGTGAATGCAGAGTAATCAGTGCCATGCATGTAGAGCCATACTAATTGTGCCTGGGATGGGAATGGGATAAATATTTAATGCCTGGATTCGGTGGGAAATGCGAGAGCAAGGAAAGGAATAAAGAAAAGAGTTGAGAAGGCCACACTTCAGTGCTTTCTCTCAAAAAAGAGGAGTTTTGATGGCATTAACCCCTCTGTGTTCTGCAAGAAAGGAATTGGGTTTAATGTGGAGGCTTCGGTGCCACTCAAGGGAAAAATATCCTGGGTTAAAAACGCTGCTGGAAAGGATTTGGGATAAAATCTGTTGCTTGAGATGAAGTTTTTTCCTCAGGCTGAGCAGAGTTCAGGTGGGGCTTGGGGACAGCAAAGGAAACCACGAAAATAAAGAGGGAAATCCTGAAATCCTGCTGGTCCTGGAATCATTGGTAAAGACTTCCAAGGTCATCAAGTCCAACCAAATCCCACCATGCCCGGGAAAGCACAAGGATGGTTCTGAGGGAGGGACGGACCCACAGCTCCTGCCAGGGCAGGAATGGCTTTGGGAGCACCGTGGGAGGCACAGCAGCATTTCTGTGGGGATTGGTGTCCTGGGGGGATGGCTGGCTGCTTTTCATGGAAGTTGGGGTGGTCAAAGAGGGAAATAAATCCAGGAGTGGGTGCAGCAGGAGGGATGGAAAGCTCCCAGCACGCTCCTGTTTCTCTGTGCCACAAAGAACCACGGGGTAAAAACCTAAAATCTGTTCCTCCAGCACGAGCTTGAATTGCAGGAGGAGATAAATTGGGCTCAGACATGCAGAAAAAACCCCATATTTTTAAATTTTCACTGCCACTGAGGGGTTTTTGATGCTCTTCAGGCAGTTCCAGGAGTTCCTGTATTTCCTGAGCATTGATTTCTGTGTGCTGGGTGTCTGATGTTGAAGTCACTTGAAATTTGATCAGATTTGTATCAATATTAAGTGATTGCCCACCCCTGGCAGTGTCCAAGGCCAGGTGGGACAGGGCTTGGAGCAGCCTGGGACAGTGGGAGGTGTCCCTGCCCATGACAGGGCTGGGACTGGGTGAGCTTTAAGGTCCCTTCCAACCCAAACCATTCCATGATTCTGGGATGATTTTCCATATCCCGGTGATGGCAGGGAGGGGGACGTGGACAGAGGCTGGAAGAGGTTTTCAGATTTAATGGGCATTAAATCCAATCAGAGAAAAAGGAAAAGTCTGGAATACTGAGGAGCACAGTGGCAGAGGGCCGGGAGAAAGGGCTTTTATTGCCAGGCCCCAGTGGCCTCTCAGAAACCCCATGATGGACTGGGTTAATGGGGAGTGCTGGGAATTCCGTGGTGCAGAGAGTGCTGGGAAGGTGGAGGGGACTCGGAGCTCCCTTCAGTCATCCCTGGGTGTTTCCAGCTCTAATGGAACTCCTGTGATTCCTGTGTTCTCCTGGAGATGGGGTTGGGTTGCTCGGGGAAGCTCCTGTGGCTTTGAGGGGTTGGTGGTGCAGAGCTGGTGTCCTGCGTGTCCCCAGCTTGTCACAGCCCTTGTGTGGCTGCTGTCACCCTGCCCAGTGCCTGTGGGACCCGCCTGCCCTGTCCCCAAGCCCCTGCTTGGTGATTTGGGATGATTCCCTGGTTTCCTGATTCTCCTCCCAGCTGAGCATCCTTCCCACTCCCTCTGGGATCCCTCCACAGCAGCCAGGGCATTTGCATGGCAAGGCTGTGCAGCTGTAATTAAATATTCCATTATCAATTAACTATTCATGCCCTCTAGTGATTATTTTAAACCTGTGGGAGCCTCCTGGTGAAAGGCTGCCGGTGGGCACAGAGTTTTCCATGGAATGCTGAGCTCCAGCCACGGCATTTCTTATCCAGAGCTTTTTAACCCCTTTTCCCACCCAGTCTGGGGCTGGGCAGATGGGGTGGGAAAATTTCCATCCTTTTAGGGGATGGAATCCTTCATCCTGCAGTTCTGCTGCTGGATTTCAGATGAGAAAGGGGAGGGGAGAGGGAGCTTTGGAGGGAACAGAGTGATGTGTGTGAGTCTGACAGGCTGTGCCTGGAAGTGAGGAGCTGGTGGGGATTTCTTGGCTGATTTCACCCTTTCCAAAAGCTGTCGATGTCTTGAGCAAGTGGCACGTGGAGCTGAGGAAAATTCCCATGCAGGAAAGTCAGGGAAAGGTTTTTCTGCTCCCTAAATCTTCTGTGGGTGCAGAGCACCGGGGCTGTGATGGATTTTTTGTCCCCTCTCCTGGTTTTGCCTTCAGGAATTTTTCCTGCTGTTCAAAGGCAGCAGGAAGTGCCATCCATTGATGTTTTCCAATTGATTTTCCAAGTGTTCATTCACTGGGCTGGTGGAATTCGACCAGTTCAAGCATTTGGGATCCTTGGAAGTTCGTGGTGGGATGGATCTGGAAAGTCAGTTCTGGAAAGGGAACTTGGGGGGGCTCAGCCTGGAGAAGAGGAGGCTCAGGAGGGCCTGGATTTGATGATCCTGGAGGTCTTTTTGAACCATAATGGTTCTGTGAGCCTGTGGAGATGAAGTGCCTGTCTCAGTGGATTCCCAGTCCTCAGGCTGCTGAATCCACCCTTCAGGGATGTGCTGATTAAAAACAGGAAAAGGGAGGGGGGGCAGGAGAAACTGAGCCTCGTTCAGGCAGCTTTGGTTTATTGTTGTCTCATTTTTATCTCAGGCCACTGAATTACAGCTGTGAAAGGGAAATTTGGCTCTGCATAGCCGAAGATTATTTATGAGGGGTTTGACTGCTGATGCAGAGTGAACAGTGACAGGGCCCTTGGGGGGTGGGAATATTAAGTTTGAGGGTGTTGTCATAACAACCAGCCAGGGGAACTTCTTCAGGATCAGTTTGAGGCATCCCATGTTTGATCTGGGCCCCAAATCTGTTGGTTTGAACTTGGTTATACGAGAAAGTTCCCAATTCAGTCAGTTCAGCTGCCTTGGAGTCACCCAAGGATGGCAAAAAGCCACAGAGAACCTGTTTCTGCACCACCTCGCCTTCCTGAGAGGGCTGGCACCAGAAATGGAAATAATCCATGGAGAAATGGTTGGGAACAACCTGAAAGCTCAGTTTTAAAATGTTCCAGTCCCGCTCTGAGCGCTGCAGGATCCAGGCACGGGATAATGCAGCCTTTGGATCATACTGTAGGCAGCAGGGATGCCTTAGTTCTGCAGCCTAATCACCCTGCAGCTCATTAACGGGCCACGGGGCAGCCCCTCTGCATTAATTAGTGCTGCCAATTCCAGCCTGGATCCCCCTTGGAGGAGCTGAGGTCGCCTCTGGAGGCGCTGGGTGACTGAAGGGCTCTCCAAAGCTCCGTGGGCTGTGAGATCTGCTGCTAAAAAAATGTTTAAGAATCAAATCTGAATTATCCTCTGGATGGAGGAGGTTCCCAGAGGATCCTTTTGCCTTCACCTAAAGAACCAGGGGTGTTGGAATGGCAATAGTGGGTCTTGGAATGGCAATAAAAGGTGTTGGAATGGCAATAATGGGTCTTGGAATGGCAATAAACGGTGTTGGAATGGCAATAATGAGTCTTGGAATGGCAATAAAAGGTGTTGGAATGGCAATAATGGGTCTTGGAATGGCAGTAATTAAATAAGTGATAGTTGGGGATTAAAGTAATTAACTTTCATGAGCAGGAGGAAGGTTCCATGAGGGCTTTGCTCGTGGTTGGGGTCCCCACCCTGGTGAATGTCACCGCTGTGGACCTCAGTCCAAGTGCTGTGACTTGGGAAAAATGTTGTGTTCCAGTCTAAAACTTGGCTTGGGATAAAAGTCAGCCAGGAATTGTGAGCTGGAGTTTAATGAAGGAAAGAGCCTCGTATTTTAAAAGGAAATAAAATGATAAAAAGTTTTGAAGGGCGGTTGCTGGGTTCTGGAGCTTCCCACCTTGGTGGCTGGCTGGAATCTTCCTCAGGTTGGGATAGGTCATAAATAAAATCAAAATTAAGGAGGTTTTTGCCATCCTTTCCCTTCCTGAGTTAAACTAAACAGAGCTTTCTGTCGTGGGTTCACCAAGTGTGAAGAAGGGAACTGAATAAGCTTGGGAATGTTCTTTGCCTTAGGAAGAAGGAATGGAAACCCCTGCAGTGACAACCATGGAGCTCTCAGATGGGAATCCCAGCAGGAAGGAGAGGCTGGGAGCCCCCGTGGGGCAGGGGGTGCTCTCCTGGAGCACGGAGGAGTCCTCCATGGAGGAGTTCCCGAATTCCTGGGGGAGGAGGATGGCCTGGAGGGCCGGGTTTGGGGTGTCACTGCCGGGATGCTGACGTGGCTCCTTGCTCTCCTGCAGGTTCACCGGGATGAATTTGCCGGCCCCTGTGATCAGCAGCAAGAATTGGCTGCGGCTGCACTTCACCTCCGATGGCAACCACAGGCAGAAGGGCTTCAGCGCCCAGTACCAAGGTAGAGGAATAAATGAATGCCCTTGCCTGGCCTCGCCCATCCCAGCTTCCCCAGGAATGCACAGCTGCCTCCCTGCACGATCCTGCTGCTGTTCGTTTGCCAGCTGAAATCCCCCAGAGCGTGGATTTCACACAACCCCAGAATGGTTTGGGTTGGGAGGGACCTTAAAACCCATCTGGTGCCATGGGCAGGGACACCTTCCCCTATCCCAGGGAGCTCCAAGCCCCAATGTCCAGCCTGGCCTTGGGCACTGCCAGGGATCCAGGGGCAGCCCCAGCTGCTCTGGGCACCCTGTGCCAGGGCCTGCCCACCCTCCCAGGCAGGAATTCCTTCCCAATATTCCTTCCCAAGTCCATTTCTCCATCTGTAAAAGAGCAGTGACACCTGAATCTGTAAAGTTCTGGCATACTGGGAGGGTTTGGGTTGGAAGGGAGCTCCAAGCCCATCCATTCCCATCCCATCCAACCCTTCCACTGTCCCAGGGTGCTCCAATTCCCATCCAACCTGGCCTTGGGCACTTCCAGGGATCCAGAGGCTGCCCCAGCTTCTCTGGGAAATCCATCCCAGCCCCTCCCCACCCTCCCAGGCAGAGAATTCAGGATTGGGATAAAAAGATTTCAGGATTGGGATGTTCAGGTGCTGTTGAGGAACAGGAGATCCTTTGGCAGTGGAGAGAAGATGCTGCTCCGAGGCTGTGGCAGCCCAGGGTGGGAGCAGAGGGTCTCCAGAATGGATTGAGTGGATTCCTTGGAAGTGTTCCCACCGTTTCCTGTGACGACTTTGAAGGAGGTTGTGGGTGCAGCTGGCTCTGGAGGCAGGATCCAGGAGAGGGGAAGTGAAGCAGGAAGGAGCAGGAATGACATCCAGTCCCTCATGCAATCCCCTCCCAAGGCTGGGCTCCGTGGAGCTCAGCAGGTTTTTTCCTTTTGCTGGGAAGAAGTTCCACAGCTCTGGAGAGGAGTCAGGGGAAAGGGAAAGGATTTTCCTTGGATAAATCCACAAAGCTGCCCCATTTGGATGCTCCCTGCTTGTTCTTAGCAGTGCTGTCACGGCCTCAGCACACGAACCACATCATTATTCAACTTTACTGCTTTCCTTGACCACATAAATGACTTTATTACAAGGGAAAAAGCCAAACCCTTTTGTTGTTGCTGTGCAGCACAAACACCTGGAAAAGGCAGCTTCCCTTGGGGTGCCTTTTCCCTGGCTGGCAGGAGCGCTGCTTCCTCCAAAGCACCTGTCTGAGTCAGCCTTTCTCCCTCAATGGGAAAGTCAAGAGGAGTGTTCTAATTGCCCTTGATTAGATAAATGTCCGGGGTTCTCCTGTTGTGCACGCCGCAGAAGCGGTGCTGCCAGAGGGAATGAGCTGGGCATGGAGTTTGTGAAAATGAACTGAACTCCCCCGTTCCTGAGCTGGAATCGAGGCAGGATCTCGGCCCAGCTGCCAGAGGGGACCTGCCCTCGTTTTTCCTGCTGGTTTTTGTGGAGCTTGGCAGCTTTTTTCTATCTTTCAATGCTTAAAAAACAAAGCAAAACAAGCAGCCAAGCGATAAAAGCTCCATGGGATGAAGGGGAGGTGTCTGCAGGCAGCGGGATCTGTAGGACAGGAGATGCTGATACTTTAAAAACCTTCCTGTAACCCTTCCTGCAACCTGGCCTGGACATAAATATTTCACTGGAGATAAATCCCTACAAAACAGGCCGTGTCATTCCACGGGAAGCACAGCAGCTGAAATGCATTTTTCATCAGGAGAGCCGGATCAGCATCGGCCAGGAGAAGGAGGGGAGGCTTTAGGGCGGCTCTCATTTGTTGTCTGTTTCCCAAAGACGTGTCTGTACATCATTAATGAACCCCCTGTGTCCTCTGGGATGGGGCCTGGCTTTGCTGATAATCTATAAGAAAACAATTTCCCTTGCAGCTTGTTTCAGTTGATCCCGAGTTTTGCGGAACACCTTCGCTGTCTGTTCCCTAATCCGTGCCCTCATTTGGAAATCACTTCAGGAATGTAAAAGCAAGGTTAGATGCAATCAGGCTGTGGAAAGGGGTTTTTTTTGTTGTTGTTGTTGAATACAGCAAATTCACTCCCTTCCTGGGAGAGTTAAATATTTCCCCCTTCCCTTTTCCCTTTCGTTAAGGTGAATCTTGATCTTTGCAGATGCTTTTTCCCCATTCCCTGTGCAAGGAAATCAAAGGGGCTCTGAGAAATCTGTGCATAGGATTTTTTTTATTATTATTGTTTTCTTCCCATCCTGGCTCTTCAAAAAGGTGCCTGCAGGTGGAAGAAAATACTACAGAAGTGTTCTGGTCAGGTGAGGTGGCAGCACCTCAGGTGTCCCCTGTCCTCCCTGGTCAGAGGGGCTGGAAAGGCAGGGCTGGAACTGCAGAGATGCTGGAGAGATGGGAATGCTGCCCTGGCTCTGCTGCCCCTCTCTGCACATGTTTTATGGCAGAACTTGGCTCCCTAATTGCTCTGGAGCTGATTGTTACCAGCACATAATTGCAGCTTTTATCGATCTCCCCGCCCCGGCCGCTTCCCTTCCCTCCGGCAGGAAGATAAATGGGATGAGCTCCAGCCCTGGCACAGGACAGATCCAGGCCAGGGAGGGGCTGGGGAGCTCTCTGTGGCACGTGTGAGACACACAAATGGCTTTTTGAGGGTGTCAGTGGAATCTTGGAATGGTTTAGGTTGGCAGGGGCCTTAAATCGCATCCAGTTCCACGCCGTGCCATGGGCACCTTCCACTATCCCAGGGTGCTCCCAGCCCCGTCAGCTGGCTTTGATTTACAGATCTGGCCATGGGTAGGCTTCAGTTTGGACAGATCTTCCCCTCCTCATCCTGCATGTTCCCCATCTCATCTTGGATCTTCCAATTCTCGTCTGGGATCTTTCCCTCCTCGTCTTGGATCTCCCCCTCTTCATCTTGGATCTCCCCCTCCTCATCCTGTATGTTCCCCTCCTCATTTTCGATCTTCCACTCTTCATCTTGGATCTTCCACTCTTCATCTTGGATCTTCCACTCTTTATCCTGGATCTTCCTGTCTTCATCCTGGATCTCCCACTCCTTATCCTGGATCTCCCACTCCTCATCCTGGATCTCCCACTCTTCATCCTGGATCTCCCACTCTTTATCCTGGATCTCCCACTCTTCATCCTGGATCTCCCCCTCTTTACCCTGGATCTCCCACTCTTTATCCTGGATCTCCCACTCTTTATCCTGGATCTCCCCCTCTTTACCCTGGATCTTCCACTCTTCATCCTGGATCTCCCACTCCTCATCCTGGATCTCCCACTCTTTATCCTGGATCTCCCACTCCTCATCCTGGATCTCCCCCTCTTTACCCTGGATCTCCCACTCTTTATCCTGGATCTCCCACTCTTTATCCTGGATCTCCCACTCCTCATCATGGATCTCCCACTCCTCATCCTGGATCTCCCACTCTTTATCCTGGATCTCCCACTCCTCATCCTGGATCTTCCACTCTTTATCCTGGATCTCCCCCTCCTCATCCTGGATCTCCCACTCTTTATCCTGGATCTCCCCCTCTTTACCCTGGATCTTCCACTCTTCATCCTGGATCTCCCCCTCTTTACCCTGGATCTCCCACTCTTTATCCTGGATCTCCCACTCTTTATCCTGGATCTCCCACTCCTCATCATGGATCTCCCACTCCTCATCCTGGATCTCCCACTCTTTATCCTGGATCTCCCACTCCTCATCCTGGATCTTCCACTCTTTATCCTGGATCTCCCCCTCTTTACCCTGGATCTCCCACTCCTCATCCTGGATCTCCCACTCTTTATCCTGGATCTCCCACTCCTCATCCTGGATCTCCCACTCTTTATCCTGGATCTCCCCCTCCTCATCCTGGATCTCCCACTCTTTATCCTGGATCTCCCCCTCCTCATCCTGGATCTCCCACTCCTCATCCTGGATCTCCCACTCTTCATCCTGGATCTCCCACTCTTTATCCTGGATCTTCCCCCTCCTCATCCTGGACCTTGGGCTGCAGAGGGGTTTTTAGCTCCTGCCATGAGCCCTGTGCAGTCTCCTGGGCAGCTCTGGTGCTTGTGCAGGCTCTGATTCCCAAAGATCCACTGCTCAGGCTGCCAAAAGAGGGATTTTCCCAAAGAGTTGCATTTGAGGGGGTTTCTCTTCACCCCCAAGAACCAGAACCGCTGTGAGCATCCCTGGAGCTGCTGAATCATCCCAACGGGAGGAGGATCCAGGCAGGAGCTGGATTTAACAGCAATTCCCCCAGCAAGGAGAACAGAGCTTCGTGGAATCGATTTTTTTGGTTGTTGCTGCTGAAATGCTGTTTTCCAAATTAAAAATAAATAAATGTCTGCTTAAATTCTCATTTAGAAGCAACATGGAGTGGTTGGAAAGGAGCAGCCCGGCCTGCCTGCCGCGCTGGCAGAGCTCTGGAATGTCATCTCTCAAATCTGACAGGATGCTGAGTATTCCATTAGATCTGCTGGATGTGTGTGAGCAGCAAAACCCTCCAGAAAACAGGAGTTTGTGTTCATCCAATTATCCTGACACAGTCCTTTGTAGTACCGCTCCACATTCCGATTGCCAAACAAAGTAGATTTTCAAATACCGGATTTTTGAGGGCAGGGAGTGGGAGAATTGTTCTGATTTATTGAATTAAAAAAAAAACCCAAAGCAAACCAGAAACAAGTGGTGCTTTATTGTGCCTGCTGCTGATCTAAATGGAGTCGTTTGTAAAGCCTGACTCCCATCATTACGGCTCCAGAATGAAGGATGAGGAGCAGAGGATGCAGGGATCCCTGTTTATCAATTTTCCTGGAAAGGGACACAATGCAATTAGGGAGGAGATGCTTCCCAGGGATGCAGCTCAGCCTCTGGATTTTGGGATTGGTTTTCCATCAGGGACGGGGTTGGAGCAGGGTGTTTGTTGGGCAGGGATGGCTCTGGGAGATCCTTGGTTAGGAATGTGTCCCTGAAAAATGTCCAGGCCTGGGTGTATCTAAATTATGAATTCCCCATTCCAGAGAATCCTGGAATGGTTTGGGTTGGAAGGGACCTTAAAGCCCATCTTGTTCCACCCCGTGCCACCTTCCATTGCCTTCTCCTGGATTTGGGATGTTCAGCACTGGGGAAATCCGTGCAGGCTGCTGGGTCCTGATGGGAAAAGTTGACCTTTCCAAGGATGTCTCATCCCATCCACGGTGCCACCATCAGCCCTGGGGGGGTTCAGCAATGCTTGGGAAGCTTTGCTCGGCCTCTAAATTCCCTTTATCGTGCACAAATCACTCGAGCTGAGCTTTTGTGTGTGTGTGGAGAGTGGAAACATTGCCTGGGGATAATGGGATGTGCAGTGGGAATACAAAAATGGGATTATTTTATAAAGCTGCTCCGTCACTGATCGTGCCCCAAAGCACAACCACAGAGCAGCGACTCAGAGACTGCACAGTCCCAGTCCACACCCTGCCATAGCCCAAATCCAGCCTTGGAAACTTGGAATTGACTGGGTTTTATTGCCTGCTGGGAATGTTGGCTGGGATTGGGGGGGTTATCCCTGTGTTTGCTCGGAAGAAGCTGGAGAATCACTGCAGGATGGTCTGTCACTATTTTAGTTGAGGCAGAAACAGGTTTTTACCCCAAAAATGTGAGTTTTGGTAGCCCCAAGTCCTTTCTTTGATCCACTGATAACACATTTATTAAAAACCTTGAGATCAGGCTGGAAATATCCCGTGACTCCCATCCACGTGGATCTTTGGGGCATCCCAAAACCTGCTGCTTTCTTTTCCTGCTGCACTTGCAGGTGGATTTGGAGTAAAAAGAAACACGAGTTCGATTTGCTTTGACAGCAGCCTGCTGTTAATTAGTTTTCCCTTCTTCAATTAATGAAAAAAGGCAGCTCCCCTGAACAAATTGAAGCTGGTGAGGAGCAGCAGCAGCTTTCCCTCATGAATATTTGTCAGCTAACGCAGCCCTCAGATTGAAGTTATTGCTGCTTTGTTGAAAGAGAAAGCCAAAAGCTGGGAGCAAATGATGAGTGAAGAGCTGCACCCAGCATCTCCCTCAAAGCACCACCTCAGGTGAGCTTCAAGGAGCCTCTCCCTGGCTGAGGCTCCTGCAGCAGCTGTTCCAAACGGGCTCTTTTTAAGCCCAAAAAAGAAGATGAAAAACCCCCCTCGTTGGTTACAGGGGTGATTCTTGGTGACAGCTTTGTCTTAGGAATGTGCTCGTTTCGGGATGAAAGGCTGCCAAGATGAAGAACATGGGGAGAAAGGGTTTGAAGTGGGAGCCCAGCTGGGTTTCTCCATGGGTAAGGGCTGGCTCGTCAGGAAAAGGCTCCCACAAAGAGGTTTGGACACGGAGCTCTCTGCTGGGAAGCTGCTCTTCAACCACATCAGCTCCAGCCGGCCAGGGAAGGCCCTGTTATCCCAATTCCTGCCAGGGAAGGCTGGGTTATCCCAATTCCTGCCAGGGAAGGCTGGATTATCCCAGTTCCTGCCAGGGAAGGCTGGATTATCCCAATTCCTGCCAGTCAAGGCTGGATTATCCCAATTCCTGCCAGGGAAGGCTGGGTTATCCCAATTCCTGCCAGTGGAGGATGGATTATCCCAATTCGTGCCAGTCAAGGCTGGGTTATCCCAATTCCTGCCAGTCAAGGCTGGATTATCCCAATTCGTGCCAGTCAAGGCTGGGTTATCCCAATTCCTGCCAGAGAAGGCTGGATTATCCCAATTCCTGCCAGGGAAGGCTGGGTTATCCCAATTCCTGCCAGTGGAGGATGGATTATCCCAATTCCTGCCAGGGAAGGCTGGGTTATCCCAATTCCTGCCAGAGAAGGCTGGATTATCCCAATTCCTGCCAGGGAAGGCCCTGTTATCCCAATTCCTGCCAGGGAAGGCCGGGTTATCCCAATTCCAGGTGTTTGTGCTGCTCCCAGATGGTTCTGCCAGGTGGGGTTTCTGTCAAACCCTCAGGGCCGGAGGGAGCCTTGGCTGCAGCAGCCAAATCCACATCAGGAGAACAAATTGCTGCTCCCTGGGGGGGGGAGCTGCCTGTTGGGAAAGGATGGGGCTCTTGGAGATGGATGGCATTCTTGTTCCCTTTCCTGGTTTTTCTCCTCTTCTGGTGGAGGTTTGGAGCAGGGAGAGAGTGAATGGTCACACTTGGATGTGGGGCTCTATAGATGGATGTTTCCCTTTGCCAATAATCTGGGTTTGATTTTGTTTTCCCTGCTATTTTCCTGCTTTTTGGAGTCTGCTGTTGATTCAGACCATGTGTGCAGTTTTTAGGATGTGAGTGCTCCCGTGGAATTCCGTAATGGATTCATGGAATAAATTCCTGCAGCAGGAAAACTGGGGGGAAACCACCTCAGCGTTTTCCTCTCAGCATCCCTGAAGTTTTTTAGAGCTTCCCTTTGTCCTGTCTCCCATTTTTAGTGTCACAGAGGGATGAGGGGGCTTGGACCCCATTTTTATGCTCAGATTAAACCTCTCCAAAGCCCTAACATGGAAAAGAAATCCCTCCTGCTTTGGGGGGGGGGGGGTCAGGCTAAGTTGGAAGGATGCAGGATGTGGGTGATGCACAACTCCAGCTTCATTTTCTCTTTAAAATGAAAACTTTAAAATTGGAGCTCAGCTAAACTTTTTCCTCATCTCTCCTTTGTTTCCAATCCCTGCAGTCAAGAAGCAGATGGAGCTGAAGTCCAGAGGGGTGAAGCTCATGCCCAGCAAGGACAACAACCAGAAGACATCTGTGTGTAAGTTTTTTGGCTCTTCCTTCGCTGTCTTTTCGATAACAATCTCCTGGAACATTCCATCGGACTTGCCAGTAATCTCTAAAACTCTGCCACTCTTACAAGTTTGGGTGCTTTTCCCTCTCCTCCCCCTGCATTTCTGCATCACTTCCTCCTCCTGGTGCTCTGTTCACAAGCATTTACTAACTCCTGGAAGGGGGATGAGGGGCTTGGAGTGTGTGGATTTGGTTGGTTCTGTGCTCCAGGACAGCCTGGGGGTCGTGGCTTTGGGCTCCTTTTAGTGGGGAAAATAAAGAATGTTGGGAATGGGGTTGATGTTATCACTGTAAATGTAGGAGCAGGGGTAAGGAACAACACCAAAAAAAACCTATTAGGAAGTTTTCAGAGGCAGTAGCAGCGTCTTCCTTTTTCTACTTGAGTTTTATTCCCTTTTCCCTGCAGAAAAGTCCCAATTCTGGGTTTCTAGTGCTGCTTTTTCGGCTTTAGTGGTTGTGGTTGGTGGTTGGTGTGTCAGGGGCAGAGCATCCCCTGTCACTGCTGTGCCTCCCTCTGGTAGGTGGGAAATCTTCCATCTTCCCATCAGGTGCTTCCCAAATCAGGAGCAAAACCTGTGGTTTCTGTCCCTGACTCTTGGGCTCTTGTGGTGACTCTAAAATAAAACAGGAGGGAATCTGCCTTGGAGTTAATATTTTCTATTTTATAATATTTTATACTAAGGATTCACGTGGGAGCAGGATGTAGCATTTTTCCCAATGGGTTTTAGGGGAGAGGCTGGAATTGCTCGTTTCCTTGCACAGCCCATTACCCCCATCAGAGAGGAGTGGTTTGGACGTTTCATTCTGGTGGATTTTGGATACCAAATCCAGAAAAATGGATGGTCTGGATCTGAATCGTGGCTCGGGGTCTGTCTGGAGTGAGGGGCTCCCTCCCAGCTCCCAGGAGAATGTTTAGAAGCTCTGGATTTTTGGGAGCAAGGCCCAATGAGGTAAAAAACAGCCCCAAAATCTCCAGAGCAGAAAACATTGGGGGCGTGTCCAGGGAAAATTGATTCCATTTCAAAGGAAAACTCTGAGTCCCGTTCCTGGCTGGGTGATGTATTCCCTGCCAGGAAGAAATTACTTGGGATGAACATCCCAGTGCACTTAACTGAGTGGGAAATTCGGTTGGAAAACACCCCTGGCTTGGCATGGAGACAGAGGGATGTGTTTGGAGTGGGGAGTGTGGTGTCCTGGATTTTGGGGAATGTGGGGGAGGGAGTGATGAATGCTGGCCTGGCTTGAAGTCACTGGTTTAGCCAAGTATTGTGGCATTAACAATGCACAGAATTCCCATTTCTCCTTCCTGGGAATGGCCTTTGGAGCAGTTCTACCCATTTTTAATGCGCTGAGGCTGAGGAGGACACGGCACCTGCGCTTCCCTTGCCAGCAGCTCCTGCCCTGTCCCAGCCCTGCTGCACTTCCGAGGAGGAAAACGTAGGAATTCGTTCCCTCTGCCTGGTTTATCCTCTCCCCAGGGGCAGCAGCTCAGAGCTGCCAGTTCAGCCCCTTGGCAGCTCCAGTCTCGTCCTGCTGCTGGCAGCTCAGGCTGGAATAATGGGAATGGTGATGGTGACCCCATTCCTGCCCATTCCCAGCGTGGTCCTTGTCACCCCCCGTGCCCCTCCGAGCCTCCAGCTCCTTCCCCGTGCCCTGCTCTCCGTGAGGTCTGGATTTTCAGCCCTGATTATCCCTATCTCAGGCAGCCTTCTGCTCCCACAGGGAATTTCCAGCTGCAGAAGTGCTGATTCCCGAGGAGGTGGCGCCAGGAAAAATTGGGGCTTTTTGCACGGCTTTATCTGCTCTGTTCCCTGTTGAATTTGCAGGGTTGGCCGTGCCCCTCGTGCTCCCAAACTTCCATGAGCTGAGTCTGCATCCCAGATAATGACACAGGTGGGACAGGCTGCTTAAAGGAATTTCCCATCCCAGAGCAATTTCCACTTGCTCTGGCTCAAATACCAGAAGTTCAGGAATTCTTGTGTCTCTTGGTAGCACTTCAAGCTGAGCCATGAAATCCTAAAGTCATTAAGGTTGCAAAAGACCTTCAAGTCCCTGATTTATTTTCAATTATTCCGAACAGCAATGTTTTCTTTCCACGTGCTCTTTGCTAAACTTGGCCTAAAATCCTCCTCCCTGGAAGAATCCAGGCTTAAATCCTGCAGGTCTTGCAGAGGTTTTTTGGATTTGGGATTGGTTGGTGAGATTAAACCCTGTGTGTTCCGTGTGTCTGAGTGGAGGCAAAATGCAGTGATGTAACAGCTGCTTGTGTTATTGCAGGGGGAAAAAAAAACACATAAAGATACGGAATTTTGGGGGGTGGTGCTGGTTGTGCTCAGTTTTAGTGGAATGTGTTCGTTTGAGTTCCTAATTAAGTGCCTTGTACTGCTCACCATCAGTAAAATTATTGGGAAATCTTGCTTGAATCGCTTCTGGAGGGAAAATAACACAGAGAGAAAAATAATGCAGGTAGAAGAAATAGTTTTAAATTTTAGGTCTTGTTTTGGAGGCTGTTTCTGCCGCTGAATGCAGAGTGTAAATGTGGATATTCCAGGTCCCACAGCGGGAAAATTGTGGTGTTTGAGTTGTACAAAGCAGCAGCAAAGTGGCTTTTGTGGTGTTTGGGTGAGGCCCACATGGAGAGGCCCCGTGGGGTTACTGGAAGGGCTTGGATGAAGGAGGGGAAATTCTGTGCGTGTCAAAATCTGCTTTGCAAAGTCCTTTTGGGGGGGGGTTGAGCAGTTTTTAGGTCTCAGCCAAGTGTGTGGGAGTTTCTGGATGCAGGGGAGGTGTGAGAGGTCCGTGGTGCTGGGACAGCCCCGGGTGAGGGACACAGGAGCCACCTTGGGCTGAGGGAGAAGCTTTGCTTGGGTTGGGTGGGACACCCTGGGAATGTTCGGTGGGTTCTGGAGTTCTGGGAGGGGTTGTGGACCTGCATCTTCGGAGCTGTTCTGGGGTAGCACGAGGTGGGAAATTGAGGTTTGGAATTCTCCAGCTGGAACGTTTGCAGCTGGAGTTGGTCTTTCCCAGGGCCGGGACCTTTTTTGTGCTTGGTGTTGCTAAACCTGGGAGTGTTTCATGTCTGGGTCAGTGTCACTGAGGTTCTGGAATCGCTTCATCCCTGGGGTTTGGCTGCTCAAGGATCTGTGGGGGTTGGAAATGCAGCAAGACCTCGTTGGGGTGAGCCCTGCGCCCCAAAATCAGCTCCCTGCTCTCAGGATTTTTGATTTTTGTAACCTTGCCCAGAAGTTTTGCATGGAATAACTCCCAGCCCTGGTGTGACCACACAGATTAACCCTTTAAACCAACTAATTCCTGTCCTTCCCAGCCCTCCTGCCAGGAGAAAGGATCCCCTCCTTTCAGTGTATCTCTCATGCTGAGAAACGCTGGGGCTTTGTCAAAGCTTTTTAGGTGCTGCTTTGTTTTGTAGTTCCACAATTTGGTGAGAAATTGTCCCTTGGGAATCCTTCAGTGAACTTTTTTTATTAAGAGAGCTGGGACTGAAGAGGATTTTAGCAGCAAATTGCGGTGGCAAACGGAACCATCGGAACTGGCTGTCACTGAATGCACCAGGAGAAAGAAATGGGAAAAAATCAGGAGAATGAGGGGATGGAAAACCAATCCCATGGTTGGGGGAGAGAATTCCTGAGCTTTTAATACAGAAATGGAGCGGTTCATCCCAATTTTCTGGGATCTGTTGTTTTTCCAGTAACCTTGAAGGGTTCATTTGGGCATGGCACAGCACGGATAAAGCTTTGGGAAGGTGAACACGGCGCTGACAGCAAGTTCTCAGCATGACAAATCCGGTTTGGAACCTTTGGGCTGGCTGCATTTGTGTGCATGTGTGCCCAGAACAAAAGGCAGAGAACAGAAGTTGCTGTAAACGAGCATCTGATCCATCTCCTCCTTTTCCTTCACTCTCCTTAAAAGGGAAATTCCCCAACTCCCAGGATATGGAGATATCTCCCCTCTCCCCCCTTGCTCAGCTTCATCTGCCCTGTTCTCTGCTTTATCTACACCTGGTTTTAGGTGTTAATGAATCTCCAGCTAACGAGGGATGAACTGGGGTTAGGCCTCAGCAGCGGGACTGACAAACTCTCCTCCAGGGGCTGTGTTTTCCTGGGAATCCAGGGCCTTGTTTCTTCCCAAAGTTTTAAATCCCAGGCTTTGTTTTTATCCGATATGGGAAATAATCACTGGGTGTGACAGCAATGGCCCACTGTGGGGGGTACAAAAGGGGTGGTCTGGGGGGGGGTTGACCATGGGAGGAGGAATTTGCTGTGGAAATGTGATTTTTTATCCAAGGAAGAGCTCACAGGTGTTGGGATGCAGCGCTGGCAGCTGGGGGTGGGCACTTTACAGGTGTGTCTGATCAGGGAGGTTTCACTCTGGACAAGTTCTAGGGGTAAGAAGAGGAGTTGGAGCACTTTTCCTTCACTCCCTCATGGCCTTGGGACAGAAAACCCCTTTGGGTCCCTCATCCTGAGGTGAATTTTCCTTCGTTCGGAGCTGCCTGAGCACAGGCGTCACCTCTGTGTGTGGGGGGGGACAGGGAAGGAACCCCAGAGAGGATGGTGGCACCTGGGGACTTTGTTCAGCCAAGCTTTTCCTGTCAGAAGCTGGGATTTGCCTCCATGGGCTCCCTTCCTTCACACTTGGGGATGCATTTGGAACTCTCTGGGCCTTTGAGAGGTGGCAGCAAAGCTTTGGAGCTACAAAAAATCGAGGGATGCCGGGTGCTGCTTGGGTGCTGCTGCCTCCCCACCTGAGTGAGCTTAACGAGGGGTTAGGGGCATGGAAAAATGGGAATACAATCCCCTGGGAGGCTGTTTTCCATGAATCCATGTCTCTGTCATCTCTGGGCCCTCACACACACGGAGGAGAGCTCGGAGCACCAAAGCATCATGTGGGAAAACAGAGCCACGTGTGGGGACAGTCCCAGCCTCATCCCTGCTCCAGCACGGCGGGAAGGGAGGAAAAAAAGGCCTTAGGAAGGGAATTCCTAAAAAGGACTTAAAGGGCACTGGAGAGGGGTTAGTGCTGAGGAGAAGCTGGGATATTTTTGGGATGGGCAAAAGTTGGGAACCATCAATCCTTCCCTCCTTGTGGGAGCACGCCCGTCTCCCAGCTGCAGTTGGGGATGCACTGGGGATTCCCCAGTGGATAATTCCCAAATATTGGATGGTCTTGGCTTTATGTGTGTCCAGTGTGGGTGGATTCTCCCCGTGCCTGCCCTTCCCACGCCAGCGCTTCCGTGCTCCCTCCTGCACACCTGAACATTCCTTTCGTCCAGGGATGTAAAATGGAGCAAGCTCATCCCTCTCCCTATTCTGAGTATTTTCTCCCCTCTCCTCCTTGTCCTGTAAGAGGAAAGACTGGAATAAAACCTGGAAAAGCTGAGATGGAGAGAGATTTTTAACTGGAAACGTGGGAATTTTGGGCGGTGCTTCCCCAGGAGCTGGTGTCACCTCGGTGCCACCCTCCTCCTGGCAGTGGCCTTGTGGGCACAGTGTTTGGAATGAGTGCTGGGATTTTTTTCCCTGCAATCCTGCAGCAGGCAGAGGTGGAACAGGAATGGGGTCGTCTCAGTGCTTCAGCGTCACGGCCGAGAAACGCAGTGGTCTTGTTTTGGGTGCAGAGCAAACTGAATTCCCGTGGCAAAATCACCCCTTTGTGCCATATTACCGTGCTGGAATTCCCATTGGAAAGCAGGATTGTGCCAGGGCTGAGGAACCCGCCAGGTTTCCCCACCCTGAACGCTCCTTTGCGCCTTGGGCAGGTTGGAGAGGGCTGGAAATGGGGAGGCTGAGGATGGAGCTGGGAGGTTTGTCCAGCGCTGGTCACCGCTCCATGGATTTCATGTTTGTTGGCATCGAGGTTGCTCCATAAAATTTTCCATGTTCCAACTAAATGGCTTCACTTTAAAACCCTCGACTCGCATTCCCCTCTCCTTTCTCCCTCTCGTTCTGTGCTTGGTTTTTCCCCCTGGGATCACCCACCTGCCTTTTCATGGAGTTGTTTTCTTTCCCTGGCACACTGGGCTGGGCTTGGAGGGGTACGAGGTCACCTTGGAGCATCGCAGGTGGCGTTTTAATCGCAGGAAATGGGCTCTGTAATTGGTGTCCTTCAGCAGAATGAAATACAAAACCAAAAAAACCAACTCTTTCCAGAGGTATTTCTGTAGTGGAACGGAGGGAAAGCTGTGTCCCTAGCTGGCATTTCCTAGAAAACACTCGGGTGCATAAACTGAGCAGGATATTTCTTTCCAAAGCCGTTGATTTTCCGGAACAAAAAGGAACACATCGAGGTTTTTGAGCTACCAGTTGCCATTTTTCTCGCCACATCCACCAAGACAGCTGCTGAAAGAATGTTTCCTTTGCTATTCTGTCTCTGTATGTGCTGTTTTTTGCTTTGTAGTAACTCAGGTTGGTGTGTCCCAGGGACATAATTTGTGTCCAGACCCTGGGATTCCCGAGAGAGGCAAAAGGATAGGCAACGATTTCAGGTAAGAACCTTTTCCGTGCGTGTTCTGTGCATGCTGCAGAGCTCCTGGCTGTCCCTGGGTGTGCTCCTGGCGTGGGGGGCTCTGTCTGCAGTCACCCTCTGCACCTCCCAAAATCCTGCCCAGATTTGAGGAAAACCCTTCACGTGTGTGCTGCCCCACTGAGGGTCTCTAAAGATCTCTCGGGAGTATTTTTATCCTTTCCCAATCCATTTTATCCTTTCCCAGTCCGTTTTATCCTTTCCCATTTAATCCTTTCCCTATCCAGGCTGTAGAATCCCTGTCTGCTCTCATCCCTGCCCTGCTTAAATGCAGGAAAACTGAAACAGCAAAATAAAAAATTGCTTTTCAAATTAGCTCGAGCCCCAGCACGGCCCTGCCCTCAGAGTATTTGAGGGGACTGAGGTTCCTTGGCACTGAGTCCATGTGGGGCCAGATAATTGGGGTTTATGGAGTTTCAGACAGTGCTGTTATCCCTTTCCAGTTCCCAGTTTTCCCTTGCACAGTGCTGGGACACCCCAGCCTGCTGGTGGCCGTGGGGATCAATATTTCATCTCATTTTGCTGGCCAGGGCTGTTTTGCTCATGGAAAGTGTCCCTCAAGTCGAACCCCAGTCTGTCAAATTCTCCTCAAATCCAGCAAAGGGGGGAGGGCAGAGGGAGGGGAATTCCCAACAGTCCCTAAATGCCACGGGATGAATTCCCAGCCGCTGCAGACTGGACTGTGTTGCCTCAGTGAACAAAGCAGCTGCAGCAGCAAAGGCTCTGAATCCAAACCACAGAATAAAGAACAGAACTCTCAGCTGATAAAGAAGATTTTTTTCCACTTTATGAGAATGCTGAGCGTGTCCTCTGCTGGGGCTGTGGATGAAATTCCCGCTGAAATGTCCCTAAAAACTGGGATTTGGACCCAGGGGGAGGCAGAGGGGGAGGCAGAGCCAGTCCCTCCTCCCTTCCCACTGCTGCCTGCGGGGCCAGGGCATGGCTCTGGCCCCAAATCCTGGCATGCACGAGGCAGGACGAGGCTGATGTCCCCTCTGTCCCCTCTCCAGGCTGGGCTCCAGCATCCAGTTCTCCTGCAACGAGGGCTACGACCTGCAGGGCTCCAAGAGCATCACCTGCAAGAGAGTCAGCGACATCATCGTGGCCTGGAGCGACCACCGGCCCGTCTGCAGAGGTGAGGGGGCTCAGCCTGGCTGAATTTTGGGATTTGTGGGAACTCCCAGCTCCTTCACATCCCTTTTCCATCACCCATCCTGCCCTCAGGTCACAGAATTCCAGAGTGGTTTGGGTTGGGAGGGACCTTAAGGACCATCCTGTTCCTTCCACTATCCCAGGTTGCTCCAGCTTGGCCTGGGACACTCCCAGGGATGGGGCAGCCTGAGGGGGCTCAGCTTGGCTGGATTTTGGGATTTGTGGGAATTCCCAGCTCTTTCATGTCCCTTTTGTCACCCATCCCTCCCTCAGGTCATCCATTGGCAAGGTCAGAGAATTCCAAGAGTGGTTTGGGTTGGGAGGGACCTTAAGGAAAATCTTGTTCCTTCCACAATCCCAGGCTGGCCTTGGACACTTCCAGGGATGGGGCATCCACGATTTCTCTGGGAAGCCTTTTCCAGGGCCTCCCCACCCTCACCTTAAAGACTTGTTCAGCTCCTCAGTCCCTATTTCTGGACCCCCTTCTCCCCCCACAGACTCTTCCACGAATTTCCCAGCTGTCCCTAAATCCCTCCCCTTCCCTCTCTCCTGAACATTCCTTTTGTGCAGGGATGTAAAATGGAGCAAGATCATCCCTCTCCCTATTCCAAGTATTTTCTCCCCTCTCCTCCTTATCCTGTAAGAGGAAAGACTGGAATAAAACCTGGAAAAGCTGAGATGGAGAGAGATTTTTAACTGGAAATGTGGGAATTTTGGGCGGTGCTCCCCTGGGAGCCTCATCTTGTGCCATGAGCCATCAGGGAATGGAGGTTTTTTTCCATGGAATAAACATTAAAGCCCATTTTGCCCTTGGCCATTTTGTTTTCATTCCCTCTCTGAAATGTCACATTGTGATATTTGTAATGCTAATAAAGAACAACTTGTAATATTTTTAATTGAATCCCTTTAAAGCTCTTAAAATCATAAATAGGGTTTTTTTTTTCTCCCAGTTCTTTCTTTCTTTAATTTCATCTGCAGATTTTTTTCAGGGCCTTGGAATCCCATCTAATTCTTGAAACAAGCCTGGAATAAATTGAATCAGTGTAAGAGGATATTTGGCATAAATATGTGACACTATAAAGGCAATTTATGGTGTCCTCCTGCAAGAGATAAGAAAGGATTTGCCTGCATTATTCTGTTTCTGTGAACCAACTTAATTTTTTTAGCTGCTGACTCCCAGGTTTTGGGGTTTTTTTCTTCTTTTTAAAAAGTTCCATTTTTATTTCAGCTTTCTGCCACCTTTTTTTCCCCCAGTTTGTTCCATTTTTTCATTGGGTTTCTCTCAGATTCCAGAGTCAGTCTCAGATTTTGACCTCTTGGGCTGTGATAATTCCTTAATCCCATTGAGCAAACTTGGGGGGAAAGTTCTGCAGCTTCCCCATCTACAGCAGATTCCCTCTGGATCCTGGCAGAGCCACTTAGTCCCACTTGAAAAATGAGAAAAATAGGATTTACCCTCTTTTTTTACACTGTGGGAGCTCCAGGATGAGGCAGGAGTGGTTTAGGATCCTGGCTAAGTGACCTCAGCTCCTTCCTGAGCTGCTTCCCAGCCATTCCCAATGTTCCCTGTGTTTTACAGGAAAAAAACAAAAACCCTTGCAGACTCCACATGTGCAAATCCATCTCCTAAATTAAATTATAAATTTAAATAAAATACTAAATTTCAAAAATAAATTAATGTCAGGGCTCCACCACAGCAGCAGAGAACATTTCCAGAACCAGGATGTTTTTCCCCACACTTCTTTTGTGGAATATTTCAGCTAAATATTACATCAAAGGCATTCCACAGGCAAAATTTTCCCTGCTTAAGCACTTTTTCCAGCTTTTCCTTTACCTGTGTTGTTTTGAAGATGCAGAGCTGAGCTGCCACCTTGGTTCTGAGCCCACAGAAGGAAACCAGCTGATAAATTCTTAATAATGACCTAATAAATCCTCTCCATGCAGCATTTTGGGGGTTTGATGTGCAGGAGGAAAGGGAATGGGGCTTTTTGGGGACATCAGGAAGGAATTGTGTCATTCCTGGTCTCCCTCTGTCCTGGATGGGGAAGGATTTTTGTGAGGAAAAAAGGAGTGAGGGAAGGAAATAAATCAGCGTGAGCAGTAGGGGGGGGTTGGTTGTTGGTCTGAGGGGAGATGGGAGCAGGGTTTGATGGGATCAGGGTTTGATGGGATCAGGGTTTGATGGGATCAGGGTCTGATGGGATCAGGGTTTGATGGGATCAATGTTTGATGGGATCAATGTTTGATGGGATCAGGGTTTGATGGGATCAGTGTTTGATGGGATCAATTTTGATGGGATCAGGGTTTGATGGGATCAGGGTTTGATGAGATCAATGTTTGATGGGATCAATGTTTGATGGGAGCAGTGTTTGATGGGATCAGGGTTTGATAGGAGCAGGGTTTGATGGGATCAGGGTTTGATGGGATCAGGGTTTGATGGGATCAGGGTTAGATGGGATCAGGGTTTGATGAGATCAATGTTTGATGGGATTAGTGTTTGATGGGATCAATGTTTGATGGGATCAGGGTTTCATGGGATCAGTGTTTGATGGGATCAGGGTTTGATGGGATCAGTGTTTGATGGGATCAGGGTTAGATGGGATCAGGGTTTGATGAGATCAATGTTTGATGGGATCAATGTTTGATGGGATCAGGGTTTCATGGGATCAGTGTTTGATGGGATCAGGGTTTGATGGGATCAGGGTTTGATGGGATCAGTGTTTGATGGGATCAGGGTTAGATGGGATCAGGGTTTGATGAGATCAATGTTTGATGGGATCAATGTTTGATGGGATCAATGTTTGATGGGATCAATGTTTGATGGGATCAGGGTTTGATGGGATCAGGGTTTGATGGGAGCAGGGTTTGATGGGATCAGGGTTTGATGGGATCAGGGTTTGATGAGATCAATGTTTGATGGGATCAATGTTTGATGGGATCAGGGTTTGATGGGATCAATGTTTGATGGGATCAATGTTTGATGGGATCAGTGTTTGATGGGATCAGTGTTTGATGGGATCAATGTTTGATGGGATCAATGTTTGATGGGATCAGTGTTTGATGGGATCAGGGTTAGATGGGATCAGGGTTTGATGAGATCAATGTTTGATGGGATCAATGTTTGATGGGATCAATGTTTGATGGGATCAGTGTTTGATGGGATCAGGGTTTGATGGGATCAGTGTTTGATGGGAGCAGGGTTTGATGGGATCAGGGTTTGATGGGATCAGTGTTTGATGGGATCAATGTTTGATGGGATCAGTGTTTGATGGGATCAGGGTTTGATGGGATCAATGTTTGATGGGATCAATGTTTGATGGGATCAGGGTCTGATGGGATCAGGGTCTGATGGGATCAGGGTTTGATGGGAGCAGGGTTTGATGGGATCAGTGTTTGATGGGATCAATGTTTGATGGGAGCAGTGTTTGATGGGATCAGTGTTTGATAGGAGCAGGGTTTGATGGGAGCAGGGTTTGATGGGATCAGTGTTTGATGAGATCAATGTTTGATAGGATCAGTGTTTGATAGGATCAGTGTTTGATGGGATCAGTGTTTGATGGGATCAGGGTTTGATGGGATCAATGTTTGATGGGATCAGTGTTTGATAGGAGCAGGGTTTGATGGGAGCAGGGTTTGATGGGATCAATGTTTGATGGGATCAGGGTTTGATGGGAACAGAGTTTGATGGGATCAGGGTTTGATGGGATCAGGGTTTGATGAGATCAATGTTTGATAGGATCAGTGTTTGATGGGATCAGGGTTTGATGGGATCAATGTTTGATGGGATCAGTGTTTGATGGGATCAGGGTTTGATGGGATCAGGGTTTGATGGGAGCAGGGTTTGATGGGATCAGGGTTTGATGGGAGCAGGGTTTGATGGGAGCAGGGTTTGATGGGAGCAGGGTTTGATGGGATCAATGTTTGATGGGATCAATGTTTGATGGGATCAGGGTTTGATGGTATCAATGTTTGATGGGATCAATGATGGGATCAGTGTTTGATGGGATCAATGTTTGATGGGATCAGTGTTTGATGGCCCCACTCCTCACGGACAAACCCTCCATTTTTGGGCCGCGGATGCAAAAAAGGAGCCGTTCGGGCCGCGCAAACGACGATTGTTTTCATTTTCACCTTCTCCCACTTCCATACCGAGCTCACCCCTTCTCCCTCCCCGCTGGAAGGGGGTCCCCCAGTGCTGACTGTGCCCCGTTTGTGTCCCCAGCCAGGATGTGTGACACGTACCTGCGCGGGCCCAGCGGCGTCATCACGTCCCCCAACTACCCCGTGCAGTACGACAACAACGCCTACTGCGTGTGGGTCATCACCGCCCTCAACCCCGCCAAGGTGGGTCCTCAGAACGGCCCTTTGTGCCCAGGCTGGTGGTGGGAAGCTCTGCAGATCCTGGGAGGACGAGTTTGTGGTGTTTTCGTGGAATTCCCAGGCTCGTATTTCGTGGAATTCCAGGCGGGTTTGGGTTGGGAGGGAGCTCGAAGCTCATCTTGTGCTGTGGGTAAAGATGTCTTCCACTAGGCCAGGGTGCTTCAGCCAGGCCTGGGACACTGCCAGGGATCCAGGGGCAGCTGCAGCTTCTCTGGGAGTTCCATCCCAGCCCTCCCCAGCCTCACAAGGAGGAATTTCACCCCAATATCCCATCCAAACCCGCTCCCTTTCACTCCAGAGCCGTTGTTGAGGAGAATTGTTGATTCCCCAGAGCCATGGAAGGAGGAGATGAACAAAGGGGGTTCTTTGTCCTGGTGTTTTATGGAACAGAAGTTGGAAGGGGTTTGGATGCTGGGCTGTGGTGGGGGAGTGTGTGAGCACAGCCAGAGACATCCAAGCACCTCCAGACACCTCCAGACACATCCAAGCACCTCCAGACACCTCCAAGCACCTCCAGACACATCCAGACACATCCAGACACCTTCCACCATCCCAGCCTGGGCTTGGACACTTCCAAGGATGAAGCAGCCTCAGCTTCTCCAGGAAACCTTTCCCAGTCCCTCCCCACTCTCACGTTAAAGCCTTGTTCATCCCCTCAGGCTCTGCTTCTCTCCCCCAACAGACTCTTCTCTGTGTTTCCCAGCTGTCTCTAAATCCCTGACCTTCCCTCCCTGCTGAGCACTCACTTTGTTAAGGGCTGTAATTAAAAGTGAGGGTAATTATTTGTAATCGAAGCCCCTTTGATATCTCGTGTGGAGGGTGGGGAGGTGCTCGAGCAGCCCAGCAAAGCAGCTCTTGGGGCAGGGCTCCTTGGGGCAGGGAGGCTGTGCCAGGAATGCTGATTATTCCCAGTTTTTGGACTGTGGCTGGCCCTTGCCCAGCAGGATTTTAGCCCCCAGGGTCAGAGGAGGGAGGTTTGGGTCTATCCCGTGCTATTTATGCACTGTTAGAAATTGAAATACTTCATATAGAGAGAGACCTTAAATACCTAAAGGATTGAAAGTCTGTACCAGGTGTGACTCCAGTGTGTGGGGAGAGAACGAGGTGTGGCTGCCCTGGCCTGGGGAAGATCAATCCCTGTCATTTCCCCTGGCAATGGGAATTGAGTTGAGGGCAGTGTTTGGTGCCTCACAGCTTTTTCCAGTCTCAGCCCTTCTCTCTCCTGCAGCTCTGGCCCAGAAGAACAGAAATCACTCTGCTGTGTAGCTCAAAGGGCCCTTTCTGAGGTGACAGAAGGTGCCAGGCTTTGTTCCTTTGAGCATCTGGATCCCTGCAAACATCATTCCGTTAGTTCTGGGTGAATCCTGAGCCTGCTGAGGCTCTGAGCTCCCATTTACTCTCCCAGGGATGATCCCTTGCCTCTGGACGTTCCTGCAGGCCCCTGATGCAGGCAGGGAATCTCACGGACTCCCAGGATCTCCTGCTTGTAGCTGGGAATTGTTAGGAAGTGCTGGACCCTTTCCCTTCCCTCCAGAGCAGGGGCAGGATGGAGGAAGAGCCTGTGGGGTTCTCCCTCCCTGCTGAGCTCAGGCTGAGCCTTCAGCCAGCACAGATCCGTGCTGGATGAGGGTTTTCCTGAGGAATATCCCTCCATTGCCATTCCCAGGCAGGGTGTGGCTCAGGGCTGTCATTATCCCTGCTTTGGCTGCACGGGAGCCTGGAAGTGACCTGGATTTTGGGAGATGGAGTGTGGAACCAGGAGATCTTTCAGTGCTGCTTTATTGGGGGGGTTTAGTGGTTGATCAGCCCCAGGAGGGTCCCCTTCATCAGGGAAGGGGAGGACCCTGGAGTGTTCCCTGGGTATCCAGGGGCTGGAATTCAGCACAGCTCAGGCTGTGGGGGGTGTTTTATCCTTTTACGTTAGTTTTGAACCTCTTTGTCTCCAAAAATCACCAACATCCAGTTTTTGTGGGGATAAAACAGCACTTGGAGAGCTGGGTGCAGACATTTCCTGGGTGTTTCGTAGGATACCACTTCCATTTGGGTTTCCTGCTACAAATTATGAAGGAGGAGATGGAAATCATGAGGAAAATACACCGGCCCGGTGTTCCACTGACCCTTTTGTGGTGAATATTCAGGTCTAGCTTTCAGCTCTCTGTTCCTTTGCTCTCGTGCCAGTCTTGTGCCCAAAGTTTTCCTGCTTTTCCATCGGCAGTGTGATGGGAAAAGCTTCTCCTCCAACCTTCCTGGGTAGAACTGTGTGATTTTTCCACGGGGATTTCTCCTTGGAGGAAGTTTCTCCTCTTCCCCTGCTTGGTTTCTCCCTCAGCTTTGAAGCCTGAGTCGTAACAAACACAGAATCTGTAAGTCCTGACCCTTCCTAAATCATAAAGGGGATTGGAATTGGTCAAATCCATTCATTCCAAGACTTCCCAGCTTGGATCAGAGATTCCACAGCACAAGGAAGTGCAGGTGCTGCTCCATGGGCTGCCCATCATGCACTGAAATCTGGATTGGTGAAATCAGCAGCCTTCCTTCCATTCCTTTTCCTTTGAAATGATAAATGGTTTAATTAATTTAATTAATAGTGTCAGTTTGTAAAGGGTTTTTTGGGTTTCAGTGTCATGTACAGGGAGGGAAAAGCTCTCCTGAAGCAGGGAAGAAATGCACCAACTCCTTGGGAAGGGCACAGCTCTCCCTGCAAGTCCTGACCCTTCCCTAAATCATAAAGAGGACTGAAATTGGTCAAATCCATTCATTCCAAGACTTCCCAGCTTGGATCAGAGATTCCACAGCACGAGGAGGTGCAGGTTCTGCTCCATGGGCTGCTCATCATGCACTGAAATCTGGAGCAAATCAGCAGCCTTTGTGTGAAGAGATTCCATCCCTTTTCCTTTGAAATGATAAATACTTCATTAATCTAATTAATAATGCTGGTTTACAAAGGGTTTCTTGGTTTTAGGTGTTTCATGCTGGAAGTTTAATTTACAGGTGGGGAGAAGCTCTCCTGGAGCAGGGAGGGTTGGGAGAAGAGCAGCAGCTCCTCTGGGAAGGCCACAGCTCTCCCTGCATGTCCCTCAGGGATGATCCCAGAATTTCCCATCCTTTCCAGGGAAGGACTGGGCATGAATTACTTCCAATGCCTATGAAATACTTGGGAATAAGGAGCATTTTGTGCCTGAGCTGGAGCTGCTGAAGTCACTGTAATCTTTTTATTGACTCCAGTGGTCTTTGGATCAGGTCCTGCTCCGTGGAGCTTTTAATAGGAGCAGTGGGGAAAGCAGGGAGCTGAATTTAGGACTCATTTGCAAGTCCTCTGCTCTGTCTTTGGCAAAGAACCCAGAGATCCACTGAGCCCCATAATCCCCTCCAATTCCCAATGCTGGGAATTCTTCATCCATAGGGCCGAGGGCTCCTCACTGACAAGTTGGGATTATTTCCTGTGCAGAGGGGGGGACATCAAACCTATTTGGGGGATATTCTGATTTTTTTTTAGCTGGTCCCTGGTGCCCTGGGAATTTAATTCCAACCACAGTGGGAAAAATAAATCACTGGGGAGCTGAGAAATGCATATGGTAATTGGGGGATTTGCATAAAAGCTATTTCTGGCCCTTTTTTGACAGAATGGATGTTGCTGGTTGAGGTTTCTCCTGGGGTTATTCTCACCTGGAGCCAAAAAAAGCCCTGTCCAAGCTCACTGATGGAGGAAGGGCCCCTCTAGGGGATGATTTATTCCAAATGGAGGGGGAAATTCTGGAGCTTGGAGAGCAGGGAAACGAGGAACGTGCTTTAGGACAGAACTGCACGAGCTGCTGTACTCCTGGAGGGAATTCTTGTGGATTTTCCTCCTCAGGATGTCACTGCACTTCCAAACACTTTGGTGGCACAAAGCTTTTTGTTCCCTGTCACTTCAGCAGCTCCAAGTTTGGGGGTGCTGGTGCCTCTCTGGCTGTTTAATGAATCAGTAAATTATTCCCAGCTTTCAGAGCAAAAAAAAAAACAACCAACCCAGGAAAAGGGGGAAATAAACACAATATTCAGCACCCAACTCTTGAGCCACGAGTGTGCTGGGATGTAATTAGTTGTTTAATTAGGGTCAGACTGCTCAGGATGCAGCTTCCTTGAGTGGCTGCTTGAACTAATGGTGTGTGCAGCTCTGCAGCTCGCTGTTCTCTGGATTAATTACATTATTCCAGCGTTTCATGCTTTGGTGACAGCCTGCACAGGTTAATATTTGGGTACTAGACACAAATTAACAGGGCCAGAGTCGTCTGAAGGATCACCCTGTTTCACCATCCTGGGACTTTGGGGAAAAAAACCCTTTTCAGAATGGCTGAAATCTCTAAATTTGCTTTTCTGTGCCTTGAAAAATGTTGTGTTCATCTGTAGAAGAGAAAACACAGGGCAGCTCAGCCTGAGCTGTATAAACACCTTTTTTTTTTTTTTACTTTTGGGTTGAACTTTGGGGTTTTTATCCTCCTGGGAATCCACACGTGCTCAAGTTTTGCAGGAGGTGCTGCTTATAAAGGCAAGAAGTGACCAGAGGAAGATTTTGGGTTCCCTGGGCTTCGGTTCCTTGCCCCAAACTGAGGTGGAGAGGGACACCAAGGCTCTGAGGTTCTCAGCACTCACCTGGTTCCTTCTCCTTCATGACTCCTGATGATTTTTGTGTTGTGTGAAGCAGCTGAAATGGAGATCAACCCACATTTGGTGATTGAATCTGTTAAAAGTCAGGAAATTTAATGTATTTATGAAGGTCTTGTGCATCTGAGTGTTTCTGTGGGGTTTTTTGGGGTTTTTTTTGCTGGTCAGGTAAAGAGTCCAAGAAACAAAAAATCTGTTAATGGCGGATGTGAAGCACTTGTTTAATTTAATTAATCTCTTCCTTTTCTGGTTGTTCAGCCTGTCCCAGGCTGGGTTAAGGACTCTGCCCCTAAATCACATTTGAAAAGCAGAGATCCCCAAAGCAGCTGAGAGCCTTGGAGCACTAACTTCCGTGGGAGTTCTGCTCCTGAATGATGCAGAGAGGCTGCAGAAATCCTGTGGGGGCCAAAGTCTGGGTGGAGAAGGAGAGAAAAACCAGGGAACAATGATGTGGTGATGCTGAGGATGGTGTTTGCAGACAGCTGGAGGCAATTCACATAAATCCGTGAATTATCTCCTGCTCTGACCGTGAACCAGGAGAATTTCCTGAGCCACAAAGCAGAAGACTCTGCATTTACTTCATGCCTGTGTGCACATCCAAACCCACCTCCAGAATTCCAGCTTTGGGGAGGGAAGGGGTGGGAAAAGGCACGTTGGAATCCCAGCACACGGATATTGTTATCAGTGAAGTCAGCTGGGCAAGGAGAGATAAGGCAGAGCTGATTCAAATCACCGGGCAGAATCCAAGCTGGGCACTTTGGGGGATGTCCTGGAGATTTTGTTGCCCTTGGAAGCTGCTCCTGGACAGAGCAAGGGATCCATGAGCAGGGCAGGGCTTGGTGTTAATTGTGGTAATTGTGTTAATTGTGCCGTGTCTGTGGCAGGTGATCAAACTCAGCTTCGAGGAGTTCGAGCTGGAGAGAGGCTACGACACCCTGACAGTGGGGGATGGAGGCCAGGTCGGAGAGCAGAAATCCGTGCTTTATGTGTGAGTGACGATTCCCGGGAAATCCTCCTGGGAAAAACCTGGCCACGTTTCTGGGATCTGTCCCTGCTGTCCCTCTGCGGTGGTTTTTGGGCTGCTTTGGCCTCCTTTGGCTCCTTTTGGGCATTTCTGGGACAGAAAGTTCTCCCCTCTGTGCTTCCCTCCCCCTCAGGGAGAGGCTGAGGCTCTGCGGGGAGCTGAGAAAAGCTGGGATACAGAAGGAAAAGCAACGCAGGCACACACCAGGAGTTGTTTGGATCTCTGTCTTCTGCTGCCATCAGTTTGAGTGTAAATCCAAGATCTTGGAGTGACATCCCAGCATTTCACACCCAGGCTGCATTTGGGGAAACGAGGCTGCTTCCAGGCTGGGATTTGGGATTTTTGCATCCTCTGCTTGCAGATCTGATGTTCTCTGGGGGGTTCTTCAGCACAGGGAACTCACAGATGGTCCTGCTTTCCCTCCAGGCCTCTCCAGAACCACTCCAGCAAAGCTGTTGTGCTCTGGCAACTGTTGGAGAAATTCATTGTATTTTTTTATTCTTCCTCTTCTCTTGTTTTTCCACGTGAAGCAGCCTCCCACTCCATTTTCCCATATCAGCATTTCCTTGTCTTTCCCAAACCTCTGTTTCCCTGAGGTTTTGTTCCTTCCCAGCACGTGGACAGGGGTGGGCCTTGGTCAGGAACCCCAGCCTGGAACACACAGAAATGTGAAGGCTGATTATTGCACATGTGTAATTAAAGTGTCCCAGAACACTTCACAGCTGCTTGGTCAAAACCTGCAGATCCCTGGAAGAAATTCCTGCCATCATTTCCCATTCCATCCCTTTTGGTTTGCCTAAAACCCACGAAGATTTTCCTTTGATTGGATTTTAATCATTCCATGTTTTTTTCCCACTCTCTGTTACCTCCTCAGCACTTTGCTGATGCAGATTTGGAATGTCTGTGCCTGAGCTAGGTGCAGGGCCTGGAATCTTTTCCCAGAAACTTCCCAGTAAACTGCTGGTGCTAATCCCAGCAGGAACATTTATTTGATTATAATCTGGGAGGATAAATTGGAAGGCAGTGAAATGGGAGAGAGGTGTGAAAACCACAGTGGTGATTAATGGGCTTGAAAGTCCAGGGATAACTTTTCCCAGAGTTTGCTGCCCGCTGTCAGCTGGATTCCCAGATCAGGAATAACATCTGGATGCAAAGTGTGGTTACTTTGGAGGAATCAAAATGCAGAAACTCCTGTCAATTCCAATTTTCTTCCTGCTCTTCACTTCTTGGCTGTTGAGGAGCTCAGTCCTGCTGCCTTTCCAATCAAGGAATGTACTTCTGGAGTGAGTGGAGTTGCACAGCAGCAGATTCCATCCCAAATGGAGCTGGGAAGGACCATTTGTTTCCAGGCTCATTCCCACCGCTGGAAAATGGGAGCAGAGCAGATTGTTAGGCTGAGCTGCCTGATTTGCAGAGAGGATTTGATTTCCTGAAGTAACAAGCACCCAAATCAATCACCCAGCTCGTTAAAAGTGGGGTGGCAGAGGATGTGGAGAGCTTTGAAGCAGCTTTTCCTGGAGGTTTTTCCTCTTGGAATGTTCCTCATTCCTGCCTGGCTGCTGCTTAAATAAATAACTTGAGAATCAACAATAACGCTCCTGAACATCTCTGGGATGCAAAACAGGCACTAAAACAAGATCATTGCTTCATTCTCAGCACCCTGAGATCAATAAAACTCCTGCTGCAGGTCAGAGCAGCAATCACAGAGCAAAGGCGGGGGCAGAGCCGGGAGAGCTTTGCTGGGATTGGGAGAGATGGTTCTGATTCCAGGGAAAAACACACTCCAGTTTCCAGGAGAGCTTGAGCAGTGGCTGCTGCAGGTGTCCCTGTCCCTGGGGCCTGTGAAATCTCAGGGATGGGGAGCAGAGGTCTCTGGATGTCCAGAGTGGTCCCATTTCCCTGGGATACCTGTCCTGGGAAGGAGCTGGCACTGGGCAGGGAGCGGAGTTAATGTCACCTGCAGCCAGCAGGTGACACAGCCCTTGGAGCTGTCACACAATCCTGGAATGGTCTGAGCCAGAAGGACCTTAAAGGATCTTAAAGCTCATCCTGTTCCACCCCTGACATGGGCAGGAACACCTTCCACTGTCCCAGGCTGCTCCCAGCCCCATCCAGCCTGGCCTTGGACACTTGCAGGGATCCAGGGGCAGCCCCAGCTGCTCTGGGCACCCTGTGCCAGGGCCTGCCCACCCTCCCAGGGAGGAATTTCTTCCCAATATCCCACCCAATTCTCCCCTTGTCCAGTTTGAAGCCATTCCCCTTTGTCCTGGCACGCCAGTTCCTGATGCAGAGTCCCTCTCCAGCTCTCCTGCAGATCCTGGCAGGTGCTGGCATTTCCAGCTGAACATTCCCAGCTCTCCCAGCCTGGATCCAGTCCCTTTATCAACTCCACATCCCTGCTCTGGACTTGCTCCAGCAATTCCACATCCCTCTTACGTTGGAGCCTTTCAAGTGCTGCTGTTGTACCTGGGGCCAGGCACAACGCAGAGCTGAACACGGGGATGAATTTGGGTGTATTTAAACACCACAGAAAAGAGGAAAAAACCCTCTTGTCCCTCTCCACTTGCACTAATTTCTAAATTTCTTGCAGATAATACCTCAGCTGGAATAGGATAATCACAACATTAAACACAGGCAACACAACAGCCCTGCTCCTGGAATAATCGTCCTGCCCACGCTGTTCCCTTTCCAGGAGTGCAGGGAAGGGAGGGAGCTGAGCTCCACGTGGGCATCTGCCTGTGGAAAAGATGCTCGTGTGGGTGGGGATAAAGCTCTAAAGCTGTGTTGAACCACACCGAGGTGATTAATCCCAGAGGCTGAATGAGCCTCATTAACAGGGAGAGATCAGTGACATCTCCCTAAATCTCCTCAGCCCTCCTGGGAGGATCCTGAGGGGAAGGCAGAGCCCTGATCCTGCCGGGATTAGTGGCACTTCTGAAGGGCTCAGAGGGTGTTCAGCAGATTTGGGGCTCGTGCCTTGTCTGCCAGGTGCTTTTATGTTTTTTAGATCCTTGCAGAAGCCTCTCTCAGGGCGGAAATGTAGCAGGGAATGGGTGGGAAGCAATTTTTTGTAGCTCTGGAAACTGCTGCGAGGGCAGTTGGGAGGATTCAGTCGGTCAGGGCTCAGTTTGGGTTCTGGGATTTTATTTGTTTGCTGATGTTTTGCCTCAGTGAGCAGGGAAACGATTCCTTTAGCTGCTGGAGGATCTCTTGCAATAATGGCAGTGAGTTGTAATGATTGCAGCGAGGGTGATGGGAGAAGATTCACTGTGGGGGCAGAGTGCAGGACACGAGAGGATTTTCATCAGACTTGAAAATCCCCCAGTTTTTTGGACAGTGGAATCATTCCCCAGGAACTTCCCAGTAAATTTTCCTTGTTTTGGGATGACTCTTAATTAGTTTGGCGTTTTTCTGCTCCTGCAGAGGCCTTTATTTGAGGGTGGGTGAGTCTGAGGACACTTCCAGGCTGTTGATCTGCTGCTGTTGATGTTTTTTTTGCAGCCTGACGGGCACCACCGTCCCCGACCTCATCGTCAGCACCCAGCACCAGATGTGGCTCCTGTTCCAGACCGACAGTGTCAGCAACCTGCTGGGCTTCAAAGCCACCTATGAAGGTAATCCAGGCTCCTCTTCCCAATTCCCACATTTCCAAAGGATCAGGGACGAGCTGAGGGCAGTGATTCGGGAAAAGAAGGAGCTTCTCTAAAGAAATCGAAGCTCTGGAGGTTTTTTTTCCTCCTTGAGAGGAGCTTTGCTGGTTCCTTTCCCATCCAGGCTGGCTGGGTGGGGACTGTCCCGTTGCCTTTTCATGTTTTCTTGGAAAAGAGTTGGGAATCTCAGCTGACAGCACCAGGCTGTGCCTGTGGGAAGGGAGGGGAATCGATGGTTCCAGCAGAGCACTGGTGTCAAATGCTTTAAACTGGGACTAGGCTGGAGTGTTTCGAATAAAATAAAAGTTAATCCTGAGGGTTTTTTCGAAGAAACTCAACGGAATGCAGCAAGATGTGAGTGCTCCAGTCTGGCCTAAGCTGCTGTGTTTGCTGTTGTCACAGGTGTTGGCAAAACCAGGGAAAATGTGAGGGGAAAAGTGTCCCTGGGAGCTGCTGGAAGTGCCCAGCAGGAACATTCAGCTCTGGATCCTCCAGGCCCCAGATGCACATCGGCCCTCAGTCATTTTTGAAGGGTTTTCCGTGGCTATCCCTGCTCCAGGGGGTGCCAGGGCCTGGCCCTGGGGCTGCTGCTGCTGCTGAGGGAGCTCCAGGAGCAAATCCCAGGAGCTTGAGGGACCTGAGCTCCTGGAAGACCCAGCTGGAGCAAATTCAGCATGGGCAGGGAGCCTGGGGGGGAACAGATCCTGATGCTGGGCTTTTCACAGGATTCCAGGATGCTGAGGTGTTTGCACAGAACTGGGATATTTTACAGGATTTCAGGGATGCTGGGATAGTCCACAGGGTTTCAGGGATGCTGAGTTATTTACAGGATTGCAGGGTTACTGGGGTATTTGCAGGATTTCAGGACTGCTGGGATACTCACAGGATTGCAGGAATGCTGGGATGTTTGCAGGATTTCAGGGATGCTGAGGTATTTGTAGGATTTCAGGGATGCTGGGGTATTTTACAGGATTTCTGGAATGCTGGGATATTTTACAGGATTTCAGGGATACTGAGCTATTTACAGGATTGCTGGGATGCTGGGATATTTTACAGGATTTCAGGAATACTGGGGTATTTTACAGGAATATCCTAATAAGGGAACTGCTCCCGCTCCCTGTGAGCCCCCCAGTCCCCCGTTGTCACTCAGGCCTTGGAATTCTGTGGAATTGGAGCTTCCAGGGGCAGATCTGCTCCTCCACTTCCTGCACAGCAGAATCCCAGGAGCACTGAGACTGGAAAAGCTCTCCAGGGTCACTGAATCCAAGCAGTGCCCAGTCCCCAGCCCAGGGCACTGAGTGCCACATCCAGGGATTCTTTGGACACCTCCAGGGGTGGGGACTCCAAATTTCCCCTTCCAAGGCCTGACCACACTTTCCATGCAGAAATTTTCCCTAAAATCCAACCCCAACTCCCCTGGCCCAGCCTGAAGCCATTCCCTCTCCTCCTGTCCCTGTTCTCTGGGAGCAGATCCCAAATCCCACCTGGCTGCCCCCTCCTGTCAGGCAGAGAGTGAAAAATTCCCTCCTGATCCTCCTTTTCTCCAGGCTGAGCCCCTTTCCCAGCTCCCTCAGCCTCTCCTCACAGGCCCAACAACAACTCCTGTAATTCCATGAAATCTTTCCTCATTTCCTGGGTGTCTTTGCAGTTTTTCCAGCACTTTGCTGACCCTGCTGAACAAATTTGTGCACGGACAAGCAAACCCAGCCTGTGCTGGGGGCTGAGCCGCCCTCCCTCAGCCCTGGCCACAAAAATCCCGGAATTTTTGCAAATGCTTGGAGCTGCAGAGCGAGAGGCATCCAAGGGAGAGGGAATTGCCAATTCCCAAATGCATTCTGGAGTTCTGGGTGACTCCTGACAAGTTCCAGTTTCAGTTTTGTGGCCTAATTGTGAGAGGAAAATCAGAGCTGATGGAGCTGTGGAGAGTCAGGAGTGAAAATCTGCCTGACGGGAGGGTGGAGTGTGTTGGACATCCATCCATCCATCCCAAAATGGGGAGTTGGAGTGAGCATCGTGAGGGGAATGCAATCCCAGAGGCTGCCACCTCCGCCAGGAGACTGATGGGTGCTGCTCCCAGGGGATTGATGGGTGCTGCTCCCAGGAGCTGCTGGAAGGAGGGGGATGCGCCATCGGATTTTTAATGCTGGGATTTGGGGAGCCCAGCCAGGTCCTTCTGCTTCCTGTGAGGGTAAAGACAAATAATATCTGCACCAGGGAGGGCATGGAGAGCACCAAGAGTCTGGATTTTGGGATTTTCACACAAAGATGGGATGAGTTTGGAGCAAACACCCAGTGTGTGTAAATCATTGATTCTCACTTCAGCTCTGCCAGGCCGAGGGTCTGGCTCGTTGATGTTCCCCAAAATCACTCCTAAATCTCCAATCCCAACTTTTATCCTCATGAACAGACGTTTTTTTCATCCTAATGAACAATGTTTTGGGATTTCCAGTGCTTGGCAGAAGGGATTGGGGTTAAGCTCCACTTTGCTGGAGAATCCTTTCCTTCCTCCCCACTGCTGCAACTTTTGGGAGAGGGCTCCAAGCCTTCCAGGATCCTGGGGCTTCTCTTCTCCCTCTTTTCCTTTAATCCTGGGTGATTTGTTGGGAAAACACCTTCCCCTGGAGCTGATGCCTTCCACATCCATCAGGATATTCTTGTAGAATTCCCAGCCCCTTGTAACAGTTGGAATAAAGGATTCCTTCAGGTCACGTTTTTCAGAAGTTCCTGAGAAATTTAGGATTGATTAAAGAAGATTCAGACTCCCATAATCTTCTTCTGAGGGATTTTCCCCATCAGTGGACTGAAGTTTCCCAAAAAAAAACCCAAAACCCTTATTCCTTCTGCTGCTGAACCTAAGTTTATTCCCAGCAATAGCATAAAAGTAAATTAATTTGTAAATTTATAAATTCCCATGGTAAGAACAGAAACATTAAAACATGAAAATAATAAAAAACCAACAGAACAAAGCCAGATTTTCATTTCATGTTGCATTATTTTAATAGAAAGCGAGAGTTCCAAATTAAAACCAGATTTATGGGCGCTCCCACCCTGATTTAATTTGGATTTCTGCTGGAATCAGGTTGGAGCTGACTCAGGTGTGTGCCCCGAGCCCCCCTGCTGCAGGCAGGGGATGATTAAAGGCTCTTCATTGTCAGGGGAGTGCTGAGCAAGGGTTTGGCTGTGGAGGGCTCAGCTCCCAGCTGGAATTCAGCCCCACGGTGCTGAAGAGGCTCGGGAGCTCTGCAGGGCCGGGGCTGGAGATTTCCTCTGCTGCTCTTGGTGCTTTTAATCGAACTGGGCTTTGCTGGGACAGGCTGCTGCTTCCTGCAGCTCTTTTTCCCTTTATTCAGGTGGAAATGCAGCCCTGGGTTTAATTTTTGGGGTTCTGCATCACCTGCCCCCCCCGTGTCGTTGCTGGTGGGGCTCTCTCAGGAGGCTGAGGGGTTCCTGTCCCCCCTGCTCTGCTTTCCCATTCCGTGTGCTGAGCTTCACACAAACCCCGAGCTCTGAAGTGCTGCTGAGCCACAGAAGGGCTTTGAGCTCATGCTGAGCTGAGCTGAGCTCTGCCAGGGCCGTGTTCCTGGCGTTTAAGCCTTGCCCAAAGCTTAGGCAGGGTTTGGGGTGGTGCTGATCCCGCCAGAGCCAGGCCCAGCTGCTGCACTTGCTCTGCTCTGGTGGTTTCAGCTGGGAGGGAGAAGCAGGAAGGGCTTTTTCCTTTTAGTTCATCCCCTCCTTGTTGTGTTCCCTCTTTAGATCCATTTTTTCCTCATTCAGGGAATCCCAGACTGGTTTGGCTTGGAAGGGACCTTAAAACCCATCTTGTTCCACCCCTTCCATGGGGTCAGAACCGGAGGATCCTTTGGGTTGGAACGAGCTGATCCCTTTTTTATTCATTCTTGGAATCAAAAACTAAAAGGCAACAGAAACTCCCTGGTCCTGATTCCTCCAGATCCTGCCTGACACCATTAGCTTTAATTAATTCAGCCACATTAATTAAAACACAGAATCCCATGTGTGAGGTAAAATACTTTCCTGACTGGGGGTGACACTTGTGGGGTTTCCTCAGGTTTCACAAATCCTTCACCCTATGGCTATCCCTTCCACAAACCAGAGTTCTGCTTGCTGGCAGCTCCCCAAATCCTCATTTCCCCCCAGAACCGAGCCAGGCAGGAGCAGAAATTCCAATGGAAGTGCAGGAGAGGCACAGCCTGGATTGGGGGAGCCTGCAGGGTGTGTGAGGGAGGCTTTAACTCCAGGACCCAATTTTCCCCACAGCACCTGCAGCAAAGAGCACAAAGAGCTGTGCAGAATTCCTGCTGCCACGTTTTCCCTCAGAAAACAGAGTTTTGTCAAAATTCCCCCTGTATGAATAATATTTGATGGAGGAGCTGTGAAAGATTCGTGTCAACTTGTTTCCTTTCAATAATGTCAAAACACTTGATTTGGATGTTCTTGTTTAGTTTTGACTTTTATTATTGGAACGTGGAAGTGATTTTGCTTTAAACTTCCATCAGGAGGAATGTTTCAGTTGTACTGAAGTAACACATTTTGGTATTTTTTGAATTGCTCCTTTTTTTTTTTTCTTCTTTTTTTTGGTGGAACTTCTGCCCTGCTAAATTATTTCATGGATTTTACTCCCTACGCAGAGAAATGCAGGAACCCGGGGGATTTTTTCTCGGGACAGAAAATGGAATTTCTGCATAAATTCCGTTTCCTGACCTCTGTGAGGTGATGAAACCTGCGAGCTGTGGTTGCCTGCTGCTAACAAGGGCAGGGTGGGAACTGGGAGCTCTCATTCCTCGTTTCTCTCCCATTTTTAACTCCCTGATTTGAGCTGGGGTCGTGCAGAGGGACAGGAAAGGGTGAGGAGGGAGGAGACCCCTCGGTGTTGTCTTTATTCTCCCTCAGCAAATGTTCTGATTTCCCTCACTTGGCTGTGTTTTTTCCAAGCTCCTGATGCCCTCAGCACATCCTGGTTTTACAGGAGCCAGGGAGATGCTGCACATTCTCAGTTCCCTTTGGAATTACGGCTCTGGAACTTCGGCTTCTGCCATAGCTGGTGTGGAATTCCTGCAGCTCTCATCCCTCCAGAGCCACCAGCCCGAGCTGAGGGAAGCATTTGGGACTGGCTGTGGGGTTTTGGCCTCTCTGACCCTTCTGGGGAAGCTCCCGTGGGCTTCAGGAGGACAGGGCTGCCACGCTGGGGTCGGGCAGGAATTGTGTCCGTGTTTGGAGGAGTTTTGGGGCTGCCACGATGGGAATTTTCTGTGTCCGTGTGTGGAGGGGTTTTGTTGTTGGCACTGGAAGAGTCCCTGGGTGTGCAGGAGCAGCCTGGGGAGGGCTGATTCTCCTTCTCTCTGGGTACAGGATGGGCTGGGAGGTGAATCCACACCTGCTCCACGTTCTGAGGGATGGCTGGAGCGAGGTGTGTTGGCATCACAGAATCGTGGAATGGTTTGGATCAGACAGGGCCTTAAAGCCCATCCCAGTCCATGGGCAGGGACACTTCCCCCTATCCCAGGGTGCTCCAGCCTGGCCTGGGACACTCCCAGGGATGGGGAATCCTCACCAAATTCCAGCAGCCAGAGGGATCCCAGGACATCCAACAGCTCCTTCCCTGGGCACGCTGCGCTGCTGCCCCAGTGACAGCAGCACTGGGGACACTGGGGACAGCCCCTGCAGCTCACAGAGCCATCACTGGCCCTGGCTAACGCTGGATTTCCAGGCTCCAAGGTGTGGGAAGGGAAGGAGTAACAGGCATGGGTGTTTCAGGGCAGCTGAGTGGCAGCAGGGAGCGCTCGCAGCCCCCCGGCTCTGTCAGACTCGCTGATAAATGTTCCAAATCCGCTCCTTCCCATCCCAGCTCCTTGCTACTCCTTGAGTTTTAAAGCTGCATTTTCATTTCCTGATAGGCACTGTTGGCCTTGTGCATTTTTGGGGGGAGGAATGCACAGTTCAGTGCAGCTTCAACACCCAAAATACTCTTTATTTTCCATCCCTGATATGCAAGTGCAGCTCCTAAACAGTTGGATTTGGAGACTCTGCAGGAAGATCCGTAAACCCTGGCAAAGTGCTTTCACTGAGAGGCAAAAACCACAGCCTATCTCACGAGAAGTTTAATATTAATTTATGTTAAATTATTTTGGGGATGCTTCATTAGCTGCCAGTGAGTTTTCAGCTCAAGATGCAGCAGAAGCTCCGTGCCGTGTGACTTCTGCTCAAAATACACCTGGATCTGGAGTTGCCTGGAGCCAGAATAATAATCAGGGTGCTCGTTGTTATTCCAGCCAAATTGGGACATTAGAGGGAGTCATGCAAATCCTGGCTGCCACGATTTTCCTCTGTAAAGGAAGTGTCATAAAAGAGATTTCCAATTTGGTGCAAGAAATTGGAAGCGGGGAGAAAAGACAGCGAGACTGACCAGAGATGATGGGGATAAAAACCAGAGGGTGTGGGAGCAGAGAGGAGCGTGGAGCAGAGAAATAATGTGGGAACACTAAGGAGGGATGAAGGAATGAAGTTTTGGAGCTAATAGTGATCCAGGGCAGGGAGCCCTTTGGAAATGGAGTTGGAGGGAGCAGGAGATAAGAGGAAATTGTGTCTGGGGTTTATTTGGAGTCGAAATGCAGACGGAGAGAGGGATTAGCTCCGTGTCGGGACAAGGCGGGAATGGGAATGGGGTGGGGAGGGGAGGGAAGGGGATAATCCAGCAAATTCCCTCTGTGTCCCTGTGCCAGGGGGCTGAGGGTGGGTCCTGCTCAGCCAGATGTGGTCCCTGGAATTCAGAAGTTCCTGGAGCAGATACAGAACAGGAGCTGCTTTGGATCCCTGTGTTTTTCATTTATTCCCTGTATTTTATTTTTTCATTTCAGCTGGGATTGTCACAGAACCCTGGAATGGTTTGGGGTGGAAAGGACCTTAAAGATCATCCAGTTCATGGGCAGGGACAATTCCACTATCCCAGAGTGCTCCAAGCCCTGTCCAGCCTGGCCTTGGACACTTCCAGGGATCCAGGGGCAGCCCCAGCTTCTGTGGGAATTCCTTTCCAGCCCCTCCCCACCCTCACAGAGAACAATTCTTTTCTGATATTTAATCCAAGTCTGCTTTTCCTCATCCTAAAGCCCTTGATTTGGGGCTGGGGGCGCATCAGGATGGGTTTTTAGGAGACAATTCAGGTTGGGGTACCACAATCTGGTGGGGGCTGCACCAGCTGGGCCTCATCCCCCTTCCCCTCACCCAAATCTTGTGTTCCTTCTCCCAATCCCTTCCACACACCCAAATTCCCTGTTCTTTCTCCCAGCCCCCTTTTCTTCACCCAAATTCCATGTTCTTCCTCCCAGCCCCTTCCCCTCACCCAAATTCCATGTTCTTTCTCCCAGCCCCCTTCCCCACACCCAAATTCTCTGTTCTTTCTCCCAGCCCCTTCCCCACACCCAAATTCCATGTTCTTTCTCCCAGCCCCCTTTTCTTCACCCAAATTCCATGTTCTTCCTCCCAGCCCCCTTTTCTTCACCCAAATTCCATGTTCTTTCTCCCAGCCTTCTTTTCTTCACCCAAATTCCGTGTTCTTTCTCCCAGCCCCTTCCCCACACCCACATCTTGTTGTTCCCTTCTCCCAGCCCCTTCACCTCACCCAAATCTTGTGTTCTTCCTCCCAGCCCCCTTTTCTTCACCCAAATTCCATGTTCTTTCTCCCAGCCCCCTTCCCCTCACCCAAATTCCATGTTCTTCCTCCCAGCCCCCTTCCCCACACCCAAATTCCATGTTCTTTCTCCCAGCCCCTTCCCCTCACCCAAATTCTCTGTTCTTTCTCCCAGCCCCCTTCCCCACACCCAAATTCCATGTTCTTCCTCCCAGCCCCTTCCCCTCACCCAAATTCATGTTCTTTCTTCCAGCCCCCTTCCCCTCACCCAAATTCCATGGTCTTTCTCCCAGCCTTCTTTTCTTCACCCAAATTCCATGTTCTTTCTCCCAGCCCCCTTCACCTCACCCAAACCTTGTGTTCCTTCTCCCAGCCCCTTCCCCTCATCCAAATTCCATGTTCCTTCTCCCAGCCCCCTTCCCCACACCCAAATTCCGTGTTCTTTCTCCCAGCCCCTTCCCCACACCCACATCTTGTTGTTCCCTTCTCCCAGCCCCTTCACCTCACCCAAATCTTGTGTTCTTCCTCCCAGCCCCCTTTTCTTCACCCAAATTCCATGTTCTTCCTCCCAGCCCCTTCCCCTCACCCAAATTTATGTTCTTTCTTCCAGCCCCCTTCCCCTCACCCAAATTCCATGGTCTTTCTCCCAGCCCCCTTTTCTTCACCCAAATTCTCTGTTCTTTCTCCCAGCCCCCTTCCTCACACCCAAATCTTGTGTTCCTTCTCCCAGCCCCCTTCCCCACACCCAAATTCTCTGTTCTTTCTCCCAGCTCCCTTTTCTTCACCCAAATTCCATGTTCTTTTTCCCAGCCCCCTTCCCCACACCCAAATTCCATGTTCTTCCTCCCAGCCCCTTCCCCACACCCAAATTCCATGTTCTTTCTCCCAGCCCCCTTTTCTTCACCCAAATTCCATGTTCTTTCTCCCAGCCCCCTTCCCCACACCCAAATTCCATGTTCTTTCTCCCAGCCCCTTCCCCTCACCCAAATTCTCTGTTCTTTCTCCCAGCCCCTTCCCCACACCCAAATTCCATGTTCTTCCTCCCAGCCCCTTCCCCACACCCAAATTCCATGTTCTTTCTCCCAGCCCCCTTTTCTTCACCCAAATTCCATGTTCCTTCTCCCAGCCCCCTTCCCCACACCCAAATTCCGTGTTCTTTCTCCCAGCCCCTTCCCCACACCCACATCTTGTTGTTCCCTTCTCCCAGCCCCTTCACCTCACCCAAATCTTGTGTTCTTCCTCCCAGCCCCCTTTTCTTCACCCAAATTCCATGTTCTTTCTCCCAGCCCCTTCCCCTCACCCAAATTCCATATTCTTTCTCCCAGCCCCCTTCACCTCACCCAAACCTTGTGTTCTTCCTCCCAGCCCCTTCCCCTCACCCAAATTCTCTGTTCTTTCTCCCAGCCCCCTTTTCTTCACCCAAATTCTCTGTTCTTTCTCCCAGCCCCCTTCCTCACACCCAAATCTTGTGTTCCTTCTCCCAGCCCCCTTCCCCACACCCAAATTCTCTGTTCTTTCTCCCAGCTCCCTTTTCTTCACCCAAATTCCATGTTCTTTCTCCCAGCCCCTTCCCCACACCCAAATTCCGTGTTCTTTCTCCCAGCCCCTTCCCCACACCCACATCTTGTTGTTCCCTTCTCCCAGCCCCTTCACCTCACCTAAATCTTGTGTTCTTCCTCCCAGCCCCCTTTTCTTCACCCAAATTCCATGTTCTTTCTCCCAGACTTTTCTTCACCCAAATTCCATGTTCCTTCTCCCAGCCCCTTCCCCACACCCAAATTCTCTGTTCTTTCTCCCAGCTCCCTTTTCTTCACCCAAATTCCATGTTCTTTCTCCCAGCCCCCTTCCCCACACCCAAATTCCCTGTTCTTCCTCCCAGCCCCTTCCCCACACCCAAATTCCATGTTCTTCCTCCCAGCCCCTTCCCCACACCCAAATCCTGTGTTCTCTCTTGCAGAGATCGACCAGGGCAGCTGCGGCGATCCCGGCATCCCGGCCTACGGCCGCAGAGAAGGCTCCACCTTCCGCCACGGGGACACTCTGCACTTCGAGTGCCAGCCCGCCTTCGAGCTGAAGGGCCACAAAAGCATAACCTGCCAAAAGAGCAGCCAGTGGTCTGCTCAGAAACCTGTGTGTGTTTGTAAGTCAGCCAGCAGCTCCAGAGCAGCGCCCTGTGTCCTCTGAGGGGACCCCGTGGTGGTGGCACCGGTGGCACCCGCCCAGCGGCACCTTCAGCCAGCTTGGGGAGAGGTTTTGGCTCTCCCTGCTCTGCCTTGAGGGAAAATCCCTCCTTGGTGGCCGTGGCACAGACAGGACATGGCCAAATCCATGATTGAAACCTGGATTTCTGTTTTTTTCCCCTCATGATCTGACACTCCCCAGGCTCCCTGCTGCTGCTGGGCCTCAGTTTTGCGTTTGCTGCCTGAGTTCTCAGCAGAGGTGGGATGTTCTGCTCTCCGTGGTGGCTCAGGGTCATCTTTTGGGGTGTAAATGGGAGTTACTGCACAGTCCCCGTGGGGTTTTAGTGCTCTCGGTGTCCTTTGGAGATGTGCTGGGCAATTTGCTTTATTGCCCTGACAGGACCTTCCTGCGGGGATAACGCCGGGTTTGGACACTGCCCAAACTCCCAGCAGGAGCTCAGTTTTCCCCAGTTGGTATGATGAGTGATAACCTCACTCTTCTTTTTATTTCCTCTCTTCTTTGTTGGCTGTGTTAAAATCTGGGCCTTGGAGCAGGGTCTGTGGTGCAGGGGAGTGAGACTGAGCCTAAAAAATCCAGGAGAGGAAAATCCAGTTGAGGGAGGGGAGAATGGAGAGGGAGAAAGCAGAAATGTCGTTTTTAGAAGTGTTGATTCGCTGGGCAGGTGACAAACTGGGTTAGATTCCAGCCAAAACGTGATGTGGCAGGAGCTGATCCACGGAGAGGATGGAGCTGGGAAGGGAAAAAACTGGATCCTGCAGAGTCTGGAGGAGCTGAGAGAGAATTGGGGATCATGGAGAAGGGGGGAAATCATTTGAAGTCAGTGCCTTTCTTTCCAAACACTGATTTAAGCTCTGAGAAATGCCTGGGGAAAGGAAGCAATTCCTCAGTGAGTCCTGCCTTTTCCAGCTGCCATCCCTCCCTTCCTGTTCGTTTTTTTTCTCTGGAAGCAAACCAGCTGGAGGTGCTGCTGAGGGAATGGGAGTTTTTCCTGATTATCTGGGAAGTGTTAGGCTGGTTCTGTGCTGGTTTTTCCTTTGAATTTCCTGGAATTTTGGGTGGCTTTGAACAACTTGGTGCTGTGGTTGAGGCTCGTGCTGAGAGTTTGGAGTGAGAGTAAAACTGTGGTGACCAGAAACTGGGTCATAGTAGTAGAAAAAGGAGAGTTTTTGGTAAAATAGGATTGTTTTTTGTAGGTAGATTTTGATCAAATCAAGCCCCATCCATGCAAAGCACGGCAGGAATCTTTTCAGTTAAAGTCATTCCGGTGTGATCTGTTCTCTGTGGCTCTTGGGATATTTATGGATCAACAAGGCAGTGGGAAAAGTACCTCACAGCCCCCTCTAGACCTTCACTCCTGACTTCATTGTGAATGGGAACTGGAGCAGGAGAGGTCACAGGACAAAATGTGTCTGAAATCCGGGTGGGAAATGTTTGGAGCCCATTAAATGTGAGGTGGGGAAAGGAGGGAGCCTGGTTTGGGTGCTGCTGGTTGGGATTGTGGGGACAGTCCCGTGCTTGGCCATGGGGGTGGGACAGCTGGAGATGGAGCAGGGGCTGGGGAACAGGAATTTGGGAACAGGGGTTGTGGAGCTGGGACTGGGGAGCAGGGGTTGGGGAACAGGGGTTGGGGGACAAGGATTGGGGAGCAGGAGTTTGGGAACAGGGGTTGTGGAGCTGGGACAGGGGAGCAGGGGTTGGGGAACAGGGGTTGGGGGACAGGGATTGGGGAGCAGGAGTTTGGGAACAGGGGTTGTGGAGCTGGCATTTGGGGAGCTGGCATTTGGGAGCAGGGGTTTGGGAGCAGGAGTTGGGGAGCAGGGATTTGGGAGCAGGGATAGGGGGACAGGGATTGGGGAGCAGGGGTTTGGGAACACGGGTTGGGAGCAGGAGTTTGGGAATGTGTTTGGGAGCAGGAGTTGAGGAGCAGGGATTTGGGAGCAGGGGTTCAGGAACAGGGGTTTGGGAGCAGGGATTTGGGGAGCAGGAGTTGTGGAGCTGGGATTTGGGAGCAGGGATAGGGGAGCAGGGGTTGGGGAACAGGAGTTGGGGGACAGGGATTGGGAGCAGGAGTTTGGGAGCAGGGGTTGTGGAGCTGGCATTTGGGGAGCTGGCATTTGGGAGCAGGGATAGGGGAACAGGGATTTGGGGGACAGGGATTGGGAGCAGGAGTTTGGGAGGTAGGATTTGGGAAGCTGGAGTTTGGGAGGTGGGATTTGGGGAGCAGGAGTTTGGGAGGTAGGATTTGGGAAGCTGGAGTTTGGGAGGTGGGATTTGGGAAGCTGGAGTTTGGGAGCAGGGGTTGGGGAGCTGGGATCTGGGAGCAGGAGTTGGGGAGCAGGCAGATTTCTTGGGAAGAGCTCATTCCCTGGGGTTTCCATGGCAAAGCAGCACAAACCATCCCTGTAACCCCTCTGCTGATGCCAAGGGCCCCAAATTCCTGCCTGGCTCTGTGATCCCACATCTTCCTCCTCCTCCTCTGTGTTGTCAGTGTGTCCCTGAGCTGCCCAGGGGGACACTGGGGACTGTGCCAACCCTCTCAGGTGTGGGATTCCTGCTCCCCCACCTCAGCAGGGTGTCCCTGGCCTTTGGGGGTGCTCAGGGGGGTTCCCAGGTCCCTCTAGGAATCTGCAGCTCTGAGGGTGGAGGGGCAGCCCCGGGCTGTGGGTGTGCTGAGCTGGGGGTTGTTCTGTGTGATTTGGGGTTTTTTTTGGGTGTCTGTGGGTTTGTTCCTCTTAAATGTGGGTGTCTGGGTGTTTGATTCTGTAAAATGTGGGTGTCTGGGTGTCTGTTCCTGTGGGCTTTGGGTGTCTGGGCGTTTGTTCCTATTCAATTTGGGTGTCTGAATGTTTGTTTCTGTTCAATTTGGGCGTTTGGGTATCTGTTCCTGTGGGATTTGAGTGTCTGGGTGTCTGTTCCTGTGCAATGTGGCTGTCTGGGTGTTTGTTTCTGTACAATTTAGGTGTCTGGGTGTCTGTTCCCGTGGGATTTGGGTGTCTGAATGTTTGTTTCTGTATAATTCAGGTGTCTGGGTGTCTGTCCCTGTCCCCTGTGCCTGTCTGGGCGTTTATTCCTGCACAGCTTGGGTGTCTGGGTGTTTGTTCCTGTGCAGTTTGAGTGTCTGGGTGTCTGTTCCTGTTCAGTTTGGATGTTGGAGTGTCTGTTCCCGTACCCTGTGTGTGGGGGTGTTTATTTCTGTTCAGTGTGGGTGGCTGGGTGGCTGTTCCTGGCAGTGTCTGGCTGTGGGTGATGGCTGAACTTCTTCTCCCTGCTCTCCACCATCCGGCACCGCTCGAATCAGCTCCGTGGTCCTGTTGTTGTCGTTAAAAATGGCATTTCCAGGGTTCAGGAACGTGGTGTCTGTCACAGGCCAGGGCAGCTCCGCACCCTGGACACCCCAGAACTCGATTTTGTCCAGAGTTTGTTCCCTTTTCTCAGCCAAACGGGCTCAGGAGGGGCCATTGGAGAAATATCCCTGAAGGAAAAAACCCTTGTGCTCCCTCACAGGAGTGCTGGGGACTCTGAGGGATGGAATATTCCAGCTGAAGCTCCCTGGGGCTCAGGAGATGATTCAGTTCATAAATGGAGACCCAGCCCCATACTTCCAGCTCTGGAGCTGCTCTCACTGTGCTGACACCGAGGATGGAGGATGTGGTGGGGGAGAGGGACATTCCAGGGCTGCCAAACCTCCCAATCCAGGCTGGGAATTGCTGTTCAAACATCCTCGTGTGGAGCAGGGAATAAACCCCTCATTATCTGATTTTGTTTGCAGTGGGAGGCCCCCAAAATTCGCTTCACGAGGTTTATTTGACAGAAAGAGCAGGGCCCTGCTGCTCCTGGGGGGGTTCTGCAGTGAGAGAGTCTTACAGGGATCTCTGTTCTTCCCTTCCCTGCTCCTCCTGCCTTTCCCTGTGCTTCCCAAGTTTTCATCCTGCAGTTTTCTCTCAGTGCTTGACTCGGGCAGTGCCGTCCTTTGTCCTTTTCTGTGGGGATGATTGTGGCAGTGGGAGTGACAATAAATGCCATTTGTCACCGCCTCGGGCAGCAAGGGCAGCGTTGCCGCCTTGGTTTGGCTGCCCTCTGCCAGTTCTGGGAGAATCATTCCAGGGAATGCCGGAATTTCTGGTGCAGGTTCAGTTTGTTGGGATCAGACTTGGAAAATCCAGGTTTTCTGGACCCGTCTCGTGTTTGACAGGGAATTAAATGGTGGGGGAATAAAAAGAAGGGGATTTGTGCATCCGAAAAACCTTGGGTGGGGGAGGTTCTGCACTGACCCCGGCGGGGTTGGGTTGGTTGGCGTCGCTCGGCAGAGATTTGGGATTAATGGGGTCATTCCTGGGAATGTGTGAATGGATTGGGAACAAACACGTTCATTTCTGGGAATGTTCGGGTTTGGGATAAACCTGTTCATTCCTGGCAGTGTTTGATTGGATTTGGGATAAATCTGTTCATTCCTGGGAATATTTGATTGGATTGGGAACAAATGTGGTCATTCCTGGGTCTGTTTGAATGGATTGGGGGTAAATGTGTTCATTCCTGGGAATGTGTGAATGGATTGGGAACAAATACGTTCATTTCTGGGAATGTTTGGGTTTGGGATCAACTGGGAATGTTTGAATGAATTTGGGATAAATCTGTTCATTCCTGGGAATATTTGAATGAACTGGGGAAAAAACGTGGTCATTCCTGGGAATGTGTGAGTGGATTTGGGACAAATTTGTTTGTTCCTGGGTCTGTTTAACTGGGCTGGGGATAAATGTGTTCATTCCTGGGAATGTTTGAATGGATTTGAGATAAACATGTTCATTCCTGGGAATGTTTGAATGATTTGGGACAAACCTGTTCATGGATTGGGGATAAACGTGTTAATTGCTGGGAATGTTTTAAAGGATTTGGGATAAACATGTTCACTGCTGGGAATGTTTGAATGGATTGGGATAAATGTGTTCATTCCTGGGAATGTTTGAATGGGTTTGGGAACAAACCTGTTCATTCCTGGGAATGTTTAAATGGACTGGGGATAAATCTGTTCACTCCTGGGGATGTTTGAACGGGTTGGATGAACATTTTCGTTCCTGGCTCTGTTTGAGTGGGTTGGGATAAGCGTAAACGTGGTCATTCCTGGGAATGTTGCAGTGGAGGGGCCACACTTGGATATTTCTGGCCTCCTCCAGACTCCTGAGTTGATCCTCACTCCAGGGATTCTGGTCCTGCTGTAGGATCTCAGCCCTTCCCAGTGGTTTTCCCATTGTTGTGCTGTTGCACCTCTGTATTTTCACCCTGCTCACACACAGCATTCCCCTGGGCAGAGCAGAGGGTGTTTCCCAGAGCATTTCCTGTTGGAATTCTGTTCCATGGGCTCTTTCCTTCCCTGGCTTTGGAGCAGATTTGCTCTTTTCCTCTCTCATTCCCTGAGAACCTCCACCCCAGCCCGTTTCTCCTCACTGTTCCTTCCCAGCCTTTTCCAATCTTATTTTCATTAAAAAATCTCATTTCTCCTTAGTGATAATTGCTCCTTTTTAAAAAAAAATTTCATCCTGTTAATCCCATATTAGACCTGTTGAACAGCCCGAGCTCCTCCTCAGAAGGACTGCAAACCTTCCGTGTGCTCCAATCCATGGGAACCCTGGGAATGCAGAGTTCAGGGGATGTTTTTCCCAGCCATACAGTGAATAAAACAGCACCATTTATACCACTGACAAGCTTTTCACTTGGATCTAAATTATGAATCTCCATTTGCTCATTATTTCCCTCTCTTTCCTCTTCTTTTTCCCCCTCTTCCTTTCAGACTCTTCCTTTTAACTCCTCTTTGTGCCGTGCCAAAGGAACAGTTTAGATTCACTTCCAGAATGTTTCTCCCTCCTGCTGGAAATGTTTTCCTTCTCCAGCTGGCTCTGGACTGTGGATGCCACTACTTCCACTGGATTTGGGGAGAAGTTGAGGGATTCTATGAGTTTTTATTCCCAGGCTGTTTTGCCGGGTTTTTTTATTTTTGATGATGTTTTTATGTTTTGATGATTTTTTTATTTTTTTTTGCCGGTTTTTTTATTTTTGATGATGTTTTTATGAAGCTCCCTGGTCCCATTCCTGCTGTCATGGCAGACACACACTCCAGTTATTCCTGCCAAAAATAAAACACCACAGGGAAGTGGTGGCTGCCCCAAAGTGTCCCCCCTGCTCCTGGTGGAGCACCCATCACATCCCAGCACCAGCAGCTGGATCCCTTCCAGGCTGGGGTGGGCTGTTGGGATTCCTTGAGGTCCCATCCCCACCTTCTCCCTGCCCTTGATCCGAGGGGTTTGGAGCAGCAAATCCCTCAGCCCCCAGCCCTCGTCCTGCAGCTCTGCCCCAGCAGAGAGTGAGCCTGCAGTGTTTGCTCAGTGCTGGGCTGGGCAGGAATCACTCCAGCAGCTTCCCAGTGCCAGGGAATTGCCTTGGAATTGTCCCCCACGAGCTCCTCAGCCTGGGGTTTTTTTGTTTGTTTTTTTTTTTGTTGTTGTTGTTGTTTTGTTTTTTTGGTGTAACCTACATGAAAATTTTCCGTTTCCTTCCCGTGACTGTTCGAGGGCTCTTCCCTGGGAGATGTCCCAAATCAGCTGGACATCTTTCCAACTTGTCACTCCACCTGGGAACTTCCCATGGTGTCCATATCCAAGGAAATCTGGCGTCCCCCTGCATCAAACCAGAGCCCGTTTGCTCCTCGGTGTCACTTTGCCAGCGAGTTCTCACTCATCGTATTAAAGCCAGGAGAAAAATCCTCCCCCTGAGAGCTGCTGCTCTGGCACTTCTCGGGGTTTATCAGGAATTTTGGGGTGCAGTGGCCAGGCCAGAGTGTGGGGTTTGGGGCTGTGACCCCGCAGATGTGACCAGCTCTGTTGTGCTCATCGGGGCAGCTCCTCCTGGCTGTGCCCACTCCGGGGTGCTCCCAGCTGCAATCCCAGGAGGATGCAGCTCCCTGCAGTTGTCTCCATGCTGTCATTTCCTGACTGGACCCGTGGATCTGCTCCCCTGAGGGGGTTTTGCTGCAGATGGGCTGTCCTGTCCCTGTTTCCCTGTTTCCCTGTTTCCCTGTTTCCCTGTTTCCCTGTTTCCCCGTTTCCCCGTTTCCCCGTTTCCCCGTTTCCCCGTTTCCCTGTTTCCCTGTTTCCCTGTTCCTAACAGCAATTGCTCAGCAGGGCGGGTTCTGTGGGTTCCTCCTCTTCACACACATCTGAAATGACTCTGGCTTTATCCAGAGGGTTTTGTCTGTCCCCTCCCTGTGTCCCAAAATGGGAATGTGGGGTGTGGTGTTGCCATCATCCATCTGGGCTGTGGAGAACTTCCCGTGTTATTCTTGCCTTATTTAACCCTCCCCTCATGGGGTGGGTGTCTGAGGAAGCTGCAGTGGGACGTTCCCACTTCCAGGGTGGAGTTTGATGTGGTAGAGTTTGGGTTTTGGGGTCTTTCTGCTGCTCCCCATGAGCAGAGCTTGAGGAGTGACCCAACCTGGCCACGCTCAGGGGAGCAGCTGCCCTCACCCCACACGCTTTGAGGTGCCCAAGGGGGTCAGGACTTGCTCCTCGTGCACTTGTGGGGTTGGGAATGTGTGGGGACATTCCCATCCCAGCCTGCAGAGCCAGATTCAGCACTTGGCAGAGGAGAGAGGAGCTGCCAAACCCCCCAGAGGTGCAGAGCAGCACCACGAGGTTTTTTTGGACCAAAAAAAGCAGCCATAAACTTCCAGCTTCTTGTGACCACTGCAAAAATTCCCGAGGGAGACTGCTGGGAGAGGAAGAGTTCTGTTGGAATTGGTGGGAGCACGGGAGAGGGTCTCGGTGCAGAGCCTTGGAGCACGGCCCGGGAGCAGATGGCTGCAGGATCCCCGGCAGGAGCCAGCCCAGCCCTGTCCCAGTGTGGATCAGCAGCTCCCAGAAAGTTTTAAAAAGCTCCAGCTTGTTCCCAGACCCAATCCCTGCTCCTGCTGGAGTGGGTGGCAGTGAAACCTGCCCTTCCCTGTGTGTCTGTTTTAAATTCAGTGATGTTTTCCTCAAGATTTGCTTCCCAAAACCTGCCTGGATTTCATTCTTCTCCTCACACCTGCAGTGCCACCCCCGGACTGAGCTGAGTTTTGTTGCTGTGAAACAACAAAACCCTCCCAGATAATTTTGCTCCAAACTCCTTCCCTCGCCTCCCACTTGCCCTGTGGTGCCGGAGAGTTTTCAGGAGGAAGAGGCACCATGAGATGCAGATTTTTTTCTTTTTTTCCCCCCTTGGAACAGCAGATCCAGAAAGAGGAGAACACAAAATGTGAAGCACTTTGGTGCCCAGCTGGAGCAGGGCCCTGAGCTTCCAGCACTGGCAGCTCTTCCCAAGTCAGGAATGCTGGGCATTAACCAGGGTCCTGCTGAGCTCTCCTGCGTTTCCAGTCCATCACCAAGTTCTGCCTGGAGGAGGGATTTTGGGAGAAAAGCAAATGCAAGGCAGAAAATGCACTCCTGTCTCCCAGCTCTCTCCCAAGAGGTCACAGTCTGTGGGAGCAGGATCTAAAAACTGAGAGAAAAATCAGGATTTTTTGATCATTTCCATGGAAACTGCAATTATTCCAGTGATTCCCTGCTTGGTTTTCAGCTCCTGACCCCGGTGCCTTTCCTGCTCCCACAGTGTGACCTCTCCAGGGTCAGCCCTGGATTCTCCAGCCCTGGATGAGCAGGGATGGAATGTCTGGAGCCAGGTACAGGAGAGATGGTGGATGAGGAGGTGAGATGGTCTTGGGAAGGCAGAATAAAAGAGAAAAAGCAATGAGGGAGAGGAGAGGAGAGGAGAGGAGAGGAGAGGAGAGGAGAGGAGAGGAGAGGAGAGGAGAGGAGAGGAGAGGAGAGGAGAGGAGAGGAGAGGAGAGGAGAGGAGAGGAGAGGAGAGGAGAGAAGAGAAGAGAAGAGAAGAGAAGAGAAGAGAAGAGAAGAGAAGAGAAGAGAAGAGAAGAGAAGAGAAGAGAAGAGAAGAGAAGAGAAGAGAAGAGAAGAGAAGAGAAGAGAAGAGAAGAGAAGAGAAGAGAAGAGAAGAGAAGAGAAGAGAAGAAGACTGCAGAAGAGAAAACTGCAGGAACTGCTCCTGCTGAAGGTGCTGCTGGAGAACTCCTGGCTGATCCGTGCTCACATCCATGTCCCACTCCTGAGGGAAGAACCAAGGAGCTGCTCCTCTGTTGTTCCAGTGCTCTAAATCAAGGCAGGATCCTGCTGTGATGAATAAATCCCTGTGCTGGTTCATCACTGACGTGCTCTCGCTGCTTTGTGTCTGCTGGGATCGATTCTGTGTCTAATAAAGGGATTTTCCTCGTTGCTTTTGCAGTACTCGATCAGCACTAATGATTATTGACACAGGTAACGATTATTGGCAAATACAGCCATTATTGACAAGGATCAGCCTTGCAAACGGGCCCCTGTGCTCTGCAAGTCACGAAATGGCCTCTCCTGGCATTTAAGAAGGAGGATAATAAATATTAATTGCAGCCAGGGATGCTCCCAGCCTGCTGATGCTGATGGACAGGCTGCAGGCAGCAGGGCTGGCCTCTGTCATGTTGGGAGTGACTCCTGCTCCTCAGGGCTCTTTGGGATGCTCCAGCAGCACCAGACAGGTGGAGCTGGGCTGCCTCCCACCTTTCCTGCTGCCATCATCTTCCTCCTGACAGCCTGTCCCTGGCTGTGACACGTTGTTAAACAGCTCCTGATTTATCCCAGTGTCCAGCTCCAGGGAGGCTGGCGTGGATCCAGAGCCAGAGCTGAAATCTCCTTTCACAGTGAAGAAAAAGCTCCTTCCATGGTGAAGAAAAAGCTCCTTCCACGGTGAAGAAAAACCTCCTTCTATGGTGAAGAGAAAGCTCCTCTCCTTCAAAAGAAGAAGAAAATCATCTCACAGGCCTCATGGTCTTGTTCAGAAACCTTGTGGCTTCCTGGGCTGGATGTTCCCCTCTGGAATGTGATTCCAGCTCCCCTCTCCAACAAGGAGAGCTTTTTCCTGGCCACACCTTGGGGCAGTGGCCTTGGTCCTCCAGCTCCAGTTTGCCTTTCTCCTCACTGATCTTACGGAAAATCAGAATCCTCATTTACTTCCCTGCAGTGGAGACTCTTGGAGAGTTTTTTTTTTTTATCAGCTCCTCTTTAATCTGTCACTTTGTTTTATCTGGCAAAGGTTAATTTTATATTCTTCCCTCGCTCTGCTCCTCTCCCCTTTGTCAGCAAGTCCTTTGTTGTTTTATTTTCTGAACTGGAGACTGCACCTCTCTCTTGCTGGGCTGCTGGAGGTCCTGGCTGAATGCTAATTTCCCCCCTTGGATTTAAAAATTTATAGGAGACGCCTCATCCCTGCTGCTGAGACATTTCCCTGGGTGTGAATGCATTTATTTCTAATTTTTCCCAGGCAGATTACACCGTGCTTGTGCTGACAGAATTATTTGACAGCATCCCCTGGTGTTGCAGCGTCTGGTAGAGAGAGAGAGAGCCCAAAAATCCCGAGCATGTTTTGCAGTTTGTTTGCTCTTTAATCTGCTCTCACCATGGCTGAGAGCAGGGAATGGATTGTGCAGCTCCGTGGCCTTGAGAACGTCACGGGAACGTCCGAATTCTTTGATCCAAACCCATTAAGTGGTGAGGGGAGACAGAGGGAAAATAACAGAGGGAGGCAGAGCAGTGATCCAGATAATTGTCCCAATGCCAACCCCAAGCCAGGCTCATCCTCTGTGCCAGGAATTAGGGAGATGGATGTTCCCAATAATGGCTTTTACCAAGGGTGGTGATGGGGAAAAAGGATGAGCAAAGCAGCCATACATAAAATATCCCGAACTTTGGGCAGGTAGCACTTCAAAGGCAGCCTTGCCTTCCCAAATTAATGGGCCTTGGCAGCTGCAGCCCGGGATGGATGGAGCCCCTGGAGAGCTGGAGGGTTTTTCATGCACGCTCTTCCCCTCAGCTTCGTTTTAAGCCTGGTTTTAATTATTTCCGTGGGAATGGCAGCCTGGTTGGGTGCCTGGTTTTGGGAATGTGCTGGCCCAGCAGAAGTCGCTGATTTATTTGTGCTGGGAAGAGGAGCTTCCCCTCTGCCAGGGCTGCAGATTCCTCTGGTTTACCCCAACCCCCGGCACTTGGGAAGGTTCTTGGGCTGTTGCAGGGAGCATCCTGCATTTCCCAGTGCTCAGCCAGGTGTAAACGACTTCCCAAGGGCACAAACAAAGGCAAATTAACTCACAGCTCCTTCTCCAAGGACTCCATTTGTTGCTGTATCCCGCAGATATTCCCTGTGGGACGGGCATGGAAGGAGTTTGGGGAATGCAGTGGGTGAATGTGGAGAGGAAAATGAACTCGGTAGATGGAAAGGGCAGCTTGGAAGGGCAGATTTTATTTTTAAGCAAGCCCCGAGGAGTCTGCAGTGCCCTGGGAACGGATGTGTCACCTGTGGGTGACAGAGCTGAGCTGTGGACAGCAGCAGGGGAGGCTGGAGCAGTGCCCAGAGTGACTGAGCTGGTTCCTTGCTCCAGGTGCTGTGGGATGTGCTGGGCCGTCAGCCACAGCAAAAAAAGTTGAGGCAGAACCTGACTCGTTTCACGCTGGTTTTATTTGCACCAGCTCAAGTCACCCACTGGATTCTTGGGAGGCTTTCCTGAGGGATGCACGGGAGAATTCACCTGGAAAATGCCAAATCCCACCAGAGAGACATTTTCCTCCTGCTGTTAAAGAAACCTGGAAGGGGCTGGAAAGTGGGAAAACCACCCAAAGTCCTGAAGGATGGGTGTTTTTCTTATTCCAATAATAAAGGATTCTGATTTAGTGGTAACCACAAGATTCTGATTTAGTGGTGACCACAAGATTCTGGTTTAATGGTGACCACAAGATTCTGGTTTAGTGGTGGCCACAAGATTCTGGTTTAATGGTGACCACAAGATTCTGGTTTAGTGGTGGCCACAAGATTCTGGTTTAATGGTGACCACAAGATTCTGATTTAGTGGTGACCACAAGATTCTGGTTTAATGGTGACCACAAGATTCTGATTTAGTGGTGGCCACAAGATTCTGGTTTAATGGTGACCACAAGATTCTGGTTTAGTGGTGGCCACAAGATTCTGGTTTAGTGGTGACCACAAGATTCTGGTTTAGTGGTGGCCACAAGATTCTGGTTTAATGGTGACCACAAGATTCTGGTTTAGTGGTGGCCACAAGATTCTGGTTTAATGGTGACCACAAGATTCTGATTTAGTGGTGACCACAAGATTCTGGTTTAGTGGTAACCACAAGATTCTGGTTTAATGGTGGCCACAAGATTCTGGTTTAGTGGTGGCCACAAGATTCTGGTTTAGTGGTGACCAAAAGCTTCCCTGCTGCTCCTGTCAGGGAGGGAATTAAAGAACAGGGAATGGAAGATCCAGGGTGGTGTTTTCCCATGGTGGTTTTGGATCCACGTGCAATGTCTGGTATTTATGTGATGACAGAAGTTTGACAGTGGGCTCTGGCCCCTGCCAATAAACCACTGAGCAGGAACGTGTGGGAACGTCGCAGCTCGGGGTGGGGATGAGGGCAGGGATGGCTGTGGGATGTTCTGTGGGATGTGCTGTGGGATGGCTGTGGGATGGCTGTGGGATGGGCTGTGGGATGTGCTGTGGGATGGCTGTGGGATGTGCTGTGGGATGTGCTGTGGGATGGCTGTGGGATGGCTGTGGGATGGCTGTGGGATGTGCTGTGGGATGGGCTGTGGGATGTGCTGTGGGATGGGCTGTGGGATGTTCTGTGGGATGGCTGTGGGATGGCTGTGGGATGTGCTGTGGGATGTTGTGTGGGATGTGCTGTGGGATGGCTGTGGGATGTGCTGTGGGATGTTCTGTGGGATGGCTGTGGGATGTTCTGTGGGATGGGCTGTGGGATGGGCTATGGGATGGCTGTGGGATGTGCTGTGGGATGGGCTGTGGGATGTGCTGTGGGATGTGCTGTGGGATGTTCTGTGGGATGGCTGTGGGATGGGCTGTGGGATGTGCTGTGGGATGTGCTGTGGGATGGCTGTGGGATGTTGTGTGGGATGTTCTGTGGGATGGCTGTGGGATGTGCTGTGGGATGGCTGTGGGATGTTCTGTGGGATGTGCTGTGGGATGTTCTGTGGGATGTTCTGTGGGATGTGCTGTGGGATGTGCTGTGGGATGTGCTGTGGGATGGGCTGTGGGATGTTCTGTGGGATGGGCTATGGGATGGCTGTGGGATGTGCTGTGGGATGTGCTGTGGGATGTGCTGTGGGATGGGCTGTGGGATGTGCTGTGGGATGGGCTGTGGGATGTGCTGTGGGATGGCTGTGGGATGTTCTGTGGGATGGGCTATGGGATGTGCTGTGGGATGGGCTATGGGATGTGCTGTGGGATGTGCTGTGGGATGTGCTGTGGGATGTGCTGTGGGATGGGCTATGGGATGTGCTGTGGGATGGCTGTGGGATGTTCTGTGGGATGTTCTGTGGGATGGCTGTGGGATGGCTGTGGGATGTGCTGTGGGATGTTCTGTGGGATGTTCTGTGGGATGGCTGTGGGATGTGCTGTGGGATGTGCTGTGGGACTGACAGCCCTTTCCCCTTGCAGTTTCCTGCTTCTTCAACTTCACCAGCCCGTCGGGGATCGTGCTGTCCCCGAACTACCCCGAGGAGTACGGGAGCAGCCTGCACTGCGTGTGGCTCATCATTGCCAACCCCGAGAGCAGGATCCACCTGGCCTTCAATGACTTTGATGTGGAGCCCCAGTTTGACTTCCTGGCTGTCAAGGACGGCGGCACGGCCGAGTCCCCGGTGCTGGGCACCTTCTCAGGCAGCCAGATCCCCTCCTCGCTGACCAGCAGTGGCCACGTGGCCAGGCTGGAGTTCCAGACTGACCACTCCATGGAGAAGAGAGGTTTCAACATCACCTTCACCAGTGAGTTCTTCACCCTTCCTTCTGCCTGGGCTTTAAACTCCAGCTCCGTGCTGGAGGCTGCAGGGATGGGTCTCGCCAAAGCTCTTGGAATTCTGGGGTGAACATGAAAATTGGGGATTCATTCGGGTTTGGAGTTGGGTGAGGGAGCATTGGTGGCAAGTTTAGAGCTGGTGGCACAGATTCTTTGTGGCTATGGAAGTGTTATCCACAAAAAAAAACCCAGTTTGGTCCTGGATTATCTGTCCATGGCAGCCAGGATTTGGGTTCTTCCATCAGCTTCTCCCATCAGGAGAGGGATTTTGGAAAAGAGTGTAGTGATGGGACAAGGGAAATGACCTTAAGCTGATAAGGTTGGCTATTGTGCTGGAATTGTTCCCTGTGAAGGTGGAGAGGCCCTGGAATGGATTGGATTTCCCAGAGAAGCTGTGGCTGCCCCTGGCAATGCCCAAGGCCAGGCTGGACGGGGCTGGGAGCACCCTGGGATAGTGGAAGTGGCCCTGCCCTGACAGGGAGTGGGATGGGATTTAATGTCCCTCCCAACCCAAACCATTCCATGATTTTATGATTTTTGGGCTTCCTGCTCTCCTCCTCAGAGCCTCCTTTCTGCTCAGGGAGCTGAGGTGATGCCCTGGGGGCAGCTCAGGAAGAGTTGTTGGATCTGGGATGGTTCTTGTGTCCCTCAGTCAGTGCCACCCTCGTTTGCTGACAGCCAGAGATGCAAAACTTTGTGGAAAAAGGCAAAAGTTGCCCTGCCTTGTGTTAGAAAGCCTTGAAATTTCCAGAGATGGATTTGGCTCCACCTAAATCCACTCCTCAAATCCCCGGAGAATGCCTCAGTAATTTCACCCTCATATTGTGCTGTAATTTTCCAAAGAGCTTTATTAAACCCCTTCAGCAGAACCAAGCAGTGGCTTTGTTAGGCCAGCCTTTGGTGGCACTGATGAATTAATGGCCTTGCCAGCCCTGACTGCAGAGCCTTTATTTAAAGAGGGAAAAAAAGACACAAAATGAGAGGCCCTAAGGAAACCTTTGGCAAACTGCAGCCAGGCTGAGGGGCTTTGGGTGAGGGGGTGCCACAAAGCCAGGGGTGAGGGTGACACCTCAGGAGCGCTGCTGGTGCCTCTCCCGTACTCCTGCAGGGAGCTGGGGCTGGCCCTTGCCTGGGGATGTTTTTCAGGCAGGTTTTTCAGTGCTGGGAATGACTCAGGAACGAGTGAATTGGTTCTGACTTTCCCAGACACCTCCAGGCCCTTCCCTTGGGGCCGGGGAAGGGAGAGGAGGAGGTGCCAGGGACAGGTACCAGGGCACAGGGCACAGCCCCAGCCTCCTTTCCCCTCCAGCCCTGTGGATCATGGGATGTTGTGAGGGCAGAGATGCTCTGGGAGCAATCCAGAGCTCCCAGGCTCTGCTCAGGTGCATTAAAGACACTGAAACCTCAGGTGTGGGATTAATCTGGAGCCTTTAATCCTTAACAGGCTGCTACTCTCCAAGGCCCCTCCCATCGTGAGGAGATGTAGGGCATAATTATGCACTTAATGAGGAATTAACATCTCGTTTCCAAATGTTTGGCTGGTGTAGCTTAAACTGCTGGAGAGGGCTTTAACTAGAGCTGGGTGTCTCTGCACTCCCACGAGGACTTGGTGGCACCTGCAGAGGTGGTTCCTGTGTGCCCCTTGGTTTATCTCAGCAGGGCTGGGCATGGAGCTGAAAGGGAGTAGGTTTAGGTGGGATTTCAGGAAGGAATTGTTCCCTCTGAGGGTGGGGAGGGGCTGGGATGGAATTCCCAGAGAAGCTGTGGTTGCCCCTGGATCCCTGGCAGTGCTCAAGGCCAGGCTGGAGCAGCCTGGCACAGTGGAAGGTGTCCCTACCATGGCAGGGGTGGCACTGGGTGATCTTTAAGGTCCCTTCCATCCCAGGCCAGTGTGGGGCTCTGTGATGTGGCAGCCAGAGAACGAGCTGAGGGGACTTTTTAACCTTGGTGCCCTAAATCTGACCATTTTTCTTGTCAATGGCTCCCTTATGTTCCCTCCAGGCTGAATTTTTTAGGGTTTTTAAAAAATCTCTCCCTATGTGGAATATTTTTAATATATAAATGTGTTTCTATATGTGGAAGGTTGCTGAGAAGGTAACTCAGTTTTCCAGGACCTTTCCTGGTGCCGTCCCTGCTGTATCCAACAGCTTTAACCTCCCCTTTCCTCTCCTGTTGCGCCTGAGGCAGAGACTGGGAAGGGGAAAATCTCAGTTTGGGGTGCAACACCCTGATTTTGGGGGTGGGACGGGGCAAACAAGATCCTGATTGTTCTCTTTTCTCTCTTCTCTTTTCTCTCTTCTCTTTTCTCTCTTCTCTTTTCTCTCTTCTCTTTTCCTCTTCTCTTTTCCTCTTCTCTTTTCCTCTTCTCTTTTCCTCTTCTCTTTTCCCTCTTTTTTTCTCTTTTCCCTCTTTTTTTCTCTTTTCCCTCTTTTTTTCTTTTCCCTCTTTTTCCCTCTTTTTTCCCCTTTTTTTCCCTCTCTTTCCCCCTCTCTCTTCCCCCCTCTGTTTTCCCCCCTCTGTTTTCCCCCCCTCTGTTTTCCCCCCCTCTCTTTCCCCCCCTCTCTCTTTCCCCCCCTCTCTTTCCCCCTCTCTCTTTCCCCCTCTCTCTTTCCCCCCTCTCTCTTTCCCCCCTCTCTCTTTCCCCCCCTCTCTCTTTCCCCCCCTCTCTCTTTCCCCCCCTCTCTCTTTCCCCCCCTCTCTCTTTCCCCCTCTCTCTTTCCCGCCTCTCTCTTTCCCCCCTCTCTTTTCCCCCCCTCTCTTTCCCCCCTCTCTCTTTCCCCCTCTCTCTTTCCCCCCTCTCTCTTTCCCCCCTCTCTCTTTCCCCCCTCTCTCTTTCCCCCTCTCTCTTTCCCGCCTCTCTCTTTCCCCCCTCTCTTTTCCCCCCCTCTCTTTTCCCCCCTCTCTCTTTCCCCCTCTCTCTTTCCCCCTCTCTCTTTCCCCCTCTCTCTCTTTCCCCCTCTCTCTCTTTCCCCCTCTCTCTCTTTCCCCCTCTCTCTCTTTCCCCCTCTCTCTCTTTCCCCCTCTCTCTTTCCCCCTCTCTCTTTCCCCCCCTCTCTTTCCCCCTCTCTCTTTCCCCCTCTCTCTCTCTCCCCCTCTCTCTCTCTCCCCCCCTCTCTCTTTCCCCCCCTCTCTTTCCCCCTCTCTCTCTTTCCCCCCCTCTCTCTCTCTCCCCCTCTCTCTCTTTCCCCCTCTCTCTCTTTCCCCCCTCTCTCTCTCTCCCCCTCTCTCTCTCTCCCCCTCTCTCTCTTTCCCCCTCTCTCTCTTTCCCCCTCTCTCTTTCCCCCTCTCTCTTTCCCCCCTTTCTCCCTTCTCCTTTTTTCTCCCTTCTCCTCTTTTCTCCCTTCTCCTCTTTTCTCCCTTCTCCTCTTTTCTCCCTTCTCCTCCTCTCCTCCGCCAGCGTTCCGGCACAACGAGTGCCCGGATCCCGGCGTGCCGGTGAACGGGAAGCGCTTTGGGGACAGCCTCCAGCTGGGCAGCTCCGTGTCCTTCCTGTGTGACGAGGGCTTCATCCGCACCCACGGCGCCGAGACCGTCACCTGCGTGCTGCAGGAGGGCAACGTGGTGTGGAACAACGCCGTGCTGCGCTGTGAAGGTGCTGCCGATCCTCCTGCTGCCTGGGCGGGGAATCCTGGGCTGCTTCCGAGTGGGAGGGACATTAAAGATCCCATTCCAGCCCCTCCCATGGGCAGGGACACTTCCACTGTCCCAGGCTGCTCCAAGCCCCTGTGTCCAGCCTGGCTTTGGGCACTGCCAGGGATCCAGGGGTAGCCACAGCTGGGTGGGCACCCTGTGCCAGGGCCTGCCCACTGTCACAGCCAAGAATCCCTTCCCAATATCCCCAAATCTCCCCTTTTCCAGTTCACAGGCATTCCCTGGGTCCTGGCCCTCCAGCCCTTGTCCCCAGTCCCTCTGCAGCTCTCCTGGAGCCCCTTTAGGTCCTGGAAGGGGCTCTGAGCTCTCCCTGGAGCTTCCCTTCTCCAGGTGACCATTCCCAGCCTGCAGGGAGAGGGATCCTTCCCTTCTCCAGGTGACCATTCCCAGCCTGCAGGGAGAGGGATCCTTCCCTTCTCCAGGTGACCATTCCCAGCTTGCAGGGAGAGGGATCCTTCCCTTCTCGCGGTGAATGTTCCCAGTTTGCAGGGAGAGGGATCCTTCCCTTCTCCAGGTGACCATTTCCAGCCTGGTGGGAGAGGGATCCTTCCCTTCTCCAGGTGACCATTCCCAGTTTGCAGGGAGAGGGATCCTTCCCTTCTCCAGGTGACCATTCCCAGTTTGCAGGGAGAGGGATCCTTCCCTTCTCCAGGTGACCATTTCCAGCCTGGTGGGAGAGGGATCCTTCCCTTCTCCAGGTGACCATTCCCAGCTTGCAGGGAGAGGGATCCTTCCCTTCTCCAGGTGACCATTCCCAGCTTGCAGGGAGAGAGGTCCCCTGGGGAATTTTGCAGCCTTTTGGGATCTGGGACCGTGTTTCTGGCTCACTCTCACATTCCAGTGTCCAGCCAGCGCCTTCCAGGATTTTCCATGGCTCTGGAAGGTGCTGTCTGCACAGAGGAGTTTGCTGGGGAGGAAGGTTCAGTGCAAACGTTCCTGAGCTCCGTTTATTTTCCAGTTTTTTGGTGTGGAATGAGCGCTGGGCAGAGTTTTTATTGTATTTATTTGATGATTTTAGGATCAGTTCTCGTTCCAACAGGTGTTTTTCTAATAACAGTAATAATGAAAGGTTCTGGTTTGGTGATGACTCAAAGCTTCCCTGCTGCTCCTGTCAGGGAGGGGATGAAACAACAGGGAGTGGAAGATCCAGGGTGATGTTTTCCCTTCCTGCTTTTTGATCCGTGTGAAATAGCTGATATTTATATGATGACAGAAGTTCTGTCAATGGGCCCTGGCAGCTGAGAGGCAGAAATTCTGCATTCCCATCCCCTGCCCACAACAGCCAGCCCTGCCATGGGGGGAGCTGGGCTGAATTAAAGGCTTTAATTCAGATTTCAAAGCTTTTTTAGGACTTTCAAGTCTCTCCTCTGGAAAAGAGAAGTGAGGAAGGAGCTCATTAGGACTGGAAATCTTCCTGTGCCCTGTGTTCTTAGGGAAGTGATGCCCTGCTCTGGTGTTTGCAGCAATTTGAATAACAAGTACTGAGCTCTGGAGAAACAGCCCTGGAATATTGAGAAATGATTCCAGTAATTGGTCTTGCATTGCTGGAGCAGCAGGAATTGCACCATCCTGGCCCTTGTCTTTGGGATTGGAGGAAGGAATCAATTGTCCTCGACAGCTTTTATAGAATAAAAAGCTGGACTTCTCCTATTCTTACATAATTTTGCTCCTGACAAAACATGGGTTTCATTCAGGGCTCCCGTTCCTTTCAAACACGAGCCTTTAAATTTACATATTTTCAACAATGGAAGGGAAACATGCATTCAATAATCCACTTTTAATCAACTCCTACATTTGATAACCTTCTGCCTTCTCCTCCTGATCACTCTGGCGATTTCTTTGACTCACCCTTCAGTCTGGACATTTTAATTGCCCTTTTTAAACAAGGAGAAAAGCCCAGAGATCTAAAGTCCTGCTCAGCACTTGAAAAAATTAATGGGAACGAAGGAGACGGGGGGAAAAAAGGCTGGAAATCCTGACAGGAGACGATGCAGCTTTGGGGCAGAAAGGGAAAATAATTGGTTTGGAGCCAGCTGAGACCAAATGACCTTGATCTACCACCCTTCAAGAGCAGCAGGGGAGCTTTGGGGCTGGGGCTGACACATTTTAGGGCACCTCCAGGGTGGCACTGGGGCACGGTGACATTGGGGCTGGCGCTGGGTCACTCCTTGGAGGACAAAACCTGGCAGTTCCTGAGGGCTGTGGGGGTTTTGTGCCTCTGGGCCCTCAGACCCAGAAAATGCAATAAAGCACCTGCAGCTGCTGCTGGTGGCACGAGGGCGTGGAATGAATGCCCTGCTCTGGTGACGTCCCTGGTGGCAGCAAAGCCATGACTCAATTAGTGGGGCTGGGAGAGGTTTGCTGGCACCTGAAGTGCCCAGCGACCTTGCAGTTTCCTCTGCTTTTCCATCCAGTCATGATGATTACCCCATCCCCTCCGAGGCAGGGCCCAAGGCCAGCCCTGCCAGCTCCCACGGGGGCAGTGCCTGCGTTTGCAGCTGAAAAGGCAATTTCCAAGCAGTCAGTGTTGGTTTTTCATCTGGCTCTGGTGGTTTTTAACTCGTGGCAGGACTGAAATGCAACGGGAGGTGTTTCATGGGTGGGGACATCTCACGGTGCTGCAGCTCAATTTCTCCCCAATTTCAAGGGACGTGTGGCACTCAAGGATGTGGGTTAGCGATGGCCTTGGCTGCGTTGGGCTGGATGAGCCTGAAGGTCTTTTCCAGCCTGGATCATTGCGTGGTTTGTGTCCTTTTTGTGTCCCCAGCGCCCTGTGGGGGCCACCTGACGTCGCCCAGCGGAACCATCCTGTCCCCAGGCTGGCCTGGCTTCTACAAGGACTCGCTGAGCTGTGCCTGGGTCATCGAGGCCCAGCCAGGCTACCCCATCAAGATCACCTTTGACAGGTGCTCACCTCTGGCAGCCCCACGTCCCCTGCGTTTGGCCGTCGCCTTTTCCTCACCCTGGAAATGGAACTCGAGGTCGTTTTAGTGAGGAGGTCACAGGAGAGCAGATCTCCCTTTGGAGGCCTCCAGGGGAACTTCTGGAGAAGCTCCACCAAAGCCCACCCACACAGGGGTGCATATGGGTTTATAAATTAGCATAAATTAGCATAATTGACAAAAAAGCACCGATTAGGAGCACGAGTGGTGCTGCAATGTTTTGTCTTGGGTCAAGCCCCTTCCAAGTCTTTTCTTCCTCGGATGGGGTTGTACTTTGTGGATGAAAATGTGTTGGAAGAGCTGTTTGTCTTTGGAGAACTAAGATAGGCTGCAGACCCTCAGAACATGTTTTGGTTTTTTGCTTAGGGAAAGGGAGTGGAAAAGAACAGGGAAAACTGGAATGGGTTACAGGGCTCCAAATGTCTGTGTAAAGAACACAGAGAATACATGAAAGAAGAAAAGAGACAAAATTCCAAACAGCATCAGGGTGTTTGTGGTGAGTCCAAGGTGCAGCCAAGAGAAGGAATGAGCTGCTCCACGTCGTGTCTGGCTCTGGGGTTCTCCCCTCCCCATTTTTATTTACGAGCTCCTGGCAGGGCTTTAAAACTCACCCAGCACTGGGGAAGGAACAGTGGGAATGGTGCTTTTCCCCCCCTTCTTGTCCTGAGGAATTCCTGCTCATTTTCAGGGTTGTTTTAGACACCTTTCTGGGGGCTGAGCTCTCACGTGTTCCTGGTGGGGAGCAGAGCAGTGAGGATCTGCTCCAGCCTTGGGAATGCCGAGTTTTTTGGCTTTCTCTGGATTTCCTGGCCCTGGGGCTGGCTGTGTGGGAGGGGTTGTTCAGGGGGCACGAGGTTGCTGCCAGCCTGGTGGGGGTCAGCGGGTCAAGAGGTGAAGCATCACAATAAAACCCCAAAGGCGTGAGAGGTGCCCTCAGCGAGGTGCTCAGGCAGCAGAAAGGAGCCAGCCCTGACCCCGTGGTGGCTCCAGGGCTGAAATGAGGAGGAGGGAGCAGTGCTGGTGTTTCACAGCTCCCTCGTGTCCCTCCCAGGTTCAAGACAGAGGTGAACTACGACACCCTGGAGGTGCGGGACGGCCGCTCCTACTCGTCGCCCCTGATCGGGGTCTACGATGGCACCCAGGTGCCCCAGTTCCTGATCAGCACCAGCAACCACCTCTACCTCCTGTTCACCACGGACAAGAGCCACTCTGACATCGGCTTCCAGATCCGATATGAAAGTAAGGGCCCCGTTGTTCATGGAATTCCCTGGCACTCCGGCCTCTCTGGCAGTGCCACGGCCTCAATCCGTGCCCCTTGGGGCTCTTTTTCCCCCGTGGCAGGCAGCTCTCACTGCTCAAGGACTGGGGAGTGGGAAGCTGCTGCCAGTGGATTTTTTTGCTTTTCCTGGGATCCCAGACTGGTTTGAGTTGGAAGGAAACTTAAAACCCATGGGTAGGGACACCTTCCTCTATCCCAGGGTGCTCCAAGCCCTGTCCAGCCTGGCCTTGGGCACTTCCAGGGATCCAGGGCAGCCACAGCTTCTCTGGGAATGCCATCCCAGCCCCTCCCCACCCTCACAGGGAAGGATTTCATCCCAGTATCCCACCCAAATCTCCCCTTTTCCAGTGTGAAGCCATTCCCCCTTCGGTTGTTGTAGAAGCTTTTTATTTTTATTTTAGCATCTGCAGAATATTCTTGATTTTAGGAGACAGAGCTGAGCTCACAGAATCAGAATATCCAGAGCTGGATCCCACAAGGATCATGGAGTCCCAACTCCTGGCCCAGCACAGAATCCCAAACCAGTTCCTCTCTCCATTTCCTCCTCTTGCTCTGGGGATTTCCCTCTCTCCATCCTCTCACTGTGAGGATTTCCCTCTCTCTGTTTCCTCCTCTCACTTTTGGGATTTCCCTCTCTCCATCCTCTCACTTTTGGGATTTCCCTCTCTCCATCCTCTCACTTTTGGGATTTCCCTCTCTCCATCTTCTCACTGTGAGGATTTCCCTCTCTCTGTTTCCTCCTCTCACTGTGAGAATTTCCCTCTCTCCATCCTTTCACTTTCAGGATTTCCCTCTCTCCATCTTCTCACTGTGAGAATTTCCCTCTCTCTGTTTCCTCCTTTCACTTTTGGGATTTCCCTCTCTCCATCCTCTCACTGTGAGGATTTCCCTCTCTCCATCCTCTCACTGTGAGAATTTCCCTCTCTCCATCTTCTCACTGTGAGAATTTCCCTCTCTCTGTTTCCTCCTCTCACTGTGAGGATTTTCCTTTCTCCATCCTCTCACTTTCAGGATTTCCCTCTCTCCATCCTCTCACTGTGAGAATTTCCCTCTCTCCATCCTCTCACTTTCAGGATTTCCCTCTCTCCATCCTCTCACTGTGAGAATTTCCCTCTCTCCATCTTCTCACTGGGAGAATTTCCCTCTCTCTGTTTCCTCCTCTCACTTTTGGGATTTCCCTCTCTCTATCCTCTCACTTTTGGGATTTCCCTCTCTCCATCCTCTCTCACTGTGAGGATTTCCCTCTCTCTGTTTCCTCTTCTCACTTTTGGGATTTCCCTCTCTCCATCCTCTCACTTTTGGGATTTCCCTCTCTCTGTTTCCTCCTCTCACTGTGAGAATTTCCCTCTCTCCATCCTCTCACTTTTGGGATTTCCCTCTCTCTGTTTCCTCCTCTCACTTTCGGGATTTCCCTCTCTCCCTTTCACCCTCTCACTTTGGGGATAACCAGCAGGATCCCAAACAATCCCACGGGAGGGCTGCTCTCCCCCCGAGCTCCTCAGCACCCCGAGGGTGTGCCCCTGCTGCTTTGTCCCACAGCTGTGAAGCTGCAGTCTGACCACTGCCTGGACCCGGGGATCCCGGTGAACGGGCAGCGCCACGGCAACGATTTCTACGTGGGAGCGCTGGTGACGTTCAGCTGCGACCCCGGCTACACCCTGAGCGACAGCGAGGCCCTGGAGTGCGAGCCCAACTTCCAGTGGAGCCGGCCCCTGCCCAGCTGTGAGGGTGAGGAAACCTCTGCAGCCCCTTCCCGTGCAGATCCACTGCAAAGCAGCAGCTGGAAAGCTCCCGCTGGCATTTAATCCGTGGATTTTGGTGGGTTGATCAGTCCCTTTTGCTGGATTTTGGTGGGTTTGTCCCTGTATTTTGCTGGATTTTGATGGGTTGATCAATCCCTTTTGTTGGATTCTGATGGGCTGATCAATCCCTTTTGCTGGATTTTGGTGGGTTTGTCCCTGTATTTTGCTGGATTTTGGTGGGTTGATCCATGTATTTTGCTGGATTTTGGTGGGTTGATCCATGTATTTTGCTGGATTTTGATGGGTTGATCAGTCCCTTTTGCTGGATTTTGGTGGGTTGATCCATGTATTTTACTGGATTTTGATGGGTTTGTCCATGTATTTTGCTGGATTTTGGTGGGTTGATCAATCCTTTTTGTTGGATTTTGTGGGATGATCAATCCCTTTTGCTGGATTTTGGTGGGTTGATCCACGTATTTTACTGGATTTTGATGGGTTTGTCCATGTATTTTGCTGGATTTTGGTGGGTTGATCAATCCCTTTTGTTGGATTTTGTGGGATGATCAGTCCCTTTTACTGGATTTTGGTGGCTTGATCCATGTATTTGATTGAATTTTGATGGGTTTGTCCATGTATTTTACTGGATTTTGGTGGGTTGATCCATGTATTTTGCTGGATTTTGGTGGGTTGATCAGTCCCTTTTGCTGGATTTTGGTGGGTTTGTCCATGTATTTTGCTGGATTTTGGTGGGTTGATCAATCCCTTTTGTTGGATTTTGGTGGGCTTGATCCATGTATTTTATTGAATTTTGGTGGGTTTGCCCATGTATTTTACTGGATTTTGATGAGTTTGTCCATGTATTTTGCTGGATTTTGGTGGCTTGAGCCATGTATTTTATTGGATTTTGATGGGTTTGTCCATGTATTTTGCTGGATTTTGGTGGTTGATCCATGTATTTTGCTGGATTTTGATGGGTTTGTCCATGTATTTTACTGGATTTTGGTGGGTTGATCAATCCCTTTTGTTGGATTTTGTGGGATGATCAGTCCCTTTTACTGGATTTTGGTGGGTTTGTCCCTGTATTTTGCTGGATTTTGGTGGGTTTGTCCCTGTATTTTGCTGGATTTTGATGGGTTGATCAGTCCCTTTTGCTGGATTTTGGTGGCTTGATCGATGTATTTTACTGGATTTTGATGGGTTTGTCCATGTATTTTACTGGATTTTGGTGGGTTGATCCATGTATTTTGCTGGATTTTGGTGGGTTGATCAATCCCTTTTGTTGGATTTTGTGGGATGATCAATCCCTTTTGCTGGATTTTGGTGGTTGATCCATGTATTTTGTTGGATTTTGATGGGTTTGTCCATGTATTTTGCTGGATTTTGGTGGCTTGATCAGTCCCTTTTGTTGGATTTTGGTGGTTTGTCCATGTATTTTACTGGATTTTGATGGGTTGATCAATCCCTTTTGTTGGATTCTGATGGGCTGATCAGTCCCTTTTGCTGGATTTTGATGGGTTTGTCCATGTATTTTGCTGGATTTTGGTGGCTTGATCAATCCCTTTTGTTGGATTTTGGTGGTTGATCCATGTATTTTATTGGATTTTGATGGGTTTGTCCATGTATTTTGCTGGATTTTGGTGGGTTGATCAATCCCTTTTGTTGGATTTTGTGGGATGATCAATCCCTTTTGCTGGATTTTGGTGGTTGATCCATGTATTTTGTTGGATTTTGATGGGTTTGTCCATGTATTTTGCTGGATTTTGGTGGGTTGATCCATGTATTTTGCTGGATTTTGATGGGCTGATCAATCCCTTTTATTGGATTTTGATGGGTTGATCCATGTATTTTGTTGGATTTTCCTGGGTTGAGTTTTGTTTTCACTTTCTCCTCCCAGCTTGTGAAAGGTTCTGGATTATTGAACTCTTGATCTCCTTTTTTCTGTGTTTTCAGCTCTCTGTGGGGGCTACATCCGTGGCTCCAGTGGCACCATCCTCTCCCCAGGCTTCCCTGATTTTTATCCCAACAACTTGAACTGCACGTGGACGATAGAAACATCCCATGGGAAAGGTGAGACACCTTTGGGGTGCTTGGAGAGGACTGGGGGTGGTAGTGGCCAGTGGGAGAGAAACTGCTCTCTGTGGGATCCAGGAATTCCTCTCAGGAATGATGATTCCATTGTCCCTGGGCAAGATCCAGAGAGTTTTGGTGTCACCTCTTCATCCTTTTAAAGTGGAGAGGATTCAGAGGGACAAATGGTTCCATCAGCCAGAGCCTGTGCCTTGTGTTGTCTCTTATTCCAGGCCTTTGTGGCATTATCCTGGGAGTCAGGGTGTAGATGGATAGAGATCCAGATATCCTGAGAATCAGCTGCTGTTTGGATTCCTGGCAATGCCAGGAATGCCCCAGGGAGCAGAGAGGAGCTGCCACTGCCACCACTGCTGGCACATTTGGGGCTCTGTGGCTCTTTCAGCTCTGTTTTAATTCCCTGGCTCAGCCCCTGTGCAGCATTTTAGGGCTGGAGAAGTGGAAACACGGAATAAATCTGCTCCAGACCTGGGCCAGAGCTTGGGCTCTGAATTCCCAGCTCTTCCCTGGTCCTACATTTCTCCTTCCCCCACAGCCAGGGGGTGAGTTCAGTCCAAACTCCAAACAGCACGAGCTCCTGTCTGGGAGGAAAATCCAAGGAAAAAGGTGGCACTGATGATTAGAGAGCAAGTTTGGTGTGCTGGGGCTGGAGGAGGGGGATAATTCCCTGTGATCCAACAGCATCTCCTGAGCACAAGGGATGGGAATTCCATCTCACACAACGGCCTCGCCGTGGCACCACTCAGCTCCAGGCAGGGATCAGCAGCCAATTTGCCAAATTCCAGTTGTATCCCAGCAAATAAACTTGTCCATGGGCAGCACAGAGCTTTGGGGAGCTCTGGGAGCTGGGAGAGGTGCTCTGTGCAGGAGCAGCAATCCCCTCTCCCGTTAATCCACCCTCCTGATCCAGCTGGGATCACACACGGCGTTACCCCGGCACAGTCGCTCCCTTTTATAGGAGGAGGAGCAGCTCTGATGGCCTGGGAGCTTTTACTCCAACACCACAGGGAAATCTCCTGGCCAAGCTCGAGAAAACAGGGAGTTCTTTCAGCTAGCAGGGATATTTCTATGGAAATTCAGGAGTTTTTTGCCTCCTGGGCTGTTAAAGACGCTGCTGGGGCCAAGTCAGGAGCAGAGGGAACAGCCCTTCCCTTCCTGCAGGGGCAGGATCATCCAAGGAATTCAGCCCTGCCTCTGAGCACCTTGAACCCACCCATGTTTGTCACACCAGTGAGCTCTCTGAGGAGCTGCTCCCAGCTTTTTTTTTTCCCAGGAATTCTGGCCTTAGCTGCAGTAATGAATCTCAGAGAATCGTGGTGGGAGCTGCTCCATAAATCCAGGCAGTTGTAGGGAAAATTTACAGGTCCTTGGGAATTCAGCTCTGCTCTCCTGTGCTGGGAAGGGCAGGATCAGAGCCTGAGAGAGGACTTGGAGTGTTTGGTGTAGAAGAATCCTTTTTGGACACTTACCCCTCTCCTTACCTCTGCTGGTCCTTCCTCCAAGGTTCTCCAGCAGCTCTTTAGGGGTGACTCTGTGGGATCCCTGTGTCCATCCAGGGGCCCTTCCAGCAGAATTCCTGTGCCTGGGGAGCTTTCTGGGCTGGGAAAGCTCTACCCAGGCAGCTGCTTGGGAGCAGGAGATCCCCAAATCCACTTAGGAATGAGAGGGAGAGGAGCTAGAGGATGTTGTTAACTGGCATGGAGCCAAGTGCACCTCAGGAAAATCCCATAGATCATAAAATCCTAGAATGGTTTGGGTTGGAAGGACCTTGAAGCCCACCCAGTGCCACCCCTGCCGTGGGCAGGGACACCTCCCACTGTCCCAGGGTGCTCCAAGTCCCATCCAGCCAGGCCTGGGACACTGCCAGGGGTCCAGGGGCAGCTGCAGCTTCTCTGGGAATTCCATCCCAGCCCTCCCCAGCCTCACAAGGAGGAATTTCACCCCAATATCCCATCCAAACCCGCTCCCTTTCACTGCAGAGCCGTTGTTGAGGAGAATTGTTGATTCCCCAGAGCCGTGGAAGGAGGAGATGAACAAAGGGGGTTCTTTGTCCTGGTGTTTTATGGAACAGAAGCTGGAAGGGGTTTGGATGCTGGGCTGTGGTGGGGGAGTGTGTGAGCACAGCCAGACACATCCAAGCACCTCCAGACACCTCCAAACACCTGCTTACCCATCTGAACTCATGCAAACACATCCTGACCCCCTTCAGGCAAATCCAAACCCCTCCAGACACATCCCAACACATCCACACCCCCCCCGTGCTGTCCCTGCCTCCCAGCTCCCTGGTTTTGGAGCATCAAGGAGCACTGGATCAGTTTGGTCTTTGCTAAATCCCAAGCTTTCACAACTCTGCTTCCAACAGGGAATTTATTCCCATGGCTTGAGCGTTCACCATTTCCCCTGATTTTCCTTGTTCTGCTCTTGCATTTCCCAAACCCATTTCTGCCACTGTCACACTGCCTGGGCTTGGTGTCCCAGGCATGGGAATTGTTTCAATTCCCATAAAACGGGGCAAAATTCAGGGCTGGTGCCTCCCAGGGCACCAAATTATTCCCTGCCAAGCCAGTGACGGAGCAGGGATGATCAGAGAATCATGGAAGGGATGAAGGATCATCCAATTCCAATCCTGGCCCTGCACAGACACCCCCAAATCCCACCCTGGGCATCCCTGGCAGCGCTGTCCAAACATTCCTGGAGCTCTGGCAGCCTTGGGAATGTTCCCATTCCCTGGGGAGCCTGGGCAGTGCCCCAGCACCCTCTGGGGGAAGAACCTTTCCCTAAATCCCACCTAACCCCCCCCTGGCCCAGCTCTGGATATTCCCTGGCTCCTGTCCCTGGTCATGGAGAAGGATCTGCCCCTCCTGAGGGATTTATGGAGGTGTCCAGGTCCTTCCCTCCAAGGTTTTTGGGAACATCTCCCATGTGGCCAGCACACGAGTCCTGGAATTGCCCTACTGCTCCAACAATTATTTTCCTGTGACACTTTATGGACTCCCAGGCTGTCCAAGTGGAGTTTAAAAGCAGCTTAATTTTAAAGGTATTTAAATCCCTAAAGAGAGGCCATTATTTTTAATCTCACAGCTTCAAAGTGATTTCTCTCCCCTCTAATTTGTTTTTGCTGTTTCTTCTGCAGAGAATGGGGGGAGAAGGAAAAAAAAAACCAACCCAGCCTTGTGTTTGCAGAGATGTTTTGTGCCACAGTAAATTTTAGACCAGAGCAAAGGTTTAATTAAGCACAAATCCTTTAAAATGAGCTCCTAATTAGTCCTTTTTGCTACAGTTCCACAGCCCTCCAGTGCTGGAAGAGCCTCGTCCCCTCTGCTTGGAGTTTTTACCTTAAAAAATTTGGGAATTGGGTCCTGTTCTCCAGGATAACTGAATTATCCTTGTTATTTCTGTTCTTAGGCTGGGTTTAGTAAGGCTGAGGGTGTAAATTTGCTGTCAGGTGAGAATCCAAAGCCATTTTGCTTTCCCCCCATCCCAGTTTTCAGGTCAGATCTATTTCTGTTTGGTGCTTCTGGTGGGAATAACAAACACTTGGAAACTCTGGGAAGTTTCCTGCCCTTTGTGGAACTTTGCAGGGGGGAAGGAGTGAGCCTAAAACTGTCAGGCTCCACAGAATGGATGCAAAGAAGGAATTAACCAAGGTCAGTCCTAAGCTTGGCTCACAAAAATCCTTCTGCTGGGACACTGCAGATCAGTGAGGATAAAGGTTGGGATGATCCTGCCATTCCTTCCTTCCCAATCCCACGGGAAAAGCTCTGGGTTGATTTCCAGCCTCTCTGACCTTCACTTGGTGGAAGGGAACTGCTCCATGTGAGCAGAAAACCTCCAGAAAGCCCTGGGAGAGACCCAGGGATAAATAAATGGAATTTTCAGCTGTAATTTGATGCTGTGGGGTTGGATATTGGAGCTTCATGCTCCAGAGCTTTCCCTGATCTCCAGAAATCAACAGGGAATGGGCAGCGAGGAGGAGGCTGTTGCTCTGGGCTTTATTTGCCATTTTCCCACTGTTTCTTTGGGTTGCAGTGTTTTGGGAATGGTGGGATGCAGAGCCAGCCCTTGGGGTGTGAATTTCTGGTTTCACTGAAATAACCTGCTCAGGCCAAGCAGGGATCTCTCTCTCACAAAGCCCAAATCCCATCCTCGGGTTTGCCCCGTCTGTGCCTCTCCAGGGAGGGGGATCTGAGCAGGAGAAATCCCAATCCCACACGAGCAGGGGCTCGGGAGCCTGAGCTGGGTACTCCAGGAGCTGGGAGATGGGGATGAAAAAATCCATCTAAATGCAAAGAGGCTTTTTATTGCTCAGCATCTCTGTGCCTCGTTAAGTTGCTGTGACAATGCTGTGACAGAGTTCCTGAGCTCAGATCCTGCCTGGCTCTGCTCTCGCTGCCGTTTCTTGTTGGGTTTTTGTTGTGGTTTTGTTTTGTTGGGTTTTTTTTTTTTTTCATTTCCAAGCTGGAATTATTTTCCAGAGAATAAGTGTTTCTAATGGTGTTTGAATTCCAGCATGAAAAATCACCTCGCTGGAGGCTCCTGCAGGAGCCTGAAGTGCTTCCCATTGTGTGTCTGGAGGTGTGAAGGGGACTTTAAGTAATCCATTACTCCTCTCTGGCTCATTTACAAATGCAGCAAGGTCACAGCCTTCTCCCCAGATGTTTGAAATCGTTCAAATTGAATTTGGGAGGAAGAGGCAAAATAGTTTTTCTGTGTTTGGGCCAGGATTTCTGTGGCTGGAGGTGTTGTGGGGTTTATTTGGGGCAGTAAAAGGTGAATACAAGTAGGGTTTTTCTTGGATCAGGCTGATCTAGGGGAAGGTGTCCCTTCCCATGGTGGGGGGATTGGAATTAGACAACTTTTAAGGTCATTCCCACCCAGATAATTCCATGATTCTCTGATCAGCCCATCATGGGAAGGTCTCTGCAGCTGCACCGCTGCCACGCTTCTGTTTTCTGGAAAAGCCTCCCTGACCTTGGGGCTGGGCTTAAATGCTGTTTTTCTAGGGAGGAATTCCTCCTGGAGCACGCTTGTTTCCGAGCCCTCCCAGCCCCAGCCTCGCTGCTCTTGCTCTCCATTTAAAGGTCAACACTTTAATAATAAAAATCTCCCCTGAGCTGCTCCCTCAGCCGCTGCTGCGTCCCTGGAGCGGGGCTGTGCCACCCCTGGCAAGGGCACAGCAACCCAACCCTCCCAGTACCTGTCACTGCTCTGGGCCTGCCACCACACCCCGGGTTTAGGGGTTTTATTCATTCCTAACATCACAAAATCCACAATTTCAGCGTGATTTTCCCCCCTGCTGGTGGTGGGAAGCAGGGGCTGGCTTGGGAATGCCATGGGATGACTCCACCTGCGGTTTTCCCCCCTGTGCAGGTGTGTTCTTCACCTTCCACACGTTCCACCTGGAGAATGGCCACGATTACCTGCTGATCACCGAGAACTCCAGCTTTGCCCAGCCCCTGAAGCAGCTGACGGGGTCCCGGCTGCCGGCCCCGCTCAGCGCGGGGCTCTTCGGGAACTTCTCTGCCCAGATCCGCTTCATCTCCGACTTCTCCATGTCCTACGAGGGCTTCAACATCACCTTCTCAGGTGAGAGCAGCTGCCCAAAGGCTTCCTTCTGGCCCTTCTTTCTTCCCCTTCTTTCCCTTCCTTCTTCCCCTTCCCGCTTTTCTGCAGATGCTTTGGGTTGGGAGGGATCTTAAAGCTCATCCAGGCCCGCCCCTGCCCAGCCTTCCGCTATCCCAGGTTGTTCCAAACCCTGTCCAGCCTGGCCTTGGATACTTCCAGGGATGGGCCACCCCTTCTCTGGGATGCCAGGGCCTCCCCACCCTCCCAGCAACATCCTGGGAATAATTCTCCATTGGTTTGGGTGGCTGGTGGTCGTTCCTCTAGTCCCCCAGTCAGTTATCCCGGTGTTAAACCCTTATTTCTGTCCCAAGAAATCTTCCCCTTGCTGCCCCCGTACAGCCAGTTCTGTCTGCCCCTGTGGATAACAGGAATGGACCCACTGGAATTAAATCCCTCTCCAGGTGTTGCTGTCTCCCTCCTGACCCTCGTCTTCCCTGCTCTGTTTATGGACAATTCCAGCTCAGGATTTTTGGGGAATGCTGTCCCTCTTTCCCCAAACACCTTCTCTTGTTTTTAGAGGGGAATCACTGCAGCAGGCCCAGCACTCCCAGGAAGCTGGGACAGATGGGATCCTTTGGAAGCAGCATGGAGCAATCTGGAGTGCTTGGACGAGGAGCGGGGCAGGGCTGGTCACTCCCATTGTCCATCTGCTCCCTTTTTTCCTCTGGATCATTATTCCACTTGGATGCTCCTCCAGTGACCATCCTGTGCCTGCAGCCTGTCCTGGCTGTGCCATGGAGCCAGGCTGGGACAGCTGGGAATGTCCAGCCTGGAGAAGAGAAGCTCCAAGGAGAGCTCAGAGCCCCTTGCAGTGCCTAAAGGGGCTCCAGGAGAGCTGGAGAGGGGCTGGAGGGACAGGACCCAGGGAATGGCTTCCCACTGGAGATTTGGGTGGGATATTGGGAAGAAATTCCTCCCTGTGAGGACTGGGATAGAATGCCCAGAGAAGCTGTGGCTGCTCCTGAGTCCCTGGAAGTGCCCAAGGCCAGGTTGGAGCAGCCTGGGACAGTGGTGGGTGCCCATGGCAGGGGGTGGCACTGGATGATCCTTAATGTCCCTTCCCACCCAAACCAGTCCATGATTTTAACCCACACCTGGCGTAGCCCAGGCTGGGTTTCCATGATCCCACTGGCACTTCCAGGGAGCTGGAAAATCTCCCTGGCTGGGCTGGCTCAGCTGCTCTGCTGTGGTACCAGATGGGAGCCCCCTCCTGCTGCACCCAGCAGGCCTCGGAGGGATCCAGATTTTCCTGACTCCAGGAGTCAGGAGGAGGCTGAGGGAGACAATTCCTGCCCAGAGAAGCTCCAGCAATCCCATGCTGAGCTGTGCACACTCGGGATGTTGGCTTTGAGTGGGTGTGGTGTCCCAAAGACAGGTTTTCCTGAGGAAATCCTGGGTTTTCAGCAGTGGCCAGTGAGAAGGAGCGTGGAGACTTGGAGAGGGACCCAAAAAAGGGATAAGTGGCAACCCAGGGCAGCTCATGGCTCTGGAGCAGCCTCTGGTTGAAGGGCACGAGGTGTTTGGCTGTGTCCTCTGAGCTGGAGTCCTCCAGATGACTCCCAAATGCCCACATTCCAGGGAATGTCAGTCTTTGCTGCCTGAGCGCCCCAGAAGCCATTCCCTAAAACAATCAGTGAAGGACAGGAGCTTTGCTGCACTGGGGCTCTTCTTCCTCTGTCCCTGTGTCCTTCCCAGTCCTGACCTGCCAATGCAGTGCCCAGGGAGGGAGAGAAATTCCCATTTTTCTTGTGGAGCTTGGTCTGGCACCCTCCCTGACGGGCAGAGCTGTTGCCATAGATGCAGCTAAAACCTGGTTCCCAGAGCCTTTGTTCCTGGCCTCTGAAGTCAGGGATTTGCATGTGGAAACCAGTCAGAAAATTTCCAATTAACTCCCATTTTGATGAGGGGAAAATGGCTTTTTGCCTTTCAAAAGCTTGCCTCTAATTATAACTCTCATTTTCAGTGGATTTCAAGGCTTCTTTGCTATCTTGGAAAGCAAAAACGGGAGTCAGTTCTATTTTTAGCTTCCTTTACATATCCATATGTTAATGTACAGGCTTTGGACTTGGAGATTTTTCCAAAACACCCTGCAAAGAGTTTTCCTTCAAGCTGGTTTGGGGTCAGAGACGTGAGTTTGGCTGTTGGCCAAAATCCTATGTGACCTTTCTTGTAGCAGCAGCTTCCCTGAGCATTCCCTGAGCGAGACCATCCATTTCCAGGATTAGTAATGGAGAGGCAGCAGAAATCCCACCCGGATCAATCCATCCTCACTGGGCTGCAGCAGAGGGACAGTGACAAATTCCCATCCCCACCGGTGTCACTGTGACGGGAATTGGGACCTGTTGCCTTTGGAGGGGGTTGGAATGTGGGTGCTGAGGGGGGAGTTGCAGGTGAGGGGGTGAAATCCAGGTGGGTTTTCATGGCTCAGACAGGATTCCATCCTCGTCGATTCTGCCTTGGCAGAAGCTGGATCAAGGCTCAGAGCTCCCTTGGATGGTTCTGTCCTCTCCAGGGAGGACAGAACCCCTGAGCTGTAGGCGGGGGGTGAAATCCAGGTGGGTTTTCATGGATTAGAATCCTCATGGAGTCACTGCAGCTGGATCAAGGCTCAGAGCTCCCTTGGATGGTTCTGTCCTGTCCAGGGAGGACAGAACCCCTGAGCTGTAGGCGGGGGGTGAAATCCAGGTGGGTTTTCATGGATTAGAATCCTCATGGAGTCACTGCAGCTGGATCAAGGCTCAGAGCTCCCTTGGATGGTTCTGTCCTCTCCAGGGAGGACAGAACCCCTGAGCTGTAGGTGGGGGGTGAAATCCAGGTGGGTTTTCATGGATTAGAATCCTCATGGAGTCACTGCAGCTGGATCAAGGCTCAGAGCTCCCTTGGATCCTCGTGTCCTCTCCAGGGAGGGCAGAATCCAAACTATGCCCCTGCCATCCCATAAAATCCATTTATCCCCTCCAGAATACGACCTGGAGCCGTGTGACGAGCCCGAAGTGCCAGCCTACAGCATCAGGAAGGGGCTGCAGTTCGGAGTGGGGGACGTGCTGACCTTCTCCTGCTTCCCGGGGTACCGGCTGGAGGGAGCATCCCGGATCACCTGCCTGGGCGGGAGACGGCGTGTGTGGAGTTCGCCTCTGCCAAGGTGTGTTGGTAGGTGGTCATGTGCTTTCATTTTGCTTGGCTGGTCCTGCTGTGCTGCACTGTTGAGGTGGGCAGGGATGGATGGGTGACACCGTCTGGGATGGGTGACATCCCCCCGGGCTGGATGGGTGACACCCCCCGGGCTGGATGGGTGACACCCCCCCAGGAAGGATGAGTGACACCCCCAGGCTGGATGGGTGACACCCCCTGGGCTGGAAGGATGAGTGACACCCCCCGGGCTGGATGGGTGACATCTCCCAGGATGGATGGGTGACACCCCCCGGGCTGGATGGGTGACACCCCCCCAGGAAGGATGAATGACATCCCCCGGGCTGGATGGGTGACATCCCCCAGGATGGATGGGTGACACCCCCCGGGCTGGATGGGCGACAGCCCCCAGGATGGATGGGTGACATCCCCCCAGGATGGATGGGTGACACCCCCCGGGCTGGATGGGTGACACCCGTCGGGCTGGATGGGTGACACCCCGCAGGATGGATGGGTGACACCCCCCGGGCTGGATGGGTGACACCCCCCTAGGCTGGATGGGTGACACCTCCCGGGCTGGATGGGTGACATCCCCCAGGCTGGATGGGTGACACCCCCCTAGGCTGGATGGGTGACACCCCCCGGGATGGATGGGTGACACCCCCCCAGGCTGGATGGGTGACATCCCCCCGAGCTGGATGGGTGACACCCCCCCAGGATGGATGGGTGACATCCCCTAAGCTGGATGGGTGACACCCCCCAGGAAGGATGGGTGACACCCCCCTAGGCTGGATGGGTGACACCCCCCGGGCTGGATGGGTGACACCCCCCGGGCTGGATGGGTGACACCTCCTGGGCTGGATGGGTGACATGTGCCCCAGGCTGGATGGGTGACACCCCCCCAGGCTGGATGGGTGACACCCCCCAGGATGGGATCGCTCCGCTCGCAGGGCAGCCGGAGCAGGGATGGGGAGAGGCAGCTGAGAGGAGCTTCCAGCCCTGCACAAGGGCTCAGTGCCCTCCCAGCTGGGCACAGCGGGTGACACGTGCCCAGGGGGGTGACACGTCCCCAGAAGCCCCGAGTGCCCCAGCCCCACCCCAAGCGAGTGACTCCAGAGCTGCTGCTCCCTTTTGGGGCAGTTCCTGCCCACCAGGCCGGGTTTAAGGCATTCCCACTTGGAATTACAGGAGATTCCCACTTGGAATCTCCACAGTTCAGGCAAATCCCACATTATGATGGATATGTCTGGGAAACCCCCCCAGCTTTGTCCCTCCCCTTGTTCTCCACGTGTTTCCTGCACCTTTCCCTCCCTGACCGCTGCAGGTCCTTCTTTAGCCCCTGCAGCCATTAATTGGCACCAATAAATCAATAAACCCAGGGATAGAGGAGGGGAAGGATTGATCTGCAGCACAGAGCTGGCTCCTGGCTGCTGCTCCTGGTGCAGGTGGGGTGCAGAACTCTCACCTGGCAGGGATGGGGAGTGGGACAGAGCAGGGACACGAATTTGGAAGGAGGGAGGATGCTCCACGCCTTGGGAAAAAGATGTCACACATTTTTTTGGTGTAGAATTTCAATAGGAAATCGTTTCCAGCTCTGCTCACCCAGAGCCTGTGGGATTCTTCCAGATCAGCCAGGGCAGGGCTCTCACCTGGTGGCCAAACCTGCTCAGGAGATTGTCCTGAGCTCTGAGTGACCTTTGAGGGCCATTGCAGAGCAAAGCTCCCCACCAGAGTCAGCTGCTGCCTCTTTCCAGCCTGTGGTGCTGAATTTCCCAGCCCTGCTGAGCGCTGAGGTCACGGAGCTGCCTCCTCCTGCTGGGACAGGCAGCCTCTCCAGGGCAGGAATGATAATCAGGCTGCAGATAAAGCTCATCAGGGGAATGGGAATCCAAAAGAGTCATTTACAGAGCTTTAAACTCGAGCCTCAGACAGCAGCAGTGAGTGGACACCCTGGCTGCTGTTCCCTGGCTCGGAATTAACAGCTTGGGTTTATCATAGCAGGGCAAATTCAGGGCTGATGGCCCAGATATCTGTGGCAGGGTGACAGCTCTGTCACAGTGTCCCCACTGCCTGCTCAGATCTGCCTGGGTAGGGATGGAAATGGGAGACTGACTCATTAAGGAGATTTAATTGCTTTTCCAGACACTCTCTATTCAGCTCCTGTCCTAGAGATGGTCTGGGGAGAAGTGGGACTGGTTTTTGTTCCTCTGTCCAAGCCCTCTGGTCAGGACAGCACGCTGAGATGTCCCCAGCATCATCTCTGGGGATTCTGTGCCAAAATCCTGCTTTTCATCCATGGCAAGAGCAGAGGACAAAGTCACCTCCAAAGTGCCTCCTCTGGGTGCATCTGCTGCTGCCTCCTTCCCTAACCCTTCCTTGCAGGAGCAGCAGAGCCAGGAGCTGCTCTGGGATGGTTTCCTCGGCTCCAGGAGCTGTGGGGACTCGACACTGATCCTAAAAACTGCTCTGGGGGCACTTTGAAGGAGTGCACATCCCCAGCCCTGCCTGCACAGCCCCAGAGGAGCAGGCAGCCAGTGTTTGACAGCAGAAAATCTCCCAGGGTAAACAGGCTGGGAAAACAGTGACTCACGGCTTGCTCGTGTGGGAGCTCGGCAGGAGGAACAGAAAATCCTTGGCGTGGGGTTGTTCTGAGGCAGATCCACACAGATCCACACAGATTTACACATCTTTAGACAGATTTGTACAGATTTCCCACCGATCCACACAGATTCCCACAGAATCACGAGATTGCCCACAGATGCCCACAGATTTACATTTACACAGATTCGCCCCAGATTCCCACAGATCTCCACAGATTCCCCCCAGATTTACATCTACAGCGATCCCCACAGATCTCACACAGATCCCACACAGATCCACACAGATTTAGATTTACACAGATTCCCCCAGATTCCCACAAATTCCTACAGATCCACACAGATTCCCACAAATCTACACAGATTCCCCCAGGTCCCCCCCAGATTCCCCCCAGATCCACACAGATTCCCCCAGATTTACAGTTACACAGATTCCCACAAATTCCTACAGATCCACACAGATTCCCCCAGGTTCCCCACAGATTCCCCTCAGATTCCCACAGATTTACATTTACACAGATTCTCCCCAGATTCCACACGGATTCCACACAGATTCCCCACAGATCCACACAGATTCCCACAGATTTCCCCAGATTTACATTTACACAGATTCCCACAGATTTCCCCAGATTTATATTTACACAGATTCCCCCCAGATTCCACACAGATTCCCCACAGATCCACACAGACCTACATTTACACAGGTTCCCCACAGATTCCCCTCAGATTCCCACAGATTTACATTTACACAGATTCTCCACAGATTCCCCCAGCTCCCCCACAGATTCCCCACAGATCCACACAAATACCCCCAGATTCCCCACAGATTTACATTTACACAGATTCTCCACAGATTCCCACAGATTTCCCCAGATTTGCATTTACACAGATTCCCCACAGATCCACAGAGATTCCCCCCACATTCCCCCAGATTTCCCCAGATTTACATTTACACAGATTCCCACAGATTTCCCCAGATTTATATTTACACAGATTCCCCCCAGATTCCACACAGATTCCCCACAGATCCACAGAGATTCCCCCAGATTCCCCCAGATTTCCCCAGATTTACATTTACACAGATTAGATGTCCCCAGATTTATATTTACACAGATTCCCCCCAGATTCCACACAGATTCCCCACAGATCCACACAGATTCCCACAGATTTCCCCAGATTTGCATTTACACAGATTCCCCACAGATCCACAGAGATTCCCCCCAGATTCCCACAGATTTCCCCAGATTTACATTTACACAGATTCCCCCAGATTTCCCCAGATTTATATTTACAGATTCCCCCCAGATTCCACACAGATTCCCCACAGATCCACACAGATTTACATTTACACAGATTCTCCACAGATTCCCCCAGCTCCCCCACAGATTCCCCACAGATCCACAGAGATTCCCCACAGATTCCCCCCGATTTCCCCAGATTTACATTTACACAGATTAGATGTCCCCAGATTTATATTTACACAGATTCCCCCCAGATTCCACACAGATTCCCCACAGATCCACACAGACCTACATTTACACAGGTTCCCCACAGATTCCCCTCAGATTCCCACAGATTTACATTTACACAGATTCTCCACAGATTCCCCCAGCTCCCCCACAGATTCCCCACAGATCCACAGAGATTCCCCACAGATTCCCACAGATTTCCCCAGATTTACATTTACACAGATTAGATGTCCCCAGATTTATATTTACACAGATTCCACACAGATTCCCCACAGATCCACACAGATTTACATTTACACAGATCCCCACAGATTCCCCACAGATCCCAGATCCTCACAGACTGCCACGTGCCGAGGCGCTGTGGCTGTGCGTGACAAACCGGCTGCACTGGGATCCTTGCTGGGATCAGGCGCTGGGAGCTGGTGTTGTCCAAGGAGGACATTCCTGGGATGCACTGGGATTTCTGCTCCTGCCTTTTGGAAGGAAGATCCAGCCGTGTCAGTCTCTGTCTGCTCACTGTGACGTGTCCCTGTGAGTCAGGGACTGTCCTCGGAGCTGGGAGTGGAAGTGCACGAAACAGAGTTGGTGTTTTCCAGATCCAAGCTGTGAGCTCCTTGCACCCAGGATAGGCCTCCAGTGCTGCCACCCTCTCCCTCCCCTACCCAGGATCGTTCTGCCAAGTTTCGAGGCCCAAAAAATCTTCTGACTTCAGGTTTGGCTCCAAGTCAAATGCTCAGAGTAGAGAAAGAAGCAGATCCTGAAGGAGGAGAGAAGCCTGGCTAGGAAAATGTGATGGAAAAGGGGACAGTCTGCAGGCTGGAGTGGCTAACAGCAGGGAAAAGCCTCTTTCCTTCCTGCTGCAGGAAGGGGTGAGCAGCTGCAGCCTTTGGAGGAGTCACCTGCATGTGTGGTGTGGCCGGAACATCCGTGCGCTCACTGAAATGTGTGTTTGTGTCTCGGTCCAGCTGAGTGTGGCTCGTCCGTGACGGGAACCCAGGGAGTGCTGCTGTCCCCCAACTACCCCCTGAACTACAACAACAACCATGAGTGCATCTACTCCATCCAGAGCCAGCCAGGGAAAGGCATCCAGCTGAAAGCCAGGACCTTCGAGCTGGAGGCAGGAGATGTCCTCAAGGTAATTCTGGCTCGGGCAGTGGAGCTGCTCGTGAGAGCAACATCTCTTTAAAATGCTCTAAAATCTTAATGGGGTTAGGTTGGAGTGACCTCTGGAAAAGCCTGTGTCATCCTAGGAATGCTCCAGGGCCATGGAGTGATTGCCATGGCAGTTTGGAAGAGCAGAATTCCCACAAAGCAGCAGCTAAACTTCAGCTCTCGCCTGTGTGATTGCACAGGAAGAGCTCCTCATCCATCAGGAAATGTGAGGGTTTGAGCATTATTTAGTGCTTTGAAGAACCAAGGCTGATTTGTCCCAAAAAGGGGGTGATTGAAATGCAGAACTCCAGCCTCTTCCCAGATTATTCAAGCTCCAGGACTCTGTGGAGGAGGAGACAAATCCAGGCTGAGTTTTTATTAACCAAAGGAATGGTTTTGAAGGAGGCATTAATATTACAAGGATGTGCTGAGCCATCTTCCCAGGAAAGCCTCTGTCCTCATTGAAGTGTCACACTCCAAAAGAGCTGTAATCCATGTTTCCAGCTCACAAATGACTGGAAAGGGAGAAAGATTTCCTGTTAATGCAAGGAATGTACTCCTTGTCAAAGGAATTACGTTCTCTCAGCAGGTTTGTCATCACCTGCTCATCTGAGGAAAGTTCCTATCGATCTCCACTAGTGAGGAGCTGTTCTTGGTCCTCACAAAAGGAAGGAAAAAAAAAAAACACATCTGTGTTTTTCTTAAATCACAGCAAGTTCAAGGCTCATCTCTGAGTCAGGCTGGGGGATGAAAATGGGTTTTTTTCAGTGGCTGATCCTTGGGAAAGAGAGTTCAGGAGAGGCAGCCCTGAGTGCAGTGTAAGTCAGGGGTGAGGAGGAGGGTGCAGGTCCTCCAGGGTGCAAATCCTGCTCATCAGGGGAGCAGCAGTGTGGAGTTCCATCAAGTCAGACTTTTAGTTGGGATGAGTTCATTTCCTTCCAAGGGTTTGCCCCTGTTGGCACTCACGGATCATGGAGTGGGATCACTGTGGATCCCCTTTTTCTGGGTCAGTTCACACCTGGTTCAGGGTTAAGGAGTTTCTTTGCCAGCCTGATGCTGCTTTAATTCAGAGTGGCATTGGTTGTTTCCTTGCCTTTTCCCTCCAATACCTGGGATCAGCTCAGTGCCAGGAGCAAATTCCTTGAGCTGAGTGCAGGTGATCCCAAATCAGGGCATTTATCAGGAGCTGCTGGCTCTTCCCAGGGAGCTGCTCCACCAAAGAAGCCAAAGGACAGCCCAGGTGTTGCTGTGAGCAGGGCCAAGGTGGGAATGGGATGAGGGGTGTGAGGTGTCAGAAGGGACCTCAGCACATTTTCTCTCCTCATTCTTGTTTTGGAATAAATTTCTCAGCATTTATCTGTTCCAGAGCTCAGTGAAACTGCAGAGAAATCCTAGAATGGTTTGGGTGGGAAGGATCATCCCATTCCACTCCCTGCCATGGCCAGGGACACTTCCACTGTCCCAGGGTGCTCCAAGCCCCATCCAGCCTGGCCTTGGACACTTCAGGGATTCAGGGGCAACCACAGCTGCTCTGGGCAGTGATGGTTTGATCCTTGGAAAAGCACAGCAATGGCTTTTCCAGGCTGGATTTCTTGTTCCCCCCAGGTCTACGATGGCACCAACAGCTCTGCCCGGCTGCTGGGCACCTTCAGCCGCTCGGAGCTGCTGGGCACCAGCATCAACAGCACCTCCAGCTCCATGTGGCTGGAGTTCATCACCAACGCTGCCAACACCAGCAAAGGCTTCGAGCTGCAGTTCTCCAGTGAGTTTCAGCCCCGTGCCTGCTGGGAACCCCACAGGCCAAGGTGTATTTTTGTGTTGCATGTGAGCAAAGAGTCCTTTCTGTGGAGATCTTCCACCCTAGGTGGAGTTGGAGGGTGGGAGAGCACAGAATCCTGGGATTATTGAGGTTGGAAAAGCCCTCCGAGACCATCGAGTCCAAGCTGTGCCCGATCCCCACCTTGTCACTGAGTGCCACCTCCAGGCATTCCTTGGGCACCTCCAGGGATGGGCACTCCAAACCTCCCTGGGCAGCTCCAAGGCCTGACCACCCTTTCCATGCAGAAATTCCTGCTGATGTCCAAGCTGAGCCTCCCCTGGCACAGCCTGAGGCCATTTCCTCTTCTCCTGCCCCTTGTTCCCTGGGATAGGATCAAACCTTTCCACAGCGATCCCGAAATCTGGATCAAAGCTGAGAGAGCAGATTTCTGGGATCTCACTCCAACATGAATTAAAACCCCACTAATTTCCAATACGTCACTTTTTGTTCCCAACAAACAATTTTAAGAGGAAACCACCACCACTTTCTGTTCAACCCTCCTGACTGTGAAATTCCTGCTGCCAACAGCTGCCCTTCCTCCCTGCTCCAGGTTTTGAGCTCATCAAGTGCGAGGACCCCGGCATCCCCCAGTTTGGGTACAAGGTGCACGACGAGGGACACTTTGCTGGCAGCTCAGTGTCCTTCAGCTGTGACCCTGGCTACACCCTGAGAGGCACCAGGGTCCTGGTGTGCCTGACCGGGGAGAGGAGAGCCTGGGACCAGCCCCTGCCGACCTGCGTGGGTGAGACACCTCCTCCTCCTCCTCCTCCAGCACCTCCAGGGGGAGATTTCCTTGGATCCCACACCCTGAACACCCCTTGGTCGCTGCTTTGCTGATCCATTGATATTAATTGTCTCCATCTGCCCTAATTAAGTTGTGGTGAGGGTCCTGTGTGAGGTATCTGGAGATGGAGACGCCTCCTGCTCCTTCAAAATCCTCCAGACTGGGATTTCCTTGGATCCCCCACTCTGAACACCTTTGTCCCTGCTTTGCTCATCCATGTGCCATTAACTCTGCTATTAATTGCCCCTGTCTGCACTAATTAACATGGTGAGGATCCTCTGTGAAGCATCTGGAGATGGAGACACGTCCTTCTCCTCCAATACCCTCCAGGGAGTGATTTCCTTGGATCCCACACCCTGAACACCTTTGTCCCTGCTCTGCTGATCCATTGACATTAACTCTGATACTAATTGCATCTGCCCTAATTAGGCCACGGTGAGGATCCTGTGTGAGACACCTCTTCCTCCTCCACCACTTCCAGACAGGGATTTCCTTGGATAACCCCACCCTGACCACCTTTTGTCCCTGCTCTGCTGATCTGTGTGCCATTAACTCTGCTATTAATCACCCCTATCTGCACTAATTAACATGTTGAGGATCCTGTGTGAAGCACCTTGAGGTGGAGACACGTCCTCCTCCTCCTCCTCCACCACTTCCAGACTGGAATTTCCTTGGATTCCCCACCCTGAACCCCTTGGTCCCTGCTTTGCTGATCCATTGACATTAACTCTGCTATTAATTGCATCTGCACTAATTAAGTTGTGGTGAGTGTGGTGAGGGTTCTCAAGATGGAGACACCTCCTGCTCCTCCAAAACATCCAGCAAGTGATTTCCTTATGGATTCCTCACCCTGACCACCTTTGTCCCTGCTCTGCTGATCCATTGACATTAACTCTGCTATTAATTGCCCCTGCCTGTGCTAATTAAGGCATGGTGAGGCTCCTGTGTGAGATGGAGAGCACCTGAAGCAGCTTGAACATGAAATACTCTGCCCTGAGCACACATTTGACAAGGATTTTTGCTTCCTTGTGCTTTTCCAGCCCTCGTCCTTTCACTCTGGACATGTTGCAGTGAGTGGCACCTCCTGATAGTGACATCAAAGTGTGTCCTGGCATGTGACAGCCCAGAGCCAGCTTTAGCTGGGAGCTGCCTGACATCTGATCCCATCCCCAGACATTTCAATTCCCTTTGCTGAGTCCCCTTTCACCTGGAGCTCTTCCTGCTTGGAAAATTCTGATTTTGGGGCTTTGTGTGTTAAATGAGCAGGGCTGATTCCTGATTCCTGATTCCTGATTCCTGATTCCTGATTCCTGATTCCTGTCCTGCTCTGTTGGACACGGAGTCACCTGGGAGATCTCCATACCCAGGGATGTGCTCAGCCCCTGGCACTCCGTGTTCTCTCTCCCAGGAGGCAGGACCGTTCCTTGGTTGGAATTTTAGCCTCATTTATTGATGTAAAAAGAGAAATTTCTGTGATTTGTGCATCTTCTTGACCTTCACTCTGTTTGCTCTACATTTATTGGATGAGGCCGTGTCTGAGCACGTGGAAATTAAAGAAAAATGAAAGAAAAAGAAATGAAAATTACAGAGTTTGAGCGGATATGTTATGGAAATTATTCCAAATCCTCATGTTCTTTGCAGTTCATTTACAGAGACATTTACAAGTTCTTTGGCTTCTTATCCTTCATTTTCTGATGAATCCAAGCAGAGGAGCAGAGCTCCTTCACCCCACACGTGTGGAGCAGGGAAACAGGATCCTGGCAGGTTCTGCCTTTCCTCCCTGGGGGTTCAGGAAGGTGGAGGGAAGCTCTGCCAGGTGTTCAGAACCAGCACAGAAATGCAGAATAATTCTGACAACTCAACGATTCTCTTTATCTTTGTCAGCTTTAAGAATCCCTGGAAAAAGCCAGGGATAACCTCTGTTGCAGGATGAGATTGTTACCAGGCAGGACCCACAGAAAGCCACGAATCTTCCCTCTAAGCCCAGAAATGTTTTTGTTCCAGCTGAGTGTGGAGGGACAATCAGAGGAGAGGCCTCGGGACGGATCCTTTCTCCAGGATATCCAACTCCCTACGACCACAACCTCAACTGCATCTGGACCATCGAGGCAGAGCCTGGATGCACCATTGGGTGAGTGGGGCCAGGGTCCTGTGCTTTGGGTCCTGTGCTTTGGGTCCTGTGCTTTGGCTTCTGTGCTTTGGCTTCTTTCCCACGTGGAGCTGACTCTTCCAGGTCAATGATGAAGTAAAGCAAGGAGGGAGGAGCTCCTGTCACTGTGAGAGGGACAAGCAGGGAGCAGGCACTGGTTTAGCTCTGGAATCAGGGAATGGTTTGGGTTGGGATGAAGGTTTTATGGGCAGGGACATTTCCCAGCAGCTCAGGCTGCTCAGAGCCCCCAGTGGCATCACTGCTCCTGTGTTTTTAGCCCTGTGCATGGGTGGTGACACCAGACCATGTCCCAGTCCTTCCCGTGGTGTTCCTGTGCTCAGACAACATCCCAGAGCTTTGGTGTCCGTGGGCAGCTTTCCACCCCTCTCCTTCATGGGATGCATCCAGAATCAACCCTTTTTCCCACCAGATTAACTTCCCACCAGTGCTGAATGCCCAAGTGGCACAACCATGGAATGGGGGTGTTGCAGGCAATTGCAGGCAGTGTCCCAGGATCCTGGCACTCCCTGCTTGCTGATCCTTCACTTCTGCCCCACCACCCCCACAGTGATGTTTGCCCAGCCCTGCCGAGCCCTTCAGGGCTGCCCTGGGTGTTCCCACAGATTCCAGGCTGGCCAAAGCCCACAGGAAACTGGAATATTTGGGCATGCCAAGCTTTGACTGAGTGGTGGGATTTGAGGGGGAGAAATGGAGCTTTAAAAGTTCTGTGTAACAACAACAACAACAACAACAACAACAATAATAATAATAATAATAATAATAATAATAATAATAATAATAATCATCTTCTCCCAGCATCTCCCATCGGAGCTCCCAGTGCTTGTCATCCATTCCTGGCTCATCCCAAGCCTGTGGATGTTCCCTCCTGAATTCCTTCCCTCTCAATCCCAATTTATCCTCCCTGCTGCCTCAGCACCCATCAGCTCTCCAGCAGAGCCTGGCCCTCAGGGGGAGCTCTGTGCTGGTTTTAGCCCCTGGATTTCTGCTGGAGACAGCTTAGTTCTGGTGTTTTCATTTGTATTTCATGCAGAAATTCCCTCCATTAGTGCTGCCCTTCAGAATGGCTCAGTAATGGATGGGTTTGGGTGTGACCAGAGGAGAAAAAGCACGGCCCAAGCAGCTGAATCCCTGCACAGGCAACTTCCACCTCTATTTTTATTCTCCTGGCAAAGATTTTTATAGGACAGAGCAGAGAGGTCCCTTCCCCCCCCGTCCAAAGGCTGCTTCAGCAACTTTCCTCTTGTAATCCCTAAAAGCACCCACATGAGCAGAGATTTGGGATCAGCCAAAGGCTTGGAGGGGGCCAGGACTGCAAGGAAAAGGTTCCAGGAGGTGTCAGAGTCACCCACACCCCATGACCCTTCCTTTCCTAGGGATCAGAGCTCCCTTTCCCTGCCCTTTCCCAGCTCCAGCAGCACAGATCATCTCGGGGGAGTCGAGAGAGCACATTCCCAGCAACTTCATTTTTATGGTAATCCATTGGAAAAATAATCCTCTTCACGCATGATACAATTGTATAAAGCTCTCATTTATAACTTACATGGAAATTAATCACCAGAGCTTTTGGAATGAAGCTGTATCTGCACAGCACGAGGGGAAGGGGAGGAGGGTGAGCCAGGGAGAAAAATGAGTCTGCACTTCAGTGCCAGGGAAGGGAAAGGGGTGCTCCTGGAGAGGGATTCATTTGGGGTGTGTGCAAACACAGGCGTGGATAAAATCACCAGTGGAGGGACCTGGTTGGGCTGGCAGAGCTGGGAAGGAGGAAAAGGAGGAGGGAGTGCTGGAAAATGGATGGAAATTCCTTGCCCAGCTGGGAGCAGGGAACACAGACATGGCAGAAATGGGGTTGTGGTCCATCCCTGATCCCAGTGTTGGAAAAATCCACGGATATTGTTCATGAATCTCAGTTCCATGGGTATTGACAGCTTCCACTTTCCAGACTTTCATCCCAAAAAGGGGAGTGAGGAAATATCCAGAGTTGGAAGGGACTCACAGGGATCATCCAGTGCAGCTCCTGGCCCAGACACCCCAAAACGCTCCTGGAGCTCTGGCAGCTTTGGCAATGTGGCCACTTCCAGCATTTTGGGATATCCCACCTTCCAGGGACGGGATCTTGAACAGCTTTCAGGCTGGGGAAGCCTCTCTGGGGCAGAGGGGGGCAGTGGGCACCCCCAGACTGCTGCTGGCATGGAAGGTGGTGGCTTTAGGGGGGTCCCAGCCTTGCACAGCAGAGCCAAGCTGGAATGACCAGAGCTTGGGTGGGGAACATCACCGGGAAGGACCCCAGGATGGTCACTGGGGTTTTGGGGAGCTTTTGGCAAGAGCTCCCCAAGGGTTGTTCACACTCTCAGGGCAGAGCTGGGCTCTCCTTGCTAAGCTGGCAGAACTTCCCCTCTCTCCATATTAATATTTATATTTATATATATTTGTTTATATTTATTTATATTTATATTTATATTTATTTATATTTATTTATATTTATATTTATGTTTATATTTATATTTATATTTATATTTATATTTATATTTATATTTATATTTATATTTTTATATATTTATATTTACATATATTTATATTTATATTTATATTTATATTTATATCATCTCCCCAATTTCTAATTGGCCCTTTTTTTCTGCTGCATTTCCATGCCTGTAATTGGGAAGTTGGGATTGTCAGAGTGCAGGAATAAAACTCCTTCCCCCTCCATTTTCTGCTGAAGCAGAGGCTCTGCCTGCTCTCCCACATCAGGCTGAGGGAAGAGCTGAGATGTGCCTGTGGAATAGATGGATTTGCTCCAGAGAGCTCCAGATCTGATATCCCAAGAGATTCCTGCCCTGACTGGCACTGGGCAGCCCTTGGAGCACCTGCATCGAGGTGTTCTCCCCCTGGCACAGCCTGAACTTGGTTTATCTCACATAAATCGGGGTGTTTCAGGCAGCCCTGGTTTCGGTGTTCTCCCCCACCCCAGCTCAACCTCTGGCAGCCTCTCCCTGATCCCAAGGTCTCCAGGGATGAGTTTTCTCCAGCAGTTCTGGCTCACTGGGCCCAGTTAAGGCTGGGAACAAACGCAATCAGGCCGAGGCAGCCGTGGAGAACAGCTCTGCACCATCCATCCTGATTTTCCTCAAGCCTGCCTTTATTTCTCTTTGCTCAAGGTCTCTGCTTGGGAGATTTATGATTGAGCTCTTTTGCTTTCTCCCAGGTTCTGGGAGCATCGTTTTGTTGCTGAGGATTTTGCACTGGGGCTTTTTTTTTTCTCCCCATGTTTTTTTTTATGGCTCTCTCTGATGTATTTATGTTTGCCCCAGATAAATGGGAAAGTAGCAAAGTGAGAGCTTCCCTGTTTGCCTCTGTGGGCTGGCAGGGATTTCAGCACAGCACCTGATGGGTTTTTTTTTTACAGATTTTCTCCATTTCTGGGTTTCTGTCCCCGTTTCACGCTGGGGTTGAGTTTCCCATTGTTGGCCTGATTTTGTTGTGCCAGAGGGAAAATGGGGCAGTGACAAACAGGGACAGGGAAATTCCTCCTTTCCAGGTGGAATGGAAGGGATCAGCCCCTGATCCATCCCCAGGGAATGGGCACATTCCCAAGGCTGCCAGAGCTCCCTCCTCTCTTCAGGTCAGGGTGGGATTTTGGGATGTCTGCAGGGCCTGGAGTTGGATTTGATGATCTCTGTTGGGTCCATTCCCACTCAGGACATTCCATGACTCAGGAATTGCAGCCCATAGCTGGTGACCCCCTCAGGTGTCACCATAACCAGGGCAGGATCTTGTCCTTGGATGGTTCTTCTGACCTGGGAAGATCCCAAAGCTCCTCGCAAAGCCTGGATCCATCTGCTCCCCATCCCCCCACAGCAGAGCTGGGCCTGGGTGGGGATGAGCAGGGTGAGATCCCACCAGGGATGTGTTGGGACCACGTTTGTCCTGTCCTGAAGTGCCACCAGCCCTCAGCTGGGCACGGAATTTCTCCCATCCCCTTGGGTTCATCACTGGCACAGATTCCAGAGGGAATTCCCTCACCATGAGGCCTCCTGCAGCTTTCCATGAGGATTCCCTGTGGAAGTGCCTTGGCTGAAGGCCTTGAGCTGCCTCTACAGGACAGACCAAACCATAAAATCCAGAGGAAGGGAATGAAATCCCTTCAGAGCATCAAAATAAAACCCCTGCTTGGGAGCTCAGTGTCATCTCCCACCTTCTTAACTCTTGTTTTCCTTCCCCTTCCCTTCCTGCTGTGGATTTTGAAGCTCTGGCTGCTTCACTTTTCTTTATTCCCTGCTGAAGTTCCTCTGTTTGCTGGTCCAAACCCCGTTCTGCAGCATCCAGAACTTCCTAAAATACATCAGAATCCCGGAGGTGCTGCAATCCAGCATCAGAATTGGCACCCACCTGTTGGCCACCCTCCTTTTCTGCCCCTTTTTCTGGGTCACTTCACACCTGGTTCAGGGTTAAGGAGTTTCTTTGCCAGCCTGATGCTGCTTTAAATCAGAGTGGCATTGGTTGTTTCCTTGCCTTTTCCTTCCAGTACCTGGGATCAGCTCAGTGCCAGGAGCAAATTCCTTGAGCTGAGTGCAGGTGATCCCAAATCAGGGCATTTATCAGGAGCTGCTGGCTCTTCCCAGGGAGCTGCTCCACCAAAGAAGCCAAAGGACAGCCCAGGTGTTGCTGTGAGCAGAGCAGGGCCAAGGTGGGAATGGGATGAGGGGTGTGAGGTGTCAGAAGGGACCTCAGCACATTTTCTCTCCTCATTCTTGTTTTGGAATACATTTCTCAGCATTTATCTGTTCCAGAGCTCAGTGAAACTGCAGAGAAATCCTGGAATGGTTTGGGTGGGAAGGGACCTTAAAACTCATCCAGTTCCAGCCCCAATACCTTCCCCTATCCCAGGTTGCTCCAAGCCCCATCCAACCTGGCCTTGGACACTTCCAGGGATCCAGGAGCAGCCACAGCTTCTCTGGGAATTCCATCCCACCCCCTCCCCACCCTCACAGGGAGGAATTCCTTCCTGAAATCTCACCCAGACCTGCTCTCCTTCACTTCAGGCCTTTCCCTCATCCTATCACACCTGAAAATCCCCTCTCCATCAGCCCCTCCCAGCCCCTGTCCCCCTCTGCTGCAGTTTTCCTGCTTTTCCTTCACTGAGCTGCTCTTTGCAGTGTCTGAGCTCCTTTGGCTGGAAAACCAATGGATTCTTCCAGCTGAAGGACATTGCCACTGCCCACAACAGGCCCTTGGACCTTTGCCTTGTTCCTGAACAAGGAGAGACCAGTAATTTTCCCAGGACAGGAGCCAATCTTAGGATTGCTCAGAAAGAGCCCAGTTTCTGGGAAGACATCAGCATTCCTCTTGGGTTTTGCTTATGGATGGGATTTATGAGGGAGGAATGAGGCTTGGAATCCTTGTTCCAAGCCGGCTTCTGGATGAGACAACACATTCTTTGTGGGCCTGGCTGCCTGAATTTGGCACAAATGCCATTCCAGGTCTGAACTCCTGATGGGACAGCACATTCCTTGTGGGCCTGGCTGCCTCAGGTGGGCACAGATCCCATTGCAGGTCTGAATTCCAGATGAGACAGCACATTCCTTGTGGGCCTGGCTGCCTGAATTGAGCACAGATCCCATTCCAGGTGTGAATTGCAGTCGGTTTTGCCCCACAGGCTGCATTTCATGGTGTTCCACACCGAGGAGTTCCACGACGTGCTGCGGATCTGGGACGGGCCGGTGGAGAACGGGATCCTGCTGAAGGAGATGAGCGGGTCAGGCTTGCCAGGGGACATCCACAGCACCTTCAACTCCGTCATCCTGCAGTTCAACACCGACTTCTTCACCAGCAAGCAGGGCTTTGCCATCCAGTTCTCAGGTGGGATGTGCAGGGATTCCTCAAAAACCCAACCAAACCCAGAGGGAAAACCCAACCAAAGCCAGAGGGAAAACCCAACCAAAGCCAGCTTTGCTGGGCAGAGATTCCAGGTATATCCCCAGGGTGAGCAGGTGACACTGCAATGGATGCTTAGAGTCACTTTCATAAAAAATAAACTGAAAATGAACTCATTAGGCGATCCACTGATCACTTAATTACCACTGAATTCCATCTATTCACTATACAACTTACAAATAATTACTTGCAGTGTTGCTGTGAAGAGAAAAAGTCACAAAACCCAAAGCAGGTTGATATTGATGAAACTAAAATCCAGAATTCGTGGACTAAACCCACTGAAATGATCCTGAAAAATGTGAACTGTGCATCCTGCGAGCTGGGAACCCCCTCGTTTCCTGGGCAGCACAAACATCAGTCTGCAGGAAATCCATTATTTTACAGCTCTGCATTAGCACAGTTTCTCTTCCCTGAGCTCCATCCTGTGAGGATCATTTGCTGAGCAGTCAGAGGTTTGAAATTAGGGTTGTGGGCAGTAATTATTGCTGCCTTCACAAGCCACTTCTCAGTTCTGCTTGCTCCCTTCGAAGGATCTGTTCGTTTCGTGGCTGGGTTGGAATTGGAAAATTGAAACTCAGTTTGGAAATATTGACTTGACAAATACACAGATTCCTTGACTTCTGTGTCTCCCAGCCCTTTTTGGCTGCAGACTCTGAAAATAGGGGGAAATCTCGTGTATTTTGTGCTGGCAGTGAATCCTGTGCCCCCTCTGCTCTCAAGAGTGGGGAACTCGGCAGCGAGGCATGGAGCAGAAAGCCCTGGAATACACAAGAAGGAATTCCAGCAATTTTCCACCCCAGGCCCCTCAGTTTCACCCTGGCAGCTTCCCCCGGGGGTCCTGGGAGGGGCTGGCAGTGGGCCCTGAAAGACCAATCTGTTTGAACCCCCCCCAAACTGGGTCCCTTGGGATGTAGGGCACAAATAACTCCCTGGGCTTGCAGGGCTGTCCCTGCTCCAGTCCGGCTTTCCTGAGTCCTGGCTGCTCTCACCTGCACCTCAGCCCTGCAGCCACATTCATTTCAGTTATTTAGGGTGATACATTCCAGTATTTTCAGAGGGTTCCAGGTTTGTGCAGTTGTTTTGGAGTGATAATAAACAGGGAGTGGTTGGGTGAATGATGATGTGACTTTCCCTGGATTCAGACCCATTGAAACATCTTCCCAAGTTTTTTTTTCCATAACTTTCTGTGCAGGGTGCCTTGCTTGCCTGGGGGAACAAGCCAGCATTTCGGGGAGAATTTCTGCTGGATTTAAGACCTTTGGGATGAGCCAGGCAGAGGCAGAGCTTTGTGCCACCCAGCACAGCGGTGCCATCCCGGGTTTTTTTTTGTCAGGTTTTGTGCCGGGAAGGACCAGCCTGGGCTGTTAACTTCCTTATCTCCAGCTGCACAGAAAGAGAGGGATTTCCTCTGGCTCTTTCAAGAGCAGCTTTCTCTAAACTGCCTGGGTGTAACAGACTCTCATCAACTTAGCAGGAAATAAGCTCCTGATCTGGAGCTGGGCTTTATTGACTGCTCCTGCTCAAAGCCTTTGTTCAGCAGGTGTGACTAAGCAGCCAGACCTGAGCTCAGACCTGTCCACTTTGGGATCTTGGGAGCTTTAATGAGGTGGATAAGCCTGCAAAACTCCTATTACTCCAGGATTTTCCCTGCTGGTAAATCCTTGTGGTGTTGGCAGACCTTGAGCTCAGGCAGCAGCGAAGCTTTGCCCGTCCCCAGCTCCGGGGACATCTCAGACCTCAAAAAGAGGCAGCAACAAGTCTGGGAGGGAAACAAACACATTTCTGAAAGGTCAGGCTTGATGCTTCACAGATCTTGAGGCTAAATTTCTCTGCCACTCAGGGGAAGGTGTGAAGTGCTGGTGGCTGAGTTGATTTTGCAGCATGTGCCTGCCACAGAACTCTCCAAAAACTCCGTGGGAGATCAGTGGGTGTCTGGGCTGATGGAGTAAACAGCCGTGTGCACAATTCTACATCAAAGCTGCTCCCTGGGTGCTGCTCTTGCACTTGCTGGTCCCCAGAGCCTTTCCCAGCTGGAGTGGCAGATGCTCAGAGCAAAGGGAGAGGCACTTTTTGTGTGGGGGGGGAGGAGGGGTGGGGAACAAGCGTGGCCTGGATGGCTGGGTAAGGACAGAGCCTCAGGACAGCCGGTGCTGCAGGCCTGGTGTTCAATAAACATCGATATTCAAGATGTGCTTTTCATTCCCTTCAGTTTCCACGGCCACTTCCTGCAACGACCCAGGAATCCCCCAGAACGGGAGCCGGAGTGGGGACAGCAAAGAGGCCGGGGACTCCATCACCTTCCAGTGCAACCCCGGCTACGCCCTGCAAGGGGAGGCCCAGATCACCTGTGTGCAGATCGAGAACAGGTTCTTCTGGCAGCCAGACCCGCCCACGTGCACAGGTATGGACACAGGGCATGGCCTGGGCACACGGGCACAGGGCCTGGGCTCATGGACACACCCCTGGCCTGGGCACACGGACACAGGGCCTGGGCTCATGGACACACCCCTGGCCTGGGCACATGGACACAGGGCCTGGGCTCATGGACACACCCCTGGCCTGGGCACACGGACACAGGGCCTGGGCTCATGGACACACCCCTGCCCTGGGCACACGGACACACCCCTGGCCTGGGCTCATGGACACACCCCTGGCCTGGGCACACAGACACAGAGCCTGGCCTGGGCACACGGACACAGGGCCTGGGCTCATGGACACACCCCTGCCCTGGGCACACGAACACAGGGCCTGGCCTGGGCACATGGGCACAGAGATTGGCCTGGGCACATGGACACAGATCCCTGTACTGAGCCCATGGACATAGATCCATGTGCTGATCTCATGGAATGGACACAGATCCATATTCTCAACCCATGGACACAGATCCATATTTTAACCCCACAGACACACATCCATGTCCTGACCCCATGAACACACATCCATGTCCTGACCCCATGGACACACATCCATGTCCTGACCCCACAGACACATCCATGTCCTGACCCCACGGACACACATCCATGTCCTGACTCCACACATCCATGTCCTGACCCCCCCCACATCCATGTCCTTACCCCACACACACACATCCATGTCTGGACCCACGGACACACATCCATGTCCTGACCCCATGGACACACATCCATGTCTGGACCCACGGACACACATCCATGTCCTGACCCACGGACACACATCCATGTCCTGACCCCATGAACACACATCCATGTCCTGACTCCATGGATACACATCCATGCCCTGACCCATGGACACACATCCATGTCCTGACCCCACACATCCATGCCCTGACCCATGGACACACATCCATGTCTGGACCCACGGACACACATCCATGTCCTGACCCACGGACACACATCCATGTCCTGACCCCACACATCCATGTCCTGACCCCATGGACACACATCCATGTCCTGACCCCACACATCCATGCCCTGACCCATGGACACACATCCATGTCTGGACCCACGGACACACATCCATGTCCTGACCCACGGACACACATCCATGTCCTGACCCCACACATCCATGTCCTGACCCCATGGACACACATCCATGTCCTGACCCCCCCCACATCCATGTCCTGACCCTACACACACACATCCATGTCCTGACCCACGGACACACATCCATGTTCTGATCCCATGGACACACATCCATGTCCTGACCCCACACATCCATGTCCTGACCCCACAGACACACGTCCATCCTCCTGAGGAATTCAGTGTTAAATTTAGGGCTGATTTGGGGTATTGAACATTTCAGATGTGTTTTCCCCTCTTTGTGGCACAGCTGCCAAACGATCTGGGCTGGCAGAACCCCGGGAGGTTTGGGCCATTTGAAATCTGCATCCCTCCCAATCCCAGGCAGCACTGGCTGGGTCCAGCTCCTGCTTCAAATCCTTTGGAGGCTCTGGGTGGGATTTTCAAAGGAATCCGAGGGTGTTGAACACTTGTCTCCCTCAGGCTTTTCAAAAATGAGCCTTTAGATTTTAGTTTCTTTGGAGTTTTCCCCTGACGTTACAGTCTGGGAGGGGAAAGCACCCTTGGGGTTCAAATTAGGGTGAATGGACACAAAATAGGTGCTGGTGGTTCTTCCAAGGTATTTTTGGGGAGACTTTCAGCCAAATTTTCTATGTCTGTGCTGTGATTTCCTGGTGTGTCCCAGAGGGATAACATTTCTCCATGCTTGGACTTGGAGAAGAGTCTCTAATCTTTATTAGGATATTTCTAGACCAGCCCCACTGGGTTTTACCTGATGTTTTTCTTGATATTTTTCTTATCAAAGCCCAAAGGACAATCCCATGTGCTCACTCCTTCATGGAAAATCCTTCCAAGATGTATCCCATCATTTCTGTCCCATCCCAATTCATTTCCCACTCTGTAGCTGCTCTCAGACCCCCTTCATCTGAGGGGAGGGTTGGTGGTTCTTCCAAGGTATTTTTGGGGAGACTTTCAGCTGAATTTTCCATGTCTGTGCTGTGATTTCCTGGTGTGTTCCAGAGGGATAACATTTCTCCATGCTTGGACTTGGAGAAGAGTCTCTAATCTTTATTTGGGTATTTCTAGACCAGCCCCACTGGGTTTTACCTGCTATTTTTCTTTATAAAAGCCCACAGGATAATCCCATGAGCTCGGTCCTTCATGGAAGATCCTTCCAAGATTTATCCCATCATTTCTGCCCCATCCCAGCTGATTTCCCACTCCGTAGCTGCTCTCAGACCCCCTTCCTCTCACCCCATCCCAAATGTGCGAGGGTGGATTTGGGGAATCTCGGAGCGTCGGCCCTCACGAGCAGCCTGTGGAAAGACTGCCAGGAAAAATGTCCATCATGTTTTGCCACAGTGGGAAACACGAGCAGGCACTTGGAGCCTTAAAAAAGCAATAATTGATTTTTCAATCAGCTTGGCATTTAATGTGCTGGGAAGTGGAGTAAACACGACCGAGCCATTTAGGCCCAGACGTGTTTTCAGCTCGTTACAAGTGAACAGGCCTTGACAGGGAGTTCCAGAAAAGTGGAAGATCTCTCTCTCTCCTCTCTCCTCCTGGCTCCTCACTTTTGGATTGTAGGAAGGCTGTGGTGGCATCCAGAGCTCTGTTTGTGTGTGGGTCTGTCCCCTGTGGAATGGCAGAGCCCTCACCTGGCAGAGCCGCTGCAACCCCGTGTCACATGTGAGCCTCAGAATCACTTCCCACTAAAATATCCAAGGATTCTGTGCTCTCTGAACCCCCCCTGTCGATCCATATCTCCCTCTTTTTCCATTCCTGCTTCCCATTTTCTGCTTTTGAAGTCTCTCTGCTCCAAAGCCTCACCCTGGGCTGGTTTTGCTGCAGCTCCCTGTGGCGGTATCCTGACGGGCCCGGCTGGGGTGATCCTGTCCCCGCAGTATCCGGAGCCATATCCCCCAGGGAAGGAGTGTGACTGGAAGCTGACGGTGTCCCCTGACTACGTCATTGCCCTGGTGTTCAACGTGTGAGTACCCAAGGCTTTGGTGCCACTGGCACCACTGGGAACGGGGACTGGGGTGGCGTGGTGTGGGTGTGGGTGTCCTTCCCTCTGGGGAGGAGCCAACCCAAAGGTGGTGGGACTGTCCCAAACCCCTGGATAATCTATTCCCAGACTTTTTGTGGGGGGAGATCCTCATATTCCAGCTGCAGCTCCTCTGTGATGCGCAGAACATGACTTGGGGCAGCAGCTCTGGCTCAGGCTCTCTGCTCCTCACTCCATCCCCACTCCTCAATTCCTCAGGTGTGGAAGGGAGGCAGGAATGTCCTCCCATGTGTCTGGCAGGATTTTGGAGCAGGAGCAGCTAGCAGGAATGTCCTGCTCCATTGTCTGGAATGTCCTCCAACAGGAGCAGTTAATCCCTGCCCTGGGGCTGCACATCCCAGGACTTCAGCCCGGAGTTCTCCCGGGATGGATCCCTAATCCGAGCTCTCTTCCTTTGCTTTGCAGCTTCAGCCTGGAGCCTGGCTATGATTTCCTGCACATCTATGATGGGCCTGACTCCCTGAGCCCCCTGATTGGGAGTTTTTATGGCTCCCAGCTCCCGGAGAGGATCGAGAGCAGCAGCAACAGCCTTTTCCTGGCGTTCCGGAGCGACGCCTCCGTCAGCAACGCCGGCTTCGTCATCGAGTACACAGGTGAGGGCTGGGGGCACCCCTGGCCCTGCAGGTACCTGGGCCTTTTCCTGTGCTTGTTCCCAGGTTATTCCACCTCGCTGGAACAAATGGGAGAGGCTCTAGTGATGCTGAAATTGTCCAGAAAATAAATTGCTGGACGCGGTGGGAAAATGCCTTCAGGAGTAATCCTGGTGTTTGTCAGCCCCAAAGCAGAGGTGGAGGGAGAAGGGGAGGTGATCGTTTCCCACTAGAATATCCTAGGATTCTGTGCTGTCTGAAGCTCCCCTGTCTATCCATACCTCCCTCTTTTTCCATTCCTATGGTTTAGAGGAATGGAGGGAAAATGAGTTCAGGAAGAGGGATCCTGGAGGTGGAAGAAGAGCCAGGGCACAGAAGTTTGATAAGACCAGTGGAAAATGTTACATGGCTGAGGATCTGCTTCTGGTGGGGACTTCCCTGAACAGAGAAGGAAATCTTTAGGGTTTTAGATTCCCAGAAAATATTCCTTTATTTCCAGGCTGTATTTTGTGTAATCCTTCTTTAGAATTGAAACAGTTCTGTCTCCTCCTTAGTGAGCAGAACTTCACAGGATCACAGAATTCCAGATGGTTGGGGTTGGAAGGGACATTCCAGATCATCCAGTGCCACCCCTGCCATGGGCAGGGACACTTCCACTATCCCAGGGTGCTCCAAGCCCCATCCAACCTGGCCTTGGATATTTCTGAGGATGGGGCAGCTTCTCCTGTGCTAGGGCCTCACTGCTCTTAAAGAACTGGGAAGTGACAGGCCTGGAATGGGGAAAAAAGCGAGAAAAAAGGAGCTTTGGCAGGTGTATTCCCTGTGTGTGTTTGTAGAATAGGTGGAAGAACAGAGCTGTTACAAACTGGAGTGAAAAATCCACTCTGAAAACCCAGATCTGATGAGTCAGGGCTGTGCAGAGTGGAGAGAGAAGGATTAAAAAAACGGGGAGAAAAAAACCCAGAGGTGGAAAGGAATTGATCCCTCAGGCCTGCTCGGGGCTGTGTGGATTAGTTTGGAGTGTGGGAAGAGGCAGGGATGGCTTCAGGTGTCCTGTGGAAGGTGGCTTTGCTTCCATGGCACAGCACTGATGCCTTAAGAGGCCTCCCAGGAGCAGAGACTGGGCAGGAGTAAGGGAATCAAGGCAGGGATTTGTTTGAAAGGCCTTCAAAGGTACCCCTGGGAGCCAGAGGCCGCTGCCGAGATGGACCCCAAGGTGGACGGCAGGGCACGAGTTCTTCACACTGTTATAGGTTTGGTTCATTTGCATAGCAGGGTGAATTCTCCAATTAAAGCTTCAGTTAATGAGGTCATTCCCCTCAGCTTGCCCCCCTTTAGAGGCTCTTTGGTTGACACATTTTGGGCCTAGGATGGTCTGGGTGTCCCTGGAGAGCAGGCCCGGAGAGGCTTTGTTACAAACAGGCCACAAGAAACTTCAGAGTTACTCACTGGGCAGGATTTGGAAAACAGAAAAGTTAAAACCTAAGGCATCAATCCCTGCTCCACTGGAGCCTCAGGAATTTGGAAGTGTCTCAGGACAGAAAGGCAAGGCTTTAACTCAGGATCTCTCCATGAATCATCTCCTGAACCAGGCTCGTGTTTGTGGGTCTCGGTCACACGTGGGCGATTCCCTCTTACAGAAAAACCCCTGGATAAGATTCCAAAGCTGCTTCCAGTCCATTAAAAGATCCTTGGTGTGAGGGGCTCACTTGGAGTTGCCATTGCCAGGAAATGCTTCTCTTAAATATTTGGGATGAATCCCAGAATGAAGATTATTAGGGAATCAGCTGAATTGCAATAAATGGTTTGTATCTGAGCCTGTCACAAGCCACAGACCTCGTTAAGAATATTTTATTATTCACACACTGATATTTCTTAGCAGAGCCTTCATTGGTGAAGCTGAGTTATTTGGAGAGCTTCTCCCAAATTATCACACACCAAAATTAAAATAATTTATTGTCATTCCCAAATTTTGGGAGTACTGGGGACTCTCCATCAGTCCCTGCCTCCATCCCAGAATCTCCAGGCTGGTCTGGTGCTGACCCCAGGAGCAGGAGGAGTTTGGGATAAAGGACAGGAAGGAATTTCCAGGCTGGAGACTCCCAAGTGAGAGATTTTCCCACACTTTTTAGCAATTCCTGGCTCTGTTATGGGCCAGGAGTGAAGAGCCATGAAATTGGAAGCAAATGAAGCACAACTGATTCCTTTTCACCCTTCCAGGGGAACAGGAAAAATCCCAACCCCCAGCCTGATTTCCAATTTGTTGTTGTTATTTCACTGGAATTATTTTGCCCATCCTGAGCTTCTGCACAGAAATGCAGCTTTGCTTACAGGTGATTTCAGGTGGAAATTCCCCATGGAAAACCATCCTGGAAAATTCCTTGGGAGCTGTTTAAAAATACCCAGCTCTGTTTGCTGCTCAAACAGTTGGAGCTTGACTCAAGAAAGTGGGTTTGGAAATCAGATGTGGCCCTTGGGAAAAGGAATCCATGGACCTGGAGTCTCCTGGGAGCCAAACTCCCAGGGATGCCAAGGCTCCACTTGGTCCTAAAATTCATAATAAGGAATGAATTAAAGAATCCCAGACTGCTTTGGGTTGGAAAGGACCTTAAATCCCATCCAGGGGCAGGGACACCTTCCATTATCCCAGGTTGCTCCAAGTTCCATCCAGCCAGGCCTTGGACACTTCCAGGGATGGGGAATCCACGATTTCTCTGTGTCAGGGCCTCCCCACCTCAAAGAGGATTTGTGCTGTTCCCAGTGTGTGGTGGCTGTGGTGGAAAACTCATCTTGGAAGGGTTTTTTTTGGGATTGCTCCAAGGTTTAGCTCTCAATCTCAGGCTGAGCAGGTGAGGCTGTGCTGGAACACCCACATGGAATCCTGACCTCCTGCTCCTGGCTTTTCTTTGGGAATGGGGAGGGGAGGCACAGAAAATCCTGGTTTCTGTGGGGTGATGAGCCAGTTCCCGTGACATTTTCATCTTGATGCCTTTCTAAACCTTTGGCAGCCTCAATCCATGTTAATCAGGAGAAAGTCCTTGAGTTTGGAAGTGAAAACAAACCAGGAATTCTGCACGGGCAATCCTGTACTCACTTCCTAGCCCAAGAAACCCCAGGCTGGGGAAGCTGTGGCTTTCCCACATCCCTTTTTTGGCAGCCAAATATCAAATATTTCCTGAAGTTGAGCTCCTGCCTCCCTTGGAGCCAACTGCTGAGGATCAGGGATCAGGACAATTCAGCTGGGAATGTTCCGTGTGCCAGGATGCAGCAACCTCCAGGATGAGGGGTGTCCCTTAGGGGGCAGAAATGATGAAAAATGAGGAAAACACCAGAAAATCAGCAGGGCCTGTGGCTCAGCAATCCACCCCCACCCTTCTCCAGCAGCTGATGGAGTGATTTGAACATGGAACGTGGTGATTTTCCAAGGAAAGGCTGAGCCCAAGCCTGTGACAGCCGGGTGGGAGGTGGAGTGACAACCTGAAGAGCAGCTGGTGACAGGAACAGCACTGAGACTGCTCAGGGAAACCTGAGAGGGACAAAGGGCTCGGTGTAGGGAACACTCCAAGAGGGAATGTTGGCAGCTTGGAGAAACAAAGCCTGGTGGAGTGGGAAAAGCTGTGGAAAAGCTGAGGAAGTGTTTCATTTGGAAGTGACCCCTGAGCCGTGGTGGCCTCTGGCCGTGCAGCTGCTCGTCCTCAGTGGAATTTCCAGCAGGAATTTGTCCCCTCCAAGGGCTGGGATGACCTTTAGGAATATCCCAGGGACTGGCAGGAATGGTGAGGGCTCCCTTCTCCAGGATAAGGATGATGAGGAGGGAATGTGTCCATCGGAGCTGGCACAGGACTGGAACAAATGTGGGTCCCAATTTCTGTTGTCCCAAGATCCCAAACACTCCTCACATCCAGGTTTGGGTCTGGCTGCTCACACACAGGGGAAAAATGGGATAAAATCGTGTTGGATTCTTTCCTGCAAGATATTCCTGAGGATGAGAGCTTTGGGAAGCTGCAGGAATTCTGCTTCGAGGCTCACGTGTGTCTCTTCCCACAGATAAACTGGGACACCCTGCTTGGGAAACAGGAAAGGAGGAAAAGCAGTGCTCAAAGCATCCAAAATTTGTGCATCAAGACCCCACTGCCCCTGGGAGAACCCAGGATTTCAGGATCTAAAGGCTGAGGATCCAAATGTGTGATGGGCAGTGGGAGCTGACCAATCCGTGGCTCCCAAAACAGGGAATCAGTGCTCTGGGGAAAAAAAAAAATCCCATTTTTTTGTGCCCTCTTCACTTGGATCACCTGGTGCAGCTGCTGTGGACAGGAAAGCAGGGGATAATTGGATTTTTCAAGCAGAAAAGCAAAAGCCAGGCCTGTGGGCTTTGCTGTTTGCTGTTTGTCCTTCCACACCTTCTCCAAAATCGGAGAGCCCCTGATTGAATGCTTAACCACACTTGGGTTGTTCCCAGAGCCTCTGCTCTCAGAAGAGCCCTCGTCTTTAATGAGCAATTTCCAAATGACAAAAGAGCAGGATTAATCAAAGCCTCTAATTATATTGCAGGCAGGGAAAAAAATAAAAGAAGGGGGAAAAAAGCAAAAAATAAAAAAGCAAAAAAAAAAGGCAAAAAAAAAAACCCTTAGAAGAAGAAGGAAAGAAATCTCCAAGTCCTGACAGCTCTGTAGTGTTCCCTGGAATTTTTATATGGAAATGGAATTTTTAACTCTTCAGAGCAGAGGGTTTTTCACTCTCTACCTGCCAGGAGGGTGGAGCAAAGTGGGGTTTGGCCTCTGCTCCCAGGGAACAGGGACAGGATGGGAGGGAATGGCCTCAGGCTGTGCCAGGGGAGGCTCAGGGTGGACAGCAGCAGGAATTTCCTCATGGAAAGGGTGGTCAGGCCTTGGACTGAGTGGAATCCCCACCCCTGGATGTGTCCAAGGATGTGGCACGAGGAATAAATTAAAGAATCCCAGACTGCTTTGGGTTGGAAAAGACCTTAAACCCATCCAGCTCTGTAGGCAGGGACACTTTCCTCTATCCCAGGTTGCTCCAAATTCCCTCCAGTCTGTTCTTGGACACTTCCAGGGATGGGGAATCCACAATTTCTTTGTGCCAGGGCCTCCCCATCTCAAATATTTGTCCTCGTGGCACTCGGTGCTCTGGGCTGGTGACAAGGTGGGGATGGGTCACAGCTTGGATTTGATGATCCTGGAAGGTTTTTCCAGCCTCAGCGATCCTGGGATCGGGTGAAATCAAAGCTTTGCCTCACTGCTTGGATTTTGGGTGCTCCTGGGAACTGGAGCCTCCCTTTCCCAGTGCTGAGCACCACAGGAGGGGCTGGAGCAGCTGGAGTCCAGACCCTGCAAACGGGGTGAAAATCCCAGAAATTCCCAAATGAAAAAAAGCCTTTTTCAAGGAGTTTCTTAACTCCCATTCAACTGATCAAAACAGCAGAGGAGCTGTGCCAGAGCAGTAAAAATCCCGGGAATTCTTTCCCTGCAGAGAACCCCCGGGAGTCCTGCTTTGACCCGGGGTCCATCAAGAACGGCACCAGGGTGGGCACGGACCTGAAGCTGGGCTCCACCATCACCTTCTACTGTGATGGGGGCTACGACATCGAGGGGGGCCCCACCCTCACCTGTGTCATGGGAGGGGATGGAAAACCCACCTGGAACAAGCCTCGTCCCACCTGCACAGGTAAATCCCGAGGGAAAGGGGAGCGGGGAAGGATCTGCCCCCGCAGCAAGTCGCCCATGGAAAACTGGCTGGTAATTCAGAGGGGTTTTCTCAGTGTTCTGTAGGGTTTTAGGGTTTTTAGAGGAATTGGTTTTCATCGTTTTTTAGGGGTTTAACAGCTCTTTGAGCAGGAGGAGCTGGTTTCTGTGAGGTTTTTTAACTTTCTTTGGAGACAGACAGGAAACTGGACACATGGCACATCCCGAGTCTCTGGCACAGGGCAGGAGCCAGGAAAAACCTTGGCTAAACCTGATCCTTGCTAATCCAAACCCTCAGTCTTGGGCTCCTGAGCAGGGTCAAAGCTCAGTGACAAAAAAAAGGGGTTTTTTCCTTAGGGTTTTTTTCCTTAGGGTTTCCCTGTGGTTGTTTTGTTTTGTTTTCTGACTTTGTGGTTTGCAGTCAGACTTGATCTGAGAAGGGAATCAAGAGGCAGCTGGTGGGGGAAGGAGTGAAATCCCCGATTTGGGAAGGCTCTGGCAGGGAGGACACTGAGGAAAGGTGGGAAAAGGGAGCTCATCCTGAACTGTGAGGTGGGGAACAGTGCAAATTCCGTTTGGTAGTTCCATGTGGAGCCAGCACGAGATTGGGTTGGGATAAAGCTGATTTTTCCAATGAGAACTTTCAGGGAGCAGCACCTGGAGTGGGGAATGGTGGCTGGGGACATTTGCAGCTCCAGGGATGCTCCATGATCCTTTTCCTTGCAGCTCCCTGTGGAGGTCAGTACACTGGCTCAGATGGAGTTGTCCTGTCCCCAAATTATCCCCAGAACTACACCAGTGGCCAGGTGTGCCTGTACTCCATCGTCGTGCCCAAGGACTACGGTACCGTGTTTGGGATTTTTTGGGGGGGATTCTTTTGTGCTGTGCAACTCTTACTTGCTGGGGTTTTGATAATTTTTTAATTATTTAATCGATTAAAATTAAAAATGTAATCATTTTAATAATAACTTTTAACAATTGCATCCAGAACTGGAGATGAGGCAGATTGGAAAGGAGCAAGTGGTGCTGTTGGGTGCTGTTAGAGCCAGGGAAAATCCTGGATTTGTCCAGGTTTTGTCCAAAGCTCAACCCAACGGGTGCCAGTTACAGCTAATAAATGACTCCTGTCCCTCGGTGGAGCTCTGCAGCTCGTGTTCCGTGGGCAGGGCAAGGGGATGAGTCACAGAAAATTCCCAGTGGGCTGGGAATCAGTGGGAAGATGTTGTGGCAGTGAACCCGGGGGAGGCTGGTGCTGCCTCTGGAATTTGGGGATAAATAAAGGGCTCCCGTTTTTCCAGGCTGTCACTCAGGCCTTGTCCCTGCCTGGAATGAAGGCAGCTGAAACACGGGACAAAGGCTGTGCTGGGGAAATAGATCCCAGTTTGGAATGCTGGGAATCCTGGGGGTCCTGTGCAGGGCCAGAGGTGGCCCTCGACGGTCCTTGGGGTCTATTCCAGCTCAGGGGATTCCATGAATCCATGAAAATGCCTCAGCTCCATGGCCTGGATGTGTAGGGTGGTGCTGGGGACAGCGGTGGGGTCATGAGTGGGATGACAGTGGGGACAGCAGTGTGGGGACAAGTGTGGGGACACTGGGGACAGCGGTGTGGGGACAGCAGTGTGGGGACACTGAGGACAGTGGTGTGGGGACACTGGGGACAGCGGTGTGGGGACAGCGGTGTGGGGACAGCAGTGTGGGGACACTGGGGACAGCGGTGTGGGGACACTGGGGACAGCAGTGTGGGGATACTGGGGACAGCAGTGTGGGGACACTGAGGACAGTGGTGTGGGGACACTGGGGACAGCAGTGTGGGGACACTGGGGACAGCAGTGTGGGGACAGCAGTGTGAGGACGGCAGTGTGGGGACACTGGGGACAGCAGTGGCCGGTCCCAGCCCCCTTCCTGTCCCTGTCCCCCTCCCTGTCCCCCTCCCTGTCCCCGCAGTGCTCTTCGGGCAGTTCGCCTTTTTCCAGACGGCGCTCAATGACGTGGTGGAGGTGCACGATGGCCCCACGCAGCACTCGCGCCTGCTCAGCTCCCTCTCGGGCTCCCACACAGGTATGGGGCTGCTCCCTGGCCCTGGTCCTGGCCCTGACCCTGGCCCTGGCCCTGGCCCTGGCCCTGCTGGGAAAAGCAGCTTTGTCACAGCTGACACCCAGCACCTGCTCCGTGTGCGTTGCTGATTCCGTCACCTCTGTGTCTCCCGTTTTCCGTTCTCCCCATCCAGGGGAATCTTTGCCGTTGGCCACCACCAACCAGATCCTCATCAAATTCAGCTCCAAGGGTCAATCCACAGCCAAAGGCTTCCACTTTGTCTACCAAGGTGAGTTCAGGTGTGTTCTGGAAGTGTCCTCGGGTCGCTCCCAGGGGTGTCCTGAGTGTCTGGAGCTGCTTTTGGTGTCTGGGGGTTCTGAGCAGGGAGTGTCACAGGGAATTAGGATTCCTTAGGGAGCAGAGCTCTGGCAGGGCTGGCTGGCTGCTGTGGCTACTTCATATTCAGCCCTTTCATTCCCACTCAGCCTCAACCCTGCACATCCCAGGATTAGCATCAGCCCCGTCGTGCCCGGAGTCACGCAGGGAATTTGGAGATTTATCCTGCAGCAATTCTTCCCAGTGGCGTTTTTAGCACTTTGCTGGGTGTAAGCAGCTGAAATCCCGTCTGGCAGCTTGGAAATCCTCCCTCTGTGCATGTCACAGCCTCGGGGCTCTCACACTCCTGCCCCTTGATCCCCTCAGTAACAGCTTTGTGCTGCACTGGTTGAGCACAGCTCGGGGATTTTATGGGAGTAAATAGAAAATGATGCACGGAACAGTGGGAAAACAGAAGGGATTTCTCACCCATGTGCTCCTTGGAGTTATCTGTGGGAGCATCCAAGCTTTTGCTGCAAAGAGGGGACAGACACTGGCATGACCTGAACCTTCTCCAGGGGTGAAGTGAAGCATGGTTTGGATTTTGGAGTCTTTAGGATCTGTTCTCTTGAGTTCCTGCCTAATGAGTGTGAAACGACCGTGGTGGTGATTCGAATCTTCAAAGAGCTCGGCAGAGCAAAGGTTTGGATGAAATCTGGGAAGGTTTCCTCCTCCCTCTGCAAGAGCTGCATGGGAAGCAAGAGGAAAAGAGCCCTGATTGGGACCTGCCTGGCCAGACTCTAATTAGCTCAGCACTCATAAATTTAAAGCAACTCAGAGGAAAATATTAATTGACTTCTTCCTTGGCAATGGACTCTTTTTTTGGTGAGTTTTTCTCCTCACTTACCTGCCAGACTCATTCCTTGCTTTGGCTGTAATTCCCAGTACTCAACAGGAATATCAACAATTTCAGCAACATCACAACTTAAATCCCCCTTTTTTCTCTTTTCCAAAGATTTTTTCCCGTTGCTGTTCCTTCATGGCCGTGAGGCCCAGGGAGCTGAGGAACCCAAGGAGTTCCCCATGGACAAACCCACTTTTTGGGAAGTCACTGCCAAATCCTTTGGTTTCCCTGAGTCAAAACAACCTTGTAATGTGATGATGAATTCTCTGCAGGGAGGCAGCAGGTTCTGGATGTCCCAGCTGCTTTTCTTTTCCAGTAGAGAATAATTAAATCATCAAGGTTGGATAAGATCTCCAAGATCTTCAGTCCCAACCTTCACCCAAGTGCCCCGGTGCCCACCCAGCCGTGTCACCAAGTGCCACCTCCACTCGGTCTGGCATGGAACCAGTTGAGCTCGGGTCACTTGATCTGACAGGACTGGGAGTGAAATGTTCTTCCTTCACAGTGGTCGTGCTTGGATTCAGCCCCTCTTTGGGGTTTAGGAATAATCAGTTAATGGTCATACCTGGATTCAACCAGTCTTTGGGATTTAGGTACAATCAGTCACTGGTTATGCTTGGATTTGACCAATTTTTGGGATTTAGGTAGAGTGGCCATGCCTGGATTCAGCCCCTCTGAGATTGAGATACTTTTGGGTTTAGGTATAACTGGAGATGGTCACGTTTGGATTCAGCCCCTCTTTGGGGTTCAGATGTTTGGGGTTTACATATCATCAGTCAGTGGCCATGTTTAGCCTCAGCCCCTCTTTGGGGTTTAGGAGTTATCAGTGGTCATGCTTGGATTCAGCCAATCTTTGGGATTTGGGAATTATCAATGATCATGCTTGGATTCAGCCAATCTTTGGGATTTGGGAATTATCAATGGTCATGCTTGGATTCAGCCAATCTTTGGGATTTGGGAATTATCAATGATCATGCTTGGATTCAGCCCCACATTGGGATTTAGATACTTTGGGGTTTAGGAGTGATCAGTCAATGGTCATGTTTGGATTCGGCCCCTCTTTGGGATTTAGATACTTTGGGATTTAGGTGCAATCAGTCAGTGGTTATGCTTGGATTCAGCCAATCTTTGGGATTTGGGAATTACCAGTGGTCATCCTTGGATTCAGCCAATCTTTGGTATTTGGGAATTACCAGTGGTCATCCTTGGATTCAGCCAATCTTTGGGATTTGGGAATTATCAGTGGTCATCCTTGGATTCAGCCAATCTTTGGAATTTAGGTATAATCAGTCACTGCTCATGCTTGGATTCAGCCCCTCTCTGAGGTTTAGATACCTTGGGATTTAGGAACAACCAGTCAATGGCCATGTTTGGATTCAGTCCCTCTTTGGGATTCAGATACTTTGGGGTTTAGATACATCAGTCAATGGTCAAGCCTGGACTCAGCCAACCTTGGGGGCTTAGATAAAATCAGGCTGTGACTATGCTTGGGTTCATCCCCTCATTGTGATTTAGATACATTGGGGCTTTAGGTATAACTGGGAAATGGTCCAGTTTGGAATCAGCCCCTCTTTGGGGTTCAGGAACAATCAATGGCTGTGCTTGGATTCAGCCCCTCCTTGGGGTTTAGGTGCAATCCGTCAACGGCCATGTTTGCATTCAGCAAAAACTCCTGCAGATACTTGGGGATTTCAATGTAACACCAGCAGAGCTTTACTCCAACAGCTGGCATTCCCAAAATGTTCCCTCTAACGCTCTTGTGTCTCCATTCCCCTGCTCCCTGGCAGCCGTGCCCCGCACCAGCGCCACGCAGTGCAGCTCGGTGCCGGAGCCGCGGCACGGGCGGCGCCTGGGCAGCGACTTCGCCGTGGGGGCCGTGGTGCGCTTCGAGTGCAGCCCCGGCTACGGCCTGCGCGGCTCCCCCGCCATCGAGTGCCTGGCCATGCCCGGGGCCCTGGCACAGTGGAACACCTCCGTCCCCACCTGCGTGGGTAGGTGGCACCGCGGCCCGGGGGGAGGCGGGAACGGGTGGGGTCGCGCTGGGAAAATCAGTGGGGTCGTGCCATGGGTTGTCCTGGAAGTGTCCAAGGGTTGGATGTTGGTGATGACTGTGGGTGTCTTCCCTGGGTTTTCCTGGAAGTGTCCAAGGGTTGGATGTTGGTGGTGATTGTTGGTCTCTTCCCTGGATTGTCCTGGAAGTGTCCAAGGGTTGGATGTTGATGATGATTGTGGGTCTCTTGTCCTGGAAGTGTCCAAGAGCCGGATGTTGGTGATCCTTGTGGGTCTCTTCCCTGGGTTGTCCTGGAAATGTCCCAAGAATTGGATGGATGTTGGTGATGATTGTGGGACTCTTCCCTGGGTTGTCCTGGAAGTGTCCAAGGGTTGGATGTTGGTGATCCTTGTGGGACTCTTCCCTGGATTGTCCTGGAAGTGTCCCAAGAATTGGATGTTGGTGGTGATTGTGGGACTCTTCCCTGGGTTGTCCTGGAAGTGTCCCAAGAATTGGATGGATGTTGGTGATGATTGTGGGTCTCTTGTCCTGGAAGTGTCCAAGAATTGGATGTTGGTGATCCTTGTGGGACTCTTCCCTGGGTTGTCCTGGAAGTGTCCAAGAATTGGATGTTGGTGATCCTTGTGGGACTCTTCCCTTTGTTGTCCAGGAAGTGTCCAAGGGTTGCATGTTGGTGATGATTGTGGGTCTCTTGTCCTGGAAGTGTCCAAGAGCTGGATGTTGGTGATGATTGTGGGACTCTTCCCTGGGTTGTCCTGGAGGTGTCCCAAGAATTGGATGTTAGTGGTGATTGTGGGTGTCTTCCCTGGATTGTCCTGGAAGTGTCCAAGGGTTGGATGTTGGTGGTGATTGTGGGACTCTTGTCCTGGAAGTGTCCAAGAGCTGGGTGTTGGTGATCCTTGTGAGTCTCTTCCCTGGATTGTCCAGGAAGTGTCCAAGGGTTGGATGTTGGTGATGATTGTGGGTCTCTTGTCCTGGAAGTGTCCAAGAGCTGGGTGTTGGTGATCCTTGTGAGTCTCTTCCCTGGATTGTCCAGGAAGTGTCCCAAGAATTGGATGTTGGTGGTGATTGTGGGTGTGTCTTCCCTGGATTGTCCTGGAAGTGTCCAAGGGCTGGATGTTGGTGACGATTGTGGGTCTCTTGTCCTGGAAGTGTCCAAGAGCTGGGTGTTGGTGATGATTGTGGGACTCTTCCCTGGATTGTCCTGGAAGTGTCCCAAGAATTGGATGGATGTTGATGATGATTGTGGGACTCTTCCCTGGATTGTCCTGGAAGTGTCCAAGAGCTGGATGTTGGTGATGACTGTGGGACTCTTCCCTGGATTGTCCTGGAAGTGTCCCAAGAATTGGATGGATGTTGATGATGATTGTGGGACTCTTCCCTGGGTTGTCCTGGAAGTGTCCAAGGGTTGGATGTTGGTGATCCTTGTGGGACTCTTCCCTGGGTTGTCCTGGAAGTGTCCAAGAGCTGGGTGTTGGTGATGATTGTGGGTGTCTTCCCTGGATTGTCCTGGAAGTGTCCAAGGGTTGGATGTTGGTGATGATTGTGGGTCTCTTCCCTGGGTTGTCCTGGAAGTGTCCAAGAATTGGATGTTGGTGATCCTTGTGGGACTCTTCCCTTTGTTGTCCAGGAAGTGTCCAAGGGTTGGATGTTGGTGGTGATTGTGGGTGTCTTCCCTGGATTGTCCTGGAAGTGTCCCAAGAATTGGATGTTGGTGATGACTGTGGGTGTCTTCCCTGGGTTGTCCTGGAAGTGTCCCAAGAATTGGATGGATGTTGGTGATGATTGTGGGTCTCTTGTCCTGGAAGTGTCCAAGAGCTGGGTGTTGGTGATGACTTCCCTGGGTTGTCCTGGAAGTGTCCAAGGGTTGGATGTTGGTGATGATTGTGGGTCTCTTGTCCTGGAAGTGTCCAAGAGCTGGATGTTGGTGATGATTGTGGGTCTCTTGTCCTGGAAGTGTCCAAGAGCTGGGTGTTGGTGATCCTTGTGGGTCTCTTCCGGCTCGGGGTATTCCGTGGTTCTGCGGAAAAAATCAACAGCAAAACAAAGCATTAATGAAATGTAAAAATCTTCTTTAGAACCTCTTGCAGTTCTGCCCAGGGAGGTTGTGGCTGCCCCTGAATCCCTGGAAGTGTCCCAAGGCCAGGTTGGATGGGGATTGGAACAATCTGGGGTAGTGGAAGGTGTCTGGGTGAAAGGACTTGGTGATCTTTAAGGTCCCTTCCCACCCAAACCATTGCATGATTATCAGATACAATACAAAGCAGTTTGCTCTTTGAATAAGAGCAGTTTAACCCCAAATTCCAGGGAATTGACATTTTCACCCAATACTCACTGTGAGATCTGAAACAAACATCTTGCATAAATCAGATCTGGCGGAGAGCAGCTCCTGAAGATCAGCCCTGTGTCTTCCCCACTCCCAAGAAATGTGCCAAAAGTCGCCCAAAAATTACTAAAACCAGGATTATTCCTGCAAATCTCACCCTTAAATCACAACCACTTCTTGATTTCTCCTCATGGGAACAACATTTTTAGCACAAAGCCGATTCCTTCCCTTTCCAACGGCGCTTTCCTCCTTGCAGTGCCCTGCGGGGGGAACCTGACGGAGCGGAAGGGAACCATCCTGTCCCCCGGCTTCCCCGAGCCCTACCTGAACAGCCTCAACTGCGTGTGGAAGATCACAGTCCCTGAAGGAGCAGGGATCCAGGTACAGCTGGGACAGAGGGGGGACACTCGGGCTCTGCTGCTCACAGAGAGGCCACGTGTTGGGAAGTCTCTGCCCCTCGTAGGAAAGGGATGGATGGGTGTGGAATTCTCTGGAATCAGGGGTTCATTTAATGCCAGGAGTGGGCAGGGAATGATTGGTGATCTCAGGGAAGGGTTGGAGCTGTGCCTGGGGGATTTAGGTTGGATTTAGGGAAGGGTTCTTCCCTCAGAGGGTGCTGGGCACTGCCCAGGCTCCCCAGGGAATGGGCACAGCCCCGAGGCTGCCAGAGCTCCAGGAGTGTTTGGACAGCGCTGCCAGGGATGCCCAGGGTGGGGTTGTTGGACTGGATAATCCTGGTGGATCCTTCCAGCTCAGGATATTCCATGATTGTGTGCCAGTGTTATCCACAGGCTGCTTGCACAGGGAATAGCAGATCCCAGGCAGCCCCATCCCCTCTCCTGATCAGACACCAGGAATCCAAACACAGAGCCAAGGTAGAACAATTTTTGTCATCCCCATCCAAACCTGACAGCGATTCCCAAAGGATTCTCTTCCCTGCCACATCTCCCAGCCTCAGTCAGGGTTGTTCTCCCACCCCTGTGCAGGGCCAGGGGCTGGGCTGGGTGATCCTTCATCCCTTCCAGCTCAGGACATTCAGTGATGGATTTAAACACATTTTTGCCTCCTGTGTGTGGCAGGGCAGTGGGGCTGTGCTGGTGGGACACAACACCGGGGGGATTTGGGATGCAGATCTCCACCCTAATGAGCTATTCAGCATTAAAAGGGGGAATTTTGGGTGCAGATCTCCACCCTGATGAGCTATTCAGTGTTAAAAGGGGGGATTTGGGGTGCAGATCTTCACCCTGATGAACTATTCAGCGTTAGAAGGGGGGATTTGGGGTGCAGATCTTCACCCTGATGAACTATTCAGGTTAAAAGGGGGGATTTGGGGTGCAATCTTCACCCTGATGAACTATTCAGCGTTAGAAGGGGGGATTTGGGGTGCAGATCTTCACCCTGATGAACTATTCAGGTTAAAAGGGGGGATTTGGGGTGCAATCTTCACCCTGATGAACTATTCAGCATTAAAAGGGGGGATTTGGGGTGCAGATCTCCACCCTGATGAACTATTCAGCTTAAAAGGGGGGATTTGGGGTGCAGATCTCCACCCTGATGAGCTATTCAGCATTAAAAGGGGGGATTTGGGGTGCAGATCTCCACCCTGATGAACTATTCAGGTTAAAAGGGGGGATTTGGGGTGTAGATCTCCACCCTGATGAACTATTCAGGTTAAAAGGGGGGATTTGGGGTGCAGATCTTCATCCTGATGAGCTATTCAGCATTAAAAGGGGGGATTTGGGGTGCAGATCTCCACCCTGATGAACTATTCAGCTTAAAAGGGGGGATTTGGGGTGCAGATCTCCACCCTGATGAACTATTCAGCTTAAAAGGGGGGATTTGGGGTGCAGATCTCCACCCTGATGAACTATTCAGGTTAAAAGGGGGGATTTGGGGTGCAGATCTTCACCCTGATGAACTATTCAGGTTAAAAGGGGAGATTTGGGGTGCAGATCTTCACCCTGATGAGCTATTCAGTGTTAAAAGGGGGGATTTGGGGTGCAGATCTTCACCCTGATGAACTATTCAGGTTAAAAGGGGGGATTTGGGGTGCAGTCTTCACCCTGATGAACTATTCAGCATTAAAAGGGGGGATTTGGGGTGCAATCTTCACCCTGATGAACTATTCAGGTTAAAAGGGGGGATTTGGGGTGCAGTCTTCACCCTGATGAACTATTCAGCATTAAAAGGGGGGATTTGGGGTGCAATCTTCACCCTGATGAACTATTCAGCATTAAAAGGGGGGATTTGGGGTGCAGATCTTCACCCTGATGAGCTATTCAGCGTTAGAAGGGGGGATTTGGGGTGCAGATCTTCACCCTAATGAACTATTCAGGTTAAAAGGGGAGATTTGGGGTGCAGATCTTCACCCTGATGAACTATTCAGGTTAAAAGGGGGGATTTGGGGTGCAGATCTCCACCCTGATGAATTATTCAGGTTAAAAGGGGGGATTTGGGGTGCAGATCTCCACCCTGATGAACTAATCAGCATTAAAAGGGGGGATTTGGGGTGCAGATCTTCACCCTGATGAACTAATCAAGTTAAAAGGGGGGATTTGGGGTGCAGATCTTCACCCTGATGAACTAATCAGGTTAAAAGGGGGGATTTGGGGTGCAGATCTCCACCCTGATGAACTATTCAGGTTAAAAGGGGGGATTTGGGGTGCAGATCTCCACCCTGATGAACTAATCAGCATTAAAAGGGGGGATTTGGGGTGCAGATCTTCATCCTGATGAGCTAATCAGCATTAAAAGGGGGGATTTGGGGTGCAGATCTCCACCCTGATGAACTATTCAGGTTAAAAGGGGGGATTTGGGGTGCAGATCTTCACCCTGATGAACTAATCAGGTTAAAAGGGGGGATTTGGGGTGCAGATCTTCACCCTGATGAACTATTCAGGTTAAAAGGGGGGATTTGGGGTGCAGATCTTCACCCTGATGAACTAATCAGCATTAAAAGGGGGGATTTGGGGTGCAGATCTCCACCCTGATGAGGTATTCAGTGTTAAAAGGGGGGATTTGGGGTGCAGATCTCCACCCTGATGAACTATTCAGCATTAAAAGCCGTGTGAGCCACACGGGCAGAGCCGCTGGCCCCAGGATCTGTTATCCCAGCAGAGCTGCAGTGGGATATTTACACAATCACAGCTCTGCTGCTCCTCAGCTCCAGGTAAAGGAGCTCTCTGTAGATATTTTGTGGCCTTTATTGTCCCTCTGCAGCAGATATGAAACCCAATATCAGGAGATAAAGCCCCCCCTGAGCTGTGTCCCCACGCTGCCCCGTGCTGGGTGACACAGGAGGTGGATTCTGGAGCAGGATCATTCATTCCTCACTTATCTGAGGGATTTTTTTCTTCCTCTTTCCCACCACTCTGTGAGGTTTTCATTCCTGAACTGCTTTGATTTCCCTGCCGTGTGTTTGGTGATGGATTTGGAGGGATCCCCTCCCTGTGCAGCTCTCAGCTGCTGGCACTGTTGGGTTTCTCTGGGCAGGTTTATTCCAACAGCAGCTCAGGAATTCCTACCTGGAGATTCTCACCTGGAGATTGTCACCCTCAGCCCCCACCCCCAAGCCTGCCCCTGGCTCTGGGATGGGCCCTGGGGGTTCACAGTGAAACCCCACAAGCCTGGGGTGATATTTTGAACCCTCTGAGGCTTTTGCTGTGTCCAGTGCTGCAAATCCCCCTTTTCCTTCGGTTTTGAAGCCATTTAAAACAGTGTTTTCCAAAGCTCTCCTGTCCACCTGGAATTTGGCCACTTTCAACCCCCTGAAATGAAGGAGGATCCATTTGTTGGTTGGGTTTTTTGTTAGGTTGGGGGTTTTTCTGCTTGGGTTTTTTTGTTGTTGTTCTATTTTTCACCCCTTTTCCTGTTGGATGGGATCTTTTCCAAGGGAAATCGACACTTTGGGGGCTGGCACAGAATGCAAGCAACCAAAACAAAGTGGATTTTGTGGCTGTGCTGTGCCTTGGCCAGGCTGTCAGTTCAGTTCCCAGGTTTAGGGTGGGATTTGGGGAAGAGCAGGACCGTGGTCCTTCAGTGTGACCCAGTCCTCTGCTACAAAAGAAGGGGAATTGGGGTGAAATATTAAGAAGAAGTTTTTTATTATGGGGGTGGAATAGATTGTCCAGGGAGGTTGTGGATGCTCCAATCCTGGAATGTCCAAGGCCAGGTTGGACAGGGCTTGGAGCAACCTGGGATAGTGGAAGGTGTGGCAGAGATTTTGGGACAAGAGGAGCTTTAAAGTCCATCCCAAACCCTTGAAATTCTTTGATCTCATGTTTGTGGGGTCCCCAGCAGTGCTGAGGTCTCCACTTCCACCAGGATCTGCTGTCACCTGGTCACGACCCATCAGCTTCCCTGGGACTTCCAGGGGGAGAAAAAAAAAAGCCCTTGGAGAAAATTTGGGCTCCCAAGACCTAAAACAGCTGCAGGAGGGGTCTCGGGGCAGTCCCTAGGGAGGGAATGACCCTGGAGCTGGAGCTGGATCCATCCTGGCCCCGCTTCCTTTGGATTCTCCATTATTAGCTCCTCATTCCAGCACGGCTTCACCCCCTTTTCGCACAACAATTAAAGGTTAAGCAGCTGTAAATCAGGGGAGGAGGTGAAATTGAAGCTTTCTTGGTAGCAGCACTCAGGATTTTTATGTAATCAGGGTAGGAGCTGGCACTTGTGCCATGAATTATTCATTCCCGGAGCAAACCTTCCTGAGCGAATTAATTTATGCACGTGGCAGTAAATAGATGCAGATCCCTTGTGAATCCACATGTCAGACTAGAATTAGGACCTTAAAAATGTTTATTCCGTGAAGTTGGAGTGGGGAGGGGGGGGGGGAAGAGAGGAGAATAAATAATTGAGGCTGTGTAAGAGCAAACAAAACGCTCGTTGTCACTCCACTTCCCATAATGTAAATCACAATAGGGGTGGAATGAGGCAGGGAAAAGGGAAAAAGGGTCAGAGGGAGCAGTGATGGCTCCGTGGGGGTCACTGCGATTCCTGCTGGATGAACTCCGCTCATTTTCTGCTCAAAAAAAATACTTGGGAGGAACTTTAGAGCCGGTTTTATTACCCGGAGTAAATCAAGGAGGAAATGGGTTTAAATGGCTGAAGCGAGGGGGGTTTTTTGATTCGTTCCTTTTCGAAAGGGGTTTTTTGATTTGATGTTCGGCAGGACAGAGGCAAGTGGGGAATTGGGGTGGGTGAGGAAATTGATGCCTTTTCCTGGTCTTAAAATCAAGAGTCAAACACAGTTAGAAGGGGAAAAGGGATTTTACCTTGGGATTTATTTTAAGGATCCTTAGGTGCACACATCCAGGACAAATGCATTGAAATGCACCCCACAATGCACCCCCAAAAGATCTGGTGTATCATTATAGGTGTTACTAATTAGCAGATCTATCAAAGATTCCCCAAGGAGAGGCTCAAGTGAGCCCCCCTCCCCAAGGAGCCTTCCCCTGGATGGTTCTATCTGAGTTTACAGAATGTGTTCTGGAGAGGACCTTGGGCTCTGGGGCACACTGATCCCTGGCTACGAAGCTTCTAAAATGCTGAGCCTCTCAGCTTGACAAACAAGGCCAAGAATGGAGGCAAAAAGCACTGAGAATAGTTGTAAAAAAGGTATAACAGGGGTATAAAAGAAAAGGCAAAAAAATCTTCATGGCATCAAAATCAGGGAATAAGGTTTGGGGAAAAAAGGAGGGAGTTCAAACGTGTGTAGTAGTCAAGGTTTGAGGGCACTGAACTCTCCTCACTGCTCATTTTTCCCAATTTTCCGGCGCTCTCCACGTTTGGAGCCAGGTTGTACAACTCATTTATGCTCCTGATTTGTCTTTAAGGGTCCTTTGGGAGTTTTTTTGCCTGGCAGTTTAATTTGAGATACCCAGTGTTGGAAAAATCTCATCGAGAACTTGCAGATTCAATCAGGATTTTCCCCAAAACCGTTGGGTTTTGCTCAGATTTGCTGCCTCGCTCTCACCCCATTCACCAAACTTGGGTTTTTCATGGGACACTGAGTGCTTTGAACCCCCAGCATTTGGGATTTAGGCAAAATCCATGTTCATGGTGATCCTGGCAAACAAAGCTGTGCAGGTCCACGGAGATCCTTGCTCAAGCATGAGCTGTTTTTCAGTGGAAATGCAGATTTTGGTGGAAATGCAGATTTCAGTGGAAATGCAGATTTCATTGGAAATGCAGATTTCAGTGGAAATGCAGATTCCTCAGCTCTCCAGATGCTTCTCATCCCAGGATTTGTGTTGATGTTCCAACTAATGGAGTCAAGCAACTTCCTAAGGCCTCCAAACCTTACGGGGCATGGCAGGGAAAGGTGAAATCTGAAAAAGCAGCTCAGTGATGTCTCTGAAAGCTGAGGAACAAGGCAGGAACTTGATTGGGTTTTTTAAATCCTGTTGTTTCATGTGAAGGGGTTGGGGTTTATTTTAGCTCTCAGGTTGCTCTCATTTGAAAGGGTTCAAAGCCTTCGGGGATTTCTCCAAGCAGAGGATAAAAAGACTGGGATTGTCAGCAGCTGTAAATGAGCTGAGCAGCTCCAGCTCTGGAGCAGCAGCAGAAATCAGCATTCCTGTTTGGAAGTTTGGGGGAAAATAGCTGGAAAAGCCCTGTGGGAATGGTCAAAGGCAGAAATCTCCAAGTTTCACCCATGCTGAACCCCCAGAGTGTGTTGCTAACTCAATTAGCGACCCTTTAATTGCTGTTAATCTGATTTATTACCGTTTTTGCAGGAGTTGTGCTGTTATATTTTTTTTTCTATTTATTTTGTTTCTCCCTGCAGATCCAGGTGATCAGTTTTGTCACGGAGCAGAACTGGGATTCCCTGGAAGTGTTTGATGGGGGGGACAACACAGCCACCATGCTGGGGAGCTTCTCTGGTACGTGCCAGTCGAGCCCAGTTTTATTCTCCTCACAAAATAAAGCTGAACTCCATCAAAAACTCGGAATAGATTCAAAGGGAATCGTGTGCTTTGTTGGATTGGGAATTTCAACCCTGTCTGCCTGTGGAAAAGTTGAGAGGGAGCCTTAAACACAAAAGCAGTGGGGTTTTATTCCTGGGAATGGGAGTTCCCTCAGCTCTTCTGGGATGTGAGGCCACCACACCTGGCAGGGTGACCTGACCTGGCTGATGTGCCCCAGGACAGCTGAAGGGTTACAAAACAAACTTTTATTTTTCCTTGGACGCTGAGGAATTGTGGCTTTCAGCAGAGCAGGGATGAGCCAGGCTCCAGGAGCTTTGAGAGGCTTTCAAATGGCAGGACAGCAGCCCAAAATCTCCTTTATTTTAACAAATGTGCCCAAAGCACTCTGAGCCTGGCAGGAGAAGGGGCTGGGCTGGAAGTGCCTCGTCCTGCTGCTGCAGCAGCTTCCAGGGAATGAAGGAATCCGGAATTTCCATGGACCTGTGCTCCACCCACGCTGTTCCCCATCCCTTGATGCTTTTTGTCTGGCCATGGCGGAGCTCCACAGGCTGAAATCCAGGAGCAGCCCCTGGAAAGGCCCTGGGTATTTCTCAGTTGGCCTCATTAGAACCTGATCAAAACCGAGAGGAGCTCGTTAAGCTGAAAGGACTTTGTGTTCCCAGCCTCTCCTGCCGCCAATCTCCGAGGAGGAGAGGGATCCTCTCCACTGTCTTTGTGCTGCTCTTGTTTTCCCAGGAACCACGGTGCCTGCACTGCTCAACAGCACCTCAAACCAGCTCTACCTGCATTTCTACTCCGACATCAGCGTCTCTGCTGCCGGATTTCACCTGGAATACAAAAGTAAGAGCAGTTCCAGCCTTGATCCCGCTGCTCCCGGGAGATGGGGAGGTGTTCATGGGGCTGCTGCCTCGGGGAAGTGGGAGAGGGAGCTGCCGTGGCTCCCTGCTCTCAGGGAGAGAGTGTTCAACGAAGAAAAGATGGAGCAGAGGGCTGGGGTGACCCTCGTGGTGCTCTGGTGGCACCTCCTTGTGTCCTCGTGGTGGCAAAGTGGTAAAAACTCGTGGGTACAGGGCTGGGATCTGGGCTGGGCAAGTGCTGCTGGCCAGGGGCTGGGAGGCTCTTGGCATTCCCTGCTGGAAATGCGTCCTCATCCCAAAAATCCTGGCTGGAAGGGCCCTCAGGGGTCATCCCTGCCGAGGAAAGCAGGGTCAGATGGGAGATTAGTTTGATTTGCACGTTTTTAATGCAGCCTGAGCTTGGAAAAACTGCAGGGATGGGGCTGCACAAACACCCTGGGCAGGCTCTCCTCACAGGCTGAGCTTGGTGTTATCAATGTTATCATTGTTATCAATGTTATCATTGTTATCAATGTTATCAATGTTATCATTGTTATCAGTGTTATCAGAGTTATCAGTGTTATCAATGTTATCAGTGTTATCAGTGTGGGTTTGTGCTCTGGGGTGCAAAACGAGCTGCAATATTTCAGGTGCTGCCTGATGGGTTTTGGGGTGTTCCCCTCCCTCACCTGGATGTGCTCCCTCCCATCCCTGCATCCCAGGGCACTCTGAGCTGGATCCAGGAATTCCTGTGCTTTGAGCACAGAGGTGTCCAGACCCTGGACAGGATCATTTCCATGGGGGTTGATCCATGCTCCTTTTCCAGCCTCCAGCTGAGGGAAGCACCTTGGCACAACCTCTGGAAGCTCTGAGGTCGTGTGGGCACCCACTCCTTTCTCCCTTTTTTGGGAGCTGGAATTAAATTAATGGTTGAAAACACCTTAAAAAGGTCTTTAAGGTCCCCTCCCACCCCAATTTTGTGGTTGTGTGGAGCACTTCAGTGGGTTCCTGGTTAGGAATGATCCCAACATGTTCTCCCAGCAGGCCTCATGCCAGGTTTTTTGGGGAATACAGACCCCAGCACGTGGTTAAATGTGGTTCTAGACAGAGAATGTGTTTTTAAAAATAAATCCCCAGGGGTGGGAGTACAAACCTGACTGAGGCTGGGAGACGTGGCAGGGAAGAGAATCCTTTGGGAATCGCTGTCAGGTTTGGATGGGGATGACAAAAATTGTTCTACCCTGGCTCTGTGTTTGGATTCCTGGTGTCTGATCAGGAGAGGGGATGGGGCTGCCTGGGATCTGCTATTCCCTGTGCAAGCAGCCTGTGGATAACACTGGCACACAATCATGGAATATCCTGAGCTGGAAGGATCCACCAGGATTATCCAGTCCAACAATCCCACCCTGGGCATCCCTGGCAGCGCTGTCCAAACACTCCTGGAGCTCTGGCAGCCTCGGGGCTGTGCCCATTCCCTGGGGAGCCTGGGCAGAGCCCAGCACCCTCTGGAGGAAGAACCTTTCCCTAAATCCAACCTGAACATTTTGGGGTTGTCCTACAGAGCCAGGAGTTGGAAGGATGATCCTTGTGGATCAGGATATTCCATGATTTTCTCAGCTCTGGTGCTGTGTGAGGTTGGAATTGCTGCCCAGCAGCCCAGCAGCAGCAGGGAGGGGGTGCAGGAGGGCACTGCCAGCTCTGCCCAGCACATCCAAGAGCACAAAGAGCAGCTTCCTGCATCTGCTCCGTGCTGAGGATCCTGTGGGACAGGGCTGGAGCCAGCCTGGAGCTCCTGCAGCTCCCTGGCTCACCCCAGGCTGGCCTGGCCGTGTCCCACAGCCGTGCTGGCACTGCTGAGCTGCTGAGACACGTGGGGACAGCTCTGTCTGTGTCCCCACTCCTCCTCAGGGCATGGCAGGACTGGTTCCTGCTGGACATGGGGCTGATAATTGGTTCTGAGCACGGCTCTGCAGCCAAACCACGTTCAGCTGGTTTGGGTTTGTTCCAAGGCCGCAAATGGATTTTTGGACGGTGCATTTCATTCTGTAAAGTGGCTGCAGGAGTTCTGCCTGAGGAGCTGTGGCTGCCACATCCCTGGGAGTGTCCAAGGCCAGCTTGGAGCAACCTGGGATCGTGGGAAGTGTCCCTGCCCACTCAGGGGGGGAATTGGATGATTGAGGACCCTTCCCACCCAAAGCAGAGTGGGATTCTGTGCAATGACAGCTGGGACTGTGCTTTAGAGGCCAACCAGCACCGAACCTGCCAGGATTTCCTGCCTTTACACACTGAAACCTTGTCCATTATTGAATCCAGCGGGATTACAGCCACCACAGGGTTGGGGAGAGAAAATGTGCCCAGCCTGTGCTCTGGAAGCTGCAGGAATCCTCTTGCTGTGTCTCTGGTTCTTCTGCACCTCTGTTCCAATCAATAAATCCTCTGAGCACCCCCCTGCAAAAATCATGCCCAGGTTTTTCATGAGGCTGGGGATTATCAGCCCTGTCTGTTCCCTTGGCTGAGGAAATTAATAGGTGTTGATTTCCAGGGCAGCTGGAAATAATGGGATTTCTGCTCTGTTTGTACAATTGGAATTTCCCAGCCCTTGAGCCCTGAGTTTTTTTCTGTGTTCCTTCTGCGAGGAAGTTGGGAGAGATGAGCTAAAACAGGGGAGGAGAACTCCAGTTTCTCCCTCACTGGGTTACTCAGCTGAGCTCTTACCTCTGCATGCTCCAAAGCCAGGAACAATTTGGGACTGAGTGAAAGCCACTGATGTGAATGAGAAGTTATTTAAAGCCATTGCCCCCCCTGCCTCTCTGAAGGTCAAGCAGCACATCCACGAGCGGGGAGGGAACACGCTGGGAAGCGTGACTGGGCTTCCAGGAGGAGGCCCAGCCTCTCCTCGCTCCTGCTCTCTTTTATTTTGCCCCTGCCTTGGGCTCAGTGGGGTTGGAGCAGAGCAGGAGCCCTGGCAGGGATGCAGGGGTTACCTTGGAGTGGCAGCTGCCGGCACAGGGAGGGAGGGAGGATTCCTTTTAGCTCCCTGGGGAGTGCAGGGGAATGAGGGAGATGTGGGAAGGAGAGGGGAGAGGTGGGAAGAAGGAGGGAGAAGAAGGAGGGAGATGAAGGAGGGAGAAGGAGATGTGGGAAGGAAAGAGATGAATGGAGAGGGGAGATTTGGAAAGGAGAGGAAATGTGGGAAGGAGAGGGGAGATGTGGAAAGGAAAGGGAGGTGGAGAGAGGAGAGGGGAGATGTGGGAGGGAGAGGGGGATGAGGAAAGGGAAAAATGAAGGGAAAGTGAGGGGGAAGGGAAGAGAAAAGGGAAGAGAAAAGGGAAGAGGGAAGGGAAGAGGGAATGGGGAAAGAAGGGAAGGGAAGGGAAGGGAAGGGAAGGGAAGGGAAGGGAAGGGAAGGGAAGGGAAGGGAAGGGAAGGGAAGGGAAGGGAAGGGAAGGGAAGGGAAGGGAAGGGAAGGGAAGGGAAGGGAAGGGAAGGGAAGGGAAGGAAAGGAAAGGAAAGGAAAGGAAAGGAAAGGAAAGGAAAGGAAAGGAAAGGAAAGGAAAGGAAAGGAAAGGAAAGGAAAGGAAAGGAAAGGAAAGGAAAGGAAAGGAAAGGAAAGGAAAGGAAAGGAAAGGAAAGGAAAGGAAAGGAAAGGAAAGGAAAGGAAAGGAAAGGAAAGGAAAGGAAAGGAAAGATATGGGAAGCAGAGCCCATCACCCCACATGTGATGTCTCAGGTTGTTAGTTGGGTTTGCAGCAGGATATTCCCAGCTGTAAATGTAGGAATGGAAATGGGATTGGATGAAATTTCCTAGGCTGTTGGGCAGGCACAGTCAAGGACCAGCCGTGCTTGCAGCTCATGGAAAATTCAGTCTGTGATGGGAAACGGGAGGAAAAGGGGATTGGAACCGTGTGGCTTCTGCCCAGAAAGGGACAAATTGGGTGCAATCAAGGTCCCCTGCCAGGAGGTTGTTCCCTCCTCCATCCCTTCCCATCCTCCCTCAGGTGCTGCCTGGTAAAGGGACAAAAAATGCTGGATCTCACGTGGGAGGGTTCCTGGTGGATGGGTTTTTTTGGGAACCGTGGAGGAAGAGTCAGTCCCTTCCATCAAATCACTTGGTCTCAGTCAAAATGTTTCTGGCCACGAATCACCAAGTGGGTCTGTGATACTTCTGTGCGTGAAAAAACAGGGAATGGAACCCCTGTGATGGGAATGCTGCACAGCCAGGGCTGTCCTTGGAGAATCCAAAGGAAATGGGACTTCCCACCCAGAGTCTGTGGTGGCGAACAGGGGAATGGGGTAAAACAAACAGCGTGTTCCCATCCCTCCAGCCCCCAGCACAACCCCATCCCCACTCCCTGAGCTCCCCTCTCCCTTCCCTCCACAGCCGTGGGCCTCTCCAGCTGCCCCGAGCCGCCGGTGCCTGGGAATGGGCTGAAGATCGGGGAGCGTTACCTGGTGAACGACGTGGTGTCCTTCCAGTGCGAGCCGGGCTACGCCCTGCAGGTACCAACGCTGCCAGAAGGATTTCTGCTCTTCTGTATTCCCTGTATTCTTCACACATCGATTTGTACCTCTGTTATGGTACCCCTGGCGAGCCCCAAGACTTCTCCCTCCCTTTTCCCGAGGCAGAAAGACAAAACACGTTCCAGAGCTCCAAGCTGGGGGTCTGAGGCTCCTGTCCTGTCTTGGTTCTTCCAAGGTTGGAACCAGCTCTTTGAGACACAAAGTTTAGTCCCTATCTGAGGGGGGGAGGGTTCAGAGAGGGTTGAATTACTGTTGCAAGACATGGATCATTGATAGAATTATTGGGATCAATAAAAGAACTATACAAGCAATAAGCCTGCAAGCAAAAGGCCTGTGTGTGAGAAAAACTCTCCATGAGAAAATTCTTGTGTGAAGAAAAAACAGGGCTGGGAACAAAGAGGGAGTTTGAAGATTCGCAGCTGTTCAGATAAGACCGGGAGAGAAGGGAGGTAAACTCTGAATTCTTTTAATCATAACGTAACTGTAGAAGCTTGCCAATGTAAGTCCAATTAGGTAGAAGTAGAAATGCACTTTGATAAGTTTTAAGCCACTTAAGAGTTAACAAGCTGGTATAAGTGCCTCTGGATTGCTAATGAACGGAGTTTTGTTCTTATCAACCATATTGGTTTTGGACTGCAACTTTCTCCCCCCATCAGAGGAGCCAAAAGGCCTTTTACTTTCCAACATTAAGGCCTTTTTACTTTCCAACATTAAGGCCTTTTTACTTTCCAACATTAAGGCCTTTTACTTTCCAACATTAAGGCCTTTTTACTTTCCAACAAATCATCTCACCATTTGTCTCTAACTGGGGATTTTTGTCAGTTACGCTAATTCGCTAAATGTATAAATCTGTACTCACCCCATGCAGGGTTGGGCATTTCATGGATATTTTTCCATATCTTCCCGTGGAAGCCTCCAATAAAGACCAGCCTTTATGCTACCTCCCATACTAACATGATCTCCAAAGTGTGTGTTGCATTTCCAGGTCCTTCAAGGCATCACTTTGGCACCCCGGATGGGACAGGGACCTGGGAATATCCCTCTGGATCAGATCCACCTTGCAAGGAATTCTTTCCTGCCAGGACAGGAACAGGCTCCTCACCTTGTTTTCTATCCACTCCCAAACTCCCTGTCTTGTTTTCCATCCCTGCAGGGCCACTCCCACATCTCCTGCATGCCGGGCACGGTGCGCCGCTGGAATTACCCTCCGCCGCTCTGCATCGGTAGGACTCGACTTCTTTCTACCTGGCTGATATTTATAACACTTCCCACCCCCAAAAAAAAACAACCAAACAAGGATAAAGAGCTGATTTAGAGAAATTCAGGTTGGTTCTGCAAGTGTGGGAGAGAGTGTGGGAAAAAAATCTCCATTTGTTGCCAGGGAAATTGCGCCCGGGAAGTCCCCGCGGGCTGCCTGGAGTGCTTTGTTTTGGATGTTTGAGATGTGGCTATAGCACAAAATGTGAAACACAGAATTATCCCCCTCAACACAAAAAATCGTTCAAAAGGGAAAACCTAAATTTTCCTGGTGCTGGGAACAGGTTGGTTTTATGGGTTGAGGATTTTTTTTCCATCTTTAGTGTGGGGTTTATTTTTGTGGAATGCATCTGATACAACTACAGCTGCTGCTTTCACTGGGGCCTGGTGTCTCCCAGGATCCCAACTTGCTCTCCCCACTCTGGTGTCCAGCAGGTGACCACAGGTCACTTGTCCAGATCCTCAGATCTGCTCAGATGTTCAGGCCTGGAAAGGACTGGACATTCCATTTTCCCTGTGGAAGATCCCGAGGAGAAGAGCCCCAGAGAGGAAGGGAACTTGCTGGAGGGCTTTTTTTATTATTTGCAGCCATTTGCTTTTAGCAAATGTGGATGTTTAATATTCATATTGCACATTTTGCAGCTCTCAGAGAGACATTTATGCATTTAATAGCTTTAGTTAACAGTTATTTCGGGCTCCTGCTGTTCCAACTTACATCATTTGGCTTTAAAGTAATTATAAGAGCCAACAGTTCTTTTATCTGATGATCTGCAGGCCAGGAATAAATAGAGAGACATTTCCAGGAGAATGACTGAGCTGAAGGACCCATCCCCTTGGGAGCTGCTCTGAGTGGAAACAGAAGCCCTTGGGCTCAGCTGGGAGATCCCAGCATGGAGGAGGATCCCAAAAGCTGGGAAAACACAAGTTTGGTTCTTTGAATCAGCACCAGCCTCCCAATCCAGCAGGGTTTTGGCTGCTTGAGCTGGGCCTGTCTTTTCACATCCCTGGAAAAGGTCAGGCAGCTGCAGAGGGGCAGAAACACATCTGGAGCCAGCAGTGACCATCACCTTTGTGGGTGTGGCAGTCCTGGGGCTCTCTGTCCTGTGTCCCAACCCTGTCCAGATCCTCTGCTCCCAGCACAGTTCGGAGCTGTGCTGATTTTCTCCTGGTCTACTTCCTCCAACTGCTGGGCTTCTCAATAATTCAGAAGCACTTCTATTAAAGAGCCATTAGGAGGAAAAAGAAAGAGAAATCTTCTGGGAGAAAGCTCGTTAGCGAGTAGGGCGTAATGAGATATCGGACAAAGAGCCTGTGCCTCGCTGTCACAGCGTGTTAGGAGAACACCTGGCTGGGCTCTGCTGGGTGGTGCTCCTGGGAGCAGGTGGAGGTCATCCACATGAGCACAAGAAGGTGCTGTCAGTGTTGAAATTTCATGTGATGCCTTTGGTAAATGTATTTTTAGGCTGTCGTGGCTGCAGTCAGCGAGCAAACGCTCTGTGCTGTATTTATCAGTGATGGATTGATTGATTGATTGATTGATTGATTGATTGCCCAGAGATCGGCATGTGGGGCAGGTAGCAGGGAAAAGAAGAAGCTGTAACTGGAGTCAGAATAGTGATGCCCTTTCCTGGTCTTAAAATCAAGAGTCAAACACAGTTAGAAGGGGAAAAGGGATTTTACCTTGGGATTTATCTTAAGGATCCTTGGGTGCACACGTCCAGGTCATATGCACTGAAGTGCACCCCACAATGCACCCCCAAAAGATCAGGTATATCATTATAGGTGTTACTAATTAGCAGATCTATCAAAGATTCCCCAAGGAGAGGCTCGAGTGAGCCCCCCTCCCCACGGAGCCTTCCCCTGGATGGTTCTGTCTGAGTTTACAGAATGTGTTCTGGAGAGGACCTTGGGCTCTGGGGCACACTGATCCCTGGCTACGAAGCTTCTAAAATGCTGAGTCTCTCAGCTTGACAAACAAGGCCAAGAATGGAGGCAAAAAGCACTGAGAATGCAGGAGTTGTAAAAAGGTATAACAGGGGTATAAAAGAAAAGGCAAAAACTCTTCATGACATCAGTAGGAGCACTCAGCTTCTTCACAGCTGTCGGGAAAATTAATCCACAAACACCAGAGGTTTATGTCCAAAAAGGAGACAGAGGAGCCTTGTTACCTTATTTGAATAAAGGGAGAGGCCATGGGGCATTTCCCTGGGGTGTCTCAGGTTGCTGGAGGGTGCAGCCTCCTTTTTATCCCAATTTCCCGGCCACATTTCCCTCTCTTTTCCCCATTGGCTGAGGTACTTGAGAGGTACAGACTCCCCAAATTGCCTAATACAGACCCCCTTCCTAAAGTGTACCCCCTGCCATCTCTTTTCCTTGTGTCTCTGTTCCTTTTCTCTAAATCCAGGGATTTAGCACATCCTTGGGTGAGTAACAGTTGGTGTCAGTCAGTGGAATTCATGTGGAATTTATGGTTCCTCCCATTGTTTCTTTCCCCTCTCAGTACCTGGTTTTACCTACCAGCAGACCCACAGTTTGTTTGTAAAGATGCCTCCCTCTCATTCCTTTCACAGTCCTTTCTGAGCTGCCTGAGGTTTCCAGCAGGTGCTGGTGCCTGATTTGATCCAGTGTCTGTGTGCAGAGCAGGGTTTCCATCCCCTCTCTCACTGCTCAGATCTGGCTCTCCCTCTGTGATGGCCCAGACTGGATCCCTGGGCCCAGCCTTTCATCTCCAAAGGGCAGGAGAAAGGCTCATCCATTCCTGGCGTGGCCATGCAGTGCCTGGAAACTTGGTGCTGGTTCCTTTTTCTCAGCTGAGTTTTTAATTCCTTGATTTCCCGTGGCCGTCATCCAGAGAGACCCCTCAGGGATCCTGGAAGGGATCCTGTAACTGGATCCTGACCATTAACCCCGTTGGTTTTCCAGCCCAGTGTGGAGGAACAGCAGAGGAGATGGAAGGAGTGCTCCTGAGCCCAGGCTTCCCAGGAAATTACCCCAGCAACCTGGACTGCACGTGGAGGATATTGCTGCCAGTGGGGTTTGGTGAGAGAGCTGGGTTTGGTGTTCTGTCGCAGAGAGGGGGTGAAAAATGAGAGAATCCCAGACTGCTTTGGGGTGGGAAGAACCTTAAAGATCATCTCATTCCGCTCCTGCCGGGGGAAACTATCCCAGGGTGCTCCCAGCCCCGTCCAGCCTGGCCTGGGACACTCCCAGGGATCCAGGGGCAGCCCCAGCTTCTCTGGGCACCCTGTGCCAGGGCCTGCCCACCCTCACAGGGAACAATTCCTTCCTAATCTCCGCTCCAAAGCTCCTTCGTGTCAGTTTGAAGCCACTCTGTGCCCTCAGGACAGCTACAGTCCTGCTGAGTGCCCAGGCTGTCCTGGGATCTGCGGGTGGGCAGCGCTGGGGCTGGAGCTGGGGCTGGAGCTGGGGTTAGGGCTGGAGATGGAGATGGGGTTGGGGTTGGGGCTGGGGCTGGGGTTGGAGATGGAGCTGGAGCTGGGGTTAGGGCTGGGGCTGGAGCTGGGGCTGGGGCTGGGGTTGGAGATGGGGCTGGAGCTGGGGTTGGAGCTGGAGCTGGAGCTGGGGCTGGGTCTGGAGCTGGGGCTGGGGTTGGAGCTGGGGTTGGGGTTGGAGCTGGAGTTGGGGCTGGGGTTGGAGCTGGGGCTGGGGTTGGGGCTGGAGCTGGGGCTGGGGTTGGGGCTGGGGCTGGAGCTGGGGCTGGGATTGGAGCTGGAGTTGGGGCTGGGGCTGGGGTTGGGATTAGGGCTGGGGTTGGGGCTGGAGCTGGGGTTGGGATTAGGGCTGGGGTTGGGGCTGGAGCTGGGCCTGGGGCTGGGATTGGAGTTGGAGCTGGGGCTGGAGCTGGGGTTGGGATTAGGGCTGGGATTGGAGCTGGAGCTGGGGCTGGAGCTGGGCCTGGGGTTGGGATTGGAGCTGGAGCTGTAACTGGGGCTGGAGCTGGAGCTGGGCCTGGGGCTGGTGTTGGTGCAAAGGCAGGTGCAGTTTGAGAGCCAAACTCCTCCTTCCCTCTCTCCAGGTGCCCACATCCAGTTCCTGAACTTCTCCACGGAGCCCAACCACGACTTTGTGGAGATCCGGAACGGGCCCTACGACACCAGCAGCGTCATCGGGCGCTTCAGCGGCGCCGAGCTGCCCGGCTCCCTGCTGTCCACCTCCCACGAAACCACCGTGTATTTCCACAGCGACCACTCCCAGAACAAGCCCGGCTTCAAGCTGGAATACCAAGGTAAGGAGGGACAATCCTGCCCTCGGGGGAAGTGGGAGGGAGTCACAGCTTTTGGGCTTTGTGTTAATTCCGTGAGGGAGTAATCCAGCTAAGTGGAAAGGTGTTACAGGAAGGCCGTGCTTCATCCTGGCAGCTGGGATCTGTTCCCCCCAGCCACAAGGAACAAATGTTCCCGGAGTGCCCTGTGACAGTGGAATGCCTTGGAATTAATCCCAGCCAGGGTCACCTCGAGCCAAGCTCGTGGGCAAGGGGAAGAGCCCTTGGAGTTTGCTTTGGAGTGCTGGAGCTGCTTTTCCCTCCCAGCTGAAGTCCAGGCACATCCTGAGCTCAGCCTGGTGCAGGGTTGGGTAAATAATGAAGCAGCCAAAGAATAGAACAGGGCTGGCTCGGAGAGCTGGGCTGGAAGGAGAGGAAGAAGTTGTTAAAATACAGTTTCAGTCCTCACTTTTGGGGGTGGTGGGGGATGGAGATGCCTTCTTACCCAGCTGGAATCCTTGGGCAGCTCCCCTGTTCTGAACATGAATTTTTGGCCCAGCTCTGTATTCCTGGCTTTGGAAACCTTTTGGTTTTTTCCTGCCTGCCTGTCCTGGGCACGTGGGAATTCAGAGGGTGAAAGGAGAGAAATAAGTTTATAGAATAAAGAGTTTTGCCCTCAGTTTTGGGTGTGATGGGGGATGGAGGTGCTTTTTCCCCAGCTGGAATCGTGGGGCAGCTCCCCTATTTTGAACACGAATTTTTGGTTCTGCTTGACCCCCAGCTCTGCCTCCACAAATTCCCTGAAAACCTTTTGGCCTTCCCTGCCCTCCTGTCCTGGGCACGTGGGAATTCAAAGGGACAAAGGATGCCAAAGGCAGCTCATGGATTTCACCCTGAACACAACCAGGGAGCAACTGGGAGCTGAATGGTCTGGGAAGGAGATCCAGGGAGTGGGAAGGAGGGAATGTGTCCCTCCAGCAGGAAAAGCCTCTGCTCGTGCTTCATTCAGAGCATTAATTTGGGTCCTGCCTGTCCTGGTTGTGCCCCAGGTGATTCACGAGCTGCTGCCCCCGAGGGCGGGCGAGGTTCTCTGGGCAATCTCCTGGGAATTGCCGTGGAAATGAGCTCCAGCCAGGCTGGAGGATGCCAGGTGGAACGTGGTCACCAGCTGACTCCCATCCCTCATCGGAGCTGGCCACTTTGGGTTGGAAAAGGAGGCAGATTTCCCAGCTGGAAGTGGAGTGTGGGGTGATTCCATTCCGAGACAGTGGGATGGGGATGGGCCTGGAGCTCGTGGGTCCCCTCAGCCCCCAGGCAGGTTCATCAAGGTTTATTTCCTTCCATTAATTTGTTGTGTGAGGAGGAAGGAGCCGAGCACTCCTGCTGAACTGCTTGCTGTGAGGGAGCACAGAATCCCAGGATCCCTGAGGCTGGAAAAGCCCTCCAAGGTCACCGAGCCCAACCTGTGGCCAATCCCAGAGCACTGAGTGCCACATCCAGTCCTTCCTTGGAATGAGGACTCCAAACCTCCCTGGGCAGCCCCTTCCAACCCTTTCCATGCAGAAATTCCTCCCGATGTCCAACCTGCCCCTCCCCTGGCACAACTTGAGGCCGTTTCCCCTTATCCTGTCACTTTTTCCTGGGAAATGAAGTACAAAGCATTCCCTTTGTGTTTTCCTAGCCTACGAGCTGCAGGAATGCCCTGACCCGGAGCCTTTTGCCAACGGAGTGGTGAGAGGAGCCGGCTACAACGTTGGCCAGTCCATCTCCTTCGAGTGCCTGCCCGGCTACCACCTGATCGGCCACCCCGTGCTCACCTGCCAGCACGGCACCAACAGGAACTGGGACCACCCCCTGCCCAGGTGTGAAGGTACGGCCTGGGCTCACCTGGGCACGGGAATTCAGCTCCTTGGCTTGGAATGGGGCTGGAAGTGGCTCTGGGAGCAAAGGCGTGGCTGGGAATGGGCACTTGGATTGAAGGCTTGGGGCTGAGGTGTTGAAGTGTGGTCTCCGTGAGGTGTTTTGGTGAATATTTGGGGCAGTTCAGAACCAAAGGGCATCTTCTGAGGGGAATTTGGCTCTTGGGATGTGGGTGAGGACACTTTCTGTCTCCCAGCTCCCATGCTGGAGCTGTTATTTCAGCGTGACGCAGCCCAGGGTCCTCGGAGTGATAATTCCTCGCTGCTTTATTCCCTCAACAACATCCAGCTTCCATGAATTTAGCTCTGATAAATAAAAACAGTCCCTGGTGAAAGGATCTCGCAGCTCTGAGGACTCTCAGTGTGTCCTGCCTGCTCTCCTTCGTGTGGCATCTCCAGAATGTTCCAGGTGGGAGGTCCTCAGGAACCTTCCATGGTGTCCTTTCTGAAAACCACGCTGCTTCTGCAGGCTGGATTTACATTCCAGGCATCCAAACTCATCCAGATTCTCTTTTCCAACCCCCTCGTGGCTGTTTCAGCCTTTCACCCCTTGGGCTGGTGGCCGGAATTCTGTGGGATTTACTCCAGAAAGGTTTCAGATGAACCTTTAAGAAGTTCAGAGCTGCTTATTGAAGATTTCCCAGCCCATTTCCCGGGAGCACTGACCTTTATCCCAGCACTGGCTCGGCAGGAGCTGGGGAAGGAGGAGGAGAGGTGATATTTTCCCTCTTCTAAGTCCTTGAACCCCAGAGAACACAAAGCACAAAGAGCTGAATCTTCAGCTGCTCTTTCAGTGACCCCAGCAGGATCAGGGGAGCCTGTTCTGTGCCCATCTGGATGCTGGGGATACTGGGGGATACTGGGAGCAGGATTAAACCCTCACCTCCCTCAGGCATCGGCTCTGCCAGCTGCAAACACCCAGTTCTGCCCTGGTTTTGTATTTTTAAGAGGCTTTCTGGCCCTGCAGAGAGCAGAGGGGAGAGGGCTGGGAAGGTTTTGGCCCATTTGCTGCTGGTCTCTGAGCACATCCGGGCTCTTCCTGCTGCTAAAGGAATGCAGGACTTACCTTTTCCTGCCTTTTTTATCCCCAAAATTGTCTATTTTTGCCTGGCAGCAGGCAGGGAGGACACGCTGCCTTAGGCTAAGCCCCTCACTTGCCCTCGCAGGTCAGCACTGAGAGCTCCTTTAATTAAAAGAGAAGCTGTAATTCTGAAATCAAGGCACAGGGGCCCAGCTTTTCCAGCTTTCCAGGGAGTTTTCCCTGGGATCAGCAGCCTGGCTGCTGCTGGGCAGGGCAGGGAGGGACTTGGCCCCTCAGGATTTTTGGGGTTTGGTGTGTAAGGTTAAATAAACACACTGGGGAGCAGAGCCAGGCTGGGGAGAGCTGGAGCTTGGCTCCAACCTCACACCTGGATCAGCAGGGAGGGATGGGAGGGATTTATGGAGCTGCTCCTGCACAGGAAGGATGGTTTTGGCTCTTAACCCCAAATTAATGAGAGGGAGACCACGGAATTGTGGAGGCCGGAAAAGATCTTTTAAGATCATGGAGCCCAGCCATCAACCAGCACCACACAAGTGCCACATCCACACGTTTTTGGGATATTTCCAGGGATTGTGACTCCACCACTGCTCTGGGCAGCCCCTTCCCATGGAAGGACGGGGTCGGTGCAGCTCGTGGGCTTTAGGACAGGGTGACCCTTACCCCACCCAGCACCCACAGCTGCTGCAGGCAGCCAGGACCACGCTGCCAGCATTCCCATTCCAGCATTCCCATTCCAGCATTCCCATTCCAGCATTCCCATTCCCGTGCCAGGCAGCTCCAGACGTTGATGCTTGCACACAAAACTCCGAACCCTGAGGTCCTGCTGCATCCTGAGCTCATCCCTGGGCTGGGCCTAATTGCCTCGTTTAGTCTGCAAGTTCATTTGGAGCTGGAGGAGGCCTCCTGCAGCGGGACTGTCACTGGGATTGATGACCTGCATGCTGCTGCCACCCTAATCCTCATTTCCCTGCCAGCTGCTCCAGGATCCAGGGCATGGATTTGCTCCTGGGGTGATCCCATCCCAAACTCTGATTGCCATGGCAGCTGGAGGAGCTCAGGGATTCTCAGTGGGAGTGAGAGAGGAGTTTCTGTGCACACCTGGCTGGCACAGCTGGATAAAATCCACATCTGAAGAACTCCATAATTTTACCATCATGCAATCAAGCTGAAAATGCCCAGTTTTTTTCCACAGAGTTTTCCAGCCCAGTTTTTTCCACGTTTTCCAGCCCAGTTTTTCCACAGTTTTTCAGCCCAGTTTTTGCCACAAAGTTTTTCAAACCAGTTTGGTTTTGTTTTTTTTTTCCACTGAGATTTTCAGCCCAGATTTTCCACAAAGTTTTCCAGCCCAGTTTCTCCCAGGAAGTTTTTCAACCCAGTTCATTTCCATGAAGAAATGTGGGATGTGCTTGTGGCAGAGAGGAATTATTCGAGGCGAGTTAGGACAAGATCTGGATCTTCCTGTGTCCAGAATTGTTACCTTTGTATCCCAAAAAACAAATGAATAAAACTGGGATACAAGGATATTTAAGGGGATATGGAATAAAACTGGGATTCAAGGATATTTAAGGGGATATGGAATAAAACTGGGATTCAAGGATATTTAAGGGGATATGGAATAAAACTGGGATTCAAGGATATTTAAGGGGATATGGAATAAAACTGGGATTCAAGGATATTTAAGGGGATATGGAATAAAACTGGGATACAAGGATATTTAAGGGCATATGGAATAAAACTGGGATATAAGGATATTTAAGGGGATATGGAATAAAACTGGGATACAAGGATATTTAAGGGGATATGGAATAAAACTGGGATTCAAGGATATTTAAGGGGATATGGAATAAAACTGGGATTCAAGGATATTTAAGGGGATATGGAATAAAACTGGGATTCAAGGATATTTAAGGGGATATGGAATAAAACTGGGATTCAAGGATATTTAAGGGGATATGGAATAAAACTGGGATACAAGGATATTTAAGGGCATATGGAATAAAACTGGGATATAAGGATATTTAAGGGGATATGGAATAAAACTGGGATACAAGGATATTTAAGGGCATATGGAATAAAACTGGGATATAAGGATATTTAAGGGGATATGGAATAAAACTGGAATTCAAGGATATTTAAGGGGATATGGAATAAAACTGGGATATAAGGATATTTAAGGGGTATTTCCCCACTGGGTTTGTGTTTCTCTCTGATCCCCTGCAGTGCCTTGTGGGGGCAATGTCACCGCCCAGAATGGGACAGTTTATTCTCCCGGCTTCCCCAACCAGTACCCGAATTCCCAGGATTGCACCTGGCTCCTGACAGTGCCTGTGGGATATGGGATCCACCTGAACTTCACCCTGCTGCAGACAGAGCCCTACAATGACTTCATCACCGTCTGGTGGGTACAGAGGGTCAGGAACCACTCCGAGGGCTCATTTTGGGGAGATAACTCCTGGCTTTTAAAGAGCAGCAGCTGGGATTGGGACCCCTGGGATCTTCCCCTGGAAGCTTCTTGGTTTGTTTGGAGAAGGGAAGAGAAATGATGATTTTTTTTTCGAGCTTTCTTTTAAAAAAATGAATAAATAAAACTGTTATTTATGCATAATAACGGAGATCATCGGCTTCAGGCAGCCAGGGGAGCTCACAAAGCTGCTCTGATTAAAGAGTTTGTGACCAAATTTTGAGCTCGTAGCACTCAATGTCTGACCTTCAGAATATCCCCGAGTCTGCTGGGCAAACAGGGAGTGGAATTCCTTTGGGAAACGGCTCCTAATTCCTCAATTTCTGAGGGTAAAAGTGAAATTTGTGGTTGTCATTATCCACTGGGTGAGCACCAGGAGCCTTGTGGGGGTTAAACTGGAGCAGAGAGAGGGATTGGGGGTGTGAAATGTGGATGTGGGAACAGGAGGATAAGGAAGGGAGGAGTCCCTGGGCGTGCAGGGCAGAAGGGAGGTGGAGTTCCTACGGTTAAATCCATGGAATAATGTCCTTTTTTTTGTGTGTCTGGCACTAGGGATGGGCCCCAGCAAACAGCCCCTCAGCTGGGGGTGTTCACGGGGAACTCAGCCAAGAAATCAGCCCAGAGCTCCTCCAACCAGGTGCTGCTGAGGTTCCACAGCGACGCCGCCAACGGAGGCATCTTCGCCATTTATTTCTATGGTCGGTATTGCAGCATTCCTGGGATGGGGGAAATGTTGGGAAGAGCAGGGAATAGTTCTGGGAAAATGCAAAAAAACACCCTTTGACCCCCAGTTTTCCACAGTTTTTCAGCCCATTTTTTTTTCCACAAAGTTTTCCAGCCCAGTTTATTTCCGTGAAGTTTTCCAGCCTGTTTTTTTCCCACACAATTTATCCAGCCCAGTTTTTTCTATGAATTTTTCTAGCCCGGTTTTTTCCAGGAAGTTTTACTACCCAGGTTTTCCACAAAGTTTTCCAGACCAGTTTTTTGGATGAAATTTTCCAGCCCAATTTTTTTCCATGAAATTTTCCAGCCCAGTTTTTTCCACTGAGTTTTCCAGCCCAATTTTTTTCCATGAAATTTTCCAGCCCAGTTTTTTCCGCAGAGTTTTCCAGCCCGTTTTTTTCCACAAAGCTTTTCAGCCCAGTAATTTCCAGAACGTTTTCCAGCCCAGTTTTTGCCATAGAATTTTTCAAACCATGTTTTTTTTTCCCACAAATTTTCCAGGCTAGAGATTGAAGCTGGATTCCATGACCAGCACCCATGACATCTCTACACCTGTCCTGAGGCGATGCCTGTAAATCCCCTCCTCATCCTTATGGATAAATCCACTTTATTTACCTAAAACTCTGCTTCCCCTCAGTATTCCTGGAAGTTTTCCCTTTCCAATGCTCTGCTGAACCAGCTGGATCACGGTGGCCTGTTTTAAATGGCAACAGCTTCATTCCTCAGGGGAGGAAAAGCATTCCTGCAAATCCCTGGATTACTCGGGGATTCCTTGGTGTGAGGGCAGCTCAGGCTGGAGAAATCTGGGATATTACATGGAATTGAGAGCATTTAAATCGGATTAACCGAGGAGTTCCTGCGGCGGTGCCAGGATTTTGGGAAGTGGCTCCTGAATCCAGGGATGTGCAGCCACGGCCCTGCAGGAATTGCATGGGGAACCTGTGCAGGATCCCTCAGGAACCTCTGCAGGCTCCCAGGGGCTGAATTTAGGGAAGATTGATATTCCCAGAGCATGGAAGTTACAGAAAAAAATGATGGTTTGGGAGATTTGGCTCAGAATTGAGCAGGATGGGGGCAGTGGAGTGAGCGCTGCTTTTGTGGTGGGAATTAAAGACCCTCCCTGCTGTGGGTGGAATCCATCAGCCATTCCCTAGTCCTGGCAGTGCCCTGTGCTGGTGTGGGAAGTCTGGGATTGGTCCTGGATGGAATCAGGGCAGTTTAATGTCACTTGGAACCTTTTTTCCAGCTGGGCACTCTGATTAAATCTCATTTCTACAATCCCAGGCTGGGGTGGGTGGGATAAATCCCATCCCATTCCAGCCCCTTCCATGGGCAGGGACACCTCCCACTATTCCAGGGGCCCTCTAGTCCCATTTACTGGTGTTTTTTCCCCTCCTTGCACTCCCAGGATACAGAAGCCACCTCCAGCCCATTCCCTGTGCCTCCAAAAATCCCATTTTTCCCTCACACCTTTTGGAAAAAAATGATCCTGCCCCATTTTACAAAGGAAGGAATCAGGGCAAGGCAACCACAGAGCATCTCCTCCTCTAAAAAATGTATTTCAACTTTTGCCACAGAGTTTTTCTGCCCAGGTTTTCCATGGAGTTTTCCAGCCCAGTTTTTTTTCCCCCAAAATATTTCAGCCCAGTTTTTTTCACCAACTTTTTCAGGCCAGTTTTTTTCCATGGAGTTTTCCAGCCCAGTTTTCCAGCTTAGAGATTGAAGCTGGATTCCGTGATCAATTCCATGATTCCCAATCCTCATCCAGGCTGCTTTGCCGTGCTGGGAAGAGGTGGAGGTGGCAGGAATGAATATCCAGTGGCCACTGGAGCTGCAGGATCTGGGATTAAAAGGCTGAGCTGGATTTCAGGGGGAGCAGGGCCTGGCCAGGAGCAGGAGCAGGGAGGGCTGAGCAAAGAGCAGGGAATGTCTGGCATGAATATCCATGGAATTCCTGGTGCCATGGATCTCATTGAAGCTGCTCAGGGCTCTGCTGGGCTGATTTTTGTGATTTTCTTCTCCTGAGCGCTGCTTTTGTTCTGCTCAGGGGGAGCTGAGCTCTAATTTTGGTGGAAAATTCACCAAAAACATATTAAAATATCTCTTTTGTTATATAAAAAAATTAATTTCTGCTCCTCAACTCCATTTATCTCCCCATTTATCCTCGTGGTAGCCCTGAAAAATAACAGCTTTGGGGGCAAAAAATGCCAATTTTGTCCCATTTCACCTTCCCTGAGCACTGACTTGGACCTTGCTCAGGGCACTCTGTGAATTCCAAAGCTCCTGCAGGATTTGCAGCTGGAAATATTCTCACTCCTGGAATTCTTTGTGGAAGAAATCACTAATTCCAAGTTGAAAACAAAATAAAAATCGGTGAGTTTTGAATCCCTGTCCCAGGGAGGGAAATCCCTGAATAATTCTTTTTATTTATGAGGAGCCTGAGACTTTTCCATCCTGGGTGGGCGCCTGAATTCCTCAGAGGACACCGAGATCCTTCCTCAGCATCCCAGAAAGTGCTGGTGATATTCCCAAAGGGAAAACACTGTCCAGGAATGCCCAAAATCTTGTTGGGGTGGAAGAAACGTCAGGATTCAAATTCCTGCCTCCATCTCTGTAGGATTTGTGGGGGGAGAAAGGCCTGGGTGGAGTTTGCCAATTCCTGCTCCTCGTGGAGGGGGAGGAATTTCCTCATGGAGAGGGAGGAATTTCCTCATGGAGAGGGAGGAATTTTCCTCATGGAGAGGGAGGAATTTCCTTGTGGAGAAGGAGGAATTTTCCTTCTCCTTGGGGAGAGGGAGGATTTTCCTCATGGAGAGGGAGGAATTTTCTTTGCAGAGAGGGAGGATTTTCCTCATGGAGAGGGAGGAATTTCCTGATGGAAAGGGAGCAATTTTCGTCATGGAGAGGGAAGATTTTCCTCATGGAGGGGGAGGAATTTCCTTGTGGAGAAGGAGGAATTTCCTCATGGAGAGGGAAGATTTTCCTCGTGGAGAGAGGAATTTTCCTCATGGAGAGGGAGGAATTTCCTCATGGAGAAGGAGGAATTTTCCTCATGGAGAGAGAGGACTTTTCCTCATGGCGAGGGAGGAATCTCCTTGTGGAGAAGGAGGAATTTTCCTTGTGGAGAGGGAGGAATTTCCTTCTCCTTGGGGAGAGGGAGGAATTTCCTTGCAGAGAGAGAGGATTTTCCTCATGGAGAGGGAAGATTTTCCTCATGGAGAGGGAGGAATTTCCTCGTGGAGAGGGAAGAATTTTCCTCGTGGAGAGGGAGGAATTTCCTTGTGGAGAAGGAGGAATTTTCCTTCTCCTGGGGGAGAGGGAGGAATTTCCTCATGGAGAGGGAGGAATTTACCTCGTGGAGGGGGAGGAATTTCCTTGTAGAGAGGGAAGATTTTCCTCATGGAGAGGGAGGAGTTTTCCTCATGGAGAGGGAGGAATTTCCTTGTGGAGAAGGAGGAATTTTCCTCGTGGAGAGGGAAGATTTTCCTCATGGAGGGGGAAGAATTTTCCTCATGGAGGGGGAGGATTTTCCTCATGGACAGGGAGGATTTTCCTCGTGGAGGGGGAGGATTTTCCTCATGGAGAGGGAGGAATTTCTTTGTGGAGAAGGAAGAATTTCCTCATGGAGGGGGAGGATTTTCCTCGTGGAGGGGGAGGACTTTCCTCATGGAGAGGGAGGAATTTCTTTGTGGAGAAGGAAGAATTTCCTCATGGAGGGGGAGGATTTTCCTCATGGAGAGGGAGGAATTTCCTCATAGAGAAGGAAGAATTTCCTCATGGAGAGGGAGGATTTTCCTCATGGAGAGGGAGGAATTTCCCTGATTCCATTGTGCTGCTCTTCCCTTGCTTTCCCAGCTTTCCAGCTTTTCCGCTGCCAGCCTCCCACCATCGTTCCCAACGCCGAGATCATCACGGAGAACGAGGAGTTCAACATCGGTAAAACCTTCCCTCATCCTCCTCATCCTCATTCCCACCTCCCCAGCTCCTGGCAATGGCGTTTTCCTCCCAAATTTGGGCTTCCAGAGGGGCTTTCCATGGGAGCTCAACACCAAACACAGCATCCAAGTGCTCTCGTTGTTCCCAGCCTTTTCCTCCCTGGAAAAGTGGTTTTTTGTGGGAGCCCTGAGCCTGTTTGGAATCCCTCAGGAATCCCTGGGAATAACAACGGCTCTCAGGTGTTGCCCACAAAGCTTTGGAGCTGTTCTTCTGCTTTCTGAGGGCTTTTCAGGAGCTTTTTTGGGGGATTTTTTTTGGTGGGTGTTGCTCCCATCCACATTTTTAAGTGGCTGCAGCCAGGATTTTTCTTGGAGCTGCTCTCTCTGAGGGGAGTCTGCACCTGGAATCGTTCATGGATCTCGTGTGGTGGTGGGAGTTCATCCCAGGGTGACTCCAGAGTGGCTTTTGGAGCCTTTTATTTCTGATTTACACCTTTAACCCCTGCATTTCCCCCTTTTTATCCCTCTTTTTATCCCTTTTATCCCTGCATTTTGACCTTTTATTCCTGCATTCCCCTCTTTTATCCCTCTTTTTATCCCTTTTATCCCTGTATTTCCCCCTTTTATCCCTCTTTTTATCCCTTTTATCCCTGCATTTACCCCTTTTATCCCTCGATTTACCCTTTTTTCCTGCATTTTGACCTCTTATTCCTCTATTTCCCCTTTTATCCCTGTATTTCCCCCTTTTATCCCTGCATATCCCCGTTATTCCTGCATTTTGACCTTTTATTCCTGCATTCCCCCTTTTATTCCTCTTTTTATCCCTTTTATTCCTGCATTCCCCCTTTTATTCCTCTTTTTATCCCTTTTATTCCTGCATTTCCCCCTTTAATTCCTGCATTTTGACCTTTTATCCCTCTATTTCCCCTTTTATTCCTGCATTTATACCTTTCATTCTTGCCTTTCCCCCTTTTATCCCTCTATTTCCCCTTTTATCCCTGCATTTCCCCCTTTTATCCCTCTATTTCCCCTTTAATTCCTGCATTTTGACCTTTTATCCCTCTTTTTATTCCTTCTATCCCTCTATTTCTGCCTTTTATCCTTCTATTTCCCCTTCTATCCCTGCATTTCCCCCTTTTATCCCTCTATTTCCCCTTTTATCCCTGCATTTTGACCTTTTATTCCTGCATTCCCCACTTTAATTCCTGCATTTTGACCTTTTATCCCTCTTTTTATCCCTTTTATCCGTGCATTTCCCCCTTTTATCCCTCTATTTCCCCTTCTATCCCTGCATTTCCCCTTTTTATCCCTCTATTTCCCCCTTTTATCCCTCTATTTCCCCTTTAATTCCTGCATTTTGACCTTCTATCCCTCTTTTTATTCCTTCTATCCCTCTATTTCTGCCTTTTATCCTTCTATTTCCCCCTTTTATCCCTCTATTTCCCCCCTTTTATCCCTGCATTTCCCCCTTTTATCCCTGCATTCCCCCCTTTTATCCCTCAATTTCCCCTTTTATCCCTGCATTCCCCCCTTTTGTCCCTCTATTTCCCTTTTATTCCTGCATTTCCCCCTTTAATTCCTGCATTTGCCCCTTTTTTCCTACATTTACCTTTTATCCCTCTTTTTATCCCTTTTATCCCTGCATTCCCCTTTTATCCCTCTATTTCCCCCTTTTATCCCTCTATTTCCCCTTCTATCCCTGCATTTTGACCTTTTATTCCTGCATTCCCCACTTTAATTCCTGCATTTTGACCTTTTATCCCTCTTTTTATCCCTTCTATCCCTGCATTCCCCCCTTTTATCCCTGCATTCCCCCCTTTTATCCCTCTATTTCCCCTTTAATTCCTGCATTTATACCTTTTATCCCTCTATTTATTCCTTCTATCCCTCTATTTCTGCCTTTTATCCTTCTATTTCCCCCTTCTATCCCTGCATTCCCCCCTTTTTTCCCTCTATCTCCCCCTTTTATCCATTTCCCCTTTTATGCCTGCATTCCCCCTTTTATCCCTCTATTTCCCCTTCTATCCCTGCATTTTGACCTTATTCCTGCATTCCCCACTTTAATTCCTGCATTTTGACCTTTTATCCCTCTTTTTATCCCTTCTATCCCTGCATTCCCCCCTTTTATCCCTCTTTTTATCCCTTCTATCCCTGCATTCCCCCCTTTTATCCCTCTTATCTCCCCCTTTTATCCCTCAATTTCCCCCTTTTATCCCTCAATTCCCCCCTTTTATCCCTCTATTCCCCCCTTTTATCCCTCTATTCCCCCCTTTTATCCCTCTATTTCCCCCTTTTATCCCTCAATTTCCCCCTTTTATCCCTCTATCTCCCCCTTTTATCCCTCTATCTCCCCTTCTATCCCTGCATTTCCCCCTCTCATTCCCGTTTTCCATCCCTGCCCAGGTGACATCGTGAGGTACCGCTGCCTTCCTGGCTTCACCCTCATTGGCAACGAGATCCTCACCTGCAAACTGGGCACCCACCTGCAGTTTGAGGGGCCCCCACCCACCTGTGAAGGTAAAGCCTCCATAATTCCCAGATTTCCCTGCTCAGGGAGGGATTTGGGAGAGGTTTTCCCACACGTTTTTCATCCTTGGGGTTAATTTTCCCATCTCCAGCATGCCAGGAGTGCGGGGCTTTGGGTGAGGGAGGGAGACCCCGCTGTGTGCCAGGGCTGGGCACCTGGGCTGGGATCTCAGCAAATCCCAGGGAGAGATTCCCTGGGGAATTTATGGCAGCAGCTCTGGAAAATGATGGAGGGAATGTTCATAAAATCATGGAATATCCTGAGCTGGAAGGATCGTCCTGTTCAATCCCTGTCCCTGCACTGACATGCCAAAAATTCCACCCCGTGCATCCCTGAGAGTGTTGTCCCAACACTCCTGGAGCTCTGGAATGCAGCCTTGGGGTCGTGACAATTCCCTGGGGAGCCTCTTCCAGTGCCCACCAATTCCAGTTTCCCCACTCCAGGCTCGGGGGATTTTGCAGGGTCTCCACACCAAAACCATGGGATTGCACCCCAAGGGTTCTTTGGGATTTGGGATTGAGCAGTGCTGTGTGCTCCAGAGGCATCCAGGTGTCCTTCCCCTGGGAATAGGGAATGCTGGGCTGCCAGAGGAGGAGCAGGGAAGCTCCTCAGGCCGGGCAATCCCACAGGAACAGCTCCTCTGTGGATTCCAGGGAATGTCTGGAATTGAAAGCCCCAAACTCGCTGCCTGGGCACCTTGGGGCTGCTCAGGAGCGATCCCAGAGATGTTTCCCTGCTCCCACATCCCTGATTTCTCCTCTGGATCCCTGCTGGGCCCTTTGGCCACTCCAGCCCTGGTTATTCTGCTGCTCTCTGACCATTTTTCCCAAATAATGGGATATTTTCCTGGAGCTTTATTCCCTCTGCGAGAGCAGGAGCTGGAGGAGAGGGAGCGAGGTCATTCCATGATTTCCTGGTGGTTGTTAGCCCAGGGCTGAGGGCACTGCCCAGATCACAGCTGGCCACCAGTTCCTGGAGGCCACAACATTCCTGATGGGATGCAGGATTTGGAAAGAATTCCTGTTCTTTCTGGGCACTTCTGGCTGTTTTCTGTCCATAAAATCCTGCATTTGCACCGGGCTTTGGTGACGATTATGGGTAAAGAAAGATTCCCCTTTCCTTTCCTTTCCTTTCCTTTCCTTTCCTTTCCTTTCCTTTCCTTTCCTTTCCTTTCCTTTCCTTTCCTTTCCTTTCCTTTCCTTTCCTTTCCTTTCCTTTCCTTTCCTTTCCTTTCCTTTCCTTTCCTTTCCTTTCCTTTCCTTTCCTTTCCTTTCCTTTCCTTTCCTTTCCTTTCCTTTCCTTTCCTTTCCTTTCCTTTCCTTTCCTTTCCTTTCCTTTCCTTTCCTTTCCTTTCCTTCCCTTCCCTTCCCTTCCCTTTCCTTTCCTTCCCTTCCCTTCCCTTCCCTTCCCTTCCCTTCCCTTCCCTTCCCTTCCCTTCCCTTCCCTTCCCTTCCCTTCCCTTCCCTTCCCTTCCCTTCCCTTCCCTTCCCTTCCCTTCCCTTCCCTTCCCTTCCCTTCCCTTCCCTTCCCTTCCCTTCCCTTCCCTTCCCTTCCCTTCCCTTCCCTTCCCTTCCCTTCCCTTCCCTTCCCTTCCCTTCCCTTCCCTTCCCTTCCCTTCCCTCCCCTCCCCTCCCCTCCCCTCCCCTCCCCTCCCCTCCCCTCCCCTCCCCTCCCCTCCCCTCCCCTCCCCTCCCCTCCCCTCCCCTCCCCTCCCCTCCCCTCCCCTTCCCTTTCCCCCTTCCCTTTCCCCCTTCCCTTTCCCCCTTCCCTTTCCCCCTTCCCTTTCCCCCTTCCCTTTCCCCCTTCCCTTTCCCCCTTCCCTTTCCCCCTTCCCTTTCCTCTGTGTGTTCCCCTTTCCTGGGGTATTTTGTTGGCCTTTTTTTTCACTCTTCCCAGCTGGGTTTAACATTCCTCGATGCCAAGTGTGGGGTGGGGATGAGAGGAGGGAATTGGGAGTTCCCATATCCCAGTTAACAACTCCACAGGATGAGCTGCAGTTCCAGCCTTTGTTCTGATGGAGTTTCCAGGGATTCCTGGAGAGGTTTCTGTGCCTCCAGAGAGTTCTGGTTGTGGCACTGCTCGTTTTGGGAGAGATGGGGAGCAAGGCTGAGGCAGTGGGAATGGTTTGTTGGCTTCGCTGCTTTTTGCTCCCTTTACGTGTGACAATTATTGGGATTTGTAGGATTTTGGGATTCTCCAAGCTCCAGGGATCAAGGAGTGCAAGGGTTGTGCTCTGCTTTGAGCTGGCTCATCAAGACAGACATTGTGCTTCCATCCTTCCTCTGAAAAACCAGGAATATTCCTTTCCATTCCCAGTGCACTGCCCCATGAACCAGCTGATGACGGATTCCACAGGGGTGATCCTGAGCCAGAGCTTCCTGGGAAGTTACCCTCACTTCCAGACGTGTTCCTGGGTGGTGAAGGTGGAGCCAGGGTACAACATCTCCCTCACCATCGAGTACTTCCTCAGCGAGAAGCAGTTCGACGAGTTCGAGATCTTCGATGGTAAGAGATTGACCCCTCCGACCTGCGGGGTCCTTCATCCCAAACCTTCCTCATGGGATTCCATAATCCCATGGCAGTCAAAGGGGAAGGAGCATTCCAGGCCCAGCTCCCCACCTGTAACCTCCTGCTGGCCTTCCAGAAAGCTCCTCCTGAGCCTCACTGGTTCCTGGCGTAAGGAAATAGCAGCAATTCCATTTTTCAGCTGGATCTGAAGCATTTTTCCAAGGGGCAGGAGTTAGGAAATTCCTGGGAGAGGGATGGCAGCAGAGATTGCTGCAGGGAATGAGTTGGGAAGTGGGAATTCTCATCCCTGAAGGCCACAAGGAGCAGATTCTCCAGGCCCAGGAGGAACCTTGGAGCTTTGAGTTGTTTCTCAACCACTTTTCAACAATCAGAACCAGGATTATGGGATCACACTCTGGAAAAATTCCAGGGAGAAACCTTGGAGCTTTGGCTCATTTCTCAAGCACTCTTCAGAGTCAGAAGCAGGATGTGTGGAGTCACTGATGCCAGGGATTGGATACTGGGAAAGCTTTGTGGATGAGGGGGTGGTCAGGCACTGGAAAAGTCTTGGGAATGGGATTGTCAGGGCAATCCATGCAGAACATGGGGGCTGTGCTGCTACTCCTGGGATCACCATGGGGACCTGAACTCCTGCCTGGAGCAAATCGTGGTTTTAATGTGTTTTTTTGGATCCTGGATTCCCAGGAGCAGGATGTGAGCCCTGGAACTCATGTCCACAGCGAGCTGGGAGCTGCCTCTCCTCATGGAAAAGCTCCATGTGCCCATTCCTCCCGCAGGGACACCGAGCCCCACGAGTGGCTCCGTGGCAGCTCTGACTTTTCCCTTTTCCCTCTCCCCTCCTTCTTCCAGGTCCCTCTGGACAGAGTCCCCTGCTGCTGTCCCTGAGTGGGAATTACTCGGCCCCTCTGACCGTCACCAGCAGCGGGAACAGCGTCTTCCTGCGCTGGTCCTCCGACCACGCCTACAACAGGAAAGGCTTCAAAATCCGCTACTCTGGTGAGTCCCAGCTGCCTCTGCCAGCTGCAGGAGTGGCTCCACAGCCAGGAGAATCCATGGAGTTCCTGTGGAGATCCAGCTGTGAGGGCAGGAGGTGCCGAGGCGGGGGAGGCACAGAGCCGGGCACGTTCTGAGCTGGGGAGGCTGGGAAAGGCAGGGTTTGTCCAGGAGAATCCTTGGAGCTTTGGGTCGTTTCTCGACCATTTTATAGCAATCAGAACCAGGATTGTGGGATCACAATGAGGAGGAATTCCAGGGAGAATCCTTGGAGCTTTAGTTTGTTTCTCGACCATTCTTTTAACAATCCTAACCAGAATTGTGGGATCACAATCAGGAGGAATTCCAGGGAGAATCCTTGGAGCTTTGGGTCGTTTCTCGACCATTTTTTAGCAATCAGAACCAGGATTGTGGGATCACAATCAGGAGAAATCCCAGGGAGAATCCTTGGAGCTTTGGGTCGTTTCTCAAGCACTCTTCAGAGTCAGAAGCAGGATGTGTAGAGTCATTGATGCCAGGGATTGGATACTGGGTAAGGTTTGTGGATGAGGGGGTGGTCAGGCACTGGAAAAGTCTGTCCAGGGAAGTGCTGGAATCACAATCCCTGGAAGTGCTCAAACAAAGTGTAGATGTGGTGCTCAAGGACCTGGTTTGGTGGTGGGGTAATGGCTGGACTCGATCTTGGAGACCTTTTCCAACCTTAATGATTCCGGGATTCTATAAGTGGCTCTGGATCCGGAGGAGGGAATCCCATCCCAAATATTTCTGTGTTCTTAAGTGATCACATCCTTGCAGTGAGGGACATCCCAGAATGTCAGAACCTGCTTAGGAGCTGCTCAGAGCATGAGCCACAACTTCCCTGTCACCGAGGGTGTCACAGCTTTTCCAGGGATTTGTCAAAAACATCTGGATCTGGATGAGAGAATCCCATCCCAAAGATTTCAATGCTGCTAAATGACCATGTCCTTGCCATGAGGCCATCCTGAGATGTTGGAACATCCCAGAACTTCAGACCCTGGGTTAGGAGCTGCTCAGAGCCACAACTTCATGTCACCGAGGGTGTCACAGCTTTTCTACGGAATTGTCAAAAACATCTGGATCTGGATGAGGGAATCCCATCCCAAATATTTCTGTGTTCCTGAATGACCGTGTCCTTGCAGTGAGGAACATCCCAGAACGTCAGAGCCTGCTCAGGAGCTGCTCGGAGCATGAGGCACAACTTCCCTGTGACTGAGGGTGTCACAGCTTTTCCAGGGAATTGTCAAACCCACTCTGTGCTCCTGCTCATCTGTTTGGGAGCAGAACCAGGATCAGGGAATCCTGGCTGCTCATCCAGCACAAAACTGCTGCCAGAGCCGGAATATTGGCTGAGAATTCCCCGCAGCGAATCCCTGTGTGGGAACTTGGCAATTCTCAATTAATGGAAGTTCTCAAACCGGGCTCAGACCCTGCCAGCACCTCAGAAGTGAGGAATGAATTCACTCAGCAGATGGATTAAGGAATATTTCGTTATCAGGATCGACCCCTTATTCCAGAGTGAGGCTCAGACCGGAGCCCCGCGCTCCTTCCCCGCTTCGACTTCGTGTTTATCCATCGTCAACTCCCCGTTTTTCGGGAAGCTCGGTGTAATTCCTGGGGGAGGGAAGGGGATGACCCTGATGCTGCCCGTGCTGTGATTGGTTTCCTTTCTCCTGCCCCCCTTCCCAGCTCCCTACTGCAGCCTCCCGCAGCCGCCGGCGCACGGGATGATCCTGAGCCACTCCGGGCTGCGCCCCGGCAGCTCCGTGCGCTTCGCATGCGACGCCGGATACCGCCTGGTGGGACACAGCACCACCACCTGCAGCCAGCACCCCCAGGGCCACTTCCACTGGAGGGAAGCCATCCCCCTGTGCCAAGGTGAGAGCGTGGAAGGGTTGGGATCAAGTGCCAGGAATCGTGGGAAAAGCAGGGGGAAAAGGCGGTGAAAAAAAAAACCCCAAATTGGAATTCCCGTTGAGAATTCCGTGTGGAGAACGGGCTCGGAGCGCTGAGGGGTGTTTGGCCTTGGGAATAGATGGGCAGAGAGGGAAGGAGGTAACTGGGAGTGGGAAAAGAGGGAAGGGCTTGCGATGGGGGAGGAAAAACCTCGTCTGTGTGAAGGTGCTGCTGTTGGAATTCCCGTTGCGAATTCCATGTTGGAGCTGCAGGTGGGCACTGAGGGGGGCTCCTCATATCCAAGGCCTTGGGAATAGAAGGCAAAGAGGGGGTTAACTGGGAGTGGGAAAAGAGGGAAGGGCTCCAGATGAGGGAGGAAAAATTCCCAATCTGTGTGAAGGTGCTGCTGTTGGAATTCCCGTTGAGAATTCCATGTTGAAAACAGGCTTGGAGATGTAGGCGGGCACTGAGGGGTGCTCCTCGTATCCAAGGCCTTGGGAATAGATGGGGAAAGAGGGAAGCAGGTAACTGGGAATGGGAAAAGAGGGAAGGCCTTGGGATGGGGGAGGAAAAGCCTCATCTGTGTGAAGACACCCCTATTGGAATTTTTGTAATTCCATGTTGAGGATGGACTTGGAGCTGCAGGTGGGCACTGAGGGGTGATCCTCATGTCCAAGGCCTTGGGAATAGAAGGCAAAGAGGGAAGGGAGTAATTGGGAGCAGGAAAAGAGGGAAGGGGTCAGGATGGGGAAGGAAAAGCCCCATCTCTGTGAAGGCTCTTGGTGTGGAAGTGTTCAGACCCTCAGTGAAGACACAGCCAAGCCTCGCTTGGGAGAAGCTTGGAAGAATCCACAAAGGCTTGGAAGAATCTGGAAAGGCTGCCAGGAGCACCAGGGCTGCTCTGCTCCCTAACTGGAATTCCCTTTCTGGTTCTTCTGGAAGTGCCCTCTTAGCTCTGCACGTGTCAGCGGGGGGAGGGAAATTCCTGGGGATTCAGGCAGCTCCCATTGGCTTCATCCAAGGTTTAGCCATGGAGTTGTTCCTTCCACATTCCCTGCTCATTATCCGGAATCTCCGTGGCACATCCTGCCCAGCACAGAGCGAATTCCAGCACGGGAAGCACTGGGGACAAGGCTTTGTGCCTGGGGGGTTCTGCTGCTGCTCCCGGTGCTCCCTCTCTGCTCCCACCTTTCCCTCCACCCACCAATCATCTCGGCTCCTTTGTGGAGCTGAAATTCCCATCGTTATTCCAAAGGAGCCTTGCAGTGCCTTTGAACACTCATCCCTGTTCCAAGGGACTGAGCCTGGGGATTCATAGTGCATTGACTTCCCTGGAATCCAGGCAGGGAGCAGAGCTGGCTCTGGCACTGTCGCTCTGCGGTGTCTGCATTGTTAGGCCATCAGGAGACGTGGGATTGTTCCATGTGGGAGGCTTGGAAGGCTCCTGGATCACTTTGGCTCTTTGGGAATTGCACCTCTGAAGGAGAACTTGGTGCTGGGAGCGCTCGTTTCCCTCTGGAGTTGATTTTAAAGGAGTGGGAAGTGCTAAACCAAGGCCCCGCTGCTCCATCCTGTTCCAGAGGGAGGCTGGACACAAGGTCAGGGAGGGATTTCGCTCCCAGAAAATGGGGATTGGGCAAAGCCAAGAGCTGGGGTGAGCAGATGAACAGCACAGCCAGGGCTGTCATGGCAACTGTGCTTCCCGAATCCTTAGCCCAGCCTGAGGGATTCCTCTGGTTTACTCCACCTTTTTTAAGGAAAATTGTGTCCTTAGGAACAGGTCTGGATCCTGCCAAGCCCTGACTGCCCTGCAGGGGTGGAATCCCACCTGAACCTCGTGCTCAGCTCCCAGGAGGTGTGGTGGGGTGAGGGGAATGGACTTTAAACCTGGAAGTGGGAAGGAGATGGAGGGAAGTTGGGAAGGGCTGGATTGGCTGGGGTGACACCGCAGCCACAGTTCAGAGCAGGAGCAAGTCCCCAACCAGCAGCTCCGGGGCCACCAGGGAAGGGCTCGGAGCCAGACCCGCTGTGGTGGTCACTCCCAGGCCTGGGAATGTTGGGAAGCTCCCGTGGTGGTGCTGAGCAGCCCAGGGCTGTGCCTTGGGAAGGGGATTTTCCATGGGAAGTGAGAGGCCCCAAAGCCATCCCACACCACTCTGGCCCTGCTGAACGTGTGACGTGGCAGGAGCCCCACGGGCACCATCCGTGGTGCCCACTCCATGGCAGAGCAGGAATTTGAGGGCAATCCATAGCATTCCAGGTATCTTCCTGATTCGTTTTCCCTTTGGAGGAGTGGGAATGTCTCCACTGAGCACACAGGGCAGGATCTTGCTGCTGGATGTCCCTCTGGAAGAGCAGGGAGAACTTGAATTCCTCCCGAGGTGAAAAGAGTCCCTTTTCCCCTCTCTTTCCTCGTTTTCCTGTCAGGAATCCCAGTACTGGCCCGTGGCTCTCTGGTGCCCTGGGCTGGATGCAGGATTCAGGATTCAGGAGGAGAATTCCTGGCAGAGCAGCTCCACCCCGAGGCCTGGGCTGGCTCCTCTCCTGCTCCTTCAGCCACATCAAATCCAACATTTTTCTGTCTATCCCCACATCTCCCAAAGCAGCTTTTGGGTTGGGCTGTATCAAATTCCCACCCTTTCAGGTGGCAGAGATTTGGGAATTCCCTCCGTGGAGCTGCAGGAATTGTTCCCCCCGTGTCAGGAAGGAGGGACTGGGGTGCCCAGAAACACAAATGCACAAATGACGCTTCCCAAAGCTCCTTCCTGCCAGCTCAGAATCCTCTCCCCCTTCCCCATCCCCTCGGAATAACCTTCCCTCCGTGCTCCGTCCTCGCTGGATTTGTGGAATATTCTGCAGGGAACCATCCTGCCTTGGCACAGAGGGCACTCCATGATCTGCTGTGCCTTTGCTGTCTCTGCTGCTTTGGAGCAGTTTTGTCTTTGGGATCCCAGCTGCAGATTTGCTTTTTCTGTCCCTTCTCCTTTTTCCCTTTGTTTCTCCAAGCCAAACGCTGGTTTGATTCCCTTTGGAACAACCTCCCTCATCCCACATTCCTGGGGATAAATAAAAGGGATGATTTTTTGGGAAGCATTAAGGGAATGGAAAGGAGAAAGGAGCAGGCCTTGGTGGGGATGGGAAGGGCTCAGCTTCCCCCCAGTCTCCGTGGCTGGGGAGTGGTGCCTGAAGTGGCCTCCTAAAAACAGAGACTGGACAGGAGGAGTAAGGGAATAAACACTCCCATGAGTTGCAGTGCCCACAGGTTGAGCCTCAGGAATGGGTTTGTTGCCACCCCAAAAGTCTCTGTAAAGAAAAACTTGATACTGGTTTTAAACTGGCAGAGAGCAGATTTAGATAAAAGATTGGAAAGAAATTCCTCCCTGTGAGGGTGGAGAGGGGCTGGAATGGGTTTTCCAGAGAAGCTGGGGCTGCCTCTGGATCCCTGGAAGTGTCCAAGGCCAGGTTGGACAGGGGCTTGGAGCCACCTGGGATAGGGGAAGGTGTCCCTGGCCATGGCAGGGGGTGGGATGGGATTGAAGGTCCTTCCAACCCCAACCATTCCATGATCCCATGGAATGAAGGCAAGAGGCAGCTCAGCCTGGCTGGCCTGGAGCTCTTTCCCTCCCTGTCCCTCCCTGTGCCTCAGTTTCCTGGGGATAAATAAAAGGGATGATTTTTTGGGAAGCATTAAGGGAATGGAAAGGAGAAAGGAGCAGGCCTTGGCGGGGATGGGAAGGGCTCAGCTTCCCCCCAGTCTCCGTGGCTGGAGCAGGAGGAAAGGGAAGCAGGAAAAAGGAACACCAGAGCTGCTGGGTGGCAGGGAAAAGGTTGGATTTTCCAGGTGCCCTCTTTTCCCTGGAAGGCCATTGGTATTCAGCCTGGCAGCCTGTCTAGACACCAGGCCTTGGAGAGGGATTGGCCAGCCCTGAGCTCGCTGCAGTGACACTCCTGTCACCATCAGTGCTGCCAGGGACGGGCCTGATCCTGCCTCTGGAATTGCTCCCACCCCTCGGAATTCCAGCACCTGCCAGCTGCTCTGGGATCCCGCTCCAGGCTGCAGCAGGAGTGGGATAAAAGCTGGACTTTGTGTAGGGAAAGCCCCAGGGTTGTGTTGCTGTGGCTCCCTGGCCCTCACTGGGCTCCCAGTCACCAAAATGTGACTTTTCCTGCTTTTCCAGCCCTGTTTCTGTGCTCAGGGAACACCAGGAAAGCCCCAGGGTTGTGCTGCTGTGGCTCCTTGGCCCTCACTGGGCTCCCAGTCACCAAAACGTGACTTTTCCTGCTTTTCCAGCCCTGTTTCTGTGCTCAGGGAACACCAGGAAGGTGAATGTGTTAGAGCAGCTCGGGAGAAGAGCTCGGGAGCTGAGCTGGGGCTGCTCCAGGAGGGAATGGGATTGTTGGGAAGCACAGGCAGATATTGGGATCAGGGGTTAGGGCTGTGCTTCCTGGCTGCTTCTGCTCCTCTCCCAGCCCCACAGAGACTTCAGCAGCTTCCCAGGTCCTGGCTGCTCTTCCCTTGGCATCCCACCCTGTCCAGACAGGAGGGATGTGGATCTCCCTCTTCCCCAGAGCCAGGCTTGGAGAGGGATGGGGACCTCAGGGTGGGTTTGGAGTCAGATCTGGATTTGCTTCCCCTCCTCCCCCGAATGCTGCTGGAAAAGCAGATGTGAGGGACATTTCCCAACGCTGGCATTCCCGGGGGTGGGAAGCAGGATAACAACATAAATGGGGCGATTCTTTGTGTATTTCTGGCTGTCACCTGCCTGTCCCCTCCCTGCCCTGCCCTCGGATCCGAGGATTCCAGCGGGAATGGTGCAGAGCCCCTGTCTCCAGCAGCTGCCTGGCTTTTCCATTTTCCCCCTGAATTCCCACCCTTTTCCTCCTCAGCTAAATCCATCCACAATTTGCTGCTTTATGGGATCCAGAAGTGCTCCTGGAGAGGGGTTTGGGGTGGCTGCTGCTGTGGAATCCTTTATCTCCACGTGAGAACTCGGCAGCGCTCCGCCGATGCATTTTGTGTTATGGTTATTATGGGAAGTGTGAGCCAGAGCCTTTTCCAGGAGGAACTGGGATTCGGGGCTGGATTCACTGTTGCAAACACTGGTCCTTTATGAAGGGTGGGCACTCCCTGGAGTTTACCAGTAGGAAAGTTTGGGATGTGGGATTTCGGTTCGGGATAAAACCAGCAGCTCCCTGATGGGTTTTTTTTTGGGGGGGGGCGGTGTGTTTTCTCTTCCCAGCTCTCTCCTGTGGCGTTCCCAGAGCCCCGAGGAACGGGGTTGTTTTTGGGAAGGAGTACACGGTGGGCACCAAGGCCGTGTACCAGTGCAACCAGGGCTTCCAGCTGCAGCCGGGCAGCGAGCCCAGCACCGAGTGCCTGCAGGAGGGAGTCTGGAGCAACGGGAATCAGCCCCCGCTGTGCGTGGGTGAGTGGGAATTCGGGATGTCCGGCCGGCGCTGGGGTGGCCTTTCCACCTGGAGAACAACCAGCTCTGCCCCCACGGCTCTGGGGTTTGCTGGGGAATTACTGGAGAGATGAAATCTGGCAGGGGGTGGGGTGGGATGGGATGGGATGGGATGGGATGGGATGGGATGGGATGGGATGGGATGGGATGGGATTGAAGGTCCTTCCAACCCCAACCATTCCATGATCCCATGGAATGAAGGCAAGAGGCAGCTCAGCCTGGCTGGCCTGAAGCTCCTTCCCTCCCTGTCCATCCCTGTGCCTCAGTTTCCTGGGGATAAATAAAAGGGATGATTTTTTTGGGAAGCATTAAGGGAATGGAAAGGAGAAAGGAGCAGGCCTTGGCGGGGATGGGAAGGGCTCAGCTTCCCCCCAGTCTCTGTGGCTGGGGAGTGGTGCCTGAAGTGGCCTCTGTGCTAGTTTGAAAACAAACCAGTGGGAGGCACCAAGTCAGAATAACAATTTAATGGAAATTAAAGAAAAGGAAAAGAAAGTAAAAGAAAACACTGACAGAGTCAAGATACAGCCTGAGTCCCTGTTAGGCAGGGTGGTGGTAGCAGTCTGGTAGAATGGTGGCTGCAGTCCTCTGAAGCCGTGATCCTGTAGTAAAGGGGTCTGCTCCTCCTAAGAAAGTCCAGTGGTGGCTGTGTAGCTCCTGTCCTCTGGAAATCCAGTGGGAAGATTGTCTCTGGTGTTCAGAATCTCAGATTATATCCAGGATGGAATGCTTGGTTCCTCCCTCTGGGTGGAGCATCTCACAATGGGGTAATGAGTCATGAGGCCAAGTGTTGATTAGGCTCATTAACAGGAGATAGTCCGGAGGGAGTTATCTGGGAGTCATCAACAGCAGAGTGTCCGGAGGGAGTTATCTGGGAGTGATGGGGCAGGACAATGATGGGCCATTAACAGCAAGATGGTCTCGGGGGGAGGAGGCAAGGAAACACTGCCCCACCTGATTTCAACAGCTCATGGGGATGGGAATAGAACACACTGCAACCCAGGACAGCCTCCTAAAAACAGAGACTGGGCAGGAGTAAGGGAATCAAGGCAGGGATTTGTTTGAAAGGCCTTCAAAGGTACCCCTGGGAGCCAGAGGCCGCTGCCGAGATGGGCCCCAAGGTGGACGGCAGGGCACGAGTTCTTCACACTGTTATAGGTTTGGTTCATTTGCATAGCAGGGTGAATTCTCCAATTAAAGCTTCAGTTAATGAGGTCATTCCCCTCAGCTTGCCCCCCTTTAGAGGCTCTTTGGTTGACACTTTTTGGGCCTAGGACGGTCTGGGTGTCCCTGGAGAGCGGCGAGCTCTGCCCTGGGGCTCTGGGGCTGGTGGTTCCCAGCTGCGCTGCTGCCTCCACACCTTCAGCTTCTTGGTTGGTTTTTAATAATAAGATTCTCAACTTTTGATGAAAATGAAGATTTTTTTATAAATTAAGGAACTTCTTTTTCGCTTTTTTGTGATTTTTCGTGTTAAGATTTGTAAGAAATTACAGATTTATTTCGCTTTTTTGTCGATTTTTTTAAATTAAGATTTTAATATTCTGATTAAAATTAGGAATGTTATTAAATTAGGATTTTTGGGGGCTTTTTTGTAGGATTTTAATATTTTTAGTAAAACAGATTTTTAATAAATTAATTTTTTTTTGCTTTTTTGTAAATTTTTTATATTATATTTTAATATTTTCATTATAATTAGGATTTTTAATAAATGAAGAAAAATTTTTGCTTTCTCGTAGATTTTTAATATGAAGATTTTAATATTTCGATTAAAATTATGATTTTGAATAAATTAAGATTTTTTGCTTTTTTGTAGTTTTTTAATATTAAGATTTTAATATTTTTATGAGAATTAAGATTTTTTTAAAAATGAAGAAACATTTTTGCTTTTTTGTAGTTTTTTAATATTAATATTTTAATATTTTTAGTAAAATTAAGATTCTTAATAAATGAAGAAAATTTTTAGCTTTGTTGCAGATTTTTAATATTAAGATTTGAATATTTTTAGTAAAACTAAGATTTCTAATAAATTAAGGATTTTTTTCCCCTTTTTTGTAGATTTTTTTTATTTTAAGATTTTCATATCGAGATTTTTAGTAAAATTGAGATTTTTAATAAATTAAGGATTTTGTTTGCTTTTCTGTATGCTTTTAATATTAAGATTTTAATGTTTTTATTTAAATTAAAATTTTTAATAAATTAAGAATTTTTTTATTTTCTGTGTATTTTTAATATTAAGATTTTAATATTGAAATTTTTAATAAATTAATTTTTTTTTGCTTTCTTGGAGCTTTTTAATGTTGAGATTTTTATTAAGATTTATAATCAATGAATAATTCTTTTTGCTTTTTTGTAGATTTTTAAGATTAGGATTTTAATACTGAGATTTTTATTAAAATGAAGATTTTTAGAAAATTAAGAATTTCTTTAGCTTTTCTGTATATTTTTAACATTAAGGTCTTAATATTAAGATTTTTATTAAATGAAGAATTTTTTTTAGCTTTCTTGTATATTTTTAACATAAAGCTTTTCATATTGAGATTTTTATTAAAATTAAGATGTTTATTAAATGAAAATACTCAGCTTTTTGGTAGATTTTTAAGATTAGGATTTTAATATTTTTATTAAAATTTTCATGTTAATTTTAATAAAAATATTAAATTCTTAATCTTAAAAATCTACCAAAAAGCTAAAAATTAAGATTTTTAGTACATTAATATTTTTCTTCACTTTTTTGTAGACTTTTAACATTAAGATTTTAATATTAAGATTTTTAATAAAGAATGTTTTTAGCTTTTCCGTATCTTTTTAATATTAAGATTTTCATCTTGAGATGTTTACGAAAACTAAGATTTTTAATAAATTAAAGGATAAATTAAAGGAGTTTATCCTTAATAAGCTTAATTCATTTATAATGAATTAAACTTATAAATATTGACAAGCTGAGTGTGCACCTTAAAGAACTCCTGTTAATGTTTCTGCTGCCTTTTCTATTCTATTTATTATATTATTTATTTTATATTTATAATTGGCTTTTAAAACCGAAGATTTGGGCTTTTTCTGTATTTTTCCTGGACTTGTGGCTCTGGAAAATCCTATTCTATTTATTATATTATTTATTTTATATTTATAATTGGCTTTTAAAACCCGAAGATTTGGGCTTTTTCTGTATTTTTCCTGGACTTGTGGCTCTGGAAAATCCCACTGTGCAGTTACAGAGCTCCTGGTGTTTTTCCAACCTTTTCTCTTGGATTTTAGGGTTCATATCTCTACTAAAAATCAACTTTTTCCCTGCAGGGAGCAGCCAGGAGTGGCACAGGGAGAGGGAGCAGCAGATTTTGGGATGCTCGGGGTGATGTGGGATTGAGAGCAGGAGCTGGGATTTTTCAAGAGGGAAGTCTGGGGTAAACAGTGGGATCCTGGCACTCAGCTGCCTGCAGAGGCATGCAGGGAATTCCTGGATGCAGGGAATTCCTGGTGCCAGTAAAACCTACAAAAATCCATTTCTAACACACTGCTGAAATATTGTTTAGCCTCATTTCCAAAGGGGAAAGAACGAGATTTCCACAAGAGGAAAGAACGAGAAGTGGGGTGAAGAAACCCTTGGACCAACTCCGAGGGTTGGGTCACTGGGGACCTGAATGTCCTGGGGGATGTAGCTGTTAGAAATCCTAATTAATTCACCTCATCAAACTGCAGAGATCTGCTGGCCAGCTGTGCCCGTGGCTACCTGGAAGCTTCCAAAGCAAGCTCTGCTTTTTCTTTTATGATTTAGCATCCTTGCGAGGCGTCTCCTCTCCGAATTTCAGCCCCGAGAGTTTTCCTTCCCCTTCTCAACAACAATCCCACCAGGGGATGTTCCCCTCATTAAAAACCTGCCCCAACCTGGATTGTTTGGGGCTTGAAACCTCAATTAACCAACTCTCTGTGTTATTTTTTTGGCTCGTTTTCCTGCCTGCCCGCTGGGCTCAGCTGTGACGTGCCCCGACGTGGGCAGCATCGCGGTGGAGCACGGCCGCTGGCGCCTGACCTACGAGGTGCAGTACCACTACAACGCCCAGCTGATGCTCATCTGCGACCCTGGCTACTACTACACTGGCCAGAGGGTCATCCGCTGCCAGGCCAACGGCACCTGGAGCATCGGGGAGCCCGTGCCCACCTGTAAAAGTAAGAGCAGGGTGGCACCAGGGTGGCACCGGGGGCTGGGTTTGTGTTCGGGGTCAACGCCGGGGATTTGAGGCTGGTGCTGGTGGGTGATGGTGGGTGACCAAGGAGGTGGTGGTGCCCTTTGGGTACGAGATGAGATGGTTTGGTGCGGATTTTGGGGAAGAAGTCCCTCCCTCTGAGCATGGGGATGGGTTGCCCAGGGAAGCTGTGGCTGCGCCATCCCTGGAAGTGTCCAAGGCCAGCTTGGAGCAAGCTGGGATGGTGGAAGGTGTCCCTGCCGTGGGGTGGGACTTGATTCTTCTTGGCAGCAGCTGAGGTGGAGGCAGCAGAGCTGTGGAGCATGGTTTGGCCTTTGGGGCATTTGTGAGATGGTTTGGTTCAGAATTTGGGAAGAAGTTTCTCCCTGTGAGGGTGGGTGCTGACTTCGGTGGGGGAAACCATGCAGACAATCAATGTGATTGGTAGAGCAAGCTTTGTTTATACTTATGTAGTATTGAGTACAAGCTTATCAATTCTTTAATTAGTTTAAGCTTACAAAGGTGCATTCTTACTTCTACATAATTGGGTTAGATAAAAACTACATTTGGCAAGCTTTGTGTTTTGTCTTGAGAGATCAAAGTCTTTCCTGCCTTCTCATGGTCAGCACATCTTATCAGAACAGCACTGTACCTCCTAAAAAACTCCCTTTTTGTTCCCAGGCTTGTTTCTCACACAGGCACTTTTTCATGGAGGTTTTTTGTCATGCAGGCCTTTGCTTTGTACAATTCTGTTATTGATTTATTCCCTTTATCAATAATCCATGTCCCTGATCCTCTAACCATTCTGCAGCAGGTGGGGAGGGGCTGGGATGGATTTCCCGGAGAAGCTGTGGCTGCCCCATCCCTAGAAGGGTCCCAGGCCAGCTTGGAGCAAGCTGGGATGGTGGAATGTGTCCCTGCCATGGGGTGAGAGTTAATTACTCCTGAGGTGGAGACAGAACTGCTGGAAGAGAGTTGGGATGCAGGGAGAGGTCACCTCTGGATCTGATTCCTGGTTTAATCTCAGCACTTCTCCAACATCTCAGCTCAGCTGTTGCTGTGGGGTCCCAGCAGCTTCGCTGTCACAGCTGCTCTGAAGTTGGGGCTTTTAAGGAGGAAAAATAAAGAATTCTGCTGTCAACCCTCAGCTCTCCCACAGAGGTGATGGCAGCACCTGCAAATCAAACCCATCGGGGCACACGAGCAGCTCTCAGCTGCTCTGGCACCGCTGCTGTGCTTTGGAGCTCTCCTTTTGTCAGAGGTGGAATGTTTTTCTCTCCAAGTGCAGACAGAGACAGCAAAATCTCTCCTTCCCCGCTGCTGCCTTTGTTTGTGGAGCTGTGACTGCCGGCGTGGGTGACAGATGCACTTTTCCCCCTGCCAGCTCTTCCTCCGGATCTGGGAGCAGGAGCCTGACCTCCTTTTGTTCCCAGATTGCCACCGAAATCCAAGTGACAGGATCTGGGATCTCGGCAGTGCCCCGAGGTCAGGAGCAGCCAGCGGGAGCTTCTCAGGGTTGGCAGAGCTGGAAGGCAGAGAAAATGAAGATAAAATCAAGAGCTGGAGTTCAGAGGAGGAGCGGGGTTTGCAGGGGCTCCTGCATCCCACAAACCCGGCTGGGATCTGCAGATCTTGGAATTTCACCTTGTGGGGAAAAGCTGGGTGTCACTTTTCATTGGAAGCTTTGTGCCATTCCAAGGTCAGCTTGGACAGGGCTTGGAGCAACCTGGCCTAGTGAGAGATGTCCCTTCCAACCCAACCCATTCCATGATTCTGTGGGTTTTCTGGGAATGGCTTCCTGCTGCATCCAGCAATGGGTGAATGACAGAAAAAGATTCCCCTGTGAGGAAGTTCTGGTGTGAAAAACTCCTCTGGTTCCTTCCCAGCCTGTCTTTAGTGCTTCCCTCGTGTCCTGAAGCATAAATATGAACAGCTCTGGGTTTTGTCACCTCATCCAACCCTGCTCTGGAATTATTACAACTCCTGGAATTCCTGGGAACTGTCCCACTCCAGCCATAACTCCTGGGGCCGTGCCTGAGTGCATTCCTTCAAAACCCATCCCTCCCAGCCTGTTTTCCTCACTGTCCTTTGGGATCTCTCTCCTAGTTATCTCCTGTGGGGACCTGCCCACCCCTCCCAACGGGAACAAGATCGGGACCCTCACCAGTTACGGGGCCACTGCCATCTTCTCCTGCAACACCGGCTACACCCTGGTGGGCTCGCGGGTCCGGGAGTGCATGGCCAACGGGCTCTGGAGCGGGGCTGAGGTGCGCTGTCTGGGTAGGTATCCCTTGGGAAACTCCTGGTGCCACCCACAGGGCTTGGGAAAGGCTCCTCAGGGCGCCTCAGGAAGGAGCAGGGATTTTAGGGATGGATTGGAGGAGGAATCCACGCTTGCGGGGGTTTTAAGTGGGTATAAAAGGGAAGCAGAATGATTCCTGCATCCTCAGTAGGGGTGAGGTGTTGGGAGAGCTTTGGGGTGAGGAGGATTATTTATGGCAGCAGAGTCTTGAATGAACAGCCTGGAGCTGAAAGAGGGATGGATACTGGGATGGATACTGGGATGGATATTGGGATGGATATTGGGATGGAATTCTTCCCTACAAATAACAGGCATGGATTGCCCCGAGAATCATGGCTGCCCCATCCCAAGTGTCCATGGAAAGGTTGGATAGGGCTTGGAGCACCCTGGGATGGTGGAAGGTGTCCCTGTGGATCCTTACATTCCCTTCCACCCCAACTTCTGAGCACCCCGATCCCACAGAGATCCGGGGCTTGGGCGATGCCTTTGGGGGACCCCTTTGCTGGGATCTCCGGGTGATTCCTGCTGTTTTGCCCTTTCCAGCCGGGCACTGTGGCGTGCCCAGCCCCATTGTGAACGGGCAGATCAATGGGGAGAACTACAACTACCGGGGCAGCGTGGTGTACCAGTGCCAGCCCGGCTTCCGCCTCATCGGGATGTCCGTGCGGATCTGCCAGCAGGATCACCGCTGGTCCGGGAAAACGCCTGTCTGTGTGCGTAAGTACTTGTCATTCCTTCAGCCCTGGGGGGGGGAAATTCCAGCCAGGAAGGTGTAGAAGGGGGATATTCCAGCCAGGAATGCGTGGAAGGGGCTGTGGAAGGGGCTGTGCAGGGCTCACACCCTCAGGATGTGGGGTGGCCGTGCACGCACGCTCCGGGTGTTTTGCAGGAGCTCTCCAAGAAAAGATTTCTTTGTGCTTCAAAAATTCCACTGGATTTCTCCTTCCCGAGCCCAGCTGAAGGTGTGGGATCAGAGGAGAGGAGCCTTTTTGGGGTCAGAGGGAGTTAAAGGCAGGCACAGCCCTACAAGCACACCCCGGTGGTCAGAATCCTTGAGAGCCACGCTCCGTGTCCATGGAAAATCAGGATCTCTCCTCTGCTCCTTCCCAAATCACCTTGAAACTCCTCATTTATCTTCCCAGGACATAACCCAATTAACCAACTCCCTGGAGCTCTCAGGTGTTGATAAGTTGAAGCATCTTCTTATCAAGGGGCAGCACAATCCATGGATTTCATATCGTGGTGCTCCAGCTGTTTGTTCCCATCTCTCCCATCTGGTTTGGAGCTTTCTGTGCTGGGGCACGGCAAGAACAGGATGGGAAGGAGGGAATGACCTGGCAGGATCCAGCCTGAAAAGCAGAAACCAGGATTGAGTTGGCAAAGTTAGCAGTGACTCCAAAATTTGGGGAGTGTCTGAGATCCTGCGGGAGTTTTTGGGAGAAGAATGTTTGGAAAGGGTGGAATGGCTGGAATTCACTCTCGTGCCTAAGGATGCTCTGGTGAAAACTTGAAATTCACTTTCTATCCTTGGATGAGGAAATTGGATCAGCAGAGGTCCTGCAGCTGCCAGGCAGGTTTGGGAAGATGCAGCTCCATCATCTCCCAGGACAGCCGTGCTTCCTGCTGCTCCAGCCTTTGGATCTCGCCTTCCCTGTGCCCTTCACCTCATCCCGATCCAACACCAACCTCAGGGGAAAAAAACTGATGGAAAAATCCTCACTTCAGGGATTTGGAAGGAAAATCTTCCTACAAAAGTTCTCCTGCCTGGGGAGATTTCAGCTCTTCAGGCCCTGGGCTGGAATCCTGATTTTCCTCCTATTTTCCCTCTTTGCCTCCAGGTGTAACCTTTCCCTGCAGGGAGCAGCCAGGACTGGCACAGGGAGAGGGAACAGCAGATTTTGGGATGCCCAGGGTGATGTGGGATTGAGAGCAGGAGCTGGGATTTTTGAAGAGGGAAGTCTGGGGTAAATCAGTGGGATCCTGGCACTCAGCTGCCTGCAGAGGGATGCAGGGAATTCCTGGATGAGGGAATTCCTAGTGCCAGTAAAACCTACAAAAACCCCATTCTTGCAGTGTGATCCCATTTCTCCACAGAGCAGGCCCCAAATCGCCGGGTTTTGGGATTGATGTGGGGGTTTTTACACTCTCCTACCTCCAGAACTTTTTCCAATGGATAATCCACAGGAATAAACGGAGTAACACTTCCATTTTGTGCTTGCAGCCATCACCTGTGGCCACCCTGGCAACCCCCCCAACGGCCTCACCCAGGGCTCCCAGTTCAACCTCAACGACGTGGCCAAATTCCAGTGCAACCCCGGCTTCCGCCTGGAGGGAGCTTCCCAATCCCAGTGCCTGGCCAACGGCCAGTGGAGCAGCACCCTGCCCTCCTGCCGAGGTCAGTCTGGGATAGCCAGGGCCTTTTTCCAGGATTTCTCCGTGTTCCCAATCCAGAAATCCCTGCAGAGCACCCAGGGATGTCCAGTGGATGTTGAAGCTCCCCGGGCTGCTGTAAATCCCACGGATCAAGCGTTGGGATTTCCTCACCTCCCTGCATCCTCTGAGGCGTTGGAGTGTGTTGGAAGTGGGGAGAACACAAGGAAATTTGGGATCAGACCCCCTGGAGCAGCTTTTCCTCCACCACCACAGCTTTGTGCAGAGCCTTTTTCCCTTTTTGCCTTGGGATCAGCACTCAGGTTCACTTGCCAAATCCCCTCCCCTCCCTGCACTCCCTCCCTCTGCACTCCCCTAATCCAGGATCTCTGTCCATGCTGGATTAGTGGTTATTCCCTGCTGGATGACAGAAATCCCAGTTTGAGATCAGTTATTCCCAGCTGGATAATCTAAATCCCGATGTGGGGCTGGAGATCCAGGCTGTGCTGCTGAGTGAGCACCTGCGGATTCCCTGGACTCCCTTTTTTCCCCCTTTCCTAAGGAATTCTTCCTATCCCCCCCCCCTCAAAATTCATGGGGAAAAAATTTAAATTACAACATGAAACTTGGAATTTTCCACCCTTTTTCCTGCTTTTTTTTGGGGGGGGGGGAGGGGAGAATCGGGGGAGAATCCCACGTTTTCCAGCCCACCCTTTGTTTCCCGTTATTTTTCGGGTGTTGTTCTGTTGTTTGTTCGCAGTTGTGAACTGTTCTGACCCCGGGCACCTGGAAAACAGCGTCCGGCAAGTGCAGCCGAGCGGCCCCCACAGGTTCAGCTTCGGCACCACTGTGTCCTATCAGTGCATCCATGGATTTTATTTGTTGGGAACGCACGTCCTGACATGCCAGGGCGATGGCACGTGGGACAGAGCCCTCCCCCAGTGCCTTTGTAAGTGCTCCCGACGCTCCGTGCCCAGCCCGGCCGCTCCCCCCCGCGGGGTTGGCGCGGGGAAATGCCCGTGAAGGGCGCGTGGGGATGATCCCGGTGGGTTCCAGAGCTTGCCAGGGAAGGGGCTTGGGGGGTTGAGGAGAGGGATTCCCAGGGAAGGGGCTTTGGGGTTGAGGAGAGGGATTCCCAGGGAAGGGGCTTTGGGGTTGAGGAGAGGAATTCCCAGGGAAGGGGCTTTGGGGTTGAGGAGAGGGATTCCCAGGGAAGAGGCTTTGGGGTTGAGGAGAGGGATTCCCAGGGAAGGGGCTTGGGGGTTGAGGAGAGGGATTCCCAGGGAAGAGGCTTTGGGGTTGAGGAAAGGGATTCCCAGGGAAGGGGCTTTGGGGTTGAGGAGAGGGATTGCCAGGGAAGGGGCTTTGGGGGGTTGAGGAGAGGGATTCCCAGGGAAGGGGCTTTGGGGTTGAGGAGAGGGATTCCCAGGGAAGAGACTTTGGGGTTGAGGAGAGGGATTCCCAGGGAAGGGGCTTTGGGGTTGAGGAGAGGGATTCCCAGGGAAGGGGCTTGGGGGTTGAGGAGAGGGATTCCCAGGGAAGGGGCTTGGGGGGGTTGAGGAGAGGGATTCCCAGGGAAGAGGCTTTGGGGTTGAGGAGAGGGATTCCCAGGGAAGAGACTTTGGGGTTGAGGAGAGGGATTCCCAGGGAAGAGGCTTGGGGGTTGAGGAGAGGGATTCCCAGGGAAGGGGCTTTGGGGTTGAGGAGAGGGATTCCCAGGGAAGAGGCTTTGGGGTTGAGGAGAGGGATTCCCAGGGAAGGGGCTTGGGGGGGTTGAGGAGAGGGATTCCCAGGGAAGAGGCTTTGGGGTTGAGGAGAGGGATTCCCATGGAAGAGGCTTTGGGGTTGAGGAGAGGGATTCCCAGGGAAGGGGCTTTGGGGTTGAGGAGAGGGATTGCCAGGGAAGGGGCTTTGGGGGGTTGAGGAGAGGGATTCCCAGGGAAGGGGCTTTGGGGTTGAGGAGAGGGATTCCCAGGGAAGAGACTTTGGGGTTGAGGAGAGGGATTCCCAGGGAAGAGGCTTGGGGGTTGAGGAGAGGGATTCCCAGGGAAGGGGCTTTGGGGTTGAGGAGAGGGATTCCCAGGGAAGAGGCTTTGGGGTTGAGGAGAGGGATTCCCAGGGAAGGGCCTTTGGGGTTGAGGAGAGGGATTCCCAGGGAAGGGGCTTTGGGGTTGAGGAGAGGGATTCCCAGGGAAGGGGCTTGGGGGTTGAGGAGAGGGATTCCCAGGGAAGGGGCTTTGGGGTTGAGGAGAGGGATTCCCAGGGAAAGGGGCTTTGGGGTTGAGGAGAGGGATTCCCAGGGAAGAGACTTTGGGGTTGAGGAGAGGGATTCCCAGGGAAGGGGCTTTGGGGTTGAGGAGAGGGATTCCCAGGGAAAGGGGCTTTGGGGTTGAGGAGAGGGATTCCCAGGGAAAGGGGCTTTGGGGGGTTGAGGAGAGGGATTCCCAGGGAAGGGGCTTTGGGGTTGAGGAGAGGGATTCCCAGGGAAGAGACTTTGGGGTTGAGGAGAGGGATTCCCAGGGAAGAGGCTTTGGGGTTGAGGAGAGGGATTCCCAGGGAAGGGGCTTTGGGGTTGAGGAGAGGGATTCCCAGGGAAGGGGCTTTGGGGTTGAGGAGAGGGATTCCCAGGGAAAGGGGCTTGGAGGTTGAGGAGAGGGATTCCCAGGGAAGGGGCTTGGGGGTTGAGGAGAGGGATTCCCAGGGAAGAGGCTTTGGGGTTGAGGAGAGGGATTCCCAGGGAAGGGGCTTTGGGGTTGAGGAGAGGGATTCCCAGGGAAGGGGCTTTGGGGTTGAGGAGAGGGATTCCCAGGGAAGAGGCTTTGGGGTTGAGGAGAGGGATTCCCAGGGAAGGGGCTTTGGGGTTGAGGAGAGGGATTCCCAGGGAAGGGGCTTTGGGGTTGAGGAGAGGGATGTGGCTGGAGGGGGTTCTCAATAGGGACAGGCGGATCCCGATGGGGTTTGGGGCTTCCAGGCGGCTCCAGCTGGGATGGTGCCAGGGGAGAGGCGGGAGCGGCTCTGGAGCACAGGGAGGGCTCAGCCAAGGGAGGGCTCTCCTGAGTGAGGGCTCAGCTGAGTGAGGGCTCTCCTGAGGGACGAAGAGCTCTGCTGAGTGAGACCACACCTGAGTGAGGGCTCACCTGAGGGAGAGAGAGCTCACCTGAGTGCGGGCTCTCCTGAGTGAGGGAGAGCTCACCTGAGTGAGGGCATACCTGAGTGAGAGAGAGTTCACCTGAGTGAGAGCTCTGCTGAGTGAGGGCTCACCTGAGGGAGGGAAAGCTCAGCTGAGTGAGGGCTCTCCTGAAGGAGGAAGAGCTCAGCTGAATGAGGGCACACCTGAGTGAGGGCTCAGCTGAGGGAGGGCTCTCCTGAGTGAGGGAGAGCTCAGCTGAGGGAGGGCTCAGCCAAGGGAGGGAGAGCTCAGCTGAATGAGGGCACACCTGAGTGACGGAGAGCTCACCTGAGTGAGGGCTCACCTGAGGGCGGGCACACCTGAGGGCGGGCACACCTGAGGGAGGGAGAGCTCACCTGAGTGAGGGCTCACCTGAGGGAGGGCACACCTGAGGGAGGGAGAGCTCACCTGAGTGAAGGAGGGCTCACTTGGGAGAGTGAGAATTCACCTGAATGAGTGAAAACTCACCCGAGGGAAGGAGGGAGGGAGGGAGGGCTCACCTTCCTCCCACTGGGACTGGAGCTGGCAGCTTCCAGGGGATGGTTTGGTTTTAGGGAAGTGGGGGAAGACAAAATATTCCAGGTGATCTCGTGCTGTCCTGGTGATCCCCACTAGAAAACATCCAGGGTTTTCAGGAGAAGTCAGCGCTGGTATCCCAATATCCCAGATCCCTGGGAATTTGGGATCCAAAGTGGATTTTAGCTGCCTTAGGGAGGCGCAGGCAGGAGCAGCCCCACCCCCAGCAGGACCAGTTTGTCCCTTTGAGCACTAAACCAGCTGCAATCCCATTCCCTGCCCTCGGGCATGGCCTCGGAGCTCGGGAAATTCCAGTTGGCTTGAGCTGTTCCAAAGCTGGGATCGTTCCTTTTCTTTTTTCCCCGTTTATCCCTCCAGCCTGAATCCCACCAAGCAGTCCTGGGCACATTCTCCTTTCCTTTTGTCCTGTCTGCACCCCTTGCATGGATCCTGGGGAACTGGAGAGTGATGATCCATGTTCCCACAGCTGGGGGAAATTCCTGTTATTCCCTGATATCCCAGGCTGCCTCAGCCCCCAGCTGTCCTTGAGCACGAGGGGTCTCCTTCCTTCAAATATTGGGATTTGGAGGAGTTGTGGGCATTGGGAAACCCAGGTCAGTTTTACCACTGATTCCATGGATTCCTAGGGTTAAGAGTCAAAAAAAAAGGAGATTTTTCCATGTTTCTGTTTCCCATGTGTTGAACTTCCCTGTGAGGGTGGAGAGGTGCTGGAATGGATCTCCCAGAGAAGCTGGAGGTGTCCCCATCCCTGGAAGTGTCCAAGGCCAGGCTGGACGGGGTTTGGAGCAACCTGGGATTGGGAAAAGTGTCCCCTGCCCATGGAAAGGGTTGGAATTAAATGAAACCATCCAGGAATTCCGGAATTCCCTGGGGCTGAAGGTGGTGCCTCTGTTGCAGTGGTGTCGTGCGGCCACCCCGGCTCCCCTCCCCACGCGCAGATCTCGGGGGACAAGCACAGCGTGGGCTCCGTGGTCAGGTACAGCTGCCTGGGCAGGCGCACGCTGGTCGGGAATGCCACGCGGATGTGCCAGCTGGACGGGCGCTGGAGCGGCTCCCTGCCACACTGCTCCGGTGAGGGGCCTGGGGAAGGGGGCACCGTGTGCTCACCCAGCCATGGTCACCACCCATGGTCACCACCCATCATCATCATCATCATCCAGCCATGGTCACCCACCCCTCATCATCATCATCTCCCACCCATCATCATCATCACCCATTGTCATCTACCCTTGGTCATCCACCCATGGTCACCCACCCATGGTCATCTGCCCATCGTCATCATCTCCCACCCTTCATCATCATCCACCCATCGTCATCTGTCCATTGTCACCAAGCCATCATCATCCCTCATTGTTATCACCCATCATCACCCACCTATGGTCACCCCCCCATGGTCACCCACCCATTGTCATCTGCCCATCATCATCATCTCCCACCCATCGTCGTCATCACCCGTGGTCACCCACCCATCATCATCATCACCTATTGTCATCTACCCTTGGTCACCCACCCATGGTCACCCACCCATGGTCACCCACCCATGGTCATCTGCCCATCATCATCATCTCCCACCCATCGTCATCATCACCCATGGTCACCCACCCATGGTCATCTGCCCATCGTCATCATCTCCCACCTTTCATCATCATCCACCCATCGTCATCTGTCCATTGTCACCAAGCCATCATCATCCCTCATTGTTATCACCCATCATCACCCACCTATGGTCACCCCCCCATGGTCACCCACCCATTGTCATCTGCCCATCATCTTCATCTCCCACCCATCGTCGTCATCACCCATGGTCACCCACCCATCATCATCATCACCTATTGTCATCTACCCTTGGTCACCCACCCATGGTCACCCACCCATGGTCATCTGCCCATCATCATCATCTCCCACCCATCGTCATCATCACCCATGGTCACCCACCCATGGTCATCTGCCCATCGTCATCATCTCCCACCCATCGTCATCATCACCCATTGTCACCCACCCATGGTCACCCACCCATGGTCTTCTGCCCATCGTCATCATCTCCCACCCATCATCATCATCCACCCATCGTCATCTGTCTGTTGTCACCCACCCATTGTCACCAAGCCATCATCATCCCTCATTGTTACCACCCATCATCACCCACCTATGGTCACCTACCCGTTGTCATCATCTCCCATCTGTCGTCATCATCCACCCATGGTCATCTACTCATGGTCACCCATCCATTGTCACCCATCCTTGGTCGTCATCACCCAGCCATGGTCACCCAGCCATTGTCATCATCACCCATTGTCACCCAGCCCTTGTGCCTTGAGGGAGCTCCTGGTGGGTTCCCTTCCCTTCCACTTCTTCCCCTTCCCTGAACTTCCCTAACCCTTCCCTTTTCCCTTTTCCCTTTTCCCTTTTTCCCTTTTTCCCTTTTTCCCTTTTTCCCTTCTTCCCTTTTCCCTTTTCCCTTTTCCCTTTTCCCTTTTCCCCTTCCCTTTTCCCTTTTCCCTTTTCCCTTTTCTCTTTCCCTTTTCCCTTCTCCTTTTTCCCTTTTCCCTTTTCCCTTTTCCCTTTTCCCTTTTCCCTTTTCCCTTTTCCCTTTTCCCTTTTCCCTTTTCTTTTTCCCTTTTCCCCTTTCCTTTTTCCCTTCCCTTCCCCTGCCTTCCTCCCATGCTCCAATCCCTCCTTGTTTCCTGAGTGCAGCAGGGCTGGCTTGGAGCCCGTGGGAATTCCTGCTTGGAGGGGAAACATCCCCGGGATTGATGCTGGAGGCTCCACCTTGGGATTCGGGACTGGCCGTGCTTTGCATGCAGCTCACAACCCAGGGGCTCCTGGAATCAGGGAATGCTCCACCTGGAATTCCACGGTGCTGCTGGGGGTGGAATTCTCAGCAAGGGGGACAAGGGACAGGAGCCAGCATCCCATGGTGGCTCTGGTGACTCCGTGCTCTCTCTGGGCAGGGGGCAGCCAGGGCGTGTGCGGCGATCCCGGGATCCCTTCCCACGGGATCGGGCTGGGGGACACCTTCGACGTGGGCAGCGTGGTGCGGTTCAGCTGCGAGCCCGGCTACACCCTCCGGGGCTCCTCCGAGAGGATCTGCCACTCCAACGGCTCCTGGAGCGGCACGCAGCCGGAGTGTGAAGGTACCTCCCCGTGCCACGGCCCCCCAGCCTGCCCGGGTGTCCCCAGAACTGCCTCGGTGTCCCCAGCCTGCCCCAGTGTCCCCAGAGCGTCCCTGGTGTCCCCAGAACTGCCCCGGTGTCCCCGGAAAGGCCCCGATGTCCCCAGAGCTGCCCCGGTGTCCCCAGAGCTGCCCTGGTGTCCCCAGGACTGCCCCGGTGTCCTCAGAGCATCCCTGGTGTCCCCAGAGCTGCCCCGGTGTCCCCAGAGCTGCCCCGGTGTCTCCAGAGCTGCCCCGGTGTCCCCAGGACTGCTCTGGTGTCCCCAGAAAGGCCCCGATGTCCCCAGAGCTGCCCCGGTGTCCCCAGAGCTGCCCCGGTGTCCCTAGAACTGCCCCAGTGTCCCCAGCCTGCCCCAGTGTCCCCAGAGCTGCCCCGGTGTCCCCAGAACTGCCCCAGTGTCCCCAGCCTGCCCCAGTGTCCCCAGAACTGCCCTGGTGTCCCCAGAGCTGCCCCGGTGTCTCCAGAGCTGCCCCGGTGTCCCCAGAACTGCTCCGGTGTCCCCAGAGCATCCCTGGTGTCCCCAGAGCTGCCCCGGTGTCCCCAGAGCTGCCCCGGTGTCTCCAGAGCTGCCCCGGTGTCCCCAGGACTGCTCTGGTGTCCCCAGAAAGGCCCCGATGTCCCCAGAGCTGCCCCGGTGTCCCCAGAGCTGCCCCGGTGTCCCCAGAACTGCCCCAGTGTCCCCAGCCTGCCCCAGTGTCCCCAGAGCTGCCCCGGTGTCCCCAGAACTGCCCCAGTGTCCCCAGCCTGCCCCAGTGTCCCCAGAACTGCCCTGGTGTCCCCAGAGCTGCCCCGGTGTCTCCAGAGCTGCCCCGGTGTCCCCAGAACTGCTCCGGTGTCCCCAGAGCATCCCTGGTGTCCCCAGAACTGCCCCGGTGTCCCCAGAGCTGCCCTGGTGTCCCCAGAGCATCCCTGGTGTCCCCAGAACTGCCCCGGTGTCCCCAGGACTGCCCTGGTTTCCCCAGAGCTGCTCTGATGTTCCCAGAACTGCCCCAGTGTCCCCAGCCTGCCCCGGTGTCCCCAGAACTGCCCCAGTGTCCCCAGAGCTGCCCCAGTGTCCCCAGCCTGCCCCAGTGTCCCCAGAGCTGCCCCGGTGTCCCCAGAACTGCCCCAGTGTCCCCAGCCTGCTCCAGTGTCCCCAGAGCTGCCCCGGTGTCCCCAGAACTGCCCCAGTGTCCCCAGCCTGCCCCGGTGTCCCCAGAACTGCTCCGGTGTCTCCAGAGCTGCCCCGGTGTCCCCAGAACTGCCCCAGTGTCCCCAGAACTGCCCTGGTGTCCCCAGAGCTGCCCCGGTGTCCCCAGGACTGCCCTGGTTTCCCCAGAGCTGCTCTGATGTCCCCAGAACTGCCCCAGTGTCCCCAGCCTGCCCCGGTGTCCCCAGAGCTGCCCCGGTGTCCCCAGAGCTGCTCTGATGTTCCCAGAGCTGCCCCGGTGTCCCCAGAGCATCCCCGGTGTCCCCAGAACTGCCCCAGTGTCCCCAGAGCTGCCCCAGTGTCCCCAGAACTGCCCCAGTGTCCCCAGCCTGCCCTGGTATCCCCAGAACTGCTCTCATGTCCCCAGAACTTGCCTTTACTGAGGACAGGCAGGAGGAAACGCTTGGAATTTCGGGGGAGTTTTTGTGGTTTATGGTTTATTTCAACTTCACCATTTCCCTTCCCAGTGATTTCCTGTGGGAATCCGGGAACGCCCAGCAATGCCAGGGTGATCTTCAACGACGGCCTGGTGTTCTCCAGCTCCATCATCTACCAGTGCAGGGAGGGCTATTACTCCACAGGGGTGCTGAGCAGGCACTGCACCGTCAACGGGACCTGGACTGGGAGCAGCCCCGAGTGCACTGGTGAGCACTGGGATGGAATGCTGGGATGGGGAGAGGGGAAGGAGGATGGGTGGGAGATGATGATGGATGGGTGGGAGATGATGATGGATGGGTGGGAAATGGTGATGGATGGGTGACCACGGGTGGGTGACAATGGGTGGTGATGATGGGGGGGTGATGATGGGTGGGTGATGATGATGATGGGTGGGCGATGACAATGGGTGGATAATGATGGATGGGTGATGATGATGATAGGTGGGTGATGATGATGATGGGTGGGTGATGATGGGTGGGTGATGATGTGTGGGTGATGATGGGTGGTTGATGACAATGGGTGGATGATGGGTGGGTGATGACAATGGGTGGATGATGATGGATGGGTGATGATGATGGGTGGGTGATGATGGGTGGGTGATGATGGGTGGGTGATGATGTGTGGGTGATGATGGGTGGTTGATGACAATGGGTGGATGATGGGTGGGTGACAATGGGTGGATGATGATGGATGGGTGATGATGATGAGGGGTGGGTGATGATGGGTGGGTGATGACAACGGGTGGATGATGGGTGGGTGATGACAATGGGTGGATGATGATGGGTGGGTGATGATGATGATGGGTGATGGTGGTGGGTGGGAAATGATGATGGACGGGTGACAATGGATGGGTGACAATGGGTGGGTGACAGTGGGCGATGATGACGGGTGGTGATGATGGGTGGGTGACGATGGGTGGATGATGATGGATGGGTGATGATGATGATGGATGGGTGACAGTGGGTGGGTGACCATGGATGATGATGATGATGGGTGGATGGTGATGATGAGAGGGTGATGATGGATGGGTGATGATGATGATGGGAAATGATGGACGGGTGACAATGGGTGGGTGACAATGGGTGGATGGTGATGATGGGTGATGATGATGGGTGACGGTGGGTGACCGTGGATGATGATGATGGGTGGATGGTGATGGGTGGGAAATGATGATGGACGGGTGACAATGGGTGGGTGACAATGGGTGGGTGACAATGGGTGGATGGTGATGATGAGTGGATGATGATGGATGGGTGATGATGATGATGGGTGGGAAATGATGATGGACGGGTGACAATGGGTGAGTGACAATGGGTGGGTGACAGTGGGCGATGATGACGGGTGGGAGATGATGGGTGGGTGACCATGGGTGGATGATGATGGATGGGTGGATGATGATGATGGATGGGTGACAGTGGGTGGGTGACCATGGATGATGATGATGGGTGGATGGTGATGATGAGTGGACGATGATGGATGGGTCATGATGATGATGGGTGGGAAATGATGGGTGGGTGACCATGGGTGAGTGGCAATGGATGGGTGTCAATGAGTGGATGATGACGATGGGTGGATGGTGATGATGGGCAGATGATGATGGATGGGTGATGATGATGATGGGTGGGAAACTGTGATGGATGGGTGACCATGGTTGAGTGCCAATGGATGGGTGACCATGGGTGGATGATGATGATGGGTGGGAGATGATGACAATGGGCAGGTGACCATGGGTGATGACATGGCTTGGATGTGGCATGGACCATGGATGGGTGATGGTGATGGGTGACGATGAAGGATGAGCCCAGGCCCTGGGCACCACAAGTGCCACCATGAGAAACTGCTGACCCCTGGCCTGGCACCAGCAGCGGCCCAGCCTGGGAATTCTGCCAGGGCCTAATGGAAGAATCTTGCTCTGGGGTTGTCTTTCCCCAGCTGGATGCAGGGAGCTCTGGAGTAATTTTGGGAGCTGGAGGGGTTCTCCAGGGCTGCTCCTGAACGTGACATTCCTGGGGCAGGGATGTGTGTGAGCTCAGAGACCCTCGGGAAGGGCCGGAGCTTCCTCAGGTGCCTGTGAGGAGCGGGGATGGTGACAAAGGTGGCACCGGGATGGTGACAAAGGTGGACTTACAGAAGAGGCAGTGACTGGGCTGAGTGGGGGGTGCTGTGGGCAAACTGCCATCCCTTCACCCAGCTCTGACCCGGCTTTGCTTTAATCTTTAATGAGCGTTAATCCCGCTCCTTGCAAGGCCTTAATGAGGAGCAGCAGAGCCTGCTCCACGTCCCGCTCCACATTCCCAGTGCTACAAACCTGCTCTGCTTTTAACTGGTTCCATCCCGCCTGGAAGAACGCTCAGGACCACCACAGGTGGCATTCCAGCTGCCAGATATGCTCCTTTTTCCCTTCCTTGGCAGTGATCAACTGCGGAGACCCCGGCGTGCCGGCCAACGGGCTCAGGCTGGGCAGCGACTTCACCTACAACAAATCCGTGGTGTTCCAGTGCACGCCCGGCTTCATGATGGAGTCAGACAGGGCAGCTTCCCTCACCTGCACCAAAGACCGCACCTGGAACGGCACCAAACCTGTCTGCAAGGGTGAGGATCCTGGAGATAGCGCAGGAGACAAGTTTTGGAGGCCACCAGAGCTTCCCTGGAAGCCCAGCTGGGCGTTCCTTGGCTCCGTCATTCCATCCATCCAAACTTGGTGGCATTTTTCACGGAGCAGCAACACCTTGCTGTCTTCAGGGCTATCAATCCATGCCTGGGAGGGAGGGAGGGAGTTGCTCTTACCCTTGTGCTAGAGAAGGAGCAAAGCCCAGGGGGTGAAGTGACTTAGTCTGCACAAAAACCCGGATCAAACTCGGATGACATACCGTGTTTTGCAAGCAGACGCTTCGCTGGCATCACCCAGAAACATCTGAAAAATGCTCCCTGCGAGTCTTTTCATTGTTCTGAGGTGACTCCTGTGGTTCAGAGATAGAAAAGGGAGATAATAAAGCAGTGGCTGAGCAGGCTGGATCTCCTTTGCTCAGCCCCCAGCGCAGATAAGATGTGTGGCAGCATCCCTGCCCTCCTTTAAAAATCTGGAGAATTCACCTGCCACGACGCTGATACAAACACAGGCTGCATAAAAACCCTCAAATGCACTCCAGCTGCTTCCAAGGCTGTAAAGAGCCGTTCTTACTCTCCTTTTTCATTCCCTGCACTGAGCAAATGCTGCAGGAATGCTCCAGAATGTGGCCAAGAGTCTCATTTGGAGGCCGGGCTGATTTGCGCGGGTTCGGCTCGTCTGAGCTGAGAAGCAGAGCGCTGTGAAAATGTCACCTTAAAACAGCCCAGGGTGGGTGACAACCCGACAGGTTGGGGCTTCAACTGCTCATCTGAGCCTCAGCCAGGTTGTCCAAAATGTGTGAGTCTTCGGGGAAATCTGGGATGAGTTTTCACACCACGTCAGGGCGGATTTTTACCCTCAGCTGGAGATGAGCGTTGACTCCGAAATGGGATTTGTAGAGAGATTTAGGAAAAGGTTCTTCCCCCAGAAGGCACCGAGCAGGGTCCCCAGGGAATGGGCACAGCCCCAGGATCTCGAGGAATGTTTGGACAACGCTCTCAGGGATGCACAGGGTGGGATTTTGGGGTGTCTGTGCAGGGTCAGGAGTTGGACTGGATAATCCTCGTGGATCCCTTCCCACAAGATATTTTATAATTTGGGATTTAACTCCAAACCTTAAAGTAAAATCCTGGAGGTTTGACCCCAGTTTGTGCTCAGCCAGTCCTGAGAGATGCTCTGGGAGAGCAGGAAGTGACTGATCCCACACAGAATTAGCTTGTTAATGGAAATAATTACGAAGTGGAACACCCTGACCCTGCTTTTCCTTCCCCCACAGCCATCACCTGCAGAGCTCCACAGGCCATTCCCAACGGGAAGGTGGTGGGCTCGGATTTCAGCTGGGGCTCCAGTGTCAGCTATGCCTGCCTGGAGGGCTACCAGCTGTCCCTGCCTGCTGTGCTCACCTGTGAGGGCAACGGCTCCTGGAGCGGGGAGATCCCCCAGTGCTTCCGTGAGTAGGCAACTCCCCTCTTTTCCACTGGGAATCAGCAGGATTCTGTTGAAAACCCGATTTTGGGGGGATTTTTCCAACTTTTCTCCAGGCTCTGTGTCACTCAGGGTTCAGAGGGACCTTGCTGTGCTTCCTGCCTCCATCCTAAAGGAAGTTTTCCATCAGCTGGAGTGGGAATTTTTCATGCCGTGGTGATGCTTCAGGAGCCTGGAGCCAAAGTCTGGCTGCTCTCCCAACTGCCACGTGCCTTGGTTTTTTGGGAGCATTGGTTTGGCACCTGGGAGGAGGAGGCAGGGACACAGTTGGTCACTCCAGGGACACACAGGTGGTCACTCCACCCCTGTGTCAGAGGTGTGGGGCCACTTTTGGGATCAATCCGGGCATGTTCCATGTTCTTACCCACAAAACATCCTCAAAACTTTGTCCTCAGTGACTGAATCCTCTGCAATCAAGACTCCCGAAACTGCTAAAAAATCCTTTGGCAAAGGGCACCGTGTAGCAAGCAGAAGTTGGGAATGTTTTGTGAAGGCTGGAAGGGTTTGATCCAACAGCTAATGCCAAAAAACCTGGGAATTAAACGTTTCCTAGTGCTAAAGGCAGCTCTGAGTTCCTTCTCCAGCTGCACAACAGCCATTTTCAGATTAAATCCCACAAACCCCCGCACCTTTCCCTGGATCCGGGATAATGAGTGGCCTTTCCGTGTGACACGGAGCCACGGAACAAAGTGACACCGTGCAATTAGGGGAGAGAAAAAAAGAGGGGAAAAAAGGCAGATCCTGGGGGAGAAGGTGGAAGTTAATTAACCAAAAGGAGACAATTACAGGGAGTGCAGCCAGCGACGCCTCCTGCCAGCGCTAATTCCCGAGTTAATCACGGAGCTGGGTGGGCTGGTGACAGACCTGGCTGGGATGTGACGCTCCTGGAGGGGTCTGTGGCCATGTCCTTGTCCCTTTGCTGTTGCAGCCGTGTTCTGTGGGGACCCGGGCACGCCGGCCCAGGGCAGGCGGGAGGATCGAGGCTTCACCTACCGCTCGTCCGTGTCCTTCTCCTGCCTGGCCCCGCTGGTGCTCGTGGGCTCGGCGCGGAGGTTCTGCCAGTCCGACGGCACCTGGAGCGGGACCCAGCCCAGCTGCATCGGTGAGGGGGGACCCTCTGGGGGCAGCTGCAGGATTTGGGGGCTCATTGTGTTTTCCTGTTGGGTTTCGTCCTGGAATTTGTAGGAATAAGCGTTTGGTTGCCGTGGAAATCAGCTGAGGGATGCTGCTTTTGGGGGGTGGGTTCTCGCTGGTGGTCCACAACCCTTTTCCCCTTCTCCTTCTCCCTTTCTCCCCTTCTCCTCCCTTTCTCCCCTTCTCCTTCTCCCCTTCTCCTTCTCCCCTTCTCCCCTTCTCCTTCTCCCCTTCTCCCCTTCTCCTTCTCCCCTTCTCTCCTTTTCCTTCTCTCCTTTTCCTTCTCCCCTTGTCCTTCTTCCCTTCTCCTCCTCTTTTCCTTCTCCCCTTTTCCTTCTCCCCTTGTTCTTCTCCCCTTCTCCTCCTCCTCTTTTCCTTCTTCCCTTCTCCTCCTCTTTTCCTTCTCCCCTTCTCTCCTTTTCCTTCTCCCCTTTTCCTCCTCCCCTTTTCCTCCTCCCCTTTTCCTTCTCCCCTTCTCCTCCTCTTTTCCTTCTCCCCTTCTCTCCTTTTCCTTCTCCCCTTTCCTCCTCCCCTTGTCCTTCTCCCCTTCTCCTCCTCTTTTCCTTCTCCCCTTTTCCTTCTCCAGGCCCTGCTACTTAAATTCCCATCCCTGGAAGTGTCCCAGGCCAGCTTGGAGCACCCTGAGCTGGTGGGAAGTGTCCCCACCCACAGAACTGGGTGATTTTTAAGCTCCTTTCCAACCCAAACCGTGCTGGGAGTGAGGGCTGTGTACAGAGACCAAACTCCTGCTGAGCTGTTGGGATTTGGGATGACATTTCCAGGCATTCCTCAGGTGTTTTCTGGAGCTTCCAGAACCCTCTGGGAGGTTTTTAACCCTAACTGGTCACTGTGTTTTTGCTTTTCTGATCCTCCAGCTGTGTTCTGGAGCCCCAGAGTTCCTGTGGTGGCAAAGGGCTGCTCCCTGGCCACCACCCTCATCCCCCTCGGAAAGAGACCGATCTCGGGCTGTTTTCCATGGATTTCAGCCCTCCTGGTTACATCCTAAATGCATCGACTACAGGAATGTAAAAACACTCGTGGCCAGGTTTCCTGTTGATTTTTCCAGGAGCTTTCTCACATCCGAGGAGTTGGGAGCCCCCTCCTGCTGCTGGAAATGTTGGATCTCTGAGGTCCATGAAAATTCCTGCTGAGCTCAGGGCAGGGAAGAGGACGGGATCGGGCAATCCCATGGTCCTTGGAGATCAGGATGGCCCATGGGAGCAGAGGGCAGGGAAGAAGACGGGATCACCATGGTCCTTGGGGAATGGGATAGCCCTGGGGAGCAGAGGGGATGGGTGTAGAAAGCAGGGAAAGGGTGGAGCTGTCCTGATCCAAGGTGTGCGTTCCCGGTTTTTTCTCCGGAGGGATGCAGTGCCCCTGGTTCCTTTGTGCTGCTGCAGGCAGGGATTTCAGGAACAAGAAGATCCATGTGCTTTTCCTTGTCGCTGTGTGTTCCTTCGGAGCCAAATCCCGCTCGTGTTCCAGAGGTGCAGCAGGATCCGTGTGCCTGGAGGGATCGGAGCTGTCCTGTAAAACCCTCTCCCTGGTTTTTTCCAGATCCCAGCCTCACGACGTGTGCGGATCCCGGAGTGCCTCTTTTTGGGATGCAGAACAATTCCCAGGGATACCAGGTACAGCCATGGAAGAGGGGTGTGCCCCAAAACCAGCCCTGCTCGGGCCTTGGCCTGGATTCCCCAGTTATCCCATGGATTAATGTGTTATCCCATGGATTCCCAAGTTATCCCATGGATTAATGTGTTATCCCGTGGATTCCCCAGTTATCCCATGGATTAATGTGTTATCCCATGGATTCCCAAGTTATCCCATGGATTAATGTGTTATCCCATGGATTAATGTGTTATCCCATGGATTCCCCAGTTATCCCATGGATTAATGGGTTATCCCATGGATTCCCCAGTTATCCCATGGATTCACAAGTTATCCCATGGATTCAGCAGTCATCCCATGGATTCCCCAGTTATCCCATGGATTCCCCAGTTATCCCATGGATTCACAAGTTATCCATGGATTAATGGATTATCCCATGGATTCCCCAGTTATCCCATGGATTCCCCAGTTATCCCATGGATTAATGTGTTATCCCATGGATTCCCCAGTTATCCCATGGATTCCCCAGTTATCCCATGGATTAATGTGTTATCCCGTGGATTCCCCAGTTATCCCTTGGATTAATGTGTTATCCCATGGATTCCCCAGTTATCCCATGGATTCACAAGTTATCCCATGGATTAATGGGTTATCCCATGGATTAATGTGTTATCCCATGGATTCCCCAGTTATCCCATGGATTAATGTGTTATCCCATGGATTCACAAGTTATCCCATGGATTAATGGGTTATCCCATGGATTAATGTGTTATCCCATGGATTCCCAAGTTATCCCATGGATTAATGGGTTATCCCATGGATTCACAAGTTATCCCATGGATTAATGGGTTATCCCATGGATTAATGTGTTATCCCATGGATTCCCCAGTTATCCCGTGGATTCCCCAGTTATCCCATGGATTAATGTGTTATCCCATGGATTCACCAGTCATCCCATGGATTCCCATGTTGTCCCACGGATTCATGTGTTCTCCCTTGGATTCACGTGTCCTTCCATGAGTTAATGCCTCCTGGCATGGATTGATGTGTTTTCCCATGGATTCACGTGTGCTCCCATGCATTCATGTGTTATCCCATGGGATTCTTGTGTCCTCCTGTGGATTCATGTCTTCTCCCATGGATTAACGTGTCCTTCTATGGATTCACGTGTCCTCCTCCCATGGATTAATGTCTCATCCCATGGATTAATGTCTCATCCCATGGATTCCTGTCTCCTCCTGGGAGCAGGACACCCCCAACGTGCTCCGTTAGCCCTCCGAGCATGTTTGCCCAGCATTAATTAGCAGTGCATTGTATCCGAAATTAATTACAGTGCTCATTAATACTAACTGCTGTTCACATTCATTCCAGTTAATTTCCAGGCCAAATCCTGCAGGTGCTTTTGCTGATCCCAGCTCCCATCCAGCAGGAAATCATTGGAATGGGAACAGAAACCCCACAGCGACTCCCTGGGGGGCTCCATTCCAGCCTTCCCTGTGGGTGCCCATTCCCTGCTGGGACAGTGGATGCCAGAGCGGATCCTTCTGTTTTCCTGCTAATTAATCACCTTCATCTTGGGCTTTAATGAATTAATTTTAGGTTGAATTCATTTTAAGCCACCATAAGTGTCATTATTTCCCTGTTGGGAGCTTCCCTGGGATCGGAGCTGCCCCTGGTGCTCGTGGGAGGGGTGAGGAGGTGACGAGGGAATGGCGCCTTCGGAAGCGCGGGGGATGAAGGCTTGGGAAGGCCTGGGAAGCTGAGTGATTGTCTCCCGTTGGGACAGGTGGGAAGCATCCTGTTCTTCAGGTGCCAGAAGGGATATCTGCTGCAGGGCTCCACCACCAGGACCTGCCTGCCCAACCTCACCTGGAGCGGCGTCCAGCCCGACTGCGTCCGTGAGTCCTGGGAATGGCACGGGGAGCCCCTCAGCCAGGCTCTGGGAAACGGGTTCTTGGAGGAAATGGGTTGGATTTTAGGGAGAATTTGGGGTTAGGAAGGAATTTCTCCCTGTGAGGGTGGGGAAGGGGTGGGATGGAATTCCCAGAGAAGCTGTGGCTGCCCCTGGATCCCTGGAAGTGCCCGAGGCCGGGTTGGATGGGCCTTGGAGCAGCCTGGGATAGTGGGAGGTGTTCCTGCCCATGGCAGGGCATGGAAAGGGATAATCCTTAATGTCCCTTCCCACCCAAACCATCCCCTGATTCCCAAACATTCCATGGTAACAAAGGGAGCTCACAAATCCCTTCTCCCCTGCCATTCCACCACATGATTCCAGATGGGATTTTCTTCACCTGGCCCTCCCCCAGAGCCACAATTCCAGGTGAAAAGTTGATTTGTGCTTCCCAAACCCCGTTTGATATCCAGGATTCAGCTCCACATTTATCCAGGAGAGCTCCGAGTGCTTCTCCTCTTTAATAACTTAATTTCCTTTTTAAGTCCATCATCTCCTGCTACACCAGGAGTTTAATTTAATATATTGAAGTGCTGATCTCCATCCTGGATGTCCTCTGTATCCTAAGAATTCAAAAGCTTTTTCCTCTCCCTTGGGGAAATATTTTTCCATGAGCAAACCCTGTGGATGCTCCATGAGCAAATCCATTGGGACACCCAATTTTAAATGCTCTGACATTAAGGATGGGGCTCTGGATGGGGCTGATGAGTGCTGGGGCTCCCAAATGATGGGAATTCAGGAGAGTTTTCCACTCTCTGAGAGTTTCTAAATCATCCTCTGCAGAAGGAGGATGATCCTGATACCTCCTGGAAGCTTCCCAGGGTTTGTTTGGGAATTACAGAAAGGACAAATGTGGCAAAAATTCCATCTTTAAGGTCACTTCCAGCCCGAACCACTCTGTGAGGCCATAAATCCCCAGTGCAGGGCACAGGGAGTTCCCCTGCTCTGCCATTTATTTGTTGGGTGTTGTGACATCTCAGGGGAGCTGGTGACACTTCCACAGCAGGAGCAGCACGGGCACGGAGCTGCACGAGCCTGGGTTCCCCTTCTGGGACCAAATCCTGGGAGTTACTGAGCAAGGACAGGGATTTATGGCTCTTGCACTCTGCTGTGTGCTCCTGTGGGCAGGAGTTATTGGTAGGGCAGTGGTCCCAGGGAGAGAGTTTATATAAAACCAGGGAGTTGGGATAAAAAACCAGGAGTTTATAAAAAAACAGGGAGTTGGGATAAAAAACAGGGAGTTGGGATAAAAAAACAGGAGTTTGGATAAAAAACAGGGAGTTGGGATAAAAAACCAGGAGTTTATAAATAAACAGGGAGTTGGGATAAAAAAACACCAGGGAGTTGGGATAAAAAACCAGGAGTTTGGATAAAAAAACAGGAGTTTATAAAACACCAGGGAGTTGGGATAAAAAAAAAGGAGTTTATAAAACACCAGGGAGTTGGGATAAAAAAACAGGGAGTTGGGTTAAAAATCAGGGAGTTTGGATAAAAAACCAGGAGTTTATAAAAAAGCAGGGAGTTGGGATAAAAAAACAGGGAGTTGGGATAAAAAACCAGGAGTTTATAAAAAAACAGGGAGTTGGGATAAAAAAACAGGAGTTTGGATAAAAAACCAGGAGTTTATAAAAAAACAGGGGGTTGGGATAAAAAACCAGGAGTTTGGATGAAAAAACAGGGAGTTGGGATAAAAAAACAGGAGTTGGGATAAAAAACCAGGGAGTTCTTCTAAACCCAGGGCTGTGATGCACCCCCTGGCATCCCTGGTTTAATTTTTCAGGGATTCATGCCCTGCAAAAGCAGTTTTTAGTCTGCACCCACACCTGGGACTCAGTTCTGGGCTCAGAGGTGCTTCAGCACCCATTGGTTTTGCCTTTCTCCCTTAAAAATGGGGCTGGCAGAGCCCCTGATTTTCAGTTCATCGAGCTGGAGCCGAGTGAAGCTTTAGCCAGAAAGAGAAACCCAGCGTGGGGAGCTCCTCCTTCACTCCTCCAGCTGGGACAAACCCAGGCTTGGCTCTGTGAGTGGTGGCGTGAAGCTCTTGCAGGAGGTTTCTGTCCCCCGTTGATGTCTCCGTGTCACTTTTTGCTGTCCCCGTGTCCTCCTGGGTGGTTTCTCTCACCTCTTCTCCCTGTCCCTTCCAGCCCACCACTGCAAGCAGCCCGAGACCCCATCCCATGCCAACGTGGGTGCCCTGGACCTGCCCTCGCTGGGCTACACCTTGATTTACTCCTGCCAGAGCGGCTTCTACCTCACCGGGGGCTCCGAGCACCGCACCTGCAAAGCCGACGGCAGCTGGACAGGGAAGCCCCCCATCTGCCTGGGTGAGGGGCTGGGCAGCCCAGCAGGGGCCAGCTGGGTCCTGAGACCCTCCCCAGGGTTTCAGGTTGTAGAGATCCTGGGCCTTGAGGTCCTCCAAAGGCGGTTTTGAACGTGCAGATAAACCTGAGAGTCAGTTCTGGGGTCAGAACTCCAAGGAAGGAGGGAGGCGCTTTCAGCCTTGACTTTTTTCCCTTAAAAGTTGTGGGGTGGCACAGCCTGATTTCCAGTTGGTGGGAAGGTCCCCACCGTTGGTCTCCCCAGCAGAATCCCAGAATTAGCTCGGAAAAGGCCTTTGAGGTCACCAAGTTCAGCCTGTGACCCAGCACCCAAATGCCACCTCCAGTCTTTCCTTAAAGAGTCACCTGGGGATCTTCTGGGGGCGGTTTTCGGTCTAGAAGCACCTGCACAGGACAAAAATTGTTTATCTCCCCCAAATTTTACCTGCCACAGAGCCTTGGATGGGGAACGTGTCCTGATGCATGGAAATGGAGCCCTGTGGCCCTCCTGGACGTGGTCACTCTGGACACTTGGGACTGGAGCAGGACGGGCTGGGGACAGAGTGGCTGAAAGGCAGAGAGGGCCGTGGGGGTGCCCAGGGGCAGCAGCTGGACCCGGTGTGCCCACGTGGCCGATGGCACCTGGCCTGGGTCAGGGATGGGCCAGCAGGAGCAGGGGAGGGATTGTCCCCTGTGCTGGGTGCTGGTGAGGGACACCTCAAGGGCTGTGTCCAGTTCTGGGCTCCTCCTCAGTTTGGGAAGGACATGGAGGGGCTGGAGTGTGGCCAGGGAAGGGAACGGAGCTGGGAAGGGGCTGGAGAATTCCTGAGGGAGCTGGGAAAGGGGCTCAGCCTGGAGCAAAGGAGGCTCAGGGGGGCCCTTGTGGCTCTGCACAAGTCCCTGACAGGAGGGGGCAGCCGGGGGGGTCGGGCTCTGCTCCCAGGGAACAGGGACAGGAGGAGAGGGAACGGCCTCAGGCTGGGCCAGGGGAGTTGGGGTTGGATTGGAGGGAAATTTTCTTCCTGGAAAGGGTGGTCAGGCCTTGGAACTGCCCAGGGAGGTTTGGAGTTCCCAAGGATGGCCTGGACGTGGCACTCAGTGCTCTGGGCTGGGGACAAGGTGGGGATTGAGCAGAGCTTGGTCTCTGTGACCTTGGAGGGTTTTTCCAGCCTCAGGAATTCCAGGAATGACAGTGTCAGACCCCACAACATTCACCAGCTGTGCTTTCCCCCCTCCTGCAGCCGATGTCCGTCCCAGCGGGAGGCCCGTGGGCACCGCGCGGGAGCCGCCGCTCGCCAAGGTCTCAGGTAGGGGGGGGTCTCATGCTCAGGGACTCATCCCTGTGATTTACCAAAATATGGATAAGGATCTAATACCGATATCCAACTGAGATGGACAGAGACTCTCTAACAGCTTAGAGTTAGAAAGTGCATGTTTATCAGGGATCATTCCCTGAGACGCAGGGCCCCGATCCAAGCAAACACAAAGCTTTTCTCTGCCAATATTATGAATATCCAAAACACAAATGCATATTCATAACATCAACACCTCCCGTTCTCCGCTTCCTATGGAAATGAGCTGAAATGTCACTAAGCATCCGTAGTGTGTGCTCTGAGTGGAGCCGGTGATCTCGAATCGGGTCCGTGCTCCCAGATGGAGGAAGTAATACTCCTCTCCCTCATTTTGGCCTTTTCGCCCTCCTGAGCTTTTAACAATCCTAAATCACTTCAGTGACCTCCAAATTTCCTCCAGCGTGACTTTTGGATCAGTTCTCACAGAGGGAGGAAATTGGTAATTGTCCTTGTTCCTTAGACCAACTTATCAATGTTTCTATTTCCCATTCTAAGCACAGCTGAGCAAACATAAACTTGACAGGCTATCAATTAATTCAGTAATCAATTACATCTTGAAAACTCCTTTCAGGACCAGCTCTTCTTAACTAACTATTCCAATTAACTCTAGCCAAGCCCAAACTCACTCCTATCCTAACTAATTTCAACACAGCTAGCCTATAACTAAAAATCTTCATATTTCTTTACAATTCTGTGTTTCACCTGCTACCCCTGGACCCTCACCAAATCCACCCTCCTGAAATCCTTGGCACAGCTGGAAGCTGCCACGTGCCCCATCCTATTCCCTGGAAAACACACAGGATCCTTACAGGAGCTGGACATCACCACCCACTGCCCTCCCCAGAGCATTCCAGCCCCTCCAGGATGTCGTACATTTGACCTTTTTTATTTGAAATTAGCTTTTCCTAATAAATTCTTTTGTGGATGGCTTTGTTTTTAAAACGTTCCTTGCAGTTTTTTATCACCACAACCAAATTAAAGTCACCACTTTTGGCTTTGTCCCCCATGGGGACGGCACGGAGCAGGTGGGATTTGAGATGGTTCAAATCATTCAATTATTCCTGGTGAATTTGAGGAAAGATGGGAATCCTGCTCTGTTTTTTTTTTTTTCCGCTGGAAAACAGAAATGCTCCTGGTTTTCTGCATTGTAGTGGTTTGGTCCAAAATACTCATTACTGTTTACCTTCTGCAAGATAAGAATTAGGAGAAATGCAAAGCAGGCACCAAACTTGAAAGAATATAAAGAAGTTTATTAACAGACCTAAAAGAAGAGGAAAAAAAATTATACCACACCTTCAGAACTCTTCTCCTCCCCCACCTTCCTCCCGTCTCCCACTGACAATGGAAAAAGACAACCCTTGAGATGTTCAGTCTGTTACCACTTCCATAATAACCTTGTTCAGTCCATTTAGGAAGAGGAGTCTCTCTTGTCCATGCTATGAAAACAGTATCACACCGAGACAGCCACCCACTTCCAAATATTGTTCAGTCCATTTAGGAAGAGGAGTCTCTCTGCTCGCATGTGAGTCCTTTCCCCCGACTTGCAGCTTTTCCCGCAACTGCTTTCGAGGGTCCACTCTTGAAGTTTTTTGGGGTACAATTTTAAGGTTGAGCCGTTCAGAAACAAAAGTTCACTCATCTCTGGGAGCATTTCATCTCTAAGAACAGAGGCCCTTCTCCTTCCCTGGGAGCAAAGGGTCTTCCTCATCTTCATCTCTAGGACTATCTCTGGGAGCATCTCTAGGAACTGAGGTTTTCTCCTTTCCCATTTGGAGCAAAAGTCCTCATCACTTCCATCTCTCCCTGTCCAAACTTCTCATGAAATTACAGCTGCATCAGCATCTGCCTATCTCAGCGCAGGTGCTTTTGCTTCCGAGTTGAACACTCCACCCCCCATATCTTCGTGAAATTACAACGAGATACTCTGACATATCATAGCTTCACAACAGAATTTCAGCTTTAAGCATCTCCTCTTTCTCTTCTGTACTAGTTTGAAAACAAACCAGTGGGAAGCACCAAGTCAGAGTAACAATTTAATGGGGAAACTAAAGAAAAGGAAAAACTAAAAGAAAACACGGGTTCAAACTGACAGAGTCAAGATACAGCCTGAGTCCCTGTTAGGCAGGGTGGTGGTAGCAGTCTGGTAGAATGGTGGCTGCAGTCCTCTGAAGCCGTGATCCTGTAGAAAAGGGTCTGCTCTTCCTCAGGAGGTCCAGTGGTGGCTGTGTGGCTCCTGTCCTCTGGAAATCCAGTGGAAAGATTGTCTCTGGTGTTCAGAATCTCAGATTATATCCAGGATGGAATGCTTGGTTCCTCCCTCTGGGTGGAGCATCTCATAATGGGGTAATGAGTCATGAGGTCAAGTGTTGATTAGGCTCATTAACAGCAGATAGTCCGGAGGGAGTTATCTGAGGGTCATCAACAGTAGATAGTCCGGAGGGAGTTATCTCTGAGTCATCAACAGCAGAGTATCCGGAGGGAGTTATCTCTGAGTCATGGGGCAGGACAATGATGGGCCATTAACAGAAAGATGGTCTGGGGGGAGGAGGCAAGGAAACACTGCCCCACCTGATTTCAACAGCTCATGGGGATGGGAATAGAATACACTGCAACCCAGGACACTTCCCTCAGGTTTTCAGCTCTTCACAAGCACTAGAAAGGTTAATCTCACCCGGGCCTTGCAGCTGGAACGTCACTTATCATCGCTGTTGCTCACATGATCTTTTGCCGGACAGCGGTGCAGCTTCAGCTGAATCTTGGCTGCACTGGAGAGGGGGAGCCGGGCTGCTCTGGCTGCCCACAGCAGGGCTGTGGGGGGGTTCCACGGGTGGAACAGGGCCCATCGGCTCCAGGATGGCCATGGCCCGGCCTGGCCTGGCCCACTGGCCCCCACACGGGGCCCACAGCCACCTGGCCCAGCACTGGAAACGAGACAGAGAAACTCTGCCTCGGAATTTCCTATTCTTAAGTGTGGATCACAGAGGTGGTCACAACTTCAGGTGGCTCAAAGAATTGTCCATATTCAAACTGGCCACTGATAGGTCCTGTCAGGTCACAGAGGAAGCTGTAAGCACCCCTTGGCAAGCCGGGACTCTGCTTTGCTAACCCATGACATGCATCTCCCGTCGCTGTGCTCCCAGTGCCCGCGGATGTGTTCGCGAGGAATTCCCTGTGGAAGGGCTCCTACGAGTACATGGGGAAGAAGCAGCCGGCCATGCTCTCCGTCACCAGCTTCGACCCCGCCACCAGTAAGGTCAACGCCACCTTGATTGACCACAGCGGGGTGGAGCTCCAGGTGTCTGGTAAGGGGCACCACGTGGCCTTTGGGAGGGGTTGGTGTTGGCACAAGGGGTGTCCTGGCCAGGGAGGGGCTTTCCCCTGTGCTGGCACTGCTGGGACACCTCTAGAGCTGTGTCCAGTTCTGGTCACTCATGGCCAGAGAGACCTTGAGGGGCTGGAGCGTGTCCAGAGAAGGGAATGGAGATGAAAAAGGGTCTGGAGAGCTCCTGAGGGAGCCTGGAGAGAAGGAGGCTCCGGGGGGGACCTTCTGGCTCTGCACAAGTCCCTGACAGGAGGGGGCAGCCAGGGGGGTCGGGCTCTGCTCCCAGGATGAGAGGGAACAGCCTCAGGCTGGGCCAGGGAAGGTTTAGATTGGATTGGAGGGAAAGTTTCTTCCTGGAAAGGGTGGTCAGGCCTTGGAACTGCACGGGGAGGTTTGGAGTCCCCATCCCTGGAGATGCCCAAGGAAGGACTTGGAGCTTTTGGCAAAAAAGATGAAATTCTGTGAGAGGGACTTCGAGGATCCTTGGGGGTCCCTTCCAGCTCATGATTCCATCAGTGCTCCCTGTCCCTGCCCTCCTGGAGCACCAGCCTCTTCCTGATCCAGCAGCAGAACCTGAATATTGAGTCCTTTTCCATATGGAAAACATTTTCAATACCCTGGGCTGTGTTTCCCAATCCATCCCAGTGACAGGACTGGTGTTCACTCAAACCCTGAGGTGGTTTCTCTGCCCTCCCAATCACTTATTTCAAGCCAGAGTGATCCAGAGCTGACAAAATCTCTTCTTTTCCAGGGATTTACAAGAAGGAAGACGTGCACCTGCTGCTCCAGGTCTACCAGATCATGGGACCTCTGGAGATCTTTGCCAACAAGTTCAGGAATGACAAATGGGCTCTGGATGGACACGTGAGTGCACAAAATCCACCCTCCAGTAGTCCCAAAAATGCCACCTCTGCTCCCAAAAATCCCACAAAGGTGCAGAGTGATTTCTCCCTGGGAAGTGGGAGCCAGAGCCAGAGCCCCGATCCAGCGTGGGCAGGAGTCAGGGAAGTGTTCCCACATGGATTTGGGCATGCTGGAGTCAGGTGTGCTCCCAGCTGGAGAGGATTCCAGGGCTGAATTCCACGGGCAGATGGCCTGGGATGGTGTCTGTCCCTCCCGTGGCTGTCACAGCCTGGATTTCCCTTCCCTGAAGCTGAGGGATAATTCCTGGAGCTGGGAGCGGGATGAGGCTGCTCCGGTGCCCAGTGCTGGGAGGGGCCATGTGGCACTTCCCCAGCAGGTGACACCACGTGTGTGCCAGCTCCTCCTGCAGCTGGGGGTTGGGTTTATTGCCCTGGGCTTTGGAATCCATCACCTCCCAGGGAATGCTGGAGGAGAAACCAACGGGATTCCTTCCATGTGGATATTTTCCATCTGCTCAGCATCTCGCTGGACGAGCTGATTTTCCCTGTAATGGAGCCAACTCCTCACCCCTCTGCCTGTACCTGGGAGCTTCCCAAGCCCTTTAGGGATCCACTGGAGCTTGGAAAAAATGCAGATCCAACTGACCCATGGCCGCTTTTTACCTCTCCCCCTGGAATCAGCAACGTCCTCTCCAGTTGATGGCAAACCCGATTTTTTTGGCTTCCCTTCCTTTGAGACGTCTTGAGCAGTGAAACTCCTTGAAAAATGCCAGGATTTTCTGGGGAATTGCATCAAATGAATGCACTTGGAAGGGGCTGGGATGAGCTGGGTGTTAAACGTTGGATAAATCCATTGATCTCCTTTCTCCTGTCCCCACAGGTCTCGTCGGAGTCCTCGAGCGGCACCTTCGTGTACCAGGGCTTTGTGCGTGGCAAAGGCTTCGGGCAGTTTGGCCTCCAGAGACTTGGTAAAATTCCTTGGATTTGCACTTTTTCCCTTAATTCCAAAAGCTCCATTTTGGCCTGGTGGGGATTTCCAACCAGGGAATGTTTTCCCAGTCCCTGGTTTGAATTCTCAGCGCTTTCCGGGCGTTCTGCTGAACTCGGGTGTGAGGTTTGTGGGAGACAAAACAGCACAAAACAAACAGCACGATGATAAAATGGATAATTTGGGAACAAAATGAGGGATAACCAGGCTGCTGTCCAAAAGCAGGGAGAGCTTGGAAGCACAAACAGACCTGGACACGTTTTTCTCCACATTTCCACATCCCTGCCAAGCCCAAATCCTGTTCCCACCACAGAAAACGTCTCAGTCAGAACTCACAGACGCTCTTGAGAGCTTAAACCACCCGAAGTTTAAGCTCCTCAATACCTCTTAAAGCGTGGTCTGAGCTCCTTAATCCCTCAGGATTGTCGGGATCTCATCACCTTTATGGATGCTCGTTACTGCAGCGTTTCAGAGTCTCCCTTAAAGCCCAACTTGGTGCATCCAAGTTGTAACTTTTTTAGCAAAATAAATCAATTTACACCTGTCTTTGATTGCAGCTCTAAATAAATGATGAGGCCTAAGTTAGGCTGGATCTCCATCCTTGCTGCCTCCATCCCAGCAGCTTTCAATTCCCTTTTCCAGCACCGCTTCCCTCATTTTGCTGCCGGTGTCACTCGAGCCAAGCCCCTTTTCCCCCAGCAGGGGCTTGGAAATGTGGGAAATATGTGGGAAATGTGGGAAATATGTGGGAAATGTGTTCCTTTCTGCTGTGTTCCAGACATCAGCATGATGGAAAACGATCCCGAATCCATAGGTCACCACTTTGCATCCAACAGCAGCTCCGTGGCAGCCGCCATCCTTGTGCCTTTCATCGCCCTGATTATTGCAGGGTTTGTGCTTTATCTCTACAAACACAGGTGGGTTTGGGGCAGAAGTTCCAAAAGGTGAAAGAAATTCTGGGATTTGAGAGAAATCTGAGCTGGGCTTAAAATCCCCCTCACTTTAGGACTGGTTTAATTCATGAGGTGGGACAATAACAAAGAGGGTTTGGGAGATTGGGGGCAATAATTCCAAAAGGTGAAAGAAATTCTGGGATTTGAGAGAAATCGGAGCTGGGCTTAAAATCCCCCTCACTTTAGGCCTGGTTTAATTCATGAGGTGGGAAAACAAAGCTTTATCTCTACAAACACAGGTGGGTTTGGGGCAGAAATTCCAAAAGGGGAAAGAAATTCAGGGATTCGAGAGAAATCGGAGCTGGACTTAAAATCCCCCTCCCTTTAGGCCTGGTTTAATTCATGAGGTGGGACAATAACAAAGAGGGTTTGGGAGATTGGGGGCAATAATTCCAAAAGGTGAAAGAAATTCCGGGATTCGAGAGAAATTGGAGCCGGGCTTAAAATCCCCCTCACTTTAGGCCTGGTTTAATTCATGAGGTGGGAAAACAAAGCTTTATCTCTACAAACACAGGTGGGTTTGGGGCAGAAGTTCCAAAAGGGGAAAGAAATTCCGGGATTTGAGAGAAATCGGAGCCGGGCTTAAAATCCCCCTCCCTTTAGGCCTGGTTTAATTCAGGGGGTGGGACAATAACAAAGAGAGTTTGGGAGATTGGGGGCAATAATTCCAAAAGGTGAAAGAAATTCAGGGATTTGAGAGAAATCGGAGCTGGGCTTAAAATCCCCCTCACTTTAGGCCTGGTTTAATTCATGAGGTGGGAAAACAAAGCTTTATCTCTACAAACACAGGTGGGTTTGGGGCAGAAATTCCAAAAGGTGAAAGAAATTCCGGGATTCGAGAGAAATCGAAGCTGGACTTCAAATCCCCCCTTTAGGCCTGGTTTAATTCAGGAGGTGGGACAACAAAGCACGAAGAGATGAGGATTTGGGAGAGGAGAAGGGCGAGGCTTTTGCTGCCCATTAATGGGATTTGTGGCCACATTTAGGAGGATCCCAAGCCGATTCCTTCCCCCGCGGCTTTGAACGCGTCGAAAATTCACCTTCCCTCCCGCTCCCTGCTGCAAACCCAGATTTTCCTGCCCCATCCCCGTGGATTCCCCCTTCCTCCAAACCCCATTTCCCTCCCACCCTACCAGTCCCCTCCCTTCAAGGGCCGTGACCTGGGTGCGTTTTGTCCCCGACGCCTCAGGAGGAGACCCAAAGTCCCGTTCAACGGCTACGCCGGCCACGAGAACACCAACGTGAGGGGAACCTTCGAGAACCCCATGTACGACCGCAACCTGCAGCCCTCGGACATCATGGCGGGCGAGGCCGAGTTCACCGTGAGCACGGTGTGCACGGCCGTATAGCGCCGGCCCTCACGGTGAGTGCGCCGTGGCCGCCGCCGCCGCCGCCGTCCGCCTCGCTCCCCTCAGAGTCGCGGCGGCACGGAACGCGGCGGGGCCGGGAGGGCTCTTGGTAAAAGCTCGCCCGGCGCCGCGGGCGACCAGGCCTTCCGCGCGGCTCCGAGGTGGTCTTGGCTGCTTGAGGTAGCTACGGATTGTGCCGGGGGGGGGGGGGGGTTCCATCCCAGCCTCGCGGGGAGGAATTCCGTCCGGATTTCCCGTCTGAACGCACTCGGCTGTAGCTCCAGTGAAGCAGTGGATCGAAGGGATCTTGTGGGGCTTGGAATGCCCTTGCCGGGCCAGGAGTTGGACTCAAGGAATGATGGGATGAGAGACAGCCTTAAGCTGCTCCAGGAAAGGTTTAGGTTGGAAATCAGGAGGAATTTTTTCCCAATGTCCCACTTTCTTTTAGCTCAGTGGGAGCAGTGGGTCAAAGGAGGCCCAGGATTGCCCAAGGGATCTTGTGGGTCTTGGAATGTTCTGGACAGATCCAGGAGCTGGATTTGAGGCTTGCTAGGACACAGCTTTAAGACCCACAGAAGTTTTAGGTTGGAAATCAGGAGGAATTTCTTCCCAATATCCCACTTTCTTTTAGCTCAGTTGGAGCAGTGGGTCAAAGAAGGTCCAGGATTGCCCAAGGGATCTTGTGGGTCTTGGAATGTCCTTGCCGGGCCAGGAGCTTGATTTGAGGCTTGCTAGGACAAGAGGACACAGCTTTAAGACCCAGGAAAGGTTTAGGTTGGAAATCAGGAGGAATTTCTTCCCAATATCCCACTTTCTTTTAGCTCAGTGGGAGCAGTGGGTCAAAGAAGGCCCAGGATTCCCCAAGGGATCTTGTGAGCCTTGGAATGTTCTGGACAGATCCAGGAGCTTGATTTGAGGCTTGCTAGGACAAGAGGACACAGCTTTAAGACCCACAGAAGTTTTAGGTTGGAAATCAGGAAGAATTTCTTCCCAATATCCCACACCCTTTGAATTCTGTGGGATATTGGGAAAGGAGGCCCAGGATTGCCCAAGGGATCTTGTGGATCTTGGAATGTTCTGGACAGATCCAGGAGCTTGATTTGAGGCTTGATAGGACAAGAGGACACAGCTTTAAGACCCAGGAAAGGTTTAGGTTGGAAATCAGGAGGAATTTCTTCCCAATATCCCATTTTCTTTTAGCTCAGTGGGATCAGTGGGTCAAAGGAGGCCCAGGATTGCCCAAAGGATCTTGTGGATCTTGGAATGTCCCTGCAGGGCCAGAAGTTGGATTTGAGGCTTGGTAGGACAAGAGGCGGCCTTAAGCTGTCCCAGGGGAGGTTCAGGATGGAAATCAGGATGAGTTTATTCCCAGAAGGGGTGGTTGGACATTGGAATGGGCAGCCCAGGGAGGTTTGGAGTTGCCATCTGTGGAGGTGTCCAAGGAAAGCCTGGATGTGGCACTCGGTGCCACAGGCTGCTGACAAGTGTTGGACCCAATGATCTCCAAGGCCTTTTCCAAGCTCAGGGATCCAGGGATCCCTGTACATCCCTTCTGTGGGATCAGCTCTGCCCAGGGCCTGCCCCAAACCAGGCCCTGGTTAGTGGCCAAGGAAATCCCAACAAACCTGTGGTAGGAACAGGAAAAAAATGGGATTTGAAGTGGAATCCTTCTCTGTGTGACTCCAGACAGGGAATTTTGCACAGGAATCTGGGGTTTTAAAGTTTCACTGCAGGGAGAGATGGGAAGGAAAAACAGATCTCCAAGAGGGATCCTTCCCTGGGTGATTCCAGACAGGGAATTTTGCACAGGAATCCGGGGTTTTAAAGTTTTACTGCAGGGAGAGATGGGAAGGAAAAACAGATCTCCAAGAGGGATCATTCTCTGGGTGATTCCAGACAGGGAATTTTGCACAGGAATCTGGGATTTACAAGGTTCAAGCAATCAAAAATTCCCTGTGGATCGTAGAGCCCTTCCAGACTGGAATATTCCAATTTCAGGATAACAAAGCCGCTTCCTGTGTCACAACCAGCTCTTTGTTTTCCCTGTGTCCATCCCAGATTCCCGGGCTCGGTGTCCAGTGGATGATTATCCCAGCTCACCATCCATCCATCCATCCCCTCCCCATCCCCCTGCTCCTGCCGAGGCCGCGGAGAAGCTGCTGCACCTCCCTGGAATTCCCGAGGGGCTGCTGGATCCGCCTCCTCCATCCCCGCTGGATCCCCGAGCCAAAGGTCTGCTCCGGCTCCGCCCCCGCCCTGCCGGCGGCTCCCAGCCCCGCTCCAAGCCCTCGGGAAGGGAGGGCCTGGAAGTGGTGGGAAGGCGTTCCCAAGCTGCTCCCAGTGTTCCTGGAAGGAGCTGGGGGGGGTCCTTCCAGCTGCCCCCAAACTTTGGGAAGAGCTCGGGCAACAAAGAGGTTGTGCACAAGGTGCTGGATTCGTGGGAAACACCTGGATGGGGCAGGATGAGGATTTGGGGTTGGGTTTCTGGGTTTCTTTTTTTTATAGGATTTTCTACCCCAGGGCTTGAGCAGGGGAGGAGTTTCCAAATGGAACCTTCCCAAAACTTGGGAAAAGCTTCCCAAAGCTCTTCCCCTCTTGCCTGTGTTTTGTTTTCCTTTGGGCATTCCTGGCTGGATTCGTGGAAAACACCTGGATGGGACAGGATGAGGATTTGGGTGTCTGGGTTAATTTTTGTAGGATTTTCCACCCCAGGGCTTGAGCAGAGGAAGGGTTTTTCAAATGGGGCCTCTCCAAGTAAAACTTGGGAAGCTTCCCCCTCTTCCCTGTGTTTCATTTTCCTTTGGGCATTCCTGGCTGGATTCATGGAAGTCCCCTGGATCCAGGACAAGGATTTGTTTGTCCGTATTTGGGTTTCTGGGTTATTTCTTTGTTGGTTTTTCTACCCCAGGAAGAGTTTCCAAATGGAACCGTCCCAAAACTTGGGAAAAGCTTCCCAAAGCTCTTCCCCTCTTCGCTGTGTTTCGTTTTCCTTTGGGCATTCCTGGCTGGATTGGTGGAAATCCCCTGGATGGGACAGGATGAGGATTTGTTTGTCCATATTTGGGTTTCTGGGTTATTTTTTGTAGGATTTTCCACCCCAGAAAGAGTTTCCAAATGGGACCTTCCCAAAATCTGGGAAACTTTTCCATTCTTTCCTGTGGTTTGATTTTCCCTTGGCTATTCCTGGCTGGGTTTTTCCTGCCCCTGGCTGGATTTTCCAGCTCTCAGGGATGGAAAGGAAACACCTCCCCCTGATTTGAGCTGGGCCCAAATCCCTGATCAGGAATCCACTGCTGGATGATTCCAGGAAGGACAGGAATATCCAAAGGGACAAAAAAACCTCTCCAAAGAACTCAACAAACACAAATTCCCCCAAAAGCTTCCCAAATCCTTTCCCCTTTCCAGACAGATCCTCCAAATGGCAGCACAGGAGGAGTTTTGATTCCCATCCCGAGCTGCTCCCATTATTTCCCAGGGGCACCGAGGTTTCCTGGGATTTTGTGGGAGCAGGGAAGGCAGCCTGGAATTTCCCTGCCATCCCAGGGGAGCAGAGCTGCACCTCGGGATCCAGAATTTGCTTGGAGTCATTTTTTTAGGATCAAGGGAGGCTGAAGTGCCATTCCCAGGTCACTGAGCCCAGGAGGCTCCAAGGGAAATCCGGATGAACCCTTTGGAATGGGGCTTTCCATCCATGCTCCCATTCCAGCACAGATTTCCCCTCCCTGAGGTTCTGCCTGCTGAAAACCACAGGCTAATTTGGGATTTGTTGTTGGATTATCCTGGATTTTCTGGGTGGAAATATTTCATTTTTCTTACTCCTGGCTCTCCTTCGGCTCTCCCAGAGGGAGCAGAATTCCCAAAAAATGCCACCTCTGCTCCCAAAAATCCCACAAAGGTGCTCTGATTTCTCCCTGGGAAGTGGGAGCCGGAGCCAGAGCCCCAATCCAGCGTGGGCAGGAGTCAGGGAAGTGTTCCCACATGGATTTGGGCACGCTGGAGTCAGGTGTGCTCCCAGCTGGAGAGGATTCCAGGGCTGAATTCCACGGGCAGATGGCCTGGGATGGTGTCTGTCCCTCCCAGCTGGTGGGACACAAATCCCAGAGGGACACAAAGGGAATATTCCCCTTTTTCTGTTGTCCTCTCTCCATCATTCCATGCTGGAACAAGGCTGGGATAACCCCTTGGAATCCTTGGATCCCACCCTGCCTCCAGCTGTGCTCTCCTGGCCCATCCCTGGTCTTTTCCAAGCTCTGTTATCCCTAAAAACCCCACAGCCAAACCCACCCCGTGCTCTGCTCCTGCCCTGCCGTGTCCCCATCCCAATTCCAGGGCCCAAAACTCCCTGGAATCCTTGGAAGCAGAGCCTGGATCCTTCCAGCTTCCTGTCCAGATTCCAGGGAATCCTCTCCTGGCTGCTCCATGCGATGCACAAACACACATTGGCTTCCCACACCCGACTCCCGCTCATTCCATGGAAAAACCAGGAGAAAATCCCATCCAGGAGTGTCAGATAAATCCAAAATATTTCAAACCACCCAGGCAGGGAGAGGGGGGAGCTCGACTTCGATGGAATTTGCTGCTTTGGATCCATGAATTCCCTTTTCCTGCTGGTGCCCAGGAAGTGGGAAAGGGATTTATCCCGGGTTTTTTTGCGAGCTGGCTGGGATCTGCTCCATGCCATTTTCTCCATCCTTGTGCCCAGAGGACCTGCATATGGTAAAAAATTATGGAAAAAATACGGGAAAAAAAAGGAAAAAAAAAAAAAAGGGGGGGGGGGGGGGGAGGGGAAGAAAAAAAAGATATGGAAAAAAAGGGGAAAAAAGGAAAAAAAAGGGGGAAAAAAAAGGGGGAAAAAAAAGGGGGAAAAGGGGGAAAAAAAGGAAAAAACCTAGGAAAAAAAGGGAAAAAATACATTAAAAACCCCAAAAAAAGCTCAATCCCTCTTTTGTACAGAGATATATTTTTATTAATTAAAAGTTTGTACAGCTAAAAAAAAAAAAAAAAAAAAGAAAAAAAAACCCCACAAAATTGTAAATTTTTTTTTTTTTCATTATCCTAGGAAAAAACAAGGAAAAGTAGTGGGGAAAAACAAAAATCCGCTTTTTTTTTCTTTTTTTTTTTTTTGTAAATGTAATAAAGTGTATAAATGGTTCCCATGAAAATGTACATATGGAATCTCTCCATCCCCTCCGGCTTGTCTGCAGAATTCCCCTTTTATTTATCTGTCTCTGTATATGAGGCTTTTCCGTGTGTTCCCGGCGCTCCCTGCGGAATTTCAAAGCTATTTTCGATTTTGGATCTTCCGAATAATAAAAAAATCTGGATTTTTGCATTGCTTTTCCTTACAGACCCCCCTTGGTGCTTCTTGTGTCGATTCCCCGAGGTTCATCCCGGCGTTTCCTGGGTTGTCCGCTGGGATGGAGAATTCCCGGCTTTTCCGGCTCTTTGGAAGCGCAGCCCGGTTTTAAAAATGGGGCGAATTCAGGCAAATCCCCTCTAAATGCAGAATGGATTCGGCTTTTCCAGCGGGGTTTTATCAGGGATATCCCATGGGAAGGGACAGCGGGATCCCACCGAGCCCTTCCCCATCCCACCCCCCCCCCCCGTGGTCCCGCTCCGGGAGCCCCAATTTGCCTTAATGAGGTTTTAATTAGGAGCCCGACGCCTCCTCTCTCTCCCCGTGCCCGGTGATTGGCAGGAATTACCTCGGGATCGATGGAATTTGGGATCAAAGAGGCCCTGGCGGGGTCTTTGATGTCCCGAGGTTGCTCCTGCTCCGCTCCCGTGTGGATTCGATGCTCTCCGTCACCTTTGTTTGGCTCTTCCCTCTCCCAGATGCTTTATCCTTGGATTTATCCTTGGATTTATCCCTGGATTTATCCCTGGATTTATCCCTCCTCGGCTCAGTTCACCCAAAATGAGGGCGGGGAAAGGCGGTGGGAGGGAGCTGAGGGGTTTTGGGGAGGTTTGGTGTGGTGTGAGCAGTTCCTGGCGGGATGAGCCTGAGGTTCCTTGGGATTTGGGGGCAGCAGAACAGATCCTGCTGGATTCCAGCTGGATTCTGATGGAGGGAAGAGGATCCAAACCCTTTGGAGTCCACAGAGCTTCCCAGAGAAGCTGGGGCTGCCCCTGGATCCCTGGAAGGGTCCAAGGCCAGGTTGGAGCTGCCTGGGATAGGGGAAGGTGTCCCTGTCCATGGAATTGGATGCAATGGGATGATCCTTAAGGTCCTTTCCAATCCAAACCATTCCAGGATTCTTCCTCCTTCCACTTCCCAAGGTTTCCTTCTGTATTTGGGATTTAATCCCTGGCCCAGGCTCAGCTTTTGGATGTTCTCCAGGAGAGAATTCCTCCATTCCCAAGTCCCAGCCCTGGAATCTCCTCCAAAGGGATTTTGTGCCTTTCCAAAGCTCTCCCATCTCCCGACCCCTCTGCCCACATTCCCTGGGAAGGAATCCCTAAAATCCCTCTCGGCCCTCCCAGTGGGTGCTGATTGAGGGAGGGAGCAGCAGGAGAACTGGGAGAGGGAGCTGGAGGAGCTGGAGCTTCCACTGGGATTTTCTGGGGGGAAAAAACCCAGGGAGAGAGCAGCGGGGAAACCAGGAGAGCTGGAGCCCCACTGGGAATTTTGGGAGGGAAAAAACAGGGAGAGACCAACCCTGGGAATCTTCTGGGGGGAAAAAAACAGAGAGAGAGCAGCAGGGAAACTGGGAGAGGGAGCTGGAGCTTCCACTGGGAATTTTGGGAGGGAAAAAAAACAGGGAAAGACCAACCCTGGGAATCTTCTGGGGAACAAAACCAGGGAAAGAGCAGCAGGGAAACTGGGAGAGGGAGCTGGGGGAGCTGGAGCATCCACTGGGAATCTTCTGGGGGAAAAAACCCAGGGAGAGAGCAGCAGGGAAACCAGGAGAGCTGGAGCCCCACTGGGAATTTTGGGAGGGAAAAAACAGGGAGAGACCAACCCTGGGAATCTTCTGGGGGAAAAAAATCAGGGAAAGAGCAGCAGGGAAACTGGGAGAGGGAGCTGGAGGAGCTGGAGCTTCCACTGGGAAAAAAAACAGGGAGACAGCAGCGGGGCAGGAGCTGGAGCTTCCACTGGGAATCTTTTGGGGGGAAAAAACCCAGGGAGAGAGCAGCAGGGAAAACGGGAGAGTTGGAGCCCCACTGGGAATTTTGGGAAGGAAAAAAAACAGGGAGAGACCAACCCTGGGAATCTTCTGGGGGAAAAAAATCAGGGAAAGAGCAGCAGGGAAACTGGGAGAGGGAGCTGGAGGAGCTGGAGCTTCCACTGGGAAAAAAAAACAGGGAGACAGCAGCAGGGCAGGAGCTGGAGCTTCCACTGGGAATATTCTGGGGGAAAAAAGCAGGGATAGACCAGCAGGAAAGCTGGGAAAGCTGGAGCATCCACTGGGAATATTCTGGGAAAAAACAGGGAGAGGGCAGCGGGGCAGGAGCTGGAGCATCCACCGGGCATTTTGGGAGGGAAAAAAACAGGGAAAGACAAACATCAGGAATGTTCTGGGGGAAAAGAACAGGGAGGGAGCAGCAGGGAAACTGGGAGAGGGAGCTGGAGGAGCTGGACCTTCCACTGGGAATCTTTTGGGGGGAAAAAATCAGGGAGAGAGCAGCGGGGTAAACGGGAGAGCTGGAGCCCCACTGGGAATTTTGGAAGGGAGAAAACCAGGGAGAGACCAACCCTGGGAATCTTCTGGGGGAAAAAAATCAGGAAGAGAGCAGCAGGGAAACTGGGGGAGCTGGAGCATCCACTGGGAACATTCTGGGAAAAAAACAGGGATAGACCAGCAAGGAAACTGGGAGCTGGAGGAGCTGGAGCATCCACTGGGAATTTTCTGGGGGGAAAAAAAACCAGGAGAAAGCAGCGGGACAGCTGGGAGAGCTGGAAATTCCACCTGGCGGTTTTGGGTGGAAAAAAATCAGGGAGAAAGCAGCAGGGAAAAGGGGAGAGAGCGCTGGAGCTTCCACCGGGCATTGGGGGGGAATAAAACCGGGAAGAGCAGCTGGGAGCGCCGTAGGAGGGAGCGGAGGGCTCGGGATAAATTTCCATCCCTAATTAATCCCAGCTCGGCCCGGGCAGCCGCGGTTCGGCTCCTTAATGAGGCCTCTCCCTCATTAACGCCTCGTTAATTCCGCGGCCATGGCGCTTTTAGGGCCCTTTAAAAGCGCCGCGTCCCGGAATTCCCACAGTGGGAGCTGGGACAGCCTCGGAACAGGGAACTAATCCAGGATTTTTCCCGGTTGGAAGCTGCAGGTGTGAAAATTCCGCGCCGCAAATCCCCCTCTGCCCTCAGTGCTGGGGCGGCAGAAAAATCCCACCAAAAGCCCTTTTTAGACATTCCCGAGTTTCCAGAGCCACCTGAGGAATTCCCCGGGAGCCTCCCGTGGGATTCCACAGCTGCGGGACTCGGGAATGCCGGCAGCTGCCTCATCCCGAGAAAACAACAAATCCGGGAGATCTCTTTAATCAGGATTTTCTTTTCAAACGAATCCCCCCCCTCGGGCTCCGAGCCCTTCCCAGAACATTCAGCTGCCAGCCCGGAATATTCCAAGTTCCAGTCAAAACGAGTGGGAAAACTCCCTGTGAGGAGAGTGGAAGTGCGGGAGGGATGGAAATGATGGAATCGGCGCCTTTTCCCACCTTTGATTTATAAATTCAATTATAAATTAACTATTCAATTATAAATTAACTATTAATCCCTTGAATTAAATATTCCTTTAATTAACTATCCCTGGAATTGATTAAATATTCCTTTAATTAACTATCCCTTGAATTCAGGCTAAGGATGCAGGGATAAAGGGGTGTCAGGCCACATCCAGGAATTATTCCCAGGAATTATTCCCAAGGAATTATTGCTCCATTTGCCCTTTCCAGCAGCGGTTCCAGCTGATTTCCTGCCTGTTCCTCCTTCCCTGCGGCTGGAAAAGGGCCGGGAATGCCCAGGGAATGCCGACACCCCAGAGTCCTGGAGGAAGCGCTTTAAAAGCACCCGGAGCCATCAGATTCCCGGGAAAAGTTGGGAATTGCTGGGCAGGGAAGCAGAGCCTGGAATTCAGCTCCTGGGAGGATTTGTGGCTCTGTTTTCCTTCGGGAAGCAGCGAGGAGCGGGAGCCAAAGGAATATTGACAATTCCACCCCACTCCGGACAATTCCATGCCTCTCCTGGAGGTCAGAGGAGGTTGGATCCCATAAATCCCGGCTGATCCCACTCCGAGGCTTTAGGAAGGGAGGTTTGGAGTCCCCATCCCTGCAGGTATCCAAGGAATTCGCGGGTGTTGCCCTCAGTGCTCTGGGATGGGGATCAGTCACAGCTTGGATGATCCCGGAGGGTTTTTCCAACTGAAATAATTCCGGGATTCCTGGGAGGAGCGAGGCACCGCCACTCGCTGAAGATTTACACCCAAATTTCCCTCAGCTCCGGGGAATCTCCAGCTTTTCCTGCTGCTCATTCCAGCCTGGAGCTGCTGGGAGCTGCGGGAGCAGCTTTGAGATTCCCATTTAATCCGACTTTTTCCCCAAAAAATTCCCTTTTTCAATCCTCACAACTTCAGCGAGACTTTCCCACACCCATCCCTCCCCTCCCAGACCTGGAATTGTTCCTGGCCAAGCGAAAACCTTCTGCTCCAGGTGGCAATTCCCAGGTTTTCCAGCAGGGAGAAAGAACCGAGCCGCCGGGATTGTAACTATGGATTTTTCCCTGCTTCCAGCACTTCTCCGCACCTGGAAAACACGGCTGGAGCAAATGATGGGAGCTTTGGGATTGCAGGCGCTGTCCCGGAGAGTTCCCTCGGAAATCTGCCGGGAATTCTGGCAAAAAAATGGGGAGAAATTGTTTAAAATCCGTGTAGAGACAGAAAAAAAGAGCCCAGGGCGAGGCTGCCGGAGCTGCTTTATCCTGGAATTCCTGGATGTGGGATCAGCTGGGAGGGGCTCCCACAAGCAGCACAATTCCCTTGGGAATTCACTCCCTAGGAGGCCAAACCACGTGGAATTGGGACACAAATCCATGGATTAACTGCACCCTTCCCACCTGCCGGGAGCTGGAGCGCCTTGATCCCGGCTCCGAACTTCCCAGTCCTGCTGGAAGCAGCTCCTGCTGCTGGCGCTGCCAGCCTGGCTCCGAAAATCCACTCCCTGCTGCATTTGGGATTCTTTCCCTACATTTCCTCAGTGGTGCTGCCATTCCCGGAGCCGGTGCCTGCCTGGAACACTGGGAATGAAGAGGTTTCAAGCAGGGATCGCCAGAAGGAAATAGGGAGCAGCTGCATCCCAAAGCAGCAGGTCATTCCTTATGGGAAAGGTGTGATCCTATTCATCATGGGAAATCAGTGATCTCATTCCTCATGGGAAATCTGTGATCCCATTCCTTATGGGAAATGTGTGATCCCATTCCTCATGGGAAATCTGTGATCTCATTCCTTATGGGAAAGGCGTGATCCCTTTACTTATGGGAAAGCTGTAACCCCTTTCCTTATGGGAAATCCGTGATCCCATTCCTCGTGGGAAAGCTGTAACCCCTTTCCTTATGGGAAAGGCACGATCTGATTCCTTATGGGAAAGGCATGATCCCATTCCTCATAGGAAAGGCATGATCCCATTCCTTATGGGAAATCTGTGATCCCATTCCTCATGGGAAAGGCGTGATCTCATTACTTATGGGAAATCTGTGATCCCATTCCTCAGAGGAAATCCGTGATCACTTTCCTTATGGGAAATCTGTGATCTCATTCCTTATGGGAAAGCTGTAACCCCTTTCCTTATGGGAAAGCTCTGATCCCATTCCTCATAGGAAAGGCGTGATCCCTTTCCTTATGGGAAGTCCGTGATCCCATTCCTCATGGGAAAGGCATGATCCCATTCCTCATAGGAAAGGTGTGATCCCTTTCCTTATGGGAAATCCGTGATCCCATTCCTCATGGGAAATCCGTGCTGGATGCAGCATTCCCAAACACAACTTGCGGCTGCCACATCCCTGGAAGTGTCCAAGGCTGGGATGGAGAAACCTGGGATCGTGGGAGGTGTCCCTGCCCATGGCAGGAGGATCCTTAAGGTGCCTTCCATCCCAAAGCACTCTGGAATTCTCTGATTCCATGGATGCTTCTCCAAAGGAATGCTTTTGGAGCGGGATGGTGCTGCCGAGCAGGGCGGGGCTGGGATCCTTTGGAAAACCCCTGGAAAAGGGATGGGAACAAAACGGTGCTGGCAGCACAGGGAGGTTTAAGGAGATCACATCCCGAATTTTGGCAGCCCGGAGAGGGGACCGGAGCAGGGGAAAATGGCAACAGGAATCTTGGGAATTGGGTTTTTGGGAATTCCTTGGCGGTTCTGGATCCTCTTCGGTGCTGGGGCTGAACCCCCCCAGCCTCTGCCAAGGCCTGGGAGTTAATTAACACGGCAAGGAACCCTCATTAAGAGGCCCAATTAACGATTTCATTTAGGGACAGGAGGCAGCTGTTCCCTGTTTTCCGTACAGGGATGATTGTGCCAGGAATTATCCTGCAGGGATACCTGGGATGGGGTCTGGGGCCAGGGCTGGCGTTGACTCCCCATTCCCGCTCCCTGCTCCGCAGGAATCTCGGAGCCATTTTGGGCAGAGCATCCAAAATTCACCTTTTTTTTTCTTGGAAAAGCAGGATCAGCTTCCTGAACCTTGGGAATCCTGCTTATCCTGATTTAGGGCATGGAGCTGGGAGCACCATTCCCGGTGTTTTGATGGAGTTTGGGATTAATTCATCCTGCGTGTCCCAGCTCCCACCAACATTCCAGCAGAACAAAGCGCTTTCAAAACAAATCCCTCTTTTTAGGAGGGAAAAACGAAACCCAAACCCAGCAAACAAAAATCCAGGAATAAAAAAATCAGGGATTTTCCCGCACCTCCAATAACGAACTCCGTCTTCAGCGGCTCATTTGCATATTCAAGCCCTTGTTTAATATTCTAATTAGCCGTTAATCAGCTCTCGAAAGAACAAGCGGTGATTAGCGCATCTTCACCTCCTCCAGCAGATTTGGGCTCATCAGCTCCGGGAAGCTTTCCTGCTATTCCTGAATTATTCATGGCCGCGGGAATGTCACCGGGCTGGGATTTGAGGATGATCCCGGCGGGTGAGCATGGAAAACCCAGGGGGAGACGGTGTCCTTTGGGAACAAGGAGGGTTTGGGGCAGATTTTGGGAAGAAATTCCTCCCTGGAAGGCTGGGAAGGGGCTGGGATGGATTTCCCAGAGGATTTTTCAGGACTTTTTCAGCTTGTCCCATCCCTGGAAGTGTCCGAGGCCAGCTTGGAACAACCTGGGATCAATCGGGATCATTTATCCCGATTCTTCCTTTCCTCTTCTTCCACAGCTTTTGAAGGAGCTGGGAAGTTTGGGAAGCTCCTACAGGAGGTCCCAGGTCTGGAGGAGGAATTGCTGCAATCCCAAAGGGATTCCTTGGGCTGTTCCCAGCTCCAGGACCAGATCCCAGCCCTTAATCCCACCTGGAAGCGGCTTTTCCCTGCTCCAGGATCCCAGCTCAGCTCTCAGCCCCTCCATGTCCCTGATTCCCTTTTCCCCGGTCCTTCCCTCCCTGATTCCCTTTTCCCCGGTCCTTCCCACCCTGATTCCCTTCTTCCCGTCTGCCTTTCCCATCCCATGGAAGGCAGGGAGGAGGCCGGACTCCACCCCTCCGTATTCCCGAGGATTTTGTGGCTGCAGGAGCAGGTTTTTAAAGCCTTTGGGATAATTTTAACAGATTCCAGCTCTTTTTGCTTGGAAAAGAAGCCCTGCCTGGCCGTGGATTGGATCCTGAGGTTTGGATGTCAGGGAACAGGGATCAGCTGAGGTGACAAGGACCGGGCTGGCTCCCGGGAGAATCCAGGTGGGAGAGAGAAAGGCAGGAGCTCCAGACAGCTGCTTCCCGGAATTTTAATTAATTCCCGATCTTCCCGGACTCCGGCTTTGCCAGGCTCTGGATTCCCAGCTCCCGGCGTCTCCCGGGATGTGCGGGATGGATCAGGAAGGTCAAAGCTGCCCCTCGCCAAGGCAGAGCTCCCTCCCCGCTGCCCTCGGCACTTCTTGGGAAGCCGCGCTGGCTCTGGAAGCAGCGGGATCCGCTGGAGCAGCGTCCCTGGATGTGCTGGAGCTCATCCATCGAATCCCGGCCATCCCTGCCTGGGGTGTGAACGCTGAACTGAGGAGCTCCCGAGGATTCCTGGATCCTCCTGGGATGCCCGGGATGCTCCACAGGCACAGCAGAGCTTTTCCAGGGTCTGTTCTGGGAAGGGGCTCTTCCCTGCTCAGCCCTCAGGCCCTCCTGGAAGCGGCTTTTCCATGATCCAGGACCAGAGCCCAGCCCTTGATCCCACCTGGAAGTGACTTTTCCATGATCCAAGACCCCAGCTCAGCCTTGATCCCACCTGGAAGTGGCTTTTCCCTATTCCAGGACCCCAGCTCAGCCCTTGATCCCACCTGGAAGTGGCTTTTCCATGATCCAGGACCAGAGCTCAGCCCTTGATCCCACCTGGAAGTGGCTTTTCCATGATCCAGGACCCCAGCTCAGCCCTTGATCCCACCTGGAAGTGGCTTTTTCATGATCCAAGACCCCAGCTCAGCCTTGATCCCACCTGGAAGTGGCTTTTCCATGATCCAGGACCCCAGCTCAGCCCTTGATCCCACCTGGAAGTGGCTTTTCCATGATCCAAGACCCCAGCTCAGCCTTGATCCCACCTGGAAGCGGCTTTTCCATGATCCAGGACCAGAGCCCAGCCCTTGATCCCACCTGGAAGTGGCTTTTCCATGATCCAGGACCCCAGCTCAGCTCTCAGCCCCTCCATGTCCCCGGTTCCCTTTTCCCGGTCCTTCCCACCCTGATTCCCTTCTCCCAGCCCCTTCCAGCCCTTCCACGTCCATCCCAAAGTTAGGAAGGAGTCCAAGGAAGGGGATTCCCCATTTCCCCCCTCCCTCAAAGAGGAGCCGGGAGCGCAGCCCAGTCCCGGGGGATGCTCCAGCCCCTTCCAGAGGGAAAACCGCGTTTATCGGGAATATCCCAGGCTGGAAGAGCGGATTCCACGGGCCGGCAGCTCCCTCTCGTGGGGAAAAAAAGTTGGGAAGAGCTGGAATGTGGCCCAGATGTGCGGCACAGCTGGAGCGCGAGGCGGCCCCACCTCGGGATACGCCGGAGGGGTTGGAAACGGGAATTCCTCAGGGAGAAGGATCGGGATGAGTCTCCCCGGGAAGAGAGGCTCAGCCAGGCTGTTCCTTGCCCTCTCCCAGTCGGGATTTTTTGGGATTCGGGACAGGGTTGGATGTTTTCCAGCTGTTCCATCTCCAGGGACACTTGGGTTTCGATCTCTCTGGAACGGCATCCAAGCTGCTTCCTTATGGGATGAATTCCTGAGGGAGGTGGGGAAGAGGCGGATTCGGAGTGCATTTCCCAGTCCTGGGAGTCTGGTCCCCAATTCCTATGGAGCCTCCTTAGTTCCTGGATTGAATTCCAGCTTGGAAAGAAAACATTTGGGATTCACTCCCAAACTGATTTTATCGTTCCCTTCTCCAGGGCAGGACTGGGTTTGGAAAGGGCACAGGGAAGGGAATTTCAATGGGAATATGGAATCATGGAATGGTTTGAGCTGGGAGAGCCTTAAAGATCTAATTCCACCCAATTCCATGGGATTCCTTCCCCTGGAATTCCACCTGGTGGGAGCTGAGTCCCTTTTTGGTTCCTGGGAGGGAGGAACTCCCAATGCTGGATCCAGCTGGGCTTGGATTTGGCCTTTTCCAGGATCAACCCTTTCCCCTGGAATTCCCTGGTTTTGATCATCCTCCTCCCTGGAATTCCACTGGGGGGGCTGAATTTTGGCTCCTGGGAGGGAAGAAAGAATTCCCAGTGCTGGGTCAACCTGGGCTTGGATTTGGCCTTTTCCAGGATCATCCCCTTCTTGGAATTCCACCTGAGCCCTTTTTGGCTCCTGGAAAGGAAGAATTCCCTGGAAGGGAAGAATCCACCTGAGCTTGGATTTGGCCCTTTCCAGGATCATCCCCTTCCCCTGGAATTCCACCTGAGCCCTATTTTACCCCTGGGTTGGTGTCAGAGACATTCCATCCCTCTGGAATCCCTCCATCCCTCCCTCCCTCCCTCCATCCCTCCATCCATCCATCCCTCCATCCATCCATCCATCCATCCATCCCTCCCTCCATCCCTCCCTCCCTCCCTCCCTCCCTCCCTCCATCCATCCCTCCATCCCTCCCTCCATCCCTCCCTCCCTCCATCCCTCCATCCCTCCCTCCATCCCTCCATCCCTCCCTCCATCCATCCATCCCTCCCTCCATCCATCCATCCCTCCCTCCATCCCTCCATCCATCCATCCATCCCTCCATCCATCCATCCATCCATCCCTCCCTCCATCCATCCCTCCCTCCATCCATCCCTCCATCCATCCATCCCTCCATCCATCCATCCCTCCATCCATCCCTCCATCCCTCCCTCCATCCCTCCATCCATCCCTCCATCCCTCCATCCCTCCCTCCCTCCATCCCTCCATCCATCCCTCCATCCCTCCATCCCTCCATCCCTCCATCCCTCCCTCCCTCCCTCCATCCCTCCATCCATCCATCCCTCCATCCATCCATCCATCCCTCCATCCCTCCATCCCTTTCCCAGCCCAGCTTCCCGGGATCTGTGGCCTTGCTTCACTAACAACCCAGAAATTGATTTTTATTTATCCCACAAAACTCATCCTGCTGCTCCCACAGCTCCACTGGAATCCGTGGGAATCATGAGCCGACCCCTGCGGATCCTCCTGGAATCACGGGATCCCGTTAAGGGATCAACACCCTTTGGAATGTTCCCGATGGATTGTGAGGGGAAAAGCAGGGACTTGATGGATTTTTGGGGAATTTTTGCCTCAGGGATGGGAAATTCCTCTGCTTTTGAGGGAATAAAGCAACAATTTTTCCTTAAGGAATTTTTGGAGAGGCTGGAATTGTCCCTAAGGATGGGAACAACACCAAATAAACACCAGGAAAAGCAACTTCAACCCTCAAAAAATCCCCACCTCACCTGATCCAAAGAAATCCACACATCATTCCGGTTATTAAGAATCCAGCTCGGTTTTATTGTCCAGTTTTTCCAAAAGCTGGGATTTTCCTCAGCGGAATTATAAAAGATTCCTGCTTTTATCCTTATTTTACAAAGATTTACAGCTCTGGGAGCGACCAAGTTGGAGGTGGGAATTCTCTTCAACAATCAAACCTTGATTTGGGGGGGGGGGGGGGGAGAGGGTTTAAAAATTCCCTCATCCAAAAAAATTCCTTCATCCAAACAAATTCCCTCATCCAAACTGAAAAAAGGGAAGGGTAAAATAGGGAAGGGTAAAAAAGGGAAGGGTAAAAAAGGGAAGGATAAAAAAGGGAAAGGTAAAAAAGGGAAGGGTAAAAAAGGGAAGGATAAAAAAGGGAAGGGTAAAAGGAAGGATAAAATAGGGAAGGATAAAAAAGGGAATTTCCATGAGCTGCTTCCAACAGGTGGAGGGCTTTATAAAATTAATTCCAACGAATTTTTGGGGGGAAAAGCCACGAGGAGCAAGGTCGGAACCCCACAGACAGAACCAGGCTTTGAAGGCACCCTTTATTCCCAAACTGTGCCCAAAATGAACTCCCCGGGGCCGTGTTTTCCCTCATCGCAGCATTCCCAAGAACCGGGCAAGCGTGGAAGCCGCTCCCCATGGAATTGGCGGTGTTGGGGTCGCTTTGGGGACGGATTTCCCAGGGGAATTCCTCAGTACAGGGGGCCCTTGACGGATCCCGGCTCCGTGAGGCGCGCGGCCGCGTAGGCCGAGGCTCCCAGGCACGCGGCCGGCTCGCAGAATCCCGGGAATCCCGCGGGGCCCGGCAATCCCGGTTTTCCAGCCTCGCCCGGGGAGCCCGGCAGGCCCCGCTCGCCCGCTTTGCCATCCAGAGCGTGGCCAGGAATGCCCGGGAGACCTGGAATGGGAATGGGATCCTCAGAGAGCGGAACGTGGCGCTTGAGCATCGGGAAATAGGGATTGGGAGCTGGGAACGCTGGGTGTGGGGTGAGGGAGCCGTTCCAGAGGGTGGGAAAGGGGTGGCAGCAAGGAAGGAAGGAGGAGGGGAAGGATGATCCGGGTGGGTTTTGTGGGATGGAACTGGGAAGTTTTTGTGGGATGATCCTGGGAAGTTTTTGTGGGATGAATCTGGGGAAATTTACAGGATGGACCTGGGAAGGTTTTATGGGATGAGCTCAGGCAGGTTTTATGGGATAAGTTTGTGCTGTTTTTATAGGATGGACCTGGGAAAGTTTTATGGGATGAACCTGGGAAGATTTCCAGGAAGAACCTGGGCAGATTTTGTGAGAGGATCCTCTGCAGGTTTTGTGGGATGAGCCCCTGTGCAGGTTTTGTGGGATAAACCTGGATGGGTTTTGTGGGAGGATCCTGGGCAGGTTTTGTGGGATGAAGCTGGGAAGACTTCCTGGAAGAACCTGGGCAGGTTTTGTGAGAGGATCCTCTGCAGGTTTTGTGGGATGAGCCCTGGGCAGGTTTTATGGGAGGATCCTGGGCAGGTTTTGTGGGATCAACCTGAGAAGGTTTTGTGGGATCAACCTGAGAAGGTTTTGTGGGATGAGCCCCTGTGCAGGTTTTGTGGGATCAGCCTGGATGGGTTTTGTGGGAGCATCCTGGGCAGGTTTGTGGATGAGACTGGGCGAGTTTTGTGGGATGAATCTGGGAAAATTTGCAGGATGAAGCTGGGCAGATTTGTGGGATGAAGCTGGGAAGATTTCCTGGAAGAACCTGGGCAGATTTTGTGAGAGGATCCTCTGCAGGTTTTGTGGGATGAACCTGGGCAGGTTTTGTGGGATGAACCTCAACAGATTTGCAGGATGAACCTGTGCAGCTTTGTGGGATGAACCTGGGAAGGTTTTGTGGGATAAACCTGGGAAGATTTCCTGGAAGAACCTGGGCAGATTTTGTGAGAGGATCCTCTGCAGGTTTTGTGGGATGAGCCCTGTGCAGGTTTTGTGGGATGAGCCCTGGGCAGGTTTTGTGGGATGAGCCCTGTGCAGGTTTTATGGGAGGCTCCTGGGCAGGTTTTAGGGGATGAATCCCGGCAGGTTTTATGGGATGCATCAGAAGGGCCCCAGCCACTGCTGGGCTCGTCACCCCCCGGTGACAAAGGCCACGTGGCCGTGCCAGGGCTGGGGACACGGGCTCTCACCTGGGATCCCTGGAGGCCCCGGCATTCCCGGGTGGCCACGGCCAACGTCCCCCCCTCTCGCCCTTCTCTCCTCTCTTCCCTGTGGGAATCAGAAAGGCGGGAAGGAATCCATGGAAACCCCGGATGGGAGCAGAGGCACTGCCCCGCTCGGGGACGGGGCCGAGCGTGGCAGTGCCACCCCCCACGAGGGTTTTCCCTGGCACCATCCCACCGGCACCCACCTTTGGGTCCGACATTCCCGATCTGGCCGGCAGCTCCCAGGATTCCGGGGACGCCTCGGGGTCCCATGGGGCCGTGGGGACCCTGCTCACCGGGGGGTCCTGGGGGCCCGGGGGGGCCGGGGGGTCCCATGGCCCCGACCCCACCCAGGGCGGCTCTCTTGGCACTCACGGCCACCTCTGCCAGCTGCTCTGTGGGGCACAGAGGGGCCAGGCTGGGATCTGTGGGATCTCTGGGATCTGTGGGATCCGTGGGGGCTGCCCCCCGCCCCGCTCAGCCCTCACCTTGCAGCATCTTCAGGACCACGTCCACGATGTGCTGGTCCCCGGCGTCCCGGCCCTGCCGGAGGGACACGCCAGGAAGGGAATTTGGCTCCTTTTGTGCTCCCCCAGAGCCATTCCCAAGCCAAATCCCAATCCCATTCCCAATCCCAATCCCAATCCCAATCCCCTCCCTACATCCCACCCTGCTCTTTCCCGTTCTGTCCCAGTGTGAGTGATCCGTGCTCAGCTCACTCCATGCATCCCGTTTGAGTGTAAAAGGAGGTTTTTAGGGAAAAATCCCGAGCCCAGGCAGGCCGAAAATCCCCAAAATTAGGTTTTTAGGGAAAAAATCCCGAGCCCAGGCAGGCCGAAAATCCCAAAAATTAGGTTTTTAGGGAAAAATCCCGAGCCCAGGCAGGCCGAAAATCCCCAAAATTAGGTTTTTAGGGAAAAAATCTCGAGCCCAGGCAGGCCAAAAATCCCTGGTTTATGGATTCCATAAACAGTGGGAAACACAGAATTCGTCCCCAGGAAGGCGAAATCCCAGAGGCACCACTCCCAACTCGTTCCCAGAGGAATTGGGTGGGAAGGAGAGGCAATTCCTGCAGAGCTGGAGCAGCTGAGGGCTCAGGAAGGGTGAGGAGGGATTTGGGATCGGGATACTCACGGCTGTGCCCCGAGGGCCCGGCATTCCCGGCACTCCGCGCTCCCCCACCAGCCCCCGAGGGCCGGGGGGGCCGGGATAGCCCCGAATTCCCGGTGCTCCTGCGTCCCCCGAGGGGCCGGGAAAGCCGAGGTCTCCCTGGATGCCTTGCTGGAAAAAGGATGGAGAGGGGCCCTGAGCACCGGGACTGCGCCCCGAGAGCCCCAAAAATCCCGGGAGCAACACCACAGGCAGGGCTGGAGCCCAAAGGGGGCTGGGGCTGAATCTGGGGCTGGATCCCAAAAATTGGGGCTGGGGTTGAATCCAGGGCTGGATCCCAAAGGGGGCTGGGGCTGAATCCAGGGCTGGATCCCAAAGGGGGCTGGGGCTGAATCCAGGGCTGGATCCCGAATAGAGCTGGGGCTGAATCCAGGGCTGGATCCCAAAAATTGGGGCTGAGCCTAAACCTGGGGCTGGATCCCAAATGGGGCTGGGGCTGAATCCAGGGCTGAATCTCAAATGGAACTGGGGCTGAATCTGGGACTGGATCCCAAATGGAACTGGTGCTGAATCCAGGGCTGGATCCCAAAAACTGGGGCTGGGGTTGAATCCAGGGCTGGATCCCAAAAATTGGGGCTGAGCCTAAGCCTGGGGCTGGATCCCAAATGGGGCTGGGGCTGAATCCGGGGCTGCATCCCAAAAATTGGGGCTGAGCCTGAATCCAGAGCTGGATCCCAAAAATTTGGGCTGAGCCTGAATCCAGGGCTGGATCCCAAATGGAACTGGGGCTGAATCCAGGGCTGGATCCCAAAAATTGGGGCTGAGCCTAAACCTGGGGCTGGATCCCAAATGGGGCTGGGGCTGAATCCAGGGCTGAATCTCAAATGGAACTGGGGCTGAATCTGGGACTGGATCCCAAATGGAACTGGTGCTGAATCCAGGGCTGGATCCCAAAAACTGGGGCTGGGGTTGAATCCAGGGCTGGATCCCAAAAATTGGGGCTGAGCCTAAGCCTGGGGCTGGATCCCAAATGGGGCTGGGGCTGAATCCGGGGCTGCATCCCAAAAATTGGGGCTGAGCCTGAATCCAGAGCTGGATCCCAAAAATTTGGGCTGAGCCTGAATCCAGGGCTGGATCCCAAATGGAACTGGGGCTGAATCCAGGGCTGGATCCCAAAAACTGGGGCTGAGCCTGAATCCAGGGCTGAATCCCAAAAACTGGGGCTGAGCCTGAATCCAGAACTGGATCCCAAAAATTTGGGCTGGGGCTGAATCTGGGACTGGATCCTAAAGGGGGCTGGGGCTGAATCCAGGGCTGGATCCCAAAAACTGGGGCTAAGCCTGAATCCAGGGCTGGATCCCAAAAATTGGGGCTGAGCCTAAATCCAGGGCTGGATCCCAAAAATTGGGGCTGAACCTAAATCCAGGGCTGATTGTGGTCACTGGCCCCCACCCCCAGGGAAAACATTCCCTCAGCACCCACCATCTCCATGGATCCAGGAGGATCCACTCCGGATGAGGATCCCCCAAATCCTCCCAAGGCGTGGGGACCCCTCAGTCCCAAATCCCCCCTCGCTCACCTGTCCCTTGGGTCCCGGCTCTCCTGATTCCCCCTGGGAACAGAGGACACGGGAAAAGCAATGAGGACACAGCAGGAATTTCGGGATGCAGCTGGAGGAGCCACATGGACAATGCCAGGCAAGAGACCCTGGCACAAGCAGGGATCCCCTGGCATTCCCAGAAATCCTCTGGAAGCACCCACCTTCTCTCCCTTGAGCCCTGCCAGGCCGTGGACACCGGGATCTCCCTAAAGGAAAAGGAAGGAGAGATGGGAACATTCCCAAAGTCACTCCCACCCTCAGCAGCTCCAGAAACCCTCTGGGATGCGGGGGGAGTTCATGGAAAAGGAGCCTGGAGGCGCTGTTAAACTCAGCTCTGTTAAACCCAGCTCTGTTAAACCCTTGCCACAGCCTGGGGTGTACTCACAATGCTGCCTTTGGGGCCAGTTTTCCCTGGGGATCCCTGGGAAAAGGGAAAAGTGGGATGAGCCCAGCTCAGAGCAGCATCCCCGGGCTGCCACCTCGCTGTCCCCTGAGCTCTCACCTTGTCTCCTTTGACTCCCGGCAAACCTTGGGGTCCTGGGATCCCTGCTGGGCCCTGCTCGCCCTTTGGCCCCTGGAAATCCAAGGAATATGGGAAAATGAGTGAGAAGAGGCAATGGAAACGCCTTTTCCCATCGGGGAACTGCGGTGCACGGGCAGCTCCCCCATCCTCTGGCTGATCCCAACATCCCAACCTTCCCTAAATCCCAGCTCTGAGGGGGAACGGGGCACAAAACTCTGGAGAAGCCGTGCCAAGAGCAGGGATCTTCCAGGGATGGATTCCTGTCCCCGGGAAAAGCAGCAAAAATCATTTTCCAGACGCTTTTCCAGTGCAGGAAAGCTCCGGCGAGGGGCTGGGCAGCATTCCCGCTCCCCCGGCATGGGAGGAAATTCCTGGGGCTGCAAACCCAGCGGGATCCCATTAATCCCGGAGCTATTCCCTAATCCCTCAGGCCGGCAGCGGGATAGGCATGGGATTGACCCCGGGATCAAAGGGGGAGGTCTGGCTGTGTCCTGCTGATCCACGATCCGGGCTCGGCATCCCCCAGCCCGGGGCTGAGCGTCCCTCGTGTCCCAGCCTGGATTTGGGGACAGCTGAGAGCATCCCCCGTGTCCCAGCCTGGATTTGGGGACAGCTGAGAGCATGCTCTGTGTCCCAGTCCAGCTTCAGGGACAACTCAGAGCATTCTAAGTGTCCCAGCCTGGATTTGGGGACAGCTGAGAGCATGCCCTGTGTCCCCCGTGTCCCAGCCTGGATTTGGGAACAGCTGAGAACATGCTCTGTGCCCCAATGAGGCTTTGGGGACAACTTGGAGCATCCCCCGTGTCCCAGCCCAGCTTCGGGGACAACTCAGAGCATTCTGAGTGTCCCAGCCTGGATTTGGGAACAGCAGAGAGCATGCCCTGTATCCCAACGGTGTCCCAGCCCGGCTTTGGGGACAGCTCAGAGCATCCCCCAGCCTGGATTTGGGGACAGCAGAGAGCATGCCCTGTGTCCCCCGTGTCCCAGCCTGGATTTGGGGACAGCTCAGAGCATCCCCCGTGTCCCAGCCTGGATTTGGGGACAGCTCAGAGCATCCCCCAGCCTGGATTTGGGGACAGCTCAGAGCATCCCCCGTGTCCCAGCCTGGATTTGGGGACAGCTCGGAGCATCCCCCGTGTCCCAGTCCAGCTTTGGGGACAACTCAGAGCATTCTGAGTGTCCCAGCCTGGATTTGGGGACAGCTGAGAGCATCCCCCGTGTCCCAGCCTGGATTTGGGGACAACTCACCGGCTTTGGGGACAACTCACCGCTCTGCCCTGCTCCCCGGGGGGCCCCACGAGGCCACGCTCGCCGCGGTCGCCCTGCGGAGAGCCGGGGAAGGAGCGGGGTCAGGGCCAGCCCCACCCTGGCACGGCCACACCCCCGCGGTGTCCCCAGCTCACCTTCAGCCCGGGGACACCCTGCGGGCCCTGCTCGCCCCGAGGTCCGGGCTCGCCCTAAAAACGGGAAGGAAAATCCCGGAGAAAATGGGATTCACAGGCATCGAGTGCTCCTCGCCCTCCCCCGAGGGAGGGGTGGCCCTGTCCTCGTCACCGCCGCGGGGTGGCCAAGGATTGGGGCTGGAGCAAATCCCAGGGGATTCCCGGGAGGAGCAGAGTGGGAATAAAGCGCAAAATTCCGCTTTGAGCTTGCAGGAAACGGGGGAAAAAAGGGAAAAGGGAGAGAACAACCCCGAGGCTGTCCCTGGGAGGGACACGGCGACATCGAGGTACTCACAAGCTGCCCTGGGGCACCGGTGACACCGGGGTGGCCCCGAGGACCCGCTTCACCCTGAGAACGGAGAGAGAGGCGGGTCAGGGACAGCGGGGACAGGGAGGGGACAAAGGAGGGGACAGCATGGATGCTCAGAGGTGTCACCAACCTTGTCACCAGGGCCACCTTTGCTGCCCGGCTGGCCCGGCAAGCCCTAAGGAAATAAAGCCGGGATCAACCCTTGGGCACGGCTCGGTGTCCCCAGGGGGGGCTGGCCCTGGGGCAGAGGGTGTCACCCCTGGGCACAGCTCGGTGTCCCCTCAGGGTGCTGGCCCTGGGGCAGAGGGTGTCACCCCTGGGCACGGCTCGGTGTCCCCCCTGGGGCAGAGGGTGTCACGCCTGGGCACGGCTCGGTGTCCCCCCTGGGGCAGAGGGTGTCACCCCTGGGCACGGCTCGGTGTCCCCCCTGGGGCAGAGGGTGTCACCCCCGGGCACGGCTCGGTGTCCCCCCTGGGGCAGAGGGTGTCACCCCTGGGCACAGCTCAGTGTCCCCTCAGGGTGCTGGCCCTGGGGCAGAGGGTGTCACCCCTGGGCACAGCTCAGTGTCCCCTCAGGGTGCTGGCCCTGGGGCAGAGGGTGTCACCCCTGGGCACAGCTCAGTGTCCCCTCAGGGTGCTGGCCCTGGGGCAGAGGGTGTCACCCCTGGGCACAGCTCGGTGTCCCCTCAGGGTGCTGGCCCTGGGGCAGAGGGTGTCACCCCCGGGCACGGCTCGGTGTCACCCCTGGGGCAGAGGGTGTCACCCCTGGGCACGGCTCGGTGTCCCCCCTGGGGCAGAGGGTGTCACCCCTGGGCACAGCTCGGTGTCCCCCCTGGGGCAGAGGGTGTCACCCCTGGGCACGGCTCGGTGTCCCCCCTGGGGCAGAGGGTGTCACCCCTGGGCACAGCTCGGTGTCCCCTCAGGGTGCTGGCCCTGGGGCAGAGGGTGTCACCCCTGGGCACAGCTCGGTGTCCCCCCTAGGGCAGAGGGTGTCACCCCTGGGCACAGCTCGGTGTCCCCCCTGGGGCAGAGGGTGTCACCCCTGGGCACAGCTCGGTGTTCCCACTCAGGGGATGGGTGTGGGGGTCCTGCACTCACAGCTTGTCCCCGGTGTCCCGGCGTTCCCGGGCGTCCAGCCTGTCCCATGCCACTCTGCAGGGGACAGAGAGGATGTCACCAGGAATGGAGTGCCCACAGGTGGCCCAAGGGGGGGACAGTGCCCTTAACCCCGTGGCCAGGAGGTGCCATGCCAAGGGGACGTTATTCCGTTCGCCATTCCCGTTATTCCTGGCACAGGGAGCAGCGGGTGGCATTCCCTGTGCCAGCAGCTGCTGTCACTCACCTTCACTCCTGGGATCCCTGGGGTGCCATCCTTGCCATCGATGCCCGGGAGACCCTGAGAGAGGGAAGAGTCACTTTGTGTCACCTCAAGGGGACTCAAAGGTGCGTGGTGGGGACAAAAAAATGTGGGAAGGGGAAGGAACATTCCAGGCAGGGCAGGGACACGGGAGGGGACAGCTGGGGACAAGGGGTGGCACAGGTGCCACCAGCTGTACTCACGTTCTCCCCCTTGGGGCCGACGTCACCCTGGGGTCCCCTGATGCCACGGCCACCCTAGAGCAGGAGGGGACAAGTGTCAGTGTCCTGCTGGTGCAGGGGACAGCTGGGACAGGGGGGAGATGCCCGTTCCATGTGGGAACGGTGCCAGCACTGGGAATTGGGGGAGCTCAGGATCCCATTGGGGACATTGGAGGGGCTCAGGATCCCACTGGGGACATTGGGAGGCTTCAGGATCCCATTTGGAACATTTGGGGGGGGGGGTTCAGGATCCCATTTGGAACATTTAAGGGGCTCAGGATCCCATTGGGAACATTTAGGGGGCTCAGGATCCCACTGGGAACGTTGGGAGGGCTCAGGATCCCATTGGGTACATTGGGAGGGCTCAGGATCCCATTGGGAACATTGGGGGGCTCAGGATCCCATTGGGGACATTGGGGGAGCTCAGGATCCCACTGGGGACATGGGGGGGGCTCAGGATCCCATTGGGAACATTGGGGGAGCTCAGGATCCCACTGGGGACATTAGGGGGGCTCAGGATCCCATTGGGGACATTGGGGGAGCTCAGGATCCCACTGGGGACATTGGGGGGGCTCAGGATCCCATTGGGGACATTGGGGGAGCTCAGGATCCCACTGGGGACACTGGGGGGGCTCAGGATCCCATTGGGGGCTGTTCAGAATCCAGAACAGGGGAAAAGGGGATGCTGGCACTGGAGGTCACCTACCAGCTCTCCCTTGTCACCAGGGTCCCCAGGTGGTCCCTTGGGGCCTTCCCTGCCCTGGAGGAGAGAGGAAAACAAGGATTGAGCGGGGAAAAGTGGGATCCCACAGCACCCAGGGGTGGGGGGGGCACCCACCGGCCGCCCGGCTGCTCCGATGCTCCCGGCCATGCCCTTGTAGCCAGCAGGACCCTGGGAAAAGAGCATGGAAAGGTCAGTCCCTCCCATCCCGATCCATCCTCACCAGCAGGAGGGAGTATCCTGCTCCTGGAGATGGCCCAGCACGGATGGGATGCTCCTGGGAATGATCCCGTGGGTGGGATACTCCTGGGAATGATCCCGTGGGTGGGATGCTCCTGGGAATGATCCCATCCCATCCCATCCTATCCCATCCCATCCCATCCCATCCCATCCATGGGTGGGATGCTCCTGGGAATGATCCCATGGGTGGGATATTCCTGGGAATGATCCCATCCCATCCCATCCCATCCCATCCCATCCCATCCATGTGTGGGATGCCCCTGGGATTGATCCCATGGGTGGGATGCTCCTGGGAATGATCCCATGGGTGGGATGCTCTGGGAATGATCCCATGGGTGGGATGCTCCTGGGATTGATCCCGTGGGTGGGATGCTCCTGGGAATGATCCCATGGGTGGGATGCTCCTGGGATTGATCCCGTGGGTGGGATGCTCTGGGAATGATCCCATGGGTGGGATGCTCCTGGGATTGATCCCGTGGGTGGGATGCTCCTGGGATTGATCCCATGGGTGGGATGCTCTGGGAATGATCCCATGGGTGGGATGCTCCTGGGAATGATCCCATCCCATCCATGGGTGGGATGCTCCTGGGATTGATCCCATGGGTGGGATGCTCTGGGAATGATCCCATGGGTGGGATGCTCCTGGGATTGATCCCGTGGGTGGGATGCTCTGGGAATGATCCCATGGGTGGGATGCTCCTGGGATTGATCCCATGGATGGGATGCTCCTGGGATTGATCCTGTGGGTGGGATGCTCTGGGAATGATCCCGTGGGTGGGATGCTCCTGGGATTGATCCCATGGGTGGGATGCTCCTGGGAATGATCCTGTGGGTGGGATGCTCTGGGAATGATCTCCGTGGGATCTGGAGCCCTGATCCCAGAGTCAGGGGATGCCACGGGCACTCACCGCCTCGCCCTTGGGTCCTGCCATCCCGGGATACCCCCTGAGGCCCTGAGGTCCCTGCAGGGAAGGAAAGCGCAGCCGGATTAGCTGGAAAAAAAACTTCAGGAGCACAGGGGGAAGCAGCAATTAGAGCAAAAATGATGCTGGGAATCCACCAGCTTTGCCAACCACGAGGAATTCCAGCCCCTCCTAATTCCAGAGCCCCACACCAGGTGCTTTTCCAGCTGTCAGTTCCATAACTCCAGCGGGCCCGAGCTGGAGCCGCTTCCCGGTGCCGGAGCTCTCAGCTTCAAAGCAGTTGTGCCCTTCGCAGGGCTCAGCCCGGTAATTGCTTTCCATCTTCAAAGTGCTCCAAGAATTCCAGCGGCTTTAATTCCCTCCGGAGCAAGGGGGGACTCAGGGGACAGCAGGGATTTATCTGGAATTATCCCTAGTAACAAGGCAGGTGCCCGTGGAGCTCTCCAGAGGGAGAGGGGGTGGCATCCATGGCTGGGAGAGGGGTGGGATGAAGGCTCTGCTTCAGTTCCCAGTGCTGGGAGCGGGGACACGCCGGTGTCACCTCCCTGGTGTGGGGACAAGGACAAAGAGGCCACCCCCAGATGCTGGAGCAGTTGGAAAAAGAGGAATAAAGGATTTACCGGAGGGCCTGGGACTCCTTGCTCTCCAGAGGCACCAACATCCCCCTTGGGGCCCTGGGAATGGAAAACAGGGAATGTTGGAGGCAGTGTAGGGACAAAGCACCCTGGGGACACCACCTGACCACCTGGGAAGGTCACCCTGCTCTCCCCTGGTCTCCCCTTCCCACATTTCCCATTTTCCTCTTTTCTCCCTCCTTCTTTTCCCTTTCCCTTCCCAAAACTCCTTCCCTGGGTCCAGCCCTACAGGGACAGCCCCACCTGGGTCCTGCTGGGATCCCACTGGAATCCTGCTGGGAAACTCACCTGCACTCCTGGCTTGCCAGGCTCTCCGAGGGCGCCGGGGCGGCCTCTGTGTCCCTGAGGGGGGAGAGGAAATCCGTGAGGAAAATCCCTGGAAAAGCTGTGGGGTGGTGGCACCAGCCGGGTGGCCGTGTCCCCCAGAGCCACCCTGCCACCACATCCCACCCTGGGGTGCCCAGTGGGGAAAAG